>NC_090925.1:660005200-661207656 GCF_040938575.1 Ambystoma mexicanum
CAGCGGGAGAACGGGAGACACAGATGGAGAAAGAAATAGAAACACGCGGCGAAGCTGTGCAAGTAACACACAAACTAGTGTTATGCAACACGGATAACAGTTTCAACATGCTTCCTCCCTGGTCTGCAGTGTCTTTATTCCTAGAATCACGCTCTTCCGGGACTGACGTGAACGTGATGACGTCAGTGCTCCGTGAACACGAATAACTGCCATATTACAATGAGAAACTCTCCTTCAGCCTATCCTTAGTTATACACGGCTCAGGAGACTCAAGGTCTGCTGAGATCCCAACGGAGACGCAACATGTACACTGAAACAGGCAAACTAAAACCAAATACAATTTTTGGTGAAATAAAACCAAAACTGGGCGTGCCAATGGTGTAATAAACACTACTGCATATTAAATACACTGAATGCTATATTATAAGAATAGACAATAATTGTTCTTCATGCTCATCTTGTTTATTGGTGCTGTTGAATCATCCTTAACCCCTTAACTGGCAATGGCCCCCCTCCTTGGTGGTTTCGGTATGTCACCATTCAATCCCTTGTAACCGGTTTATTACACGTGATATCTTGGCCAAATTTCACCCCTTTTCTTCCGACATGTAGGTGGTCATAATGCTAGTTTGCTGTATGGGGGTGAGAGAAAATAACCAAAAAGGGGGCACATTTTGTGTTTTTTCAGAAAATGCCAATACAATGATGTACAAAGCAGCCTGTGTTTTTTTCCTTGTAAGAGCTAGGAATAAATGGTTTGCTGTGCTGAATTCACCAATTTTTAGGCTTTCGTGTACAGATTGAGTGGAAACCAAAATAACATATTTTTATAAGGTTACCATCAATTTTGTGAGAGGTAGGCAATTTTACACTTTTGTCCAAAAGGACTTTCATGGACGGAATGGAAGAGGAGGGTAGGTAAGCTGAATGGTAATACAAAAAGGGCATACATTTCTGTAAAGTAAATTCCAAAATTCCAAGGTTAGGAAGGGGTAATTTGCCCAGGTCAGGTAACAACTATGCAGGAAAAATTCCCATAGTTTGGGGAGAAAATTGAAAAATGACAGATAGAAAGGTGTGTGCTGGACATGTTGGGACCTGTAAGGTAATGGCTTATGTGAATATTGAGAAAAGCAATGACCCGCTGCATTCCCCCAACTCTTCCAGTTAGGAAATCACACATTTTTTGAAATGTTTCACGAAACACGCAAAACCACAAGCCAAAAATGGACCCATGGTACATAGGATTGGTATGCTGACGGCTTAAAAAGACGTAATTAGCATGTGTAAATAAGGAAAACAAATGTGGTGAGGAATGACAAACATACATTTTTTGAAAGACCACAGGAAGACCGTTTGAAGGGTAGGTGACTTGTGAAGGTTAAAAAAGAGAACAGTGCCTAAAGCAGCGACTAAATGTAGATCACATTTGGAAAGTTAAAGGGTTGTGTAACAAAGTGATGTAGCAAATGTATGAAAACGTTATGGAAACCAAGAGAAAACAACACATGTCCCACCTTCACACATTCCCACAGTTGTCCCGAAGAAAACAGTACCTCACATGTGGGGTTGCACCTACCTGGGAGCAAAGGAAAAAGAGTAAACCACTGGTAAGCGCAGGTTTTGCGGCAGAGCAGATTTTACGAGAATTTGCTCTTGTGAACAACCTACAGATTTGGGCCTGATGTGTCGCAGCCACCGAGGAAAACAGAAAACCACATGCATTTCTGGAAAGAAGACACCCGTGCATTCCACAGATGTCTGATTTGCGCAAATCGGCCCAGAATGTATTACAAACAAGCCCCATCAAAGTCAGAAATGTAGGGAACAAAAAATACGTTTGCACCTCCAAACAACCGAAACATGCCACCAACAGCACATTTTCTACCTTTTAACGTTCCCACAGATGTCCCAACAAAAACGATACCTCACATGTGTGTGTACATCTACCTGGGAACAAAGGGAAAGGCTAAACCACTGATAACCCCAAGTGTTTTGGCAGAGCAGATTGTGCAGGAATTTGCTCTTATGGACAACCTACAGATAAGGGACTGGGGTTTCGCAGCCAGCAAGGAAAACAGGGAACCCCATGCATTTCTGAAAAGAAGACAACTGTTCCACAGAGGTCTAACTTGCGCAAATCGCCCCAGAATGTATTACCCACAATCCCAGGTAAATTCCAAAATGTAGGAAAAAATACACACATTTCAGATATTTCCCAACTCCAAACCACCAAAACACACTGCCAACAACACAAGTCCTACCTTCCTGCGTTCCCACAGGTGTGCTGACAAAAACGGTACCTCACATGAGTGCAAAGGCAAAAGGCTAAACAACTGGTAACCCCAAGTGTTTCACCGGAATTTGCTGTTTTGGACAACCTACAGATTTGGGCCTGGGGTATCGCAGCCACAAAGGAAAACAGGGAACCCCATGCATTCCCAAAAAGAAGACACCTGTGGGAATCCACAGAAGTCTGACTTGAACGAGTCGCCCCAGAATGTATTACCCACAAGCCCCAGCAAAAATCTGAAATTTAGGGGAAAAAACACAATGTTCAGACATGTCCCACCTGAAACAACCCAAACATGCCGCCGACAACAAACCCTCCCACATTCTCACAGGTGTCCCGACGAAAACGATACATCACTTATGTGGGTGCACACCTGAGCGCAAAGGCAAAAGGATAAACCACTGGTAACCCCAAGTGGTTCAGAGGAGCAGATTTTGCGGGAATTTGCACTTCTGGACAACCTACAGATTTGGGCCTGGGGTGTCGCAGCCAATGAAGGAAAACAGAGAACCCCATGCATCTCTGAAAAGAAGACACCTATTGGAATCCACAGAGGTCTGACTTGTGCAAATCTCCCCAGAATGTATTACCCACAAGCCCTGGTAAAGTCAAAAATGTAGGATAAACCCCTCAATTTTCAGACAAGCTCCACCTCCAAATCACCGAAACACACCTCCACAGCACATGTCCTACTTTCCCGTGTTCTCACAGGTGTCGTGATGAAAACGGTACCTCACATGTGTGGATGCACCTACCTGGGCACAAAGGGTAAAGGCTAAACCACTGGTAACCCCAAGTGTTTCGGTAGAGCCGATTATGTGGGAATTTGCTCTTGTAGACAACCTACAGATTTGGGCCTAGGTGTCGAATTCAGCAAGGAAAACAGGGAACCCCATACATTTACAAAAAGAAGGCACCTGTGGGAATCCACAGAGGTCTGACTTTCTTCGAATAACCCAGAATGTATTACACCTAAGCCACAGCAACGTCCGAAATGTAAGGAAAAAAACACAATTTTCAGACATTTCCCACCACCAAAACACACTGCCAACAACACATGGCCTACCTTCCGTGTTCCCACCGGTGTCCCCACAATAACTTTACCTCACATGTGTGGGTGCACCTACCTGGGTGCAAAGGGAAAAGGCTAAACCAGTGGTAACCCCAAGTGTTTCGGGAGAGCAGATTTTGATGGATTTGCTCTTGTGGGTAATCTACAGGTTTGGGCCATGGGTGTTGCAGTTACCAAGCAAAACAGTGAGCCCCATGCATTTCTGAAAATAAGACAGCTGTGGGAATACACAGAGGTCTGAATGTGCGTATCGCCCCAGAGTGTATTACCCGCAAGCCCTGACAAAGATGGAAATTTAGGGAAACAAAATTCAATTTTCATAGATTTAACACCTCATGCCACAGAAATATGCCACCAACAACACATGTCTTACCTTCCCGCGTTCCCACATGTGTCCTGACAAAAACGGTATCTCAGATGTGTCAGTGCACCTACCAGGGCACAAAGGGAAAAGGCTAAACCACTGGTAACCCCAAGTGTTTCGGCAGAGTCGATTTAGTGGGGATTTGCTCTTGTGGACAACCTACAGATTTGGGCTTGGGCTGTCACAGCCACCAAGGAAAACAGGGAAGCGCATCCATTTCTGAAAAGAAGACACCCGTGGGAATCCACAGAGGTCTGACTTTCTTCGAATACCCCAGAATGTATTACACCCAAGCCAAAGCAACGTCCGAAATGCAAGGAAAAAAACACATTTTCAGACATTTCCCACCACCAAAACACACTGCCAACAACACATGCCCTACCTTCCGCATTCCCACCTGTGTCTCCACGATAACTTGATCTCACATGTGTGGGTGCACCTACCTGGGCGCAAAGGGAAAAGGCTAAACCACTGGTAACCCCAAGTGTTTCAACAGAGCAGATTTTGTAAGAATTTGCTCTTGTGGACAACCTACAGATTTGGGACTGGGGTGTCGCAGCCACCAAGGAAAACAGGGAACCCCATGCATTTCTGAAAAGAAGACACCTGTGGGAATTCTCAGAGGTCTGACTTGCGCGAATAGCTCCAGAATGTATTACCCACAAGCCCCGACAAAGACCAAAATTTAGGCAAAAACCCCTCAATTTTCAGACAAGTCCCACCACCAAACCACCAAAACACATTGCCAACAACACATGTCCTACTTTCCTGCTTTCCCACATGTGTCCTGATGAAAACGATACCTAACGTGTGAGGGTGCACCTACCTGGGTGTAAAGGGAAAAGGCTAAACCACTGGTACCCAAAGGTTTCGACAGAGCAGATTTTGCAGGAATTTGCTCTTGCGGACAACCTTCACATTTGGGCCTGTGGTTTTGCAGCCACCAAGGAAAACAGGGTACCCCATGCATTTCTGAAAATAAGACATCTGTGGAAATCCATAGAGGTCTGACTTGTGCGAATCGCCCCAGAATGTATTACCCACAAGCCCTGGCAAAGTGCAAAATTTAGGAAACAACCCTCAATTTTCAGACAAGTCCCACCTCCAAAACACCGAAACACACCACCAACAAAACATGTCCTACTTTCCCGTGTTCTCACAGGTGTCGTGACGAAAATGGTACCTCACATGTGTGGATGCACCTACCGGGGCACAAAGGGTAAAGGTTAAACCACTGGTAACCCCAAGTGTTTCAGCAGAGCAGATTTTGCAGGAATTTGCTCTTGTGGACAACCTACAGATTTGGGTTTGGGGTGTCGCAGCCACCTAGTAAAACAGGGAACCTCATGCATTTCCAAAAAGAAGACACCTGTGGCAATCCACAGAGCTCTGACTTGCGCACATTTCCCCAGAATGTATTACCAACAAGACCTGGTAAAATCTGACATTTGGTTAAAAAAACAGAATTTTCAGACATTTCCACCACCAAACCAACGAAACACACAGCCAACAAGACATGTCCTACCTTCCCGTGTTCCCACATGTGTCCTGATGAAAACGGTATCTCACATGTGTTGGTGCACCTATCTGGGCGCAAAGCACTGGTAACCCCAAGTGTTTCGGCAGAACCAATTTTGCAGGAATTTGCTCTTGTGGACAACCTACAGATTTGGGTTTGGGGTGTCGCAGCCACCAAGGAAAACATTGAACCTCATCCGTTTCTGAAAAGAAGACACCTTTGAGATTCCACTGAGGTCTGACTTGCGCGAATCAGCCCAGAATATATTACCCAGAAGCCCCAGCAACGTCCAAAATGTAGGGGAAAAAACATAATTTTCAGACATTTTCCAACTCCAAACCACGGAAACACACTGCCAACAACACATGCCCTACCTCCCCGCGTTCTAACCGGTGTCCTAATGAAAACAGTACCTCACATGTGCGGGTGAACCTTCCTGGGCACAAAGGGAAAAGACTAAACAACTTGTAACCCCAAGTGTTTCGGCACAGCAGATATTGTGGGAATTTTCTCTTGTGGACAACCTGCAGATCTGGGCCTGGGGTGTCACAGCCACCAAGGAAACGATGGAACCCCATGCATTTTTTAAAGGAAGACACGCATGGGAATCCACAGAGGTCTGACTTGCGCGAATCACCACAGAATGTATTAACCACAAGCCCTACCTCCCCGCGTTCTAACCGGTGTCCTAATGAAAACAGTACCTCACATGTGTGGGTGAACCTACCTGGGCGCAGAGGGAAAAGGCTAAACCACTGGTAACCCCAAGTATTTCGGCAGAGCAGATTTTGCTGGAATTTGCTATTGTGGGTAATATACAGATTTGGGCCCTGGGTGTCGCAGCCACCAAGCAAAACAGGGAGCACCATGCATTTCTATAAATAAGAACCCTGTGGGAATCCACAGAGGACTGACTTTTGTGAATCACCCGAGATTGTATTACCCACAAATTTAGGAAAAAATACACGATTTCAGACATTTCCCACTAACAAACTATCAAAACACACAGTCAATAACACATGTCCTACGTTCCCACATTCCCACAGGTGTCCTGATGAAAACGGTACCTCACATGTGTGGGTGTACCTTCCTGGGCACAAAGGGAAAAGACTAAACAAATTGTAACCCCAAGTGTTTCGGCACAGCAGATATTGTGGGAATTTTCTCTTGTGGACAACCTGCAGATCTGGGCCTGGGGTGTCACAGCCACCAAGGAAATGATGGAACCCCATGCATTTTTTAAAGGAAGACACGCATGGGAATCCACAGAGGTCTGACTTGCGCGAATCGCCCCAGAATGTATTAACCACAAGCCCTAGCAAAGTCCTGAATTTTCAGACAAGTACCACTTCCAAACCACTGAAACACACCGCCAACACATGTCCTACTTTCCCGTGTTCTCACAGGTGTCATTACGAAAACGGCACCTCACATGTGTGGATGCACCTTCCTGGGCACAAAGGGTAAAGGCTAAACCTCTGCTAACCCCAAATGTTTCGGCAGAGCAGATTTTGCAGGAATTTGCTCTTGTAGACAACCTACAGATTTGGGCCTGGGGTGTCGCATCCACCAAGGAAAACAGGGAACCCCATGCATTTCTGAAAAGAAGACAACTGTGGGAATCCACAGAGGTCTGACTTGCGCGAATCTCCCCAGAATGTATTACCCACAATCCGCGGCAAAGTCCAAAATTTAGAAAAAAAACCCTCAATTTTCTGACAAGTCCCACCTCAAACCACTGATACACACCGCCAACAACACATGTCCTACCTTGCCACAGTCTCACAGGCTGTCCAACGAAAAGGGTACCTCACATGTATGGGTCCACCAACCTGGGCGCAGATTGGTAAAGACTAAACCACTGGTAACCCCAAGTGTTTCAGCAGAGCAGATTTTGCGGGAATTTGCTCTTGTGGAGAACATACAGATTTGGGCCTGTGGTGTCTGACTTGCGCGAATCGCCTTGGAATTTATTACCCACAAGCCCCAGCAAATTCTGAAATTTAGGGGAAAAAACAAAATGTTCAGACATTTCCCACCTGGAAGTTACTGTTACAGATTTCTCTCCATATAGGGATTGGCACACTGCTGGGCCTACCTGTTTGGGTAAACGCTGTAACGCAGTCCAGCCAGAACACCAGGACCTTTAGGGGCGATGTCCCTGGCCTTGGACATTTGTTTCCCTTGTGTGTCTACCATCCCTAAACACAGCAGCAGTCCCAGGGAGCCCCTGCAGGGTCCCTGTCCGTTCCCGGAGGGAGAATTAATAATGGAGTCCAGCCAGAGCTCAAGGATATTGTGGGGTGATATCCCTGGCCTCGGGTGGCTTTCTCCCATGTTGGTTGAACATCCCCAAGCCCGTCAATTCTGGGGAGCCCTGGCAGCGTCCCCATACCTCCCCCGAGTGATAATCAGTAACGCAGCCCAGCCAGAGGTGCAGCCTGTACTTGGGGATGGTCGACCCACATGGGAGACAGGTTTGCAAGGCCGGAGACATCACCTCCAACCATCCTGGATTTCTGGCTGACCTGTGTTATAGTTGTTCCCTCTGGGGAAGGGCTTGGACCCTGCCAGTGCTCTCTGCAACAGCTGAGGACAGTCAACCCACATGGGAGACAGCTGTTCAAGCCGAGGGACATCACCCAACCATCCTGGAGTTTTGGCTGGGCTGCATTACAGGAGTACCCTCTGGGAATCGATGGGGACCCTGCCGGGGCTCCCTGAGACAGCTGCTGCACTTGGGAATGATTGCCACATATGGGAGACAGTCGCCCAAGGCTAGGGACATCACCCCTGACTCTCCTGGAGATCTGGCTGCCCTGCGTTACAGCTTCTCCCTCTGGGAACAGATTTGGACCCTGCCAGGGAGCTCTGGAATGGCTGCTTGGCTTGGGGATGGTCAACCCACATGGGAGACAGCACCCGAAGGCCAGAGACATCACTCCCGAACATCCTGAAGTGTTGGCTGGGCTGCTTTACAGAATTTCCCTCGGGGAAGGGATGGAGACCTTGCTGAGGCTCCCTGGGACAGCTGTTGCTCTTGGGCATGGTTTCCCAATATTGGAGACAGTTGACTAAGATCAGGGATATTCCCCATGACTATTCTTGAGCACTGGCTACCCTGAATTACAGTTTCTCCCTCTGGGAAAGGTTGGGGACCCTGACAGGGCTGGGGAGAACACCTCTGACCATCTTGGAGCTCTTGCTGGCCAGTGTTACATCTTTTCTCCACCAGGGAGCGCTGGCAGTGTACCAATACCTCCAAGGAGGGAAAAGGCTGTAACACAGCACAGCAAAAACTCCAGGACGGCTGGAGGTGATGTCCTCGGCCTTCTGCATCTGTCTCCCATGTGAGTCTACCGTCTCCAAGCAGAGCAGCAGTCCCAATGAGCCCTGGCATGGTGTCCGTCCCTTCCTGGAGGGAAATTCTATAATGCAGGCCAGCGCAGAGCTCCAGGTTGGTCAGGGGGTGCTGTCCCTGGCCTTAAGCAGCTGTCCCTCATGTTGTTTGACCGTCCACAAACCCACTAGCGGTTCCAAGGAGCCTCGGCAGGTCTGCATCCTATCCAATAGGGAGAAGCTGTAACACAACCCGGCCAGAGCTCCAGGGTTGTAGGGTGCCATGTCCCTGGGCTTGGGCGGCTATCTCCCATGTGGGTTTAACGTCCCCTCCCCAACAGAATTTCCAGGGAGGCCCGTCAGGGTCCCTGTCCTTTCATGGAGTGAGAAGCTGTAATGCTGGCCAGCCAGAGCTCCAGGATGGTCGGGGTGATATCTCTGCCTTTTGTGCTTGTCATCCATGTGGGTCGACGGTCCCCAAGCCCAGCCTGCAACTCTGGCTGGGTTGCATTGCAGATTTTCCCTCTGAGGAAGAATGGGAAACCTGCTGGGGCTCACCAGAACTGCCGTTGGACTTGGGCGGCTGTCTCCCATGTGGGTTGATGGTTCACAAGCCCAGCGGCAATTCCAGGGAGCCCCGGCAGGGTCCTTGTCCTTTCCCCGAGGGAAAAGCTGTAATGAAGGCAAGCCATTCATAGGTGATGCCTCAGGCCTTCGGCGCCTGTCTGCCATGTGGGTCGACTGTCCCCAAGTCCAGCAGCAATACTGGGGAGCCCAGGCAGGGTCCCCATTCGTCCCCAGAGGTGAAATCTGTAACGCAGCACAGCCAAAGGTGCAGCCTGGGATTGTGGACGGTCAAACCACATGAGGGACAGCCACTCCCAGGGAAAAAACAATGTGCTGCTGGCATTGCCTGACCCTGCAATTGTGTTCAGCCCAACAAAATACCTCCCCAGACTGCCCACTCCCGCCAACACCACCAACAATCCAGCCCCAGTCCCACCCACCCCACTGAAAATGGACCTACTTGTAGAATAAATAAAAAAAAATACTCACATAACGTTGCAGCTCCTCATGTAAAACAAACCTGTAAACAAAACAAAAACATTAATTACCTATGGTCAGCACAGCAAAGACAAATCATAACTATCATGCTCCAATCACTGCACCCCTTTCAAGCCATCCCTGGTGGCCTAGTGACCCTCACCCCCCTGTAAAAACACATTTTCCCCTTCCTTGGGACAGTTTGCTAGATTGCACTAGCAATCTGCACCCAGGGAGGGCTTAATGGGATGCCCCTCCATCCATTTAGGGTGGGGGAGAGGTCCACACCCCTTTACAGTACAAACATAAGTGGTGGTTTAGTGTGACTCCTACTCCCACCAACATTTTTTTGTGTTTTGTTTTGTTTTGCCCTGTCACTAGTGGGCAGATGGGCACATTAGTTTGCCCATCTGCCCCCAGTTTGGGCAAAACATATTGTCCCATGCTTTGGGGGGGGCATTGCAAAGTTCTCGGGTGGCCCTCTGCCCCCACTCCAAATGGATGGGGGAGCATCTCATGTAGCCCTCCCTGAGGGCAGATCACACGATCTGCCCCCAGGGAGGGCTACATGAGATGCTCCCCTATCCATTTGGGGTGGGGGAGAGGGTCACCCCCTTTACAGTGGAAACATCAGTGGTGGTTTAGTGTGCCCCTCAACTCCCACCAAAAACATGTTTTTCTTTTTCTTCTTTTCATTTTGCCAGGGTAAGCAAAACGTATTGCCCCATGCATTGGGGGCTCAGGGAGAGAGGGCCACTTACATAGTAAGCAGCTCCGTCACCCCCCCAACTTCAAAAACAGATCCCTGGTGGTCTAGTGGCATTGCTGGGTACAGATCTAGAGATCCACACCCAACAATGCTGCAAGGAAGGTGTGTTTGGAAAGGGGAGAGTCTCCCCTTTCCAACGTGATCTCCCTCAATCTCAACAGAACAATAATGCTTGAGATCAAGGTAGAGGAAGGTAGAAACCTACCTTCTCTTTCACTGCCACAGCCGTAAATGGCTGCAGCTGTGAAATTTACTTTCAGTTTCACGTCAGCGCGCATTACACGCGCTGACGTGAAACTGTAGGAAATCAAACCCCTGGGCTGTGAGGAGGAACATAGTCCACGAATTCTATTTCACTTTTGTCAGATCGTGATCACACTATCTTACCATAGAGTGCTGGAGGCAATACTTAATAGCCCCTTTGTCTAACTTCTCATGTAACATTTTTTATGTTAACCTTAATACAATTAATGGCTGGTGGCAGTAGTTACTTTTTACTACCGTGGTGTGCCTTTACCCAGGAAGCGTTCGCAAGCTGCAGTAGAGCACCCTTGGATAACATTTTTGTCAAAATGGCGCTGGTATTGTTTTTTCGCCATTACTTGTTGTTTTGTCCTTCTTGAGATTTACTCTGTGCGCCAAACCAGGTTTGGTCCCTTTGTTTGTTTTATCTTTGGCGGGCTTCATGAGTGAAACCTGGCCCTTGGCTCCAAGGTGTCTGATGGGGGCAGGAAGTGAGGGAGGTGCCTGAAAAACCCTGTGCTTAGTCTCCTAGGACACAGGAATGCACTCCTTGGTGATTGGCCGGCTGGCTGTCTGGCAAGGACAGCCACCCTGCTGGGTGATTGACAGCCAGGCTGGAATAAATGGGAGAAACCTGGATAAAAGGCAAGGTTTTTGGCTTGAAAGGCAGAGTCGACCACTGGACGAAGGAATCCGAAGAAGAACTTGAAGAAGACACCTGCTGCAACTCCTGGACCATTGGTTTGCCCGGTGAAGCCCTGCTGCTTTGCTGAAGCTCCAGATTTGCATCGACAGAGAAGCCCCTGCAAGGACGACTTGAGTTGGTGGGACCAATCAACTCCAAAGTAAGCCACCTGAACATCCATCTCAGAGCTCGTTGAAATTCCACACAGTTGCTGCTGGAACAGAATAACCAGGGAGAGGAACAACAGATTGTGTGTGTTGCTTTTAAGCTGGCCAAGAGCACCAGGAATATCCTCCAGACTCCCAGGAAGCAGGACTGACCAAGCCTGAGCCCCCTCAACAGAGTGCTGGACCCGAGATGAAAGGAAAGCCCACCTCCACAGCCAGGAACCGCATTCAGCAGAGCCGAGAAGCTGAAACACTGAATTGCCACTTGTAAGAAGGGTATATGGATACAGTTGTAATTAGAAATAAGAAATAGAAACAAAACAAAATAAGAAATAAATTAAATCGAAAACCATTTTTCTCTATTTATTGTCATACAAGAAAAAGCTGAGAGCTCAAGTTACAAGGTTACTGTCTTTCTACAAGAATGCTTATTGATTTCCTCATAAGCCTGAACAGCCTCAGACTTGGTAACCACAGTGCAGCCCAGCGACACACATTAAAAACAAAAAAACAAAAGAAAATGAATCTTAACGGAAGGCTCGCCATAAGGTTGTGTAAGGCTGAAAAGTGACACTTGGACCTTAAAACCAAACCACTTGTAAGATGATAGCCGATTGCTGTCCGTAATCACTCCATTGCAGTGCAGGAGTCCCCAGGAGCCCTCCCTCTGGTCCCCATGACTGAGGCCCAGGAACAACAGGATTTGCAGAGCTGCACAGGAACAGAGGTCATCTGCTGCTTTTCCTCAAACTAAAGGTACTATAAAGTCTAAGAGAACTTACCTCTTGTTGTAGATTTGTTTCTACTCTTCACAAGCCTAACAGCTTGTGGCCCTACATTGCGTCTTCTTTTTCACTAAAGCTGTCTAAAGGCCTTATGCAAGGACTTTTCTACTTAACTGCAAGAAGTGCTTCAGCTACATAGGCCCTCATTACGACCCTTGCGGAAATCGGAAAACGATGGCGGAAATGCAATACCGCCATCGAATAGCGCTCGGTGCGACTATGACCCGTCACCGCAAAGTACGAAGGCATTAGCGACACCGTAGTGAACGCCAACGCTAACTGCACCAAGTACGCGCGCGCGCGCCATGCCAAACCGTAAATACCACCATGGCGCAAGGGTACGCGAATTCCGACCCTAGCGGACATGCACCTAACGCCATCAAGCATGGCGGAAAACACCATTCCGCCATGGTGAGAAGTACGGCATCGCGAATCAACCGTAAACGGCCCCACTGAATGCCTGTACACCGCTCCCTGCCCACAAAGTACAAGTCCCCGTAGGTGCAATGAAGTCACAATGCAACCAGTGAAATGCACAAGTCACCCATGCATGCCAACGAACAAAACATTCACAAGAGGGGCCAATGGGAGCTGCAGGGCACAGATGGCACGAATACAGAAGCCATTCCAATGGACATGACCACAGTCCCCCCCCCCCTGAAACGCACGCAAACACAGGCACCTCTGACCAGCAATATTCCGAAAAACACATCATTCCACCAGTCCACCTGGCTGACCGGCATCTGTTACACAAAACCCAATCCCCCGCCCCTGAGCATGACAACATCCAAACAGTAACATTGCCAGCCCCCATCCCTGACCTCACTGGGCTCCGTAGGCAAACGCGCCCAGCACAGTACCACGCGACTATACTCCGAAGCCGGAACCCAATGCAGATCTCCCCACAATACATCGCTCCCCAAATAGGAATATGCCACATCACTCGCAAAGAAGAACGCCACACGGCCCATATCAGAATAGTAATTTAATGCACAACTAAATCACCAAGCTCATACAGCCATTAGTCCATGAACTCCAAAACACATATCACCATCGTGGGCTGCATCCGCAAGGAATGACCAGCTACTACTTGTGTGACGCCCTGTTCCATCATGGTACACAGAGCCACATTCACGTACGAAAAGGCAACATGGAAGCGCACAGAACCGCAGGCCCGTCCCAATGGGGAGGCACTAGTCCAGCCGAAATGTTGCTCCGAGCCACTAGTACTGCGTAAGGGCATGTGGCCCATTGGCGATCGTCCCATAAGATCGTAATGCTGCTCCACTGATTAACACGAAGCAGCAGGTGTCGGGAGTAAACGCCATCTGCAGGAGTGGCATACAGATGGCAGTGGCAAAAGGGGAGGAGATACCTGTCAACCAAAAGAAAAGAAAAAGAACAGAATGGCCATCAGAACTACATTCGAACAACTCACTTCAATGATCACACTAAATCCACAGGCATATGCATGCTAGCCCACTCCAAAGGATCATCACCCCCCCAAAACCACTTGCGACTCATAACTATCCATATCGAGGTCTAAACAACATCACAAACGAGTGTACCTGTGCATGCGTCTGTCAAAACAGATTTCATCTGATGGAAATGTTAACGTGCATGGACACAAGTGTCTGAAGGCGCGTCGAGACAGGGAGGGCTCAACAAGGCCAGATAGACGATGGTCCCACTATGGCAGCCCTGCATCACATAGCGCAGGGGAGGCGGATAGATTCCAAGAAGCCCTGTACATGGCAAACCCTGTATCAAATCACCTGCCCATGCATCCATTCATCATTCCCTCATCCTGTCATGAAAACGCCTGAATATATACTCACAAAACATTCGAAATTTCCATTGAGTCTGTGCGTTATGCAGCCTGCAAAATCCACAGTGCCCCAGCCCGTAATTCCAGTGTTGTGGAGTTACATGTATTTGGGAACGACCGGCCTCATCGGCCACGTCACTATTGCGCATCCCAAACTATTCATATCAATCATTGCTTCCTCGCCATGGCCCCTGTCTCAAGGACATTAAACAATAGAACGTTATATTTGCAGTCAGACCTGTGGGCATCTCCTCTCCGCTAGCTGAATACCGAAAGCGCCGGCCTTCGAATTCCTCATTTGCAACATCACGTCGAAAAGGCATCTGTGGCCGTTTGAAACCACAAATTATTCCAGCTAGTGCGGCTGTGTGTGAAAATGGCAACTGCCATCACCCACTAATCGGTCGCCCCGCCCGTCGTTGCAACTCGGTACAGTGATGCATGAGGGCCCACCGTTACTCGAGTACTACGTTCCACTGACCCATCACAAGTCTGTTCGCGACTGCAAAGATTGTATGTGAAACAATGGGACCATAGCCGATTGTACATATCAACAAATGTTACACGGCCATCGGGTACAAATACATGATTGCAATAGCAAGATGCCATTCCTCGATTCGCAGCGTTGTGTGCGGGACGTGCTCGCCCAAAGGGGAGAGCAGCTTGCACAGGTGGAATGAATCACCACAGGTGGAGGCCATACAGCCTGAAAACACATAAAATGCACACCCAGTCTCCTCCCACAACCACACCCACTCCGAAATGCTACCGGCAGGACTCGCGATGTTAGCCCTGGGGGACTTGATAGCACTGCAAGTACTGCAACTCCAAGAAGTAGACGAACACCAACTACAACCGGCCGCGCGGAGGAGACGCAGGAGGAGGCCAAGGCAGGGCCAGCAAGGGCCGCCAGCACAGCCACTACCACCACGCAGGCAGCCCGCAATCCCACACCTCCGAGCACATCCGTTCAACCTCACTGATGAGCAGATCCACACCCTCTACCGTTTGGACCGGGACACCATAGCCGCCATTGTGGACATGACACAGGCTGACCTTGTCAGCATGATAGATAGCCCAACCGCCATCCCACCCCTACTGAAGGTGGTGTCTGTACTCCACTTCCTGGCCACAGGCACCTACCAGCACACAGTCGGACAGTTGCATGGCATTTCTCAGCCACTGTTCTCACGGACACTATTGCAAGTGCTCGATGCCCTCCTGCAGCATGCAGACGACTACATCTCTCTACCACGCTCGGAGCAGGAAATTACCAACACAAAAGTGGGATTCCATGCACTTGCCGGCATACCGGGTTGCATTGGTGCCATCGACTGCACCCATGTGGAATTGGTCGTCCCACATGCCATGGAGGCCCAGTACCGCAACCGAAAACAATTTCATTCCCTGAATGTTCAGATGGTGTGTGACTCCAACAGGATCATTACACATTGTTGTGCCAGATTCCCAGGATCAACCCATGATTCTATGGTCTTGAGGAACTCTACTATACCACGCTACATGGAGCGACACGCAGGGAACAGATCCTGGCTACTCGGTGAGTCTCATTTCATGCATGATGATGTGGGGTATGTGATGCGGCAATGACCTGGCAGGAAGGGGGGGGGGTGTGCGTACGTAGCAATGGCATTCCACATCTTACGTTTATCGTCCACATACAGGTGATGCTGGGTATCCACTGAAGAGATGGCTCCTCACACCAGTCCGGAACCCACGGGACCAGCAAGAGGAGGACTACAACCATGCCCACTCACGTACCCGTGTAGTCATTGAACAGGCATTCGGCCTACTGAAGGGTCGTTTCCGCTGCCTCAGCAGGTCTGGCGGGGCACTCCTGTACCGCCATGAGAAGGTTGCTAAGATGGTCATGGCATGTGTCATGCTCCACAACATGTGCGTACGTAGAAATGTGCCCATGCCCCCTGACGCAGAACTGCAAGCACCTGATGATGGTCATGATGAGGGTGGGGATGTGGCAGCACCTCAAGGAGTCTGCGAGGCACCGGAGGCCCGTGACATTCGTCAGCATCTCATTGATGCATGCTTCTAGCACTCACGCCTGGTGGCTGATACATGGACACGGGACTCGTGGCACTGTGTGTGTCTGGTACATGCACAATATGGACTGTACGCCTATGATGGCCTAGTACACAAAGATCATTGTCCACACATCTCATTGGTTGATCGTGCACTGTTTATGGCATATGTGATATCATGTTGAACACCCTATCGACCCGCCACCCTAGTGAGCCCAACACACCCCCTCCACCCTCCTACCTCCCCCCCGAACACCAGTGTCCAAAGATGCTCATTGTCAGTGGGCTGTCGCTATTGCAAGCCCCCTCTGCGGGTGTCAGGGGCACCCCTGCCTGTGGAGCGCAGGTTCCTCCCAGATCTACGTTGGGGGCTGCCCTGGACGGAACTTGCAACGGATGATGTCTCTGCCTGCTCACGTCCATGCATGTCCCTAAGGGTTTGTGAGAGCTCAGTGAGCACACGGCGCACTGCGGCAAGTTCGGCACATACGTCTTTGGACGTCGCATGCAGTTCCCCCCTCAGGCTCTCGGTGCTACTCTCCATTTGTGCCCTTAGTGTCTCTGTACTTCTCTCCATTTCTGCCCTGAGTGTCTCAGTTGATGTTTCTATGTCTGCCTTAGTGCCCCCACATTCATCGGCATGGTCCTTGAGGAGCGTGGCCAGTTGCTGCTGTTGCACGATTAACTGGTCGAGGGACTGTTGCCTCTGCTGGGCCATGGCCATTTGCGGGGGTGTCACAGCGGGGCTGTTGACCTCATGTTGCCTTGCCACAGGGCTTGTGGGGGATGGCCAGTCGTCGTCTTGTGGGTGCCCCTGCGTGGTATCCTCATGTTGTATGGGATGGGACAGACAGGGGGAATGGGACAGGTCATGGATGGATCTGACTTCGACATCCCCGTCTTCTGTGTCGGAGCATGCTGCCATCATTGGGGTGTCACCTATGGTGCTGCTGCCACCAGAGGCAGTGCCTTCTGTGGCATCCGTTGGGGGGACCTGTGGTGGTGGTGTTGTGGGCATGCTGGCTGCTGGGGTGCCTGTTGATGTTCCCTCCTCTGTGCTGCCACCTGATGTGTGCTGCTGCCGTGTCTTGATGCGTGCAGCTGAGGTGGAGGGTCTTTGGCCGTTGGTCTTGGCCCTCTTTGCAGGTGCGCTGGTAGGGGTGTCCTGATGCTCGTCGTTTGGATCAGACCCTGTGGTGGAGTAAAGGAGGGCGAGGGTTAATAATGGGTCTATGGGTATTGGAATGGCATTGTATCACATGCATTGGGGTGGTACCTGAGGGTGATTTGGGTCGGGGCCTTGGAGGTGCTTTCATTTGTGTGTGGAGTGAGGGTGCAGTTGTTTGGCAGCCTGCAGTTAGGGTGTGCCTGCTGCACGTGTAGTGGGTGTTTTAGGGGTTTTTAATTATTTATGTATTTATTGTGAGTTTTTAAGAGCACTATCAGGGCGATGTGTGTGGACGTTCTCCTGGACATGTGTTTCTGTTGCACTATGTGGACACATGGTAGTTCACATGATTGGACATTGTGGATTTAGCATAGTTTTATCTAGCCCACCTACCTGAATCTTCGGATGTCTGCACTCCTTTCTCCATCCCTCCGACTCCCTCTATGCTCTCCATTCCGATGGTGGAGGCACAGATTTCTTCCCAGGGGGTCAACTTGATGGGTGATTCTGGACCTCCCCCGGTGGCTGTGGCAATGTTGCGGTTGGCAGAGAGTATGCTGCGGACGCGTATCCGCAGGTCGTCCCATCGCTTTCGGCATTGCTGTGGGGTGCGGGGTGCGGTCCCCACCGCACTTACCCGCTGTGCCACCATAGCCCATATGGCCTTCTTGTTCGCAAGTGCCGTCCTGGTCATTTGCGTGGAGAAGACGACGGCAGCATTCTCCTGGAGGGTCTCTGTTAGCACGGTGAGTTCCTCACGGGAGAAGTGGACCTGCCGCTTGCGGTCGCACGCTTTCTTCGCTACTTTTCCCATTTTTCTTGGTTTCGCTAGGGTGGATGACGGGTTGGGGTGTGTCTCGGGGTAGTGTTTTTGTTGTGTGGTTTTTGTGGTTTTATAGGTGTACGGCGGGATGTTTCCCGTTCCGGGCCCATGTTTTTACTTCCGTTTCCGTATGTTTCCGGTCACCGTACTTTCCGGTAGGCGCACTCTGCGGTGTCCGCTGTGATGGGTGGCGGTATTGCACCTAGGGCGACGTACGGCGGCGGTGTGGGCCGTTTTGGGGTCATTTCCGCCATCGCGGACTTTGCACTTCCGCCATGCCGTGGTGCTCGTGCCCGATGGGTTGGAATGGGCCGCACTTTGCTCCTTCGTGCAATGGCGGAAACGCTATTTACGCTGTTGCGGTCCGGTCAGTCACTTTCCGCCAGGGTCGTAATGAGGGCCATAGTCTTTTGCCTATTGACTTTGGCCTAATGTATTTCTAGTGAAAAACTCTTCTCGCCTCTGACATTGAGGAGGGTTGAAAAGTATATACCTGCTTAAGAATAACTGTGATCTCTTGTGTATTCTAATAACCTTTGCTTTAACCCAACTCTGACTATTCTAAATGCCAAACAGTAACATATCAATTTCCACAGTGTCCTAAACAATTGATGTCACCTGAGGGTGTAGGAAGAGTCTGTGTGGCATCCCAAATGGGTGCTTGCTGATTTAGAACCTAAGAGTGTGTGTTTTCCGAAGGTATTTGTGTGTTGCTAAAATATTGCTGCCTTCTAAGACAACTTACTTGAAATTACTAGTAAATAAATAATTAATTGTTTTACTAAGAAACCTTGAGTTTAAGTGTTTGTTTGAATACTTGTCATTGTGAATCTTTGTGTAACTGATATACTGCTCACATTGAACTCTGTTGAGTAAAGCCTGGCTGCTCTACCACACTACCAACCTGTTTAGTTCAGACTTATACCAAAGGTTGGGTCCTATTGCCAGGAGGCTAAGGTTGTTGTAGTACACCATAAGTGTGCTACCCCAAATCTTTACCTAACAGTGATCATTCCAATAATGATGCTCATTCTCTCTTCTTTGTGACAGTGGGCCTCATTATGAGTACGGCGGTAGCCGTGCCGGAAAAAACGGCAGGCTGCCGCCGGACTGGTAATTCCATTCCGCCTCTGTGATTGCCGGAATCATCGGGGCATTACAACCCCGGTGGCCCAGTAATTCTGGAGGTGGAATTATGTTAAGCCCCATTCCCATGGAGTCGCATAGGACTCCATGGGGATGGGGACCATGTAAACACCGGTTTCGTCTATGACAGAGCCGGTGTTTCCATGTCCGCATGCAGGTGGGTGGTGTTACTTCCGCCAGGAGTGACACCTCCCGCCTGCAGGACTCGGAATCAGCCGGTCCAGAAACAACAGTTGGGGCGGATTTACTGCCACCATTGTTTCCAGACCGGCTGTCTTGTAATGAGGCCTAATATTATAATATATTTCTTATGGCTGGGACGAGTATGACCATACCAGCACTAAATTGCTGTCCCCCTCCTGCATCTCAATTTTTTCCTATTACCTTATGCTCTAAGGGATAATGCCCTAAGGTTTTCTAGTCATTCAGGGTCTGTTCTCTCTCTCTCTCTCTCTCTCTCTCTCTCTCTCTCTCCATCTTGGTCTCTCATGTTTCTTCAATGCCTTTTCCTCTCCTTCCTTTTCTTTTTAAGATAGCTTTTCAGTATTTCCTATACCGGCTTGCTAAGTGTTTGCCGGTGCAAAGTAATTTCGGCATTGTTTCTGGGACCCTCAGGCTCTGTTTCTCTCTTTCTCCTTGCTGCAGTTTGTATCATATCTCTCTCCGCTTCTCGCACTATAATTCATTCATTCACTTTGTCATTTGTTATAGCACCTTTCACCATAATTATGGTCCCGATGTGCTTTTGGGTTAATGCCCACCGACAGATCGGAATCCAGAAATGTGGGGAAAGTTTGGGAGGTGCAACTAGGCATGGGTGCATTTCAGCCATTATAGTTATGAGAGGGTGGCTAAGAACCTGTTAGTCACCAATGTCTAAATGGAGTGTGTATGGGCGCAGCAGAGAAATGTTATGAACTAAGGGGGATTGTGTTTAAGGTAATAGAGAGGTATGTGGGACGCTACCGTTCAACATTTTGCCGTTAAATGTAGCCATATAGTTATGCAGAATTTCACAGGAAAAGTTTGAAGAGTTTATTGTTGTTGTACATAGCTATATTCGGCATAAAAACCATAAAAGCATCTTCATATAACATAAGAAAGACACAATAGCAAGCAATTACCATTCATATCAATAATACACAGTAACATCCATACGTTTCGCATACATCTATATCAGTTACATTTAGCCCTGTATAGCCATGCCTTATGGATGTATTTTGCAATGCAATAGATTAGATTTGCATCTGGGGTATTTTTGCAGAAGGTTACTGCCCGCTCTCTTGTTGTCCTTTAGTCTAAACACTGTCTGTAGATAATACTTTCTCAACTGAGCATACGCTTGACAGACCAGTAAAACATGCTTTACTGATTCCTCTGAATTGCCACAGTCCCTGAATGCTTCTCCCGCGCATCTGTCCAACTTGATGTAAGCTCATCTACCCTGAGGGTATTTGTACGTAGCTGGATGTACAGCATTCAGGCATATGCAGGGGTTACACAATCTAAATACATTTCATTTAATTACATTATGTAAGGTGGACCCGTTTACACGCCCTTTTCTTTATTCTTAGAATGGCATCATGGCACTTAATTTTAGCTTTAGCATTTGCGCTCTGTGTTATACACTCTGGTGTTACCCGGTAGTCCGCCAAGCCCAGGTCTTCAAGGCCTTTCTTAACAAATCAAAGCCTTACTAATGAGTCAGCTCTTGAAACTATTTTCCGGCAGCTCAAAGACTCCCTGTATTTGCAAGTTCAGGGGCACTCCAGAGTCTTGTTCAATGCAGCAGGGGCTTAGTGGCAATTACTTCATTTATTGGTTTGAGTCCACATTCACATCTTGGGCTTGCCATTGGAGCTCCCTTTGGCTGCATTAGTAGGCTCCACATACAATTATTGTCCTCTACACATAACTCAGTTAAGGGGCAATGACCCCACAATTCTGATCCCGTAACTTGCGGACACCCTGCCTTATTCTTGGTATAGTTTAATGGCAGGGGCGATAGTACCCTTTCCAAGCTTGCTGAAAAAACAGCAGACTCACCCACTGTATTTCACCAGTGTTGCTGTGGCCTTGACAAGATGGGCAGTCCATGCAAAATCCTCTGAGAATCCTATCCCCAAGTAATCATAATAGGTCACCTGTTCTAACACATAGTTATCAACCTTCAGCTTAATCTTTTTCTGCTTCTTTCTGCCAAAGACCATAACCTTCGTTTTTTTCGAGATTTTTAATGACATTTCTCTATGAACATTTTCAAACTATGGGCCTCATTTTGAGGTCGGCGGTAAGGGTTAATGGCAATGGTAAGGGTGCTGTTGCCGTCAACCCCTTACTGCTGCAGTACGAGGTCCCTTAGCGGCTCCCGCTAAGGGACCAGCGAGCTAATAACGGGCCCGCTATTAGTGGGCCCGTTATTAGCTCCTTCCCCATTCCCATTGAGCCCTATGGGGGCTCGAATGGGAATGGGGAACGGTTCTCAGAATGGGGACTTACCGGGTGCTCCAAGGTTGGAATGACCCGGTAAGTACCCATTCTGAGAACACGGACCCGGTATGCGGTAAGGGGGTAGCCATAGTCCCATTGGGGTTGTAGATAGCAGTACGGCACCACCATCAAAGAGGTGTGCTGGAAACCTGTCCAGCCCAAGCTTTGGTACATAAAGACAGGCAACCAGTAATTCCTCTATTATAGCATGTATATACAAGCAGGTTATTTTAGAATGTCCTCTAGGGTGTTCCTCACAGCAATGGGATTTTTTGTCCCCAAAGGAGGAGTCTCTCCCGAGAGTCTCTCCCGATGAGGTCCCACTTGCCTCCACCTAGGGAGGGGGGGGAATTGTGGTCCAGGCTAACCTCCATATCCTCACAGGGGGGCGCCGTCTTTGGGAGAAGGGACACATTTTTGCGATTCATCACACCACATTGAGGCTTTTCTAAGCAAACTGGTTTTGGACTATGGGCCCCATTACACAGTAGGCGGTAAGTAATGTTCCTTACAGCCATGGCGCTAATAACGTGTCCGTGCAGTAAGCAGCCCACTAATTGCATGGCATTATGAGTACGTGGGCACAAGCTTTGCGCCATGCCGGTAAGGACATTACCGCCATGCCGTAAAAGGCCCCAAAAAGTCCCTTAGCGGAAAAAAGGAAAGCGCTGATAGCACTTCCGCCATCCATGAATCCGGCATTAGCGGTCACCGCTAAAAGCGGTGACCGGAAATAAGCAGAACCGGAAGTAGCGTCATCTCACAGGAACGGGAAAGAGCACAGCGGCCATCTTCAAAAACACAATGCATTGCCATCCTCCACCCCCTGGACTTGCAGCAACACCACAGCTGGACAAACTTATCCCTAAAAGACCTGAGAATGCCCAAGGCCGTAAAAAAAAGGTGCAGCGCAGCAGCGCAAGGAACGCTTCTCCAATGAGGAGCTGACAATGTTAGCAGACACACTTGCTGCTAACGCAGAAGTTATTTTTGCAAACGACACACTGCATCTCGCACTGATAAAGAAAAAGGAGATCTGGGTAGAGGTGGCCCGGAAAGTCAGTGCAGTGGGCTCCACCCCCAGCACTGTAAAGGACGTACGCAAGCGGTGGGACGATCTGCGCCTCCGTGTACGGAGTATACTGGCAGCCAACAGGAGCCTGGCCAAGGGCACAGGAGGTGGTGGAGGATCCCCAATCAAGATGCAGAAGTGGGAGGAGACATGTGTCAGCACCATTGGCGTCGAATCCATTGAGGGAGTGGGTGAAATGGAGCGCAGTGTTCCGTCATCGTCAGATGGAGGTGAGTGTCCACACAAAACACTGTAATGCAAAGCATGAGGTACTCCCCCAAATGTGACCTGCAAATTAGCTCATGGATGGGGCCATCACACATACATGTACACAACCCTGCCCAGATGCTGTGCACCTACCCACACAACCACATGCATGCAGCACCTCAGACACGTGTCACCCAGACTCATGCCTGTATGACCCCCCCCAACTAGCTAACAACCTGTATGGCCAAACTTACATCCAAATTCATAGAACTGCAGCAACAACAACATCTGCATGATGCACGTTGACCCATCACCGATGCTATCCCTCTCTTTGTCCCCCACAGGCTCACAATCTGACAGTGAGGAACAGGACTTTGCGACGCTGACCCCAACCCCAAAGAAACAGGCCAAGGGCAAGGACATAGGCACCAGGCCCAGCACTTCGAGGGGCACTGGGAAATCTGCACTGCCACAGAGGGCCAAAGCCACACATTCACCCACGTCACCAAGGTGTGAAAGGCCATGAGACAATGTGGTTGCACCCACTCCAGCCATTTCCACAACACAGGATCCACTTGCGGAAGGATCACTTTCCACTGCAAACAGCTCCATTGGTGAGGCAGCTGCCACGGCACCCATGTCAGATGTGGAGGAAACATGCATTTCACCCATGGTACACCACACACCATGCCTGCAGCAGTCAGCCCAACACCGCCCATGCCCTACATCGAATGCCAGCAGCCATGAGCTGTCTGGTGGTGAGTTTGTGGAAGGGAGCTGGAGTCCCATGGCGACATCACCTGATGGCAGACACATGCCACTAGCTGCGTCAGGTACCAACACACGCAGGAACAGAGGCCATGACACGAGCATCATATGACAGCGCCAGGAAGACCTAACTGCGCTGGTTGGCCAGCATGTGGGCGAGGGAGCCCTGGCGAGGGAGGAGTGCAGGGAACATGCCAAGGGCATTAAACAAGCCATTGAAGCCAGCACCAACCGCATATGCGAAGAATTATCAGCTGTGAGGCAGGTCCTCACACGCATCGCAGATGCTATGGAGAGGAAGAACCTCACCCAGGGACCGGACCAACCGAGCACCTCCTCCTCAGCCAGCTCAAGGCAGACCAGCCCCCTGCGCAGGTCCATGTGGGCTATGTGGCGCACAAACGTGGAACCACCCAATGGTGGCAGAGGAGGTGGAAAGTAGGGCCAGCCTGATGTTGGTGACTTGTGTACACTAATGCTGCACTGATGTGCAAGCCATGTTTGGGGGAGTTGTGGAGGGAGGGGCGGAAAGGGTGTTTGGGAGAGTTCTGGGGGAGGGGGAAAAGATGTTTGTGGGAGTTCTGGGGGAGGGGGAAAGTGTGTTTGGGGGAGTTGGGGGTTTAGGGGGGAAAGGGTGTTTGTGGTGGAGGGTCCATGCACTTCATATTCTTACAAAACGTAATACACACTTGTGTCATGACAAATCAAATGAGTGGACATTTTTCAGTGTGTATGTGTGCTTTATTGCCGGTCAGTGCACAGTGTTCATTTCCCCACAACACCCAGTGCCCTGATACCCACATCCATTGCACCCTCTTCATCCATGTGTATTAGAAATATTGGTCTATCAGATGCTGGCACACAACACGTCCCTCCTGTCCATCGCCACCTACATGACGTGCAGCCCCATCTTTTTCCTCCTCATCCTCATCCTCACCAGGTGGTTGCATTTCAATGTCAGGGGGCAGAGGCGCATTCTGTCTGATGCACATATTGTGCAGCATGACACATGCCATGGTGATCTTGGCCACCTTCTCATGCCCGTACAGGAGTGCCCCACCCGACCTGCTGAGGAACCGAAACGTGTCTTCAAAAGGCCAAATATCTGCTCAATTACCACACGGGTACGCGCACGATTGTAGTCCTCTTCGTGCCTGTTCTGTGGGTTCCGGACAGGGGTAAGGAGCCACCTCTTCAAGGGATAGCCAGCATCACCTGCAACAATGGATTTGTGTAAGTGATTACATCAAATGGAACCAGTACCTATCACACACAAGTCAACTTTGCTTTGTGGATGACATCCACACATCCCTACACACATGGAGGTAATCAAAGTAACTGCAATGTGGGAAGGTGATCTAGTCCTTGCAAGTGTTCATGCACTGTGCATGCCTATGGCAGTTTGTTGCTGTCATGATTACGGGGTTCCCTCGCAAAAGAATTTCCAAGAGTTCCTGGTTGGCCGCTTACAGTTGCTGGTCTAAGAATAGGCAGGTTGACTCTTCCTCATCACTCAACATGGCTGCCTGTAGTTACAACCTCTAGGTGGGCCAGCAGTCTAGTTTTCTGTCACTCGGGAGTATTTAAGCCCCGCCCCTTTGCTCAACGGCGCTTCGCGTCTTCAGCTGTCTCAGCGAACGCTTACCGCGGTTCAGCCCTCTGACAGGAATTCCTCAGCTTCCCTAGTATTCCATGGAAACCCTTTTCTGTAGTGCCCTGGAATAGCTTTTCCCGTCCAGTCCGCTGTCCCAAGTTGTGAATTCTGTGTAAAGTTGGCTTTCTTCAGTGCGGTGTTGGCGGTTACGCTTTTCCAGTTGGCGTTTATTGTGAGGAGAGTTTTCGAGGCGCACCTCCCAGTTCTGTCGCCCCCTGTTGTTTTCACAGCAAGTATCTTTCCCTTTTAGTTCTCGCTATAGATTAATGGTTCCTATAGTAGCAACTGCTTTTCACACATTAGTTCTTTCGCGCAAGTGAATGTTCAAACCATATTCACCTCACAGAAGTTAAGAGGGTTGTGTGGAGAATTGTTTCTAGGAACATTAGTGTTCGTTTTTTCTGTCGTCATCAGGTACACTAAGTTTACGCATTTTGGAACCAAAAATGTTGCGGGTTGTGCACTTCAGTTTTTAGACACATTAGGGTGTTTCTGCATTTAGAGGGTTAGTGACACCATTCCTGTCTGACACTGTTAGGAAGTGTACCCCTTTAGACATTTCTGGAAGTTTAAGGATAATTCCATTCTCCTCACGTCCCTTCTTCAGAACACGCACCCCTGCGCAGAAGCAGGATGGAGAGCTAACCAAATCACCAACTAAGGTAACCGAAGAATACAGTTTATTTTGAAGGTGATTCTTTTTTCCCTATTTTAGGAATCACTTAGTTATTGAGTGTGGTAATTGTTTTCATGTATAGATAGAGAGTCCAATTGGGATAAGATAACAGCGCACCCTGAGAAGTTTCCGAATATCAAGTGGTGTCCCCGAGGAGTCTAAGGTAAGCGTTACAGAACGCGAAGCCAGTCATAAAAAATACTCCGCCTGGGCATCATGGGAACTTCTGAGGTAGATCAGTTAGCTCAACTACTGGGAGAACTTAGAGCTGAAGTCCATGCAGCCCGGTCCGAAACCGGCGCTCTTAGAAGGGAACTGGGAATCAATAGGGAACGAACTGAAGAGTTGGCTCGCCAGTTATTACAGAATCAGGCGGGACAGGTTCCCCTTCCCCAAGGTAATGCCCAAGCTTCCTCTTCTACATCGCCCTCAGTTCCGTTCCAAGTGGTAATTCCAGGAAATATTCCCTTAGCCCCTCCTGAGAGATTCACGGGGGACCCGAAAAGGTTTGCCGTGTTTTTAAATCAGTGTAGACTACATTTTTTGTGCAGACCTGGGGTTTTCTCCACTGACCAATCAAAGGTTGCTTTCGTGTTGTCTTATTTGGGTGGTCATGCAGCAGATTGGTCCATTCCTTTGGTTAATCGGGATGATCCCGTGTTGCAGAACTTTTCAGAATTCCAGAGAGAGTTAGAGAAATTGTTTGCTCGCCATTCACAAGGTCAGGCATTGGACAATGAGTTACTGTCACTCAAGCAGGGCAATCAGGAGCTGCTTGCTTACGTGGCTACTTTCAATCGATTAGTGGCAGAAACTAATTGGCCTACAGAAAAGAGAGTGACACTGTTTTATCGTGGTCTGCGCAGTGAGCTGAAGGATGTTCTCGCTCAAGTTGTCAATCCGCCCGAATGTCTCACAGAATTCATAGACCTGACAATCCAGTTGGATCATCGTCTTCAGGATAGGAGAACGGATCGAGCTCGTCAGGACAGTCGACCCTTTGTAGTCCGCTCCCGAGAACCAACGTCGAAGTCAGGATTAGATGTTCCCAATGAACCCATGCAGTTGGGCGGAATTCGAGGCCCAATTTCCCAAGCAGAGAGAGAGAAGAGACGACAGTTGCAGTTGTGTTTGTATTGTGGCAAGGCCGGTCATTTTTTAAAGGATTGTCCAGTAAAACCTTCACGGAGGCCTTTAGGAGGAATCAATCCGGATAAAAAAGAACAGACGGCGGAAAACTCCAGTGCCCGACAAGTTTAGAGGTCCGCTTGTCGAGCATGGAAAAGGTTGCAGCGACCTCACACTTCGTGTGTCCTATTGTCCTTTCTTGCCACAATAACCCCACACAGAGGCATGCATTGGTTGCGTACATAGACTGTGGGGCCATTGGCAACTACATGGATCAACATCTGGCTAGTAAATTGGGATTCCCCTTGAGGAATAAGTTGGAAGCTGAAAACGTCTCCGGAGTGGATGGTACACCTTTGGTGTCAGGTCCCGTGACCCAGTGCACTGACCCCCTCTTAATGCTTTGCCAGGAAGGACACAGGGAGAGGATCTCTTTTGACCTGATTCAAGCTCCTCAATTCCAGATCATCTTGGGAATACCTTGGTTGGAGAAGCATAACCCTGTGATCGATTGGTGTTCCCGGACATTGAAGTTTGACTCCAAGTGCCAAAGTATGTGTTTTTCTGCAGAAGGTCCAAAGGACGCCAGGCAGTCTGAGATGACTATCTACACCACCTTGGGTCTCATAGGTTCATTACCAGTAGAATACAAAAAATTCCAGGATATTTTCCAAAAAGAAAAACAGGCAGAAATTTTGCCCCCTCACAGACCCTATGACTGTCAAATTGATCTCATTCCAGGGGCTCAGCTTCCTTGTAGCAGAATTTATGCCCTCACTGAAAAAGAAAATGCTCATCTAAAGGCTTATCTGGATCAATACCTGGCCAATGGGTTTATTAGACCGTCCAAGTCACCGGTGGCATCTCCTCTCTTTTTTGTGCCCAAAAAGGAAGGGGATTTGCGAACCTGCATAGATTACAGAGCACTGAATCAAATCACGGTGAAGAACCGCTATCCTCTTCCCCTTATTTCGACCTTGCTGGATCAGGTGAAGCAGGCACAAATATTCACCAAGCTTGATCTAAGAGGTGCCTATCATCTCATTCGAATTAAGAAAGGTGAGGAGTGGAAAACCGCCTTTCGGACACGATTCGGGCTCTTCGAATATCAAGTCATGCCCTTCGGGCTTTGCAATGCTCCTGCTGCCTTCCAGGCCTTTATGAATGATATCTTCAGAGATCTACTGGACATCTGTGTGGTGGTCTATGTGGACGACATTTTAATTTTCTCTGCAAACCTGGCGGATCATGTAAGGCACGTGACATCGGTGCTTCAAAGGCTCCAAGACAATTCTCTGTATGTGAAATTGGAAAAGTGTCATTTTCACGTCCCTGAGATTGAATTCTTGGGGTTCATTCTATCTTCTAGTGGAGTCAAAATGGATAACAGAAAGGTTGATGCCATCCTGTCTTGGCCTGCTCCAACTTCTGTCAAAGGAGTTCAGAGTTTTCTGGGATTCGCGAATTTCTATCGGCGTTTTGTTTCTGATTTCTCTGGCCTAGTTCATCCTATCACCTCACTACTTCGAAAAAACAGGAAATTTGAATGGACTAATGAAGCTGATGAGGCATTTAAGAAATTAAAAGAGCAATTTACTGCTGCACCTGTTCTACAACATCCAAGACCTGATCTTCCGTTTGTAGTCGAGACTGATGCCTCTAACGTGGCTATGGGAGCCGTATTGTCTCAGCGTGATCCTGACACCCAAGAATTGCACCCCGTAGCTTTCTGGTCAAGGAAGTTCGCTGCTGCAGAATTAAATTACACCATTACCGATAAGGAGTTTTTGGCTATAATTTGTGCCTTGAAGGAATGGAGGCATCACTTGCTGGGCGCACGACACACGGTGACCATCTTCACCGATCATCGGAACTTGCAATACTTACGCTCTGCAAAGGCACAATCTTCAAGACAGCTACGATGGGCCCTCTTTCTAGCGGAATATGACTTTGTTATTACTTTCAGACCAGGAGTGCGAAATGGTAAGGCTGATGCCTTGTCTCGAATGGGTAATGGAGAAGAAGCCTATGTGCCAGTGAATCCAGTGGAGATCATTTCTGGAGAAAAGATCCTGGGAGTAATGAACACAACGGACTCTGCCTTTGAAGAGTTAAAAAGGGAAATTCAAAACCATCTTACGCAGGATGAATTGTTGAACTGGGAGTCCAGAGGAGTAGGCTTTACAGTGCAGGAGGGTCTTCCCTTTTATCAAGAACGGTTATACTTGCCCACGCCTCAACTACAAGAAAGAGTGGTTACCAACTATCATGACGCTCTTTTGGAAGGTCACCCCGGAATCAAAAAGACCATGGAGAAAGTTAAAAGATCTTATTGGTGGCCTACCTGGAGAAAAGATGTCATTCAGCATTTGAAAACTTGTGGTAACTGCGCTCAAAATAAGAATCAAAAGAGAAAACCTGCAGGCTTGCTTCTTCCATTGAGTGTGCCACCAACCCCCTGGCACACCATCTCCATGGACTTCATCACCGATTTACCTCCTTGTGAAGGGTTTGACACGATCATGGTGGTGGTGGACTTGTTCTCCAAAATGGCACATTTTATCGCATTGAAAGGATTGCCGTCAGCCTCAGTTCTGGCAAAAACCTTTTTGGAGAATATTGTGAAGCTGCATGGCTTTCCTGCGGTGATAATCTCTGATCGAGGTAGCCAATTCGTCGCCAAGTTTTGGAGAAGATGTTGTGAATTGGCCAAAGTTGATGTACGTTTGTCCACCAGTCATCATCCCCAAACTGACGGTCAAACTGAGCGAACCAATCAAACTCTAGAGCAGTACCTCAGATGTATGTTGCATCAATTGGAGAACACCTGGCTAAATGTTTTGTGGATAACCGAATATGCATATAACAATTCTGTTCATTCCTCCACTGGTTTGAGTCCTTTTTACACCTTACATGGCCGACATCCACGCACCTCAGCTTACGATCCACCTGAACCGTTAGAAATGCCAGCAGTAAAATCCCTGCATGAGAAAATCACCTCAGCCATCGCTCAAGCTCGAGAACAATTATCCATGGCCAAAAAATCCCAGAAAAAATTTGCAGATGACAAAAGAAGTGTTGCACCAGAGTATGAGGTGGGGAATTTGGTTTGGTTGGCCACCCGAAACCTGACCTTGAAGGGAGCTAGAAAGTTCCTTCCCCGCTTCCTGGGACCTTTTGCAATTGAAAAAATCATCAATCCCGTGGCCATCAAGTTAACCCTTCCAAAGAACATGAAAATCCATCCAGTATTTCACGTCTCTCTTTTAAAGCCTGTTAATCCAAACACACGAATCTCCGAAGCACCAGCCCCTGTGGTCATTGATGATGACCAACTAGAATACGAGGTCAAGGCCATTTTAGATTCCAAAATTGTGCGTAATAGGCTATTCTACTTAGTGGATTGGAAAGGTTATGGCCCTCAAGACAGAACTTGGGAACCCTGCGAGAATGTTCATGCCCCTAGGCTACTCAGAATGTTTCACCGCAACCACCCATCCAAACCAGGGAGAGGGAATTTCAGTTTTGGAGGGGCCTTGGGGGGGAATACTGTCATGATTACGGGGTTCCCTCGCAAAAGAATTTCCAAGAGTTCCTGGTTGGCCGCTTACAGTTGCTGGTCTAAGAATAGGCAGGTTGACTCTTCCTCATCACTCAACATGGCTGCCTGTAGTTACAACCTCTAGGTGGGCCAGCAGTCTAGTTTTCTGTCACTCGGGAGTATTTAAGCCCCGCCCCTTTGCTCAACGGCGCTTCGCGTCTTCAGCTGTCTCAGCGAACGCTTACCGCGGTTCAGCCCTCTGACAGGAATTCCTCAGCTTCCCTAGTATTCCATGGAAACCCTTTTCTGTAGTGCCCTGGAATAGCTTTTCCCGTCCAGTCCGCTGTCCCAAGTTGTGAATTCTGTGTAAAGTTGGCTTTCTTCAGTGCGGTGTTGGCGGTTACGCTTTTCCAGTTGGCGTTTATTGTGAGGAGAGTTTTCGAGGCGCACCTCCCAGTTCTGTCGCCCCCTGTTGTTTTCACAGCAAGTATCTTTCCCTTTTAGTTCTCGCTATAGATTAATGGTTCCTATAGTAGCAACTGCTTTTCACACATTAGTTCTTTCGCGCAAGTGAATGTTCAAACCATATTCACCTCACAGAAGTTAAGAGGGTTGTGTGGAGAATTGTTTCTAGGAACATTAGTGTTCGTTTTTTCTGTCGTCATCAGGTACACTAAGTTTACGCATTTTGGAACCAAAAATGTTGCGGGTTGTGCACTTCAGTTTTTAGACACATTAGGGTGTTTCTGCATTTAGAGGGTTAGTGACACCATTCCTGTCTGACACTGTTAGGAAGTGTACCCCTTTAGACATTTCTGGAAGTTTAAGGATAATTCCATTCTCCTCACGTCCCTTCTTCAGAACACGCACCCCTGCGCAGAAGCAGGATGGAGAGCTAACCAAATCACCAACTAAGGTAACCGAAGAATACAGTTTATTTTGAAGGTGATTCTTTTTTCCCTATTTTAGGAATCACTTAGTTATTGAGTGTGGTAATTGTTTTCATGTATAGATAGAGAGTCCAATTGGGATAAGATAACAGCGCACCCTGAGAAGTTTCCGAATATCAAGTGGTGTCCCCGAGGAGTCTAAGGTAAGCGTTACAGTTGCCATGTACTAGGTGATGTTTAGTCATCCCTAGCATTTGGTCCTGTCATCATTTGAACCAGACTCCTGGTGATCTGCCATTCCAAATTAGATGTCCCCATGCTGGCATGCAGCACTTCTGTTGTGGTGTATGGGTGAGATTCAGTATAATAGCTACAGGCGATCCCTTTGTATGCAATTAAGGTTGCATTTCCGTTGTGATGCTGTTCAGCAGACATTTCCATTGTCCATATTGGCAGCATGTAGCTGCATTGTGTTTAGAGGGTACGGTCTGATGATGTGCAGTGTGCATGTGGATGGATATGGCTATGGTTGTGGTAATGGCTTAATGTCATTGTTGTGTAGCTTACATCTTGCATGGAGTTTCATGTGTCAGGTTCAGTCTGGCCTGCCTTGGGGGACAGTGGTGTACTTCTGTCTGGGCATTGTTTATTCTGCCAACTGATCTCAACCAGTTGGAGTATGCATCTCCCCCCCAATCACACCCAGTTGGAGTATGCATCTCTCCCCCCCAATCACACCCAGTTGGAGTATGCATCTCCTCCCCAATCACACCCAGCTGGAGTATGCACCCCCCCCCAATCAAACCCAGTTGGAGTATGCACCCCTCCAATAACCCCCAATCTACTCCCCACATCACACTGCCATGTGCTTGCCATGCTACTCACCGAGTAGCCACAAACTTGTCCAGCATGTCGCTCCATGTAGCGTGGTATCGTTGAGTTCCGCAGGACCATTGAATCATGTGTTGATCCGGGATATCGGGCACAACATTGTGTAATGATCTTGTTAAGAGTCACATACCATTTGGACGTTGATGGAGTGGTATTGCTTTCTGTTTCGGTACACTGCCTCCGTGGCATGTGGCACCACCAATTCCACATGGGTGCCGTCGAGGGCCCCCATGCAACTTGGGATGCCTGCCAGTGAATGGAAGCCAACTTTGGTGTTGGAGATCTCCTGGGCATTCCATGGCAGGGATATGTGTTCCCTTGTGTGCTTCAGGTGGGCATCAAGCACCTGGTTCAGTGTGCGTGAGAATACTGGTTGTGATATGCCATGCATCTGCCCTACCGTGTGCTGGTAGGTGCCTGTGGCCAGGAAGTGGAGCACAGACATCACCTTCAGTAGAGGGGGGATGGCAGTACGGATGTCTATGAGGCTGACAATGTCGTTGTGTATAATGTCCACGATGATGTTGATGGTATCCCGGTCCAGACGGTACAGGGTGTGTATCTGCTCAGGGGTTAGGTTGAATGGACTGGCTCTGATTATGGGGATTGGTGGCTGCCTCTGTGGTACAACTACCTGCACTGGTGGGGCTTGCTGTGATTGTCTCGCCCTCCGCCTCCTCCTGCGTCTCCTCTGTGCTTCCTGTTGTTGTTGCTGTTACAATGCAATCATGTCCTCCAGCCCCAGTAATGCTACTAGTTTTGGAATCATTTTGGTGTGTGAATTTGTGCTGGCCCAGTCTCCATTGCCTCCACCTGTGCTGATTGTGTACACCTGTGGCAGTTGGGAACACTGCACATGGCCCTTTACGGGTGGTTTGCGATGGCGGTATTTCCGCCATGCCGGTATGCACTTTTTGGGCCTGATTCATGCCGCTATTTGCATGTCCGCCTCACTTGTGATGCACTCCTATTTCCGCCATGCTGCTATTGCCGCCATGAGGGGTCGCACGCCCGCGCCCATGCTGCTATTAGAGGCACCGTTCTTAGCGGTGCCGCTAATGGCAGGTCGTAATAGACAGGAGCGGTTAGCGATGCCGGTAATCCTTTATCGGCATCGTTAATTACCGTGTAATGAAGCCCTATATTTCATGTTTATTTGCATGTTCAGACATTGAGATGCCCGCGATGTGCCAAATACAGTGATCTCTCCATTGAGTTTGGTTTCAGTCTTATCTGTTCATATGACAAAATCACAGACTTCTATACATAAAGGACAAACTCTAAACTGGGCTATGTGTTTAAGCACCAGTACTTTAGAGTTAAACTTCCTGCAAACATACCTATACTGGATGGAACCCTGAAAAGAATAGAAGCGTACTTGGCAGTGTTAAAATGTCAGCTGGTTCCACAATGTTTACCTGGCATTATTTGCATGTAGGCATTTCCTCTACAATAACGGTGGGAATATCAACCTGAACCATCTCCAGGGGTAGCAATTAAGCTAATTTTGGAAAGTTTACCTGGCCTCTGTGTAATTTGCAATTATCTGAGTGCGTCAGAGACTTTAATACTGCCACGTCGGGCAAAGAGAATTGGAGAGGTCAGATCACTTCACTGTGCCAGTTGTCTTTTCTGCTCTTAGAGTGCAAGCTGTTAGACCCCCGAATGTTCCCTTTGACAAAAAGTGATGTGTGCAACATATTCATTTACTAATGCAAAATCAGAGGTATTTCATTGCGTGTGAATCCTCAGCATGCTAACATTTGACGATTGTTCTCCTCGCTTCAGTGGCAGTGCAGAGTGCCTTTGCTTGACACATGCAGCCAGTGGAGGCCAAGAGTACTGGAAGCCTGGTTCTTTCAAGAGGTGCTTCATCCTGCAGTGAGGGTTAATGCCAGCTGTGTGAGGGGAATGGGGACTGCCATACCAGGTCATAAACTTGCACTCAATAATGCAATACACACCAACCGAAAACCCCTGCATATCTCCACATCACTCACCACACACAAACACACACGCAAATAGTGTTTAAATAGTCCCAGACTCAATTTACCACAATAGTTGAAGCCTTGTTGAGGGGTTGCATATCTCACATGATGAATTTCAATTCAACTCGAATACAGTGTCCACTAACAGTTTATGAATGTATTATTATTTTTATTGGCCAAACTGACCACATCAGTCAACTGCTCGTTTGACCCTAATTTATCTTCAGTTATGATTACAGGCATCCTTTTGCGAAGCTGTTAATAATGTGAACATTAGGGGGCTCCATAACATTCAATAGGGGTGGGGACACATGCTCCTACATTCGCTGGCCGTGGCCACAGGTGCACAGTGGGTAGAGAAGTCGATCACCCATGATAGACCACGGAACAGGGCTCAGACCTCAGACCTGGAGTGAGCTTTACGAACTGAGCGGCTCCTTAACCAACTGGATACCAGGATTAGATCTGTCTACCAATACAACATTTTAATGCATTCATTACATTTTCACAAATTTATCACAAACCTTGTGTTTGGATTTGCACCAAATATGTTTTCATTTAGCAAAGGCCCTTTCCAAGCGGCATTGGAACAAATGGGAATCGAACCTGGTTTGCTGCCGTTGAAGGCAAATGTTCTTGCAGCCTTTTAACTAGCACTTTATAACTAGCTCTGTGACAATGAAGACTGGGGAGCATTAATACGCTCCTTGCTTCTTGTTATAGTGTTCTTGAAAGGTCTGCCTAATTACAGAATGGCAGAGGAGGCAGCACACACATTTTTCACTTGTTTCTTTTGCTAACCAACAACCTCCAACCGGGCCACACAGTTGAATTGTCTCACTGCTCTTCCCCTAACTGCTCTTACAGCAGAGTAACACATTCATACTTGACTTTTAATTGCACCCGGCTATCAAGTTTGGTAATGTCTCCTTAACGATTCCCTAAAGTATTTAGTGGGGGATTGTGTACCAGTCAACAAAGACTTTGCCCCTCTCCCTGTTGTATTGCCGGTTCGCGGCCGGCGCGCGGGGGCTGGTATTACGCGGGTAGGCCGCGCGGCCTGTGGCGCAGCTCCAGCGGGAGCTCGCAATGACTCACACCCACGCTGGATACTCGTTCGCCCGGAACTGCTCCCCGAACGCGGGGGCGGGGCTTTTATTAAGGACGCCCTGCGTCACCGCGTAGCGGGACGCAGGGCGGAACATAACATTCCTCCTTTATTATAAAACAAAACAAAACACACAACTCAAACAGCCGACCAACGGCCAAATCGAGCATAAGCGCTCAGTCTTCAACACTCAGCCACCTTGCCATTGGGTTTCATGGCACTAGTGCACCAGTTACCACACATAGTCACTTAGCTTGGCTGGCGGTCTCGTCGTGGTTCTCAGTCGGTATCGTCCTTCTCGGGGGTCCTTCCCCCTTGCTTCAGACTCGGTTCCATCGTCGCTGTTCGGGTCCTCGAGGCCAGGTTCATCCACCGGTTCCCAGCTTCCATCCCGCACTCCATCCTCCTCGGGGATGGCCTCCGGCTCTTCTTCGCTGGGTGGATTGTCCATGCCTTCCCGATGGCATTCCTTATCAGTCCATAGTGTACGGGGTATGGCTTTGAACCATGACGCATTTCTCGTCACTTGGCGGTTACCTCGTGTCACAGTGACCATGGTTCCATGCCGGTTGCTGACGGTCCATGGAAGTTCCTCGTACCTTGTGTCAAGTTTTGACTTGGAAGGGTTGCGTAGCATGATAACCTGGTCACCCACTTGATGATGGGACGGCCTCGCTCTCCGCTTGCCACTCATGTGTTCGTTGGCATCCCTCCTCCTTCTCTCGGTGCGTTCTTCGTTCACCGTGTCCGGGGTTCTGCTTGGGTGATGCGGGATCGAGGATCTGATGACGGTGCCGAACATGAGGTCCGCAGGCGGTATGCCGGTGGTGCTGTGAGGCGTGACCCGGTAATTTCGGAGGAATCGGAAGAGATCAACCTTCCAGGGGCTGGCGTTGGCCTTAGACACTCGGAGTACCTTATTGATAGTCCGCATGAATCGTTCCACGTCCCCATTTGCCTGGGGGTGTCTTGGGGTGATGTGGTGATATTTCACATTGAGGTCCTGTAGGTACCTTTTGAAATCCTCTCCCGTAAACGGCGGGCCATTGTCGCTTTTGATCGAGATGGGTAGTCCATGGGTTGCGAACATTTTCTCTAGGGCCGGAATGACCACTTCAGCTGCTGTGGACTCTACTATCTCAACCTCCGGGTATCGGGAGTGGTCATCGACGGCCACCAGCAAATGGAGGCCTTCCCGGAGCTTGCAAAAGTCAATGCTGATGGCCTCCCAGCGAGAGCGGCCCCGTTCTGCCGATATGATGGGTTCCGGGTCTGGCGGCCCCCCTGTTATCTGACAGGCTAAGCACGTTGTGATGAGTGTCTCGACTCGCTCCTCGATCTGGGGAAACCATACTCGGTGCCGAATGCGGGCTTTCGTCCTTACCAGTCCTTGATGTCCCTCATGTGCTAGGGCCACTATCCTGTCCTGTAGTTTGAGAGGGATTACGATGCGGTTTCCTCGAAGTAACAGTCCACCCTCCGTGACTGACAAGTCTTGCCGGACTGTGAATATGCCTGACAAAAACCCTTTTGCTTCCGCTGTTCTGTTGTGTGTATGTCTCATGAAGGTCTTCCAGTCACCGGACAGGATGGCATCTTTCACCAAGTCGCAACACGGGTCTTGGTGTGTTTCCGCCTCGATTTCCTCGATGCTCACCGCTTTGGGCCTCATTGCTCGCACCACTTGGCATATGTGTTCCTCTGTTTCTGCCGCTACTTGGATCTCTTGTTGAGTGGCCTCTCGCGGATGCCTGGATAGAAAATCCGCTGGGTTCCCGCTGCCTGGTTGGTAGACGAGGTTGAAGTCATATTGCTGGAGGTGCAATAACCACTTGGTTATTCGTGCCGGAGGGTGTGCTGAGGTTCCCATGAAAATTGGTAGGAGGGGCTTGTGGTCCGTGATCGTCGTGAAGTGACGTCCATATAGGTAGAGGTGAAAATGCCGGCACCCCCACAGCACGGCGATGGCCTCCTTTTCGATGTGCGAGTACCTTTGTTCGGTCTCGGTGAGGGCTCTCGATGCATACGCGATCGGTCTTTTCTCCCCTTCCCTCGTGACTTGCATTAGGATGGCTCCGAGCCCCACGGGGCTGGCATCCACGAATAGTTCTGTGGGCAGTTCAGTATTGTAGTAGGCCATCTTGGTGTCCGCTGAGAGGGAGTCCTTGATGTTTTCGAACGAGTCCTGGCATGTTGGCCCCCATTCCCACTTGACGTTGGCTTTCGTGAGTTCCCGCAGTGGCTCAGATAGTGTGGCCAGGTTTCGGATGAACCTCCCGCAGTAGGTGGCCATGCCTAGAAAGCTGCGCACTTCCGTGGGTGTCATCGGAGGGCTAGCCGCCTGGATGTCTGCGACCTTCTGCGGGTCCGGGGAGATGCCTGTGCTGCCAAACTTGTATCCGAAAAACGTGATCTCCGCTTTGAGGAACTCACACTTTTCCCGATGTATTGTGAGCCCAACCTCTTGTAGTCGGCCCAGTAGGGCGTGAAGCCTCTTGATGTGTGTCTCTTTGTCGGGGGCGTGAATCAGAATATCATCGCTCACGTTGAGGACACCAGGGATGCCCCGGATGACCTCCTGGATGGTCTGCTGGAACACCTCCGCAGCTGATGATATTCCAAAACTTAGGCGTTTGTACCTCCGCAGCCCCAGATGCGTAGAGAATGTTGTTATGTATCGAGAGTCTCTGTGGAGCTTGAGTTGATGATACCCCGCCTTTAGGTCAATCTTTGAAAATATCTTCGACCCTGTGAGGTCAGCCACAATCTCGTCGATTGTTGGGGTTATGTGGCGTTCCCTTTTAATGGCAGTGTTGGGGAGACGCATGTCTATGCAGATCCGCACCTTTCCAGGCTGCTTGGGCTTCCGTGTGACTACCATTGGGGAGACCCACGGTGTGGGCCCTGTGACCTCCTCAATGATGCCCGCTTCCTCCAGTGCCTTGAGTTCCTGCTCCACTTGTTCCCTCATGTGGAACGGCGTTCTGCGGTGCCGGACGGCTTTCGGCTGCACAGTCTCATCAATATGCAGTTTGATGGTCTTGCCTCTTAGACAGCCTATGCCTTCTTGCAAGTCAGGGTATTGGTTAAGCATCTGCTCGATCTCCATTTCTTCGTTGACATGGCAGACGAATTGAACCACTCCCAAGTCCTCCGCTGCGTCCCCACTCAGGAGGCTCTCAACACCTGCCTTCACAACATAGACTTTGGACCATAGTCTGTTCTCCCCGTGTTCCAGCATGGTGCGGAACCTGCCAATTACCGGCAGGGGCTTTCGACAGCCGTATGCAAAGAGCAGAGTGTCGGTGCTTTTCAGCTCTGGTGGAGGACTTAGAGTCAGGAAAATGCTTTCAGGCATTACGTTCACCGAAGCGCCTGTGTCGATGGTCATCTGAACGCACTGATTTTGGATGGTGACCATGCATTTGCGCCTTCGGGTGGCTTTTCCTCGAGGTCCACGGCCCTGGCATAGTGCAGACACTAGGTATACCTTCCTTCCTTTCCTGTCTGTGTCCTTGGAGGGGGCCTGCAGCATTGCCGAGACATCGTCCCCTTCATCCTCCGTGGAAGAGCTGGCCACTGCGACCCTTCTGGCACTGGCTTGCTTCTTTTTCTTGGTCGCGATCTTCTCCGGCTGGTTTTGCTGAGGCTGTATGGGGGTGTCCGTTGATCGGCATACTTTCGCGTAATGGTCCTTCCGGCCACATGCCCCACACGTGGTGCCTTGAGCAGGACAGTTGCGACGGCCATGTCGTGGGCCACCGCACCAACCACACTCAGTGGGTCCCGGAATACGCGGTTGCCACCTGTTTTGTCCGTATCCGCCACTGTTGTCGTCTCTCGAGGATTGTTTGGTGACGATGCGGGCCACCATAGCCGTGTTGAGAGCAGGTTGCAGCCTGTGTAGCGTGGCCTCCATGTTGGCCGCTCTGGTGTGTGCCAGTTCCCTCTGACGTCCTAGTTCAAGGATACGCTGTAGGGGGATGCCCTTCTCGCTGAGTATCAGGCGCCTCAGTTTTTCCGAATAAATCCCGTTGATGATCTGCCTCCTGATTTCCCTCTCCACATTTGTGAATTCACAGGACATGGCTAGCTTCCTCAGGCGGGTGTGGTACGCATCAAGGGTTTCCTCCGCTGTCTGTAATGTGGTGCAGAAGAGAAACGTCTCATAGTCTGGGTTTAATTGAGGGAGAAAGTGATCGGTGAGGGCGTCTTTCGCGCTTCGGTACCCATCTAGGCCATCATCAACGTTCAGCGAATTGAAGATGCGCAGTACCTCATCACCCACACTGAGTAGCAGGTGTGCCTTCAGTTTCCTGGGCGCAGTGATCTCTTTGCACTCCATCGCCATCTCGAACTTCTGGATCCATAGCTGCCATCTGGGTCCGCATGACGACGGGTCCGTGAATGGGTCAAACGGTTGGACCAGTGTCGACGAAGTGCCTTGGGTTCGAGGTGGAGGCGGCGTCATGGACAGGTTTGCCGCAATTCTGGACGGCGTGGAGGGCCCAGGCGTGGATGTGCCGGCCGCCATGCTGGCGTGTACCTGATCCGTGTTGTCGTGGGTGCCTCCGACGGCCACCAATGCTGTGCTGCGACGTCTGCCTGCCTTGGAGGTGCCGCCGTGTCCAGGCGCCGTGTTGCAACTCCTGGCCTGGCACTCCCCACACTCTGTGGTGCTGCTCTCCTGTGGTGGATGGGAAGAGCTGTGGTCTTGGAGGCAGAGCTCATGAGTGTATGAGCGAAGAGAGAAAAAAAAAAAAAATTTTTTTTTTTTTTTTTTTTTTTTTTTTTTTGGGGTGGGGGGTCACGTGTGTGATGGCACCCCCACCGGGTGTCCAAAAATTAAGCCGCGATGGCTGTGTGTCGTTGTGGTGCCTTCAGAGCACCGAGCTTATTGTGGAGCTCGTCTCTCCTCGTCGCCATTGTTGTATTGCCGGTTCGCGGCCGGCGCGCGGGGGCTGGTATTACGCGGGTAGGCCGCGCGGCCTGTGGCGCAGCTCCAGCGGGAGCTCGCAATGACTCACACCCACGCTGGATACTCGTTCGCCCGGAACTGCTCCCCGAACGCGGGGGCGGGGCTTTTATTAAGGACGCCCTGCGTCACCGCGTAGCGGGACGCAGGGCGGAACATAACACTCCCCGCCCCACATTTCAAGCCCCTCTCCTCCCTGCCTGTAGATGTTAATTCAGCTGAGTGGCACATTCACCACAGTCGTTTTGCTGTTAGCCTCCCATCACATTGGTAATGGTCGTTCGAAGGGTCCCTACAGTAGCTAGTGGGAGATGGAAAGACAGCATTATAGGCTCTCCACTCTTGCACCTTACCAAGGTATCTCACGAAAGCCATTAATAACATTTCTACCTTTGTCCTGCCTCCTCCCAAATATATTGAGTTTTCTACGATTGACAGTTATCGCTGTGTGGGCCTTTAGCAGCAGCTCCCACCAAGTGACGTGAGTGTAACATTAAAAACGGAACAATTACATTCTACAACATTTAAGATCATGGGTTTATTTTACCGTTACTTATTACCATTCACAACACTACACTAAGAGTTGGAAACCACAGAGCCTACTGTGATGGCGAGCTGAGCTCTCAAATACACAACTTTTGTTCTATCAAAGGACAACATCTGAATTTTCGGTCCCAAAGAAAGGGTTACACTTGTTGTAAAAAACAATATTTTGGTGATCAAGGTTATAACACTGCAGCATTCACAGATTGTCACGCATTGGGTAGGGCTTTTCTTGCTACTGCACTAATTATGAATCTACAATCTTCAGCTGTGCAGATTGATCCCATCATCCCTGCCCCCACTGACAATGGTTATGGGTCATTATGGTTATGGGTTGTAGAACAAAACACCCAGAGAGGCGCAGGTTGCAATCCTCGACTTGTATTGCTAAGGTATGTACTTACTGTATGGTATGTACATCTGGCAGAGGCCTTGCAGAATTTCTCATCGCCATGCTGGGATTTCTTAACTGGGCTCTGCAAAATACAATGGGCCTCATTACAAGGTTGGCACTCTGGTAAAAACAGTACCGGTAAGGCAATACCGGCATCCATTACTGGGCTGTTGTGTTACAACCCTAGATGCCGGTACTACAGCATTGACAGGGACCCACTGTGGCCGTGCACTACTGTACTGGCGTGCGCGCGGGTGCCGTGCCAGTTACACAGGCATTCCGCAAAGAAGAGGACATTACAAGTCGCACAGACATTCACATACCATATGCCGGTAAGAAGGGCCACCATGTTGCCGGCAATACCGGCAACGCGGATCACCCGTAAATAGCAAACTGCTGTGTTCCCAACTGCCACAGGTGCACACAATCAACACAGGTGGAGGCAATGGAGACTGGCCCTGCACAAAAGGAGCACACCCACACACCCACCCCTTCCAAGACCAAAATTATTCCACTTGCAATTGCGATACTGGAGCTGGAGGGCATGCCTGCACTGCTACTCCTTGAGCAGGCAGTACAGCAGGAATTACAGAGAAGACGCAGGAGGGGAAGGAGGGTGAGACCGCCCCAGCAAATCCACTAGTGCAGGCAGTGGTTCCCCGCAGGCAGCCACCAACCCCTCACCTAAGGGCCAGTCCATTTATTTTAACCCCAGCACAGATCCACACCCTGTACCGCCTGGACAGGGACACCATCCCCACCATAGTGGATCTAATACATGAAGACTTGGTCAGCCTGATCAACATCCGCACCGCCATCCCCCCTCTGCTGAAGTTGGTGTCTGTGCTCCACTGCCTGGCCACAGGCACCTACCAGCACACAGTGGGGCAGCTGCATGGCAACTTGCAACCATGTTTCTCTGGTGTGCTAAACCAAGTGCTGGATGCACTCCTCAAGCACGCAAGGGCCCACATATCCCTACCACGGACAGAACAGGAGGTGAATGACTCCAAAATAGCATTTCATGCACTGGCAAGCATGCCCAATGTCATTGGTGCCCTCAACTGCACCCACGCAGAGTTGTTAGTCCTGCATGCCATGGAGGTGGTGTACCGCAATCAGAAGCTATACCACTCCATCAATGTGCAGATGGTGTGTGACGCCAGGAAGGTGATAACACATTGCTGTGCCAGATACCCAGGATCCACGCATGATGCAATGGTGCTGCGGAACTCCTCGTTACCCCGCTATATGGAACGAGATGCTGCACGATGTGCCTGGCTGCTGGGTGAGTCTGCCCTCTGGGCCATGGGAGTGTATCGTGGGGGGGACATGCATATGCAACCTGTCTGCCCACTGGGCCATGGGAGTGTATCGTGGGGGGGCATGCCTCTGCAACCTGTCTGCCCACTGGGCCATAGGAGTGTATCGTGGGGAGAGGGACATGCATATGCAACCTGTCTGCCCACTGGGCCATGGGAGTGTATCGTGGGGGTGGTGGGGCATGCATATGCAACCTGTCCTCCCACTCGGCCATGGGAGTGTATCGTGAGGGGGGAACATCCATATGCAACCTGTCTGCCCACTTAAATGGGAGTGTCCACAATGGGGTGTCTGGACACAGTCCATGCTGGCAAACAACGTGCCCATTATCATACAAATAAGATGCATGCCACAGAAAATGGAGGCCGACATATTTGGCCCGCACACCAATGTTGAAAATTCAGACTCACAATCAGCGCACACCCCTGAATCTGTCCAATGGACATCACCTGCCCGTACCCACAGCACCACAATGCACCATCATGCAATCACAAAGCTGAATACACATGACCGCATCGAAGCACCATGCAGGTCATGCTTCCATGAGTGCGCAGTATGATTTCCCCCTCAGAAAATCCCCTGACATTGCCCCTCCCGACAGTAACACTGCATAACACCATGGCAACATGTGCAGATGAATACAAATGGGAAAACACATGTGACAAGGATGTCTTCAATTGGAGCCATTAAGTATTGAACAACACCTACATGGGTGTGAATGGTGGAGGAATCACCCACAGCACATGAGTACCAGCATGCAAGTAGATACCCTGCAACATCCTAGGAACACATCCGTACAGTGAAGGACCCTACCAACAATCATATTGTGCCATTGTGACTTGTGTGAAGACGTCGCGGGAAACGTGCATGGCGTCAACAATTATCCATAAGCATGATAGAGTTAACAAGCTGTGTCACTTTGTGCATTAGCCTAATGCACTAATGCATCAAACATTGCCCAACATGCATTTGGTCTCATCCCCTGACACACAACCCTCACATGTGACTACATCATGGACCTTGTCACTCCATCTGGGTGTTTGGTGATTCCAATGCCAAGGCCCCTAAGTCGTGTCCGTCACCCAAGATCAGCACCATGGAGTGCCAAGTTGTGTACAGGGCAGATAGTTGGCCAGATATGAAGTCAATAGCTGCCATTCATGATATACTGCATATGAGCATGAACAATGTACAGGCTGAGCACAAATGGAACAGAAGAAATACCCTTAGACATACCTTATTGTGCTCCCACGCAGGTGATGCTGGCTATCCCCTGAAGCCGTGGCTCCTCACCCTGTCAGGAATTCGCAAAACAGGCATGAAGAGGACTACAATCATGATCATACACGCACTCGTGTGGTCATAGAGCAGACCTTTGGCCTGCTGAAGGCACGGTTTCGCTGCCTCAGAAGGTCGGGTGGCAGATTCATTTACGGTCCTGAGAAGGTGGGCAAGATCATCATGGTATGTGCCATGCTGCACAACATGTGCATCCGGCGGAACGTTCCTCTGCCACCTGACATGGAGCAGCCACCACCAGGTGAAGAAGAAGATGAGGAAGGAGAAGATGTTGCACATCGGCCAGGCCGCAATGCACATGAGGGACGTGCTATGCGCCAGTCATTGATAAACCATAGTTTCTAATGCACTGGAATGCAGAGAGTGACATGGATGTGGGACCCTGGGCACTGTGACAGGGGGAATATGGGCACTGGCTTTGGGGATTAATTGACACACACTGAAGAAGCAATGTCCAGTAATGTGATTTTTTTAACACAACAGGTGTATTGTGCAGATGGTATTTACAACATGAATGAACCCTCCACCCCCCAACAGCCCCACACACCCCCTCCAGCCTCGCCCCTCCCCCTCCACCCTCCCCCCAACACCCCCACACACAAGGTGCACAACAATGGTGCACAACAAGTGTCCAGATGCACTGCCAGTGAACACGTGTAGGGTAACCCTGCTACTGCCGCCCCCTCTTCGGAGGAGTGGGTTGCGTGTCAGTGCGCTGCATGCTGCGCAGGGACCTGCGCACACGGCTGGTCTGCATGAAGCTGGCAGGCGTGGCAGTGGACGAGGTTGATGGCTGTGGTTCGGATGCCACTGGGTGCTGCTGCTCCATGGTGTTGGCCATTCTTGCAATGATCTGGGCCACAATAGCAAAGTCCTCATGGACCCGCTTGGAGTTTCTGTTAACGGCCTTGGTGATGGCCACAGAGTTGTCCCTCATGGCACGGCATGTTGCCTTCCCATCAGCAACATATTGCTTTACAATTCGTGCATTTCCTGTTGGCGGCCTTCCATCCTTGACAAACGTCCCTCGAGGTCCTGTATTGCGGTGGGGGTGGATGGTTCATTGGCTGGTGTTGATGTGGCCAATACAGGGCTTTCCTCTGATGGAGCCCACTCTTCATGTCTGCCTTCGCATTCAGGCTCGTGCTGAGGGGTGCCCTGTGGAGTGACCTGTGGGGTGTACTGCGGGCTGGGCGTTCGTACAACATCCCCCGACAAGATGCTTCCTTCATGTGTGTACTCTACGTGCCCATCATCGTCATCGGCACTATGTGGTGCGGATGCAGATGCCTCCCCAACAGAACTAGTTGCTGCCAACTGTGAGCCGTCATGCTCGGTCTCCATAGATGTAGGCTCATCCTGTGAGACATGTGTCTCCAGGGGTGCAGGGGCAGGTGTTTGCTGGTTTATGTATTGGGGCTGTGCCGCTGGTTGTGTACTGGTGTGTGCCTTGTATGGCACTTGGATCAACCTTGAGCCCCTGGATGTGGATGGCCTGGTGCCATCGTCCCGACACCTGGACGTTTTGGTTGGTGTCCTTGGCTATGCACCAGCATCATGCCCGTCGCTGTCTGCATCCATGCCTGTGGGGGACAGAGAGAGAGGCAGGGCATCAGTTATGCGAGTACTTGCATCATGCATGCATTGGTGTTTGTGCAATTTGTGCCATGTGGATCGTTGCATGCTTGTTATTGTGGCAGACAGGGTGCGTGCAAGATTGGGGAGGTAGTATTGGCATCCCTCAGGTGTTGACAAGTTTAACATAGTGTCTGCTGTGTGGCCTACAGGTGTGTTGTGGCTTGTGTGCTGTATGACATGTGCTGTTATTCTGTGTATCGGGTGTGTATTAGGTATAGGAGCGGCATGCTGTTACGCTCACCTGGTATCCACGGGGATGCCACTCAGCCCTGGTTGGATGATTTGCACTCTCGAACCCTCTCCCGGTCCCTTGGTAATGCCACTGGTTAAAGATGGGTCTGCAATATAGGAGAGCTGGATTCAATACCAGATTGTCTTTATGTTTTCTCACCTCCCTTGGCCTCAACTCCTTCCTCCCCCTTGGGCCTTCTCCTCACCTTAATATTGTAAAAGGTGGATTCTCAGTCCTGCTCCTCGTGGCATGGGTGCGTAGATGTGCGAGCAGCGACCAAGTTACTTCACTGGTGCAAGCCCCCCCTGTGGGAATCCAGGCCTGCTTGCGACTCCATAGGTTTGTTGCTTTACAGTCTTTATATGCAGTTCTTATGTTCCTTTTAGTTCGAATAATAATGTCTTGCTTCTTTCCTTTTAGGTATGGAAAGGTATGTAGGTGTTGTGTTGGAGTTTGAAGATGAGCATGGGCCGGTAGCAGAAAGAGCGGTGTGCGAGATGCTGTCCGGTGAGTAATGCGCGATGCGCGGCGCTGTTTCGCCTTTTATATTGCTAACCTGTGTCTTTTCTCTCCTTGCAGGTTGCGATGTTCCTCGCCGAGCCAGCAATGATACTGTCCAGGAGATGACCACCCAGTTAAGAATTGTGTGGCTTTCTTCATTTGGGAGTAAACCTGAGTAAACGCTAACTAATGCTGTCTTTCTTTATCCTCCTTCCAGGTTATGGTATTCCAGGATGCATGTGGTGCCGGATGATGGAGCGTACCTTCAGGTGAATGGAACTGAAGTCAGCGATGGATTGAAGACAGGATACTGTTCCAGGTAAGTTTTGTAGTGTTCTTTCTCTCTCTGCAGGTCCTTGGTTTCAGGTAAGCTGGCATCAAAGAACTAGACACGGTGGGCGTTATGCTGCCCACAGCAGAATAACGCAAAGCATGTTCTGCTGTTTGGGTGTGGTTTAAATAGTCTCAGGTAAAGTAGTCCAGGTAAAATAGTCCCATGCCTGCCACATCCAAAGTAGTCCAGGTAAAGTAGTCCCAGGCCTACCACACCCAAAAGACACCCAAAAGACTCCCAAAAGACTAGAGCGCATAGCTCAGTTCCTTTTAACTGAGCTATGTGTGTGCCTCCATATTGGCTGAACCCCCCCCTAAGTTAAATAGTCCCAAGTAAATAGTCCCATTCTAATGTTGGTGTTCATGATGGTTATGAGCATGGCACCAAAGTCTTGGATGAGGTTTTAAGGCCTTTGACCTGGCCCTAACTGGACGGCTGACCAGTGAGGGCCAGGGGCAAAGGTCATGACAGCACTCCCCCCAAGGCCTCTCTCACAGTGGCACTTCTGCCTGGTCCTGGTTTGGCTGGGTAATTCTGATGAAACTTTTTCACGCTAAAAATCTGGCCCGCCAAACCTGCTAATTCAGAATGGAAATTAGAGGTGCTAGGTATTGAACTAAGTAAGTAATTTACTATCCACCTGGTACATTTTCTCCCTCTCCTCTTTCCCATTGATATTCAGCACCCTATGAATTGTTCTGTGAATTGTACACTGCAGGCTACTGCAAAACCAAAGAGGTGATGGCTGGAAGGTTTAGAATTAATGTTAACCTATGGCATTGCTCTGAGCGACCCTCCAGACCTATGTTCTTCACCAGCCAACCCATTACAAGAGGGGGAAAAACATATGTAAATCACTACTGGTACACCCCAAAAGCACAATCCAGCTTGAACTGCTTGGTCGCATGCCTTCTGCACAAGACCACAGTCATCCCCAAGCATGTTACTGGTGTGACCAAGCCTGAATTGCATCTTGTCTTTCCCCTTTTGTAATGGTTTGGCCGGCGAACAACGATGGTCTGGGGGCTTAGCCAGAGCAATGCCACAGATTAAGATTAATTCTAAACCTTCAAGCCATCACCTCTTTTGTCTCACTGCACACCACTGACAATCACTGACACTATCTCTCATTGCCTCATTGCCTCTCTTCATATCTCTCCCTCTCTGTCTTGCCATTTCCCCAGAAGGAGGGCCTGAGTGGTAAGGGTAAGAAGATGGTGTCACTCCGGGACACACAGGATAAACCAGGTCACGCAGGCCAGCGTGAGGCCAGCTTGAAACCTGCTGAAGGTGCCCCGGCATCAGAACTCAGACTTGTGCTGTCCAAAATGAGATCTGTATTCGCGTCGATTAACACAAAGCTTGATGGGATGGCGTGTAAGGTAGATTGCATGCAGGAGCGTATCGAGGAAGAGAGTGGCCGGATATCTGAGGTGGAACACAGAGTGGGCGCCCTGGAGGACACTATCGGGGAAGTGACACAGGCGATCCGCACATTGCAGAGGGAAGTTAAAGAAATCAAGAAGAATCATGATTTGGAGGCAAAATCCTGCAGGAACAACATTCAGGTGGTTGGTATTCCAGAATCAGTCCCACAGCAGAACATGGAGGTTCTGCAAGCTCCCCCATTGTTATCAAAATTCTCGGTCGAAAGGGTGTACCGGGTGTCACAACTTGTTCCGAGGCCGGCCTGGGCCCCAGACCAATCATAGCTTGACTGTTAAATTACAGGGGTCATGACTTTATTCTTCACAGAGACCGGGAACTCAGAGACCTGCAATATGATAATACCCCGGTGTCGTTCTGCCCAGACTGTACTCCATCAGTCCAAAAGGCTTGCCTCTCTTTCCTGGCAGCGAATTGCACTCTTCGCGACTGTGGGCTGCAGTATGCCATGCTGTACCCATCCAGACTGTGGGTGCTTCAAGGTGCAAAGCCCTCTGCCTCTAACTCATCAATAACATTTGAGTTGGACCCTGAAATATTATCATACTCATCATCATTTTCCACTTTTGCTGCAGTAGTAGGCATAACAGACCTACGTCTCAGACTTTGGAATTCCAACAATCTTTCCATCAATTCATTATTTTTGCCTTTAACAGTGAGGTTCCTAGTTTTACACATTTCCTTTAGTTGATCAACTGTTAAAATGACTAGGGTCTCCTGTCTGTAGTTATCCATATCAGGCATGATAAAACAATTGCTTTTCTAGTGGTGCTTACCCTTGTGAAGGTCATTTGAACAACGGTAAGAGATAGCACTTTCAATATAACAACTATACTTTATCCTCACCACTTGCCACCAGTGTTTGGCAGAATTACATGCAGTACCCTTTGGGAACACTACACACAATTAAGACTCCATGTGTAAGCAGAATCTAACCTTTGGTATAAGTCTGTACTACACAGTTTTGCGGTAGCAGGGATGAGCAGCCAGGCTTATCTCAAGAGGGATGTGAGCAGTACCAGGTGTTGCACAAAGGACTTGCAATCACAGTGGTTCAAACACTTACTCAACGTTTCTTGGTAAAACAATATTAATTTATTTACACAGTTAGTTAAAAAAACATTCCACTAGTAATAAGCAGCGCAATATCACACTATAATACACTCCAGTACTAAACCAATATGTTTCTGAACAAGTTACGCTCCCCTGAAGTGGGAGCAAAATGGCACTTCAGTAACTTTTAAAAGGGGTAAAAAGACAAAGGTTATAAGAATCAAACACAATTACTTTCTTAGGCAGGGCAATTAGTTTTAGTTCACTACAAGAGGCAGTTCAATTCAATAAGCCTGGGCCAAAGTCAATGAATCAGTGTCTTGGATAGGATAGCACAGTTCTGGTAGTAAACGGTTAAGTCTTTGCCAATGTTCTTAGAAGTAGTTTACACGAAAAGAGTTATAGGTCGGATTAGGAGCGAAACAAGACTCCAAAGTTGGGAAAGTTTCACAAACTTTCACCGCGGCAGAGAGGATTTCTCAACCACGTTTGCACAGTACCTTTGTAATGAAGAAAAGCTGTAGCTGAGGCAGTTGTTCCTGGCAGTTCCTGCAGATCTCGCTGTTCCTGGGCCTCAGTCATGGGGACAAGAGGGAGGGTGTCGGGAGGTTACTGCACTGCACAGGGACGGGTCCACAAGCTTGGAAAAATGTCTCTTTACGGTGTGAGTGCCTTAAAGTCCACAAACTGGTATCCGGTTTTCAACAGCATTCTGAAGAACATTCAACCAGAATGGAGATGGTTTCCAGGTGGCTTGCGAGTTGGTTGTTCCCACCAGCTCAAGGGAAGAAGTCGTCCTTGAAGGGGCTTCTCTGTCGAGGGAGTTTTAGGCAATTCGGACCTGCAGCAGGGCTTCAACGGGCAAACCAATGTTCCAGGAGTTGCAGCTGTCATCTTCCCTCAGCTCGTCTTCTGTTCTTTCGTTCCAGTGGTCGACTCTGCCTTCCAAGTCCCAGAGACCTGCTTTTAAACAGTTTTTTCCCGTTCATTCCAGCCTAGCTGTCACTCACCCAGCAGGTTGGCTGTCCTTGCTGGAAAGTCAGCCAGCCAATCACGCCAGAGTGCATTCAGGTCTCCTAGGAGACTAAGGACAGGGAGTTTTGGTCACCTCCCTCACATCCTGTCCACCCCAAACACTCAGGTGCCAGAGGGGGGATTCAGTACAGAAACCTGCCAAAGGCAAACAAACAAAAGCAGCAAAATTAGTTTGGCTCGCAGATACAAACTCTAGAAGGACTTTTACAAAAAGAAATTGTGAAAAAAGTCTATTGGAACCTGTTTTTACAGAGGGGGCTCAGAAGCCATCTTGAAATACATGACTCCGGTGGATTTCAGCTAACGGAGTGTTTAAACTGGTTGCGGTCAGGGAAATCATGGTAATACCACTGCCACCAGCCATTCTAAGAGGAAAGGGTAGCTTTTAAGGGCTACATGAGTTTTCTAGGCATAATTCCCTCCAGCACTCTGCTGTAAGTCAGTGTGTGCTGGGTCTAGCAATTTAAAAAGACTACAAAGTCAATTTAACTTTACATTCACTGGGAGAGGGTAGTCAGTCCCAGAGAAGGTATTTAATCCTTGGGAAGTCTGAAAGCCATCCCTGTGCCACTGCACTGAGGGTGCTGTGTGACACACAACAAAAAGATGATGCCTATGTTTAGAGTTGTCTAAAACTCCATATCCAAAGAAAATAAACACAGAAAACAAACAGAATTAAAAAGTACAGAGTCCCAAAGTTCAGCAAAAGAGCTGGGGGTCTCTAAGCTAGAGTGGAATTAGCACATTTTGAGAATTCTCCCTAAACCATACCATATGCCTCACGGTTCCTGAAAGACATTGAAAAGACATACACCGCAACAGAAGAAGACTCATTGTCAATACATTGTGCTGTGCAAAGGTCTAGGTCCTTCATGTGAAGTATGCCATTTGTCGTATACAGAACACAAGCCATTGAAGGAGATCTTGATGTCTAAAGGATCGGATAAAGTGTCAAATAGGATCATAAAATGGGTGGTGGAATTGCAAGAACATGCAATGGTGACAATATTTATACCAGGCATATGCAATTGCACAGCAAATTCTCTCTCAACTAGAAAATAAGGAGGAACATGCAAGGAAGATGAAGGAAGTCAACCAGATCATGATGATTGGAGAACAAGCAATACCCATGTTAAAATGGCATGACACTATGGAAAGTGATAATTAACTAATGCTGCTAAGAGAAGCGATCCGAAAGAAAACATGGGACAAAGTAAAGTTGAAATAAGCAGGTTTAGGTGCAATATGGAAAATTAATGAAGAGATATATCAAGAAGGCAAATTACTAAAGAGAGGGGACAGGATAATACCACCAAAGAAGTTATGGGATAACATAATCAGCATGGCTCACAAAAAACAGCAAGGGATTACAAAGACCAACCAGCACATCAGAAGTGACTGATGGTGGCCAGGCCTTGATTGGCAAGTGGAGAACGCTGCCAGAGACTGTATCCTTGCAGGACGAGTGAAAAAGATTGTGTGAGCCACACATGTCCTATGATCATGCTTGAGACACCTAGAGTGCCATGGGCTAAGGTAGGATTAGACATTGTTGTGCCATTTCATAGTGGAGGTCAAATACATTATTGTGTGGTTCTGATTAATTTGTTAACAAGATGGGCTGAGGTGTTGATCACTACCGATGTGACATCAAGAAGGGCCATTGAATTTTTTAAAGACATTTTTCATAGAGAGGGGAACACAAGAGTAATCTTGATGGACAATGAAGTACAATAGAAATCCAGATAGATGCGGGAGAACAGTAATGGGAACTGCATAACATTGAGTAATAGTATAATATATCACCCCAAGGGGGTCATAGAACATTTTAATAGGGTAACAAAGGACATCATTAGCTGGGCCTTGGCTAATCAAACAGATTGGAAGGAGGCTGTGCAGGAAACAGTTGTAGCAGCCTGTTTCACCCCACATTCCACCAGTGGTATATCCCTGTTGGAATTTAGCAAGGGGATGAAGCCAAACATTACGTGAATGCCTCCATTGATGCAAAGATCAGGAGTTTAGATGATTGATCCACAATCATAGGTGGTATGATAAAAGGAGTCTAGGAGTGTAACAATGTGTATTTTGATAGTAAGGGCGTGAAATCCCCAAAAGCCCTGATGTAGGTGGATGAATGAGAATCAAACTAGCATGTGTTTTGAGAGAGGGGCCGTTCAGATGGTCCCAGTCCATCTTGGTTGTGAATGTGTTGTAAAATGTGGTTGAAGTGGAGGATGACAGAATTAGGAATATGGAGAGGCTGATGGTGTTCAGGAATGTGCCACAAATGTGTAGAGTAGATGTTAATCAAAAAGTATGGAGAAAATCAAATTCTTTATCTGGGAATTCACTTGGAGAAAGTAGCAGTGGTGGAAATAGAAAGAGCAGCAGCAGCAATGAGAGGAAACGTGTCAGAGGAGCATCAAGATTTTGTGATCCTCCAGCATATTTGAAGGATGATGTTTGGTAGTGGAGCTGTTTGAAAACCAAGGGAGCGATGAACACCGAGCATAGAGTGGTAACAGAGTAGAGAAGGAGGAGGACAGGAGCACAGCTCCTTCAGATAACCTGTAAATAATAAATAAAATATACACTCACCTCCCATGATTTGTTTTCTTCACTTCTTTTTTTTTTTTTAACATTACTCATCCATTTAAAGTTGTTAGTGATTTTAACTTCTTAATTTTGCTCAAAGTCAAACATTGTACTTGATTTCTGTTTTTTTAAAATCTATTGCAAATACCAGCATGCTTCTTCTATCCACATTTCCCTGGGAAGGTTATTGACTTAATAATTACCCCTGTGGCTTTAGTTGTATGTTCTAACAGAACCCCATTGGATTAAACTAATCACAGAGCAGTTACATTTAAAAATTCACTATCACCATATTTCAATCGCTACAACAGAATCGTGCTAAATTATTGAAACAACATCTAAACAATACTTTGAGGGAGAAACACAGTGTTGCTATCTAATTAATTATTGTGACTTTGAATAATAAGGTTGATTACATGTTTTCAAATTACCCTAGTTAGCTTCTGGATGAAAATACACCCATCTCATAAAAGCTTAAAACAATTGCCCACCTGTCTGTGATATTTGCAAGTATTACAAAGAAAACCTATTTTGGACATTATTAAAAACCTAACATTATCCAAGGTCTGTTTATATTATCACTCATTAAATAAAGTATGTGATGCACTATGGCATTTGATTAATACGTCAACATTCTTTTTCCACATGTTACATTACTTAACCAAAAATCAAATCCAAAAATTGGTTACAGCCTTTTACAACCCTTTAATTTCCAGTAAAATAGATACCTGAACAAAACCCACAATATGTTTGCCAGAGCATCACCCACTGCTTTGTAGAAGTCATTATACAGATTTGGGGTTAACATCAAGCAAAGAGATATCAACCGATGTTCCATTTATTGTAGCCCTTGATTATAGTGGTAATCACTGAAAGTGTCATGGTTGTCATTAAATGAAGGTGTAAAAGTGAGCTGCAATACTTGTACTCCTCCATGTTACATTCTGCTCCATTTTCGTTCCAAGGTGTAGGAGTGCAGCAAAGCAGTGTTCAATCTATGATTTGCTACCCTTCTCCTTCTTGGAAGATAGCCTAGTTTTTTATGCATGCAAAATATGTTCATGCAAGTGTAAAGCCAATGAGACCAGTGGAATGCAGCTTGTATTTAAACCTGGTAAATAGCAGGCAGATTCCTTTGGGATCCATTGATCCATTATAAAACACTGCCTGCAAAGCGTAGTTTGCATCCTACACTTTATTTCTCAAAAAGTGGAGACTAAAATTGAAGAGTTAAGGTGATTTCACTTTGATGTACTCTTCACATTTAGACTCTGTTGTATGAGTCTTGAAAACTGCATGCAGTAGACCTAACAGCATATAAATACTAACCTTTGCAGTCCTGTGCTTGCAGTTTGCATTTCCTTTTAAACTGATCTCCTAAGTGTGAGCTCTTTGTTAGATGTGATGTTCTGGCCATCTTGCAGCAAAGAGCCATAATGGATGCTTTACTTACATCTGTGTTTAAGAAAGTTTTAATCCCAAAATGCTTTGTGGTTGTATTTCTCAATTACCGATGCATCTTATTGTCAGAATAAAGTCCCAAATAGTAAAACCAGGGAAGATATCTTCTTTGCTCAAAGGTAGTGGTTTATAAAGCTCTGTCCTGTTCAATTTCTTCCCAATTAGGTATCTAACATTTTATAGAAAATCATTGGGTAGGCAGTAGAACTGCAAATAGACCAGGCATGTTTACTTCCTCGAAAACCTGAGTCATTCAATTTTCAATTGATTCTGATGAATTGAAGTTTTAGTAATCCCTTGAACATTTGAGAAAAGACCACTATCTGATGAAGAATTCTCTAGAACCCCGAAAGCTTATGTATAGACCAAACCAACATGTTTTCCAGTAGTCTAATAAAAGGTTTGCAAATGTAGATTTTGGTTGATTTTAGCACATTTCCAATCCCTTTCCTCTTATTCTTAAAAGGCAGTCATGTATCCAATTTTTAAGAAGCACTATGTGTGCTACAGACCAAGTTCCCTGTTAGATACATCCTTTAAAATATTTGGGAAATTATTCTCAACTAGGTTATTGGATTAAGTTAATACAAATAATGCCATGTCAGCCACGGAAAACCTAGGCACTGAATTTCTATCCCTGCATTTATATCTATTAGTGGCTAAGGCAACCTTCATTAAAGGGGGACCATTCTAGGCTGTGTTTATGGGACTAAAAATGGCCTTTGACTCTGTAAATCGTCTGAAATTGTGGCCTATTTTAGGGAAACACTGCAGTCGTAAGAACACATGGCTCTGGTAATCAGTGGCGTCACCAGGAATCAAATTTAGAAGGGGCACAGAGGTGGCCAAAGACAAAAGTAGGGGGCGGCACAGACAAAAGTAGGGGGAGAACATGGTCACATGCTCGTCTTAGGTGAGGGGAACAAGGGGGGCACAGTGTTTCACAGGGGGGCCCTGGCCCCTCCAGGCCCCCCCCCTAGCGACGCCACTGCTGGTAATATGTGAAGGCATAATGAATTACGAGACAGACAACTCACTTCAAATTTAAACACTTTTATTTAGCTTATATGTCAGATTGGTTGAACACCTAACTTGCTGTATGCTAAGGTGGGACTTCCCAATCTAAATAAAACTAAGGAAATAATTCAATTTAGTAATCTGTTTGTGTCCAAAACCTATGCTTGCTCTCACATCTGTATCTGTACAATGTGTAGGGATGTCAGTGCCCAAAAGAAAACAGTGTTCAATACAAAAGTAGGATCATCTTCCAGCTCACAGCTTCCTTTCAGCTCCCTTCCTCAAGTGTAAAGTAGTTCTACAAACATCTGTGGGCCTCATTACACGGTAGGCGGTGAGCCATGGCGCTATTAGCGCCATGGCTCATGCCGGTAAAATACCGGCACCGCCTTGGTGGAAAGGGGCTTTACCGCCCCATTCCGAGGTTGGAGGGCCGGTAAATCCCCCTTCTGCCATTGCCCTTCCCCATTCCCATTTCTGCCCCATAGGGCTCTATGGGAATGGGGAAGGCGCTAATTACGGCACAGCAATTTTGCGGTGCCGTAATTAGCTCCGAGGTCCCTTAGCGGGTTGGATTTTAACGCCTGCAAAAAGCAGGCGTTAAATCCCCCAACCCGCAAAGGGACCTCGTAGTAAGGTGGTAGGGATTTACCGGTACCGGTATTTTACTACTCAGGGTTCCCTTCCCCAAATTCTGTGTCAAAAAACACAAGGGAATATTGAGACTCCATCTTCACTTCAGCAAATGTCTCACTTCTCAAGTATTCCCTTCTCCAAGGTACAATTTGGTTAAACAACACGGTTAAAAAATTATAAATTTGCCATCTTTATTTTAAGTTTTACAGTTCCGTTATTTCCATTTTCAAATATTGTTTCTAGTAGCTTGTAGTTTTCACACAAGTTGGAAATTATATTTCTTTCTTTTGTATAAGTTTAAAGTTCCACTATAGATCAGACGTCATGTTTTACTAGTTTATTCTTCAAAGTAATATTTTATTTGGAACACAACATGTAGTAGTTAGTGTGTACTTTAACGCTATATCTAATTTGTAACTCAGCATATAATGATTTACTTGAATTTAGGGTCCCATACCCTCTTAAGCTTAAAAAAAGTATTGATTCTTTTGGTTCGCAAATTTTTAATTCAGTTCGATATTCAATAACTGTGGATTTCACACATAACTAATTTTTACATTGTTTGTTGTTCAAGAATTATTCTGCTGTTAAGTATTTGTTCATTTTGCTTTGAATGGTCACTGTTTGTTCATTCTGCTTTAAATGTTTATTGTTTGTTTCACTTTAAAGATTCAATATTTTATAATTTCACTTTAAATAGCCCTCTGTTCAGAGAACATCGAAAATGTGTTTCATGCCATAGGTGACCACTCAAAAGTATTCCTGACGTTTCAGTAATTGAAATTGTGAAAGACCAGAGACCTTCGAAAACTTGCTCGTTTTGAGACAGACAATGACTCTGCTACAATATATTCCTTGTTAACAAAGTTCACACACTCGCGCACCAGATTTCCCACCAGTAACTCGATGGTCGCTCTGACATTTCTCGCTGCAGCTTGGATCAAATGGTCTCTGACTTCCAAGGCCAGGCTCCCACCTTCGGTCCCTCAGGCACTCCTGTGTGGGCTTCTCCACACAGGAGAACAAGCAACACGAGGAATCAATTCATTCCCTGCGCTCCAGGTAGTCCTGGCTCCCAGACTGTGCTTCCATGGACCACTTTTCACCGCAGTCCCCAGCATTTCAGCATTTTTGCTCTCTGCTCCTTTTCCTGACATCTCTGTCCTCTCTGTTCCCTCTGCTGCTCTGTTGAGCTCCTTTTATACACTTGCAGCCCCTTGACAGGCTTCAGGTGCAAGTGTTCAATTAACTCTGCCTGACCACAATTAATGGGACATGCCTGACCCTTACAACTCTTAGCAGGGCCTCTCCTTGTCCCAATACCAGGGTGGTAAAAGAGCATCCTCTTCATTGCTCTTGGTTGCCTCTTCTTCGTCCCAGTACTGTCAAGTGTCAACTGTGGAGAAATGAGGGGAACTGGATTATTACAGACCATGAATGTTGGGAAGGAGTTGTATTGACTGTCAATAGGGAATTGCCATGTCTCACCCAAGGACACCTTATTCTTCCTCACCCCTCTTCTCGATCTGCAAGGTTTTGTATTTCCCCTAATGTTATTCTGACCAAAGGGAATGGGGTGACAATATCCCACAAAGGTTTCTGGAACTAAGGGTTCACCACGAATTGGAAAGGCATACTACTGGGTCTACCCTAAGGACACTCTGTTCTCATTCCCCAAGAACCCTCCACTCAGTTGATCCTCCCTTGCTTCTCCACCTCCAGGGTCAGGATCCAAAAGTGATGGCCTTCCCTGGCCAACTGTGCAGAGGATCCAGGGAGAATAGATGTGAGAACGACCTCAGGTTTTTCACAAACACCACCTATCCATTCCTTGTCATGCATTGCATAAGAAAGTATTATGTTTTAGTCAAACAGCTTAACTTTGTCTTTTGAAAACTGAGGTCCTGTTAGTTATTACAATTTGAGTTATGTTGCTGTCATATGCTGATGATTGCATGCTGTTGGGTAGAACTCCCAAATCTCTTCAGAGACTAATTGACACATAAACGGAAATTATGACGACTCTTGAAAAACAGTTAGTGTGTCAAAATCAGAAACAATGTCTTTCTATAGTAATGGCAGAATGCAAGGGAGACCTTTTTACTCAAATAAAACCCCAACACCTTTGCTTTCGTATATGATTACATATGCATCCACTTTTCTTCTAATCTTAATCCGATTTCCCATATTGCCATTTAGTCTACAAATGTGATGCATGATTTGGGTCCTATTTTTAAATGTGCTCACAATTATAATGCACAATCAGTTGAACTAATGCCTACATTATATATAACAAAGGGCAAGCCAGTTTTCATGTATTATAGTATTGTTTTCGAGTTTTGGCATAGTAAGGAACTTCCAGGCATAGAAAATGCATTTACTAAAAGACTCTTAGTTTTCCCACAGTCAGTCACACAGCACATAGAGTACGGAATGTGTCCTTCGTTGTGGATTCCTTGTTAAACCTTTTAACAGAGACACACCAAATCAGACTGGACATGAATGAAAGGTAGCTTGAACAAGCCTCCAGAGGACAGGGATGGTATAAACACTGGCACGTATAAATGCTAATAATCCTTGTAAATGTTGAGCAGGAAAAGCAAGTCAGTGGTGTCCACACAAGTGATCTGAGACTGGAGGACAAAGCCTGTTCAGTTGAGCCAGTCAGAGACTGCCACCCCATACTTCTTTGGATAGACGATACAAAGTAGTACTAGGTTGAAAGCTAAATGTCCTGTCTCAAGAGCTACAGGATCGGAGATGGTAACCTTATTGGTTCAGACAGCGCCTTTGGGGCTGTTCTCATCACCTTGAATTGTTGCTCATGGGCTGGTAACTGTCCAAGGAACCAAGACTGAAAATACCCTCACTGACCAATACCTGTTTGCCTCCCATGCCAGTTCACTCTTGTTTGCCTCAATCACTTATAATGCTCTAACCTGACATGCCTTTATTTGCAACATTTAGGAGGTGGATGCAGGTGGAGACACCAGATTATGTGTAACCCCATATAAATGCAATATGTAGTTTGCCCCACTAACCAACTCCAACCTACCTTAGGTTTTTGTAGAGTAACGCGTCATTGCTGTTGTCACAACCCTTCATAACCTGCTGAGAAGCCTTTAACCAGTTGAGAGTGCATTGGAAATCTTGGGTTGTCCATGTCTGCCCCTGTTTGTGAGATCTCCTAATAAACAGTGTTTTTTGTCACACTTCTGGACTTTCTGGTTTTTGGGTGTGTAGATTTCCCCTGAACCAGACGTATTGCTGTTACATTGGGGGCTTTCCTACCCCTCCACTTCAATAATTAGTACATTTCTTCAATCCAGTGTATGGGCTTCCTTATAGTTCTTTGGGGTTGTCTCCATTTTATGTATGCTTCATTTTCTTCTTCACTGCTCTCTGCAGTGGCAATGTCCAATTTCATGTAGTCAGATCCAATGTCTTCTGACTCTGGATAAGTCGACCTTTCATCTCTAATTGGATCATCAGCATTAGTCTCTTGAAGAACAATTAATTCCTTGTGACAGAGTGTGCCTGCCGTTCAGCATGAACCATTGATTCATTTACACTCGTTAATGTGCACGATACCCTAGTCCTCCTGGGCCTTATTTTGCCAATTGTTCCCTTTTGCCCTCGAGCCCCTAGCCCCCGATCTCCCGGTCCCATTTCCCCTTCAGAGCCCCTCCTCCAACCTCCCATCGTGCCAACCCGCCCCTGGCCCTGATCGGTCCATAGGACCTGTGTTGCCAGCACGAGTCCCTGCACTGCAACCTGCTCACCACTTCCATCTTGAGGCGAGCAGGTGAGTGCGTGAGACCCTAGACCCTTCTGGGCCTTATTTTGCCAATGGTTTCCTTTTGCCATCAAGCCTCCAACCCCCTGATCTCTCGGTCCCATTTCCCCTTCGGAGTCCATCCTCCTTCCTCCCATCCCACCCCAACCCTGATTGGTCCATAGGGCCTGTGTTGCCGGCCCGAGTCTCTGCACTGCAACCTGCTCTCCACCTCCATTTTGAGGCAAGCAGGTGAGTGCGTGAGACCCTAGACCCTGCTGGGCCTTATTTTGCCAATTGTTCCCTTTTGCCCTCGAGCCCCCAGCCCCCTGATCTCCCAGTCACATTTCCCCTTTGGAGTCCCTCCTCCCACCTCCCATTCCGCCCCCGGCCCTGATTGGTCCATAGGCCCTGTTTTGCCGGCTGGAGTCCCTGCACTGAAACCTGCTCACCACTTCCATCTTGAGGCGAGCAGCTGAGTGCACAAGACCCTAGACCCTCCTGGGCCTTATTTTGGCAATTGTTCCCTTTTGCCCTAGAGCCTCCAGACCACTGATCTCCCGGTCCCATTTCCCCCTCAGAGTCCCTCCTCCCATCCCACTCCCCGCCCTGATTGGTCCATAGGACCTTTTTTTTTTATCCCGGCCCGAGTCCCTGCACTGCGATCAGCATGCAACTTCCATCTTGAGGCGAGCAGGTGAGTGCGTGAGACCCTAGACCCTCCTGTGCCTTAATTTTCCAATTGTTCCCTTTTGCCTCTCGAGCCCCCAGGCCCCTGATCTCCCAGTCCCATTTGCCCTTAGGAATCCCCCCTCCTGCCTTCCATCCCGCCCCAAGCCCTGATTGGTCCATAGGACCCGTGTTGCCAGGCCGAGTCCCTGCACTGCAACCTGCTCGCCACTTCCATCTTGAGGTGAGTAGGTGAGTGCATGAGACCCTTGACCCTCCTGGGCCTCATTTTGCCAATTGTTCCCTTTTGCCCTCGAGCCCCCACCCCCCTGATCTCCCTCCCTCCTCATCCCCTCCCTCTGTCCGTGATTGGTTGGCTCTCTGGTCTTAACTGAACCCCCATGGCAGCCCTCTGCCTGGCAGCCCCAGCGGCTAAGCGCCCAAGGTAAATGGCGGCTCCTATAGAGGTAGCTCTAAGAAGTGTCTGCAGGTGTCAGTAGGGGAAGCCAGTGGCCAGCCGTCAACCAGCAACTACTAGGACTAGTACGATAGAAGTGACCTGGGTGGGGACTGGAGCAATTATTCTACCCAAGAACCCTAGCCACTTACCAAACATCTAAAATATTGTGATTATTTTCCACTGCCTCCCTCCCTCCCTATCAAATCTAGATATGCTTAGCATCGTACTCATCTGTTCTGTTGGGCGTAGGCCTCTCTACCACTATACAGGATTCTCAAATCTAGCTGTGTTTAGTATTGTACTCAACTGTTCTGTTAGGCGTAGGCCTCTCTCCCACCATACAGGACTCTCAAATCTAGCTTTGTTTAGTATTGTACTCAACTGTTCTGTTAGGTGTAGGCCTCTCTCCCACCATACACGACTCTTAAATCTAGCTGTGTTTAGTATTGTACTCAATTGTTCAGTTAGGCTTAGGCCTCTCTCCCACCATACAGGACTCTCAAATCTAGCTGTGTTTAGTATTGTCCTCAACTGTTCTGTTAGGTGTAGGTCACTCTCCCACTATAGGAAGTGTGAATGGTAGCATGTGCCACACCTAGATAGAATTGTAAATGTTAGCATGTGCCTCACTTAGATAGAATTGTGAACATTAGCTTGAGTTGCATAGATAGAAATGCAATCGTCCAACAGTCTGCGTTGCATCTTGCTAGAGTTGTGCATGTTAGCATGATCCAACATGTCCCACACCAAGATGAAATTGTGAATGGTAGAATTTGTGAACATTACCTCGGTCCGCATTCAGATGAAATTGTGACTCTGACTTGTGCCACACTTAGAGATGAAATTGTGAACATTAGCCTAAGTCGCATCTAGATAGAAATGCAATCGTCAACTTGTCCCACACTTAGATGGAATTGTGGATGGTAGCTTGTGAACATTACCTTGGGCCGCATCTAGATTGAATTGTGGATGTTGACATGTCCCACACTTGGATGGAGCTGTGAATCATGAAATCATGAGCTTTAGCCTGAGTCACATTTGGATAGAAATATGAATGTTAACATGTCCCAACATGTCCCACACCTGGACGGAACTGGGAATGTCGGCATCTCCCACACTGGATGGAATTGTGAATGGCAACATGTGCCACACCTGTTTGAAATCGTGAACACTGGCCTGAGTTGCATCTAGATAGAAAGGCAAATGTCAGCATGTCAAATTAATTTTACATTTTTTAGCATCGTTTATCATACATACTGGTCAACATCATTGTGAATGTTAGCAATGCCACGCTTGGTTCGAATTGTGATCATTAGCCTGCCCAGACCCGTACTAGATTGTGAATGTTAGCAATGCCACACTTTTTTCGAATTGTTAACATTAGCCTGCGCCAAACCCTGACAGGATTGTGAATGTTAGCAATGTCACACTTTGTTGGAATTGTGAACATTAGCCTGCCCAGACCCATACTAGATTGTGAGTGTTAGCAATGCCGCACTTGGTTAGAATTGTGAACATTAGCCTGTGCCGGACCCTGACGGGATTGTGAATGTTAGCAATGCCACACTTAGTTAGATTTGTGAACATTAGCCTGCCCCAGACCCATACTAGATTTTCAATGTTAAAAATGGCGCACTTAGTTAGATTTGCAAAACAGTATCCTGCGTCTCTTCTAGATAGGATTGTGAATGTTAGCAATGCCACACCTAGTTAGACTTGTAGACAGAATCCTGTGTCACTTCTTGATAGGATTGTGAATGTTAGCAATGCCACAACTAGTTAGTTTTGTAAACAGTATACTGCGTCACTTCCAGATAGGACTGTGAATGTAAACAATGCCACACCTAGTTAGACTTGTATACAGTATCATGCGTCACTTCTAGATAGGACTGTGAATGTTAGCAATGTTGCACTTGGTAGATTTATGAACATTGGCCTACGCTGGACCCATACAGGATTCTGAATGTTAGCAATGCCACACTCCCACACTTAGTTAGAATTGTGAACATTAGCCTGCCCAGACCCATTCTAGATTGTGAATTTTAGCAATGCAGCACTTAGTTAGTTCAGGATTGTGAACGTTGGCCTGAGGCGCTTCTAGATAGAAATGCAAATGTTGGCATGTCCCACACTTGGGTGGAGCTGTGAATAATAGCCCGAATCGCATCTGGATAGAAATGCGAATGTAAATGTTAACATGCCCCACACGTGTATCACTGTGTACCCTGCTTTCCTGTTTCCCATGCTGTTGCTATATATTCGTACCCCCCCCTTCTGTCACTGTAAGCACAGCCCCCTGCCTCTATATGCCCACGTGTCTTTGTGTTCCCTGCCATCCTGTTCACATGCCTGGTCACGGGCGCTTTAAAGATAACCATCATACCACATCACTACGCTTACTCTCAACTATACACCATCATCGCCAACAGCACATCACTGCTCTCTTGCACTTCTCCAGCTCATCCCCACTAACTCCCACCTACCCCTCCTTTCTTTCAGAACCTCCAGAGCGCCCGGGGACTACTCCAGTGGTGATAGTGCACGAGATAAATATCCTTTAACATTAACATTAACATTCAACTAGAACACAGCTGTACCCCTGATAAATGAGGCCTAGCTGTTCACATACGAATACGACCCCATGAACACCTCATCACCCTAATAAAACGCAGCTAGCCAGGCACATTCTGGCGTAGTTGCTCACATAAGCGTCCTTTAGGCCTAACGCAGCTGGAGCCCAGTCGGAGTGTGCACCAACCAGTCTGCACACATCTAACTGATATCTTCAGCACCACACCTAACGCTAGGATGCAGCTACCATCCGGCCATTACATCAGCTGCACACGTATTTTTCCCCTCTTCTGCGGTCCTGGTATTCTTTCATTTTTGATTTCTTGCTCTCATCAGCTTGCCATACCATTCTTTTACCTCATCATCCCTTCATTCACCAACTACATGAGATATTCTGGTGCAGAAATCACACTTGAACATTAACTCAGAAGGGAAGACACCCGTAATGCTGCAAGGGGGATATTGGTAGCCTCTTGTAAATTGGAAAGACCTCACATAAATAATCCATTTGTGATGTGGCATATTTGAAGTGTCATTTTAATGTTAGCCATGAATCGCCCCACCGTACCATTTACCTGTGGCCACAATGGTGTGACCTTTCTGTGGTTAAAGCCCAGATATTCAGTGAACAATGTGAACTCATGACCACTAGTCGGGGATCCATTGTCTGACTTTACAATATTTGCCAATGAACTGGATGACGCCAGCTCTTTAAAATCAGTAGCAATACCCTTGAGATGGAAGGGGATGCAGAATTTATTTATACATCAATAATCATAACCACTCAGGTAGTTGGCAAAAAAGATAACTGTTTTAATATCAATTATCGAAAGCAGGGAGTACAACAAACATCAACGAACATGATCGATCCTCTGACTCAACGCATATTATGAAAAACCTAGTTTATATGCTAAATACACGTCATCATTGATGTCAACCTACGTATCACCAACGTCATCCTATGTGGCAAACTACAAAAACCTAGTAGCAATTGTGATATGCTCTATGAGAACATCTAAGTATACGTTCAATTCCAGTCTAAGGCAATGAGAATAAGTGATAGGCTTCTTAACATCAGGTGGGGCAACTAAGCCCTTGCCTCAAAATAGCCACTATTAACATCACTAAATATTTGATGTCCCATTGGCTACACAAACTATAGGACCCTTAATGACATGGCCCCCTACAATTGGTTGGCACTCTAACCTCCCACAGTACTTTTCCACCTATTTTAGCAGCACACAGGCTGGGCTTCCAGGTGCTGGTGAGCTCGTCTTAACCATAGCTTCCCACCAATTAGCATACTCATCTTTCATCACCTCAGTGGTCTGCTGTCAATTAGGACTTTGAACTTGTCCTTTTTAGGTCTGGAGAATTCAGGGGAGTGAAGGCAGCTCTGCCCTCTTGCGTAGGTGTGGTTGTCATGTTCGTCCAATTTCATCCTTCCACGTGACTGAAGACCACAAAATTGAGCTTTTGGTGCATTTAAAATACTATTTTCTAATAGACCTCTGACGTCTTCCTTGTTTTGTTCATGCCTTCTGAACAGGAGTTTTGTTCTTTCAGACCATTTGTATCCAATGTTAGCTCACTCCAACTTGATAAGAACTTGGCTTCCTGGGCTCATCCAGCCTCGCCTTTCTGAGATTCACTTTGCAATTCAATTGTTTTTAACTGCGACACACTAGAAAAGAGGCTTTATTTCTTTAGTCCAGCACTGCTCTAATACGTAGTGGAAACATCCATCCTTTATTTGTTCATATACACATATGTACATTGGCGCTTGCCGCAATCTATTCACTATAAATCTAGCCTCAAGAATACTACATCTGCTTGCGTTTCTTTTGCATCTGTACATGTCTAAAATGACTTGATATCTTCATCGTTTCTATAGCATAAGCTTCTTCATCTTGGTCCCAAGATGTCACTTATCTTTGATACGTTATTGATGCCTTATAGAATATGTTCATTTTCTTGTCTCTGCATCCTCTATGTACATCAACTCGACTCTGTGTGACATCACCATTCGTCTTTGCCATTCATTCTTTCTGCTTCTTCCAGGATTTCGATCAAATAGACATCATGCTTTCTCGTATGCAGGTATGGGTTTCTCAATGGGAACCTTGCTTCCAGGATTCTCCTTGGTATTGGTATTCTCAATGGTACCACACGTGTCTCACACTCTGGTCCCCACCATGTACGCAATATGGGCGAAGTGGTTGCGGTGGGGGTACTTGGCACCTCCTCTACACTACTGAAGAATGTTTCATGCTTTATGATAAATAAATAAAATGTTGCTTTACAGTTATTGGGGACACATGAAATCTCTGAAATGTCTTATTGCGTACTGTATTGAATCCAAGGATGTCATGAGTTCTTTCCTGGGATGATCACCCCTTTGTGGCCACGGGATGGCAGCTACTAACTGATCCTGACCCTGAGACGGCTTTATGCGGGAGGACCACCTGAGGGGTAGAAACTCTCAGGGAGACCTAATGGCATCAATGGACGAAATCACATACCTTCCTTTTCTCACCCAAGTCCCCCATGCCTTAATGTCATATTGTTACCCTCACTCTCCACCTGCATGCAAAGTTTGGTTATCTAAACTTCAGACTTCCCCAAAGGAGAATATGCAACCCACTGATATAGGAAAAGGGCAAGGAATAGTGATGAGTACTCCACTGGCAGATCAATGTCCATTTCTTCTGAGTAACTTAATACCTCATTCTCCTTTCAACACTACTGAAAATGTTCCTTCAATTTCTGCATATTAGTCATCAAACGTATTATTGAAAACTACTAATAACACCTTCCTAGACTCCGTCTACAAAGCATCACCAATGACTTCCCTTCCTCTATGGAAAGAAGAAAGAAGAGCTGCTACGAAGAAGCTGAACTGAGTTATGAAGATCAGTGGGGGCTCAGAAGCTACTCTGCTCTCTAGTTATTGTGAGGACATATGTGCCAGCTTGCCATTTAAGCTGAGAGACCAGCTGACATGAGTGAGCTGGCTGGAGAGGTCGAGCCCTATCGATACTGACAGAGGGACTGCTCGACAAATCCGAGGTCTATGGATCCAACCGGCTCATGGGAGAAACCAAAGGAGGCAGACTGCCGAGTTTGGTATGCTGCAAGAATGCTGGAGGAAGAAGGATGGCTTCCTGACATACAGCTGTACAGAAGAGCAGCCTCCATGCTATTGTAGCCCAGGGGAGCGTGGAACAGGAAAACGAGACCAATGGGAAGGAGAAGAGCTGAGAAGCAGAGGTGGCAAACCCAAAGGAGGAAGCAGGAAGCCAATGACCCGCTGCAGGTTCATCGCTGGAGAAGCCATTCCCACTACAGCAGACCAGTGATTCCACAAGAGGAAAGAGGGGATGCCGGGGCATTTCGGCAATCTCAACTGAAGGCAAATGAAAGTGAAAGAAGTAAATATGTGTGAATGAAGAGTGCCATATGTCGTAAAGGAAAAGAGCAGAAAAAGTTCAAGTAACTGACAAGTTTGCAAGTGTGCGTAGCACATATATGAGAAAGTCCTGGCAGAAGCGTGTACCAGGCATTTCAAGTGATAAGTGTTTGTGGATAAGAAGAAGAGTTTTGGACATAGTTGGGGCTTTTGTGTATATAAAAATGAATGCATACAAAATGTCACCTACAGGCTACTAACAATCACCCTGATTTTGTTTATTGTTTAATTATTCAGAGTAATGAAAGGATACTATCACCTGATGATTATATCAGGTTGCTGTGGTGCATCCATGCAAGATATATGTTTCATGCTGTCTCTTTGAAATCCTTGCCTGACCAAGTGGTCAGATTTTTATGATATATGTTTTTGAATAAATCTTGTTATATTTTTGTAGACCCGACCCATTCATCTTTGATATGTGTTTGAAAAGATGATGTTTACACTCTGGTTCTGTTCATGTTGTGTCTCCAACAAAACGTGCAACATCTAAGGGTAGCTTTTTGTGGAACCCAATTTTTCCATATTATTCTAAAGTCCTCTCCCATTAAGCCCCCTATACAAAAAGAGGACCCCCACTCTCGTGCTTTGTGAGTATATAGAGAATTTTGAAAAAGTCCTGGCAGAAGTGTATACCAGGCATTTCAAGTCACAAGTGTTTTATGTGTAAGAGGAAGAGTTTGAGAAAAGCCCTGACAGGAGAGAATACCAGGCCAACCCAAGGGGCGGGAGTGTGCACAATAGAAAAGTCCGGGCAGCAGAGTATACCAGGCAAACCTAATGTGCAAAAGTGTGCAAATCAGAAAACGCATGGCAAGAGAGTATAACAGGCAAACCCAAGATACAGAAGTGTGCACATCAGAAAAGCCCTGGTAGGAGAATATTCCACGCAACCCCTAGGTGCAGACATATGCACATCAGAAAAACCATGCCAGGAGGATTATACAGGCATTCCAAGCCAAAAGTGATTTTGTTTGATGAACAAAGTGTGTGAAATAAACTGGAACATTTCTGAAATGGGTTACACGAGAACATCCTGACAAAGTTGCATCAGAAAGTAATCAAAGAGTGCGATTGAGAAATATAACGAAATAAGAAGAACACCTGACAGGAGAGTACTCCAGGTAATGTATTAAGAAGCAGACTGTCAGCCAAGCCACTTTGTATATTTGTTGCATTTGATATGAAGGAGAGAACCAGTAGAAAATGGAGTGAAGAGGGAATTACCATCTGGAACTGTGAACTTTATCCTCTTGTAACTTTTAAGTTGGAGTTAAAGCATTTTTCCTTTTGAACATTTGTACAGTTTCCAAGGCCAAAAGACACCCCCTTCACCTTTTAGTACATTTTTATAATATGGTGGTCAAAATAGTATTTTGGACACAGGACTAATTATCACGTACATCTTGACAAAGGACCGACACATTAGCTTTATTTTAGGCAGAGAAAATACCTCTTAGAGCAGGAACAGAGAGGCATTTTCCACCCCGTTTTGTGTTAAATAAAAGTCTATAGGTAAAACCATGAATCATCTTTGTCCGAGTTTAATTCCTGACCCTCCACTGTATGCACTGATTGCAACATTCGCTTTTGATCCTAGTCTTTGTGGCACTCTTATTTTCTAGTCATCTCCAATGGTTACTTGCTAGTGAAACCTTTGATCCTTTCCAAATAGTGTTAATATTGACACATGCTGCTACCAGTGAAACTATTGTTATTGCTAACAATACTACTACTATTGTTACTTTTCCCCCTAATACTACTAGTTCTGGCAGTACTGATACTTTTGGGACAGCTATTTATATTGTTACTATTACAAATACTTGCACAGCTAGTACTGTTTCTATTCCCCCAGAACAAAGACACAAAGTATTATCACTACTTGTTCTGCTGCTTCTTTATCTTTTTCAAATTGCCAGATAGCAAATTTGGAATGCAAAAAATAGCAAATGAAAAGCCAAATGGGAAAATATGCTAAACAATCCACTACAACTTCAGCAGATCTACCTCTAAAACTCAGCATTTGGTGTATATGGTTTGCCATATTGTTCATTGAGTCTTCTAATAGTAAAACATTTCTAATAAGTCTGGTACTTCTACAGATATTATTATTGGCAAGAATGTTTCTGGAAGTTTAGTTATTCTATTGTAACTATTACACCTACAAGTAGAATGACTTGCATTGTTTCTGCTACTTACCTTTATTTCAACATAATGAATTGCTTTTATCAAATGTAAACTAAGCAGCAAAGTGCACTAGCATACTCAATTAAAATATTAAGACACCTAAGAAAAGCATCATATGCGTTAAACCCTCTTGAAGATGATCAATTTTCATAGAAAACTCTACCCAGTTGGAAACATTACCAGCCCAAAAGCCCCCTCCTAAAATACATGTTCACAAGACCAGGCATTCAGGGGCTTGCAAAAAGTCAATACATCCTGGCAGTGGCAGAAAACACCATGGATACATTGGAATAGTCAAGGTAAAGAGTAAACTGTTGTTGTGGTCAAGTTAATACAATGTGCAAAATGTTTATTCACACATAATGGTCTCGCCCTCCTGCTACAAAAATCAAAAATTCTCCAAAAAGTGTCTCTTTGGAATAACTCAATGTTTTCTACTCTGCCCTCCAATAAATCGTCATCTGTATGAAGCAACCTTAGACCACCATCCATTACCATGGTATCTTTAGGTACTGTTATGAAAAACACATTGTACTGCAATGGCATGACAACAATTGATCTATGATTGAGGTTTGTAACTGTATAATTCACTGCACGTGTACTAACAAGCCAGCTGCACTTAATTAATTTAGCATGCGCTAACTCTTCAGATTTTGGATTAGTTATTGATACCACACATTCCTCTGTAACACTCTGATCTGCCTGGAGCCCACATGTTATATTTGTTGCATAAGGTTTAAATGGTTTCCCTGGGCAGATGTTGTTTTGCTCGTTGAACTTTTCACAAGTATTTAATTTTGGAATGAGGTACAGACCCATACCACATTTCTGAAAGGCCATCATTTCAGGAGTCACAATTTGTATGTATGTATCATTCTGCCATATGCCTACATCATGCACTATCTTGGTTTTATATATCAATTATTTCGTGATATATGGAATACTCAAGAGAAACCCGACCATCAACCGCTCTATAACTATGTACAGGGGAAACGCTCTTCTTATCTCGAAGGCAAGCTTTTCTTGCATTGTTTCTATTTCTCTTCAGGACATCTGTGCTATCTTTTGCTGGATGATATCAGACAAAATGAAATACATTGGAATGTGACTCTGAATCGACTGAGATACCCGATATTGAAACTCCAGCATAAATTTAGGGAGTTGCATTTCCAGTGGTTTTACATTGATACTACACTCTAACATCATTGATTGTTCATTTAGGGTTACCATTGTTTGATTCACATATTGAACCAGTTATATCTGTTCCACTCTAACCTTGTCCAGTCTTTGCTGTATAACTTTCATGTCTTGGCCTAATTCTCGGGCTTTCACCCCAAATGTGTTCACTTGCACTGTGTTTGCTGTTGCTATCAGAAAACCTTATATTCTACATTCACTTTTTCTCTCAACACCAGATGTGCTCATAAAGGTCTTCTCCAGCTGCATCAAGATCTCTTTCACAGCTCTTTGAGCTCCTTCCATGCATATTTGCACCCACTGTTTCACTTGAGCAGATTTAATCTCTGTCACATTAAACCTTTCTAAAAGAAAGTGCAGATTTACACTAGTATAAATGTTCTGATATAAGAGCCTCCTATTTCCTAAAATGAGTCCAGGGCCATCTTCCACAACAATGCCTGATGCTGGCCATGGCTTGAGTGAAACCTGTCCATTCGCCAGAGAGGCCTCTGTCCTTGTCACTAGACACGTTATAACCAACACATTTTTAAATATAGCAATAGGATTCTTGACTCTTTTGTTCTTCCCACATAGCGCTGACTGCCGTGTTGTCATCTTGGTTTCTCCTCTGCATCTGCCAGCCTCTGTCCACATGGTGCATTCCACCTTCACACTTCTGTGGGACTCCTTCGTTCTTCATCCTGAGGCCGCCTCATGGACATCAGGCTCTAACAAACCTTTTGGAGGGAATCCAATGAACCACTCATTACAACAGAGGAGCGACAGAGGCAGGTTAAGTATCAAACATCAACGATTGTATCAAAGGCGTTATCCCTTTTTAAATTTATATATTTTTTTTTCAAATACTATAAAAGTTTATTCATTCCTCCAGACACAGTAAACACACCTAATTATCTGTTATGATTAATCCTTTTACTCTTAATCCTGTGTCCTTCCCTTTGTGGACCATCACAAACTGATTTACTCACCTAGTCCACGGTCTATCCTTGCTTCTGATGTGATGATTACACCTCAGCTTATTTTTTTCTCCAGTTTGTTCTATTCTTTGCACCTCATGTTTCAGGTAAAACAGGTTTATTTTATTCATGTGGACAAACTGTTCTACAGCCAGATCCCCTTTCTTCATCAGTATTTTATACACCGCAGGTAAAACCTTGTCCACAATTTTAATTGGGTCATGCCAGGACACCATGAATTTAAAATTCTTAATTTTTCCTTTTGCAAAATTGAACTTATATACCTTGTCACCTACCTCATACTCCCTAAAAAATGACCTCCTGCCATAGTATGATTTGGCACCCTCGGCAGCTCTTTATAGATTCCTCTACACAAATGCAAATGCATGAAGGAATTGTTTCCACAACTCCTCCACATACTCATGAGTTGTGAATCCATTTAACAAGACTTGCTCATTGGTCCTGTACAATAAATCCTGGCGAAGTACAATCTTTGTGCCTGTGATCATCTCAGGTGGGCTGAGATTTGTAGATTTGGATGGTGTTGCTCTAACTGCCATTAGAACTAAAGGAAGCAGTAAATTCCAACCAGACCCTGCTTCAGCCACAAACATTTTCAGTATATCGATTATTGATCTCTTGCACCTTTCCACTCCACCACTGGAAGAGGTCTGATACAAAATGTAAATTACTCTTTACCGCTAAAATGTGCCACTTCTTGGTCATCACCTGTTAAAATTGTGCTGAGAATGCGATTACCAATACAAACTAATAAGGCTCGTGGCACTAACCTGAACCAGATGGAAGTCTTGTGGTAATGAAGGAAATCTCTGGTGACCCTGTGCCCTCCACTCGGATCAACAGAGTGGAGGGAGCTGAGCCCCCAGTGAAACCCTCTGGGGAAGAAAACCCTGGTGAAGCAGGGATTTCCGAAACTCTCCCGACTGTAGACTAGTTCTTGAATGCTGGTCGGGGAAATCATGACTTCTGCTTTAATCTTGCCATAGGGGGCTGGCATTCAAAGGGTGGGAAAGGATAATGTGAATTTCTAATTCGTCCCAAACTACAATGAGTGGAAATAAAAGAGAAGGATTTACCCTTAATAAGAAAAGGCCGCAGAGTCCAGAGTGTGGAGTCCTGTTGCTGACTGCTTGAATATCCCCCTGAAGGGATAGGAGGAAATACACTATAAACCAGATGAAATACTGAATTAGTATGAGAAGGGAGATTCAAAGAGAAAAGGAGAAGAAGATTTATGCAGCCTACCACGGAGCGGCCAAGAAGAGAGTAGGTCAACAGTTGAGAAGTTTGGGGTGTGCTGTTAGGGCTCTCAGCACGGACTGTCTGTTTGCCGTGAAAATGCTTTTGATGAGTTGAGGTCGGATACGCTGAAGGATCGAAAGAATAGCAGGCAGATTAGAAAAGCCAGAGAAGCTAGGAGTAAAAGATCGGTGTGATGCAAAGTGAAACTGACCGAGGTACCGTTGCTAGGCAACAGCCCTGCATCCAAGGTAGTCCAGGAAGTGGTTGGTGCAGAACTCCCAGAGACAAGGTTGGAAGTACATACAGATTGCTGGAATGAAAGAGTCATTACTGAACGATCATATAAATCAGAAGTTAGTAAAGCTCAGAAACCTAGTATCGAAATTACGGAGCATCGTGCATGAAGAGTAGCGACGAGCTGCAGTCGTGCCGCAGATTCCAGATAAGCTTTCTTCATAACCATGAGGCACATCGCCACAAACGGGAGCACAGAGAACACTGCAATTCTCTCTGCAGAACTAGCTACCATTTTAGGAGAGGGCCTATTAACCATGGCAACCTTTTGCCACCAACGCCAAAGTGACCACCATCCCCTCTGGGCCATGACAGTATGCCTCCCCCAAAGGCGAAGCCCCCCCGGTTTGCCTGTATGCAGACGGTGGAACCGACAAACTAGATGGGCAGCATGGACTGCAGAAGCAGGCTCCCAAGTTCGATCAACCGCAGAATAACCCTACCAGTCCACTAGGTACTGGAGGAGCCCCCGAATATAATGGGAGTCACAAATACCCAAAACCTCATAGTCTTGGCATGTATTGGTAATTACTGAAGGAGGCTTGGAACCCACAATTCTGTCAAAACAATCCTGAACATCGGGCTTCAACTGCAAGATGTGAAAGACAGGATGCAAATGAGACCAGGTAGGAGGCAACTGAAGCCGAACCGCTGCAGGCCCTTTCAGCTCCAGAATTTTGAAGGGTGAAAAATCGCAAGGGGGCAGCTTGGAGGGGAATAAATGTCTTTGGAGAAATTGGGAGGCCAACCACACCTTGTTCCCCGGTCTGAAATCTGGAGCAGGGGTCCGACGTCTGTCCGCAAAGCATTTCACCCAATCCTGTGTCTCCAATAAAGCTTTGCGGGCAGTACCATCCCCTATCTGAATTTGATGAACCCAATAATCGATGTCCGGAAAACATGTGGCTGCCGGTGTGGTCACTGTCATGATTACCAAGGGACAACCGCTGCTAAGGCACCCCTCGCATGACATTAGCAGTGATTAGATTACCCACATGGGGGCTAGATGGGTCCTTGCCTGGCGTTTCATTCATTCCTCACAATTGCAGGCACACAACACCATTAAGACTCAAGGGAGGAGTTGGACTTCCTCATTCCCTCAAGATGGCCGCACAGTGAGCCAAAGACCTCATTCAGGAGAGGACTAGTCTCTGGGCGTGGCTGCCTTTTTAATCCACTCCCAGAGCTTCACTCGTGCTTCACGTTGAAACTGCAGACTGCAGCACAATGCTTACCGGCGCTCCAGAAACAGACCTGCAAAGGAAAGAAAAAAACATACGTCAGATCAATCCGAACCACAGTGAACAAAAGGAATCAGATTCAGCACATACCAGTTACGTCGCGGGACCTCCTGCATCTCCATACAGCTGGGCTCTTTGTTCCGCTCCTCTTCAAGGCCTGTGGGTTCCTTGCCATTGAACTCCCGGCGCACGCCTCTTCCTCAGAACTGCAGCTGCAGATTGTTCACGCCTGTGAAACGAAAAAGGAAGGTACAGAGTTAGTGCAAAAACTGTTACTAATCGCGCACTAGAAAAACAAGGCACGCATTCAAAGGCAAAACTTACCTGCACCTTAAGCAAAGCAAAAATGTGTCACCAAGCACACGCGCACACTCAGAGGACAATCCTCTAACACGCGCACTTGCAAATGGTGCACTCACCAGCTAGGCAGCAAAACGCCAGGCACCTGCTTTTGCCTGCATGAAAGGGAGAAACACAGGGAACCATAAGAACAAAAGCTAAAGACTGCAATTGCATTTAGCAACTCGCTTTCATTTCAGAAGCCACCACTTTCAAAGCAAGGCTACAACCATGCACCCCCACTGAACCCTAGGGGCGGAGGCAAGACAAGCTTCAATACTACACAAAGCTAAACTAAATATTACCCACCATAACAAGGCCGCTCCTCAGGTCGCAGCAGAACAGGGCTTGAGCACCAGTGAAGTAACTGGCAGCAGCCTCCACCAGGAACATAGCGCCCTTGCAAGAAAGCAGGATGGAGAGCTTCTCTTTCTAAGCACACAGGAGAGCAGAGCTCCTGGTTAAATTCCTGGGTGGTTATGTCACGATCCATGCCCCTGACCCCCTCATGTATAACAGCCCCCTGGCAGCAGTGGGGCTAAAGCCCTTCACACTGGTCCCAAGGGCATTAAAACTCCATCAGAAACATACATGGAGTCATTCCTGGCGGCTTTGGCGCCAGGCTCATTATCAAGAATAAAGTAATACCAGTTTTGGACCTTAATCCAACATGGAGGCCTATTACACAGCTCAGTTCTTTAGAACCAAGCCATGCGGCATAGTGCTTTGGGTGTGGCTGGGCCTGGAACTACTTGGCCTGGAACTAATTTACCTGGGCTATTTAAACCACACCCAAACAGCAGAACACGCTTCACGTTATTCTGCACTCCTGCAGAGTAACGATCACCGTGTCCAGCTCCTGCTCATCGGCTTCTCCAGTGGCCTAATCCTGAAGCCCTAGATCCGGATTACATTAATATCCTGGAAGAATAAGAACAGCATTAGCAAGTAAGAACACTTACCTGTGAAGTAACCAGTCTTGAATCCATCCTGCACTTCGCTTACCACACCCATCTCCGGAGTTCGCTGCAACCTGCAAAGGTAAAGAAACAAGGACAGCATTAATAACAATTCTTACCTGGGCAAGCAGCGAGTCCTGGCAGCACCCTGCTATTCTCTTACCTCGGCCACCTTCGGGTTTCACTGCAACCTGCAAGGGAGAAGGAACAAGGACAGCATTAACAAAGCACTTACCTGGGCAAGTATCGCTTTGATCGGTCATCATTCTGGAACATCACTGCAACCTGTACAAAGAAGGGAGAGAACACAGGTTAGCAATTAACACCAATAAACGGCACAGTGCTCTGCACATCAATAACTCACCGTGGTCTTTGCCATCGGCGCGGCAACTCCGAGATCACAATCATCCCGGTGAAAAGAAAAGAGACATTGATAGGGAACAGCGTAGTGGAGCAAGACGCTGAGAAGACAGAGAAAAAAACGGAGGGAACGAAAGCGATAGAATAAAGATGGAAAAGACATTATAACTCACCTGGAAGACAGCAAGCAGAGTCGGAGTCACAACCGGTCTGGACCCGGCATAAGGGCACATGGACCAGTGAAGCAACTAGGTCCATGGATCGCCCGCACCAACCACGCGCCCCTGCACAGAGATGCAGGACAGAGAGTTCAACGCACAAAAACCTAAGGTGAGCAATAACCCCAAGGGAGGGGATTTGGACCAGAGGGAGGTGGGAGTCCACCCATTACAGGAACCAGTATCCTAAACCTCCATTCTCCTGTTATAGGCGCTACCCAATGTCTGGCACATAACCAAGCAGAGAGGGGTCCGGGATAGCGCTTAGACCTCCATCCATTATCGTGTGGCACCCCCGTGGATCCCAGGTGAGCGTAACAGGTTAAGGGGGAATCACGGGAGTGAGGGGAACAAGGTTTGGGGTCCCTAAGATAGTGACCCTTGTCTCCTATTTTGCAGAGGCCCTCTCCCAATCCCATCAAGGCTGTCCACAGCACCTTTTGATCAGAGGCTCCCAACACTCCTGCAGAGATCAGGTAAACGTTTCAGTCACTGGGAGGAAAACAGGATGGTAACCATATGAACAGAAGAAGGGATGCTTCAGGGTGGAATGGGTGGCATTATTGTAGGCAAATTCTGCTAGGCAAAGGATGTCTGCCAAATTATCCTGGGCTGCTAAGCTCAAGCAATGAAGATACCCCTCCAGGGTCTGATTCAATCGCACTGTCTGGCCATTTGTTTGAGGATGAAATCCCAAGCTCAAAGCTCTGTCGATGTTAAGAAGAGAGCACACCTGTCACCAATACCTGGAAGGGTACTGGGAACTTCTGTCAGATACAATGGAATCTGGTAACCCATGATGTGAGAAATACCATCCATGAACAGACAAACCATCTCCGTAGAAGTGGAAATGCCAGGGAGAGGGATGCAATGCACCAGTTTCAAAAAGTAATCAATGGTTATCATGATCGCAGTGAAGTCCTTCGATGGGGGAAGATCCACAAGAAAATCTGTGGAAATCATCTGTCAGGGACGGTCAGGGATCTTCTTTCTGATGAGACTCCCCAAAGGGAGCTTTCAAGGGATCTTGGACTGAAGACAGATGTGACATGCTGCCACCTAATCCTGAACATCAGTGGATAAAGAAGGACACCAGAAATATCTCTGGAGCAGGTCAAGAGTTTCCCACTGTTTGCGAGTCATGACACATATCGAGCACCTTCTTTTTAAGGGTTTCGGTGGGAATGAATATGCAAGATTCCTGATAGTAACATTTCTTCCTTTTGCATTTCAAACTTAAGGCTCAATTGTTGGAATTCCATCTCATGAATCCCTGTTTCGTGTCTGACCTGTGCAGGAATTGTGAAATCACCTGCACAAACACTGCTTTCGGAAACAATTGTTCTGTAAAGAATTGTTGCACCTTCAGATGCTCTTTCCGAGACAATGCCTTCAGCCCGTAGATTAACTCTTCCTGGGATAAAAGGGAAGATGATATTAAAGGTGGAAAAAAATAAGCCCACCCTGCCTGGCGGCTATTATGGGTCTGGAGTACTGAAGGGCTTTGAAGTTATTGTGGTCTGTGCAAACCTCAGGATACTAGCTCCTAGTAACAGGTGCCTCCACTCCTTGAAGGCTCTTTTTATAGCCAGTAATTCTTTTTCCAGGACTGTATAATTGAGTTCTGAGGGAGCTAGTGTCTTGGAGAGGTTGGCCATCAGGCATTCTTCTCCCTGGTCAGTTTCCTGCAGGAAAACCGAACCTAGAGCGTGATGGGAAGTATCCGTTTCCACTTTAAATCTACTGTTTTTATTGGCCGTGATAAGAATCGGGGCTGGGATAAACAGAGTCTTGAGAGTCTTGAATGCTCTTTGTGCTTCCGATGATCAGAGAAAGGGAGTGTCCTTCTTCAAAAGAGCAGTGAGAGGACGGATGGTCGAGGAGAAAGCTGGAACAAATTTCCTATAAAAGTTGGAAAACCCTACAAATCGTTGAATGTCCTTGACGGATACCGGGGTTGGCCAAACCACAACTGCCGCTACCTTAGCTGGATCCATGGAAATTCCTTGCACCAAAAGTACATATCCTAGATAGGTGACCTGTTCTTGGTGAAATTCGCATTTGTTTACACAAAAGATTCTCCAGTTTTACACGTCTGAGGACTTTTTGCACATGCTGCGGTCAAGGAGACACAAGAATGTCATCTAAATAGACTATGACATAATGTAGGAGAATGTCTGCGAATACAAGATCCATATACTGCTCGAATATTTCAGGGGCACTGGATAAGCCACATGGCATTACACGATATTCAAAATGCCCAAAGGGCATAGGGAAGGCCGTTTTCCACTCATCCTCAGCTTTTATTTGGATAAGGTGTTACGTCCCTTGTGAGTCCAACTTTGTGTATATGGTTCCAATTTTAACTGCTTCAAGGATATCAGGTTTCAAAGGCATTGGGTATTTGTCTGGGATGGTGATTCTATTGAGACCACGAAAATCGATACACGGGCAGAGCTCAGAGGTGTTTTTCTTCGGGCTAAAAAACAATGAGGCCCCAGCAGGGGAGACGGATTTGGTGATCAGACCATGCTGTAAATTGGTTTGCAGATATTCCTTCAATACCTCTTTTTCTTTGGCCGAGAGGATGTACATGCAGCCAATGGGAAGGGGCTGATTAAGCATTAAATTTATCGCACAATTGTCCCTTCTCTGAGGGGGCAGTTTTGAGTAATGGGCATTAACAAATACCTCCTGATATTGCTGATAAGCGTCTGGTAGTCCATCGACATGGTTGAGCATGGTCGGCTTGTGGGTGTTTGTGCAGGAAAAAGGAGTGGAGAATCCTATAACACCCTGAGATAAACAGTGGGAGAGGCAATGTTCTGATCCTAAAAAGAAAGTGCTGGCGGACCAGTTTATATAAGGTTTATGCAGCCTAAGCCAGGGAAGAGCAAGTTTAATGGGGTAATGTGCAGCCCTAATTATATCGAAAGTGATTTCTTCTGTGTGTGTAGTGACCTGCATTTGAAGTGGGAGGGTCTGTTCCTGGATGGGTTCCGAAGTAAGAGGGCTACCATCCACACTCTCCAGGGGTATAGAGGTTTTCTTGGAGATGCGAGGCACAACCTTACTTCGGGCCCAGTGATCATCAATGAAGTTTCCTGCTGCTCCGCTGTCCACTAAAGCAGGAACCTGATTTATCTCCAGGAATCCACACTTGAAAGACACCAAGAGAACCACCATGGGTACATCTGGAAGATCCGCTTTGGGTGTAGTGCTCTGGGGTGTCAGGGAACCTGATACTTGCACCCGAATCGTGGTTCCCCCTACCATCGGGATCCTGCGTTTCCCGATTTTTGAGGAGGCGCGATCGGGCATTCCCTAACCAGATGGTCCTTAGATCCACAATGCATACATAGCCCTAAGGACTGTCTTTGAGCCCTTTCCTCCAGCATTAGGGGTGCACGAGCCAATGCCGGGTGCATCGGCTCATCAGGGGCAATGGCTTTAGGTGCCTCAGGTGGGGTATAGCTGCAGGGGCGGTGAACCCTTCCTCTACTCCTTTCACTATGCCTTTCCTGTAAACAGTAGTCTAGTTGCATTACCAGGGTAATCATATAATACAAATTGACTGATCTGGGGACTCGAGAGACCCCATCCTTCAAGGCCTCTCCTATAGGGGGTAATCAATGCATTGTCCGGCCAGGCAGTGTCAGCTGCCATTTGTTTGAAACAGGCAATGTATGTAAGGAGGTCCTGAAATCCCGGTTTGAAATTCAACACATGTTCCTGTGATGCCACAGTGATTTCCTGTCTGCCAAACATGGCTTTAAGGCTATTGGTGAAAGCAGGATAGGAATCTAAGATGGGATTATTTGTCATAACCAAAGGCGTTGCCCAAGCTAATGCAGAAACTTTAAGATGGGAAATCCTATGTCCCACTCTGTCACAATCCGTTGGGAAAAAAGAGGCCTTGAAAGTAAACTGCACAGTGCAGGATTCCAAAAATGATTTTAGTTTATGTGGGTTTTCATCGAATTTCCCTCCTGGTAAGGGTCCAGGCAGTAATTCTGAACTCTGGGGAGCCCGTACCATTTGTTGCTACAGTACAGTGTTCTCCTGTTTTAATCCCTGTACTTAAGGAGTCAGGGACTGGACTGCTGACACGAGTTGTTGCATCCGGTCCATGGCTGGCTTGAGAAGTTGTACAGGAATTGCTAACTGTTAACCCTGTGCTGAGAATGCGATTACCAATACAAACTAATAAGGCTTGTAGCACTAACCTTAACCAGATGGAAGTCTTGTGATAATGAGGGAAATCCCTGGTGATCCTGCACGCCCACTCTGATCAACAGAGCATAGGGAGCTGAGCCCCCAGGGAATCCCTCTGTGGAAGAAAACCCTGGTGAAGCGTGGAATTCCAAATCTCTTCTGACTGTAGACTAGTTCTTGAATGCTGGACAGGGAAATCGTGACTTCTGCTTCAAACCTGGCATAGAAGACTGGCCTTTAAAGGGTGAGAAAGGATAACAGGAATTTCTAATTTGTCCTAAACTACAATGAGTAAAGAGAAAAGAGAAGGATTTACGCTTAATAAGAAAAGGCTGCAGAGCCCAGGGTGTGGAGTCCTGTAGCTGACTGCTTGAATATCCCCCTGAAGGGACCGGAGGAAATACACTATAAACCAAATGAAATACTGAATTAGTAAGAGAAGCAAGATTCAGAGAGAAAAGGAGAAGAAGATATGTGTCACCTACCTCGGCACGGCCGAGAAGAGAATAGGTAAACAGTTCAGAAGATTGGGGCGTGCTGTTACATCTCTAAGCTTGGACCTTCTCTTTGCCGTGAAAATGGTTCTAATGAGTTGAGGTCGGATACGCTGAAGGATTGAATATTAGCAGGGAGATTAGAAAAGCCGGAAAAGCTAGGAGCGAAAGATCTGTGTGATGCAAAGTGAAACTGACTGATGTACCGTTGCTAGGCAACAGACCTGCGTCCAATGTAGTCCAGGAAATGGTTGCTGCAGAACTCACAGAGACAGAGTTGGAAGTAAATACAGATTGCTGGAATGAAAGAGTCATTAGTGAATGATCACAGAATCCAGAAGTTAGTAAAGCTCAGAATCCTAGTATCGAACTTACAGAGCGTCTTGCATGAAGAGCAGTGACACACTGCGGTTGAGCGTGAGCTCCAGATAATCTTGCTTCGTACACCTGAGGGGTGTGGACACAGACAGGAGCACTGATAACACTGCAATGCTCCCTGCAGAGCTAGCCACCATTTTAGGAGAGGGTCTAGTAACCATGGTAATTTACCACCACCAATGCCAAAGGGACCACCGTCCCCTATGGGCCGTGACATCACCGCACTGGTAAAATGGCTTCCATGGTCTGATTCTTTTCTCTGAGGCAAACCAATCCGAGAAACTATGTGATTCACCAAAAAGGTAGCTCTAGTTTGTGAACAACAATCAGGTGCAGCTATGCATTCCCACCATTTTGACATCAAACATTTTACTGTTAGCATGTATTTGTTTCCCTTTGGACAGGGCCAATGAAATCTATTTGCAAATCTCACCAGGGAAGTGTCAATCCTCTCCTCATTAATGGTGCTATATGTGTTGGGGATGAAGGCTGGAACTGTGCACACACCTAAACACCCCTGTCTGTACAATTCCATATCATGGGCCATATGCGGGCAATACACATATTCCTTTAAGATTTCAGATATATTCTGCGCACCACTGTGACCCTCTGTTATTGCATCATGGGCATGCTGTTAAATTAACCCCCAAAATGAAAAAGGGTCTCCCCATCGAATGTGCCCTGAAATAGATTTTTTTTAATCCTTTTTTTAAAATACTTTTTTTAAGACTTTTTTTAAAAGTCTGTCTTGCAGCTGAAACAGTTTTTTTACCCATCATCATCACTCTCAACTTCTCTATTCCCTTGCAGTTCTCCTCTGTTATGGGATTCTTTTCTACATGTTAGGCAGAATCATATGCAGTAAACACCACACACAATTAAGACTACAAGTGACAGTACAAATTCACCTTTGGTACAAGCCTGTACTATACAGTAAAGTGATAGCGATGGCTGAGCAGCCAGACTTATCTCAAGAGTAAAGTGAGCAGTACCAATAGTTACACAAAGGACAGCAATTACTATGGTTCAAACAAACACTGACTGAAGGTTTCTGAGTAAAAGAATATACATTTATTTACACATCAGTTATAAAACAATTCACCAAAGTAAATCAGTAGAAAAATCACACTCTTAATACACTACACCCTACCCAATAGATTCTGGACAAGTTAAGCTCAAAATGATGTGTGAGCAAAATGGCACTCGAGCAATTTAAATGGGAGGGAAAGACGAGGTTAGACAAAAGTTGAGCAGCACACACAAGTAAGTAAGCAGGGCAATCTAGAAAAAGTAACTACAGTGAGGAAATCAAATCAGGAGGCCTGGGCCAAAGTCAATGGATCAAAGTCTTTTCAGAGGATCACATAGTTCAGAGTAGTTCGTGGTTAAGTCTTTGCTAAGAGTTCAGAACAAAGTTGGTCAGACGAAAAGTTACTTTAAAGAATGGAGAAGGACAAGCCCTTAGATTGGCGAAGGTTACAAACACTTTCACTGCGGTCGGACGGAACGAATAACCGGATTTGAACAGTACCTTAAATGAAGAAGAAGGCTGTAACTGAGGCAGACGTTCCTGGCAGATCCTGCAGGCTCACGGTTCCTGGAGCGACTGTCGGACTGACACGAAGCAGCAAGTCTGGAGGGTCCTGCCAGGGAAGAAACCAGCAGCAGAGCAAAGCAACAAATAAAAGGTGTGCTTCTTAAAACCAAAGCATGGTCTGGTTTTTCTGGCTATCCGGTTCACTGTAGCTGTGAACAGCAAATTCGACCAGCGGAGGGAGGCCTGGCTTGCAGTTTGGCGAACTGGTTGGTCCCACCAGCTCAAGGGGAGAAGATTCCTTGCAGATCTTCCCTGTCAATCGAAGTTTGGAGATTCGGACCCGCAGCAGGGCTTCATCAGGAGGTTCAGTCATGGTAGAGGTCCTCTTCTGTCAGCTTCTCTTTGGTTCTCTCGATCCAGTGGCGACCCTGCCTTCTTAGTCCCAGAGACCTGCTTTTTATGAAGTTTTCCCCCATTCACACAGCCTGGCTGTCAATCACACAGCAGGTTGGCTGTCCCCTCAGGACAGTCACCACAGCCAATCATACAGAGTGCGACATGGGTCTCCAAGGAGACCCTGTGCAGGGAGTCTCAAACCCCTCCCTCACATCCTGCCCCCCTCAGACATTCAGGCACCTAAGGAGGGTTTTTGTGCAGAGGCCCGCCAAAAAACGGTGAACAAAGGAACCAAAACCTTTTTGGTGTGCAGAGTAAAACACGTCAAAGACCTTTACAAAATGAAATGGCGAATAAACCCAGCCAGAACCGAAATAAAATAAAAGGGGTCCAGCAGGTTTATAGTTCGAGGTTAGCCAACCTGCACTAAAGGTGTTGTGTAACACACAGTAAAAAGATGATGCCTGTGGAGTAGGTGAGGCTCCACAGTCTATGAACACAAACATGTTAAACACACACAGCAAAACACATATAAGAGTAGGAAAAAGGCTCACACTCTTACCAGGTGAAAAAAAGAAATCCTAGAAATCCAGCAAAGCTGCTGAGGGACTCAGTAGGTAAGGGAAATTAGCCATTCTGGAGAATTTTCCCTAACATCTTGTTATTTGAATAATGCTTTTGATACAAGACTCCTGACACGCACAAGTCTGTGAAACCTATTTCTATGAAGAAATCCTGATTCTTCTTTGGATCCACCAAACATGGAGTGCTTGCCAGCTTAGCTACCACCTCACGCTGTTCCTGCCCCCATTCCCATTTCAATAGTTGTGTGATTTCTGCATAGTCTTCAATCAATGTTCTGTTGTAACTTGTAATTCCTAACAGGCTTTTCAACCCTTTCAAATATGTGCGATCTTTCAACTTTTGAACAGCTTCTTCTTTTTTCTATGTGGATTCAATCCCTGCTCTGTGAATGTATGCCCCAAGAAATGTACTCTTTTTTTACACCATTGTGCCTTCTGCAATGATGTCTTTGCTCCAACCCTTTTCAACTGGCTGAGTAGATGTCTTATTTCAATACAATTATGCTCTCATTCTTAATCAGGATATAATCCACATAAACCACAGTTTCTCTCTCCGTTCCATCCAGAAGTGCCTTAATCAGAAAAATGTGAAACTCACTCCCAATGTTGATATAGCCAAAGGGGGTTCTTTTCCATGCATACTGTTTTCCTTTGAAGGTAAACGTGAATAGGTTTTGTAGGTCCTTTGCTAATGACACACACCAATACCCAACTGACAGATCTAAAGTGGTAATATCTTTTGACCCATGTATCAGTGTCAGACCATGGTCGATGAATGGAAAGGCCATCCTAGACACCAGTACCCTCTTGATTAGTTCTCTGAAGCCTGCACATAGTTATTGCCACTGACCATTGGGCTTCAACATGTCTAATATTGACGTGTTTGAGGTACTGTTAATGGGCCTCATTCCAACTTTGGAGGTAGCCATGGCGCTATTAGCACCATGGCTGCCTCTAAAATCGTGTCCGGATCCGGTCTGGTGGAGGGGGGACTTACCGGGACATTCCGCCCTAGGTGGACCCGGTAAGTCCCCATTCCAAATGCCATTCCCCATTCCCATTTGAGCCCCCATAGGGCTCAATGAGAAGGCGCTAATAACGGGCCCGCTAATTGCAAGCCCCTTATTAGCTCCAAGGTCCCTTAATGGGTCCCGTAAAGAACGTATGGTCAGACCACCATCACCGTCGAGGATCATTTGTTCATACTTTTGGCGGGCTTCTGCCAAGAAGCCCTCTTTCGGCGCCACTGAGTCTGGGGTGGATCCATTGTGTGGGAGGGAGAGTAGGACCCCTGGACAGGGTTGCCTCAGCAACCCATGTCACACTCTGCCCTGATAGGCTGGAGGGTCTCCCGCCAGGATGACCCCTCCACTGTGTGAGTGACAGCTAGGCTGTATGAAAGGGGATCTTTTTGCATAAAAGCAGGGTCCTGAGGACTGGAAGAGCAAGACGTCACCACTGGAACTAAGAAGCTGAAGAGGAGAGAAACCAAAGACATCTGCAATGACTGAACCACCGGTGAAGCCCTATTGCAGCGTCCCACAACTTTTCTCCACATGACGAGAGAAGATCTTCATCTACAAGAGCCTTCTTCCCTTGAGCTGGTGGGGCCAACTAGTTTGCCAATCGCTTTCCTGGACCTGCCTTGGTTGAATCGCCAGTGCCCTGTACTCGGAGACCGATGACCAGGCACCCGTCCACCCGGACTGCGATTTAAAGGAGCGTACCTTTTATTCGTTGGGCAGCACTGCGGCTCGTTTCATCCTTGGACAGTGCAGTAACTCGAACGTTCCTCCACGACGAGAGTCTCTCTTCCTCTGCTGGATCTCCCGAACTGCAGGAACTGCCAGGAACAACTGCCACCGCAGGAGCCTCTTCTACATTTCAAGGTACTTTGTTCTGCCAGGCCTCCCTTTTCGTGTGGTAATGCTAAAGGTGTTTTAAATCCTTTACCTACCGGTTGGGTTGGCTGCCCCTATCCTCAAACATTGTCTTTCACCTTCTGCATCCACCTTTTCGAATTGTTAACCAAAGACTTGACTGCAGCTACAAGAACATTTTGCTCCTGGGCCGTTTGCCCTGTACCACTGACTCTGGCACAGGCCTATTGACTCTGGCTAAATTTGTTAGAACTGCCTTCCCTAGATTGCTTCTCAACTAGAACTGTGTTTTTTGCACCTACTTCTTATAACCACCTTTTTCTTCCCACTTTTTAAAATTGTGAAGTGCCATTTTTCTCGGTTTTCATTTAAGTATTATACATGCTAAAGTACTGCCTTGCCTAAACTTGTTCACAAACCTATGGGAAGTGTTGCTATGGGGTGTAAGAAGATATTTCTGTATAAATTGTGCTTTCCCTCAGTTGTGAGAAATTGTTAGAGTGCCATTTGTGTTTGGTTTTCACTGTGCCATTTTGCTCAGTTTTCACTCTTGTTCAAACTTGTCTACAATTTAACTAGGGATTTGTGTACACTTTTCTTGACAGATTTTAACTTGCTTTAGGAACTGTGATTAATGTGTTAACTTAGAAGTGTGTAAAATAATTATATATATTATTTTTAATACAAAGCTTTGGTCAGTCTTTCCTTGTACCATAGTATTATAGCCCTATTGTGTAAACCCTGAATACTGCTCATCTCCCTCTTGAGATAAGTCTGACTGCTTAGCCACAGCTACCAACTAAATCTTTGTGGTACGGACTGATACCAAAGGGGATTTATTGCTCATACCTGTAGTCTTAATCTTCTGTAGTGCTCCCTGAGGGAACTGCACAGGATTCTGCCTATCACTGGTGTACAGCGGTGAGGATAAAAGTATTGGATTTACATTTTAGTGTGCTGCTAGTACCTTGCTTCAATTAACCACAAGGCTAACAATCACAAAAAGTTTATTTTAAAGAAAGTCAAAGTATGGAAAGTTACAGCCAGGAGATCCTTCTTACTAATACTGCTGATTATTTAAGGGATCTGTATAGACAGACAGGTCTTCCTGCCAAAGGCAAGAAATAAGAAATAATTGATAAACTGTTAGAAAAACAAAGTCTGAATAGTGGTGCTGTAGTGCCTACTACCCCAACAAATGTAGCAAACATTGAGGATGATAATGTTGATGATGTTATTGTTGAAGCAGATGAGCAAGAGGAGGATAACAGTGTCATCCCCTCTGGCCCTCTGTTGTCAGGTCCCACATTAAGTCCTGAATTTATCACTCTAGAAAAAATGAGACTTAAACTAGAATTCAAAGGAATTAGTGCCTAAGCTGAACAGAGACATCAAGAACTAAGGCGCAAAGAATTGGAGCTCTATCATGAGCTTGAGATGAAGAAATTGGGCCTCATTACAACCTGCCAGTCCGTGACCGTGCAAAATCCGTGACGGCGGTAAAAACGTTTCCGTGTCCGCAAGGTTGCGGAAAAACCGTCCGATTACATGCTGTCGGTCGCGCGCATCACACAGACTCGGAAACGTTGTTACCGCCGTCACAGAAAACGTGGCGTTGCAGTGAGGAGCGTGAAGGACTGCCACAAGCGGTGGGACGACCGGAGGCTGAGGGTACGCAACCTCATTTCCACGCACCGCCAACGCAGCAGTGGGACAGGCGGAGGACCCCCTTCCCCACTGAGGCTGCAAGCATGGGAGGAGCGTTGCAGCAGCGTCCTCCACCTAGAGGGAATCCATGGGATCGGGGAAGCTGAGGCAGGAGTGAGCCCACCTACAGATGCCGGTAATTGCCCAAACATGAATGCCACATGTAAATATGCAGTTGCGAGTACTGGGCCAAAGGACCCATTAACAACCCCCTCCCCAGGCAGTGCCTGTGTGGGCCAAAGGACCCGTTAACAACCCACCCCCCCCAGGCAGTGCATGTGTGGGCCAAAGGACCCATCATGATCCGCATGGCAACCAATATCACAGAATGCATACACCAGCAATCAGATGCATGTGACTAACACTATTCAATGTACAATCTTAATGACGCATGTGATGCACCCATCTGCCACCACAACAACACTAATTGCATGCCCTTTGTGTCCCCACAGCCGTTTCAAGTGACAGTGATACTGCACAACAGGCCAGCCAATCTGCACCGGCAAGTACACAAGCCACCGCCACCACACAGGAGGATGCTGCCGGCAGTTCTGCACCTCTGGCCACATTACCAGCCACTACAGATGTGCCGCCCACCACCACCACCGACATCCCCACCATCTCCACACTGCCCGAGTCTAGACAGGTGCCACGGGAACCTATCATGGCCACCCAACACAACACCGAAGGCAGCAGCACTGCAGAGGGGGCGGCCTGCAGTGATAACAGTGCCCCGCAAGAGCACTCGGAAACAGGGTCACAGGGGGAGATGCCCACATTGGAAGACCTGGGCTCCTTCCATGAGCTGGGGTTCAGCCCCACATCACTGGGGAGTCCCATGAGGTTGCCCACCCCATCCATGGCCGAACTGAATGCCCGCATGCAGCGGATGGAGGACCAGCAGGCTACCCTCACCCAGCTGGTGGAGAGGCAGCTAGAGGAATCCAGGCTGCAGAGGGAGAGCTACAGCGCCTCAGTGCGTCGCCTGTCGAGGTCCATCGGATGCTTTTCAAGCACTATAGTAACCCTTGCACGCCATGTGCGGGCGGGCAACGACCACACCTCCAGGCTTGTAGAGGCCATGTTGGTTGGCCAACAGGCAAATCTGGCACGGATGCCCTCAATCCCAGATTCTGCACAATCAAACACAACCACCCCATCCAGCTCCACTACTGCCAGTCCAAGGAGGCGCTCGAGTAGGCTAACGGGTCCCTCAGGCAAGGTTGCACAGGCACAGAAGCGCACACAGAAGTGATGGCATGTGTGTGGGGCAGTGCAGGACACATATGGACTACAAGGGTGTGAGAGGGGTGGGCACGTTTGGGTGGTGGGGTAGGTAGTTTTGGGGGTTTGAACAATGGGTCCTGGGTGGGGGTGGGCACGTTTGCGTGGTGGGTGGCCCCGGGTGTACAGCTTCCCTAACCAATGCACCTCCTTCCCTGTTGTTATTACATCAATACATCACCATTTCGAATCAAGACATACATGTGTGGACATTTATCATTTATTTTGCAGTGCAACTATTAATTCATTGTCGTCACCATGTGCGTACATTTCTGTGAATGTGCTGTGACTCAAAAGTAAATGCGAATCAGGGCATCCCGTGCTCTCTGGCCATCATGTGGACCCCCAGGTGGAGGCGGTGCCATCCCATCCCATCTCCATCCCCATCCCCATCCCCATCTCCATCCCCATCCCCATCCCCATCACCATCCCCATCCCCATCTCCATCCCCATCCCCATCCCCATGTTCCTCATCTGCATCTGGTGGCATTGGGATGTTCCTGCGCAGGCATATATTGTGCAGCATGGCACATACGAGCGTGATTTTACCCGTCTTCACTGGGCTGTACAGCAGTGATCCACCAGATCTGCTCAGACAGCAGAAATGGGCCTTCAGCAGTCCAAATGTCCTCTCAATCATTCCACGTGTGCGGATATGTGCCCTATCGTATGCCTCTTCATGCCTGTTCCTTGGTCTCCGTACAGGTGTCATCATCCATGGTGTGAGTACATATCCCGCATCACCTACATGGGATGTAGATGGGGGTACATGTCACTGTCTGTGGCATCATGTCCTCATCTGCTGCTGTGCATTCTTGTGTCATCATTCATTCATGCATATGTACCATGCAGTGCATGGAGGTATGTTTTGGGCATCACGATGTATGCCGCTAACTGGATATGGGCCTACACATTAACTTGCATGTTTACTGTGCCCTGCGGGTGACATTTGATTGTGTGCATGTCACGGTGCAGTGCTGTCCACACATGGCAGAGTGACTCCACTGTACGGAAGTAGTAAATACACGTCGTCTCATTTACACGCCTCTCGTGCCTTTTGACGCAGTGTTTCAATTGAGGGTGGGTGTCTGCAGTGGCACAAGGTTAATGGGACAGTGACGGGATTGGCTGTGCCAGCGTGTGCACGGGCACATTGTGGTGCCCTGTCATGTCTTCCTTCATGATGTTTGGCATCCGCTGTGTATTTGGTAGATGGAAGTGGGGTGATGCATGTGCGGTCACAGCGGCACACTCACAATGCTCATTGGGTTGGACACACACACACCAATTCGACAGGGTTGTAGCATCGTCAGCTGTACTCACCCAATAGCCATGTGCTTTGTCCGGCATAGCGTTCCATGTACCGTGGCAACGTGGAATTCGGCAGTACCATTGAGTCATGTGATGAGCCTGGGAAACCTGCGCAGCAGTGTGTAATCAGTTGCATGGCATCACAAACCATCTGGACATTCAAAGAGTGATACTGTTTCCTATTGCGGAACACCGCCTCAATTGCACGTGGTACTGTCAGCTCAACATGGGTGCAGTCAACTGCGCCTATGCAATTTGGCATGCCCGCTATGGCATGGAAGGCCAACTTGGTGGCATTGACCTCGGGGAGGGTGCGGGGTAGGGCTATGTGTTCCGACACATGGCGCAACAGGGCATCCAGTACCTGTACCAGGATTTTTGAGAAACAGGGTTGTGATATGCCGTGCAGCTCACCAACCGTGTGTTGATAGGTGCCAGTGCCAAGGAAATGCAGTACTGAGACAACCTTCAGGAGGGGGGATGGCAGTGGGAGTGTCAATTTGGCTGCTGATGTTGTCCTCAATCATGGCGGTGATGTGCAGGATTGTTGCACGGTCCAGCCAGTATAGTGTGTGGATCTGTCCTGGGGTGAGGTTCCAGGGTGAGGCCCTGATGCCTGGTATTGGTGACTGGCGGCGGAGTCTGGCTGGCTGGGCAATGGGGTTTGCCATAGCTGCAGGGTTGGCTGGTTGCCGCCTGCGCCTCCTCCGCCTATGCCTCCTCCTCTGCGCCATTACTGCCACCATGTGCAGTGCTGCCTGTTGGTTGAGTAGGCCCAGTCCCATGCTACTAGACCTGCTGCCTGCATGGTTCTGTGTTGTGTTGGGCTGGGTGTGGCCCTTTTGTGGGCTCCCAGTGGCCTGCTAGGTCCAGCTGGGCTGATTTGGTGCACCTGTGCCCTGATTCAGTTCAGCAGGCAGTGTATAACGCCATGTTCGCGGTGGCGGCGGTTCCGCAACCGTGATCACGGTATTTACGCCATTTTTTTGCCGGTATTTCTGTGTCCGCGCTAGTTGTGATGCTCACAGTGTTTCGTGTTGACGGTAACGGAGGGGTTTCCGTTCAGACAGACTTAACGGGACCCCTATTTCCACAGTGGCGGTTGAGGGTGGTGCTATTACCGGGGCCGCGGGTCATGATTGGGCGGACATGGAAACGTGCCGGTATGGTTTTACCGGCAGTGTTAATTCCGGACCGGAGTACTTGTAATGAGGCCCATTGTCTTTGGAAAATGGTTCTCTCCCCGAATCCTCTAGATCTTCCAGTCCAAAAAGACCCCGGTGCCTAAAGAATTTGTGGGTATGTATGAACCTAAGTTGGATGTATTAGATTGGTTAGGTATGTTTGAATACAATCATGGGCTCCAGGATATCACAGGGAATCAGTTGATCCCCTGGTTATTCTCTAGGCTCCCTCATGTTGCATCTGATGTGGTAATGGAGTTGGGGGAGGTAGATAGGATGGATTATGAATGTGTAAAGCTAGCTTTAATAGCTAACGTTGGGAAGACTACTTCCCAGTACCGTAAGAGGTTTAGGACCCCCAAAAAGCATGATAGTACCCCTTGGGCTACTTGGGTGAATGAATGTTTGAAGAACTTAGAGGGATGGATTAAGGGTTACAGAGTTAACACTAAGAAGGAATGAGAAATCTTCTAATGTTGGAGTCTATCTATGATGCCTGCGCTCCTGAGCTCAGACAGCACTTGGCTGATTCAAAAGAACTAGATTCTAAGGAACTGGCTAAGGCTGCTGGCTTGTGGGTTGCCAACAGGGCTACTCACAAAGATTCAGGGATCACTCAGAAAAAGGATGAGGGAAAGCAGCCTAAGAAAGACAACAAAGAGAATTCAAATAATTCCAATTCCAAAGAGGCCCCCAAACAAAATTCTAAGGGTAAGCTCCAAGGGAAACCTAATCAGGCTAGTGTACCTTCTGGTTCCAGACCAGAAGGAGGTCAGAACAAGCCACCATTTATAAAGACATTTGGGATATGTTATGTTTGTGGCTCTACTGATCATGTGAAAAGGGATCCCAGATGTAAGGGTAAACCTTCAGGGGTCCACACTGTCTCCTTAGCCTTCGCTCCAGAGGAGGAAGTACATATGGCCAGTGGAAACTTTCAACTACTAGCTGAAGACCCCATCAGAGTCTCAGCTAGTGTATCTTTAGTATCCCTAGGGTTGTGGGAACAACAGAATTTAGATGTGTATAATATTATCCCTCCTAATACTAAAGAGTATTTTAAAGACTGTGTCCTAGTAAATGGTCAGGAGACCCCTCCCATTAGAGACACTGGGGCCAGCATAACAATGGTGCATGGATCTTTTTTCAAGGTGGAGGATGTTGCTAGGGCACCCAAATGCCTCACCAAGTTAGCTGGAGGGCCTGTGCAGATGCTTCCCGAATTACCAGCACTCATCCTGTGCAATGAAATGACTGCGAGGATACCTGTTAGTGTGCAATCTGAAGTGCCTGGAAGGGTTCTTTTAGGGAATGACCTAAAAGAACTGGGAGTGGTGTCAAGTACTCCCAGACCTCCCAGAAAAAGATTGCAGGAGCTCACCAGACCTGCAAGGGAGAGGACCTTGAGGGGCTCTCCTGAGGAGATGATAGAAAAAGAAATCACTCCTACTCCACTGGAGTTACTAACTGCTATCTCAAAGCAAACAGAAGCAACAGGGAAACCCAAGACTTCTAAGAAGAAACCAACAGAAATCACTCCAGTGCTTCCAACCAGGAAATCTCCTAGGTTGTCAAAAATCACACCTGTGATTCCTCCTCCAGCTGAGGCTGAGAGTGAGGTACAACCCTGTGTGGTTGAACTAGAGCCTGAGGACTCAGATCTAATAGAAGGCCAGGAACTCATTGGAGATCTTGAACCTGTGGACCATCTTGAGCTGCAGTCTTTACTGGCAGAAGGTGGCCCCAACAGGGCAGACTTCAGTAGAGGACAAAAAGAATGTCCAACTCTGGAAGGTCTTCGCCACCAGGCAGCTTCTCAGCTTGACGGGCAAGAGCCTGGGAAGTATAGGTTACACTGGGAAGATGGCCTCTTCTATAGTGAACCGACAGAGTCAATCCCTGGAGACTACAAAAGACTTATAGTACCCCAAGAGAAGAGTCTCCCATTCTTGCAACTAGCCCATGAGATACCTTTGGCTGGTCACTTGAGTTTCAATAAAACCAACGAAATGCTCTCTCTCTACTTTTATTGGCCTAAAATGGGGGCTGAGTTAGATAAGTATTGCAAGAGTTGCCACACTTGCCAAACTTCTGGTAAAAGTGGCTCCAAGAACGTGGCACCTTTAGTGCATCTCCTGTGGTGGGAGTACCATTTGAAAGGGTGGGGATCAACATTGTTGGTCCTCTTGACCCTCGAACATCTTCAGGCAACATGTTTATACTTGTTGTAGTAGACCATGCTACTAGGTACCCTGAAGCAATTCCTATGAGGACTGTTACCGCTGAGGCTGTGGCTAAGGCCGCCTTGGTATGTTTACCAGGGTTGGGTTTCCTAATAAGGTAATATCCGACAGGGGGTCAAATTTTATGTTCCACTACATGAAGGCCATGTGGAAAAACTGTGGAGTTACCTGCAAGTTCTCAACAGCATACCACCCTCAGACAAATGGATTGGTAGAAAGGTTTAACAGAACCATGAAGAACATGATAGGAGCTTTAGAGGAGCTCCTTAAGAAAAAGTGGGATCTCCTACTGCCATGCCTTCTCTTTGCATAAATAAAAGTCCCTCGGGAGGGAGTGGGTTACAGTCCCTTTGAACTTCTCTATGGCCATCCGGTCATGGGTCCATTGGCCCTGATCAAGGAGGGGTTGGAGAGTGCTCCTTCCCCCACACCAGTCAGAGTTACTGACTATGTAATAGGACTCCGGAGGAGAATGTCACACATGATGGCTGAAGCAAGTGATAACTTGAAAGCAGGTCAGGCTCTGGTGAAGCATTGGCATGACCAGAAGGCCAACATGGTTGAGTTCACTTAAGACCAGCTAGTTCTTATTATGGTACCAACAAGGCAGAGGGCCTTGCAGGACAAATGTATGGGAACCTTCAAGATTGTGGGAAAACTTGGAGAGGTGAACTATCTGGTGGACTTAGGCAATCCTAAAGAGGCTCCTAGAGTCTTTCACACCAACCGTCTAAAAGCTTATGTCTCAATACCAGAGCTGGTATCTTTGCTTCTAGCTTCAGCTCAAGAGGAGGAGGAGAGTGAACCTCTACCTGACCTCCTCAGAGGCAAACCTTTAGATGAGAAAGTAGAAGGAGTTAATCTCTCTTCTAATCTGACACCTGAGGAACAGGAGGACTGTAAAGTTTTCTTAAATCAATTTGCCCCTCTGTTTTCTCTAGCACCAGGCTTGACCCTTTGGGACCAGCATGATATCAATACTGGTGACTGTTTACCTGTCAAAAGCAGGGGTTACACGATTTCAGAGAATGTAAGAACCCACATCAAGGGAGAGGTCAACAAGATGCTTGATCTCGGGGTAACAGAGCCCTCTACTAGTCCATGGTCTAGCCCAGCTGTGTAAGTACCAAAGGCAGGATCCAAGGTGTTGAGTTTCTGTGTGGACTATAGAGCCCTAAATGCAGCCACTAAGACTGATGCCCATCCTTTGCCAAGGACAGATGAGCTGGTGGATAGACTTGGTTCAGCCAAGTTCCTCAGCACATTTGATCTCACGTCAGGCTATTGGCAAATAGCCCTGACTGACAATGCCAAGGAGAAAACTGCATTCTCCACCCCAGTTGGCTTATACCAGTTTACAGTTATGCCTTTTGGAATAACGAATGCACCTGCTACATTCCAAAGGATGGTTAATCAGGTTCTGAATGGGATGGAGGACTTCTGCATGATATACTTGGATGACATTGCAGTGTTCAGCCCTACTTGGAAAGAACATGTTGACCACTTAGGATATGTTTTGCAGGCTCTTGAACAGGCCCATCTGATCATAAAAGCAAGCAAATGTCAAATTGGTCAGCATAAAGTGGTCTACCTTGGGCATGAGGTAGGAGGAGGTGAAATAAGGCCTTTGCTCAGCAAGATAGAAGCTGTGCAAAATTGGACAACACCTTCTACTCAAACCCAATTGAGAGCCTTCCTAGGCCTCACTGGGTATTACAGGAATTTCATTGAGAACTATGGATCTATAGCTTCTCCTCTGAATGTAATCCCCTCTCCATAATTCCCTAAAAAGTTCAAATGGAATGAAGAGTGCAATCAGGTCTTTGAAATCCTGAAGAAAGCCCTTTGTCAAACTCCAGTTCTCAGAGCTCCTGACTACCACCAACCCTTCATTGTGCAGACAGATTCTTCCAATAAAGGTATAGGTACAGTCTTCAGTCAACTGGATGAGAAAGGTAGGGAGCACCCCATTTGCTTCATCAGTAGGAAACTGAAGGAACCTGAAACAAGGTGGGCAACTATTGAGAGAGAATGTTTTGCCTTTGTGTGGTCTTTAAAGAAGTTTAGACCATACTTGTATGGATCTACTTTCATTATTCAAACAGACTACCAGCCCTTTAGATGGTTGATGCACATCGAAATGGAAAACCCAAAACTTCTAAGATGGTCAATCTGCCTCCAAGGGTTTGATATTACCATTGAGCACAGGTCAGGATGTCACCACCAATATGCTGATGGTCTCTCCAGGATGTTTACAACCGACTAGAGGTAAGAGACTCATCCAGTAGTGGATTAGATCCTCCTGTCCCTTAGCCTGGGGGAGGAGGGAGGCGAGTGTTAGGGTGAATTCTCATTCTATGGCTAATTTCCCTTACCTATAGAGTCCCTCAGCAGCTTTGCTGGATTTGAATGGTTTGTTTTTTTCTCCTGCTAAGAGTGTGACTCTTTTTCCCACTCTTAGGCATATTTGAGATGTGTGTTCTAGGCTATTCTTTTGTGTTTAATGTCTATGGGGTTTTTCTCACCCTCATAGGAACCATCTTTATTCATATTTGTTACACAGCACCCTCCGTTCAGTGACACAGGGGTGTTGTAGCGACCCCCAAACATAGACTCCATACCCTGGGACTGACTACTGTCTCCCAGGGCATGTAAAGTACCCATTGACTTTACTAGTCAATCTTTATGAACAAAACCAGTACAACCCATCTTACTATGGAGGTACTGGCAAGGGTTAATAGTTTTTCCCTTATGTTCATTTTCGAGAGGTTGCCGTACAGTCCCTCTCTCAAATGTTTCTGGCTAGTGGCAGTGGTTCCTGCCAAAAATATTCGACCGCAAATATTTCCCTATGGGATTTTCCCATTGTTCGAAGCTACCACATTTGGTGACAGCCTCTAAGATACCGCCGGTTTATTTTTATACTAACTTTACTCCGGTAGGTTTTATTTGCCAGAACTTTCATATAAATTCTTTCTCGTGTCTTTCTCTAAACTCCTAACCCAGGTCGGTTGTTCGTCCTTTTGGCGGGCCTCTGCCAAGAAGCCCTCCTTTCGGCGCCACTGAGTCTGGGGTGGATCCATTGTGTGAGAGGGAGAGTAGGACCCCTGGACAGGGTTGCTTCAGCAACCCATGGCGCACTCTGCCCTGATAGGCTGGAGGGTCTCCTGCCAGGAGACCACTCCACTGTGTGAGTGACAGCTAGGCTGTATGAATGGGGATCTTTTTTGCATAACAGCAGGTCCCTGAGGACTCGAAGAGCAAGACGTTGCCACTGGAACTAAGAAGCTGAAGAGGAGAGAAACCAAAGACATCTGAAACGACTGAACCACCGGTGAAGCCCTATTGCAGCGTCTCACCACTTTTCTCCACACGACGAGAGAAGATCTTCATCTGCAAGAGCCTTCTTCCCTTGAACTGGTGGGGCCAACCAGTTTGTCAATCGCTTTCCTGAACCTGCCTTGGTTGAATCGCCAGTACCCTGTACTCGGAGACCGGATAGCCAGGCACCCGTCCACCCGGACCGTGATTTAAAGGAGCGTAAATTTTATTTGTTGGGCAGCACCAGGGCTTGTTTCATCCCTGGGCAGTGCAGTAACTCGAACCTTCCTCCACGACGAGTCTCTCTTCCTCTGCTGGATCTCCTGAACTGCAGGAACTTCCAGGAACAACCGCCACCACAGGAGCCACTTCTACATTTCAAGGTAAAGTTGCAACTGTGCCTGCACTTATTTGTGCCAAGATAAATTACTGCTGTATTTCCTTTTGCTATGAATGACAAATCCAAAAGTTCTGTTGTATTTGATAAAGATTTTTATTTTGAATTTTCAGCCCCTCCGGATGACACGTGTTTCGGCGTACAACCTGCGCCTTTTTCAAATCCGGGCCTTTAATGTGTCATTACGGTTCACACAAAGAATAATGTTCTTGTTGTAAATGAAGCACTTTTAGTCTTGGGCTCAATCCCACCTGAAGATTCTGATGCTCGCGCTACAAGCGTCGGGTTTAAAGCCCCAAGTGAGAGGAAACCCGTCGCTGTAGCGTGAGCATCAGAATCTTCAGGTGGGATTGAGCCCAAGACTAAAAGTGCTTCATTTACAACAAGAACATTATTCTTTGTGTGAACCGTAATGACACATTAAAGGCTCGGATTTGAAAAAGGCGCAGGTTGTACGCCGACACACGTGTCATCCAAGAGGGGCTGAAAATTCAAAATAAAAAACTTTATCAAATACAACAGAACTTTTGAATTTGTCATTCATAGCAAAAGGAAATAAACCAGTAATTTATCTCGGCGCAAATAAGTGCAGGCACAGTTGCAACTTTTCCTACAGTTTACAAACGGAGTAGAGGAACCCAGTGTCTCCGTAGTGACCTACACTCATGCGACAAAGAACCAACCACAAAAGACAAAAACCCTAAAAAGGCTAATAATCACCAAGTAACCCCGATTTGGTCGCGAAGGTACAGGCCTATGATATCTCAAAAAAGTTTGTCAATGTTAGAAAATACATTTAAAGGTACTTTGTTCTGCCAGGCCTCCCTTTTCGCGGGGCAGTGCTAAAGGTGTTTTAAATCCTTTACCTACCTGTTGGGTTTGCCGCCCCTATCCTCTAGCATTGTCCTTCACCTTCTGCATCCACCTTTTCGAATCGTTAACCAAAGACTTGACTGCAGCTACAAGAACATTTTGCTCCTGGGCCCTTTGCCCTGTACCACTGACTCTGGCACAGGCCTATTGACTCTGGCTAAATTTGTTAGAACTGCCTTCTCTATATTGCTTCTCAACTAGAACTGTGTTGGTGCACCTACTTCTTATAACCACCTGTTTCATCCCACTTATTAAACTTGTGAAGTGCCATTTTGCTTGGTTCATTTAAGTATTATACATGCTAAAGTACTGCCTTGCCTAAACCTGTTCACAAACCTATGGGAAGTGTTGCTAGGGGGGTGTAAGAAGATATTTCTGTATAAATTGTGCTTTGCCTCCCTTGTGAGAAATTATTAGAGTGCCATTTGTGTTTGGTTTTCACTGTGCCGTTTTGCTCAATTTTCACTCTTGCTCAAACTTGTCTACAATTTAACTGGGGAGTTGTGTATACTTTTCTTGACTGATTTTAACTTGCTTTAAGAACTGTGATTAATGTGTTAACTTAGAAGTGTGTAAAATAAATATATATATATATTCTTTTTAATACAAAGCTTTGGTCAGTGTTTCCTTGTACCATAGTATTATAACCCTATTGTGTAAACCCTGAATACTGCTCATCTCCCTCTTGAGATAACTCTGACTGCTTAGCCACAGCTAACAACTAAATCTGTGTGGTATGGACTGATACCAAATGGGATTTATTGCTCATACCTGTAGTCTTAATTTTCTGTAGTGCTCCCCAAGGGAACTGCACTGGATTCTGCCTAACAGGGCGGTGCAATGTTATGCACCTGTCTATCAACCCTAGGTACACATAAATTTGGAAGATATATCTCTTCTGCTATGTCAGACCTGGCAATGGTGTGGCATTCTTTTGCACTGCTAACCTGGCTCACAACTTTGTGAGGCTTCAGTGGCTTTTTGGCTTATGACGACTGAAAACCATTTACCCAATTTGTGTTATTGTGAAGTATCTTTTGATGCACCTTCAAGATTAGACAATACTGAGACGAAAAAGATTCAAAGAAGCATTGAGAATATCAATGCAAGAGACTATTCAAGAACTGTGATGAAGCGGCACCAAGGAGGCATGAGTATTACCGCACAGACAAGGATGATGGACATTGAGATTACTGTTACGCTCACCTGGTTCCCACAGGGGCGTCGATCGGAACCGGACAGCTGCAGTCTCCACAACGTGATGCGTAGTGAAGAGATGACAGTCTGGACTGGCCCGCCTAATCTTGTCTGCTGGACTCGTAGAAGTATTCTCCTGCAAGTGGAGAAAGGGATTTAGCCACCCATGGACTTTAGTGATGACCCCCCAACAGTTCTCGTTCTCCCCACTAATCACCTCCGATATTCCCTTTTGGTAACCTCACCTTATGTTTTTAAATGATGAGCTCTCCATCCGGCATGGCATGCAGGGGCGCGTAGATACCAGTTACTTCACTGGGTTGAAGGTACTGGAGGAGTTCCGGAGGAATATTGACTCCAGTGTCTATAAAGTTCAAAGAGTTCAATATGTCCGATGTTCACTCTTGTTCCATTCCCTCGTTAGGTTGCAGCTGGGTCCAGAAGAATATTTCCTGGAGGCAGCTGATGGCGTTCAGGTAAGAGTCTGTATTACCAAACACTGTCTGGTAAAAGTTGCATGAGTTTAACTTGCTGTTTTCTCTCCCTTTATAGGTGCGGCATAGGAAAATGCGGCAAATTAAAGAATAATACCTCTGGTGGTAAAGCAGGTAAGCCTATGGTGGCAAAGAGATTGTCCTTGTTGGTTTTCTCGGCTCACCTCGTTATTCCTTTTGTTTTCCCCCCAGGTGCTGGGTTTCGACGAAGAAAATGATGGAGGCAGCGCCGAGTCGAAAGATGCAGTGGACTAGTGAGTATAACGCGGCGCTGCTGCTGGTTTATTTTTATACTAACTTTACTCCGGTAGGTTTTATTTGCCAGAACTTTCATATAAATTCTTTCTCGTGTCTTTCTCTAAACTCCTAACCCAGGTCGGTTGTTCGTCCTTTTGGCGGGCCTCTGCCAAGAAGCCCTCCTTTCGGCGCCACTGAGTCTGGGGTGGATCCATTGTGTGAGAGGGAGAGTAGGACCCCTGGACAGGGTTGCTTCAGCAACCCATGGCGCACTCTGCCCTGATAGGCTGGAGGGTCTCCTGCCAGGAGGACCACTCCACTGTGTGAGTGACAGCTAGGCTGTATGAATGGGGATCTTTTTTGCATAAAAGCAGGTCCCTGAGGACTCGAAGAGCAAGACGTTGCCACTGGAACTAAGAAGCTGAAGAGGAGAGAAACCAAAGACATCTGAAATGACTGAACCACCGGTGAAGCCCTATTGCAGCGTCTCACCACTTTTCTCCACACGACGAGAGAAGATCTTCATCTGCAAGAGCCTTCTTCCCTTGAACTGGTGGGGCCAACCAGTTTGTCAATCGCTTTCCTGAACCTGCCTTGGTTGAATCGCCAGTACCCTGTACTCGGAGACCGGATAGCCAGGCACCCGTCCACCCGGACCGTGATTTAAAGGAGCGTACATTTTATTTGTTGGGCAGCACCAGGGCTTGTTTCATCCCTGGGCAGTGCAGTAACTCGAACCTTCCTCCACGACGAGTCTCTCTTCCTCTGCTGGATCTCCTGAACTGCAGGAACTTCCAGGAACAACCGCCACCACAGGAGCCACTTCTACATTTCAAGGTAAAGTTGCAACTGTGCCTGCACTTATTTGCGCCAAGATAAATTACTGCTGTATTTCCTTTTGCTATGAATGACAAATCCAAAAGTTCTGTTGTATTTGATAAAGATTTTTATTTTGAATTTTCAGCCCCTCTGGATGACACGTGTTTCGGCGTACAACCTGCGCCTTTTTTAAATCCGGGCCTTTAATGTGTCATTACGGTTCACACAAAGAATAATGTTCTTGTTGTAAATGAAGCACTTTTAGTCTTGGGCTCAATCCCACCTGAAGATTCTGATGCTCGCGCTACAAGCGTCGGGTTTAAAGCCCCAAGTGAGAGGAAACCCGTCGCTGTAGCGTGAACATCAGAATCTTCAGGTGGGATTGAGCCCAAGACTAAAAGTGCTTCATTTACAACAAGAACATTATTCTTTGTGTGAACCGTAATGACACATTAAAGGCTCGGATTTGAAAAAGGCGCAGGTTGTACGCCGACACACGTGTCATCCAAGAGGGGCTGAAAATTCAAAATAAAAAACTTTATCAAATACAACAGAACTTTTGAATTTGTCATTCATAGCAAAAGGAAATAAACCAGTAATTTATCTAGGCGCAAATATGTGCAGGCACAGTTGCAACTTTTCCTACAGTTTACAAACGGAGTAGAGGAACCCAGTGTCTCCGTAGTGACCTACACTCATGCGACAAAGAACCAACCACAAAAGACAAAAACCCTAAAAAGGCTAATAATCACCAAGTAACCCCGATTTGGTCGCGAAGGTACAGGCCTATGATATCTCAAAAAAGTTTGTCAATGTTAGAAAATACATTTAAAGGTACTTTGTTCTGCCAGGCCTCCCTTTTCGCGGGGCAGTGCTAAAGGTGTTTTAAATCCTTTACCTACCTGTTGGGTTTGCCGCCCCTATCCTCTAGCATTGTCCTTCACCTTCTGCATCCACCTTTTCGAATCGTTAACCAAAGACTTGACTGCAGCTACAAGAACATTTTGCTCCTGGGCCCTTTGCCCTGTACCACTGACTCTGGCACAGGCCTATTGACTCTGGCTAAATTTGTTAGAACTGCCTTCTCTATATTGCTTCTCAACTAGAACTGTGTTGGTGCACCTACTTCTTATAACCACCTGTTTCATCCCACTTATTAAACTTGTGAAGTGCCATTTTGCTTGGTTCATTTAAGTATTATACATGCTAAAGTACTGCCTTGCCTAAACTTGTTCACAAACCTATGGGAAGTGTTGCTAGGGGGGTGTAAGAAGATATTTCTGTATAAATTGTGCTTTGCCTCCCTTGTGAGAAATTATTAGAGTGCCATTTGTGTTTGGTTTTCACTGTGCCGTTTTGCTCAATTTTCACTCTTGCTCAAACTTGTCTACAATTTAACTGGGGAGTTGTGTATACTTTTCTTGACTGATTTTAACTTGCTTTAAGAACTGTGATTAATGTGTTAACTTAGAAGTGTGTAAAATAAATATATATATATATTCTTTTTAATACAAAGCTTTGGTCAGTGTTTCCTTGTACCATAGTATTATAACCCTATTGTGTAAACCCTGAATACTGCTCATCTCCCTCTTGAGATAACTCTGACTGCTTAGCCACAGCTAACAACTAAATCTGTGTGGTATGGACTGATACCAAATGGGATTTATTGCTCATACCTGTAGTCTTAATTTTCTGTAGTGCTCCCCAAGGGAACTGCACTGGATTCTGCCTAACAGGGTGGTGCAATGTTATGCACCTGTCTATCAACCCTAGGTACACATACATTTGGAAGATATATCTCTTCTGCTCTGTCAGACCTGGCAATGGTGTGGCATTCTTCTGCACTGCTAACCTGGCTCACAACTTTGTGAGGCTTCAGTGGCTTTTTGGCTTATGACGACTGAAAACCATTTACCCAATTTGTGTTATTGTGAAGTATCTTTTGATGCACCTTCAAGATTAGACAATACTGAGACGAAAAAGATTCAAAGAAGCATTGAGAATATCAATGCAAGAGACTATTCAAGAACTGTGATGAAGCGGCACCAAGGAGGCATGAGTATTACCGCACAGGCAAGGATGATGGACATTGAGATTACTGTTACGCTCACCTGGTTCCCACAGGGGCGTCGATCGGAACCGGACAGCTGCAGTCTCCACAACGTGATGCGTAGTGAAGAGATGACAGTCTGGACTGGCCCGCCTAATCTTGTCTGCTGGACTCGTAGAAGTATTCTCCTGCAAGTGGAGAAAGGGATTTAGCCACCCATGGACTTTAGTGATGACCCCCCAACAGTTCTCGTTCTCCCCACTAATCACCTCCGATATTCCCTTTTGGTAACCTCACCTTATGTTTTTAAATGATGAGCTCTCCATCCGGCATGGCATGCAGGGGCGCGTAGATACCAGTTACTTCACTGGGTTGAAGGTACTGGAGGAGTTCCGGAGGAATATTGACTCCAGTTTCTATAAAGTTCAAAGAGTTCAATATGTCCGATGTTCACTCTTGTTCCATTCCCTCGTTAGGTTGCAGCTGGGTCCAGAAGAATATTTCCTGGAGGCAGCTGATGGCGTTCAGGTAAGAGTCTGTATTACCAAACACTGTCTGGTAAAAGTTGCATGAGTTTAACTTGCTGTTTTCTCTCCCTTTATAGGTGCGGCATAGGAAGATGCGGCAAATTAAAGAATAATACCTCTGGTGGTAAAGCAGGTAAGCCTATGGTGGCAAAGAGATTGTCCTTGTTGGTTTTCTCGGCTCACCTCGTTATTCCTTTTGTTTTCCCCCCAGGTGCTGGGTTTCGACGAAGAAAATGATGGAGGCAGCGCCGAGTCGAAAGATGCAGTGGACTGGTGAGTATAACGCGGCGCTGCTGCTGGCGAAGCGACGCGTTCTGAAATAATGTCCTTTCCAGGCTCGGAGATGTGCTGGGCCCGGAATCAGGTAAGGAATCAAATAATGTCTGTGATCTAACCTCTTCTCCTTTCTTTGCCTTTTGTCTAGGAGCTCCGGATTCGAGGCGGGCGTGGCAGAAGACTAGATGCTGACTTGCAGACACGGTGAGCGTCATGCTGCTGGATGCAGAACAACGCAAAGCATGGGCTGCTGTTTGGGCGTGGTTTAAATAGCCTGCAAAGTAGTCCCAGGTAAGAAGTTCCCCAGAACCACACCCGAGTGAAAAATAGTCCCTGTAATAAAATAGTCCCATCCATGCCTCACGTTGGCTTGGACTCATTTGCAGCATGGTCTGCATAAGGTAAGTAAAGTCTATGAGCCTGGCGCCTATGGCGCCAGGACTGATTTCTATGATGAGCCTGGCGCCTAAGGTGCCAGGTCTGAATCCAAACAGCCCCCAGCCGGGGCTGTTGGAGTTTTAATGAGTATCTGGATGCCTGCTCCCGGGGCTGATGGACTCGATCCAGATGCCGGGTGGTAGGCATCATGACAGCACTCCCCGCAAGGCCCCTCCTAAAGTTGTTCTTCCCCTTGGCCCTGGCTTGTCTGGGAAGTCCCAATGGAATTTTTTCACCAATCGAGGAGCATGAACATGGTCACTAGGTTCCCATGACCTTTCTTGTGGTCCGTAACCCTTCCAGTCGATTAAATAAAAAAGTCTTGATTTAACTATTTTAGAGTGCAGGATGTTTTTTACCTCGAATTCAGGTTCTCTATCTATTAGGATGGGGTCAAGTTGTTTTGGTTAATCTTGTCCCGGGTTGAACTGTTTTTAGAAGTGAAACATGAAAGACAGGATGAATCCGCATATTAGAGGGTAATTCTAATTTGACGGCCACCGGGTTGATAATGGGCTTAATGGTGTAAGGTCCCAAATATCTAGGATTAAAAGTCTGAGTTCCTTTTAAATGAATATGTCTTGTAGCCAGCCAAACTTGGTCTCCGATTCGATATGGTGGGGTCTCACTTCTATGTTGATCAGCATTTTTCTTGTATTTCTCTTTTGCTTGTTTCAAATGTTTTGTTGCCTCTTTAAAGGCTTGTGTGATAGTAGAATGCAGATGAGTTACTGCCGGTATTTCTAAATGCTGGGGCGAATCTAGTTCTGAGGTTCGAGGATGATGTCCATATATGTTATAAAAGGGGCTTTGTCCGGTTCCTGAATGTACAGAGTTATTGTATGCGTATTCAGAAATCCATAAAATGTCCTTCCAATTACCTTCGGTTTGGTGGAGCATGCAACGTAGGTATTGTTCAAGAGTCTGGTTGGTTCTCTCCGTCTGACCATCGGTTTGGGGATGGTGACTGGTGATAACCTCACGTCGATCTGTGCCAATTGACAACACTTCTGCCAAAATTGTGAAATTAACTAACTACCTCGGTCAGAGATCAATACGGAAGGAAATCCATGTAATCGAACAATATTTTCGAGAAATTCCTTGGCCAAGATTGAAGCAGAAGGTAATCCTTCTAAAGGAATAAAGTGGGCCATCTTGGAAAAAAGATCCACAATAACTAGAATGGTGTTGAATCCATTACATGGCGGTAGATCTGTAATAAAGTCTAAAGACAAAGTGTGCCATGGTGTGGGTGGAATATCTAAAGGTTGTAAAAGACCAGCTGGTTTCTTCTTTTGGCATTTGTTCTGGGCGCAGATGCCACAAGACAGTACCAATGACTTTACATCTTTTCGCCAGGTGGGCCACCAGAATTGTCTTTTAATTTTAGATTCAGTTTTTGCAATACCTGGGTGCCCTTCCATCAGAGCTTCATGGTAATTGGAGATGACTTGTTCTTGTAGTTCCTTGTGTGGTAGAAATAGATGCCCTTGATAGTAAGGTAGGTCATTGAAAACTGAATAATCTTGGCCCTTTTTAACCCAGTCCTGCAGGGCTGCTGAATCGAAAAGTTGTTGGATCTTTAAATGAATATCTTCTAAGGTCTGTAGAGTAGTTATCCCAAGAATTCTTTGTTCAGGAATTATAGGTCCGGGTTCCGGGTTCGAATATGCTTCTCCCATCCCGATTCGGGATAAAGGATCTGCCTTACCATTCTTACAACCTGATCGGTAAGTGATCACGAAACTGAATTCGGCAAGGAATAAGGCCCATCGAAGGCCCCACTCACTGTGGCACTTCTGCCTGGTCCTGGTTTGGCTGGGTAATTCTGATGGAACTTTTTAAATTAAGCGAGGTGCATGGATGTATTCACTAGGTTCCCATGATCTGTCTTGAGGGTCATATCCCTTCCAATCAACTAAGTATTATAGTTTGTATCTGGTGTATTTTGAGTCTAGGATATCCTTTACTTCAAACTCTGGTTCTCCGTCAACTAATACTGGTTTTGGTGGTGTTGTAACCCGATTACCGGGTTGTACCGGTTTCAGGAGTGATACGTGAAACAAAGGATGAATCTGCATAGTGGGTGGAAGGGCTAATTTAACTGCCACTGGATTTATTATGGATTCAATAGAATAAGGTCCCAGATATCGCGTACGAAAAGTCCAAGTCCCTTTTATGGGCTCATATTTTGATGCTAACCAGACCTTGGGCCTCATTACGACTTTGGAGGTAGCCATGGTGCTATTGGCGCCATGGCTGCCTCCAAAATCGGGTCCGGGTTCCCTGAATGGGGAATTACCAGGCCATTCCGAGTTTGGAGGGCCTGGTAATTCCTCCTACAGGGAACCCGGGCCCGGTCCTTCCCCATTCCCATTTGAGCCCCCATAGGGCTCAATGGGAATGGGTGCGGGAGCTAACAATGGGCCGATTACGACTGGCCCATTGTTAGCTCCCTGGTCCCCTCGCTGGACCCGCTCTGGATGTCTGGTAAAACCAGACATCCAGAGCGGGTCCCACGAGGGGACCTTGTAATATTGTGGAATGGGTTTAACCTGCACTGCCACCATTAGCGGCGCTGTTAAACCCATTCCGCAATAGTTGTAATGAGGCCCCTTGTCTCCAATTTGATAGTCGGGGGCTTTACTACGATGATGGTCATCAAATTTCTTTTGTCTGTTCTTGGCTTGAAGTAAATGTTCTGCTGCTTCTTTGAAGGCCTGGGAAATAGTTGTATGTAGTGTTTTAACCACTGGCATTTCCAAAGGGGTTGGGAGATCCAATTCTGAAGTACATGGATGTACGTGGATGTCTATCATATATAGTGCAGAAAGGGGTTTGTCCATTGCTGGTGTGTAAAGAATTATTATAGGCATGTTCAGCTATCCATAACAAGTCCTTCCAATTTCTTTCCACTTGATGTAACATGCAACGTAAGAATTGCTCGAGGGTTTGGTTTGTTCTTTCTGTTTGGCCATCTGTTTGACGTTGGTGACTTGTGGATAGTCGAATGTCAATTTGGGCCATTGAACAGCATTTCCTCCAGAAGTTGGATACAAACTGACTACCTCGATCTGAGATCAAGACCGATGGAAAGCCATGTAGCCGTACAATTTCCTCCAGGAATACTTTTGCTAAATTGGATGCATTTGGAAGACCCTTAAAAGGAATAAAGTGTGCCATTTTAGAGAACAAGTCTACAACTACTAAGATGGTGTTGAATCCTTGACTGGGAGGTAGATCTGTAATGAAATCAAGGCACAATGTGTGCCATGGTGTGGGAGGAATTTCCAATGGTTGGAGAAGACCAGCTGGTTTCTGCTTTTGGGACTTGTTTTGTGCACACACACCGCAAGATTGGATAAATTGTATGATGTCTTTACGCCATGTGGGCCACCAATAGTTTTGTTTTACTTTAGCTAGAGGTTTGGCAATTCCAGGATGACCTTCAATCAGGGAGTCGTGAAAACCTGAAATAACCAGCTCTTGTAAATCTTTACTTGGCAAGTATAGACGGTTCCTAAAATATGGTAACTGGTCTTTAATGGTGTAATGTTCTTCTAGAGTACACCACTCTTGTGAGAAAGTGGGATCCATTAAGAGTTAGATCTTGTTTTGGATTTCACCCTGTGTCAATGTTGTTGTAAACCCCGTGAGTTTGTCTTCTGGAATGATGGCTACTGGATCTGGAGTTATGTATACCTTTTCATCAACACCCATGCGGGACAAGGCGTCAGCCTTTCCGTTTCGGATTCCTGGCGGTAGGTGATCACATAGTCATATTCAGCAAAAAAAAGAGCTCACCACAGTTGACGGGATGATTGAGCCTTTGATGTTTTTAGGTATTTCAGGTTTCGATGATCAGTTATGACTGTGACAGTATGTCTAGCACCAAGGAGATAGTGTCGCCATGCCTTGAAAGCTGATTTTATAGCCAAGAGTTCTTGGTCTGTGATAGCATAGTTGAGTTCGGGAGGTGAGAATTTATGTGCCCAGAAGGCCACAGGGTGTAACTGGCCAGTTCCTGGGTCCCTTTGCGAGAGAACAGCTCCCATAGCCATGCTAGAAGCATCTGTTTCAACTATATTGGGAGGATGCCGTAGAACTGGAGCAGAAATTCATTTTTTCTTAAGTTCTTGAAAGGTCTTCTCTGCAATGTAAACCAGGGTGCAAACCTCGATGAACTCCCGCAAAACATCATTCATATAGTACTGGAATGCAGCGGGAGCGTTGCAAAATTCCAAAAGGCATTACCTGGTATTCATACAAGCTGTATTTGGTACGAAAGACGGTTTTCCATTTGTCTCCTTTCTTCACTCGAACAAGATGGTACGCCCCCCTAAGGTCCAGTTTGGTGTAGATATGGGCGTCTTTGTCTTGATCCAATAATTCAGGAATAAGGGGCATTGGATAATGTTTTTTTACTGTAATCTGGTTTAATGCGCGATAGTCGATGTAAGTCCTCAAATCTACTTCCTTCTTCGGTATGACAAATAAGGGACTGGCTTCCGGTGATTTAGACAGGCGGATAAATCCATTTGCCAGGTACTGATCAAGATAAGATTTCAAACTGAGGTTTTCTGGTTCAGTAAGTGCACAGATTCGGCCACACGGAATTTGCGCACCAGGTATGAGGTCAATATGACAATCGTAGGGCCTGTGCGGTGGTAGAGTATTTGCTTGTTCTTTCTGGAACACATCTTGAAAATCTTGGTATTCATTTGGTAGAGTACTAGTCACACCTAGTAAAATCGCCGCCGTACTGGGAGTAGCAGATGTACATATGTCTGTTATCCCCTTTTCTTGGTAATAACAGGTGCGAGCACAATCATCAGAAAAGGCCAACTTCTTGGCACGCCAATCTATTAGAGGGTTGTGAGCTACCAACCATGGCATCCCTAAGATTAGTCGAAACTGAGGAGCTTTGATGAGATCGAATGTAATAGATTCTCGGTGTCCATCCTGGCACAGTAGGGTTAGTGCTGCTGTACATTGGGTTATTGGTCCGGAAGCTATTTCTGTCCCATCAACAGTAGTAACTTTTTCAGTAGTCGATTTACAGCATAAGGGAAGCCCCATCTCTGCTGCCAGATCTTGGTCTATATAATTCCCAACTGCTCCGCTGTCTATGTATGCTTCGACAGCATGCATCCGAGACGGTTGTTGGTGATTGATCAAAATAACTGGTAATGCAAAGTGTGAGGTCTGTGGCTCATCCTTCTCGCTCCACAAGCGGACCTCTACGCTTGCCGGGCTTGGTAGTTTTCTGACTCCTTGTTATTATCTTCCTTCTCTGTGGCTCCAACAGTTCTCCTTGGTGGTTTCACTGGACATTCTTTGAGGAAGTGGCCTGATTTTCCGCAATATAAGCGTAATTGCTGTTGCCTTCTCTTGTCTCTTTCAGTTTCAGTTAAAGGGAGCCGTACACCTCCGATTTGCATGGGTTCTACCGTTTTTCCCAATGTACGTGGAACATTATCCTTTGACCGGACATACACAGCTTGATTGTCTAACCTTATCCGGTCCCCTTTTCGGTTTTATAACCTTTGATCTAATTGCACCACAAGATTGATTAATTCTCCACAGTCTTTAGGTGGGTTAACCACTTGAGCAAGGACATCCTTTAGTTCCCCTCGTATACCCCGATGAAAAGTGTGGTCCTTTTTTCCTCAGGTCACCCAGCTTCAACGACTAGTCTGTTAAATGTTGCTATATAAGTAAGCAAGTCTTGACTTCCTTGACGGAGTAACAAAAGTTCGTTGTCTAATGTTTGGCCTTGGGTATAACGAGCAAAGAGTGTTTCCATTTCCATCTGGAAACCCCCAAATTCTGTAACAACGGGCCATCCTGAATTACCAATGGTACCGACCAATCCGCAGCACTGCCGCTCAGATATGACAAAACAAAAGCAACCCACGCTTGGTTGTTAGGAAAAGCCCCAGGTCTGAAAAGGAAATGAAGACGACACTGGTTCATGAACGTTGCGTACTTCTTGGGGTGCCCTGTAAATCGTTCAGGTGGAGCTAAAGGAACTGTCCCAGGAAGGGTTATTTGTACTGGATTGATAGAAGTTTGTACAGGTGCTGGTGGAATGTTACCAGGCAATGGGGTCTGTCCTGCCTGTGATTGGAGCAATTGTCTACTTATTTCATCGGTACGATCCTTAGTAACAATCAAATCCCTCCTAAGAGCATTGGTTTCTTGCCTGGCTGAATGTACTTCAGTGCGTAATTGTCCCAATAACTGAACTAACTGGTCAGTCTCTGAAGTCTCCATGACGCCCAGGTGGATAATATTATTGAGTCTTTGTGTTCTGTTATGCTCACCTGGTATCCACGGGGATGCCACTCAGCCCTGGTTGGATGATTTGCACTCTAAAACCCTCTCCCGGTCCCTTGGTAAGGCCTCTGGTTAAAGATGGGTCTGCAATATAGGAGAGCTGGATTCAATACCAGATTGTCTTTATGTTTTCCCACCTCCCTTGGCCTCAACTCCTTCCTCCCCCTTGGGCCCTCTCCTCACCTTAATATTGTAGAAGGTGGATTCTACGTCCTGCTCCTTGTGGCAGGGGCGCGTAGATGTGTGGGGCGAGCAGCGACCAAGTTACTTCACTGGTGCAAGCCCCCCCCTGTGGGAATCCAGGCCTGCTGCGACTCCGTAGGTTTGCTGCTTTACAGTCTTTATATGCAGTTCTTATGCTCCTTTTAGTTTGAATAATAATGTCTTGCTTCTTTCCTTTTAGGTATGGAAAGGTATTTTGGAGTTGTCATGCAGTTTGAAGATGAGCATGGGCCGGCAGGCGAAAGTGCGGTGTGCGCGATGCTGTCTGGTGAGTAATGCGTGATGCGCGGCGCTGTTTCGCCTTTTATATTGCTAACCTGTGTCTTTTCTCTCCTTGCAGCTTGCGATGTTCTTCGCTGAGCACCGTAATCTACCAGTAATGATACTGACCAGGAGATGACTACCCGGGTAAGAATTGTGTGGCTTTCTTCATTCGGAAGGAAACGTGAGTAAACGCTTACTAATGCTTTCTTTCTTCCTCCTCTTTCCAGGTCATGGCATTCCAGGATGCATGCGGTGCCGGATGATGGAGTTCGGGCCTTCAGGTGAGTGGAACTGAAGTCGGCAATGAATTGAAGACAGGATACGGTTCCAGGTAAGTTTAGTAGTGTTCTTTCTCTCTCTGCAGGTCCTTGGTTTCAGGTAAACTGGCATCAAAAAAATTGACACAGTGAGTGGTACGCTGCCCACAGCAGAATAACGCAAAGCATGTTCTGCTGTTTGGGTGTGGTTTAAATAGTCTCAGGTAAAGTAGACCAGGTAAAATAGTCTCAGGCCTGCCACATCCAAAGTAGTCCAGGTAAAGTAGTCCCAGGTGCCACACCCAAAAGACTAGACCGCATTGCTCAGTCCTTGTTACTGAGCTATGTGTGTGCCTCCATGTTGGCTGAACCCCCCCCCCCAAGTTAAATAGTCCCAAGTAAATAGTCCCATTCTAATGTTGGTCTTCATGATGGTTATGAGCCTGACTCCAAGAGAGTCTTGGGTGAGGTTTTAAGAACTTTGACCTGGCCCTAACTGGAACTGCAAGGGGGGGGGTCGCATTGTTAGCTACCAGTCTGGGAAATTCAAACCCGGATCAACATAGATGACAAGAGTCAGTCGGTCCTCGGAAGAGTGTACCTCAAGAAGGAAACGGAGAAGCTCTCTGTGAGATGGGACGGAACCAAGTCTAATCCACGAGCCGAAGAAGCCAGTCGCTGCACGATCTCTAGGAGGTGGACCATTCGGTGCATTAACTTGGCAGAGACTGCCACAGCATGGCTAGTGCCGAGGAGCTACACCAAAAAGGGAAGTATTCCTCTGGAGTGATCTTCCTCCTCACAGTAGTGATACCCAAAGATCCAAGAGTCAAGTATTCCTCCGTAGCGATCTCCCCTGTCACAGTAGTGATACCCTGAGAACCAAGAGTAAAGTATTCCTGAGGAGGGATCTCCCTTGTCACAGTAGTGATACCCAGAGAACCAAGACTCAAGTATGCCCTGGGAGTGATCTCCCTCATCACAGTAGTTATCCCCAGAGAAACAAGAGTCAAGTATTTCTCAGGAGGGATCTCCTTCCTCACAGTAGTGATACCCAAAGAACCAAAAATCAAGTATTCCTTGGAACTGATCTCCCTCCTTCTAGTAGTGATACCCAAAGAACCAAGAGTCAAGAATTCCTCAGAAGTGATCTTCCTCTTCACAGTGGTAATACTAAAGAGCAAGACACAATCATTCCTTGGAGTGATCTTCCTTGTCACAGTAGTCATCCCCAGCGAACCAAGAGTCAAGTATTCCTTGAGAATGATCTCCCTTAGCACAGTGGGGATAAACAAAGCTACAAGAGTCAAGGAACTCAATTGTCTAATCTCAGTGTTAACCTACAAGCTAAAGAGAGCATAAAGAGAGAACTCCCTCTTCACAGTGGTATAACCAAAAGCCTACAGATTTCAGAGTACCTGAGAAATTAGCTCCCTCATCACAGTGGTCACACCGGAAGCCATGCAATTTTAGAGTGCTTCTGGAGGTCAATCCCTTGTCACAGTGGTGGACTTAAAGTCTCAGAGAGAGACCACCAAAGTCTAGAACTGTCTGAGAGCAGCTTCCACAATAGTCAAGAAACAAGAAGCCTTGCAAAGATCACAAAACATGTTCAAAGGTCACAAGGTATCGACTCGAATGTCGCCGTGACAGCAATATCACTGCATCATAGGAGCATGGTTTGACGTAAGATATGTCCCCTGGGGCCTCATTATAAGGCTTGCACTGCCGGAATGAAGGGGGTCAGTACGGGACCGGCCCCCTTATTTCCGGCAGGGCAGATTACAAGCTTCCCATCGCGGGACCCGGATCAGACGTCTGGTCAAACCAGATGTCTTTTCCGGGTCCCGCGAGGGTAAGAGGGAGGTAACAACGGTACACACATAATGTGCCCATTGTTACCTCCCTCCCCATTCTCATTGAGCCCTATGGGGGCTGAAATGAGAATGGGGAATGGTTCCTGCAAGGAGGATTTACCGGGTCCTCCTATGTTGGAGTAACCCGGTAAGTCCCCATTGCAGGAACCCGGCAAAGGGGGCCGTTTTGGAGGCAGCCATGGAGCTAGTAGCTGTAACGCTCACCTGATTCCCATGGAGGCGCTGGTCTTGGCAGGATGGTGACTGTATCTCGAAAAGTGAAGTGCAGGACTCGATTGGCTTCCGGGACTGGGCCTCTTCGCACTGTGTGTCTAACTCGAAGAGTAAGATGTCTGCAGGTGAAAGAATATGGGGTTAATGACCTGGGATTGTCGGGTGTCACTCTCTCTCTTCCCCTCTCACTTTTCCGTGGAGCCCCAAGGTCAACGTGCTCACCTTAGATAGGTTAATGCTGGACTCTCCATATGCGTCTGGTGCAGGGTGCCGTTACCAGTTCCTTCACTGGGTTGTAACGTAGGCCTCTTGACTTCAGAGGATTACTAACCGTCATTAACTGCACGAACGGTGAGTTTCCGGGCACCTTTTATGTCCTTACAGTCTTTAGGTGCGTGGGCACGTAGTATCATGCACTCTAACTGTCTCTTTTCTTTTGCAGCTAAGAGTTCGGATGCTGAAGAGACGCTGGAAAACGCCGGAGTATTTGCAGGTGCCTTATTATGGAGGGCGCAATGGCGCGTGAGTAAATAACTTGCCTTATGTCTCTCCTTTTCTCTTTCAGGTGCAGGAATGCAGCATTGAAGAAAACCGGAATTCGAGGGGTGCCGGTAAGTAAATTCCCCACAGGAATAATTATGCTTTTGTCTTCACAGGCTTTATAACGGCGGAGGAGCAGCGCGAAGAGTTGGTAACTGACGATGGATCAGGTGAGGAAAGCGCTGCGAGCGAAGGATGCCGTGCTAACCTGTTGTTTCTTTGTCTTTGCAGGTGCTTCTGAAGGCTGGATACAAGAAAGGTAAGCTTTTGTTCTCACAGGTTCAGGATCGGAAGAAAGAAGACTGGAACAGACACGGTGAGCGTTCTGCTGCAGATGCAGAATAACACGAAGCACGTTGCATCAATCGGGTGTGGTTTAAATAGCCTTGGAGTGATGAGGCGTCTTCCTCCACTGCCTCGTCTAGGTAAGAAAAGAGTTCCTGTTCCAGAAGAGTTCCAGTGTTGTATCCAGGGAGTGGAGCCTGCCCCACCCAGGTAAGAAACTAGTCCCGGCTTGCAGAGGATTCCCATATGGCTGGAAAGTAAGCAGCATGGTCTGCTGCAGGTAAGTCCAGCCAAGCATCTTTATTCATGTTATGAGCCCGGCGCTTCCAGTGCCGGGACCAGTGATTTTGATGAGCCTGGTGCCACCGGCGCCAGGACAAGGTCCAAAAGGTCCCAGTGGGGACCGGCTGGTGCCTAGGATGAAGGTTAGAGGCCTGCTTCCAAGGACGTTGGGCTGGTCCTAGCTCCTTGGAAGCAGTGATCATGACAGCACCCCCCCTCAAGGCCCCTCCCAAGCACGTCTTCTCTGGGGGTTTTGGCTTGTCGGGGTGATTTAGATGGAATTTCACTAGGTGCGTGGACATGTTCTGAGGGTTCCCAAGACCTTTCCTGGGGGCCGTATCCTTTCCAATCAACCAGGTAGTATAACTTAGATTTGGAGATTTTGGAGTCTAGGATGTTCTTTACTTCAAACTCAAGTTCTCCATCGACTAGAACAGGTTCTGGGAGTTTGGTCAATTGGGTTTCTGGTTGTACTGGTTTTAGTAGGGAGACATGGAATACTGGATGTATTTTCATATGAGAAAGCAATTCCAATTTGACAGCCACCGGATTAATTATGGCAGAGATGAGATAGGGCCCTAGGTATCTCGGGATGAAAGTGCGGGGTCCTTTTAGAGGCAGGTGCTTAGTGGATAACCAGACCTGATCTCCCACAGAGTCGTGAGGGGCCTCTTTACGGTGTTGATCCGCTCCTTTTTTGTATTGTGCTTTAGCTCTTTGCAGATGGGCAGTGGCTTCTTTAAAAGCATGAGTGATCACCGAGTGCAAGTGATCCACAGCAGGTGTTTCGAGTTTTTGAGGAGGATCCAGGTTAGAGGTCCTAGGATGGGTTCCGTATAACAGGAAGAAGGGAGTCTTCCCGGTTCCAGAATGGGTCGAATTGTTATAAGCGTATTCAGCGATCCAAAGGATATCCTTCCAAGGGTTTTCAGTTTGTTGGAGCATGCAACGTAAATATTGCTCCAGAGTTTGATTTGTCCTCTCGGTTTGTCCGTCAGTTTGGGGATGGTGACTAGTTGAAAGTCTCACATCAATCTGGGCTAAGCGACAGCAACTTTGCCAAAAGTGGGAGATGAATTGACTTCCTCTATCGGAGACCAAAACTGAGGGGAAACCGTGTAACCGAACAATGTTTTCCAGGAATTCTCGGGCTAACACTGAAGCTGAAGGTAGGCCCTTTAGGGGAATGAAGTGAGCCATCTTGGAGAATAGATCCACGACTACTAAAATGGTATTATACCCTGAGCACGGAGGTAAGTCAGTGATGAAATCCATGGACAGGGTATGCCATGGACAGGGAGGGATGTCAAGTGGATGTAAGAGGCCAGCTGGTTTTTCCTTCTGACTTTTATTCTGAGCACACACACCGCAGGAGATTACAAAGTCTCTAATGTCCTTCTTCCATGATGGCCACCAGAAATGTCTTTTGACCTTTTCCATGGTTTTGGTAATGCCAGGGTGACCCTCCATTAATGAGTCATGATAACAGGAGATTACCTGTTTTTGTATTTTCTCACAGGGCAAGTACAATCGTCCTCGGAAATATGGTAGGTCTTGATCCACTGAGAAGTCCTTCCCCTTGAGTTGCCAATCCTGTAATTCTGCCGGAGTTAGGAGTGATTTGACCGTTGACTCGATGTCTTCAAGGGATTGAGCGCTGACCAAACCCAAAACTCTTTGTTCAGGGATTATGGGTATTGGTTCAGGTTGGTCAAGTGTTCATCTATTCCCATCCGGGAGAGGGCATCTGCTTTTCCGTTTTTACTGCCTGGTTGATAAGTAATTATAAAGTCAAACTCAGCCAAAAACAGAGCCCAGCGGAGTTGCCTGGAAGACTGAGCTTTGGCTGTCTTCAGATATTGTAAGTTGCGGTGATCTGTCATTACTGTGACTGTGTGTCTGGCTCCCAAAAGGTAATGCCGCCAAGCCTTAAAGGCCGATCTGATAGCTAGAAGTTCCTTGTCTGTAATAGAATAGTTGATCTCGGGAGCCGAGAATTTGTGGGACCAAAAGGCTACAGGATGTAGTTGGTGTGTAACTGGATCTCTTTGTGATAAAACTGCCCCCATAGCAAGACTAGAAGCATCTGTTTCTACGATGTAGGGGAGTTCTGGGCGGGGATGTTTCAGAACAGGTGCAGAGATGAATTTAGCTTTTAAGTCTTGGAAAGCTTGTTCTGCCTCTGTAGACCACTCAAAACGTTTGTTTTTCTTTAACAGAGCAGTGATAGGCTGGACTATTCGAGAGAATTCAGGAATGAACCTGCGGTAAAAGTTAGCGAAGCCTAACATGCTTTGAACTCCTTTTACAGAGGTTGGTGAAGGCCATTTGATGATTGCATCGACCTTTTTTGAATCCATATGGACTCCGTTAGGCGACAGTATGAATCCCAGGAATTCAACTTCAGTTGCGTTGAAAACGCATTTTTCCAGCTTAGCAAAAAGGTTATGTTGACGCAATCTCTCGAGGACCTCTTTAACGTGTTTCCGATGTTCCTCTTCAGATGATGAATAGACGAGGATGTCGTCAATATAGACAACTACACACACATCTATGAGTTCTCTGAGGACGTCATTCATAAAATACTGGAAGGCGGCCGGAGCGTTGCATAGTCCAAAGGGCATAACTTGATATTCAAACAGTCCATACTTGGTGCGGCAGGCCGTCTTCCATTCATCGCCCTCTACTCGTACCAAGTGGTAGGCTCCTCTGAGATCCAACTTTGTATATATACATGCGTTTTTGACTTGGTCCAGGAGTTCAGGGATCAAAGGCAACGGGTATCTGTTTTTAACAGTGATTTGGTTCAGGGCGTTGTAATCTATACAAGTTCTAAGGTCTCCTTCCTTTTTCGGAACGAAGAACAAAGCCGAAGAAGCTGGAGATTTTGAAGGACGGATAAACCCGTTAGCTAGGTATTGGTCCAGATATTTTCTGAGGTGGAGATTCTCTGGCTCGGTGAGGGCATAAATCCTACTACAAGGAGGAGTAGATCCGGGTATCAGGTCTATTTGACAGTCGTAAGACCTATGAGGAGGCAGGGAGTTAGCTTGGTCTTTCTGAAAGACGTCTTGGAATTCCTGGTATTCAGGAGGTAGTTGGGGAACATCAGAAGAGATTGCTGCCAGTGAAACGTCGGGCCGAGGATAACAAGTGGAGCTACATTCTGGAAACTGAACCGTCTTTGCTCGCCAATCAATCTGAGGATTGTGCTTTTCTAACCAAGGAATTCCTAGAATGATCTGGAACTGAGGGGGCTTGATCACATCGAACACTATGTTCTCCCGGTGTCCATCTTGGCTCACTAACGTCACTTCCTGGGTGGCATGAGTTACTGGTCCGGAGGCTATCTCCATGCCATCCACGGTAGTAATGACGTCTTTAACTGCCTTAGGGACAAGAGGTAGATTCATCCTTGATACCATTTCACGGTCCACATAATTGCCGATTGCTCCGCTGTCGATGTAAGCTTCAATTGCATGCAAACGATCCGGACATTCAGGGCTAATGAGGACCATAGGCACCACGAAATGCGAGGTCACGGAACAGATTTTAACGCTCGGCAAGAGGACCTCTACACTTGTCGGGCTAGGTCGTTTCCCCGCTCAGAATCTGTGGTACAGGTAACTGCAGCTCCTACAGCCTTCTTAGCTGGTTTCACTGGACAGTCTCGAAGAAAGTGCCCCGAGTTTCCGCAATAGAGGCATAATTGCAGCTGTCTTCTCCTTTCTCGCTCTTTCTGGGTTAATGGTCCTTTCATGCCCCCTATTTGCATGGGTTCCACGGTGTCAACTCCCTTAGCAGAGGTCTGCGGTTTAGAAAACACTCCGGTATCAAATTTGGAACGATCAGCTTTCCTGTTCTGTAACCTGTGGTCCAATTGAACAACTAGGTCAATATAGTCTGAGCAGTCTTGTGGAGGATTCACAACTTGAGCTAACACATCCTTGAGCTCTCCGTGCAGGCCTCTGTAGAAAAGCGTAATTCTCTTATCCTCAGGCCATTGAGTTTCCACTATAAGTCTGTTAAATGATGCGATGTAAGTCAAGAGGTCTTGATTACCCTGTCGTAACGAAAGGAGTTCATTGTCCAAGGCCTGCCCTTGTGAATGTCTTGCGAACAGTTTCTCCATGCTGAACTGGAAAGCCTGAAAATTATGAAGAACCGGATCATCCTGAGTGACTAAAGGGATCGACCAATCTGCGGCACTGCCACTGAGATAAGAAAGCACGAAGGCCACCTTGGCCTGATCTGTTGGGAAGGCAGCTGGTCTACATAAGAAGTGTAAGCGGCACTGATTAAGGAACACTGCAAATCTCTTTGGGTCACCAGAAAAGCGTTCGGGCGGAGCCAAGGGCACATTACCGGGTAGATTGATTTGCACTGGGTTTTTGGAGGTTGCTGAAGGATAGTTTCCTCCGGGAGCGGGCAAAGGTGTTTGTCCTGCTTGCGTTTGTAGCAATTGCCTAGCAAGGTCATCTGTTCGCTCCTTGGATATAATCAGCTCTCTTCTTAGAGCGTTTGTTTCCTGACGAGCTGCATGTACTTCCGCTCTTAGTTCCCCAAGCAACTGGGCCAATTGATCGGTATCCGAGGTTTCCATTGCGCCTGGGTAGGAGTTTTGCGGTAGGCTTCGCGTTCTGTAACGCTCACCTGATTCCCACGGAGGCGCTGGTCTTGGCAGGATGGTGACTGTATCTCGAAAAGTGAAGTGCAGGACTCGATTGGCTTCCGGGACTGGGCCTCTTCGCACTGTGTGTCTAACTCGAAGAGTAAGATGTCTGCAGGTGAAAGAATATGGGGTTAATGACCTGGGATTGTCGGGTGTCACTCTCTCTCTTCCCCTCTCACTTTTCCGTGGAGCCCGAAGGTCAACGTGCTCACCTTAGATAGGTTAATGCTGGACTGTCCATCTGCGTCTGGTGCAGGGTGCCGTTACCAGTTCCTTCACTGGGTTGCAACGTAGGCCTCTTGACTTCAGAGGATTACTAACCGTCGTTAACTGCACGAACGGTGAGTTTCCAGGCACCTTTTATGTCCTTACAGTCTTTAGGTGCATGGGCACGTAGTATCATGCACTCTAACTGTCTCTTTTCTTTTGCAGCTAAGAGTTCGGATGCTGAAGAGACGCTGGAAAACGCCGGAGTATTTGCAGGCGCCTTATTATGGAGGGCGCGATGGCGCGTGAGTAAATAACTTGCCTTATGTCTCTCCTTTTCTCTTTCAGGTGCAGGAATGCAGCGTTGAAGAAAACCGGAATTTGATGGGTGCCGGTAAGTAAATTCCCCACAGGAATAATTATGCTTTTGTCTTCACAGGCTTTATAACGGCGGAGGAGCAGCGCGAAGAGTTGGTAACTGCCGATGGATCAAGTGAGGAAAGCGCTGCGAGCGAAGGATGCTGTGCTAACCTGTTGTTTCTTTGTCTTTGCAGGTGCTTCTGAAGGCTGGATACAAGAAAGGTAAGCTTTTGTTCTCACAGGTTCAGGATCGGAAGAAAGAAGACTGGAACAGACACGGTGAGCGTTCTGCTGCAGATGCAGAATAACGCGAAGCACGTTGCATCAATCGGGTGTGGTTTAAATAGCCTTGGAGTGATGAGGCGTCTTCCTCCACTGCCTCACCTAGGTAAGAAAAGAGTTCCTGTTCCAGAAGAGTTCCAGTGTTGTATCCAGGGAGTGGAGCCTGCCCCACCCAGGTAAGAAACTAGTCCCGGCTTGCAGAGGATTCCCATATGGCTGGAAAGTAAGCAGCATGGTCTGCTGCAGGTAAGTCCACCCAAGCATCTTTATTCATGTTATGAGCCCGGCACTTCCAGTGCCGGGACCAGTGATTTTGATGAGCCTGGTGCCACCGGCGCCAGGACAAGGTCCAAAAGGTCCCAGTGGGGACCGGCTGGTGCCTAGGATGAAGGTTAGGGGCCTGCTTCCAAGGATGTTGGGCTGGTCCTAGCTCCTTGGAAGCAGTGATCATGACAGCACCCCCCCCTCAAGGCCCCTCCCAAGCACGTCTTCTCCGGGGGTTTTGGCTTGTCGGGGTGATTTAGATGGAATTTCACGAGGTGCGTGGACATGTTCTGAGGGTTCCCAAGACCTTTCCTGGGGGCCGTATCCTTTCCAATCAACCAGGTAGTATAACTTAGATTTGGAGATTTTGGAGTCTAGGATGTTCTTTACTTCACACTCAAGTTCTCCATCCACTAGAACAGGTTCTGGGAGTTTGGTCAATCGGGTTTCTGGTTGTAGTGGTTTTAGTAGGGAGACATGGAATACTGGATGTATTTTCATATGAGAAGGCAATTCCAATTTGACAGCCACCGGATTAATTATGGCAGAGATGAGATAGGGTCCTAGGTATCTCGGGATGAAAGTGCGGGGTCCTTTTAGAGGCAGGTGCTTAGTGGATAACCAGACCTGATCTCCCACAGAGTAGTGAGGGGCCTCTTTACGGTGTTGATCCGCTCCTTTTTTGTATTGTGCTTTAGCTCTTTGCAGATGGGCAGTGGCTTCTTTAAAAGCATGAGTGATCACCGAGTGCAAGTGATCCACAGCAGGTGTTTCGAGTTTTTGAGGAGGATCCAGGTTAGAGGTCCTAGGATGGGTTCCGTATAACAGGAAGAAGGGAGTCTTCCCGGTTCCAGAATGGGTCGAATTGTTATAAGCATATAAAGCGATCCAAAGGATATCCTTCCAAGGGTTTTCAGTTTGTTGGAGCATGCAACGTAAATATTGCTCCAGAGTTTGATTTGTCCTCTCGGTTTGTCCGTCAGTTTGGGGATGGTGACTAGTTGAAAGTCTCACATCAATCTGGGCTAAGCGACAGCAACTTTGCCAAAAGTGGGAGATGAATTGACTTCCTCTATCGGAGACCAAAACTGAGGGGAAACCGTGTAACCGAACAATGTTTTCCAGGAATTCTCGGGCTAACACTGAAGCTGAAGGTAGGCCCTTTAGGGAAATGAAGTGAGCCATCTTGGAGAATAGATCCACGACTACTAAAATGGTATTATACCCTGAGCACGGAGGTAAGTCAGTGATGAAATCCATGGACAGGGTATGCCATGGACAGGGAGGGATGTCAAGTGGATGTAAGAGGCCAGCTGGTTTTTCCTTCTGACTTTTATTCTGAGCACACACACCGCAGGAGATTACAAAGTCTCTAATGTCCTTCTTCCATGATGGCCACCAGAAATGTCTTTTGACCTTTTCCATGGTTTTGGTAATGCCAGGGTGACCCTCCATTAATGAGTCATGATAACAGGAGATTACCTGTTTTTGAATTTTCTCACAGGGCAAGTACAATCGTCCTCGGAAATATGGTAGGTCTTGATCCACTGAGAAGTCCTTCCCCTTGAGTTGCCAATCCTGTAATTCTGCCGGAGTTAGGAGTGATTTGACCGTTGACTCGATGTCTTCAAGGGATTGAGCGCTGACCAAACCCAAAACTCTTTGTTCAGGGATTATGGGTATTGGTTCAGGATTGGTCAAGTGTTCATCTATTCCCATCCGGGAGAGGGCATCTGCTTTTCTGTTTTTACTGCCTGGTCGATAAGTAATTATAAAGTCAAACTCAGCCAAAAACAGAGCCCAGTGGAGTTGCCTGGAAGACTGAGCTTTGGCTGTCTTCAGATATTGTAAGTTGCAGTAATCTGTCATTACTGTGACTGTGTGTCTGGCTCCCAAAAGGTAAAGCCGCCAAGCCTTAAAGGCCGATCTGATAGCTAGAAGTTCCTTGTCTGTAATAGAATAGTTGATCTCGGGAGCCGGGAATTTGCGGGACCAAAAGGCTACAGGATGTAGTTGGTGTGTAACTGGATCTCTTTGTGATAAAACTGCCCCCATAGCAAGACTAGAAGCATCTGTTTCTACGATGTAGGGGAGTTCTGGGCGGGGATGTTTCAGAACAGGTGCAGAAATGAATTTAGCTTTTAAGTCTTGGAAAGCTTGTTCCGCCTCTGTAGACCACTCAAAACGTTTGTTTTTCTTTAACAGAGCGGTGATGGGCTGGACTATTCGAGAGAATTCAGGAATGAACCTGCGGTAAAAGTTAGCGAAGCCTAACATGCTTTGAACTCCTTTTACAGAGGTTGGTGAAGGCCATTTGATGATTGCATCAACCTTTTTTGAATCCATATGGACTCCGTTAGGCGACAGTATGAATCCCAGGAATTCAACTTCAGTTGCGTTGAAAACGCATTTTTCCAGCTTAGCAAAAAGGTTATGTTGACGCAATCTCTCGAGGACCTCTTTAACGTGTTTACGATGTTCCTCTTCAGATGATGAATAGACGAGGAATAGACGAGGATGTCGTCAATATAGACAACTAACACACATCTATGAGTTCTCTGAGGACGTCATTCATAAAATACTGGAAGGCGGCCGGAGCGTTGCATAGTCCAAAGGGCATAACTTGATATTCAAACAGTCCATACTTGGTGCGGAAGGCCGTCTTCCATTCATCGCCCTCTTTTACTCGTACCAAGTGGTAGGCTCCTCTGAGATCCAACTTTGTATATATACATGCGTTTTTGACTTGGTCCAGGCATTCAGGGATCAAAGGCAACGGGTATCTGTTTTTAACGGTGATTTGGTTCAGGGCACGGTAATCTATACAAGTTCTAAGGTCTCCTTCCTTTTTCGGAACGAAGAACAAAGCCGAAGAAGCTGGATATTTTGAAGGACGGATAAACCCGTTAGCTAGGTATTGGTCCAGATATTTTCTGAGGTGGAGATTCTCTGGCTCAGTGAGGGCATAAATCCTACTCCAAGGAGGAGTAGATCCGGGTATCAGGTCTATTTGACAGTCGTAAGACGTATGAGGAGGCAGGGAGTTAGCTTGGCCCTTCTGAAAGACGTCTTGGAATTCCTGGTATTCAGGAGGTAGTTGGGGAACTTCAGAAGAGATTGCTGCCAGTGAAACATCGGGCCGAAGATAACAAGTGGAGATACATTCTGGAAACTGAACCGTCTTTGCTCGCCAATCGATCTGAGGATTGTGCTTTTCTAACCAAGGAATTCCTAGAATGATCTGGAACTGAGGGGGCTTGATCACATCGAACACTATGTTCTCCCGGTGTCCATCTTGGCTCACTAACGTCACTTCCTGGGTGGCATGAGTTACTGGTCCGGAGGCTATCTCCGTGCCATCCACGGTAGTAATGACGTCTTTAACTGCCTTAGGGACAAGAGGTAGATTCATCCTTGATACCATTTCACGGTCCACATAATTGCCGATTGCTCCGCTGTCGATGTAAGCTTCAATTGCATGCAAACGATCCGGACGTTCAGGGATAATGAGGACCATAGGCACCACGAAATGCGAGGTCACGGAACAGATTTTAACGCTCGGCAAGAGGACCTCTACACTTGTCGGGCTATGTCGTTTCCCTGCTCAGAATCTGTGGTACAGGTAACTGCAGCTCCTACAGCCTTCTTAGCTGGTTTCACTGGACAGTCTCGAAGAAAGTGCCCCGAGTTTCCGCAATAGAGGCATAATTGCAGCTGTCTTCTCCTTTCTCGCTCTTTCTGGGTTAATGGTCCTTTCATGCCCCCTATTTGCATGGGTTCCACGGTGTCAACTCCCTTAGCAGAGGTCTGCGGTTTAGATAACACTCGGGTATCAAACTTGGAACGATCAGCTTTCCTGTTCTGTAACCTGTGGTCCAATTGAACAACTAGGTCAATATAATCTGAGCAGTCTTGTGGAGGATTCACAACTTGAGCTAACACATCCTTGAGCTCTCCGTGCAGGCCTCTGTAGAAAAGCGTTATTCTCTTATCCTCAGGCCATTGAGTTTCCACTATAAGTCTGTTAAATGATGCGATGTAAGTCAAGAGGTCTTGATTACCCTGTCGTAACGAAAGGAGTTCATTGTCCAAGGCCTGCCCTTGTGAATGCCTTGCGAACAGTTTCTCCATGCTGAACTGGAAAGCCTGAAAATTATGAAGAACCAGATCATCCTGAGTGACTAAAGGGATCGACCAATCTGCGGCACTGCCACTGAGATAAGAAAGCACGAAGGCCACCTTGGCCTGATCTGTTGGGAAGGCAGCTGGTCTACATAAGAAGTGTAAGCGGCACTGATTAAGGAACACTGCAAATCTCTTTGGGTCACCAGAAAAGCGTTCGGGCGGAGCCAAGGGCACATTACCGGGTAGATTGATTTGCACTGGGTTTGTGGAGGATGCTGAAGGATAGTTTCCTCCTGGAGCGGGCAAAGGTGTTTGTCCTGCTTGCGTTTGTAGCAATTGCCTAGCGAGGTCATCTGTTCGCTCCTTGGATATAATCAGCTCTCTTCTTAGAGCGTTCGTTTCCTGACAAGCTGCATGTACTTCCGCTCTTAGTTCCCCAAGCAACTGGGCCAATTGATCGGTATCCGAGGTTTCCATTGCGCCTGGGTAGGAGTTTTGCGGTAGGCTTTGCGTTCTGTAACGCTCACCTGATTCCCACGGAGGCGCTGGTCTTGGCAGGATGGTGACTGTATCTCGAAAAGTGAAGTGCAGGACTCGATTGGCTTCCGGGACTGGGCCTCTTCGCACTGTGTGTCTAACTCGAAGAGTAAGATGTCTGCAGGTGAAAGAATATGGGGTTAATGACCTGGGATTGTCGGATGTCACTCTCTCTCTTCCCCTCTCACTTTTCCGTGGAGCCCCAAGGTCAACGTGCTCACCTTATATAGGTTAATGCTGGACTCTCCATCTGCGTCTGGTGCAGGGTGCCGTTACCAGTTCCTTCACTGGGTTGCAACGTAGGCCTCTTGACTTCAGAGGATTACTAACCGTCGTTAACTGCACGAACGGTGAGTTTCCGGGCATCTTTTATGTCCTTACAGTCTTTAAGTGCGTGGGCACGTAGTATCATGCACTCTAACTGTCTCTTTTCTTTTGCAGCTAAGAGTTCGGATGCTGAAGAGACGCTGGAAAATGCCAGAGTATTTGCAGGCGCCTTATTATGGAGGGCGCGATGGCGCGTGAGTAAATAACCTGCCTTATGTCTCTCCTTTTCTCTTTCAGGTGCAGGAATGCAGCGTTGAAGAAAACCGGAATTCGAGGGGTGCCGGTAAGTAAATTCCCCACAGGAATAATTATGCTTTTGTCTTCACAGGCTTTATAACGGCGGAGGAGCAGCGCGAAGAGTTGGTAACTGCCGATGGATCAGGTGAGGAAAGCGCTGCGAGCGAAGGATGCCGTGCTAACCTGTTGTTTCTTTGTCTTTGCAGGTGCTTCTGAAGGCTGGATACAAGAAAGGTAAGCTTTTGTTCTCACAGGTTCAGGATCGGAAGAAAGAAGACTGGAACAGACACGGTGAGCGTTCTGCTGCAGATGCAGAATAACGCGAAGCACGTTGCATCAATCGGGTGTGGTTTAAATAGCCTTGGAGTGATGAGGTGTCTTCCTCCACTGCCTCACCTAGGTAAGAAAAGAGTTCCTGTTCCAGAAGAGTTCCAGTGTTGTATCCAGGGAGTGGAGCCTGCCCCACCCAGGTAAGAAACTAGTCCCGGCTTGCAGAGGATTCCCATATGGCTGGAAAGTAAGCAGCATGGTCTGCTGCAGGTAAGTCCACCCAAGCATCTTTATTCATGTTATGAGCCCGGCGCTTCCAGTGCCGGGACCAGTGATTTTAAAGAGCCTGGTGCCACCGGCACCAGGACAAGGTCCAAAAGGTCCCAGTGGGGACCGGCTGGTGCCTAGGATGAAGGTTAGGGGCCTGCTTCCAAGGACGTTGGGCTGGTCCTAGCTCCTTGGAAGCAGTGATCATGACAGTAGCTCCATGGCTACCCCCAAACTCGTAATGAGGCCCCTGGTCCCAAACTGTGACAATCATGTCATGAGTACACCATGCTGGTGGCAGGTAAATCTTTAAGAATAAGCTATGCCTGAGTTTAGGAATAGTGCATGGTGATACTTGTGATCATGGTTGCCACAAAACCAATCGATATTGCACATGTGTCAGCTCCTGTGAGTCAGCTCTGCTGTGGAGGTTAATGTGTAGCAGGGGCAGACATGCCAATATGGCCACCCTGCAGAACAGAAACCCAGACAAACCAGTCTCTCTTTGATTCTGTTTGTGAGGGCTGGTAACCTCCAACCCAAGAGACCACAGCAGGCAGCGGCCCTGGGCTCAAGTATCAAAGCAGCACACCCATTCAGGAGGAGTAGCCTCACACAAGGGTGTTGCATGTCTAAAGGTTTATTGTTGACAGTAGAAGGTAACAGGGCCAGGGTGGTCTGGACAATGGAAGAAGCCTTCCCCCATCTTGTTTTCGCTGTCTTTCTTTCCCTTTCCTGTCTCCTCCACTTCCTCTGGAAAAAAGCAATTTGGGTTCAAGATCAAAATGGCAAAGTCCAGAACTTCATTTTGGGATAGATAGGCCTCTCTTCCAGAGACAACTGAATAATAACATAAGTTCCATCCGGCAGTAGACAGCTTAAAAGGGCTGCTCTCCACAACTCTTCTTCCACCTCCTGGCAGTGGAAAGCTAACTCCAGCTTTGCAAATCATTCAATAATATCCCTACTCTCCTCACACCTTTAGACTAAGTACTTGGGGATGTGGTGCCTAGGCTTTCCTGGGGAGCCACTGGTAGAGACACTTCCTTCTCCGCGGGAAATCTTGTTGGCCTCTCTCTGGGCTTCAAGATCCATCTTACACAGCATCAAAAAGTCCCTCTCTTTCTTCTCCTTCAGGGATACTCTCCTTTCTTCCAGGATATAAAGCCTGTTGGGTTCAATTACAGCGAGATGCCCTCCATGTCTGGCTGAAACTCAGGAACCCCTAGATGCATGCGACCTGTCGGATGCTTGTGACTTTGGGAGACCACTGTGTCTGCGTGGTGGAGAAATGCTGAGAAGCGATATCACTGTCTCTCTCCTCAGTGGTATCCACGACTCCTGGGTGGATGAGAAATAGGGCTGGGTGATCCAGCTCTCTCCTGGTCCTTGGGCACCCCCCCAACCCTGAAGCTTCCTTGAAAGCTTGGAGATTTTTCAGCAGTTCGGCTTTTTTACCTTACCACCGTGAGGATACCCCTCTCTCGACAGAGGTTATGCAAGGCACTTGCTGTCAAGGCCTGCACAGTGCTTATGTCGAGTTCCATTGTTGTAAAAATACATTGGCTGTAAAATCTGACGTTTACTGCACACACTTATTTTGGCTTGCTGGCTGTAGGACAAGTCTGTTCCAGCTCCCACCATGACCACCAGTGTGAGGAATTAGATTCTGACTTGCAGGAATACAAGGGCGAGCAGGGACAAAATGGGCTGCTCATCCCCCACACTTATACAAACCAAAACACAACTCATTCGCAAAGGTTAAACAGGGACAGCTAATATATATACCTCCTTTACCTTTGTGGTAACGCTGGCCAAAGTCAGGCTACACTCTTAAATGGAATGTGAAGGTGAACAAGTAGGGACCCAAACAATACAGAATCACAATCCAAAATAAAGGGAATGTCCAATCAAGTTTCTATAAAAATATAAACACTTTAATAAAACACACCATCTGCAAGTAGAACAAAAAGAGATTACGGTACAAAAATCCTCCACAGAGGAAAGACAGAGAAGATGCACTGGAGAGAGTTGCAGTTCAAGTTTAGTTTCATGGGTGGTAGGTAAGGTACTACCAAAAAGGATATCTTGGTAAAGATAGGGATTATCGTGAACTAACCAGTCTCTAGGGCTTAAATGGACATGGGGGCAGTTCAGTGTCACAGCACGAGAATTTGGTTCTTGGCCGGCTGATTCATCAGACCCAGGTTGAATGTTGATGCAAGCTGATCAGGTTCCGTCAGGCCTGTAGGATACGGAGGCGCTGGCTGCAAGTGGCCGTCGAGCACGGCCAAAAGCAGGTGCTGGGGCAGTGAATCGGCAGCGGTTCAAGTGCTGCAGGTTGGGTTTCTCCCAAGAATGTGTTAACATAGGCTTTGCCGAGTCAAGCTTTAGCGCCAGGCAGAGGTCGGCGAGTTACAGTCCAGAAGTGGTGATCAAGGGGTAGTTGAGGTGTAAGCAATGAGGCAGTGGTTCTTAGGCTAGCTGTGCCAAGCTGTGTGGTAACCTCCGGGTAGGATCGTCGAGTGACCTTCCAGAGATTCGGTTCGGTTTCCAGCATTGAGTAGATGCTTCGGGCATAGCAGTTGATGAGCTATGCTAAAATGAGATTTTGTGTCGGGCTGATGGAGATGCAGTGCAATTGTTCAGCTGGTCCGAGGAACGCAGATAACAGCACCAGCGCCTTCCCTCTCGTTCAGGATTCAGGGAACATGTAGGGACCAGTTGAGTGCAGGTGAACAGGGAGCCCCGTCTGTTCTGGCCCACTGGGTTGCTGTGAGACCTTTGGAAAAGGGCTTGAGCACAGGCTACTCCACTTAAGTGTCTGCTCTTCTGGCATGATGATCCGTTTCAGATTGGTTGGTTCTGGTCCACAGCACTGGTCACCTCCAATAGTTCACGGGAGAAGTTAGGGGATAGATCCTCCTTCTGTCTTGGATGGCTCCTTCTTCAACTCCGGGGTGTGCATTTTATAGTTCAACTGACCAAAGGAAGTGCAGGTGAGAGTCCCCAGAATGTCTCTTAGGCCTTGAAGTATCCTTGAGAAACTGATGGTATTCTGTTGAAGGGGTGCAACATGCCTTCTTTTAAGGGCATAAGTCCTCAGGAGATTAGTCTAAAGATAGCCTTCTTAAGGGGACCAATACCTGTTCCTTGGCGAAGCAGAGGAGACAGACCGTGAGAAACAAGGTGGTGGAATGCTTCTTCCATTGTCCAGAGCACTCATGCCTATCCTACTCCTGCCCGTTACCTTCTACTGACAACAAAATAACTTTAGACTTGCAGCATCCTTGTGTGAGGCTACTCATCCTGAATGAGTATGCTCCTTTGATACCTGATCCCAGTGCGCCTGCCTGCTCTGTGGTGGTCTTTTGGGGAGGAGGTTACCGGCCCTTAGAAAGAGAATCAAAGAAAGGCTGGGTCCTCTGGGTTTCTGTCCTGCCGGGTGGAAGCATCTGCCTGTCTGACACCAATACACATTCCCTTCCAGAGCAGAGCTGACTCACAGAAGCTCACACATGTGTAATATTAATTGGTTTGTGGCGGGCACGATCATAAGTATCACCATGCACTATGCATAATGTCAGCCCTAGTATATTCTTAGAGATTATCCTGCCACCAGCATTGGGTACTCATGATCATTGTAATTTGGGTATAGTCGGGCATATCTTAAATGTCGACCCTATGCTGAAGTGACTTTGCTGTCAACACGCCTGTCGAGTGGGTATCTTGTGACCGTTGAACCTGATTTGCACCAGGAGCAAAGCAGGTCCTGTGGAACAGGCTACCAATGTAGCATGGCAGAAGTGCACTATGCTTATGTCATGGAGTTGCGACAAAGAGGGATCTGGTTAGTAGAAAATGAATCACCCCCATTATTGCAGGAACTAAAAATAAAAAAAGCCAGAGCTTTGCTCCTTTGCCAGATGGAAATTCGCCTTAAGCCCCTGCAGTAAAAAGGTTGATACTCACCCTTTTAAGGGCCTGACTCATTCTCCTGGCATATGTACCTACTGAGGCCATTTGCATTGTAGCACTATGGTTCCAGTTTTTTGTTGGGTGTCAATGTCAAATCCCTGTAAGGATATGGCTGAACGCAGTAAATTGGGGTTCTATCCATGCATGGCCATAAGCCACCTCAGAGGTTTATGGTCAGTTTTAACAGTTAAGTGAAACCCAAAGATGTATGGTGTCAGCTTCCATACCACCCAAACTACCACAAATGCCTCCTTTTCAATGGTGGCCCATTTGTGCTCTCGCTCGGTCAAGTGCCTATCTAGTTACGCACTAGATTGTTCAGCACTCTCAGAGTTCAATTGTGCTAAGGCTGCACCAGTGCCAAATTTGCAAGCCTCTTTATGTATGATTAACTATTTGCCAGAATCCTGTATCTTAAGAATGGGTGCCTTGCACATGCCACCCTTCAATCTCTGGGAGAATGTCTAGCAGGTAGGGATCCAAGGGACGTTTTTCAGCAGCTTCTTGGAAGGTTTGTCGTTCAGGGAAAGAGCAAGAGTCTCACACCCCTTAATGAAAGGCCAGTAATAAGCTGTCAGGCCCTGGAAGGTTCTTACTTGAGTCTGGGTGATGTGGATGCCCTCGTCCATCACCGGCTGGACTGGAGAGGCTGTTCCTTACTACCCTGCACCATCTGGCATTTGGATGCCTTGATAGTCAAGCCAGCCTTCCACATGGCTTGAAGCACATCTTCCAGGTGGGATAGATTGTGGTCCCAGATGTTGATCAATACGGCCACATCGTCGGGGTAGACAACACAGAAGTGTTCCAGCACATTTATAACTTGCTTCACTATCCTCTGGAAGGTTGATGGTGCCTTCTTAGTCTGAACGGTATAACAGTGAACTTTTAATGCCGTCCAGGGTCTAGAATGCAGACCTCTCTTTTGCAGGATTAGTCAGACAACCTGTCAGTACCCAGCCATGAGGTCGAATGCACTCATAAACAGGGCAGCGCCTAACTGGTAGATTAGCTCATCTCCCCAAGCAATGGGGTGTGCATCTATCTTCATGAAAGAGTTGAGCCCTTGATAATCCATGCAAAATCGGACCTCGATTTTCCTGCAACTGGACTTTTTAGGGACCAGAACCAGCAGGCTAGCCCATGGGCTGCAGGAAGGCTTGATAACCCCAATGCCAAAATCTTGGAGACCTCATCTTTGAATTCTACTCTGCACTGGCTTACTGGCTCCTGTGTCGATGTCATAGGCAAACCAATCGATCTTCCCAGGAGTCAAAGAGAACAGGCTGGCGCACTGATCGAGCAACAGTGGTTGCAGTCATCAGTGGGCTCTGTGTGTACCTGATCAGGGAGGGCATCTGTCTTCTCCTCTGTCTCGTTATCCGTAACCAGAGCCATCACCAAGTAATACCGGCTTTAATCTGGTTTCAACGGGTTGACGTGAAAGACCTGATGCGTCTGCATCTGGGTTTTCATTTCAATGAGATAGTTAACCTAACTGTTCCTTTCAAGATCCATGTAGGGCTCAATTGTGCAAGGCACTCGGCTGGAATGGTTCCATGACCCAGACCAGCTGGCCTGGCGTGTATTCTGTCATGGTCCCCTTCTGGTCATGCTAGTCCTTCATGGGCTCCTCACTGGGCATCAGGTGCCTGGTGCACAGTTCTCTGTACTTGGACATCCGAGATCGGAGGCCGATAACATAGTCCACTGTATAAATGAAGGAGTTGGGGTATTTCCCCCATCCTTCCTGCTCTATAATTTAAAGGGATGACAATACCAGAGCTCGAAGAGACTGATCTCGACACTGCTCTGTGGCACATCCAGTTAAGAGAACCAGAGGCATGGCAGGAGGATATCCAATTTTCTCCTTCCAGACCACTTATCACTCCTTTGAGGGTCTTGTGGAACCGCCCAACAAGCTCATTAGTTTGTGGGTGAAAGGCTGTGGAGAGCTTACAGGTACCTCCATGTTCATCCCATATCATCTACATATATGAGGATATGAATTTGTATTCCCTGTCAGAAATAACTTCCTTAGAGAATCCCACATGAGTTAATTTATGGATGAGAACCTTTGTGACCACAGGGACATTGATTTTTCTCATGGGTTTCGCCTCGGTGTACCGGTCGGCATGATGAACTATGACCAAGATATACCAGTTTACAGAGGAGGTTTGAGGAGCCATAGGACCCACACTGTCCATACCTATTCTCTCGAAAGGCCACCCAACCATGGGTAGTGGTATTAAGGGGACCTTGGTGGCTCTGACTGCCTTGGAGGATGCTTGGCAAGGGTGGCAGGAGCAGACACTTGCTTTTATCTTTGACCCCATCTAAGGCATGTAGAAATGGGCCAACAGCCAGTGATATGTTTTCGTCATCCCAAGGGGACCTGACAATTTAATGTTAGGAGCCAGGTCCAACAGGAACAGTCTGTGGTAGTGGGGAACCACCAAACAACAGCTGGCCCCCACCTCAGAAGTCTTGGGCACATTGTACAGGACTCTGCGCTTGGCAAAAATCAGCCTGGCTTGGGCACCCATCTTATGACAAGTCGCTTAGCTCAGGGAGAGCCGTGAGGCATGAAGCTACCATATCCTCCACCTAAGGTTTGGGTTCTACTCCTTTAGGCAATACGTAGATCACTCAGTCATGTGCCGCAGCAGCAGGCTCTTTATGGCCAATAGACCCCCTGGAGCAGGAGGAGGCCTCTCTGGCGATTCCGGATCTAGACTGGTTAGTACCGGTGGAGCCGGTCTTATGCCATCATCAGCCAGAAGAGCCCCTGGACTCATTGCCACTGGGGTTGCTACCCAAGCTGCTTCCTTGGCCCTCGATCGTGTGACTATGGTGATAATTTCAGCATCAGGTCTATCGTTTCCTAACAAATAGTCTATGGGAATGGTATCCTTGACAGTGACTGAGCATTGCAATGTTTCCGCCTCCATCTGAATACTGCGATAGTCAGAGGCCTTGGGTGAGAATATCCAATTCCCTGACTAGTCTCAGAGGACCATGAAGGATCTGTCCTCTAGCACCCACCATCATCGTTCAGAAGTGATACTTGCAGCAGTATGACAGAATGGTGGGGCTTTGCTCCCCATAATGAATGCATGGTACAAAACAATCTCTGTATTTTTTTATTTGATTTTTTATTGTTTTTGGTGCGTGCACCTTTACAACATATTTTAAAATCATGATAACACAGTCAATTACAATCTAATACATTCAACACGTTACAACATTTACATTACAATTCATTCAGTAAAAGCACTAGAAAACAAACAAAGAAGATTTATCAACAAAGATTTACAAACAAATGTAAATCTCTGTATTATTATATACACTCTGGAATAGGGGCCACGTGGGTGACCCAGTACCTTTCCTGCTCGGGGATACATTGGTGCATTCAGTCAAACCCAGGCCAAATGAGAATTCATCGTCAAATATGCCCACATTGATTATTTCCTCTTCTTCTTCCATGTGCTTAGCATCAACAACGCCGGCTTTAGTCTATCCTTGCAAGCATAATCTCCCTTCCTATGCCTCTGATCTACACAGGTGAAGCAGCATTGCGGGGCTGTGGGTGTGGATTCCCTAGCGCTTGGGGTGCCCTCACTTCTCCTCTCTGCAGGAGCAGACAATGTAGGTGATGATCTTCTCCCCTCAGAACTTGGAGGCCATTTCTTGGCAAGAGGGTGCAAACATTTGTCCTTACCCTCTTTCGGTTTATGTTTTTCGCTCACATTGTCATTCCGTTTGGATACACTAACCACTGCCTTTTTCTGGACGTGATTAGCCATGAACCGATTGGGAGTCTTTGCAAACTTCAAAGGGCCAGTGATAGTCTTGTCCACCAGATGCTGGTGCATTCCATCTCGCATTGTCTAAGCATACTCTCACATGCAATCAAATTAAACATGACCGTAAATGTGTCAACTTTGTTACCTGTGACCCAGCAAGTCAATATTTCAGGGGATGATGCATAAATGCCTCAAATGTTTGACTGCCATTCTTGGTGAGCTCTCTAAAGCTCTTGGGGTACTGTTCTGGTGTCTTGCAGAACTTCTGGAGCCCGCTAAGAACCAATTCATGTACTGTGTCACTGAACTGCCCCCCGATCCACTTGGGCCCTAGAGTCTGGTTATGTCACAATTGTCCCTGCCTTCGACAAGATATCGTTTTTGGCAGTACCTTACCTACCACCCCTGGAATTAAGTTCAAAGTGCTACTTTCTCCAGTCTGTCGCATTTTCTCTGTCTTTCCTATGGGATGGGTATGTGTGAGTAATCTCGTTTTTGTTCTACTTGCAGATGGTGTGTTTTATTAAAGTATTTCTATGTATATAGAAACATGTTTGCACATTCACTTTATTTGGGACTGTGATAGCGTGATGTTTGGGTCACTACAGGTTTACCTTCACACCCCTCTTAGGAGTATAGCCTGCCCTCGGCCCTTGTTACCACACAAGGCAAAGGTGATACAGATCCTAACTGTCCCTTTTTTACCTTTCTGATTGTGTTGTGTTTTGATTTGTAGAAGTGTGAGTGCTTACCAAGCCATTTTGTCCATGCTCACGCTTGTAATCCTGTGAGACAGAATCCAATTCATCACCACTACCTAAACCATTTACAACAGTTACCACAAAATATAGCATCAAAAAAATGTAAAGCAATGTGTAATGTTCATTTATGGGCTGTTTGCCATCCTTTGAATTACCTCAAATCATGAGACAAAGATGTGCAATACGGAAAGAAAACTGCAAGAAATCAGAATTGGCAAATTCACAACAAACATTATAATATAAAACACAAGACTAATTCAATCATTGTAAGTAGATAAAATAACTGCATCTGTAGTATAAAGGCAAACTTTCACCGACATCCTCTTTGTCGTTCCCTCGCCAGACCTATGGACCCTACACATGGTCTCTGCGCTCTCTCCCTTCTCCTCCTCCCCCATTAATGGTGGCACCCGGTGGGAGGCCCTCCTGGCCTCCTACCACTCCTCTAAGGTGATCATTATTGTTTATGTGAATGGTACCGTCTTGGTCCAAGGCCCTCAGGCCAACCTTCTCCTCTTTGATAGACGGATCCCGCGCCTCATCAACTTCCTTTCTTCCCCTGCTGTCCCCTCTCCCCCTCCACACTTCTATGCCTTCCCCTGCTGCCTCCTCCTTGGCTACACTGCCCCCTCCTCCTTCCCTTTCTGCCCCCCCTCAGGCTTTTTCGACACCGCCGCAGGGCGTACCTCTGATTTATACCCCTCCCCGGAAGTCTTTCAAGGATGGCAACCTTCTCCGTATTGCCTCTCTTAACTCTCGCTCAACTGTCAAACACTCTTCCAACCTCTGTCACCTTCTTGAGGAACTTGACCTCAATGTCCTCGGTCTCAGCGAGACATGGTTCACTGCCAGCTCTGTCATGAGCTTTGACACTCTGCTTCCTGACGGCTACAAAATCCTCTCCACGCCCAGGTCCAACCGTTCCGGAGGGGGTGTAGCCCTGATCTTCCCAGAGTGGATTCCTGCCTCTGTCATTCCTACAAAGGCCTACTCCTCTTTCAAATGCCTCATCTGCAGGCTCTGTCTCTCTCTCTCTCCTAGCCATTCCCTTACTGTGGCTACTATCTTTCGGCCACCTGGTAAGATCTCCTCCTTCCTCTCTGAGTAGACGGACCTCAGCTCTTCACTCCTGGTCTCGACCACGCAACTCCTCCTTCTTGGAGACTTCAACATCCACCTGGACGCCTCCTGTCCTTCCTCTGGATTCTTGCCTGACCTTTGTGACTCTCTCTCATTCTCTATTCTCCCCTATGGGCCGACGCACACTGCAAGGCACACTCTGGATGTTCTGATCTCCTCAGACCTTCCCTTTTCTCTCCCTCTCACCACTCCTCTCTCCTGGAGTGATCACGTTCTCCTTTTCTCCCAGCTCACCCTCTCTACCCCTCCATCACTGCCACCCACCTTCTTGGAGCGCGTGTCAGTTGAGGCTTTTGCTGCCACTTTCTCACCCTCCGCCCCCTTTGGCTGACTCTCACCCTGACACAGCCCTTTCCATGCTCCACTCTACTATATCTGATACTCTCGATATTGTTGCCCCTGTCATGAGGATCCGCCTGAAGCCCAAGGCCAAGTGCAACTCCTGGTACGATTCAGACCTCATCACCCTTAAATGCAAGTGCAGGGTGGCTGAGAGGAAATACCGTGCTACATGTATATCCTCTGACAAACTAGCCTGCCGCCTGCTTCAAAGGCAATACCGGCTCTCTGTCGTCACCAAGAAGAGAGCTCACATTGAAGCCCACGCTCTTTAAAATCTGTAAGGATCTGGCCAATCCTGCTGCAGTCTCTATCTCTCCTGTCCCATCCCAGACTCTCTGCACGGCACTGGCTTCTCATTTTACCTCTAAAACTCAGCACATCTTGTCCCCTCTCTCCTCCTCTCCCCTTCCTCCCTCCACCCCCTGCTCTTCCTCTGGCCCTTCTGCAGCCATCTCTCCTCCCTCCTTCTCTGCCTTTGCCCTGTACTCCCCAGACAAGGTTTCTAGACAAGTCAAATCTATGAAAGTCTCATCAAAACGGGTTCACCCCTGTTCCTCCAAAACCATCAAGGACCACATCGACTCCCTGGCTCCTGCCCTGGATGACTTCTGCAACCACTCCTTCACCAATGGTGTCTACCCTTCCCCCCTGAAGCACTCCCTTGAGCCGTCCTGCCTGGCTAACTATCACCCAATCTCCATTACTCCTTTCCTGGGCAAACTCTTGGAAAAGCTGGCCATCTCCCAGCTCAGTCTTCACACTGAATCTGTTGGTTGTCTCTTTGACCATCAGTCTGGCTTCAGAGCTGCCAGAAGCATGGAAACTGCTCTCCTGAACATTCGTGAAGACCTGCTCTCCAACCTTGATTCCAACACACCCTTTGTCCTCATCTTACTTGATTTCTCCTCTGCTTTTGACACGGTCAACCATGCCATTCTGCTCAACCGTCTCTGTGATAATCTGGGGATCACTGGTCAGGCCCTGGCGTGGCTGACTTCTTTCCTTTCTGACTGACCCTCCCAGTTTCAGCTTGGGTCCTTCCTCTCCTCTATCTCTATCTCTACCAGTGTTGCTCACAGGGGTCTAACCTCTCTCACTGGCTGTTCAACCAATACCTGGCACTACTTGCCCACAGCATTGCTGCACTCTGCCCCAACTTCCAGTGCTATGCCGATGATACTCAGCTCATTTTCAGGCTACCCTCGGCCACCTCTTCTCCCTCTCTAATCTCTGACTGTATGTCTGCTATCCAGGAGGGGTGTGCCGACAACAATCTCTGCCTAAATGCCAGTAAAACCGAGATTCTCCTCATCGGCACACCCGCTCCCTCCTTTCCTGTCACTATCTGGCCAGCCTCTCTCGGCCCACCTCCTGGTCCCACCTGTGAGGCTAAAAACCTCAGGGTCATCTTTGAATCCACACTCTCCTTCTCTCCTCACATCTCTGACATCTCTAAGAAGTCACACTACCAGCTACACCTCCTCAGAGGTATTCTTCCTTTCCTCTGCTTCCCCCAGAAGCTCACTGTCTCCAGAGCTCTGGTTCTCTGTAGGCTCGACTATTGCAACAGCCTCTTTCTAAATCTGCCTGCTTCTACTCTCCGCCCTCTGCAACTCATAAAGAACAGGACTGCAAGACTTGTCCTTGGCCACAGCCCAGGGATCGTATCTCTCCAGGACTGAAATCGCTGCACTGGCTCCCAGTGGCTGCAAGGATTAAGCACACACCCTCTGCATTGTCCACAAGGCCTTCTGGGGCCTGAGGCCTCAATACCTTCAACTTCTCTTCCTAAATATCTTCCTTTTCGAGCTCTTCGCTCTTCCGCCTCCAACTCCCTCAGGGTCAGTCGCTTCTCTAAACAACGAGTTGGTGGTAGATCTCTTTCTTCGGCAGGGGACATCCCCCTGGAACAGCCTCCCTGCCTCCCTGAAACTTGAGGAGAACCATCTCGGGTTCCGGAAGCACCTTAAAACCTTTCTCTTTGCTTCTGCTTTTACTCCCCCTCTCCTCTGCTGAGCTCCTGTCTGAAAGTGAAACTGAACTGGTTACCTGGCCACCCTCTGATCTCGGGCCCCGGTCCCTCCCCTGCCAGTCACACACACCTGCACTACCTTCCTGGCAACCCCCGCACTAGGAGACTGTTTCCTGTATCCCTACAGTCCCACTAGCAGCACTTGACACCTGATGTCTGCACCTACCCTTGCACTTGCCACCTGCTGGCCGCACTTTTACCTGTTGCTATTTATTTTATTATCCCATGTTCTGCACTTTCCCCCTTCCCATGCACGTGCACGATCTGAATCTGGCCTAGCGTAGTCGCTGTCTGTCTTCCCCTGTTCCCCATCCCTTGCCTCATCGCGCCTCGAAACACTTTTGTATAGGCGCGTTATAAATGCCATATCATATCATATCATATCGCATTAGTATATAAAGGGAAAACATGTGTGCTAATGTCCAATTTAGTGAACAGTTGGGAGGCACTGTTGCGTGGCTTAGCACCTAGACATGTCTCTGTCTTGCTCCACTCTGACATCACTGGTGCAGGCCTTCTTACGCCCCAGACTGCGTGAATCAGAGTCTTTCTGGCCTCGTGAGGGTGCAAGCAGATGGTTGAGAGGAGCAAGCTGCTGAGAACTGGCTAGAAGACAAGGATCAAGCATAAAACACCAGCGTTCGCCATACTCTGCCAGATTAAAAAATCGTGGTGCAGCACTGAACCCCAACATCTGACATTGGCTGACATCGAAGTATAGCCCATCAGAACACCAGGAACCATCGAACAATCAACAGCACATGCTGCAGCAGGTGAGTGTACTCTTGTGCGGCACTCCCAGGGGCATCAGTGGCAGGGATAAGAAGAAGGGGAAAGGTACAGCGACTGGAATCCTCCTTTGAAGAGAGCAGCAGGGGGATTCCTGCTGCAACAGGGATATGGGTGTTGGACTCGCTCCCCCCAAATGGAGGCACAGAGGAGGAGGAGACTGACAGTAAAAGTGGTGTGCAATTCTAAATAAAGGCTGTTGAACACTGTGAGAGGTCACAAATGTGAGGCAAACCACTTTGTGAATTTTTCTCAACAAATGCCATTGTATTATATCCAAAGGTTGGATGAACACCTCACTATACCTACCCCGATGAGGATTTCCCTGCTTATAATAAACTAAAGCAAACACTAACAAAAGGATATCTGTCCCTCACACTTTTACCTACAACAAATGAACAAGGAAATGCATGGCAATTGAAAACTATAATGATTGTGTTCACAATGTAACCAAAGTCTCTCTTAATAACCTGGGTGAAATCCCCTTCCCCAGGTTTAAACGTGATTCTGCTTCACAGTTCAAGAAAAGAAAACAAGGAAATCCTAATTTACAAGAAAAGTCCAACACAGTCCGATGCAACTTCAATTTGTCAACAGAAAGTTCCAACAAAACATATAAGGCTCTTCCTCTTCCTTGAACAGGTTCTCGGTTCATCAATAGAAACAATAATTATGTTGGTCAGGATAATTTCCCACCAATGAGAACTTTTAATGAAATATAGCTTCTTTAACAGCTTCACACAGCTCTTCCTTTATTACCACAAACAACATAAATGGTCTCTGTCAGGACCACCTTGTAGCACTTTTTCAACTTCCACCTTGTCTACTTCCATGCCAGGCCCACAACTTCAGTTCGCACCTGGTTTTCTCCCATGCCAGGCCCACTTCTTCAAAGGTTTGCCATCAGGGTATACTCCCCTTCCTGAACCGCATTTCACAACAATTGCTTTTGTGGTTAACATCAAGTGATAAGAGGTTAAAAACAGCTTCACAGTATTCATCAATCTGTAGCTTCAAAACCTTCAACAACACTTCAGGGAAAGCTAGATCCACATTGGTGCTCTTTAATACCCCTCTGAAAAAAATGATGCTCCACTCCTTCTGGATACCTCTTCTCAGAAGGGCAACCTTTTTGCCACTACAAAAGTAACCAAAGACTGTCAGGAATTGGGTCTCTTTCTGCTTCTTCCTTGGTTTTGACAACGTGTGTTTATCCCAGCTTTTGCTTGTAAAGATCTTTCTGGCTTTTTATCACATTCTCAGCTTATTTTAACTTTATTTTATGAATCTCTTATTATAATTACTTTTGGTTCCTTGAATACTGCACTACTTGCAGGTGAGGGTGCCTGGCCTCACTTACACAAGCTCTCAGGGCTCGTATCTGGTTGATTCTTCTTTATGCCTTTTTGGTGTCTCCCGCACACAGCTGCTTGCCCGATCCGTTCTCTAGTTCTACTGAAGGTAGGTCCAGATTGGACTATTGCGATACGATGTGTAATAGTAGTGGCAGACCTCAGTAAATGCATGGTAGTCACATGCAGTGGACGCTCACCAAAGTCTCCCCAAAGTTATGCTCATCTGTACCAGTCTGTTCTCTGGCTGGGTTATAGGCAATACATGCAGTTATTACAGAGTCGCTACCTCTTATTCAAGGGAGTCGCGCTGCCGGGTAGCAATTTACAAGAGTGGCCTCTGAACATATGTTGACATATTCACACCTAATTGAATATGTAGACAGAAAAGTGACAAAAACAAATACATATAAAGAACCTATGACCAATGGCGGGAGATGCCTATATATAGCACTTACTCCTATAAAGGGTATACCCGAGGAGATATATACTTCTTGACTCCTATACGTATCAAAAAATATATAAATGTATTCATTATGTTTTTTTTAAACATCAATACATGACATAACATAATGATGACACATGAAGGTGTGGTAAAACATAGCAGAACAGTGAAATAAATAAAACAAGAACATCACGCATAGAATTAAAAGATTAGGTTTTGATACACACACTGTTCTATTTATACACTAATGTGAAATTTCTATCAATAATTTATGACTATGCAGGGAATGATTCCAACCTTGGATCACTGTCTGTCTGTCTAGTCCAATTGCAGATTAAGTCATATTGCAAGTCCGGTTAGCAACTAACTCATCACCTCCCTTAGTGGTGTCTTCGACTTGTCAGCCTGCTTTATATGCCCTCTCGCTTGTGCATCACAAGCAGGATGTACATGATTTACTGTGCATGCACAATCCCAATTTTTTTGGTTTCACTGAAATGTGGCAATCATATTCTTCAGGCCCTGATCTTAATGATGCCATTCTGGCTCACACACCATTATATACGTGGATTGGAATTCAGTTCGCCCGGTTGGAGGTGTTGCACTTATATTTAAACAGCATTCGCAATGTGCACCTATTTCGACTACACATGTAATAGAAATGGAACATCTCCTGGTCCGGCTTTCCCTTTCTCCTACGATGACAAATTATGTTTAAATTATTTATTGTCTGCCTTTGAGTGATTCCTCCTTTTCAGTATCCTTCACAGACTTTGTTTCCGTGCTGCAACTACAATATATTGCTTGATTATTCTAGGGGATTTTAATTTATGACCTGATGATCCCTCTGATACGCAGTTAATCTGTTGGCTTCAATGGAAGAACCACAATTGTGCCAGCTGGTTTTGGGTCATACACATTCCCAGAATCATAGCTTAGATTTTATCTTGGCGGATCTTGACAATACGGTAGTTCACACCGCATTTCCTGTGGTTTGGTCTGACCATTATATAATTCCTTATTACCTTTTATGTTCCGCTAGCTCTGGCCTCCAAGAGGTCCAAGTGTTTTTCTTCTCGAGGTTGAAGTCAAGTTGAACTGGCTACATTGTCCGCCAGTATTCTTGATCATTTTGATTTGACTATGTCACCATCTCAGCTTGATCATCTTTCTGCTTTGCATTTGGCGTTTGCATAGTTGCAGATGAGACAGCGGTTTTTAAACAATGGAGGAAATCATTGAGATTATCAGCTCCATGTTTAATTAACATCTTTTCCCCCTTATATTGCAATACAAATAGGCAGAATACTGATGGCTTATAGCATATTCAGATGTAGATAAGGTATACCTGAAAGCATAGCAGCTTAACTGCCATTGGGCTAACAAGGAGGTGAAAATGACCTATTTTTTGGGACGTTTCTTAGCAGCACAAAATCAGTCTGAAGAACTATTTGCAGAGGTCCGGGAACTATCCTTTCCCGCCCTGGTGTTGTCGACAATCCCTGCCTCTCAGGCTCTTTGCGACTTGTTGCTGGATTTATTCATTCAGAAGATAGTCTATATTCGAGACAACATCCCTGCCTCTACTGTGGCTCAGCCTTCTTCTTCTTACTCTGATAGAGACTATGTATTGCGCTTGAAAGCCACTTGTTACGCTCACCTGGTATCCACAGGGACGCCACCCAGCTGGGGTACTCGCTGGTATGCTTCTCAGTTTTGCCCAGGCGTGGTCTGCGGGAAAGGCTCTGCCTGAAAATACAGGAGGACTGTGTTCAAGACTGGCCGACCGGGGTAAGTATCCTCCCTCCAACCCCGTATGATTTCAGCCCCTCAGGGGCCCTCTCCTCAACTTGTGGTAGAGTTAGGCGTGCTCTCCGTCCTGCCTTCTTTGCAGGGGCGCGTTGTCTTTCGTGGGCGTGTGTGGTCCAGTTACTTCACTGATGCCGACCCGTTTGATATCGTTCAGGTAGGTCTTATTGCTGTTCTTTAGTATTTGTTGATATCCTGCATGCCTCTTTTTGTTTAATAATTACTCTTTTTCTCCCTTAGGTATGTGGTGCTTCAGCGCGACACACTGGCTTGGTTTGCCAGAGGGGGTTGTGGGCGAGGGTCGTGACACCGCTCTTCTAGGCTTTCATCCTGCTCCTGAGGATCAAGTCCTTCAGGTAGTTAACCGACTCAGATCAGCCTCCCCACTGGATCCAGTCCCTCTCATGAAATTGAAAAAGGAAAGCCATGAATTAGTGCCAATCCTAACTATAGCATTGAACCATTCATTGAGTTACAGCTATGTTCAAGTGGTGAAACGTGCTGTGGCATCTCCACTCTTGAAGAAGGCCTGCCTGGACCTGGCTATCCCATTACATTTCCACCCAATACCTCTCATTAAGTTTCTGACAAAGGCTTTAGAAACAATAGTTATCCCTCAAAGTAGGTTGTTTTTGGAAGTTTTTGCCATCCTTGATACTGTCAGGGCTGGAGCTATTGGCAGTGTTGTGGGGGGCCTGAGGGGAGGCAGGAAGGCCCTTGGTTGTGCCAACAGCTTGTCCAGGCGTGTTCTCCACCCTTTTTGCAGGACGAATGTCCAAGGATGGAGAACCGCCCGGAAACTACATCTCCCAGCAGGCCGTGTGCTTCACGGTCCTGCTGGGAGCGACAGGACCACACGCGCGCTACTGCGCATGCGCAAGCCGCGCCCAAGAAGCACTGCTCGCAATCCTGGTCACCGGCAAGAGAGGACGTGTTCTTCCCGAGCTCCTGGAGGCACGCCTACGCGGGGCACCGCCCGCCTACTACATCCCCGGCCCCGCGTACATGAAAATCTAAGTACACGTTTTATCTTGAACAGCTAATTCATCCTGTTGGAGGGAGACGTGCTAAGCGCTACAAGACTTAAGTGTTTAGACTAAATTTGAAGCACGAGAAAACCTGTTTTGCTTGTTGCATGCAGAGCATGAATACAAACCCAGAGTTGGAGTAGGCTTGGCGGTGAAGTAACCGCGCCACTTAACGATCTTAAACCCCTTAGGGAACGTTCCTAGGGAACGACTTTTTTGCACGCACGTGCACTGACTTTGTTTTGCTATTTACAGCCTGTTGTTGAATAGGATTCAGTGAGACGTATCACGGCCAATCAACACGAAAAGGCCAACAGACCTCAAACACCCGCAGAAGCCAGAGCTAAGTGTTTTAGCACTTTGAGTGCATGTTATTGTTTGCTACCTGCACCTGGGGTAATGTGGGGAGCTTGTGATTAGCATATCGGTGGGGAGTTACCACTAGATGACATGATGCTAGGAGGGTTTGCCTTTATGCAGGAATGAAGGAGAAGAGCTGTGTCATTCATGATTTATTAGGCAGGCATTGTGAAACCCAAAGCAACACCAGAGCATAGGGTGATTATTGGTTAGAGGTTCCAATACAAAAGACTTTCCAAAGGAATAATCTCTAAGTGTGTGATACTTGGATGTGTGTGAGTGGGCGGAGTCACTTCAAACGAAAGATCGGCACAGGAGTCGAGGAGTATGTTACCCTAATTTCCCCTTACCCATCCACTGTTATTCCCTGAACCTCTTTCCGGTTATCCTGAACTCCTTCTACCCATCCACTCAACGAACCCTAACCCTCTTTCCCCAGAGGGTTGCAGAGGCCTGCGGTTTCTATTTCCCAGGTGCCAAGACTCAATGGGGAGGGAGGTGTTTGTGCTGCTTCTGCGCCTGTCAAGAGGAGTGAGGCTCTGACAGAATTGCAAGCCCACTTATCTTCTGGCGCCTAGGCAGCACAATAATGACAGACGTTGTAGCCCTTCTCCAAGACCTGAAAGCCGAATTAGCGGCAACCAGGCAGAATTACCAGAATCTAGCAGGCCAAGTTCATACCCTGACTATCCAGACCCAGGACCAAGCAACGCCCTTGCCTAGATAACCCCCACCAACACCTGTACAAGTACAGGTAGCCACGGAGCCATCTTTGCCACTTGCTGCCCCCGAGAGGTACCATGGGGACCCACAGAATTTTGACCAGTTCATCATGCAGTGCCAATTACATTTTTTGACCAAACCAATAGTGTTCAGAACTGCTCAATCTCGTACCGCATTTGTGATATCCTATCTGACGGGAGACTCAGCTTCATGGGCTACACCGTTGGTTCGCAAGGATGATGCCTTGTTGTACAGCTGGGATACATTTTTGGAAGAGTTTGGTAAAATATTTAACCGCAAGGCTGCAACATTGATTAAGGATCGGGAGTTGTTGCTGCTTAGGCAGGGACCAAGGACTTGGTGACGTACGTGACTGCCTTTAATCGGTTAGCAGTAGAAACCGATTGGCCACAGGAGAAAAGAATGGCCCTGTTCTATCAGGGTCTAAGAGAGGAGCTGAAAGATTTAGTGGCACAAGTTGACCCCCAGCCTGAAGACTGTTCTACCATGATTGATCTGGTACTACGATTAGACCAGAGACAAAGTGAACGTCGTCAAGACCGTCGTAAATGGGACAATAAACCTATGGTTCGACTAGATCAACAAAAATCCAACAAGGTGCCAGAAAAAGGAACCGAAGAACCGATGCAGATCGGAACTGTACGAGGCCCTTTGACTAAAGAGGAGAAGGAGAGAAGAAGGAGAGACAAATTATGTCTCTATTGTGGTACATTGGGCCACTTTGTCCAAGAATGTACAAATAAACCACCCACCAAAGGAATCCCGTCGGGAAACGCGACAGCTCGTCTATGAAGGGGGTGAGGGCGAGCATATCTGAAGATACCCCAAAGATGCTAGCAAACGTACATCACACTCTGTCTGCTCACATAATGCTAGCTGGTCATCTGAACGTTCAAGGAAAACGTATACCAGTGTAGCTAATGGTCGACTCCAGGACCACAGGTAACTTCGTGGATGACCAAGTAGCGAGAAGACTAGGACTTCCATTGAGAACTAAGAAACAGCCAGAACCAGTAAAGTCAGTGGACGGATCGCCATTGGTTTCAGGCCCAATCACCCAACACACGCAACCAATGGAGCTCGAGTGCGGAAAAAGACATCAAGAGATCATCGAGTTCGATGTGATCACGGCACCTCAATTTGGGTTCATTTTGGGTTTAGCGTGGCTACGACTCCATAACCCAGTCGTGGATTGGGTCACAGGAACGCTGCAGTTCTCCTCGAAGTATTGCCAGGATATTTGTAGTATGGAGGAGTGTTGTCCCCATTTCATTGGAGGCAGTACTGATGTAGTTCAACCTGAGGAATATGAGGAGTATTGGGATGTCTTCAGTAAGGTGGCCGCCAAGACCCTACCTCAACACAGGCCTTTTGACTGTCACATAGATTTGGAAGCGGGTGCGGTGCTACCTTGTAGTAGAATATATGCACTCACCGAAGCCGAGAATGAACACCTGAAGGAGTACATCAAAACCAACCTGGCAAATGGTTTCATACGACATTCTACATCCCCTGTATCCTCTCCTTTGTTCTTCATACCAAAAAAAACTGGAGACCTAAGAACTTGCATCGATTATAGGGCGATGAATCGCATTACCATCAAAAACCGTTACCCGTTGCCTTTAATTCCCGTGTTATTAGACCAGGTACGGGGATCCACTGTATACACGAAGTTAGATCTGCGAGGCGCGTATCATTTAGTGCGCGTCAGAGATTGCGACGAATGGAAAACAGCTTTCCGGACCAAGTTCGGCCTGTACGAATATCAGGTCATGCCCTTTGGGCTGTGTAATGCCCCCACAGCATTTCAACACTTCTTAGATGAGGTGTTACAGGGTTATTTAGTTGTTTTTACCATCGTATACATCGATGACATCCTAATCTATTCTGTTGCGTGAACGTAAGTTGTATGCAAAACTTGAGAAGTGCCAATTTCACCAAACCACAGTTGAGTTTTTAGGGTTCATCTTGTCACCTCAAGGCATCACCATGGACCAAAAGAAAGCACAGGCCATTGCCAACTGGCCCTCCCCAAGTTCCGTGAAAGATGTGCAAACAGTATTGGGGTTTGCCAATTTCTACCGCCGGTTTATCGAAGGTTTTGCTAAGAAGGTACAACCCATCACTCAATTATTGCGAAAAGGAGTTCCTTTCCTGTGGAATGAAAAGGCCGAAGCTAGTTTCCAAACCTTGAAAAGAGCATTTGTGACAATGCCTGTCCTGCAGCATTGAGTCCTGCTTAGCCTTATATCATAGAAACTGACGCATCTAGTTATGCAGTGGGTGCTATCCTGTCGCAGCGTGATAGTAATGGGCAATTACATCCAGTTTCTTACTACTCATGAACATTACTACTAGCTGAACAAAATTACGTAATTGCAGATAAGGAGTTGTTAGCTATTAAGGTAGCCTTCGACGAGTGGCGTCATTACCTCATGGGAGCTCGCCATCCAATCACCATCTATACTGAGCATCGAAATTTACAATTCTTGAAATCCGCCAGAGCGCTTAGTCTGAGACAACTTAGGTGGGCAATGCAGTTCTCGGAATATGACTTTGTCGTCACATATCGACCTGGAGTGGAAAATCGGAAGGCAGATATACTGTCTCGGTATCCAGAGTCAAATTCAGTTTTGTCAAAGACCATAGAAGAGCCAAAAACAATTGTGGACCCAATCTGCGTAGTGGGAAGTGTGGTGGTAGACGCCATAGTTGAAAAAATTCGGAAAGCTATGTCTGCACAAGATCTGGTACGATGGGCTAGTGGAGGTCAAGGGCAGACCATGAAGGAAGGATTGCCATTCTACAAGTCTGCATTATACTGACCTACTATACCAGTCCGACAACAAGCTATTAAGTGGTGCCATGATTCCCCTTTCGTGGGTCATCCTGGAACACTGAAAACCAAGGAGCTACTCATGCGCCATTTCTGGTGGCCTTGTTTACAAAAAGACGTGCAACGATACATATCAAGATGTGAAACTTGTTTAAGGAACAAGACCGAACACAGGAAACCTGCGGGTCCATTGCAACCCCTTCCAACTCCTCCCGCACCGTGGCATACAGTGTCTTTGGATTTAATTGTTGAACTGCCACCTAGTCAGGGATTTTCAGCTATCCTGGTTGTGGTGGACTATTTAACCAAAATGGCTCATTTTATACCATGCAAGGGCACTCCAACAGCCAGCACATTAGCGAACTTATTTCTACAAAATGTGGTACGGCTCCACGGTCTACCTTATGGGATAGTCTCAGATCGAGGACCCCAGTTCACTTCACGATTCTGGCAAGCGTTTTGCAAATCAGTAGGAATAGAGATTTGGTTGTCTACCAGCTACCACCCAGAAACCGATGGTCAAACCGAGAGACTAAACCAAACCTTAGAACAGTATTTGCGGTGCCTAACACAAGGAAAAGAAAACGAATGGGCAGAAGTAATTTGGCTGGCCGAACTAGCTTACAACAACGCAGTACATGCATCAACCAAGGTTACCCCATTTTATTGTGCCTACGGGTATCACCCACGATTTCAGCCTGTGCCTCAGGAATCAATACCCGAGGTACCCGCAGTCTGTGAGAGGCAGAAACATTTGGAGTACGTCTGGCAAACGGCACAGCACAACCTAAATCTCGCCATGGCAGCTTACAAACATCATGCTGACAAGAAAAGAAGATCGAGTCCACCATATCAGGTGGGGGATCGGGTGTGGCTTTCGACACGCAATTTACATCTGCAAGGTTCTCGCAAGTTCTGCCCCCGTTTCATTGGTCCATTCCCAATTGAGGCTCTGGTTGGTCATGTGGCAGTAAAACTAATCCTATCCTCATCCACGAAGATACACCCAGTGTTTCACATCTCTTTGTTAAAACCAGCCCCAGCCTCCATAAGATCTAAAAGACCCCCACCAGTCTTAATAGATGGCGTTCCAGAATACGAAGTGCACAATATCCTGGATTCACGCCGTAGGCAGGGGTCTCTATAGTATTTGGTGGACTGGAAAGGGTACGGCCCAGAAGATCGCTCTTGGGAGCCCGCAAGTAACATTCATGCTCCTCGACTCCTCCGCCAATTTCATCTGTTAAACCCTGCTAAACCAGGGCCTGCTGGAAGGAGGGGGAGTACTGTCAGGGCTGGGGCTATTGGCAGTGTTGTGGGGGGTCTGGGGGGAGGCAGGAAGGCCCTTGGTTGTGCCAACAGCTTGTCCAGGCGTGTTCTCCACCCTTTTTGCAGGAAGAAGGCCCAAGGATGGAGAACCGCCCGGTAACTACATCTCCCGTGTGCTTCACGGTCCTGCTGGGAGCGACAGGACCACACGTGCGCTACTGCGCATGCGCGAGCCGCGCACAAAAAGCACTGCTCGCAATCCTGGTCACTGGCAAGAGAGGACGTGTTCTTCCCGAGCTCCTGGAGGCACGCCTACGCGGGGCACCGCCCACCTACTACATCCCTGGCCCGCGTACATGAAAAGCCAAGTACACGTTTTATATTGAACAGCTGATTCATCCTGTTGGAGGGAGACGCGCTACACGCTACAAGACTTAAGTGTTTAGACTAAATTTGAAGCACGAGAAAACCTGTTTTGCTTGTTGCATGCAGAGCATGAATACTAACCCAGAGTTGGAGTAGGCTTGGCGGTGAAGTAACCGCGCCACTTAACGATCTTAAACCCCTTAGGGAACCTTCCTAGGGAACGATTTTTTCGCACGCACGTGCACTGACTTTGTTTTGCTATTTACAGCCTGTTGTTGAATCGGATTCGGTGAGACGTATCACGGCCCATCAACACGAAAAGGCCAAAGGACCTCGAACTCCCGCAGAAGCCAGAGCTAAGTGTTTTAGCACTTTGAGTGCATGTTATTGTTTGCTACCTGCACTTGGGGTAATGTGGGGAGCTTGTGATTAGCATATCGGTGGGGAGTTACCACTAGATGACATGATGCTGGGAGGGTTTGCCTTTATGCAGGAATGAAGGAGAAGAGCTGTGTCATTCATGATTTATTAGGCAGTCATTGTGAAACCCAAAGCAACACCAGAGCATATGGTGATTATTGGTTAGAGGCTCCAATACAAAAGCCTTTCCAAAGGAATAATCTCTAAGTGTGTGATACTTGGATGTGTGTGAGTGGGCGGAGTCACTTCAAACGATCACCTGCAAGATCGGCACAGGAGTCGAGGAGTATTTTACCCTAATTTCCCCTTACCCATCCACTGTTATTCCCTGAACCTCTTTCCGGTTATCCTGAACTCCCTCTACCCATCCACTCAACGGACCCTAACCCTCTTTCCCCAGAGGGTTGCGGAGGCCTGCGGTTTCTATTTCCTAGGTGCCAAGACTCAATGGGGAGGGAGGTGTTTGTGCTGCTTCTGCGCCTGTCAAGAGGAGTGAGGATCTGACAGATACATTCCAGTTGGGCTACTGACCTTCAGTGGGCACAGAATCGGTATTGGGCTGATTGATTGATGACCTCACCTTGATACTGGACCAGTGTGGAGCGGGTATACTTATATTGCTGGATCTTTCTGCAGCGTTCGACACGATTGACCACTATACTGTGTGTCAATGACTAGAAGACATCAGGATTGGCGGGTCTGCTCTTTGTTGGTTCAGGTCTTTTCTTTCTGACTGCTTCCAATTGGTGTCCTCCTTTTTTCACTCCCCTTCCTCTCTTGCCTGTGGAGTTCCACAGGGGTCGGCCATCACTCCCTTATTGTTTAATATCTATGTTCTTCCCCTTGCGAAGCTCATTCACTAACATGGGTGCCGCTTCTACTCCTATGATGACGATATGCAGTTGATCCTTAGAATCGATCCTGAGCAGGGGTTAGCGGCCCTCACTTGAGAAATTGTCTCACTGACATTGAAAGCTTGATGAAGGAAAACTGGATTAAGTTGAATGCAGAAACAACTGAAGTCATGGTCCTTGGCTGCACTGCTTCTGCACAGTCACTTTAGTCCAGTGAATTATGGCCCCCTTCTTTGGGTCCTTTACTAATGCTGGTTATCCTAGCCAAAAATTTACAGTAAAAAAATGCTGCGTCACTTTTCTGTGAAACCATGCAGCTTGGGCCATCTCAGATTAAAAACCTTGAGGAAGATTATTTGTTATATCCTTGTAAAACCTCAAGGCATGGTGGCCTCATCTTCTATCTTGGGGTCATTGGATTACTGCAATGCCATCTTGCTTTCTCAGCCTAAAACATCATTTTGCAAGTTGTACAAAACTCATCAGCCCACCATGCCATAGGAATACCAACATTTGCTCATATTTCTCCTGTGATCCGGCGTTTTGTGTTGGCTCCCGATAGTAAGCTGAATCAAATTAAAGTTTCCTTGCATGGTTCACTGGGCCTACCATGGAGGGAGCACTTTACCTTCGTGAGAAGCTCATAAAATATGTGCCTTTGACAAACCGTTGATCTGCCAAACTACATTTACCTTGGTTCTGTAAAGCAGCTGTCGGTGGTAGGGCATACTCCTTAGCTGATCCAGCCCTGTAGAGCTTGTTCCTTCTTTTTCTTCATGCTATCGAAGCCCATCTTTCATTTAAGAAAGCTTTAAAAATGTTCCTCTTTACTAATGGGTCGTACTGCTATAGCCTGTTTCTCCCTGCCATGACAACTGTTTTAAATTTGACAATCAGGTCCCTCAAGTGCCAGGATACCTTTGGGTCACAGCCACGCTCTTCAAGTGTTATTAACATAACATAACACACTACATGAGGAGTGATGCTCTCAAACAGCCACTCAGCAATTAACCACACAGCGTACTTCCCCTGCATCAATGCCCTACACAACTTGACCAACTTCATGACTCAGATATTAATGACATCAACCTCCATCCATATCTGAGATGTCCTCATCCCCAATGGCTATAGCATTCGATAAAAAGGCTGCCCAAATAAAATTTCCCATAGGCCCACCAAACATTCACAGAGATGTACTGATATGCATCCAAATTGATGCCCCGGAAATTGTCTCTTTCAAACTACTCTCTTTTCACTTCTTGCCATCAGTAACAAGACTTACTCAGGTTGAGCATCATCTAACGACCAAACACAATTATCCTTTCATTTCAAACTTCACATACTTGTTCACTATAATGTCTTTTATGGTGTGTGGAGCAGTGTGTTTTCGTCTGACAGTACCAACAGGAGCTTTTGGAGTATCGGAGCAGCTATGTTGTTTGCAGTTGACAGTCTTTCCATACTTTTTCTGGCAAAAAGGAGGTGCCATTGCATAAATCCACCACTACGGCGGGGAGCGTGGTGCAGTGTGTGGAGCAGTGTGTTTCATGTTTGGTGGTTGGTGTGCGGGGCCCGGAGTCATACTGGTGCTGAACCACCTCCCCTGCAGTGAGAAAACACTATCCGTTTAAACGTTTAACCTGCAATGACTTATTTTTTTAATATGTATGACTTGTGCAATGGGGCTGGTTCAAACCACTGTTTTCTAATTTTACCCCTGTTATCTGATCAAGAGATGCTGTCTACATTATCTCTTCCATTACCTATATCCCCTATAGAAGGCTTAGCTGTGACTGGGACTGATACCTGGATGCTACTATGCCCGAGTCAACACTGTGCATACCATCTTTTGCAACAGAAATATTCGTTTTGGGTCAGACCGTGGCTCGTGTATATTATGGGAACATTGCCATTTTGCTTTTCTTTTGTTAATAAGACCTATTTAAAAACAGTGGCCATTGGACGAACAATGATGGCCTCCTCTGACATAGAAATTGCCCCTGGTATATGGTGTGAGGTTGAAGACTCTATTAACATGCTGAATACACCTCCTGACATTTACCTGGATGCATTGCGAGACTCAGACTCATAAGTTTCATCTTTAAATTCATCTCCAGCTTTTGCTCCATCTAGGTGGTTATCAGAAGCTTACAAACATCTGAATGGGGGCAATGACCTGTCAATCTCGGAAAATTTGGCTGCGATTAATCAAGTTTTGTGCTTGCTGGTTTCGTTATATGAAGGGATAAAAACTGAAACCAAATCTCATGCAGTATTGTTAGAAACACTGCTGTTTAAGATTAAAAATGTTAAATTGCATGACAAAGCCAACACATTTTTATCAAATTATGGTCAGGGAACTTTGTCTGGGGATCAGGTGATTAAAGAGACCCCCATAAACCAGTGGTATAGAGCCTCCATTAGACAGGAGACTACTATAGATGGTTTAATGAGAGATAGTTATCGTCTGGCAGTTCTGAGTACAGTGCCTGAGAATATGTTTTGTCCAACACAGCGTCTAAATGTTCCTTCTAATATCAGTAGTGAAATGGCCACTAATATTTGTAATGCTGTAAGTATGAGCAGATTATGAGTGCCATCCTTCCACTTACTCTATTGCACCCGAGATGGTGGATTTGAAATTTGGGGAACATGTAAATCTTATGGATGCTACAGGCTTCAACATGTCTACTGTGCAGATTGTATCAACGAGTACTGTACCTATAACTGTTTGGTGGGGGGATCTTTTTTTATCAATTACAAACCAGTGACCACCCACCCACAAACAAATTAAGAAGACCAAAAATATACCCCTCCATAAAAAGAACAGGCAAGTCTCTAAAAACGTAATTTGTGCTTTATAAAAAAATAAAACAGTGATTACAGCAAAGCTCAAGTCAAAAGATTTGAGTTTGGATATAGAGGATGTCACAAAGGGAATGGTGACCAGCAGCCAGAGGTTGGATGTTTTTGCAAGGGGTATTAATGTCTTCTCAAACTTCCCTTGAGCAATAGGCTAAATTTATGGCTCGCAATTTGCAAAATAAGCTGCAGTTGTATCAAATGTGGACTCTGGAGGCCAGTACTCCTGCCCTTCCTTGGGTGGGCCATGCAGTTAGTTTACCCGATGATCATGTGTTACGGGGGAGACCAGGAGTAGTGCAAACATTTGTTGGAAGTATAATCAACCAGCATTCTGGAGTGCCTGCAGCTGACTCCTTAAATAGGGTTCATAATGTCATCATACCTTTGGGGTTACCTAAAACAGTATCTTTTAGTCTTTTGACATCCACCCAGCAACCGATTATATCTGCTGGCTTCCATTCTTCAGCCTCTACATTAGTCAAGGGTCAAAAAGGTTTGATGTCGAAATCCAAGCCTTCTTCCTTTGCTACATCAAAGCCTTTAACTAATTTGCCTGCAGATCCGATATATCTGATCAACATGTTGACAATAGGAATGTGTGCATTCGTAAAAATTATATCTGTAGTGCCTTGAGAGTGCCTAGGACTCTTCGGTATTGAGGGGAATCGTTGGCTTTATCCTTGGCTTTTTTTTTAACGCGTCATTATACCATCCCTTGGGGATAAACAGGATGTAGTTCGGAACTCTGTTGCTTTGCCACAACGAGGTAACAGTGAGGCTGTACAAGTACTCCTGGAAAGTGTTCTTCTTGAGAATAGGGGCATTGTTCTCAGTCGTACTAATGTAATAAGGCTGCTGTGCACAATTTCCTCACTACAGGCTATGGCATCAGGGGACATTGAGCAGGTCTTTTTCATAGACAGCTTTAGAACGGATTGTGTAATTGTTTATGTTAAGTCTAGACTTTTGTTGGATCTGCTGATGAATGCACTTCATGCTATTAGGTCTCTTGTATTTGATCTCTCATTATGGAAAGATCCAACTCTTTGTCTTAATGAGGGTAAAGTGAGTGATCTCTCCCAACTCTTGCTAAAGGAAATGGTAATTGCACTAAGAACAGAAAACAATCAACTGAGAGTGTCACAGCAGGACAAAGGTGTTGTATGGCCTAAAGTAAATCAGAGGAAATGGTCTTGGCTCCGCCAGGCCTTCAACCACTAGGAAAAATCCTCAAGGCATTCAACTTCCCTAATACTAATAATAGGAGATTTTGCCTTGGAATACTAAGGGTCACACTGTGTTATTAACAAACCCGGATGCGGGTAGATTGTTGAAAAAACACTCCATTGTGTCACTGCAAGAAACGTTGTGGACTCAATGCCCAGCATTTGATGGTTATGAAATACGTTTTCAATCAGCTAAAAAAGGAATGTTTGGTCGGACATCTGGCAGCTTTATTTCTATGGTAGGCATATCGGGATTTCTTTCTGTTATTTTTATTTCAACCTCAATACTCTCCGGGATCTTGTCAACTCACATTGGATTAAATCTTCAAAAACCAGTAGCTATACTGATAATTAACATCTATTGGCATGCTGGCCTCATTAACCTTGCAATCTTTGTAGATTACATTTCGACCTTCCTTAGCAAAGGGTCTGATAAATATATAGGGGGGCAAGTGTGGTATTGGGTGATTTAAATGTGAGTTGCTCGGGTATTCAGACAGTTACTGACCTTCCTGAAACAACTCAAGGCAAAAAGCAATTTGGTAAAGTCTGGGTTAAAAATCTTGAAGGTTTAGGCCTTACGTTGTTAAATGGTTCTGTGTCTGGAGATGTTTCCAGTAATGTTACATGGACCAATGGGACTTTATTTTCAAACACGGATTACATTTTTGTTAGCAGGTATCTTTTAGACATCTGCACTCATTGCCACATCATGCCATTTGTCAACTTTATTTTATTCAGTAATCTTCACTTAGATTCCCCTGTTTCTCTGCTGGTAAGAGTTAACCCGGCTGGTAATATTATTATTTGGTATCCTGGTCTGTCCATAAAGTCAATCAAACAGCGTTGGCCTGTTTGATTGAGTTTTCAACCAAATGGCAGTACCTTACTTTTCGGGCAGAGAATTTAGAGGGCTTTGTAAAGGACCTCTTGCACTATAGTTTGACGTGGCAGAATGGTTTTAAGAAATACACAAAAAAAATCTCCATTCCTATAGCCATGATGTGGCTAGTACGAAATAAATAATGTGTGCCAAAATTAGAGCATTGATTTCTTCTGAGTCTTGGGTTCAAATGTAGTTCAAGCAAAAAAGAAAGGCAATCTCACAAGCATTGGCAATCAAGCCCATGTATTCAACTAAATGCTGAAAGTATGTTGATGATTTTGGGAAAGAAAGAGTACAGGTCATTCTGGTATCTAATGAATGATATGGAAAGTACCCAATCAGAATACAGAACACAGAATGTCTTCTTTATCTGAAAAGCAATGGGTCATTCACTTTAGTAAGGTTTTCTCTGGGGTTGATGTAGGGGAAGATAATATGGTGATATTAAATACTATTGACCCTCATAATTGGACACTATCTGTTGATTCCCAATTGATAACTACTGAGGTTTATTTATTTATTTATTTATTTATTTATTCAGGACTGGATCAAATTCAAAACAATGGCAATCACCACAAATGCCTCACTAACATAGCTCCTAAATATTTTACCAACCGGCTCACTCCAACCCAAACCACCAAGCCTACGTGTTCCGCTTCAGCCTTCCTTCTCTCTGTTATGAAATTCAAAAGAACAAAGGCCGGGGGACGTAGCTTCCCAGTTTTGGCAGCCAAAGGCTGGAACGCCCTACCTCTAGACATTAGATCCGACCCTACCCACACTTGGGTTCTTCACCTCCAATGTGTAGCCTTCTGTGCCTTAATGTCTACAATATCATCCTTATAAAAATATGTTTCTGCAAATACATCTGCTTTACCTCATTTGTAAATTACTTATGCTAATAAGTTGCACATGTACATACTACTAATTATTTACCGATGTGAACAATGTATCTGTAAATATCTTATGTCTGTTAATATGCTTAATATGATATATGTCAAACCTATGCTCTCTATTGTTGCCTGTGGTAACCCCTGTAATGTGTATTACCTGCTCTCCAGCGCCCAGATGCCTACGGGTTTGGTGCACGATACAAATGTTAAATAAATAAATAAATGAATGTTGAACAAAAGCAAATAAAGGTTTCAAGCCACCTCTTGATATTTCCAAGTCAAAACAAATGTTCATCAAACAAAAATACACATGTAACAAATCATTTGTTCCTGGATGAAAGATCCCCTTGCAACTTGCAGTAAAGAAATAGCACTGATGGTAATCTTGGTTATGATAATATGTCTCTTCTTCCAAATAGTTTGCCACAGTTCAAAAGAAGGTGTAATATTCCCCAATGTCAATAATTTACAATTGTTCAGGACTTCTTTAGTTACAACTTTACATCAGTGTATTTGTCAAGATGTTTCCTTGTAGCTGCGTCTTCCACCTCAACAACCATACTTCTACTGTTAGTACTATGAGAACGGTCACCTTGGGCCCACAGTGCGTTACTGGTTCATACCACTTCAAGGTTACATCTGCTTACAACTTAGTATACCACAACAGTTTAAGTATTACTACCACAGCTTAGTAATTTGAAATGTTAGACAGGCTTCGACAAGATACACTTCAACCTCTTCAGGTAGGCAAAGCGAGCTTCCTTTTTAATGATATTCTCAAAAAGGGGCAGCCTCTTTGCCTCTCCTTTTGTCTGCCACCAGAACAACCTGCTTCTGCTGATAAGACTCACTTCCCTCTAGCTTCATCAGTCGTTGGCAACACTGGTTGTATTTTTCTTCAGAATATTCTTAACAAGCATTTTGTTCTGCTTCCCCAGCTTTGCTCACACCTTTCTCCCAGCCGTGAGCCCAAGCAATCCCCCAGAAGCTTACTCTGTTCTTTATGTATGTGCTTTATGTAACAAGGGTATACTTGTATCTTAGGCCACTTGAGTGTTAACAACTTCACAGTGTAGTTGGATGGCTCTTTAACACTTGGCAAGTCTAGTTTCACTACAGAAAGGGGTTGCCTCTTGGCTTGGATAATGCTTGTTCTTTTATTCAAGGGTTTAGACTCTTTATTTCATAGAAATGCAAGGTATGTCACTTCTGGATGCAGTATAGATACAACCTTCCAACTGAAAACACAATTGGGCACATGCAACCTGTCTTTAAAGTTGATTTTAAAATGTAAGGTTGAATAAAGAATTGTTCTCCTGTGTAACGGCAAAGGATGAAGATCTGACTTCCTTTGGGAATTACAATTAGGCACACGTGATGAAATTTTCACTCTTTGTAACTTGTATCTCGTATATTGTCAAAGTTAGGTATTCAGTAATGGTTTAGATAGTGTTACCTCTTCTTAATTAGGGACACACAACCACTCTGTTAAGCAGTAACAGTCTTTAAATAGTTCAATAATGGTTTTCATTGACTTTAGCTTCGCGCACGAGTGTTGATCTTCTACAGTATATGCTAGTGCTACAATTCCATTGTTAACAAGACTTTGCATATAACGAACAGCTTTCATATGCATTAAGCAATATGCAAGTGAATTAGTAGCTGGCTACAAAATTACTGACAAGGCTTGTGCAGTGCATTAGAACACTGTACTTCATTCACCGGCTTCAAAGACACTAGATTTGCAGGGTGCACTGATTTCCCGACTTCCTCTACCCCTTTACTGCTTCTGGCTTGCTGGGGACGCACACTCTTCTCCTGAACTGGTGTCTCCAGGCTGGCCACTCGAATTGGATGTTCCTTTTCTTCCCGAGACCCTCGGCTTGCCTTCTGCTTCTGACCTTATTCTCCTGCACGTTCACAGCTCTGCAATCACAACAATACAGCTCACACAGAGAAAACATAGCCTCCTGCATGTCTTCTGTGGCACAGCCTCTGCATTTAAGATTTTGGGAGAACAGGACCTTCTCAGAACTTGCAGGTGAAATCTGCTGTCTCCATGTTCCAGCGTCCCTTCTGTGCTCCCACTTGTTCGTGATTTGCGTACCTCATGCTTCCCCTCTGCTTCTACTCCTACAGCCAGCCTTTCAGCTCTTGTTCCAACTACTTCTACTTCTTCCTTCCTGAGGGGTCCTTTTATGTCTCCCAGGTACCGTAATAGGCTTCAGATGTGGGCTATTAACCTTGATTGCCTGACTACTGCAATGGCTACTATGCTTAATTGCCTGACTGCTACATCTGCATGCCTCTTCTGCCCTGTTCCTAGTCTCAGTGTGTCTAGGATTCTGGGACAGGGATGTCATTTCACCAAAATGCCAGGGGTAGCGGAAGTGACATCACACAACCCTCGACCGCTGATGAAATCACAGGAAGTGATGTAATTACCCCCAACCCCAGCCCCCTGAAGTGACATCACGGGAAGCGTAGAACATGTCCTTTAACCCCTTGACAAAACAGGAAGTGGTATCACATAGCATTGTTCCTAAGTACACTATGAATAATATGGTTATGATATCACTATAATGTGATTTACATTTCATACAAATGGATTACCATATGTATCATTAATATCAGTGTGTATAGGCCCATATTTACCAAATTACTGTGAATGCAAGCAGGCATCCAAGGCCAAATGATAATGATGTGTTAGTATATAGTACTTACGTTTACGCGCCTTATATAGAACAAATATACATGCAATTTCACCCAACCTGTGTTGGTACTCATTTATCAACCTCAGAAGGATTAAAGGCTGAATTGAGGTGTTTAAGAACAGACTAAATCAGTGACTCACCCCCTGAAGTGTGCCAGAAATAAACCTTTATTGAGTCTAGCAATTATTGTATAGAATTCCAGAAAGACAAATGATGTGGTATTCCTATTCTTTCTTGTTTTGGCTCACTACTTAAAGTGTTACACTGTGGAACCCCCTGTTTTTTTAAGAGGCCTGAACAAGAAAGGCAGCCACTGAAGAAACTAAGAGCCACTTGGCACTGGCCACAGTCCAGGAGCTTACATTTAAAAAAAGAAAAGTAAAAAATATATCTTTCAATAAAGTTATGTTTTTCCACTTATGCATTGCTTGTAATCACAGATTTGATTCCTTTAAAGTTTTTTTAACAGTGGGGTTTTGAGAAGGAGCTATTACAGAGGAAGGTGGTTTCGTGAAGACAACATTTCCATACTCCTTTTTATTGTACCCTTCAGATCGAGGAAGGTGTTTAGTTTGGGATACTGAAAAGGATCTTTCTTTTGGTATAGATTGCTCTGGTCTAATAACCTTAGGGTTCACAACCCTAATTCTAATATGAGTTTTAGAGACATTAAAATGACAATAAGGCATAACCTATTTAGTCACATTGGGAAGAATCTTCCTGTCAGAGGAAAAATACTGTCTCTCATTCCATGGAATCTCCTCACCACCCTGGGCCCTGTCTCCTCCCAGGATATCCTCCTACAGTGAACCACCCCCAGGGTTGGGATCAGAAAGCGTCTGCCTTCCCCTGGTCACATGGGAGGAGACTTTAGACAGGGTTTCAGTGATGGATCCTTAGGATTGTTGACACTATGCAGCGCCCAGAAACTGGAATCCTCCAGGCAATAGATGTGTCTAGCTCCCAACACCCCCTCGTTCTCTAAAAAATGTAAATGTAAATACCTCTCCAAATCCTACTTCTCTGTATACATACTGTTTGTGGATTATTTACCCTCTGTGAATAATCTATTAACCCCTCGTCCGTCTTCCTCGTCAGAATACTTACTTATGGAAGGCATCAGAAACTACTCTTTCAAAACATATTCTTTCTTCTTTTTTATCATTAGCATTAGACCTATAAAAGCCCCACACTCCCATACTGCACTCTGCTTTATACCAAGTGGACCAGGCACAGGGCAGGAGGTCTGGAAAACTAGGTCTGTGAAGGGGAAGACTAGGACTTGTAGTAATGATGATTACTGGTTAGGAGTCGGGCTATTACGCCCTCATCAGTCTTCCTCATCACAGTGTTTACTTTCACAAGGAACTACCAATCAGCCTAAGAGTCAGTCTTTATCCACCCATTGCAGCAACATTTTAAAAGCAGCATAAGGCTAATGGCAAGCGATGATCACCTTGGATGTTTTGGAAGATCCATTCTTCAACCAGTCAGAATGCTGTCAACATAGATATATATTGGTTATAACCGTACCTAACCCAATTGATCCAAAAATGCACTCCTCTGCAAGGGACATGTACATGAGGAGGGCAGCAGAAGGTCCTCAAAGTATCCTGCCAACAAACTGAGTTGAGCTTTGACCCTGTGTAACTGAGTGGATGTGCTTCTGTGGTGGGACATGAACTACAGGAATTAACCCATGGGCAAAAAGAGATTGTTGGCGCTGAGGGAACCCTACTTGAGAAGAACAGGCAGAACTACCTCCTGATACAGGAAAAAGGAACACCTCATGGGAAGGAAGCCCTGCATGGAGGACTACAGGTACAACTACAGAAATTGCAATACAGCTTTCACTTATCAACCATTGAGCAGTCTGATATGATAATATAACACTTGATGGACTTTTGTTTATCAGAAATGCACAATACAACACCATGCATCCAAAAATCAGCCCATTTTGCTAGTATTTAGTAGGCCATGCTAATTTACAGAAAGAGAGAGTTCACACAAATGATTTGTAGAGGGATCCTATTATCACCATGATAATAGGTTTTCTAATCCCAGACAGGGTGGAACAGTACTCCTCATCTATACTCAAATGAAGATGTCTGTTGTCCATCCTCATACCAGGCTATGGGGGGAAATGGGACCCTTGACTTCACTCTTCATCATCTCTAGAATTCACAACCTCCCTAATCCAAGGTACTGTAACTCCTATGCCCAAGCATTCTGACCACAAGACCATCTACACAGTGCCCAGTGAGCCATGACAGCTGGTCTATGATGATGGTCTAAGATTGGTCTATGGGGATGCCACCAAAATAAAAGGGTGATGATCAAGTATCTCAATGGATGCAAACCTCTTCATGGTAAGCCCAATATATCCCAAGGACAATACTCTTCCTTGGAACGGAAGAGTTCAGCTTGCCTAGATATTCCAGAGGTCAGGGCTTTTTCCCAAGAAGTGATCTGAAGTCTAGTTGGCATACTGAAATGGAGACTCAGCCTTGGTGCCACCTGTATTTTACAGGCACAAAGTGCCTCACAATTAATGTCTTCCCTGTTACGAGGACCACAGGGAGAGACACGGTTACAGTAGGATTAAGCTATGGTTACCTTACAACATGCCATATTGCAGGAAACCTTAGAAAACATGCATGTACTATTTCCCTGTCAGTAAGCTTATGGAAATCATACTCTGTCTTTGACAATTGCATTTTCAAGGCCACACTCCCTAAAGAGTGACATACAGAATGCCACGTACAGATAGCCACATCCCATGAGCCACTCTTTGGGGGGCTGTGGCCTGACGGGATGCAGGAAGACTATTTGGGAGTTCATTTTGGTAAGTGGGGTGTGGATGGGAGTGTGGCGGAGGCACCGCACAGTGGAAATTAGGAAAAGGAAGAAGTAGGGGAAAGGCTGACCTTGAAGAGGTGGCCTTCAAGGCTGCCTTCTGCAAAGTCAGTCTTTTGATTGCAGGGTTTAGACCTGGAATCATATTTGAATATCACTGAAACCATGTTGAGGTAAGCACACATTGAGGTACTTTCCCGACCAGTAAATGAAGAGCCAAGTTCTGCTTTTAAACATGGGAAGCTTCAGAGACAGGCGTCCACCTACCCGTACTGGCCTGCCAGATATACCCCCACTGTAATGTTGTCTCCACTTTGGTACAGTGAGACCTCTGAGGGGGGATCATTGGCCCTGCCTAGCCAGAAACAGAGAGGAAGCTGGGCTGCAAAGGCTTCCCAAGTGAAATTAACTTGCTTTGACTTATTTTTATAAGTGTGCGTTTTTATTCAAATGACATCTAATTTGAGTCTGGAACCGGACCTCCCAATTCTTTCTTTCCCAATTTGCTGTCACCTTGGGAATCTTTAACTTGGTATTCAGAGGATCATGTGCCTAATAAATTGCTTCTGAATAACTGCTGAAAATCTCCATGTGGCCCCATACGGTTGGTGGAGCACAAACATAGTAACGCAATGATTAGGATTGTTGGAAGAGAGCTGGACATTGCTGGTTCCTGACAGGATTGCTGCTCACTTTCGTAGAGACTCTGCAGTGCAATGGAACTTGATATATGTACAGTAACCTATTCCTCCATCATTCGCCTGTCATTTTCAAAGTGACTTCTGGGTTGATTCGGTCGGAACCTTGTCATACTGGCTAAAATGCACACACACATTCTAAATTCCTCTCATCAATCTCCCCTACTTTGGACTTTGGTCCACCAAGGGAGTTCACCTACAGTGCTTTGAGTTCATACCAAAGGGAATATCTGCCGTACAAATGTAATTTTACATTACATTATGCAAAGGTAGAAATGTGCAGCACTCTGGGTAGTGAATCAGAGGTGAAAGGCAAGTAGTAACCACATGTTCTTTCAAATTATAAGTTCTTGTGTGCAAAAAGTGATTAAAGGTGACATAATCAGTTTCTAGGAACTAAAGGTGAACCTAGGGTGCATTTAGCAGTCAATAATATATTACTTCAATTCTTTACAGTTCGACAGTATTGAACCAAGTTTTTCGATACTCTTTGTTTAGTTTGAATCAGGCTTGAACGCATCCGGTGTGTAGTTCCAGACAGGAAGGAGGTGTCGAGCAGGGGTTAAATTGATGTTTTGTTGCAGTTCTAAGAATTGCAGATTGTGAGGTCCACCAGGGTCATGTTCGACAGACAATTGATGGCGAAGATGCAGATGTTGGGATGTCTAGTTTGAGATGGGCGGACTGATGCATCATCAAGGGTCATAGATCAATAACACCACAAGGTGAGTTTGACTGGCTATAAACATCGGCAGCACATATTCAGGCAGTTCAAAGAATGGCTCCCAGCAGGATGCAGAAAAGTGTAGATTGTGATGGCTTCCAGGGTTAATTAAACAGTCAGTTCGATGGGGAAGATGTTGGTGACTGGATGCGTAGTTGGAGTTGGATGGCTCTAGTGGTGGTTCAAAAGATACTCCAGTGTCTGGTCGACTGTTGAAGAAGATCAGCAAAAAAGATGCCAGTGGTTCGAAAGGTGGTTGGAAGAAAGCAAGTGCAACGATGAGCTTCCAATTTGAGCCTGGTAAACAATGTACTCAGCTGGTGTGGTACAATGGAATACTGGTTCAAGATCACAGAACAGCAGCTTGAATATCAGTTGAGTGTTAAAAACAGCTCTGGATAGTCCTGTTGGTTTGTAAGCAGTTGAATGCTAGCCACATGGATCCTGGCTGACTTGATTCTCAGATTGGTGTGAGTCCCAATCCAGTGTCTCTGTCTCTCAGCTGTGTGTGTGTGTGTGTTTGATCTTTTATAGAACAGAAACCTCACACTTTTAAAGTGTGTATGATTTCCCAAATCCTATTGGTCAATGAATATAATTGAATAATTTTCCCAAAGTGATATCACAGAAGACCTTCCCATCAGTAGTCATTGGACATATTACGGAGGGGGCAGTCAATGGGAGTAACTTCAACACCAAGTTTCCCTCCCAGTTAATATGCTGTCATCTCAGAGGCTTCTTGCATTAAAATGAATCACATTCAAAAATGTTAAATTCCACCTATTTGACCAATTTAATAATTTGCTCACCAGATTCCTCTCTCTGACAGAAACCAATTGATAAACCCACACAGGGTACAGGTGCATCATGCTTGATTATATCATTCAGAAACTGCTTGGAAATAGCTAAAATGACCCTAAACACTTTACTAATTGACCCCTAAGAGTGGACTATTTCTAGGTGGAGGTGATGTGCTGCCTATCTAGGGCTAGGGGACTGTGAAGAGGCTGGCCCTCCTTTAACTAAGGAATATCCAAAAGCATGAATGTTTGCATGATATGTACTGAAATAAAATCTGGAGCTTAAAACCATCTGGACTGTAAGCATGAGTGGAAGTAAATATGCTTTAATGCTCTCACTTCTATGCTCAGAAACAATGTGAGAGAAAATAAAAATATATGTTTATTCAATTATGGGTGCCTGGTTATTGACTGAGCATCTCACTATTGTCTGTGGTTAACCAGTTTCAGTGGGTTATTTTATCTCTTTTATCCCACTCTCTTCAGGGCCCAATGGTTGACAGGAATATTTGTATGAATACTTCTCAGCTGGTTACTGGTTCAAAGACTGGGGCCACTGTGTCTCAGATAATGAGTTCCCCGTAGAAAACAACATTTCCTGGCAGGCGACACAAGGCAATAAATGCAAATTGAAACATTCCCAGCATGATGCCTTACAGATATACAATGTCATTCTTTCTGGGCTTATAATTTAAAATATTAACTCAACAAAACAGTTGACTCTACTGGCTTCTATACAGTGATGACAGCCATCTGGATTCAAGCTGCATATTACACCTAAACAAAACAAGTGTTGAGGTGTAAAAGGAAATTCTGAAGGGAAAGGAATCCAGCGGTCATTCTATTAAATGCCACATTGCAATAGTTCACTCTTCAAAAATACATCTACAAAACCTCTGTGAGCCTCTAAACACCTAAAATAGACTCCCTACCTCGTCAGTATGTGGTTAGGAAATGTGGCCACATCTACACCATTCCCTGGTGTCGGTGCAGAAAGTGTTGTTACTGTTTCGTGCATCTGTGCTCAAAACGCCATCTTAAAGGCATATGTAAGCATCATGTACGTATATGCGCAGAAAGCCAGATTCTCCTGATGATAGTGACCGCCATTATTGCATAGCATGGAACATTATGTCAGCCAGATTGCATACTGTGATATGCTCCAGGCAAAATTATTATAGTGTGTACTGTACTCCATGCAGGTGTTGGTAAGTATGCAGGCATATTTAAAAAAAAAATGTTAGAAAAGTTTCTGCACCTGCGGAGTCACAGCATTAAATGGGCAATGCTTGTTATTCTTTTACTTAAGTAGAATATACACAGAATTTGTGCTCTGACTATTCTTCTTTGCCCTCCATCTAGGGACATACAGGTAGTGGTGCATGTGAATGTGAGTATGCCACTAGCCTGTATGTATGTGCATGCGCAGATTGCATGATCTGTTACAGAATGCTGTCCACCATTGCTCAATGGTGTCACACATCACAATGAACATGTTTAGTAATGTGACACACTTCCATTGTGCTTGCTTAACAAAGCACAAGTGAATCTGGCTTAATGATGAAATTACACAGACATTTAGATGTTATGATTGGAAGTTCCTAGATGATATGCATCACACTGGATGTCTACATTGTTATAATAAATTCCCATTGAAGTTGGTTTTCAAAGTTATTAGTCCATACGAATATGTGATAGAATTTCATATGTATTTGCATGAACCAAAAGAAGTCACTCAGAGGATACTAATCCACAGCCTGCAATGTGTAATCCATATTGTGCATGCAATATGTATGCTAAACTACTGTGGATTACTGATGAGTAGCTCGTATTCACAAGTGGAGATAAGCATGTAATCTCATATTTGTAATGACAGGGTAGCCAAAGTCAGTCAGCTGGTTTTGTGAAAACAGAAAAACAATATGAGGTCGGGAAGCCCAAAAGGAAACACACCAAACACTGGTTACAAAGGAACATACAAAGTACTTTATTTTAAGCTCAAGCAGTTACAAAGTCAACGACAGATCGGATAGCTATCGGCCCTCAGTACAACACAACGAACTTCAACGGGGTTTGATGTATTCAGTGAGAGACTGTACATTGGGACAATCATGCCTTTTATACATTTCTCCAGCCTTTTGTCCAACCCCTTCGCGGGTTAACCATTCCATGAATGTATTACTGGTCTAGGGTCTCTGCCAGGTCAACCTTTAATATATTCATCAGTATGTGCATAGATCAGTTCCGTTGATACAGGTAATCCATTTACACACAGATCAACAGAAGGACAAGGTCTCAGTTCACGACCCTAACAAGTGGCCTGCAGGCAAGTTATACATTAGCTGTACTGAGGTCATGACGACCAGATGCTGTTCGGAATGACATTGTCCGCCATTTTGATGTGCAGGGTGACTTTTACAACTCAAGAGAACCTAAAATGGCGGCTTGATTCAAGATGGTGGCCTACATCAATTTCTAAGGTCAAGACCTTGCCGTAGAGAGTTATTCGCATACAGTTTAAAGCAACTTGGCGTAGGCCAATATCCATACAATCGTTACAATAGGAGGAATAATATAATATTCAATTTGACAAACCCTCCTTTTGGCCTGTGCCGAGTGCTAAGACTACGTGTGATGTCCTTGCAAGTAACTCCATACGTCATCGTCCATACACCCTGAATCTCTGTCAGAGATATCTATGGCCATCAGGTCGTCCACTAAATTCTCTTTTAACACATACTCCTTGGAAGTTTTATCCGGGACATATACTTTATGTCCTATCATACCTATCGGCTGAGTGCAACATCCCCCCAGCATCGAACATATACTAGGCAGACATTGAATACAACAACAAAGGAATAGCAGAATTACCGAAATGATCAGCAAGACTGAAAGCACTTTCCAGCCCCAAGATCGCCAGAAATCCCAAAACCAAGCACTAAGATTCCAGTTCCCCTCGGGAACATGCACTTCTGAGCTAAGGACGTGCAGATTCTGAATTGCCTTGAAAATGGTCGGGGAGGAATCTGGTTAGAAAACAAAGCAAGCAGACCCCACTAATTTACATACTCCACCACGTTCAGCCAGAATGACATCTAATGCCATCCGGTTCTGGAGTGCTACTAGTCTTATCGCTTTCTGCTCTAATGTCATGTTATAGAGTATATCTGTGGTCCGGTTGATGGTTCTCTCCAGTACTCTTGCTAGACTCCTGATATGTTCGGAATTTGCTATCTGCCCCCAAAATGGCACAACTGATTTTGCTATATCTCCCAGTATTTGTGCGGGAGTATCACCATTCTCGTCCCGCCGTGGACGAGCCTTTGAAACTTCCAAAGTGCTTGCTATGAACACCCCAGGTAACAGGATCCCTAAATAACAGGTTCCCTGCCAATCCATGGGCAACCATGGAAATGCTACATTACCGCAAACTAAATAGACAGGTTCGCCTACATACAAAGGTCTGTTTTCCCCAGTCAAATTTGCAACGTTGGCACAACCTTTAAAATCTCCCATTCACCGGGTGCCATTCCTCTGCATGCAGAAAGAAACTGAATCGGGGCTATGCTTAACAGAGTAAGAAGGAGGCAGAGCATCCGTATTGCCTATCGGAGCCATGTTAAAGGAAATCAAAGATTGGAAAGGACGAGATAGTCTATCAGAAGGCCTAATAGAAGCAACATTGAGCTTACTCCTATTTGCGGAAAGCGAGCATCCCAGGGGAGTCAATACACGTTTTTCAAAACTGTTCAAATTAGTTCCATCAAAGTTCTCTGAGATGCTATCATTCCAACAGCAAAAGAACAGTGCTCTAAGAGAGGCATAACAAGCAGTCGTCAAAGGTAAGGGATGAATATACCAACCTAGCCCCTTATCCCCATGTTGCTGTAAATGCGAGCAGACCCAACAATTGGTTTTGTTAAAAATGGCATGGGTCGAATTCATAATTAACATCAGGGTATTGTTGTGATACTTCTATCTATGCTGAGAGTCCCTAGGTGACAGAGTATGCAGAAGTACAAAAGGAGTAAAGACAGTAGGTGCAATTTCAGTTTGCAAAAGAGGCTCTAGAGGATAAATCTCCTAGACGTACCAAAATCCTAAAGCAGTGACTATTAAAATCCCAATTATTATCATCAAAACACAGCAATACGTTTTCGGGGCCCAGGCACATTGTTCATTGTCCAAGTTGGTCACCCCCTTATTTACAAGTCCAATACGAGCAGTAGCGGTGGCGGGCATCGTAGTCTTCGGATGGAAACCCCAATGTTCGTTGCTGGCGACCCCCTGGTCGCGCGGCTTCTTAGTCCTTCCACACCCTTAGCCAACAGAATCCCTTTTTTCTCTCAAATCTGGGCAAAAACAAGCCCTCAATGATCCTTTCCTTTTCCAAATGCACGGACAAACCGTGCCGTAGGTCTATTTTTTCCATCGAAGATTTTATCTGGTGGTTCCCGGTACTGTTTGATCTGGAAATAAAGTAACGTCACTTCCTGAGGGAAGCAACGTATCAGAGACAATGGAAGTTGCAGAATTCGGAGCAATGGTTTCCGGAAATGACTTTTTCGAAGAGTGTGGAGACAAATTGGAAGGTTCCCCAAGCCCCACAGGCTCAGAGAGATTCTCCGACTCACTCACAGTGCTATTTGCTGCTTCATGATCATCGATTGCAGCGTTAGCAAGGGGTTCTGCTTCTTCTGTAACGTGTGGCGTTGGGTGAGGAAGTTTCTTGACATGCGTCGCGTGGATCCAATTCTTCCTTCCAGCCACCCGCACTGCCGTTTGGGTGACCAACAAAACCTGGAATGGTCAACGCCAGCGAGGCGCGAGGCAAGAGGACCGCTCGTATGCTCTCACCAGGTGTCATGAAGCCTACCCCCGGAGCACCAGGCCAGGCCCAGCACCCCCGGGAGCAGGCATCACGCCCCCGGGTAAAAGCCCAGCGGCCCTTTATAGGGGCTCTTTGGACTCTGTCCTGGTGCCGTTGGCTCCAGGCTCATGTTGGACATCAGTCCTGGCGCCATAGGCGCCAGGCTCATAAGGGGAAGTGTTTGGTGCACTTAACTGAAGCAGACCATGCTGCACGCTCACCTGATGCAGACCATGCTGCATGAAGAACCAAGCCAAATGAGGCTTAGGAGGGACTATTTTTCTGAAGGAACTACTTTGTTACTTGGGTGGAGCTGTGGAAGAATACTCACCTGGAACTTCTTTCAAGGCTATTTAAGCCACGCCCGGACAGCCACACGTGCTTCGCGTTGTTCTGCATCCCAGCAGCTGAAAGCTCACTGTGTCTGCTCCTGCACCTGGACTCCAGCCACCCCCGCCTCGAACCTGGAAGGGAATAAGAGAAGAGAAAGGTGAAGAACTTATTCAACCTTCTTACCTGCATGCGAAATCTTCACGCCAGCATTCCTGAAGGAAGACTTCCATTTAAAAGCACTGCGTTGCTCGCTGCAGCGCTGCGCTTCACTCACCTGTTCCCGAGACGCCGCCCGGCTCCATTGCGGCTCTCAGCACCGATCGCCACATCTCTGCACCTAGGGGAGAGAAGAAGAGACAAAAGGTGAGCAAGGGAACACAAGAGGAAAGCCGAATTTTGAGCCATATTACTTACTGGCTTTTCTTGGTGAACCATTCCACATCTCGGGTCGGCGCCGCATCTTTGGCAGGCATCGCACCCCGGCCCCTATGGGGAAAGGACAAAAGACATTACTGGGGAACTATAAAGACATTTAGAGGGGTCGCCCTCATCACTAACTCACCTGATTTTACCACTGGCAATTTAACCCCTCAACACATCGCCTTTGTTCTGCACCTGAAATAAAGGACAGAAAAAAACAACATAAAAGGAGGCTCACACTGAACTTTTGCATCTTCATACTTACGGCGTATCGCTCAGAAAAGTCAAGTGGATGTTCCAGCGCCATTCTGAAAACCAGTGAAGTAACTGGATGAACGCGCGCCCCTGCACCAGAAGCAGGATGGAGAGTTCATCCTTCCAAACCATAAGGTGAGCTTAAACCGGGGGTTTTGGAGGAAGTCAGAGAAGAACGAAGAGGGAAAGGGGGGAGCAAGCACACTATTCAGCAGACAGTTAATCCCCTTTCTCATCTGCAGAAGGATATTCGTACGGGCCAGACAAGCACGATTTGGGGGTCCTGTTCAATCAGTGGTCCGAATTCTGTGCATCACGCTTGAAGAGGCCACAGCAACCCAGACCAGACCAGCGCCTCCGTGGGAGCCAGGTGAGCGTTACACCAGGACCCAGCTTCCAGGCCGGATGTTGTGACCTGGGCCCTCGTAGCGTACAGGTAAAGCTGATTGTACCTGATGATAAATGAAATACAGATTTTTAGTGAACTGGTTACAGTAGTCTGAAAGCAATACATTCTCAACACTTCTCAACGCTTTAGGTTTCAGAAGACCCCAAATATTGGCAGGCCTCCCCATCACCACCTCAAATGGAGAGAGCCCAGTCTTAGTTTGAGGGGTAGTGTGCATGGCTAGTAACACGATCGGTAAGGCGTCCGGCCATTTTAGTTTGGTGCCGGCACACGTCTTAGCGAGCTTGTTCTTTAAGATACCGTTATGTCTCTCTACCAACCCGGCACTTTGAGGATGTCTAGCCGAATGAAATCGCTTATCAATATGTAGTGCCGTACATATCTGCAAAATTACAGCAGCAACAAAATGTGGACCATTGTCCGACCAAATGACTCTTGGCAACCCAATCCGCGGGAAATATTCTTTTATCATAATTTTCGCAGTGGTCATGGCTGTAGCATCTTTGACAGGGAAAGCCTCAACCCATTTACCAAAGGCACAAATGACCACAAGGACATATTTTAAGCTATTGCACCGCTCCATCTCAATAAAATCAAAATTCAAATGGGACAGAAGGAGGCCCAAAGCTACCTCTTGGCGTTGCTGTCTCCTTTCCCACATTGTGCTATAGGCAAACCATGCAATTTTGGACATAATACTGAGCAATTTTTGAAATCTTATCATTTACCCAGACTTTCTCTAACATTTTCGTGATCTGTTGAGCACACACATGTGTGGGACCGCGTGCCATGGTAACCATCATTACTATGTAGGCATTAGGAAGCAACCATTTCCCTTCAATTGTGTCCACCCAACACCCATCATCATCTAATTTCCCCAAGCCTTCAGCCCACTTCTTAGATTCTTCCATTGTGGCATCAGCTTGGATATCCCGTACAGACCCAATATCCTCGTCCATTACATAGGCATCCCTAGTTTCTCTTAGAGCATACATTTCTGTGCGAAGATCTGTGGCAGTTTGTCTGGCTATCTGATCAGCGAAAGCATTCCTTTTCCTACATCATCTGTGATCTTGTGATGCGCTGCGCATTTCATGATCGCTAACTGACTAGGGAGCGCGAGCGCTGAGAGCAATTGTACTATCAGGGGCCAATGCTGAATCTTGGTCCCATGTGAAGTTAGAAACCCCCTCTCTGACCAAAGTCTCCCAAAGTTGTGAGCCACCCCAAAGGCATACTGACTGTCAGTATATATATATTCACCGTTAGCCCTTCGGAAAGCTCAAAAGCTCGGGTTAATGCTATAATCTCTGCGGCCTGCGCGGAGCTATGCGTAATTAACTTGGTTTCTACAACCATACTCAATGTAGTGACTGCATAAGCAGCTGTGGATGTACCATCCGGAAGTTTGAAGCAGGAGCCGTCACAAAACAGCTCCCCTTGTGCATTCTCCAAAGGAGTGTCCTTAAGATCAATTCTGCCCTTTGTCTCTTGTTCAGTAGTATACAGGCAGTCATGTGACTCATCATCACCGCAAACAGTATCTTGCGGGAACGGTAGGAGTTCAGCCGGATTAAGAACACAACACCTCCTAATTTGGATGTGGGGAGCAAACAAGATCAATTCATATCTCGTCAATCGTGCGGAAGTGAGGTGTTGCGTTTGGGTTTTGTTCAATAGGACATCTACAGAGTGGGGTACCAACAGGGTTAGATCATGGCCTAGGACCATTCCCTCACTCTGCTTTACAGACGCGGCAGCAGCAGGGACAGCTCGCAAACATCTTGGCAAAGCGCATGCGACAGGATCAAGGGCGGAAGAGTAGTAACCGCACGGCCTATTTTTCCCTCCATGTTCCTGCGTTAATACAGCCAAAGCACATCCATCACATTCATGCACAAACAACAAAAAGGCCTTGTTGTAATTTGGTGTACCCAAAACCGGTGCAGAGCATGTGGTTTTGAGAAGCTCAAATGATTGTTGATGTTCCGATTTCCATGGCAATGGCAAAGAAATGCCCTTCTTTGTCAAGGCCAACATCGGTTTTATCACTAGTGAAAAATGTGTGATCCATAACCTACAGTAAGAAGCCATACCTATTAAGGCTCTGACTTCCTTCTGTGTATTTGGGACAGACATGCCAGAGATGTGTTTTATTCTTTCAGGTGTCAATCTTCTTCCCTCCTTTGACAGGAGATAGCCTAAATAGGCGACCTCCTGGCAACAATATTGAAACTTTTTAAGCGAAGCTTTGTGACTATGCTTGGCTAGATGGATGAGCAACAACACAGTGCCCTCTTTACAAGAGCTCTCAGAATCTGCTGCTAAAAGCAAGTCATCAACGTACTGAAGCAGCGTACAAGTAGAGGGTAATTCAAGAGTATCAAGCTGTTCTTTCAAAGCCCTACTATAAATTCTAGGACTCTCGGTGTAACCTTGAGGTGCACGAGTAAATGTGAACGAGCATCCCCCTAAGGTGAACGCGAACAAATATCTGCTGTCCTTGTGTATAGGAATACTGAAGAAAGCATTGTTCAGGTCCACAACACTAAAGTAAGTAGCCATAGCTGGAATCATAGTTAATATCGTCGTCACATCGGCCACAATTGGAAATTGCAAAGCGACAACTCTATTGATGGCACGCAAATCAATTATAAAACGAAACGGATTGGCATTATCAGCATTTTTGTACACGGGTAAAATCGGACTATTGCACAAGCTTCCTGCAATCTCCTCAATCACCCCATGATGCACAAAATCGGAAACAATGCTCTTCAAAGCACGCTCACCTTCAACCGAGATTTTATACTGCGGGATGCGTGGCAGCTTAATACCATGTTTCAAGACTATTCTAACAGGCTCAATCTGTAGAACACCGACATCATTGTCATCAGCTGCCCACAAACACTCTGGGACATTACTGAATTTGGGTGGCAAAGGTCTGGTCAAAAATTGTGAAACAGAAAATTGCTGTGGTGAAATCGTCAAACGCACTCCATCAGAAGAACAAAGAATTACCATTTCCTTCAACAGATTCAACCCCAACAAATTCTCTCCACAATTCGCAGTCAAAAGAAATGGACAGTGGTCCATAAAGGGACCCAAAGAAATAGGTACCAGCGAAGAAACCGGACAAACAACTGGTGTGCCAGAAAACCCTACGGAGACATTGGTTTGCCCTGACAGTAGAATGTTTGGAACCCGAGAATGATCAATGGAGCACTTCTGTGCTCCAGTGTCTATCAAGAACTGATGCTTCCTTTTTCCCACTACCATTTCAACGTAGGGACCTTTTTGACTAACGGGAATAGGTGTAGGTTCCAAACCCTGCTTCGGGCAATCCTAACAAAACAGATTATCATCAAAAGGAAGCTCCTCAGAGAGGTAAGCAACAGAAGGGTGATCGAATATGTTTCTAGTATCCACACTCGAAGTCTCTGATTGTCCTGTGAAAAAGGTTGCTGAGGATCCTGTGAAAACTGACCTCTACCAGGGCCCACCACCCTGGGGCGACCTCTGGGTCGTCTACCCATACTCCCAAATGTGTTATTTGACCTCTGTCGAAGGACGGGGCATTGTGCACGCCAATGACCCTCCTGGTGACAATAGGCACACTGGTTAATGTTCACAGGACCCAAGGGCACGTTCCATTGTGGAACATACTGGCCTCTAATCTGTGAACTACCCTCTCTGGGGCCTCTAACAATTTGTTGTAGCAATACTTTAGTCTTTAAGTCTCCTTTTCTCTTCTCAACTCTATCTTTTTCATTATTGACACGGTTCTCGTAGTACTGAGCCATGTGCAGTACTTCTGATTCGGATTTCGCCTGCCAAGCGCTTTCGGAAGACATAATTTATGACTGGATGTCAGGCAGCAATCCACACACAAATGTGTCCACAAATAACCTTTTCTCAGACTCTGTACCTAAGTCCTGTCCACTGAAGTCCGAGAATACTTGTTTGAACCGATTAAAGAACTCAGTGGCACCCTCAGATTTTCCTTGGACACAGGCCGTAACCTTGTCCCAAATAATTCTTTTTTCGGGAATTATAGTTTTTAATTTTGCAATGATTCTGTCAGGCAAAGTAAGTATCACCTGAGGCGGTCTCTCACCAGCTGGCCTTTCCCCGTCAAGCCTAGTTATGTTAGCCCACGTATCTCCCAACCCAGGTGCATCATCTATTGTTCTAACCTGCTTCCACAAATCTACGGGCAGGAGTACAGGGAATAACAAGTCAATATCGCCTAGGGTGAACACTGAGGACTGCAAGACGGACTCTATCTCTTTATAGAATCCTGTCTGATTTTTCCTAATGTCGGGAATAGATTGCCTAATAGTGTTCACTTCCTGTCGCGAAAACGGGACGTGAACAAACTGCGATACATAATGTGCGAGAATGTCCACAGCAGCTATACCTGCTGCAACATTAGCAGCAATCTCAACTTTTGGGACAAATGTCAGAGGCACCTCTCTCATAGGCAACTGAGATATAGGCAACTCCGATCGCTTACTTAGCAACAGAGCGAGGTCGAGCGCTAAAGCAGTCGAAGACGTGTCGAGCGAGAAAACCCCCTTACAAATACCCAATAACTCTGTGGAACAACTAACCTTCTTCCTCACACATTCATCCTGCAGGTACTCTACCATTACCTGAATCACCTTCCTCTGCATTTCTAGCGTATATTGACTGTATGTGTCATATACCTAAACTGGAGTTATTGACGAATCCGAAATCCATCTAATCGCATCTTTGTACAAATTCGCGCTTCCTCAGATGCCGATTTACGAAACGGAAGAAATCGTTTCTGTACATACATACTTTCTTCTTCGTCATCCTCATTCTGTAACTTTTCCAAATCTCTCCTATACTCAAATAACCTTTCAACATGCTCATGTGCTTTCTCCATAGTGTCTCTTGAAAGTGCTAAAATATTCAGATCCCTCAGTCCTTGTGGGAGATCCACATTATTTAATTTACCCCACATTACACATAAATGAATCCCTAAACCTTCAATGAAAACTTTTTTCTCAGGAAAATTATCCATATTAGACAGTGTGACAAAAACATTAGCTCGATCATCTCTCTCCATGCAAGCTTAGCCCATACAAACAAATACCGCTTCTTATCTGTAGGGACAGTATTTCGAGTAGCAACCTTCGACCCCGCACCTCAATCAACTACAGTCGGTACGGAACCACTCGGGAGTGGAGGTGCAGGCAAATTCAATGGAGGTGTTATTAATGGTGCAATGGGAAGAGGTGGTAGAGCAGGCGGAGAAACAACAGCCGGAAGAATAGGAACAACACGTTGAGCAGGGAGAGCAGGAATAACAGCAGGAAGAAGCAAAGCAACAGGAAGAGGATCATACGGAGGTGGTGCAGAGGCACCAGGCCTTCGCTCATTTAACAATTTGTCGAGAAACTCGTCAGAAACTCGAAGGTCTTTAGAAGGATAGATTTTCTGAATACCGAGTGAGAAAGCCCTATCCGTATTCCTAACCGACTCAGACTGTTTGTCCTGATCATATAACAACGCCTTTTTCCATACTCTTAAGCTGCTGCAACGCTTCTCTTTTCCAATTCTGCAGAACATCAAATGCTGCAGGTCTGGCCTTTTTCTTTAACAAGACTGACTCTAAATATTCAATATGAGGGATCTCAAAACTACCATTGATTAGCCACTGAAGTTCAGAGGCATGTCTGGTTTGTCTGTGCCAAATATCATTAAATACTACACTTCCAATGCCATGCTTACAATACATAGTACACGCCGGCGACCCATCCTGTGATGCCGGGCGGCTAAATTCCAAAGATTGTCGATCGCTGCGGAATAATGCCCTAAAGCAGTTAGACAATTTCCCAGGCATTTCTCAAATACTTGGTGTTACCTGGTCAATAATTGTGTCTGCAGATACAATGCGCCAAATTCAAATTGTCAGGGTTAAATTAAGAGTCTGGTCACGACTCACCTGACCAAACCTAAGGAGGACCGTACGGTTTATCAAAGAACTTACCTAACGAATTTTACCTTGTGTTTGGTGATTTCGGCAAATCTGCACGCCTCAAAAGTGGACCCTTATCAAGATGCCATCTCAGACCACACGGCTATCGTCCAAGCATCGGATCGTGCAGCGCTGTAGAGGTGTCGCGTCTCGTTCAGTTGGGCACGTAGTATCACACCGTCTGATCCCAGTCCGATAGCATGCGTCAACCTTCAATGATCCGGCATCAATCTTGAGGGTCCCTATTCGGGCGCTAACTGTGAAAACAGAAAAACAATATGAGGAAGGGAAGCCCAAAAGGAAACACACCAAACACAGGTTACAAAGGAACAAACAAAGTACTTTATTTTAAGCTCAAGCAGTTACAAAGTCAATGACAGATCGGATAGCTATCGGCCCTCAGTACAACACAACGAACTTTAACGGGGTTAGATGCATTCAGTGAGAGACTGTACATTGGGACAATCAGGCTTTTATACATTTCTCCAGCCTTTTGTCCAACCGCTTCGCGGGTTAACCATTCCATGAATGTATTACTGGTCTAGGGTCTCTGCCAGGTCAACCTTTAATATATTCATCAGTATGCGCATAGATCAGTTCCGTTGATACAGGTAATCCATTTACACACAGGTCAACAGAAGGACAAGGTCTCAGTTTACGACCCTAACAAGTGGTCCGCCATTTTGAAGTGCAGGGTGACTTTTACACAGCAAGAGAACCTAAAATGGTGGCTTGATTCAAGATGGCAGCCTACATCAATTTCTAAGGTCAAGACCTTGCCATAGAGAGTTATTCGCATACAGTTTTAAGCAACTTGGCGTAGGCCAATATACATACAATCGTTACAATAGGAGGCATAATATAATATTCAATTTGACAGTTTGCTAATTAAGATCCATGGAGTCTATCTTCAAATGGAAAACCCACATCTGTTCGCTCTTGAACAGAAATGCACCAATATCTCCTCCACGTTTCAGAATCTTAATGTTTTCCAGAATAGTCCATGTGAAATCTCTATGTGAATGTTGGTGGGTCACAACATTTTCCACCATAGGTGTTGAGAGTTTCCTCATGCAAATGCATGACCTATGTTCTTCAATCTTAATCTTGACTGGAAGGCTAATCATTCCCACGTATCTAAGACCACATGGGCATGCAACAAAGTAAACAACCTGAGGGTTATTACAATTAGTACATTTCCTCTGTGCCCATTAGAAATTGAAACCTATATCGACAGAAGTGCTCCATTTCATTTTGGGACACACTGCACAATGTCCACAAGAAACATGTCCTGTTAGTCCAACATTGTTCCACAGAGTGTTCTGGCTGTTACCATCTCTGTCAGTATATGTGGAAATAAGCAAATCTCTAAGGTTCTACTTGGATTTAATGGTAAATATTGCAATTGGGATGTTGTGAGCTCCTTCACTTCAGATTGTCCGTAGCTTCAGAATCTCTCGTATGATACGGTTTACTAAGGGTGAATGGGCCTCATTCCGGGTTTGGAGCTAACCATGGAGGAATTAGCTCCGTGGTTGCCTCTGAAACCGTCCCAAATCCGGCATGATGAATGGAGTAATTACCGGTCCATTCCAGGGTTGGAGGGACCGGTAATTCCCTATTCACCTTTTGCCCTTCCCCATTCCCATTTCTGCCCCATAGGGCTCAATGGGAATGGGGAAGGAGGTAATTACGGCACCGTAAATTACGGTACCGTAATTACCTCTGAAGTACCTTTGCGGGTCCCGTACTTTACTCCTGCTAAAAGCAGGAGGTAAGGAAGCACCCGCAAAGGGACCTCAGAATACAGAGGTAAGGGATTACCGGCATCGCCAAAGTTACCGGTGCCGGTAATTCCATACCTCCAACCTCGGAATGACCCCCAAAAACTTATCATCGCTGTGATGTTAACAGAAGTATGTTTTCTAGAAGGATGATGTCTCTGGGAATATGTCTAGCTCGATTGCACGCATCACACAATACTTTTCTAGGGTATCCCTGTGTTCGCAATTTTTGAATGAACTCAACTGCTTGTCCATCATAATCATGCAAAGAGGAACAGTTTCTTCAGTAAATGAGAAATTTTCCATAAGGGAGATTCTGTTTAAGACTCTTGTGATGGTAACTCTGAAATTGGAGGAGGGAGTGCAATTGATGCAAGTATTATCGTTACAGCACACATAATATCTGAGCTATAGATTTTTCCCTTCAAATCATTTCTACAATTATATTCAAAGTATGTTTCCATTTCAACATAGCAGGCTCGTCCCTGCGAATGCTATGATATATGACACACTAGCGTGCACCCTTTTATTATGACAAAATGAAAATGTGCATAATTTGCATAATTTGCATATTTAAACTGCATTTTGAAAATGGCCTTCAGTCCAACTAATAGAGGATTCTCACCTGAATATTTCAACACCTAAATGAGTTATAAAAGAGGTTTGGTTCCAGAGATACAGCCGATATGAACACATCAATGTATATTTTAAATGGGGATTTTCCTTCATACAAAAATATGGCATTATTTTCTATTAGGTCAGTGCTGCAAATCTGCTTTTAGTGACTCAAGCATGGCTCATGTGGTCTTCATGACTCAGGGCCTGGCTGATGAAAAGAGCCTTTGTAATTTGCAGTTCCTGGGGATTATATGGTGTTAATTTTGTCTCCTCTTGAGAAGTTTCAGACCTTCAGTCCTGTCAAATGTTAAATTCTTACATTCAGGAAGGCCTGTGAGATAGTGTTAATATATTTGACTGACAAGGGTCTTGATTCAATTCATCTGATTTAAAACACTTTACAAAAAAAAGTTCATCCATAGCACACCTACAGGGCAAGTAATACAACTCAACACTTAAACTTCATGGCTTTGCTGGATCCTTATCTGCAGTAGGCAACTTCAATGACTCTATTAGCTTGGGAAAGGAACGTATCTGTCCTCCCATCCTGTATGCAGGGGTTGGGGATGTCTTGTTCTATTCTGGTCTATAAATGATTATATCACGCCACACACAGGGGGCACGAAGTTAGATGAAAAGTCAGAAAAATCGGTCAATCCCTTTTTCAAAGAGGAATGTTTGCAGGCATTTTTTAAATTGTGTGATTGATGGAATTGGTCTGAGTGAGAGGGGAGGGGTATTCCAATGAAAAAGGGCCCATGCATCAAAGCTAGAACCTCTGATTTAAGGAAAAGCGAGGTTGGAACAGCAGGACATCTTTATTTGATTGAAGTGTGCATCTAATAGTCTTTTTCTTGATACAAGAGCAAAGGTAGGCAGGAACATTACCCACCAAGCATCTGTACACCAGGGTAGACAACTTGAATTTCACTCTTTGTTTAGCCAGAAGCCAGTGCAGCATACAACAGGCCTCGGACACATGGGACCGTCGTCCAATTCCACAGACCGCACAGACTGCTTCATTTTGGATAACGTGTAGCCTCTTAATGTTGGCCTGCATAGTACCTACAAGGAAGCAATTACAACCGTTGAGTTACAAGGATTCCCATATGTCAGAATTAAGTGCTGCCTCCATTTAAAGTTGGTTGTAGTCACAATCGTAGCATGTTCCCTCATTTAAACAAAAGTTGCAAGTTATTTTCTGGTACGTGAAATGTTCATATACTAACGATAACATCCCCTCACTGAGAAATCATTCACAAACAACTACTGGCAATCTTTTGCACTTGTTAATCTGCACAATCCCAACATAACAATCATACCATTTTTAAATATCATTGATGTATTCCATATAAAAATCTTGTATAAAATATAAATACCTCATTGTTCGCAAATATATAAGAAAAAAAACACATTCTGCATTAACCAACACCATACCCATGAAATAGTGCCTAAAGAAATCCCAGACCCTAACCGCAGTTAAAACTCATATATATCTTTTGGCAGTGTATGTTAATTTCTTTGCACTGCCATTTTGCCCCTTTAATTTTCATTGCAGGCCTTGTCTCTATCTTCTGCCTTTAGGGGACTTGATAATTGTACACATTTTGCTTGCATATGTGTTTTCTCCAAACTACTGTGCGCAGGCAGCAGCCCACATGTTGTCTTTTTTGTTAGCATTTTCTATTCATTGGGGATATCCTTACAGATCCCTCACTCCTTGCTCTTAAGCCAGAAGCAAAAGGGGGAAGGCAAGGGATCTTCAGAATTCTTTTTCAGATGCATCTTAATTCCCTCTCTGTTCTTTTTCTTCAAGAGATTTCCTTGGAAGCACCGGCTCCTGTTCCGCAGGTCCTGGAAATCATTCTTTATTTAATGAACTAAAGAAAAGGGGTAGAAAAACTGATTTAGTAACACATAGAGACACACATTTTTATGAAAACAATACATCCAATCACAAAATGTTTACATGTTCCTTTTTCATTCAGTCATTTTCTAGCATTCTAATTTGATTACTTAACCGTTAATGTACCTGTTCATTCCTTTCCTTTTCTTGTTCTTCAGGTTTCATTGTTCACAATTCTCTTCAGCTCTGATGGCTCCTCAATCATTCTCAAAAGCTAAATGAGGGCGACTGCTTTTCAATTGATTGATATGGACCCATTTTTCCTCAACCAGATCTCCTTTTGGGGTTCGGATCTTATACGCAACAGGAGATATGTTTTCTATGATCTCAAAATCACCTCGCCAAGAAGGTAAAAACGTAGCTTGCCTTCTTTGAAAATTGTATTAATAAACCCTGTCATCTATCTCATACTCGATTTTGTTGTCTTGTGCTTACAGTAATAAAACCTTCATTCAGCAAACTTCTCCAGGCAGCATTGGGAATACGCAAAAGCATGCTGTAGATGCTTTTTCACGTTCTCAATGTACTCATGAGTAGTTGAGGCACGTATCAATGTCTGCTCCTGAGTCTGGTAAAGCAGATGTTGGGGTAATACCATTTTTTGTCTAGTCATCATTTCAAACGGAGACATGTTGGTGGCAGAAGAAGGTGTAGATCGAAAGGGCCATCAGCACACACATCAGTCGGATGTCCCAACTTGGTCCAGAATCACACACTTCTTCAAGAATACTCACAATTGTTTTGTTGTATCTTTCCACACCCTCGCTCAATGCTTGGTGGTAGGCGATGTGGAGTTTTCTTTTTAACGCTAGGTTTTCAAACATATTAGTCATCACCTTACTGGTAAATTGACTACCTCTCTTGGACTCAATAATTTGAGGAAGACCAAAATGAGCAAAGATGTGCTTAATCCTCAAAGCAGTGGCAGTCTCCACTGTACAATTTGGGGCAGGTAGACCATCAATCCACTTTGTGAAGAGGCATGTCACCATCAACATGTATATGTTTCCTCTGGAAGAATGAGTGACTGGTCCTATGAAGTCTACTTTCAAATCAGACTATGGTAACATCATTCCTCTTTTCTGCAAAGGTGCTCTGTGTGCGGGAGAATTTGGTTTGAACTGAGCACACATGAGACATCCAGGCCTACGTGTGGCTAGTAAGAAATTTCTCAAAGTATATCCAGAGCCTTTTGAAATCCCCTATGACCACCAGTGGCAGCCTCATGGGGTGGGACCAATCCTGATTTGCATATGGTCTTTACCCTTCTGTAATTTCTTGGCAAGTGAAGATCTATGGTCAGGAGAGTTGCCCAGAGAAACGCCAGAGGTTAAGATTAATTCTAATACTTCGAGCCATCACCTCTTGTGTTTTTCTCTAGTCACCCCGAGTGGGACGGGTATGCCCAGATGTGGGCACCATGCATGCAGTGCCTTGATGCCGAAGCTACTCCTCATTGATGAGGCCTAACAAGGCTGAAACATGTCTGGGGATTCTTGTGCTCCCAAGCAGAAGGGAATTGACCTAGCAGTTTGGGCTGGCCTGCCCATTTTTGGGTGGGGCCAAACTTGATTTGTATATCCTTTTTCTGTCAGGTTTGGCAAGGTTCTTAGGAGAATAGGGGTTCTCAAATACATTTCCTTTTTAGTTTGTTCATATTCCCTTAACTAACTTTCATTTAGAAAGATGAAACACGCCCAAGCCAAGATGGTGGAACACTTTTCCAGCAGTGATTGGTTTAGTTTACTGCAGGCAGTATTGTGTTGTCATTTAGAATGTTACTAACAGTTTTAAACTGCCTTTCATTAAAGTTTCTACCTGAGTAGGTCATGTTATAGTTAGCTCCAGAAAGAAAGGTTTTTGTCTTCATTTAAAATAGTTGTAGATTACTTATATTTTAGTTTTTACCACATATTGTATAGTACTCTATTTAGGTGAAGTCTGCAGTAGAAAGAAGAAAACAATTTCTAGTGACCCTGATGCTGTGCAGCTGATTCCAGTCTTCAGTTAAAGACTGAGCTAATTGAACTTTTGGGTCTTCAAAGATTAATTCCTGTTGGATTCAAGTATTTTTATGTTTATCATTTTAGTGTTTTTAAACTGAATTTAGAACTGTAATTTTGTATATTGATTTTAATTTTGAAAGATTGTTTTTTAGCGCATAATATTTTTCTAATAATATTAACATGGCGCGGGGTGCTTATTCGTCGAGTTATTAATCTTAGAATTAGTTATAGTGCTAATTTCATTTTTTCTTCGGTGCGAGTTGCATTTGTTTTTGCTCGCACGTACCGTGTGTATATTTTGGATGCGCGTGTTTAGAGAAAAGGACCTAACAATGTTGTTTGTGCGTCGTGGCCATCTTGGATTTTCGTTTATTTCATTGTACGAGTGTGTTGCTTCACACAGAGAACTTTTGTGCATTAGATACTCTTCATGGATGCAGAAAATATCGATTTATAAAGTCCATACAACAATATTTAATCTTCTCTTTATCTCAGACCGCTTGAGGTATTTAACATAATGAAATAACTATTTTAAATTCTAAATCTACTAAACTAGAATAGTATGGATAAAGTTCTTTGATGTTTATTTTTAAGGACATTCATTCATGATAATAGAGGAAGAGTTTATTTCGAAAGAACTTTTGAAGAAGAATTGTCTTTTTTAAGAAAAGAGTTACAGAAGTCTACAACCACATAACCAATTAAGAATATACACAGCATAACGACAATTCAAGTTTAGGCTACAGGTAATAGAAAGTGATTAGAAAGTTTGGTCAAGTTGTAGAAAATTAGAAATGTATTAAAAGATTGAATTCTTATTTTAGGAACTCTGCTGAAATCTAAACACAAGGTCATTCCAGTGAAGACAGACAGAAGTGCCAGCAGTAGGAGTTCTAGTCTCTCTCTCTCTCTCCAATTCCCCTTTCCCCTTGGGTTTGCCTGTTCAGTAGTTTTATAGTTACTGGATTGTTGGGCAGGCAGCCTTAGGGGGTTTAGAGGACCAGCTTCACTCCTGCAGGATCCTTCAGCATCAGTTCCTGACAGAAGGAAATGCCCACGAAATTGATCCTGCCTGAGTGAAGATGGATCCTGAGTCTGGATTGAGTTTAGTAGTCTTGGAAAAGATTTTATTGGAAGTAAAGGAAGAATTAAGGGAGACTAGGAAAGAGACATTGTCCCTGGGAATTAAGATGGAGGAGTTAAATAGTCAAGTCAAAAAGGGAGATGCAGCAGGATCTTCAGGTTTAAGATTTGGATTAGAAAGAGAACCACCCATTTTGTATCCTGAAGAAGTTGAAGTAAAAGAACCCAGAATAGTTACACAGAAAGAAAGAGGAGTAAATAGTTTTTTGGGAGGAACAATATAGTATCTACACCTTTAGCTCCACCAGAAAGGTTTGGAGGGGATTTCAGGAAATTCAAATCATTCATTATGCAATGTGAATTACATTATATGTGCAGACCAGAAGCATTTCCCACAGAAACTTCTAGAGTAGCATTTCTAATCTCATATCTCACAGGAGAAGCGGCAGCTTGGTCAGTGCCTTTTGTAGAGAGAAGAGCAGTAGAGTTACATAGTTGGTCGGATTTTAAGTTGATTTTTGGGAGAATGTTTGATAGAAGAACACATTCTCAGAGCATAGATGGAGAACTGTTAGAGTTACGGCAGGGAAATCGTGAGTTGATTTCTTACATCACACAGTTCAGGGGATTGGTGTTAGAAAGTGGTTGGCCAGAAGAAAAAAGAGCTTCCATTTTTTATAGAGGTCTACGAGATGAGTTGAAAGACGCTTTGTCAAATATTGTAGAGAGACCAACCTCTAGTGAAGATCTAATTAATTTAGTGATGCAATTAGACATGAGATTGGGAGAGAGAAGATTAGAAAAGCGAAGAAATTTTTCCGAGAATAGAGTTTGGTTCAGGAATGAACGTTCCAGAACAGAGCAAGTTAAGGAGGCTAAGGGTTCTCTGCAGAATGATACAGTTAGATCAGTTAGGCCACCATTGACTAAGGAAGAAAAGGACAGAAGAAGAAAAGAAAATGTGTGCCTATATTGTGGTGATAGTACTCATTTTGTAGGGAAATGTCCACGTACCCCAAAGCGATTTCAACCAATTACGGGAAAAGGTCAACAGGTGGCGAATACAGTTCAGACAGCAGTTCCATACATCACATTAAACGTATCCTTTAATTGGGAAGGTAAGCCAAAATGTGGTGGACCATGTGTTATTGATTTGGGGGCAACAGGATATTTTTTTGATATTGGTTTGGCAGGTAGATTGGGAATTGCAGTACTTAAAAAAGAAATACCAGAGAAAGTACGAGCTGTAGATGGATCACCACTTACCTCTGGGTTGATAACTCAAATGACAGCTACATTAAGGATGAATATTGGAGAAGAGCATAGTGAAGAAATTGAGTTTGAATTAATAAATGCACCACAGTTACTAATTATTTTAGGACTGCCTTGGCTATCTTTACATAATCCCATAATAGATTGGGGAAAGAGAACAGTAGAGTTTAAATTGTGTTATTGTAAGGAACAATGTTTAACAGGATTAGATGAGGAAGGTCAGGAGGGAATTTCTAAATCCATTGGAGTCTGTTAAGCAGCTGGATTGATGAACGAGCATATAGTGGGAGCAGTAGCTGGAGTCTTACTAGAGTGCTATAAAGATTTTCAGGATGTTTTTGATAAGAAGGAAACTAATGAATTATCACCTCACAGACCATTTGATTGCAAAATTGATCTTGAACTAGGAGCACCAATTCCTTGTGGAAGAATTTATGCTCTTACAGAAAAGGAGAACGAGTTGAAAATTTAGAGGAAAATCTAGCTAAAGGATTTATTCGACACTCGCAATCACCAGCAGCCTCACCTCTATTCTTTGTCCCAAAGAAAGACAAAACTCTGAGAACATGCATTGACTACAGAGCTCTGAATAAAATGACTATCAAAAATCGCTATCCATTACCATTAATATCAGTAATGTTGGATAGAATTCAAGGAGCTAAGATCTTCACAAAATTGGATTTACGAGGGGCCTATCACCTGGTTCGTGTTCGTGAAGGAGACGAGTGGAAAACAGCATTTAGAACACGCTACAGGCTTTTGAGTACCAGGTGATGCCATTTGGCCTTTGTAACGCTCCAGCGGCATTTCAATTTTTTATAAATCAGGTCCTTCGCGAATACTTAGATGTATTTGTGGTTGTGTACATTGACGACATCTTGATTTTTTCTAAAGAAGAAGAACAACATTTGGAACATGTAAAAAAGGTCTTAGTGAAATTGCGTGAGAACAAACATTTTGCAAAACTGTAAAAGAGTCAGTTCCACACCGATAGTGTGGAGTTTTTAGGTTTTGTTTTATCTCCGGAAGGTCTTGAAATGGACTCGAATAAAGTAAAAGCAGTAAGAGAATGGCCACAACCAGGTTCTGTTAAAGATATTCAATGTTTTATTGGATCTCAGTTTGTATCTCCAATTACTAAATTGTTGAAAAAATGAATAAAGTTTTTATGGAGTGAGGAGGCTGAAGACGCCTTTAAATTTCTTAAAGAAAAATTTATTTCAGGACCAATTTTGTTACATCCTGATGTGGATCAACTTTTCTGTGTGGAAGCAGATACTTCTGATTGTGCCATGGGAGCAGTGTTATCGTAACGCCATCCAAGAACAGGACAGATTCATCCGGTAGCATTTTTTTCCATGAAGTTTACATCAGCCGAAAGGAATTATACTATCACAGACCGAGAACCTTTGGCCATCCAAACTGCATTCGAGGAATGGAGACATTACCTTCTGGGTGGACGTCATCAAGTTACAGTTTTAACTGATCACAGAAATTTAACATTTTTGCGTTCTGCCAAAAACTTAACACCAAGACAACTTCGTTGGTCTTTGTTTTTTGCAGAATTTGATTTTGTAATTATGTTTAAGCCTGGACGTTTGAATGGAAAGGCTGATGCATTATCTCGATGCTTTCCAGGAAGTTTGAAGGCAGATGATGGTGTTCCAGGTTCACTCTTGTCTGAGAAGAATTTTATAGTGGGTGAAGTACATAAAGAAGTAGATTTTCGAGAACAAATTCATCTATTATTATCTAAGGAAGAATTGTGGAAGAATGGGAAGCAGGAGATCCTGTGCAAAGTATTAAGGAAGGTTTGCCTTATGTAGATGCAAAATTGTTTCTTCCTTCTGAGAATTTACAGGAAGAGGCGTTGAAGAATTGCCATGATTCACCGTTGGCTGGTCATCCTGGAGTAAAGAAAACTTTAGAACTTCTTTGAAGAGAATTTTGGTGGGAAAAGATGCGTGAAGACACAGAAAATTATGTTAGAACTTGTGAAGTGTGTATTTGAGAAAAATCAGATCATCAAAAAGCTGCTGGTTTATTAGTTCCCTTGCCAATTCGACCTCGTCCATGGCATACTGTATCAATGGATTAAGGGATGTTCAACGATTTTAGTGGTAGTAGATGTTTTTTCTAAAGCAGGACATTTTATTCCTATTAAGGGAGCTGCTACAGCTATGTCTTTGGCACAGGCATTTTTGCAGAATGTAGTGAAACTTCATGGTTTGCCATGTCAGGTGATTTCAGATCGAGGAGCACAGTTTGTCTCTAAGTTTTAGAAGGCTTTGTGTAAGGAATTGGGCATTGAGATTAATTTGACAACTAGTTATCATCCAGAGGGTAATGGCTAAACAGAAAGGGTGAAGCAGGAATTAGAAAAGTACATTCGTTGTTATTTGGGTTCTGATCACAGTTGGGTGGAGTTGTTGTGGTTGGCAGAATTTTGTTATAACAACACTGTAAAGGGTTCTACTTCAATGTCACCATTTTTTGTAAACCAGGGATTTCATCCACGCTTTCTGAGAGGAGTAGTCTTAGAAGAGGTGGAAGTTCCTGATGTAGAGTGCAGGTTGAGAACTATGGGGGATAATTTGGAGAAGGCAGTTTGAGCTTTAAAATTAAGCAAATTAAGTTACAAGAAATTTGCGGATAAAAAACGTAGAGAGGCTCCTAAATATCAGGAGAAAAGGTATGGTTATCTACAAAAAATTTAGCTTTGAAAGGGAAGAACAAATGTAGTCCTCATTTTATTGGACCATTTGAGGTTGAAAAAATATTTTCCCCAGTTACTGTGAAGCTGAAGTTGCCATCTAGTATGAAAATACACCCTACATTTCATGTCAAATGGTTGAAGCCACGTAGAAGTGACACTAGATTAGTGGGAGTACCTGGTCCTGTATTTTCTGATGATGATTGTGAATATGAAGTCCAAGATGAAGTCCAAGCTATTTTGGATTCTAGAATTGTACGAGGTCATTTGCAATATTTAGTGGACTGGAAGGGGTACAGTCCAGAAGAGAGGTCTTGGGTTAGAAGTGAGGATGTCCATTCTCCTAGATTAACCAAAAAATTTCATCACCTAAAGCCTCCTAAACCAGGCCCTGGGACAGGGCTTTACGGGGGGGGTACTGTCAGGTTTTCACATTTTGTACCTCACATTGGCAAGGTTCCTAGGAGAACAGGGTGTTTCAAATACTATTCTAGGAAAGTTAGAATGGGAGGTTTGTTGAAGTATTAAATGAATCATGTTTAGAGAGTAGAACATTTCCTTTTTAGTTTGTTCATATTCCCTTAACTAACTTTCATTTAGAAAGATGAAACACTCCCAAGCCAAGATGGTGGAACACTTTTCCAGCAGTGAGTGGTTTAGTTTACTGCAGGCAGCATTGTGTTGTCATTTAGAATGTTCCTAACAGTTCTAAACTGCCTTTCATTAAAGTTTCTACCTGAGTAGGTCATGTTATAGTTAGGTCCAGAAATAAAGGTTTTTGGGCCTCATTACACGTTGTCTGGTAAGGGAATACCGTTACCGGTAACGAAATACCGGCAACGTTATTCTCCCAAGCCGATCACAACCCGGACCCACCGCTATTAGTGGACCCGTAAAGTACGGTGCCACTAATAGCGGCGGGGCCGCGTGCGCATGACCCCCACACCATAAATAGTGCCTTGGTGCTAATAGCACGCAATCACAACCCATGCATACATGGCAATACCGGCATCCCAAAGACCCAAAAAGCAGTTACCGGCATGGCGCTAATAACAGCAACGAAAACCACACGTTAACAGACCTGAGCAGTGTTCCCATCTGCCACAGGTGGACACAATCAGCACAGGTGGAGGCAATGGGGACAGGCAGCACTAAAGACACACCACACCCCTTCCCACACCCCTTCCCACAGCATGATGGTCCCAATGCCAGCAGCATGGCATGGGCCTGTGTACATGATTGCGGTGCAGCACCAACAACAACAGGCAGCACAGATGAGAGGAAGGAGGAGGAGGAGGAGGAGGGCAAGACTGGCACAGCAAGCACCACCAGGGCACCCAGAAATACCACAAGGGCAGCCAACAAACCCCTGGATTCAAGGCGAAGATGACCATGACATGTGTAAGGCACAACTAAATGTGCATCTGATAGAATATGCCCATGCCACTATGCAACCACCAGATGAGCATGATGTGGATGTGGATGAGCATGGGTGAAATGCTCCGCCAGGACATGCAAGAGGCGATGGCACGGCGGGACAGGATCTGCGTCAGCATCTGATTCAGGAATAGCATCATGTACAAAGGTGGGATATCATGGATGGAGAGATGTGCATTGTTGCCCTTGTGCCCATTTTGAGGCCCACAAAGGCCCCTGTCCCAAAGAAAATCACACATACACAATGATGGAGACCATGCCTGTGTTTCAACCTCAGAACAGTGTATTTCGAACATAATGTGAACAGAAAGTGCATGACCCCAACTGTGCAAATGCCCTTACCCCCCTCCCCCCACAACACCCCCGAATACACCCTTACCCCCCTCCCCCCACAACACCCCAAATACACCCTTACCCCCCTCTCCCCACAACACCCCCGAATACACCCTTACCCCCCTCCCCACACAACACCCCAAATACACCCTTACCCCTCTCCCCCCCAACACTCCCACGTGAGCCTCAAGGCGTGACCGTGTCCCTCTCCACATGTGGCAGATAGTCCTTGATTGCCCTATTTGTCAGTGCCTGCTCTGTCTTCGGGTGGTTGCGATGTGGTGCGCCTCAGGTTGTGCATAGACCGGCGTAGGGGGCTAGTTTGCCGTGAACTCCCTGAGGAGGCGGGCCCTGTTCTTCCTGGGTTGGGAGTGGGCATCTGCGCTCAATTGCATCTGCAATGCGGTTCATGGCCTGCCTTAGTTGGGCCATTTCATCGCAGATCCGGGTGGTGCATGCCTCCATGCACTCCCTTGTCTGCTGTGCAAATGCACCAATGTCCACCCTCAGGCGCCCTGTCTCAGCCACATGTTGCCCTACTAGACCAGTGATTTCGGTCTGCCGCTGAAAAATGGCTGGGAGGTCATGTTGCATGGTGGCTGCCGGTGGGATGGCTGATGCACCTGGATCCATTGCACTGGCATCAGGTGAGGATACCTGGGGGCTCCATGACACATCTTGGTTGTGGGTGGGTGATCCGCCTTGGTTAAACGGACCTGGTGAGAACATCGGGCTTGACAGTAAGGGGCGTGTCGTTATGGGGCTCTGACTCAGATCCTCAATGCCAGGTGCTACCTCCGCATCCGAAAGTGGGGCAGTGGCTGCTGCCTCACCCGTTGAGCTGGTGGCAGCAGAGGGCACTCCCTCAATGCTGCCTTCACTTGCTGGGAGACACACTCCCGTGGGTGCCACGACGGCAGCAGGCATGGCCTCTGGCTGCGTGGAACTGCTGCTCCTGCTGCCTTTGTCCCTGTGATCATGGTCACTCCTCCTGGGTCCCCTAGAGGATGTGGCGGTATCCCCCGTGGCATCCCACCTGGCTTTTTTCCTGGGTGCGGGAGCAGGTGTTGAAGTGTGTGGCTCCTCAGTTTCCGTGTGTGATCCTGCAGGGGTGAGAAAAGGGGAAAATCATCATCTATGGGCCTGCCTGCCTTATGTAGGATGCATACGTCATGCTGTCCAATGCATTTGGGGCTCTTCAGTGTGGAGGCAGGTAATGGGGATGTTGGCTGGCTCATGCATGTTTGGCCCTCTTTTGGACGGGTATGTGGTGATGCATGCATGTCTGTTTGTGGCTGGATCCACGGCATTCATATGGACACATGATTGGGGGACCCCTCACCCTTCACTGCGCATTAATTGGTGTATACACTCACCTGCATCGGATGAAATGGCCACGCCAAGCTCCATATCTCTGACCCCTTCGATCGATTCGATCCAATCGTGGAGGCACATATCTCCTCCCACTCCTTCAACTTCAATGGGGACTCTGCACCACCTCCTGTGCCCATTGCCATGTTGCGGTTCACTGATAATATATTCCGCACATGGACCCGGAGGTCGTCCCACCTCTTGCGGCAGTCCTTGACACTCCGGGTGGTTGTGCCCACCGCACTGACTTTTTGTGCGACTTTGGCCCAGATGGCCTTTTTCTTAAGGAGGGCCTCCCTCCGCATGTCATTCACAAACACTACTTCTGCATTGGCAGCAAGTGTGGTGGTCAGCTCCTCATTGGAAACATTTTCTTTGTTCTGGCGATCAGCTGTTTTTTTTAGGGCCTTCAGCATCTTCGGGCTATCCGGTATGGTTCCTGGTCGGAGTTCCCTGGATATATGTCCTAGATGCAGAGGATGGCAAGGGTTGTGTTTTTAAAGATGGCCGCCGTGCTCTTTCCCGTTCTTGTGCGATGGTGTAATTTCCCGTTCCGCTTTTTAACGGTGACCGGTAATACCGGTGACCGCTATTTACAGGTGGCGGGAGGGCGGAGGCGCTATCGACGGTTTGGACGACGCCGGTAAGGGGCGTTTTGGGGAATTTAGTGGCAGGGCGGTATGTCGCTATGCTCGTGTCCGCATACTCGTGATGGGACGCTATTAGCGGCCTCTTGCAAGGGCAGACACTCTGATAGCGCCATGCCGTTAAATTCTGATTTTTACCAGACAACGTGTAATGAGGCCCTTTGTCTTCATTTAAAATAGTTGTAGATTACTTATTTTAGTTTTTACCACATATGGTATACTACTCTATTTAGGTGAAGTCTGCAGTAGAAAGAAGAAAACAATTTCTAGTGACTCTGATGCAGTGCAGCTGATTCCAGTCTTCAGTTACAGACTAAGCTAAGTGAACTTTTGGATCTTCAAAGATTAATTCCTATTGGATTCAAGTATTTTAATGTTTATCATTTTAGTGTTTTTAAACTGAACTTAGAACTGTAATTTTGTATATTGATTTTACATTTTTAAAGATTGTTTTTTAGCGCATAATATTTATCTAATAATATTAACATGGCGCGGGGTGCTTATTCGTCGAGTTATTAATCTTAGAATTAGTTATAGTGCTAATTTCATTTTTTCTTCGGTGCGAGTTGCATTTGTTTTTGCTTGCACGTACCGTGTGTATATTTTGGATGCGCGTGTTTAGAGAAAAGGACCTAACAACGTTGTTTGTGCGTCGTGGCCATCTTGGATTTTCGTTTATTTCATTGTACGAGTGTGTTGCTTCACACGGAGAACTTTTGTGCATTAGATACTCTTCATGGATGCAGAAAATATCGATTTTTAAAGTCCATACAACAATATTTAATCTTCTCTTTATCTCAGACCGCTTGAGGTATTTAACATAATGAAATAACTATTTTAAATTCTAAATCTACTAAACTAGAATAGTATGGATAAAGTTCTTTGATGTTTATTTTTAAGGACATTCATTCATGATAATAGAGGAAGAGTTTATTTCGAAAGAACTTTTGAAGAAGAATTGTCTTTTTTAAGAAAAGAGTTACAGAAGTCTACAACCACATAACCAATTAAGAATATACACAGCATAACGACAATTCAAGTTTAGGCTACAGGTAATAGAACCTAGTTGATTAGAAAGTTTGGTCAAGTTGTAGAAAATTAGAAATGTATTAAAAGATTGAATTCTTATTTTAGGAACTCTGCGGAAATCTAAACACAAGGTCATTCCAGTGAAGACAGACAGAAGTGCCAGCAGTAGGAGTTCTAGTCTCTCTCTCTCTCTCCAATTCCCCTTTCCCCTTGGGTTTGCCTGTTCAGTAGTTTTATAGTTACTGGATTGTTGGGCAGGCAGGCTTAGGGGGTTTAGAGGACCAGCTTCACTCCTGCAGGATCCTTCAGCATCAGTTCCTGACAGAAGGAAATGCCCACGAAATTGATCCTGCCTGAGTGAAGATGGATCCTGAGTCTGGATTGAGTTTAGTAGTCTTGGAAAAGATTTTATTGGAAGTAAAGGAAGAATTAAGGGAGACTAGGAAAGAGACCTTGTCCCTGGGAATTAAGATGGAGGAGTTAAATAGTCAAGTCAAAAAGGGAGATGCAGCAGGATCTTCAGGTTTAAGATTTGGATTAGAAAGAGAACCACCCATTTTGTATCCTGAAGAAGTTGAAGTAAAAGAACCCAGAATAGTTACACAGAAAGAAAGAGGAGTAAATAGTTTTTTGGGAGGAACAATATAGTATCTACACCTTTAGCTCCACCAGAAAGGTTTGGAGGGGATTTCAGGAAATTCAAATCATCCATTATGCAATGTGAATTACATTATATGTGCAGACCAGAGGCATTTCCCACAGAAACTTCTAGAGTAGCATTTCTAATCTCATATCTCACAGGAGAAGCAGCAGCTTGGTCAGTGCCTTTTGTAGAGAGAAGAGCAGTAGAGTTACATAGTTGGTCGGATTTTAAGTTGATTTTTGGGAGAATGTTTGATAGAAGAACACATTCTCAGAGCATAGATGGAGAACTGTTAGAGTTACGGCAGGGAAATCGTGAGTTGATTTCTTACATCACACAGTTCAGGGGATTGGTGTTAGAAAGTGGTTGGCCAGAAGAAAAAAGAGCTTCCATTTTTTATAGAGGTCTACGAGATGAGTTGAAAGACGCCTTGTCAAATATTGTAGAGAGACCAACCTCTAGTGAAGATCTAATTAATTTAGTGATGCAATTAGACATGAGATTGGGAGAGAGAAGATTAGAAAAGCGAAGAAATTTTTCCGAGAATAGAGTTTGGTTCAGGAATGAACGTTCCAGAACAGAGCAAGTTAAGGAGGTTAAGGGTTTTCTGCAGAATGATACAGTTAGATCAGTTAGGCCACCATTGACTAAGGAAGAAAAGGACAGAAGAAGAAAAGAAAATGTGTGCCTATATTGTGGTGATAGTACTCATTTTGTAGGGAAATGTCCACGTACCCCAAAGCGATTTCAACCAATTACGGGAAAAGGTCAACAGGTGGCGAATACAGTTCAGACAGCAGTTCCATACATCACATTAAACGTATCCTTTAATTGGGAAGGTAAGCCAAAATGTGGTGGACCATGTGTTATTGATTTGGGGGCAACAGGATATTTTTTTGATATTGGTTTGGCAGGTAGATTGGGAATTGCAGTACTTAAAAAAGAAATACCAGAGAAAGTACGAGCTGTAGATGGATCACCACTTACCTCTGGGTTGATAACTCAAATGACAGCTACATTAAGGATGAATATTGGAGAAGAGCATAGTGAAGAAATTGAGTTTGAATTAATAAATGCACCACAGTTACTAATTATTTTAGGACTGCCTTGGCTATCTTTACATAATCCCATAATAGATTGGGGAAAGAGAACAGTAGAGTTTAAATTGTGTTATTGTAAGGAACAATGTTTAACAGGATTAGATGAGGAAGGTCAGGAGGGAATTTCTAAATCCATTGGAGTCTGTTAAGCAGCTGGATTGATGAACGAGCATATAGTGGGAGCAGTAGCTGGAGTCTTACTAGAGTGCTGTAAAGATTTTCAGGATGTTTTTGATAAGAAGGAAACTAATGAATTATCACCTCACAGATCATTTGATTGCAAAATTGATCTTGAACTAGGAGCACCAATTCCTTGTGGAAGAATTTATGCTCTTACAGAAAAGGAGAACGAGTTGAAAATTTAGAGGAAAATCTAGCTAAAGGATTTATTCGACACTCGCAATCACCAGCAGCCTCACCTCTATTCTTTGTCCCAAAGAAAGACAAAACTCTGAGAACATGCATTGACTACAGAGCTCTGAATAAAATGACTATCAAAAATCGCTATCCATTACCATTAATATCAGTAATGTTGGATAGAATTCAAGGAGCTAAGATCTTCACAAAATTGGATTTACGAGGGGCCTATCACCTGGTTCGTGTTCGTGAAGGAGACGAGTGGAAAACAGCATTTAGAATACGCTACAGGCTTTTTGAGTACCAGGTGATGCCATTTGGCCTTTGTAACGCTCCAGCGGCATTTCAATTTTTTATAAATCAGGTCCTTCGCGAATACTTAGATGTATTTGTGGCTGTGTACATTGACGACATCTTGATTTTTTCTAAAGAAGAAGAACAACATTTGGAACATGTAAAAAAGGTCTTAGTGAAATTGCGTGAGAACAAACATTTTGCAAAACTGTAAAAGAGTCAGTTCCACACCGATAGTGTGGAGTTTTTAGGTTTTGTTTTATCTCCGGAAGGTCTTGAAATGGACTCGAATAAAGTAAAAGCAGTAAGAGAATGTCCACAACCAGGTTCTGTTAAAGATATTCAATTTTTTATTGGATCTCAGTTTGTATCTCCAATTACTAAATTGTTTAAAAAATGAATAAAGTTTTTATGGAGTGAGGAGGCTGAAGACGCCTTTAAATTTCTTAAAGAAAAATTTATTTCAGGACCAATTTTGTTACATCCTGATGTGGATCAACTTTTCTTTGTGGAAGCAGATACTTCTGATTGTGCCATGGGAGCAGTGTTATCGTAACGCCATCCAAGAACAGGACAGATTCATCCGGTAGCATTTTTTTCCATGAAGTTTACATCAGCCGAAAGGAATTATACTATCACAGACCGAGAACCTTTGGCCATCCAAACTGCATTTGAGGAATGGAGACATTATCTTCTGGGTGGACGTCATCAAGTTACAGTTTTAACTGATCACAGAAATTTAACATTTTTGCGTTCTGCCAAAAACTTAACACCAAGACAACTTCGTTGGTCTTTGTTTTTTGCAGAATATGATTTTGTAATTATGTTTAAGCCTGGACGTTTGAATGGAAAGGCTGATGCATTATCTCGATGCTTTCCAGGAAGTTTGAAGGCAGATGATGGTGTTCCAGGTTCACTCTTGTCTGAGAAGAATTTTATAGTGGGTGAAGTACATAAAGAAGTAGATTTTCGAGAACAATTCATCTATTATTATCTAAGGAAGAATTGTGGAAGAATGGGAAGCAGGAGATCCTGTGCAAAGCATTAAGGAAGGTTTGCCTTATGTAGATGCAAAATTGTTTCTTCCTTCTGAGAATTTACAGGAAGAGGCGTTGAAGAATTGGCATGATTCACCGTTGGCTGGTCATCCTGGAGTAAAGAAAACTTTAGAACTTCTTTGAAGAGAATTTTGGTGGGAAAAGATGCGTGAAGACACAGAAAATTATGTTAGAACTTGTGAAGTGTGTATTTGAGAAAAATCAGATCATCAAAAAGCTGCTGGTTTATTAGTTCCCTTGCCAATTCGACCTCGTCCATGACATACTGTATCAATGGATGAAGGGATGTTCAACCATTTTAGTGGTAGTAGATGTTTTTTCTAAAGCAGGACATTTTATTCCTATTAAGGGAGCTGCTACAGCTATGTCGTTGGCACAGGCATTTTTGCAGAATGTAGTGAAACTTCATGGTTTGCCATGTCAGGTGATTTCAGATCGAGGAGCACAGTTTGTCTCTAAGTTTTAGAAGGCTTTGTGTAAGGAATTGGGCATTGAGATTAATTTGACAACTAGTTATCATCCAGAGGGTAATGGCTAAACAGAAAGGGTGAAGCAGGAATTAGAAAAGTACATTCGTTGTTATTTGGGTTCTGATCACAGTTGGGTGGAGTTGTTGTGGTTGGCAGAATTTTGTTATAACAACACTGTAAAGGGTTCTACTTCAATGTCACCATTTTTTGTAAACCAGGGATTTCATCCACGCTTTCTGAGAGGAGTAGTCTTAGAAGAGGTGGAAGTTCCTGATGTAGAGTGCAGGTTGAGAACTATGGGGGATAATTTGGAGAAGGCAGTTCGAGCTTTAAAATTAAGCAAATTAAGTTACAAGAAATTTGCGGATAAAAAACGTAGAGAGGCTCCTAAATATCAGAAAGGAGAAAAGGTATGGTTATCTACAAAAAATTTAGCTTTGAAAGGGAAGAACAAATGTAGTCCTCATTTTATTGGACCATTTGAGGTTGAAAAAATATTTTCCCCAGTTACTGTGAAGCTGAAGTTGCCATCTAGTATGAAAATACACCCTACATTTCATGTCAAATGGTTGAAGCCACGTAGAAGTGACACTAGATTAGTGGGAGTACCTGGTCCTGTATTTTCTGATGATGTTTGTGAATATGAAGTCCAAGATGAAGTCCAAGCTATTTTGGATTCTAGAATTGTACGAGGTCATTTGCAATATTTAGTGGACTGGAAGGGGTACAGTCCAGAAGAGAGGTCTTGGGTTAGAAGTGAGGATGTCCATTCTCCTAGATTAACCAAAACATTTCATCACCTAAAGCCTCTTAAACCAGACCCTGGGACAGGGCTTTACAGGGGGGGTACTGTCAGGTTTTCACATTTTGTACCTCACATTGGCAAGGTTCCTAGGAGAACAGGGTGTTTCAAATACTATTCTAGGAAAGTTAGAATGGGAGGTTTGTTGAAGTATTAAATGAATCATGTTTAGAGAGTAGAACATTTCCTTTTTAGTTTGTTCATATTCCCTTAACTAACTTTCATTTAGAAAGTTGAAACACTCCCGAGCCAAGATGGTGGAACACTTTTCCAGCAGTGAGTGGTTTAGTTTACTGCAGGCAGCATTGTGTTGTCATTTAGAATGTTCCTAACAGTTCTAACCTGCCTTTCATTAAAGTTTCTACCTGAGTAGGTCATGTTATAGTTAGGTCCAGAAATAAAGGTTTTTGGGCCTCATTACACGTTGTCTGGTAAGGGAATACCGTTACCAGTAACGAAATACCGGCAACGTTATTCTCCCAAGCCGATCACGACCCGGACCCACCGCTATTAGTGGACCCGTAAAGTACGGTGCCACTAATAGCGGCGGGGCCGCGTGCGCATGACCCCCACACCATAAATAGTGCCATGGTGCTAATAGCACGCAATCACAACCCATGCATACATGGCAATACCGGCATCCCAAAGACCCAAAAAGCAGTTACCGGCATGGTGCTAATAACAGCAACGAAAACCACACGTTAACAGACCTGAGCAGTGTTCCCATCTGCCACAGGTGGACACAATCAGCACAGGTGGAGGCAATGGGGACAGGCAGCACTAAAGACACACCACACCCCTTCCCACACCCCTTCCCACAGCATGATGGTCCCAATGCCAGCAGCATGGCATGGGCCTGTGTACATGATTGCGGTGCAGCACCAACAACAACAGGCAGCACAGATGAGAGGAAGGAGGAGGAGGAGGAGGAGGGCAAGACTGGCGCAGTAAGCACCACCAGGGCACCCAGAAATACCACAAGGGCAGCCAACAAACCCCTGGATTCAAGGCGAAGATGACCATGACATGTGTAAGGCACAACTAAATGTGCATCTGATAGAATATGCCCATGCCACTATGCAACCACCAGATGAGCATGATGTGGATGTGGCTGAGCATGGGTGAAATGCTCCGCCAGGACATGCAAGAGGCGATGGCACGGCGGGACAGGATCTGCGTCAGCATCTGATTCAGGAATAGCATCATGTACAAAGGTGGGATATCATGGATGGAGAGATGTGCATTGTTGCCCTTGTGCCCATTTTGAGGCCCACAAAGGCCCCTGTCCCAAAGAAAATCACACATACACAATGATGGAGACCATGCCTGTGTTTCAACCTCAGAACAGTGTATTTCGAACATAATGTGAACAGAAAGTGCATGACCCCAACTGTGCAAATGCCCTTACCCCCCTCCCCCCACAACACCCCCGAATACACCCTTACCCCCCTCCCCCCACAACACCCCCAAATACACCCTTACCCCCCTCTCCCCACAACGCCCCCGAATACACCCTTACCCCCCTCCCCACACAACACCCCAAATACACCCTTACCCCTCTCCCCCCCAACCCTCCCACGTGAGCCTCAAGGCGTGACCATGTCCCTCTCCACATGTGGCAGATAGTCCTTGATTGCCCTATTTGTCAGTGCCTGCTCTGTCTTCGGGTGGTTGCGATGTGGTGCGCCTCAGGTTGTGCATAGACCGGCGTAGGGGGCTAGTTTGCCGTGAACTCCCTGAGGAGGCGGGCCCTGTTCTTCCTGGGTTGGGAGTGGGCATCTGCGCTCAATTGCATCTGCAATGCGGTTCATGGCCTGCCTTAGTTGGGCCATTTCATCGCAGATCCGGGTGGTGCATGCCTCCATGCACTCCCTTGTCTGCTGTGCAAATGCACCAATGTCCACCCTCAGGCGCCCTGTCTCAGCCACATGTTGCCCTACTAGACCAGTGATTTCGGTCTGCCGCTGAAAAATGGCTGGGAGGTCATGTTGCATGGTGGCTGCCGGTGGGATGGCTGATGCACCTGGATCCATTGCACTGGAATCAGGTGAGGATACCTGGGGGCTCCATGACACATCTTGGTTGTGGGTGGGTGATCCGCCTTGGTTAAACGGACCTGGTGAGAACATCAGGCTTGACAGTAAGGGGCATGTCGTTATGGGGCTCTGACTCAGATCCTCAATGCCAGGTGCTACCTCCGCATCCGAAAGTGGGGCAGTGGCTGCTGCCTCACCCGTTGAGCTGGTGGCAGCAGAGGGCACTCCCTCAATGCTGCCTTCACTTGCTGGGAGACACACTCCCGTGGGTGCCACGACGGCAGCAGGCATGGCCTCTGGCTGCGTGGAACTGCTGCTCCTGCTGCCTTTGTCCCTGTGATCATGGTCACTCCTCCTGGGTCCCCTAGAGGATGTGGCGGTATCCCCCGTGGCATCCCACCTGGCTTTTTTCCTGGGTGCGGGAGCAGGTGTTGAAGTGTGTGGCTCCTCAGTTTCCGTGTGTGATCCTGCAGGGGTGAGAAAAGGGGTAAATCATCATCTATGGGTCGGCCTGCCTTATGTAGGATGCATACGTCATGCTGTCCAATGCATTTGGGGCTCTTCAGTGAGGAGGCAGGTAATGGGGATGTTGGCTGGCTCATGCATGATTGGCCCTGTTTTGGACGGGTATGTGGTGATGCATGCATGTCTGTTTGTGGCTGGATCCACGGCATTCATATGGACACATGATTGGGGGACCCCTCACCCTTCACTGCGCATTAATTGGTGTATACACTCACCTGCATCGGATGAAATGGCCACGCCAAGCTCCATATCTCTGACCCCTTCGATCGATTCGACTCCAATCGTGGAGGCACATATCTCCTCCCACTCCTTCAACTTCAATGGGGACTTTGCGCCACCTCCTGTGCCCATTGCCATGTTGCGGTTCACTGATAATATATTCCGCACATGGACCCGGAGGTCGTCCCACCTCTTGCGGCAGTCCTTGACACTCCGGGTGGTAGTGCCCACCGCACTGACTTTTTGTGCGACTTTGGCCCAGATGGCCTTTTTCTTAAGGAGGGCCTCCCTCCGCATGTCATTCACAAACACTACTTCTGCATTGGCAGCAAGTGTGGTGGTCAGCTCCTCATTGGAAACATTTTCTTTGTTCTGGCGATCAGCTGTTTTTTTTAGGGCCTTCAGCATCTTCGGGCTATCCGGTATGGTTCCTGGTCAGAGTTCCCTGGATATATGTCCTAGATGCAGAGGATGGCAAGGGTTGTGTTTTTAAAGATGGCCGCCGTGCTCTTTCCCGTTCTTGTGCGATGGTGTAATTTCCCGTTCCGCTTTTTAACGGTGACCGGTAATAGCGGTGACCGCTATTTACAGGTGGCGGGAGGGCGGAGCGCTATCGACGGTTTGGACGACGCCGGTAAGGGGCGTTTTGGGGAATTTAGTGGCAGGGCGGTATGTCGCTATGCTCGTGTCCGCATACTTGTGATGGGACGCTATTAGCGGCCTCTTGCAAGGGCGGACACTCTGATAGCGCCATGCCGTTAAATTCTGATTTTTACCGGACAACGTGTAATGAGGCCCTTTGTCTTCATTTAAAATAGTTGAAGATTACTTATTTTAGTTTTTACCACATATGGTATACTACTCTATTTAGGTGAAGTCTGCAGTAGAAAGAAGAAAACAATTTCTAGTGACTCTGATGCAGTGCAGCTGATTCCAGTCTTCAGTTACAGACTAAGCTAAGTGAACTTTTGGATCTTCAAAGATTAATTCCTATTGGATTCAAGTATTTTAATGTTTATCATTTTAGTGTTTTTAAACTGAACTTAGAACTGTAATTTTGTATATTGATTTTACATTTTTAAAGATTGTTTTTTAGCGCATAATATTTATCTAATAATATTAACATGGCGCGCGGTGCTTATTCGTTGAGTTATTAATCTTAGAATTAGTTATAGTGCTAATTTCATTTTTTCTTCGGCACGAGTTGCATTTGTTTTTGCTTGCTGTACCGTGTGTACATTTTGGATGCGTGCGATTAAAGAAAAGGACCTAACGACCTTGTTCGTGCGTTGCTTCACACAGAGAACTTTTGTGCATTAGAGACTCTTCATGAATGCAGAAAATATCGATTTTTAAAGTCCATACAAAAATATTTAATCATCTCTTCATCTCAGACCGCCTGTGGTATTTAACATAATAAAAAAACTTTTTTAAATTCTAAATCTACTAAACTAGAATAGTATGGATAAAGTTCTTTGATGTTTATTTTTAAGGACATTCATTCGTGATAATAGAGGAAGAGTTTATTTTGAAAGAACTTTTGAAGAAGAATTGTCTTTTTTAAGAAAAGAGTTACAGAAGTCTACAACCACATAACCAATTAAGAATATACACAGCCTAACGGCAATTCAAGCTTAGACTACAGGTAATAGAACCTAGTTGATTAGAAAGTTTGGTCAAGTTGTAGAAAATTAGAAATGTATTAAAAGATTGAATTCTTATTTTAGGAAGTCTGCGGAAATCTAAACACAAGGTCATTCCAGTGAAGACAGACAGAAGTGCCAGCAGTAGGAGTTCCAGTCTCTCTCTCTCTCCAATTCCCCTTTCCCCTTGGGTTTGCCTGTTCAGTAGTTTTATAGTTACTGGATTGTTGGGCAGGCAGACTTAGGGCGTTTAGAGGACCAGCTTCACTCCTGCAGGATCCTTCAGCATCAGTTCCTGACATTTTCTCCTTTTGTAATGGCTTGGAAGGTGAAGAGCGATGGTCTGGAGGGTTGCCTGGAGCAATGCCAGAAGTTAAGATTCATTTGAAATCTGTCAGCCATCACCTCTTGCATTTTGCTTGAGTTTGGTAAAGCAGATGTTGAGTCAATACTATTTTTGGCTAGTAATCAGTTCAAAAAGAGAGATTTTGTGGCAGAATAGGTGTAGATTGAATGGCCATCAAGACAAGCGTCAATCAGATGTCCCAACTTGGTCCAGAATCAACCACACACTTTTTCAAGATACTCACAATTATTTTGTTGTATCTCTCGCACCCCATCTCGATGCTGCCCGATAAGTTATGTGGAGTTTTCTTTTTAACTCTAGAATTTCCCACATCTTAGTCTTCACCAGACTAGTAAAATTACTACCTCTGTTGGACCCAACTCTTTGAGGAAGACTGAAACGAGAGAAGATGTACTTAATCATCAAAGCAGTGGCTGTCTCTGCCATACAATTTGGCGCATGAAGACCCTCAATCACACTTTGTGAAGAGGCATGTCACTGTCAACAAATATTTGTTTCCTCAAGTGAACGAGTGACTGGTCCAATGAAGTCTACTTGAAAATCAGAAAATGGTAATATCTGTCCTCTTGCCTGTAAAGATGCTCTGTCTGTGGGAGAATTTGCCTGGAACTGAGCACACACAAGACATCATGGCCCAATGTAAGCGACTTCACAAAGTATCTCCAGTGTCTTTTGACCAGCAATGGCAGACTCATGGGACCGGTTCAGCATCAGCCTTCAGAATGAGGATGGTACCACCATGCTGTTCACACCCAGATCGGGGGGTTCCTCCCCAAAAGCCTGTCTTGAATCATAAACATATTCTGAAATTTCATCAAAATACAAAGATATTCCTTTCCCTTGTAGTCTGATTCTGCTAGAGGCAATCTGACAGTATCTTCCTAATATTTACAGAATTTGCCAAATATAGGAACCACTTTTAGAGCAGTGATCAAGTCTGCCTCAGGAGTATCTCTACTCCACTGAGCATCTGTAAATTCAGTGTGGGTTTGTGATCCGGTCACTGTAGTTACCTGGATTATGCCCAGGAGGTCCCCCTTGTAGATCTCCTGTTTTGGTCAATGGATCAGCCAAGTCATTTGCAGTCTTATCAGGACCCTCTGACTTGGAATGCCTTTGATAATTTTTCCAGTAGATTGTCCTTTCATTAGACATCACTAGATCATCAATAGTCTGGCTTAATCTACCATGTTTTAACAGTTTATTATTAGCACACAGCATGCCCCTGTTTTTCCAATTAATCAGGTGTTCCATAATCCTATTTTGCACATAATCATAAACAGTGATAATCACCAGTTTTGTGAAATGGTGGTTTATAGCAGTGAGGGCAACTTGATAAGTTGCCATCAGCTCTGCCACCTGAATGCTTCAGGGACCTATTTTGTAACCAGCAGAGCTTTCGGGAAGATAATTTACCCATGCATTCCCAATCCCAGAAACCAATTCTTTCTCCCTGTATTTTGTAATATGGTAGGAACACCCATTCACATAAACTGTGGGTATCCCATGACACATGTTTTCTTTGAATACTTTGTACAGGGGTGCCAGGTATGCCTCCACATTACTCTTGATGATTAGACTTTCATCTTCGAAACAGTGTTATTCTGCACAATCCTGTAAGTCTGCCAATCTTTGAGCTAGAGGGCTCTTCTTATTTTGGTCATACCTGACTGCCACAGGAAAGTCCTGCATTGACAGAATCCAAGAAGTGATTCTTGAATTAGAAAGATTTGCAGCATATCTATCAGGATATTGTAACGGTTGGTGGGAGGACTCTGCTATGATGTTCTCGCCCTGGATAAACTGGTGGTCATTTTTCGATGCCCTCATTGTTGCCAGAAGGGCTTTTTTGCAATCATTGAATTTTTCTTCTACAGAGGATGATGTCTTCCTCACGTAGGAGATTACCTTATTGAATTTGTCATGTTTTTGACACAACACTGCCATCAAACAGGTTTCCGAGAAGCCAGTCTCCAAGAAAAACTCCTTATTCTTGATGGTGTAAGCCAAACAAGGAGCTTGTGACAGGCTTCTTTTCAATCGCTTCAATGCGTAGGATTGTGCTTCACCCCGACCTTCAATAAGTGTATGTAATGTTGAGTGATCTCTGCATAATCCTCAATACGTTTTTTACCATCAGTAGTCAGTCCATGGAGTTCTTTAGTTTCAGTAGTGTCTTGATCACCTTTTTTCTGGGGATTGAGACCCTCAGATGTGATTTCACGTATTAGAAAGTTCAGTCTGATCTTACAGCATTGCGCTTTCTGGAAAGATCATTTTGCACAAGCTTTTTCCAACTGGGTAAGAAGTTTTCTGATTTCTGCCAAATGTTCTTCCACAGTTAAACTTTATATCAACAGATTGTCCACATAGGCCAAGTTTCCTCTTTCACTGAGATCAGATATGGCTCTATGAAGTAAACTGTTTTACTCATTTCTTGACGTGATGTATATGAAGCGAGTACAGGTCCAAGTATATTGTTACCCTTGGAAGCGTGCCCCCCGAAGGTAAAGGCAAGTTTCTACTGGTCTTCCCTATTCACGGGTACTGTCAAATGACAATTTTTCAAGTCAAGAGCTGAGTGCACTTTTGATCCTTGGATCTGTGCCAGTCCTTGATCGATATAGGGAAGAGGCCACCTTGACATGTGGGCCCATTTATTCAACTCCCTCAGGTCAGCATAAAGTCTCCATTGTCCATTCGGTTTTAGGATCCACAGTACTGGGCTCTTAAAGGTATTGTGGATAGGATGAATTATGCCATGGAATTCCAGGTTTCTGATAATCTCATTGAGTGATTCTGTGGAGATGAGAGGCACCGGTATTGCCTTACAAACATGGGAGCCATTTTGTGATCCGGTGGTATCGCCATAGAATGAATAGTTGTCTGCCCATAATCACAGGAGTCAACTGAGGTGGAACTCTGGAAATCCAGGAATGCATGTCTCATTTGTAGTCGCTGGCCATCGGTTTCACAGGAATTGGCCAGAATGATCTGTTTTTCCAGCATCTGCCGAAAACCCTGAAATACTGCTGGAGTTTATGTTTCAGAAGTATCCACCAACTAAGTGTACAGATTTATTTTAATGGTATTTACCGGGACAGGAGGTTCAATGGATTTGAGATAGATGTTATGAACTCTAAATACTACCTCATCTTCCAAGATGTCACAGGTAGCATCTTCTACCCTGTAAGGGCATGAGGAATACATGTTCCCCATGTAGTGTGTTGATCTTTTATGGTTGGATACTGTCTGTTTTGTTAGAACAATTTTCAGGAATTGTACCTATAATTTCATTTTCTAAATCAATAGAATAATATTGGGAATCAACTGACATTCCAATAGAGGTGTCTGCACCCAAAGTCATACTTTGAGGGTTGCTATTATCTGCCAATATTCAAATGGTGTTGTCATTTAGATTGACTAAGGTTGTTGGATGCAGGCGGCACAATCCTTGTTGATGGAAGACATGACTCAAGTTTACAAATGTTTCCTAATATTTTGATTGACCAAAACAATTCTTCACGTAGGAAGCTTTTTCCATTGTTTAGACCCACTCTGGCAAACACAGAATCTTTCCCTCCATTTATCTGGATGATGAAGAATGTGTTTGCCTTTTTTCTGGATGTCAGCCAAATTAGAAAGAATAGTTTGAATTTCTGTGGGGTCCTCCTGAATATAGAACTTCAGGGTATCTCCGTCCAATGTGGAACACCACTTGTTGTTGAGCTAGAGATTATTTCTTGAGAGTTGGGATGAGGTCACCTCACTACTCTGTTCTCGTACTGAGATTATGGTGATTTCGGAAACAGATCATTTTGAAAATGAAATTCAATTGGGATGTCGTTCAATCAAGTGACAAGCACCTTCCAGGTTGACCTAATTGGTACTTCTCTTCAGCTTGATGGGATGGTTTGTTTGGGTTCAGATAATCCAAACTTGTCCTGGGCCTCAAGCCCAGGGACCGTATCTCTCCAGGACTGAAATCTCTACACTGGCTCCCACTGGCTGCGAGGATAAAGTTCAAAACCCTCTGCATTGTCCACAAGGCCTTCTGGGGCCTGGGGCATAACTACCTTCAACTCTCTCTTCCTAAATATCTTCCTTCCCGAGCCCTTCGCTCATCCGTCTCCAACTCCCTCAGGGTCAGACGCTTCTCGAAGCAACGAGGGGGGGTAGATCTCTATCCACGGCAGGGGCTTCCCTCTGGAACAGCCTTCCTGCCTCCCTGAAACTTGAGGAGAACCATCTCCGGTTCCGGAAGCACCTAAAAACCTTCCTCTTTGCTTCTGCTTTCTCTCTCCCTCTCCCCTGCTAACTCTTCGCTGAAACTGCACTGCAATTGGGCCACTCTCACCGACCCCGGTCCTGGGCCCAGCCACTCTCCACTTGCACTGCCTCCATGGCAACCCCTGCACTGCGGGACTGTCTCTGTATCCCTACAGCCCCCCCTTCCCAGCACTTGTCTGCACTTACCTTGCACTTGCCACCAGCTGGCCCTCTTACTTATTTATTTTATTTTATTCTACTTACCTTGTACTACACTCCCCCCCTCCCCTGCCCCTTGCACTTTCTCCCTTCCCGCTACCCCTGAACTTGCGCGATCTGAATGCCACCTGGCCTAGTAGGATCGTTGTCTGTCTTCCCCTTGTTCCCCCCTCCCTGCCTCGTCGCGCCTTGAAACACTTGTGTATAGGTGTGTTACAAATGCCATATCATATCATATCATATCATAACCAGGTTCAGGCTCAATCCATCAGAGGGGACAGCCTCCAAAGAAAATTGATCCGCAGTAAATAGGGTGTGACCCCTGGAGTCACAATGTTTGCTGGATGTTTCAGATGGTGTCACCCAATTTTAATTTCCAGAGCCACAATCCCATTAACATAAATTTCCTTTCCATCCAACACTTTGGATTTGTCCTAGAAGAGGTTTGAGAGGAATTGTATGGCTCTACCCTCTTCCGAGGGTGAGTTTCTCAAACATTTGTTTTGAAATCAAGGTTGCAGGTGACCCTATATCTACCAGATCTAATAAATAATACTAAGCGTGTATTTTGGACACCTACAATTTCTAGGCCTAGCCTACATAAAAAATGTGTATTATTTGACAGCTCTACATGAATTTTCTCGATGTCGATAATTTATATGGCAAAACCTTGGGTGGCCCCCATACCTGTATTTCCTTCCTTTAGGTCAAATTCACGGGGCTTGGTTTGGGAACCTGTTGGAATAAATAGAAATAGGAACTTGGAAATAAGATAGGGATTAGGTGTATCCCCTTTTCCGCACACTGTTTGTTGGCATATCTTTCCAGAGGGCAATCCTAAGAATCTTTTTTAGGAGGGAGGGTACCTCTACTGTTTGTGGACTTTCAGGGTTTATCACATTGACTTTTGTACCTAAGGGTTTCTTTGCACTTCTCGATCTCGTTTCAGAATTCTCAGATTTAGGGTTTTCCATTTTTACCCACTTTTCATTAGGAGTCACTCCATCTCTGAAAGGGAATACTTTCTTTCCTGGGTTTTCTGTGTACTCTTCTGTGTCAATGGTGGCAATTACGATTTAATATTCTTGGCATTTCACTCTTTTTCTCTAGTTCTTGTAGTGTTATTCCCCATTGGAAAGAGTTGTCGCTACTATTTTCTTTGATTTCTTTATGAAATTCAGGGGACGTTATATGGGTCAGAAAGAAAGCTTCCTCTAAGGCTTGGCATATCTTTTCATACCCATCCCCTTTTTCTTCTTTGACAAGGATACTATTACTGGGGTACAACGTCCTTTCGTCGCAGAATGTTTACTGTGAATTTTATTTTGAAAAAACCCATCGAATTCTTTCAAAAATGGGGGGGGTTGGGAGGGAACCCCGCACCCAAAAAAAATAAAAAAAAATCGATGGGTTTTTTGAAAAATATGTTGCGATAAAAAACCCTGTGAAAAAACATTCCGCGATGAAATGACATGGAACCATTACTGGGATGGCTTGCCTCTTGCCATTGGCCCCCGAGCACCTGATCCAGACATTGAGGCATTTTGGGGAACACTTGCAGTCTGAGGGTCCGGTTGGGCCATCAACATCTGTCCAATGTTCTCAGTCAATTGCTTGACCTGTCACTCAGGCTGAGAGAACTTTTCTCCTCCCTCAGAACCGTAGGAAGGTTTTGGGTCATACCTTTGTTGTTCTCTGGAAGGGTAGCTATGTCTTCTAGCAAAGTAACTCAGGTATGTTTGAAATTTACCGCTGCAGCCTTCATTTCTTGGTCTCCACTCTGCTTGATTCTGGGCTCTATTGTCTTGGAATGTAGGAGGAGGCAAAATTGTTTTGAACATTTTGGTTTGGAGGGCGTGTAAGATTTCTTTCCCATGAAGGATTCTGAGTAGGATTTCCTGGGGAAATGGACCTATGATTTGGATTCCCCCCTGTAGAGTGGGAGTGTATCTGTAGCACATGATGGGACTAGAGCCCAGGTACTATGTACTTATGTTGGTACGAGTGTCAGAAGGGTTGGTATTTTAGAACACTGGTTGAGTGTCACTTGATTGGGACTTCTGTCGTTAATTCTGTTTGGTGGTAGAAGCATTCTTTGAACCCATGACTCCTGATCCAAAGGAGGGACACTCTTCACCTTCACCACTTTGATGGTGGTATGAATTGAATTTGATTTGGGAGTTTTGGGATTATTTTTATTTTCTCGAGGATTTTGAACCTCATAATTCCTAGGAGCCTGTGAAAACACCCATTAGAGAGTTTGAGAATCGTTGAAGTCCTGTTATATTATCTTATGTTATTTGGTATTTATATAGCGCTCTATATATCATTGGTATGACCTTAAAGCGCTGGTAATTTGAACACCCTCAGGGACCGCAGTCCAGGTCAGTAGAGAGAAAACGTGTCGTAGGATGCGTGGGTGCACCCGTTATGTGTGCAGCTGATGTAATTGCCAGATGGTAGCTGCATCCTAACCTTAGGTGGAGAAGATATCAGTTGAATGTGTGCAGTCTGGTGGGTGGACACCCAGACTGGGTTCTGGCTGCATTAGGCCTGTAGTATGCTTCTGTGGGCAGCTACCCCGGAATGTCATGGGATAGCTGCGTTTTAGTAGAGTGATGAGGTGTTCATGGGGTAATGCTCATATGTGAACAGCTAGACAGCTAGGCCAAATTGATAAGGGGTATAGCTGCATTCTAATTGTGTGATGGTGTAGAGTAGAGAGTAAGCATAATGATATGGGATGGAAGTGTTTGCGTGGGTTTATGAGCCAATGCAGCAGGAGCAATTTCTAGGTCGAAGTTACTGATAATAATTGTTCTTCTATCTAAGTGTGTCATTTTCTGAGATTTTTCCATCTTGTTTGGGTGTGAATCAGGTTAATGTTCACAATTCTAACTAGGTGTGGAATTGGCAACATTCACAAGCCTATTTAGATGTGACGCAGGCCAATTTTCACAATTCTAACCACGTGTGGCACAAGTCAACATTCACAATCCCATCTAGGTGCGACGCAAGCTAATGTTCACAATTCTAACCAAATGTGGCACTCGCTATCATGTACAATTCTGTCCGGGTCCGGCGTGGGCCGAATGTCCATAATTCTCTCTAAATGTTGGACTACTTAACATTCACAGTCCTATCTAGATGTGATGCAGGCTAATGTTCACAGTACCAACTAGGTGTGGCATTGCTAACATTCATAATTCTGTCTGGGTCCGGAGCATGCTAATGTTCACAATTCTCTCTAAATATTGGCCTACTTCACATTCAAAATCCTATCTAGATGTGATGCGGGCCAATGGTCACAATTCTAACTAAGTGTGGTATTGCTAACATTCATAATTCTGTCAGGGTCTGGCACAATTCTAACTAGGTGTGGCATTGAAGAAAAACAAAGATGTTCCCAGTCTCACTGCGCCAAGACATTATAATTAGTTGTTTGTGCAAAGAGAAGCCTTTATTGTTTGTGCGAAGAGAAACCTGACACGTGTTTCAAGCTGTGTACATCTTTTCATCAGAGGCTTAGGTTGCAACAATAAGAACTCCACATTTAACGTAGGACAATGTCAGATACACTTCTCAAAATGCCTCACATTGCAATGGTAACACGAGTAGACTGAAACACACGGTCATTGAGCTTTCCGCAACTGCGAGGCATTTTGAGAACTGTATCTGGCATTGTCCTACTTTAAATGTGGAGTTCTTATTGTTGCAACCTAAGCCTCTGATGAAGCCTCTGATGAAAGCTGTACACAGCTTGAACACCTGGTCTGACCAGGCCTTATGGACGGGGCCCGTTAAGGGACTTCAGAGCTAATAATGGTACTGCAAATTGTGGTACCGTTATTAGATACTTCCCCATTCCCATTGAGCCCTATGGGGGCTCAAATGGGAATGGGGAATGGATTTTTCAACTGGGACTTACCGGTCCCGCCAAGGTCGGACTGGACTGGTAAATCCCCATTGAACCAGGGCAGATTCGGTACCGTTATTGGAGGCAGTCATGGTGCTAATAGCGCCGTGACTACCTCCAATCTCGGAATGAGGCCCTAAATCTCAAGAGGGGTGCGGGTGACTGAAAGAACTCAATAAGCACACAAAGCAAGGACACTTACAAATTACTCCAGACAGGTGTTATATTAAAAATATAGACACATTTATTACAAGGCCTTTGTTACATAGACCACAGCAAAGAATCACAGTAACACTAAAGTTAACCAACACATCACAATCAACACAATATATATGTACAAGACCACTGGGTTCTAAGGGGTTAAACGCACAAAATATGTAGACCACCTAGATGGGAAGGAAAACAGGCAGTGCAAGTAATCTTTAGACCCAGTTCAACATCAAGAATACACCTAACTAGGAGGCAGTCCGAGTCCTACGAAGAGAGGAGCCTTAGGCTCAATAGTACCTGCACGTGCTGGTGCCAATGGACAAAAGAGGGTCTCTTCCAGGGTCGCTCGCAGCTCAGGAAGGTGGATAATGCAATGAAGAACAAATTACCACTATTCAAGCAGGGCCTCCACTCAAGGGCAGAGGCAGTTTGAGAGTGTGGAATGGAGTCGCTATTTCGCAATAGCTGTGGAAAGGAAAGGAGCCCTCAGGGGCCACTTGGTGTGTAAAAATGGGCTTCTGTGCTAGGGGCCACCAGTTGGGGTAAGGACTACTCACCGGTCCCCGACGCAGGCAGACCCAAACTTCGCCATTACAGTCCACTTCGCTGGCAGGTTCGAATGCGACAATCAGGACATCTCGACACTGTGTAGTTTCCGAGATGCAGCGAGGATTCCCAAACGGGTCAGTGGCGATTTCTCTGCTCTGGGTGGAGGAATCGGCCTAATTCCACTGCAGCAGGCTTCAGGGACGAGGGGGTCACAAATACAGAGCTAGCAGTATGCCAAGTTTCGAGGGCATCCTCGAAACAGCGGCGGTAACAGGGCAAACATCCCAGCTCACTGGTTGGCCCAGGGACACTTCTGAAGAGGCTTACTTGCAGGGTTTGGTGAAGGTGCCGAGAATAGTTGATCCTACTATTCCAATGGGTCGAAATGCCTTCACAGACCTTCTAGGACGATCAGATGCAGAGGGGTCCCACGGGACGACAGCGGGCTCAGGGTAACAAACCTTCCAGCGGGTCACCAGCGGTTCCTCGAGTCAGCTTCTTGTTGCAGGATACTTGGCTCCTTATCCTTCGTTCGGCGTGAACTCAGGAGATCGACATGGTAGTGGTGTTTTCAGCCTCCTTTTATCCAAAGTTCCCTTCGCGCCAAAACGGAGAGGGCCCAATGGGAGATCTGCTCACAAACACTCACTCCATGTGTGGACCAATCACGGACCACGGTGGTCCCAAGCATTCAGGACACTCCAGACCCTCTTGCACCCAGGATGTGTATTGGGAACAGACATCCCAGCCCACATCCTGGAGGCACACACACAAGGCATACAGAAGCCTGCAAATGCATTGGGTTTCGCAGGAAAGTGCATGACCAAATAAGGACTGACCCGGGTCGACTCGACCTGGGGAAGGTGAAGGGGCAAGATGGCTAAAGGACAGGACATAGAACCTCGTGGCATGGCCATTTTGGAGCCAGGCCACCTATTCGTGCCAATCGCGGGTTAACGTGGTTAACATGGAAAGAAAGGGTTAAAAATATATGAAAACTAGAGCTACCACCAGTCCTGTCCCTGGCGGTGAAAGCAGCCGAGGATACACGTACAGCTTATCATGGCAAACAAGATTTCTTCAGAAAACACAAGGACAATCTTTAATTAAGAAGAAATTGGTTCTTAACTACAAACCAAAGAATTGCTCATTTGAAGTGGCCTAAACAATTCTCTTGGATAAAAGTACACTGGTTCAAGCATAATCATAAAAACAGATACGTAAATAGGAAACCATTTCTTTTCTCCTGATGAAGCATTGCAACTGGCAGTGGGGAAACATGTGTTAAGAAAGTACGTTTGTTAAGTGAAAGCAAATTTGTTATGGACAAATGGATACAATGTGTAAAAGCAGATTGGTGTGAAAATAACACTAAGAGCAAGAACATTTGAGAACGTGAATGTGTTTATGGACAACTGGATTTAAATTGTGAAAACGGATTGGTGTGAAAATACACTAAGTGAATGAAAATTTGCTTATGAAAACCTGGTTAAAAGTAAAGAAGTGCGAAATCAACGCTATGAACATGAATTGAATGGCTCTCTCCTTTTTTTGACTCACCATTACTATTTTCATGAAACTTTTATTAGGAGTTGTCGCATTGGAGTAACACTTTCTCATATTGGAAAATTAATGCAATTTGCTTGTGTAGTAGCCACACAAATTAATGGGTAACACTCATGCTGACAACCCGCATTTTTCTTCCTATAGAAACAGGAAGCACCAACAGATTCATTTATAACCATTTGAGTTGTCGCTAGGGTTGAGCTTAGGTTGGTTACAAATATATTTTTTCTGTCCCTGACACATCTGCACAGTTTTTAAAAAGTCCAGCGAGAGTTTCTAGGGCCTTAGGAATGACTAGAGACACAAGTGTGCTGTAAGGTAAGTTACAGTGCACACTTGTTACATGTTGCACAAAAGCTGCAACATGAGGAAAGGACTAAGGGAAACAAAGTCTCCCAGTACTGACTGTCATAAGGGCATGTCAGTTTCCCCATAAAAAGTGAGTAAAAGCCCAGAGGAGTGCAGCTGAGTGCTGTGCTTCTCTGGCAAGATCACTCATAGGTGTTTAAACAGCAGCAAAAAGTTTGGGCGTTGACACATGGAGGGAAAATTACATGCAACCATGAAATCTTTCCTAACACTCGCCCTTCCCAGACTAAGGACAGGGGGAACTGATCCACCATTGGATGAGTTTCTTGTTCAGGTCGGTTAAACATTCTGGACAACCCATCAGCATTGCCATGTTGGACCCTTGGCCTATGCTCAGTAGTGAAGTCTCTCCCTTCATGTTCATTGGCCATTTTAAGGGCTTATGGTCAGTTTGCACAGTGAAGTGGGTCCCATAGAGGTAGGGCATCAGCTTCCTAAGGGCCCACACAACAGAGAGACATTCTTTCTCTACTGTGGACCATCTGAGTTCTCTGTCCTTAAACTGGCGACTAATGAAGCCAATAGGGTGTTCCTTACCCTTCTCATCTACTTGTGATAGTACAGCTCCTATCCCAGTGTCAGAGGCATCTGTATGCACAAGAAATGGTCTTTGGTAATCAGGGGCCCTGAGAATAGGGGCATGGCACAAGGAGTCTTTTAAGCCATTGAGGGCCTTCACACACTCTTCAGTCCAAGTTACCTTCTTGGGTTTCTTTGGAGTAGTGAGAGCAGTCAGAGGGGCAGCTATGGTACCATAGTCTGCCATGAAATTTCTGTAGTACCCAGTGAGTCCTAGGAAGGCTCTCACTTGGGTCTGTGTAGTGGGGGTAGGCCAGTCTTGTACTGAATGTACTTTACTGGGTAGAGTCTGTATCCTCCCTCCACCTAAGTCATGTCCAAGGTAAACCACTGATCCTTGTCCAATCTGGCACTTGCTGGCCTTTATGGTCAAGTGGGCTTACTGAAAAGCCTGTAACACAATCCCAAAGTGTTTCACATGGTCTTCCCAGGTGGCACTGAAAACTGCTATATCATCCAGATATGCAAGACAGAATTCATCCAACCCATTCAACACATGATTCACAAGCCTCTGGAAAGTGGCAGGTGCATTCTCCAACCCAAAAGGCATTACCCTGAACTGGTAAAGACCCTCTGGAGTTGAGAAAGCTGTCTTCTCCTTGGCATGTTCTGCAAGGGCTATTTGCCATTATCCTGCAGTGAGGTCAAACGTGCTGAGGTACTTGGAGGCACCCAAGGTATCCACCAGCTCATCTGTTCTTGGCAAGGGGTGTGCATCTGTCTTGGTGACAGCATTCAGAGCCCTGTAATCCACACAGAACCTCAATTCAGAAGTACCTGCATTTGGAACCAAAACCACAGGGCTGGACCAAGGACTACTGGAGGGTTCAATCACCCTAGTATCCAACATTTTGCTGATATCTGTCTTAATGTAAGACCTTACTTTGTCTGACATTCTGTATCCCCTAATTTTGGTAGGTACACTGTCTCCTGTGCCTATGTTATGTTGGCACTAATGTGTCAAACCAGGGGAATGTGAAAACAGGGGGGAAAATTGCCTAAGCAAACTTTTCACCTCAGCCTGCTGATCAGAAGTCAGGTGAGGGGCCAGTCGGACACTCTCAATGGAGTTATCTGAAGGACTGCTTTGGAATAGGTCAGGAAGAGGTTCAGACTCCTATTCCTCAACATCTGAAGCCAATAGCAGTGCTGTGATTTCAACTCTTGGGATGAAATTCTTCAGCCTATTTACATGGAACACTTTTGGAGCCTGTCCAGGCTTCCAAGGTCCACTAAATAGTTGGCCTCAACCAGTGACTCCACCACTGTGTAAGGGCCTGACCATTTATCCTGTAGAGCCCTAGGCCTTATGGGATTCATGATCAAGACTTTCTGACCAGGTGTGAAGTTGATGAGGGAAGCCTTTTGGTCATACCAATGTTTCACCAGAGCTTGTCCTGCCTTCAACTTGTCACTAGCCAGACCCATCAGGAGTACCATCCTTTTTCTGAGCCCTAGCACATAGTCTACTATGTTGGCAGTAATGGGGGGAGTGGGCATCACCCATCCCTCCTTGACTATGGCTAAGGGTCCCCTTACAGGGTGACCAAACAGAAGTTCAAAGGGGCTGAAGCCAACTCCCTCTTGTGGTACCTCTCTGCAGGCAAACAGTAAGCATGGTAATAGAAGATCCCATTTCTTCTTTGAGGTTCTTCCAGAGCCCCAATCATACTTTTCAAGGTCCTGTTAAACCTTTCCACCAGACCATTGGTCTGGGGGTGGTATGCGGAGGAAAACTTATAGGTGTCCCCACATTCCTTCCACATAGCCTGCATATACTTTGACATAAAGTTGCTGCCTCTGTCTGACACAACTACTTTCGGGAAGCCAACCCTAGTAAAAATGCCAAGTAAGGCTTTTGCAACTGACTTGGCAGTCACAGTTTTCAATGGGATGACCTCAGGATACCTGGCGGCATGGTCGACCGGCACCAGGATTATCCTATTGCCTGAGGATGCTTGAGGGTCAAGGGGACCAACAATGTCGATCCCTACCCTCTCAAATGGTATCCCCACAACTGGGAGTGGTACCAGTGGAGCTTGGATTGTTGAGCCACTCTTACCAGATAACTGGCAGGAGGCACAACTCCTGCAGTGACTTTCTACTTGGACCCCCATCTTGGGCCAGTAGAAGTGCATGGATAACCTTTGCTTGGTCCTCTTAATACCAAGGTGCCCAGCAAGGAGCACTTCATGCGCCAGCTGCAGGAGGAAGGTTCTTACAGCAAGGGGAACCACCAACCTCCTATGGTCTCCTTCTATAGACTCTGCAGGCTCACTGTACAGGAGCCCACCTTCCCAATAAATACGATGGTTCCCAGGAGGTTCACCCTCAAGCTGGTAGCAGGCCTGTCTCCTTAGGCCTTCCAGAGATGGGCACTCACGTTGGCCCTTACTGAATTCTTCCCTGTCAGGACTACCTTCTACCAACACATCTTTTAGTTCGGGATGGTCACTGGGGTCAAATACTTCAGGCATCACCACCTCCTCATCAGGTCCTGGTGATTGACCAACTACCTCCACCTCAGTGCTAGGTGAGTTAGGGCGAATATTTTCTTTCCCTTTTTTTGATTTTCTGACTCCTTTAGCCTTGGGTTTCCCCTTTGGTTTGGGCAGGGCATTGGCCTTGGCCAGTGCTGCCCTTGTATGAGACCTTGTGCAGGGTCTGTCAGCAGTGTCTCCCACAAGCCCTAAAGCTCTGAGATCATTGCCCAACACGACCTTTCCTGGGACACTCCTCTGAATGCTCACTGGAATCCCGACTGCTGTACCATTTATAGTAAGATTTACAGGTATTACTGGGAACATGAGAGGTGGGTCATCAGCCAACTTAGTGGGCATCAGAGTAGCTCTGGCAACTTCCTCTGGGTCTACCAAGGTACAATCCACTACAGTTCGACTGCACCCACTATCCCTAAGAGCTGGAGTATCTACTCCATTGATCAACACACTGGGCCTCATTACGACCCTGGCGTTGGACCATGGTGCTAATAGCACCATGGTCCATGCCGGTAACTTACCAACTCCGCCATGGCGGAATGGGGAATTACCGCCCCATTCCGAGGTTGGCGGAGCGGTAATTCCCCATGCCGCCATGGCCCTTCCCCATTCCCATTTTTGCCCCATAGGGCTCAATGGGAATGGAGAAGGCGCTAAGTACGGTGCCGCAAATTGCGGCACCGTACTTAGCACCAAGGTCCCTTTGCGGGTTGGTTTTTAACGCCTGCAAAAAGCAGGCGTTAAAGTCTCCAACCCGCAAAGGTACCGGTAATCCCTTAGCGCCAGGGTCATAATGAGGCCCACTATCTTTAAAGTAGTGCTTGGTATTATCTGGAATCCTAGCATAAGCCTCTGAGACTTTAGGCTCCCAGGAACCCAGGGAAACTAAAACTACCTCAGCTTCTATCCCACTGGGGAAGGAGTCTGAGGAGAAGAATGCTCCTGTAATCTCTTCTTCCTCATAGGAGGAGAAGGCCAGATTAGCAGAGTGGACCCCCAAGGTTTTAACCTTACATCTGGGATCCCCCTTCACATGGTCAGTTGCTCCACAAGCAAAACAAGATCAATTGGGTCTGTTTACATAGGGAGGCGTGCTACAACCAGAACTCTGTTTTGGAGGCTGACCTCCACTACCCTGTGAGTTCTCTTGTGTCTTACCCTTATTTTTCTTTTTGTGGCCCTTATGGGAGGAAGATTTATCAGTTTCCCCACCCTCTTTATCTTTGGACTTGGTCCCTTCCTCCTGCTTACCAGGATGAGTCTTGTCCTTATGGGACACTCTATGTGACACCCACAAATCTGCTGCAATGGCTAGTTTCTTAGGCTCTATCTCCTTTGAATCTGCCAAATGCTGCTTAAGCTCAGGGGAAGAAGATGCACAAATATGTTCCAGCATGACAAGACTTATCATACCTTCAAAGGTAGAAACCTTATAACCTTCAACCCAGCCAGTCAAGTTCTTCAGGGATTCAGTTACATAAGATACCCAAGTACCACCTTCTTTCTTTTTATACTCTCTGAACCTCTTTAAGTATTGGGCAGGAGTCTTTCCAAACTTTAAGATGAGAGTTTGCTTCAACATTGCAAAATATGCTCTCTCAGCCTTTGACATTTCCATAATGGCACTGTAGCCCGAATGGGGCAGTCAGCTAAGTAACCAGGCAATTTTATCAGCATTGTCAACTTGTTGAACTTCACATGCATACTCAGCCAGTCCATAATGTCATTCTTTTCATCATACACACTGAGCAGATATTTTGGAAACCTTGGATGAGAGGAGGCCCCAGACCCATGTCCAGGACCATTGGATCCATTGGCAACTTGGAGCTTGGCCAGATCCAACTGGTGATTCCTGTCTTTCTGTATTTCTGCCTGCTCTATCTTTAGTTTGGCCATATTGAACTCAAGCTCCTTCTGCCTAAACAGCAGTTCCTGTTTCTTGAATTCAAGTATGGCCTCCCCATCAGCACTGGCAGAGGAAACATTAGACATTACATCCTCCATGTCCTCATGGTTGCTGTGGATCAGTGCAGCGGCAGAACCATCGGTTCTACCAGTGAGAGCAGCCCCACCTCCTTCTGCACTGTCGTCAGAAGCTATAGCTCTAAGCTGAGCTTCTTGCCAGTCCATGATTCTTTGGAACATTTCTACTTTTGTGCCTTGAGAGGGGACACCTCTCTCAGCACACATCTTTCTCATTGTTTTAGATTTAGAAGCATTTAAAGTTAACAAGTTATATGTTTCCATACTGTTAGATAGGACTATGGCCTTTAAAAAGTTATTCTACAACAATTCACTATGTGTCCTGGTAGAAATAACTTTAAATGCCTTTACTAGTGTGCAACACTGGATACCTTCAGTCCTATCCCACCGCTGTACACCAATTTGTTAAGAGGGATTTCTGAACTCTGACCTGGAGGGGCAGAGATTCAGAAGGCCAACCTAGTTTCTTGGAACAGGGTAACATCTGGACAAGCCAGACCAATCAGGGTAGCGATGGCAGGCAGTCAAGACTAAGGGCCTCATTACGAGTCTGGCGGTAACCCTTAAATGCGACAGAGGCGCTATTACCGCCGCATTTAAGGGTCGGCCAGATAATGGCCTTGGCAGATTTCCCCCCAGCCTTAAGATGGGGGGAAATCCGCAGAAAAAATTCCCGATTTTCAGCACTATTACCGCCAGCGGGAAATCCGCGTGCGGTAATAGCGCAAATGTTCCCCATTGGGCCCAATGGGGAATGAGGAATTCCCAAATAGGCCCAATGGGGAATGGGCAATAACCCTTCCGCCAAACCCATGATCCAGTGCTAATATCAGACTCAATGGGAATGGGGATTTACCGAATTTCGCCTCCGGAATTCCCGGGACACCAGGGTCGTAATGCCCTGGTATTTCCGGGAGTCACAGAGGCAGAATGGTAATACGAGTCTGGCGGTAACCAGGCGGTTTTACCGCCTCGGTTACCGCCGGACTCGTAATGAGGCCCAATAAGTCCTTATTTTGTAATTCCTGTTGTAAAGATTAATTCTGGCTCTGGCAATTTTGAATTACAGTAGCCAATTATTGTCTTTTCTCTTGCCAGTGGCAGAGCGTCATTTATTTCTCAAAATACACTTTTAATTGAACTGCCTGTTTCAGGTGTGTTTCCATGTGTTCTAGTTTATCCTGTAGATGTACATTTGCATCTTCCACTTTGTCTAATTCTTGGGAAGACACTTGGTTCAAACCCTCATTTTCCTGCACCTGATGTAGTTTCTGCACCATTTGCTGTTTCTTATGTATTGGAGCATCATGCTCTTGTGCGTGCTGATCTCTCTCATTCTTGCAGCCGCAAAATATCTTGCAGTGGTCGCTACACAATTAGTTGACGCTCAGCAGCTCTTCAGAATTTGTGTGTGCCACTTCTTGGCACTGTTTAATCTGAATCTCCCTGACTGCTAACCTGCCCTCCAGCAATAGGTGAAAATACAAGTCTGCAGAGTGGCAGATCAGTTTAAGTTCTCTTGTTTGACAGTGGAAGTCCTATATAGCCTCTGTAGGGACTGGTTTAATGGCCCATGCTCATCTCAAATGTCCCCACCCACTGAGGTGATTTTGTCTAACATCTATGTCTTCCAACGGTTAATATGTGTGGCTGTCAAATCGCCTTTCAAAAATAACTTTGAGAGAGCACAGATACCAAAATGCCAGACATCTCCTTATTTAAAAAATAGTATTCTACCTCTCAGGTACTTAATAATCAGATATGCAAACTTTTCTTACTCCTACTTTACCACTGTCAATCACTTAAAAATCCTATTTCACCTTAATAAATGTCTACGTGACAATCTTTACTTATGTGCACACCTTAGAATTTCCTTATGAGGCTGCTGGATCAATAGCACTTAATTCAATTCAACACAAAGCTCTAACGCACGTTCATGAGTCGGTCGAGGTTGCAATGACACTCGTAATCCCAGAAATCATATCTCTGTGGGACCTCCAGTTCTGAAGGAGTAGGATTTTTTAAATCAGCAAAATCTAATTCAGGGGACATTTCCACCCACCCCAAACCAGGTATGCACAATTCTCCTATATTTAATAAAGTTCTTTTTATGAATCTGGTACCCCCAATTTAATAGAATTGATTCCCCATAGTTTCCTTCCCCTTTTGGGACAAGAAGCACTCAGGGTTTCACAGAAGGTATATTTACCTACCAAAAATAGAAATAATTGAATCAGATTAGAGATAAACACATTCTCAACAGGTCAATGATAAGAAGTAATCAACACACTATTCACTTTACTTTTCAATGCCAAAGATATGGAAACAGAGATTTAGTAACACACACTACACCATAGTTATCTATGCATTTAATTCACCCTGAGCACACAGGCACAATGGATTACATGCCTTAGAATCCAGGAGGAATCTTTCATTTGTGAAAATAACAAATTATTTAACATTCCCTGCCTATCCACTTCTCATTACTTCCCCTTCATTCAAAATAACACCCCGCCCCTTACTTGATAGATAGATCAGAGTTTCAATTCCATTGTAACCAACTATTGGAGTTTTGGGTTTGTGAATGGCGTGTATAAAAGAAAATGTATGTTCAGCAGTATGTTGGCAACCTTCACTTCAGTGGTGTTTTTTTTCAATTTCTATGTAAAGCATACCTTTCTCCCTTTTGATGGACACCTAAAACAGCAGAAAGAAATGGACAGCACATATTAACACTCTGCCTTTTATCTCGATTAACTTATCTTTAGCAGTTTTCTACTCAATGATATACACAGGAAGTGACTTAATTACTTTCAATTTATCACATTTCTCCAATTAACAATAAATAAACACACATTACATATAAAATAGCAAGACAATGCCAAATACCCCCCAACACCAGTTATTATAACCATCTTTTAGCAACAATCCGATCCATACATAAGTAGGTTAATGAAACGAGATAAAATCGAACTTAAACCTAACATTTCATTTATCTTGCACGATCGATCAAGGCAGACCTAACATATTTATACAAATTAGAAAATAGAATCTACATTATTACAATGTGTAATATACCACATTGCCTCCCACAGTGCCTGATATTGTTCAAAATAAAATATGGTTTCAACAGTTTTGTATGCAGAGTCTTAAAACACTTACAGATCATCAAAAAATGGCCCAGATCCTCTGGGGCAGCCATTTCACAAAAACAAGCATTAGTAGCTTCTCCCTTGCCCATTTATTACGTGCATTTAAGGGGAGCATGTTTAGGCGGATCATCAAAACTAATCTTCGACTTTCAGGCACCATTAGATTACACACCTCTCCTCATACCACTGTAATCCTTATCCCCTCTAACGGTGGCAAACATGCTGCTTTCCTATCTTCCTCCTGGTTAACACAAAAAGCCCTTTGCGTCGAAACAGATCTTAGGTGTGTTTAATTAGTTTGCCTTAAGGTGCTCGCATCTACTAATTCTCACTTCCATAAATAATTTACAATCTTCATTATACCAAGTATAACCAGTGTGAGAGGGGGACTTTACAATTTCCGCTAGTGCATTTTGAATATTTGGATTGCCATTTTCCTGCATGTGAGTCTCCATAAAGAAGGAGCGAAATCTAATTATTGCATGTGTTTAACATTTTGACACCCCTAGTTCCAAGTGGCGAGCAGTATTTGGTGTGCTCAATGGAACACATGTTAACCTTTTTTAGTATTTTATTCTGTATAACAGCAAGATTAGATCATTTTGAATAACCCCAGATCTCACTTCCTTGTAACAGAACTATACCTACCTTAATTTTATAAGCATCTAAATACTTATTTACAATGCACCCACCAAACTTATAGCAAAATCTTACTAGAAACTCCATCCTTGTCTGGGCTTTCTCAGCTACCGGCTCTACATGTTTTGTCCATTTCCATTTCTTGCAAACAAAACACCTACATAGCAAAAAGTATCCACAACTTCAATTTTCACACCATTTTAAAAAGCACAAGTAATTATATTTGTTTTTGCCTCTCCCAAAAACCATGTTCATATTCAACTTTAAATTATTACTTATTACTTTAAATAATGTTCATCATCATTTAAACTTTGCTGCAGTCCACCAGAAGTTGAATCATTTAAGGCTGTATCATTCGCATACAATAAGGATCCTACAGGCATTTTTCACAGTACTGAGGGGCATATTTGAAACCCTATCATTATAGCATTCAAATCAGCTAAAAATAATATAAATAAAAGGGGTGCTAAAGAACAGCCCTGCTTAACACCACTGTTTGTGATAAAGTTGGCTGAAAACTCCCTTTTTTTGCAGCACCTAACTACTCCATGGGTATTCATAAAACAATGTATAAAAGGTTGCAATAATGTGGGGCAGGTGGAGCTTCAAGGTAATCATCTTCTGCCACATAGCATCCCTCTCGACAGAGTCAAATGCTTTTTCAAGGTCCAGAAAGGCTATGTACAACCTATCCCCTCTAACAAAACAGGATTTTTCAATTAGAGTATTTAAAAAAGAACAATGATCAACGGTCAAAATCCCCTTCCTAAACCCTGATTGCAATACTTGCTAAATAATATTCAAATACACCCACACCTCCAGTTGATTTTAAGGCACTTATTAAAAATCGTACTCATGGGGCCTGATTCATGGAAGTGTTTTATAATGCTGCAATCCCATAGGATCGTTCCACGAATCAGGCCCATGACGTCTTCACAGAGTGATGGGGCGATAACAATGTGGGTCAGCAATACAGTCCTTTTTAACAATTGGAACTATTATTTATGGTGCTTTTCCAGGAGTTGGGGATTACACCGGACCATCTAAAAGCATTAACATTTTTTTCCAAAAATGGACCGGGCACCATTTTAAATATTCTGACCTCAAACCATCTGGGCCAGCGGCTTTTTCATTCGAGAGAGCCTTAACACAGGATAGTATCTCTTCCTTAGAGAAAACAATGTCATTAATTCTGCAATCTACCTCAGTAGCCTTTTCGCCATATCAGGATCATAGAAAATATTCTTTTAATGGTTTACCCGACTTTACACCCACATCATGTTTGTTTAATGGTTCAAATCCCTTTCCTACCACTCTCCAGAAAAGTATACAGTCTTTTGATGACACAGTCTTCTCCATCTACTCCCATTGTTTCATAGCAAACTCCCTGTTTTGGTGCAACATTTTTTAATAATCTTTTCAAGTGCTTATAGCTGACATGCGTTCATTCCGCCAACCTTGACTGCTTTATACAGCTCCGCTTTCATTCATCGGTACTCTTGATCAAACCATTGCACACTCTTCAACATTTTTTATATGAGTTTTGGGGTGGCTATTACAAGCATTTGTACATTCTCAGTAAATGACTTTAACATTTCATAACAGTTTATCACATCAACACTGTCTTGTGGAGTTGATTTCAGATCATTAACAATATCTCCAATATGTATAGAAGAGATAATATTGATCAGTTGTTCCTGACTCACACTGGGTTGTGTTATACAGGAAGTGGTCTGAAAATTAACATCTTGTTTTAAAGACTGTAAAGGGTACTTAATCTCCAATCTTTGAATTACTTTATTTGTCTAGGTATGCATACAGTGAGAAATGCTATGCTCTTCTGTACTTGTGCACTGCCCGGAGAAAGGGTCAGGGGATTGTAGTATCTGCACCCCCATGGACCTAGTCGACAATTACATATGTTTATGCAGAAGCTCATACACTTTCTGAAATGTTCCCTAACTTCACAGGATGCACAATAAAATTACCTACTTCCACCCGCTCAGTTCTAACAAATAATAGGGGCCAGGATTTACTCTAATTATCTTAATATGATCACTCCCCACAAGATTACTTCACTTTTATATAATACTCACGTCAGGATACCTATTGACTGAGTACCAGACAGATGGGCACCCTCTTACAGATGGCTTCAATTCCCTCCATCTAGGAACAAGTGGTCTTCAGCCAGTACAATAGGATCAGCTTTTCTACAAAGATGGTCTGCTTTCTCACCCACTAAAGAAGGCACTTTAATCTCTTCTAGACCTCACTTTCAGGGCTCTGGTGTTAATCCAAAATGGGTACAAAGAGAGAGCAATCTATTCTATATTCTTCTGGTAATTATCAAATCTCCTTTCTCTCCTTCCCCATCAGTGAGTGAGTGAGTGAGTGAGTTTTTTCAGTGAGTGTCCATGAGTAAAGGTCTCAGTCTCTCAATGCCTTTGTGTATTTGAGCTTTTATAGAATAGAAACCCCACCCTTTTCAGGTATGTATGATTTCCCCAAATCAATTGATCAATGTATATGATTGAATAATGTTCCCAAAGTGACAACACAGTACACGTTTCCCTCGGAAGGGGGCAGCCAATGGGAGTAAATTCTGCACCCAGCTTCCCTCCCATTTAATATAGTGTCCTCTAAGAGGTTTCTGTCATTAAAATGTATCACATTTTTAAACATTAAATACCACCTATGTGACCACTTCAGTGACGTATTTAGGCTTCCTGCTGCCCTAGGCCCGAATAAGTGAATGCACCCCCCCAATTTAACTCCGCCTCTGTCAGACTCTGCACCTTCACCAGATTCTGCTCCTTCAACAAACTCTGTCCGCATTGTCCAAATTATGCCCCTTCACCCCCATTTTGGCACCATAACATTTATAATGATGTTTTTAAGGGTGCAGGGATTTGAAAGTTATTGCTACTTCTCTATTAATTCAAGCCTGTCATCTTCTATGCTATGTTAGTTGAACAAGTGTTTTCAGATCTCTACTGCCCAAGAATTGGAGATGGCAATGTGTTCTACAGTTCAGTGCACTAGAGGTAATTGTTATGGTTATGTTCAAAAATAATCTTTCAGAGGAAGTGCTAAGAACATAAGCTGTCTGCCAACTGGACACATGTGAGAGAAGGTTGGAACGAGGAATTTTGGTTTTAATGCTAATATCTGGTTTCTCTCACACATTGCCTGCTGTCACTCTATGAAAAGCACGTAGACTGGTCCGTAATGTTAATGCACATAACTAGATTTCTACGTCCGGTATTGTCTAATTGTAAAGTTTACATTTGAAATATATGCAAGTGGTACAGGCACATCTTATAAAAATGTTGAATAAAAAGAACTCAACTGGAAAGAATGCCATTAATATAAAGCAAAATCACAAGTGAAGTGTGTATACTATGCCTGGGCATAAACACCTCAGTAGAGTAAAGACAATTGGAGAAGGTTCTTGGAATCTCTGGCTGTGCATTCGTAGCAGCACAACACAGAGACCTTTTATAACAAATTAAGTAGTATATACTGTTTGCATCATTGCTGTTTGTGCAATTATTCAAAATACCCAACACTTCAACAGTAAAATTGAGCAATAGATAGGGCATTCAAGCATAAGTTTACCTTTGTGGGTGTAGTTTAGGCAATGGGTCTTGCCAGCTTGCATTTAAGGTAATTTAAAATGTTTTTTTAACTCCATAGGGTTGGTTGGACTCTACAATTCATAGGAGCATTTTGAGAGTTGTTTGTGTAGATATAGATGGCCTGCTGTCACTTGAAGTACTGTTTCACAGTAAAAGTCCTACCTTGTATTTGAACTATAATGTAAAGATTACTTCTGAACATCAGAGTTATGCATTGTGTAACATATTTTGCAGTTTGGTTTCCAGGTAGTACTGAGCGTGCAGACGAATGTCATCAAAGACGCATGATAAACACTCCGTTCTGGCACCATTGTGTTCCAATTCCCTTCCGTCCTGACAACAGTGCGGTGCCTTTAGCAGCAGGTTTCGACCACTCCAACCGCTGTATTCTTCACCCACCCACCACACCAGAAACACCTGAATTGTTTGTGTGTCGACCATTCGTATGTACTTCCTCATTACTAGCAATACATAAAATCATAGTCACTCTAATTGTACTAACCCACTGAAAAATGTACAAAGTATTATGATCTATATGCAATATTGTTCTTTGTTTTTCAATGTGCCCAGGACGGCATATGTCATTGGTTTTTAAAATACTTTTTCATATGTGAACTAATAAATTGCAGAATTCAATGAATTCACTTCACTATCCCCTTTTTCTTATTTCCTGGAAGAGCAAACTGATATACGTTATCTGAAGCTCCACTGCCTATTTTAGCAAACCACCAGAGCGTCATTGACAAGGGTAGCTTTTGACTCCACTTTCTTTCGATATATTTTCCCTAACCCTCTGGAGTCAGGCCCCCACCAAAAAAGAGGGTTTCCCTGCCCTTACTTCAGACAACCCTTTCTTATTAGACAGTAAAACTCAGCAAAGCTGCCAATAGTGGCGAAGGGTGCTATGTAAGACCACATACATTCCATTAAATTACTGCAACACACTTAAACCAAGGCTAACCTGCAGAAGTGAACCGGAATCCTATCTACAGAAACAAAACAATTAAATTCACAAATATCATGACCACAGTCTGGAAAATATTTTCAAAAGTATCAAAAATCTAAAATGGCAAAAACAACATAAAATAGAATTGAACGATGCATGTTTAGAATACATACCATTTTCCCAATTAGTAACACAGTGGTCTTAATTCCAAGTGTGTGCAGATTGCATGGAAGACATGCTAAAGTGTACATTTATGTGCATACATTTCCCTTGGTTCACTTGTCATTGTTTGCACTAGGAAGCATGAAGAATTCACGAAAATCAGATCACGCTGAGGTTTCCTGACATTTTTGCATTTCGTAGTATAAACAATAGGAGGTGCCTCCTGACATGTTCTTGCACTTTGGTAGGAATTAAGACAGATTCCTATGGAATACACCAGCGTTTAATGGGTGATACAAGATGGCTGTTCTCCTAGAGTCTCAGTGCATTTCAGTCAGCATCAAAATCACATGCTTCTGGAAATGCATTTGGTTTTGTACCGCAGAACAGCTGTATCTCGCTGAACCATAAAATGTATAACTGCACCCTCTCTTTCATGTAACACCACCAAAGTGACTTGGACCATAAAAGCATGCTTAAATGTGTTATGTATGTTTTTGAGATTGTTCTTTTTACTATGAAAATGACCCCTAGTGACACAATGCCGCCCCATTAGGTGCTGGAACCACAGGGTAGTATAGCTATGTATGTGGTCATATTGAAAATCAACATCACAGGGAAAAGAACATTTGAGAAAAGACATGTAGTAGTGAAGTAATAACAACATGTTTTCAGGATACTGTGTGAAAGTTGGATCTTAACAGTGGAGTTGAAGCCCCAGTGGGGACTCTGGTAATGGAGTGCAGGGGTGGGGACGGGGCTCAAGAGTGCATCACATTTTTGGTTCTCTGGATGGGATAACATACACAGACATGGATCATGGAGATTGTGCCAACATTACTGATTCTACCCACAAAAGAGTCTGCAGCATTGTGGGCCAAAAAGCTCAGTGTGCCCCAGATTTAGATATAGCTGCTGTGGTGTGAGGCAATGATGGTGATGCAGAGAGGAAAGCAGAATTGTCATGGGTCAGAGAGGGTTCAAGAGTAGGTCTAAAAACCTCTTTAGTACCTTATATGGCAGACAAAGGGAGTACAAGAGACATGTCAAACAGGATGAGGAGAAAGCAGTGTAGCACAGGGCACTTCAGCAAAGTGTACTTCAATTCAGGGATAGAAATGTGCATACGAAACAGACAAGGTTGACCAACATACTGCTGATGCCCAAAATACTTGATGCTGGTGTGAATTGTATGATCTAGATTGTCACAAAGCAGAGTAGGATCAACAAATGACAAAAAACAAAAAATACACTTTCAGTAGGGTTTAATAGCGATCCTGACAGGATAATAAAAGGACACAACAACAAAAAAACATAAAGCAATCATAAATGGGTACAAGAGAATGGCTCCTCCTTGTGTTAAATTGTCTGTATATAAAAATAAAACCTCAATCCGGGTTGCCTTCCAGGAAAAGGTAATGGATTAAAAGCAATCACAGCTTGTTTCAGCGTCCCAGGTTTTTTCATTTTTCCCCTTAATTCCTCAAGTCTCCGCTGTAGGAGATGCTTTTCTGGGGTCTTGAGGTTCACATGCAACTGCATGATAGGCCTTGCAATCGGGCGAAGTGGGGTTTGGTAAGGACTGGGAATGCCCCAGAGTTTTCATCATGGAATTACTAATCTGGCTCTCTCTTGTGTTATTCATTCCCATTCTCCCTGTCACAATGCCCTTGCATCAATCCCTGAAACTCTTATTGCAATTCCCCCTCACCTATTTACAACAGCCTCTTTTCTAAGCGGGTCTTGCCTTCTCCTTGTATATCCTCATCTTGTCTCTCCTTTGCTTCTTTCTCTTGCTACACATCCATGGTATATATCCATAGATAATTGGTAAGAGGCTCCCACAGAGATTAAATGGAAAGCTTGGGCAGACATAATGACTTGTATATCTCAGGAGTTCAGCAAGACTGCTGTGACGCACGATCGGAACCAAAAAGGTCACTGTGGTTTAAGAGAGAATGTAGGCAGCCAGAAAAAAACACTCCTACAGGCACTCAGGTCCCAAAATAGACCCCAGGCACACACCATTGCAGCCAGGACATTGTATAAGCACACGTTAAAGTCCAGTAAGTTACAATGGGTGGAATTTGCCTGGTATAAACTGGAGAGGGCTGCCCTGTCAGGCAATTCAAGGGATTATTGGAGAGTAATTGCAGACAGATTGTGTGCTGAGAATTCATTAACAAAGGGGCATCCTGAGCAGGTAGGTGAGGTAAGATGGATTAAGCATTTTTTGGTACTATACGGAAACCATGATCTTGAGAAGGTGGATGGCATAAGAGGTAGAGTGGTCCCTTATGATATCAATAGTGTGGGTCCGGGCTTGGTGGCGTTGATGGACAAGATAACAATGGCTCTTGCAGGATTTGCAAATGGCATGTCGGCAGGTCTGGATTCTATTCCATTAGAGATTTTTAACACGATCAGGCGATCTGGGTGGCAGTTATCACTTCAATATTTAAAATAATATGGCATTCGAAGATCTTTCCAGATTCATTGAAGGAGGCGGTCATTGTTCCAATTTTTAAAAAGGGAGATAGAAACGACCCAGTCATTACTGCCCAATTTCACCTATTGATACGTCAGCAACATTTTTTGGATGGCTATTGTATCAAAAGATTATGGCTTGGACCACTGAGAACCCGGACCCTCTCGGAGTACCAATATGTCTTTTGAGAGGGTATTGGAACAGTTGATTATTTAATACATTTGGGTTTGGTTCTGGATAAGTATGTTTGTGCCCCTAATGGCACGATCTACTTAACTTTTATGGACATCTCGATTGCCTTCAATTGTGGTGATCATGGTAAGCTCTGGGGCGTATTGCACACTATGGGAATGCTTCCATAGAGAGACACGTCTAGTTCCTGGTGCTAATATATCCATTTAGATGTCACTAGGGCATGATCTGAGACCACCACCAGACCAATGGAGATATCAACCACTTTCGGGATCAGGGAACGGGACACCAAGAAACCAAGAAAAAATCTAGCTGGGAATAGCTACGATGCACATGGGAGAAATGGGTAGAGTCACACTCTTGGTGATTTTGCGACCTCCGGTTGTCCACTAATGACAGGTCATCAATGGCCCGCTTAAGCGTTTGGGACCTAGCAGCATCCACCCCTCCCATCAACCCAGACCTGCCGAGCCTACTATCTAGTACTACATTAAAGTCCCCTCCCACAATGAGTTTGTCTACCTGGAATTGAGCGATGTGTGGGATAGTTTGAGTAAAAAATGCATTCTGTGATTGGCTACGACCATAAACTGAAAAGAAAGTAAAATCCACATCCCCAATCTGAACATGCAATCCCAAATATCGTCCCTGTGGATCTCTAAGTGACCTTATCACTGTTAAATTCAAATTATGAGCAAACAAAATGGCGACACCTGATCGCTTGGTCAGAGAAGATGGGAAAAATTGGTCAGGTAACCATTTAGAGTGAAGCCAAGCCCAGTCTTTCCTTAATAAATGCGTCTCTTGTAGTAGGACTGTGTTGACTTTCAGCTCCACCAATTTGGACACTCACTCTCTCTCTTTCTGGGGGAATTGATCCCTTGCACATTTAATGAGATCACTTTAAAATCACACTTTTACCAGGGAGCACAACTATACTGCAATCCCAGCTGCATGTCAACATAGTTCTGGATTGTAAGACTACCCCCCTTGCTTGCCACCCACCCCAGCGAAAGGAGGACTATCCGAACCAAAAGCAGCCACCAGAAGCTACAATGATGAAAAACCAAAGGACATCAAAGCCAAACATGGAAAAGAATAAATTAAAAGGAAAAAATAAACAATTTGCCCCAACCAGCACATACATTGGCCCGAAAATAAGCCTGCAAAAACAACAATTAGACCGGAAAAAGTGTTGGTACTCCAGTTTCCCCACACAATTATACATGAACGCAGAATAAAAGGCAGCTTTGTGAACAGTCACAAACAATGGCATCTAAGATACGACAACAATAGGACCATTTCCAGCCAACCACCACAAACAAGTGGAGGAAAGATTAGAAAAAGTCCAAACCATTGCACACAATCATGTCGGGTCTCCAGAGTTCACACTTCTTTCCCGCCTATCCAAGGAAAGCCTCCTGCAATCCCTGTGCCTGCTCTTTCTAGATCATGGCTTAGACTACTCAGTATGGGACACAGTGTGCTCAGTGCCCTCAGGGAGTTTCAACTCTGCTAAAGGGATCTTCGATGTATCCATCTCAGTGGCCATTGAGTTGATTTGATGCTGGACTCCCTCATAGGTAAACAAAATACAAAAGGGGTTCCCCCATCTGTACTGGACGCTTTCTGCAGCAGCCATTGGTTCAGCAGCGTATCTGTCAGTGCCTCTGGCTCGTCCCCTGTTCCAAGTCTTGAAGTATTTGGATGTCAACCCCTCTGAATGGTCCATTGCACCCTGGCTTTCAGAAAGATGAGCTCCTTGGTGTGAAAAAAGTGGACTTGAGACAGGACATTCGAGAGGAGGTTCTGGCGCTGCTGGAAGTGTGAGTAAACTCTGTAGGTGAGATCCAACATCAGGTCAACGTGTTCATCTTCCCCTAGGGTGTGGCGAAAGAGGTCACTAACGTGAGCCGCCAAATCCTAGTCCAGGATTTCCTGTGGGATCCCACAAATCCAAAGTTTAATCCTTTGGGAGCACTTCTCTAAGTCCTCCAGCTGCTTGACCGTGACTGCTTTACGCTTCTCCAACTCTTTCACCCATCGCTCCAATTGGTCATGGGAATTAGCGTGGTCACAGAAGGCAGTCTCAAGGTCATTTAGGTGATGTTCTGCCTATTGGACATTATGGGACAGCTTACGGAATGAACCCTTCAGTTCCTGCATGTGGACGCCATCTCCTTTTGAATGGATTGCCGGAGCTGTGCAATGTCGCACTTAGTAGCTGGCTGCAAATCTTGATCTGAGGAAGAAGGCGATTCCACCGCTCCCGCTCCAGGTGTGGCCAGCCTGGCTGCAGCATGTCACTAATCAAGGCAGATGATTTCTCCTTGGCGTTGCCAGATTTAATTTCCAGATGAGCACTGGGCACCACTGGAAGGGTGCTAAGGCTATAGTCAACTGCAGGGGATCACTAACAGGCTCTCTGCACCCTACAATCAAAAGAAGAGTCCATCAGTAGGATCATTTTAATGAGTTAAGAGGCCCACTAATGCACTTGATTCCGTTTGTGGAAAAGGGAGGGAATTACATTAAAGCATGGTCTGTCCATGCTTTAATGTAATTCCCAGGGTGACTGGCTATATCCATTCAGTCACAACAGTAGCAGTGCATGAAGTAAGAGGCATAAATGGGTCTACTGCAATCAGAACCAGACCAACAACGCCAGAGTGAAAAGCAGACTACTGAGAATATTGAAGTCTGTTGGAGCCCCAACACGAAAATGGTGCAGGAGCCACAGCACTGGCGGGCAGAGGCTGCAGCCCCCACTCTGTGGGATAACGGCTTCACACTTTATTATAAGTCTGCAGGGGGGATCGAAATCCGCCTTAGCCCCTACCTCTCCCCAACGACCACGGGACAATGGACATGCTGCTCCACACCAGTGAGCCTCCCCTGATCCCTAGGAATATTCTCAGCAGCATCCGCCACACACCGTGGGAGCCGCATGCACTGTGGTGAGGTTCGGGGAGTGGGTATGCAAACCCACCGGCTCCACCAGCGCTGTGGGTGCAGGATGCACAGGCACCCCGACTCTCTCTTCTCAGCTCGGCTCCTCAGATGGTGACCCAATGCACAGACATGTGCAGTACCAAGCCCACGCACTTTCCTGCCCTCCACACTAATGGTCAGCAGGACGCCACCAATTTCTTTCGAGCTCATGCACTCCAGTAGGAAGCCTCGAGAACTCCGGTCCTTGACCTCCTTACATCACAAGACTCACTCAAGACATGCACCAGGTTCCTTTGACACTGGTCGTGCCACTTTCAGAGCGAGGGTGACATTTGGATGTCACAAAGCTGCATATACCCAAGCAGGGCTCAGGAGCTCATGGGTCTAGGATGCCATCAGCTGCCTGCCAGGCCACGCTCCCGCATATTAACTTTTATTGTGAGATTTATTCTTTAAAGACCATTTTCAAAACCCACAGGCTATTTTCGTAGGCTTTTGCTATAATGCATTTTGGTATTTGTAGTCTTGCATTCAAGACACGGTAATACAGCTGCAATCATACTCATTTGCTTAACATACTTCTATAAGGATTTACATATTTGTATGAGTTTTTTGTTATGCTTCGTGGTCTTTAAATGACTCTTCATTAAACAGAGTTTTGTTGAAAGCAAACATGGTGTTGTGAAGAGGGGAGGATGGAAAGGGCAAGTGAGTCATGATGATTTGCAAGGATGTTGGAAGAGAGGTTGCTGTCCTAGCGACTACAGAGGTTGTTTTCCCTTGTCCTGCGCCATCCTGATTTTGTTAACATTTAAAGAACTGTCAAATTGCTTACACTCACTTCATCAAGACATACGACGTAAATAGGCTCTACTTAAATCACACTACTAGGCCATCCTGAAGTAGAGGCACTTTGCCCTGTCCGGCCGGGCCACATTCCTTGACCTGACGTCCTTATAACCTGTTTTGAAAATGATAAAGGCATTGCTTGTCAAATTATTTATTTTGACAGGGAAAATTATCCTCATCTGTAGCTTCTGAATTAAAAACATAATGGGCCTCATTTCAAGTTTGGCAGTAGTCTTGGCGGTAACACCTGCAGGCTGCAACTGAACTTGCGAATTTTACCGCCACCCGCAAATGGGCAATTACCGGTCATTACGGCCCTGCGGGACCCGGTAATTGCCCATTCACGGGCACCAGAATAAAATGCTCTCCATTCCTGTTTGAGCCCCACAGGGCTCAAAGGGAATGGGGAGGTCGGATGCACTGGCACCATTCGTGAATGGTGCCCGTGCATGCGACAGGCTCTGCTCGTGATTGCCGGTACGCCTGCCAGATCAGACCAAGCAAGCAGAACTCGTATTATGCCGGTCCAGTAACAAGGGTACCAGCAAGCTTACTGGTACCATTGTTACCGGACCGGCAAACTTATATTGAGCCCCAAACGGTTCTTTTGTCAAAATGGCAAAATATATAGACCTTAGAAAAACAATCATGAAACGGCACAAAATACATTTCTAACTTTCCACGGTCAGGTGTTTTCAAACCAAAGATTTAGATATACCTCTCATGAAAGAAATATCTACCAACTACTGCTGAGAAGATAAGTGTTCAAGTGCATGAGTTGCTAACAAGTCTCTAATCCAAACTTCAACACTTAACCACAGTGTATGCTCCCGGGCAAATCGCTTTATCTCACTGGGGCTTCACTGCCAAAATTAGAAGTACCCTAGAATGGATTCAGTTCAATCAGCTTGCATATTTTTCTTTATCACTGCAATACACAATGTCAATATTATACATGTCTAATGTATTCAATATATTAACCTCAAAATAGTGAGTCTCAGCCAGGATAGGAGCATGTGACCTGTAGCATGTGAGAAAGCTACAGTAAGTGCTTAATCCAAAGATCTCTCTCACTGACAATGCTAATCAGGCTTTTTTAGGTTTGATGGAGAGAGCACCACTCACTGACAGAGATAATGAAGACACATCCGAGGGAGGGTTAACCAGTGACAGGCAGGTGCTTTGTCAGGAATATCTTTTTTTTAAAATATGTTTGTATTGTTAATGTGTTTAGTTCTATGCACTTTTCACATTTCATCTCATAGTACATAAGCATACAATCAAAACATGTACCAATCTAAACAACATAATCTCAAACATTCTTAAAAGGGTAAGCAGTTGCCCACATTTGTTGAAAAAACGGTCAAGAACTTCCTTAATTCTAAGCCAAACATGATATAGGGCTATTTGGAGAGATTTATTTCCTGGATTCAGACAGTTCTCCCAGTATGTGTTACTCTTGATACTCTCATATTCATGGAAATATCTCCAACATACTCATATACATTAGACCATTTGTTGGCATTCTGCTAGAGCATACTGCGCCGATTCATTCTTTCCTGGAATGCCACACGTACGACATGTTCTATCTTCTAACCCTAGTCCTAGTTCTGGGTCCACTCATGCCAGCACAGGGAGTTGTTTATTCTCAGTAGAAGCAGAAATCTTCGCAGAGCTGGCCATGGGCAGACATTCAAATAAACCTGTGGGGCCTTGAATTGATGTATTAATTTTATAATTTCACCATGGTTTTTCAATTTTGCCAAGTGTATGTAATTCATGGCCCAATCCCATTTATTCTAATGTGGGTATTAAGGCATTTTGTAAAGTTTGATAGCTCATTTCCCTGTTGAGTTTCCATCCTATTGTTCTAAAATCTGTACTCACCAGCTTTACGTAATTATCTGCATTTTCCACATACAATCTTTGCTCACCGATTTCATTAAAGGGCAAGTAGGATCAACTTTAGTTTGAATATAAAATAAACATCTTCTTTTATCACCTGTGCTGGCAAAGATATAGGGCTCAGTTCAAGACTAAGCAATTTGATAGGTACACCCGGGCCTTATCCGAATACTCTTCTCAAAAACTTGCCTTCCATTATCTTCAGCAATTTATAGTCTTTTTTTACACAATGCCTCAAGACCATATAGCAGAGTAGCACAGACACATAGCTTATTCATTAATATTATACCTTTAAGACTATAGGAAAAGCTTTCTCTCGTGAATCGAGTAACCGCATCAGTCAACACAAGTGATTTTCTATGCGTTTCCATGCAGATCTCAGAATATCCTCTACAAGTTGCTAGAGTCTTACCCACATGTTAATAATGTTTCACTTTCCTCATTTCATTTCATAATACATTAATCTTGGGTATACTCTTTCCTCTGTATGCAAAATACATTATCTTGGTTTTCTCATAATTAACAACCACGCAATGTACAACCACATATTTCTGAAGTTATTGGAGGGATTTTGTTGTGCCCGTATAAGTGTGGTCTCAGTTTACTACATCGTCCACATACGACATACAAAACACCTTTGTTCCGTTGATTTTTGGTAGACAATTATCGACTTTCACAAGTGTTTCAGGGAAGTGTGATAAATAAATGTTGAATACCAGGGGCGCCAACACACACCCCTGTTTTACTCCTTTGTTTGTAAAGATGGGTGTAGTGAAGGAGCCCATGTCATCCATTCTCACCTGGACTTAAGTGTTCTCATGCAACTCACATATCGCACGTAAGATGTGTTTGGGATATCCATAACTTTCCATTTGATCCATAGTCTGTCTCTTTCTACCATGTCAAATGCAGCCCAAAAGTCTACCATGCCCACATATAGGTTCGCCCCCTTTAGGCTTAATTTGCATTATGAGATCATCCATAAATTTTAGGCAGTGAATCATACTCGAACCAGGTCTAAATCCCATTTGTTATCTAAGAAGTTATTAGAATTCACCAAAGTTGTCAATTGTTGCAAAACGGGCAATACAAATACTTTACCTGTTACATCTAGCATTGCTATCAGTCTATAATTCGCTAGGTCACTTTTCTTGCCTTTATGATATGTAGGGACCAGCAATGATCTCTACCAGGAGGAGGGAATAGTACCGGCATTATTCACTTTAGTGAAGAGAATGTGTATTAGTTTAGCCCAATATACTGGGTCTCTTTTTAACATTATGTGAGCACGGCCATTGGGCCCTGGAGCCTTAGAATCTTTAAGCTTTTTTAATTAATTGTTCAATCAGCCCTTCAACAAAAGTTAAGCCGAAGTTCTTGGTCATGCTTTTTCTTCTCATGGTGGCACTGTTTGATGAAAGTAAAGAATGAATAATGTGCTGGATTCATTCACCTGCCCCTATAGTACCAATTACCTGATTTACTTTATTTGTTTTTCAGCTATTGAAAAATTGCCACATCTTTCTTAGATCTTTAGTTGTGGCCACTGCCACAAGATGCTGCCATTGTGCATTCCTATGGCATCTAGTGCACCATTTGACCCATCTTCGGTATTTATTTTTGATGCACCAGATTGCATAAAATGTATCCTGTGAAGAGGGATTTTGTTGTTTCAGGCCTCGTATTGCTCTTTGTCGTTTCCTTTTTTCTTCTCTAATCGATCTATCATAATGTCTGACAGGTGGACATACGTTTCCTTTATAGCTGTAAATTCCGACATCTCCTCCACTATCCAATGTTCTATCTCATTTGCTGTCAGGCTAGTTAGGTGCTTTAAGTTCCTCTTATTGCTCTTCAATATATATTCTTCATAATTTTCTATATTTTTCTCGGACCATCCTATCTTAGTACCATTTGGGTTTACATCAAGATCTCCCACATTGGTATATTCATCTTTGACTACTGCACCCGCTAATGTTAGTGATAGAAAAGCATGATCACTAAAACAAATTTCCAATTACTCTCAAATCCCTCACATAAGGCATCAGCAGGTTATTTACATATACATAGTCCAATATTGGCTTTTTGGTACCATGTTCCATGTTTTTTTCCTGGGCATATCACCATATAAACAACCATTCAACTTGAAGCATTCACAATCTCTCAGATAGGCATTCCAAGAAGTTCCTTTTTCACTGACTTTGTTCAGTTCTAATTTACTAGAGCTGCTCACGTAGTCAGTTCCTGGCATTTATTTGTGCATCTGCAGCTTGCCTAAAAATCCTCCCTATAAGGATGTGTTTTCGATCTTCTATAAATTTACTTTCACTGTTTATGTCTGAGACTGTTTCCATTATTTCATCAGTTTACATGCTCCCTGGAGGGACATATATGTTTATCACTAACCAATCTGTCTCGGTACTAGGAGAACAAACTTCCAGGGCTTGAACATATGAATTATTTCTTCTAGGTTTTATACTAGTAGCCTTAATACAATTTTTAACACCAATTATCAGGCTGCCATACGCTCGACTAGACAGGCCCTTTATGGCTGGTATTTGGTAGATTTGAAAACCATCAATATTAAAATCAGACATCATCTCGGTTTTCTGTATAAAAAAATGTGTCATTTTGTATCAAGTGTTGTACAGAGTCCTTATTGCTCAATAGGTGTCGAAATCCCACAGTGTTTCATGAACAGAGCGACCAAGTTACATTTTTAGCTAGTCCCTTTTTGCTGCAATTTCCACTAACCATGTTAGTGTGCCTAGTATGTTCTTCCGCACTAACTTCTGAACTACTTTTATTTTCAGCGATTGTGTTTGCAAATCTTACATCCTCTAACATATTGCCTAATATCTGGGACATATTACTTTCCTCGTATTCAAGCTCCTCCTTCGCATCTAATTCATATCCCTGTTCTTGGTTCTTGTACAGCTGTACATTCGGATCATCTCGGCCTCGTCAATGGTACTGCAGTGAATTCAACTCATGGAATGTTTAAAATACTTGATATGTTCTATATATTCAAAATCCTTAATGTCTAATACGCGTAATGGAAATATCAATCGGAGTAGTTCAAGAAATTGTCACCTGTTTATATGGGAGTTTCATTTAGTAGCTCCATTTTCAATATTAATGGTAATTTGTCCTTCATGCATGTTCATAGCCTTGGTTAGATTTTCCTTCTTGACCCCTTTCTCCTTCAACAATGGAGACTTGAATTGGACTTTAATATTAGGTGTAGCCAACACCTCTTGTGTTGAACTATTGTTTGTATGCATTATTTGAACACCATTGTTTTCAGTACTTACGGCCTCCACTTAATTTCTTTTCTTTCTGTCCATTAACCAACGTGTTAAGGAGCTTTCTAAAGGGTTACCTTTTTTTCCTTTCGATTTACCTTTTTGTTATCTTTTCGTGGCAGCAGAATTATTAAGACATCGGAGGGTTTCTTATGTGTCCTTTCTTTTGACTTCTTTTCATTTTTTGTTTGCGCAATGTTCTCTAGAGGTGTGATATTCATTGGCACCCAGTTCTTGCTCTTCCAGCCTGATCCGGGACCGATTAATTTCAAATGGTTACTGCAGATTCTGTGACGCTTGCAGTTCTGCTTATGTTCTCAGTGCGTCTAATTCCTGATCATACCATCAGGTAGTAGATTCCAAGATGTGTTTCGCCTTAGCAATATTTTCCCAGTCATTCTTAGCAACACTTTCATAGCAAACGGAAGTGAAGTTAATTGAGCCTGTGTTCCCATTTCAGTAATGTTTATGTCCGTTAAATCACAGGGCAACTTATTGTCCTCATTTACCATGTACACATTTGGAGTCGCTCAGAGTCATTGTGATTTCTCAGCGACAGACTCAGTGGCTGATTCTGAGCTCTTGATAAAAAGTGTGTGGAAATATGACATTCTCCCCTCCAGTTTCTGGCACCAATCATTCTGAGGTGGGTGGAAATATTGGAGGGAAGATCATGTGCTTTCCAGCAGCAAAATCTGCTAAAATCGCACGTTGTGGGGCAAACAAGTCCTCCAGTAACATTGTGAGCATTTCTTTACAGAATAGCACTTTTATAGTTTAAGACCGTTTTTTTAAACTTTCCTTAAACTAGAACAGTAGTGCCGCAGTAAGAAATGCATTGTTTGTAAAGGGAAAAACTGTGCAGTGGAGTTTAACGGCACCTCAAAGGTCCATTATTTTTACTCGTTTTTTTGTCATGCTAAAGCAGTGCTGCTGGGAGGAGAATCCCTTCAATGTGGCTGGCCTGCATTCCTCATGGTTGCTAGAGCTGTTGTGAATCAGCAAATCGGGCACATGCAGAAGCCAAGGCGTTCATGTCCCTGCACCACATTCCTTCCTTGACAAAATATGGTTCATGTTAGAAAGGTATTGTTCTGGCTTGAAATAATACATTCTAATTTTTTTAATAAAAATTTCTATTTTTGCATGGACCTCTAAATCAGGCTCTCAGTCGCCTCGCCATACCTAGTAACATGGTAAATATTACTGGTATCCACTTGCACGCTTCTTGCTAGAGATGCGATCCCAATGTCACACCCTTCATTTCCCAGTGTTTTCTGCAGGGAATAGCATAGTTCCAGAAGCAAGTTGTTATTATCGATTGCAGCCATTCATGGATCTAGCAATACCGCCTCATTTCCCGTCCCAGTTTTTTGTATGTCAAGCTCAATCTGCTGCATGTCCTGAATAGAGTCAATTGTTTGGGTCGCCACTCCCACTGAGATAAAAGCTGTCATGTCATTGTCCCAGTGTCCACATCGAGCAAGGTCGTGATTAAATAGCAGCAGGTTGTTTGTGACTGTGGGGCCAATTCATAGAATTCGGCGCACAAGCGGCGCACGCGGCTGGCGCACAGTGTGCGCGTGCGGTAGGCTGCGCCAGCCGCGTGCGCCGAAACACATTCAGGCGCACAGCGTATTCATGGATTCCAACATCCACAACCAGCCGTGGCGCAGAGTGGCGCAGCGACCCTGCAGCAGCGTCAGTTACGCCCCCAAGAACGCCCCTTGCGCAGGGAAAAGCCATCAAAATCCCCAATCCAGCGCAAAGGGCAGCAGCAAACGCAGTGCGGGGAGCGTGTATTTCAGGGGTGTGCGGGTGTCCCCACACGCGATAGGCCTGGGTACGTGTATTACAGGGGTGCGCGAGAAATTCTACACGCGATTAGCCTGGGTACGTGTATTACAGGGGTGCGCGAGAAATTCTACACGCGATTGGCCTGGGTACGTGGATTTCAGGGGTGCGCGAGAAATTCTACACGCGATTAGCCTGGGTACGTGTATTACAGGGGTGCGCGAGAAATTCTACACGCGATTGTGCTGGGTACGTGGATTTCAGGGGTGCGCGAGAAATTCTACACGCGATTGGCCTGGGTATGTGGATTTCAGGGGTGCGCGAGAAATTCTACACGCGATTAGCCTGGGTACGTGTATTACAGGGGTGCGCGAGAAATTCTACACGCGATTGTGCTGGGTACGTGGATTTCAGGGGTGCGCGAGAAATTCTACACGCGATTGGCCTGGGTACGTGGATTTCAGGGGTGCGCGAGAAATTCTACACGCGATTAGCCTGGGTACGTGTATTACAGGGGTGCGCGAGAAATTCTACACGCGATTGTGCTGGGTACGTAGATTTCAGGGGTGCGCGAGAAATTCTACACGCGATTGGCCTGGGTACGTGGATTACAGGGGTGCGCGAGAAATTCTACACGCGATTGGCCTGGGTACGTGGATTTCAGGGGTGCGTGAGAAATTCTACACGCGATTGTGCTGGGTACGTGGATTTCAGGGGTGCGCGAGAAAATCTACACGCGATTGGCCTGGGTACGTGGATTTCAGGGGTTCGCGAGAAATTCTACACGCGATTGGCCTGGGTACGTGGATTTCAGGGTTGCGCGAGAAATTCTACACGCGATTGGCCTGGCTACGTGGATTTCAGGGGTGCGCGAGAAATTCTACACGCGATTGGCCTGGGTACGTGGATTTCAGGGGTGCGCGAGAAATTCTACACGCGATTGGCCTGGGTACGTGGATTTCAGGGGTGCGCGAGAAAATCTACACGCGATTGGGCTGGGTACGTGGATTACAGGGGTGCGCGAGAAATTCTACACGCGATTGGCCTGGGTACGTGGATTTCAGGGGTGCGCGAGAAAATCTACACGCGATTGGCCTGGGTACGTGGATTTCAGGGGTGCGCGAGAAATTCTACACGCGATTGGCCTGGGTACGTGGATTTCAGGGGTGCGCGAGAAAATCTACACGCGATTGGGCCTGTGCGAGTGGGGCAGTGTATTACGTAGGTGTGCGGGAAGTTGAAGAGGTGAATTGCCAGTGTGGGTCCTCCCAGGTCTCCCCTCTACCCCCTCCACGACCTCTGCAGGCAGCCCACACCACAGGGGACTACCCTGCACCCCTGGTCATGTCCCGCAGGCAGCCCATCCACCATGGGCATGCCCCCCAGCCAAGCCACATGTCCCCTTGCACCCCCACCCCCCAGCAGGCCCTCACTCATGTCCCCCTGCACCCCCACCCCCCAGCAGTGCAGGGGCAGCCTCCACCAGGCCCCCACCCATGTCTCCCACCACCCCCAGTCACCAGCCACCAGGGGCAGCCTCCACCAGGCCCCCACCCATGTCCGACTCATGTCTCCCAGCACCCCCACCCCCCAGCCACCAGGGGCAGCCTCCACCAGGCACCCACCCATGTCTCCCAGCACCACCACCCCCCAGCCACCAGGGGCAGCCTCCACCAGGCCCCCACCCATGTCTCCAAGCACCCCCACCCCCCCAGCCACCAGGGGCACCCTCCACCAGGCCCCCACACATATGTCCCCCTGCACCCCCACCCCCTAGCATCCAGGGGCACCCTCCACCTGGCACCCACACATGTCTCCCACCACCCCCACCCCCCAGCCACCAGGGGCAGCCTCCACCAGGCCCCCACCCATGTCTCCAACCACCCCCACCCCCCCAGCCACCAGGGGCAGCCTCCACCAGGCCCCCACCCATGTCTCCAAGCACCCCCACCCCCCCAGCCACCAGGGGCACCCTCCACCAGGCCCCCACACATATGTCCCCCTGCACCCCCACCCCCTAGCATCCAGGGGCACCCTCCACCTGGCACCCACACATGTCTCCCACCACCCCCACCCCCCAGCCACCAGGGGCAGCCTCCACCAGGCCCCCACCCATGTCCAGGAACAGAGACTTCCATGCTGTCATGTGTGCAATCTGCACAGGGCTCCCCATGTCACATTCAAACACATGCAACAACCATGCGGTTCACACATTACAGGTCGCACATGCATTACCATGATGTCCCTGCACACATACATGCGTACATGGCCTATGTCACACATACAGGCAGGTATCAGACAACCAGCACACTGCAACATGCCCTGTCTCACACAGCAATGCTTGGCCACTTACCGCTCAACTCCAGACGGGTCTCCCTCTCAAGGACCTGGGCGTGGAGCGCTGGGTGTATGCGTTCCAGGACCCTCAACTGGATGGAACTCATGCGGCCCCGGCCCCCCTCCACAAGGCGCCGGGCCTTCATGAGGGTCCTTGACCTCAAGTCCTCCCAGCGCTTCTTGACCTTCTGGATGTTGCAGGTTGCCACCCCCTCCGCCTCCTCTCCCGTCCTTCCCTCTTGGCGCGGGACGATCCGAAGAGGGCATCATACTGCCCCAGGACTTGCTCCACCAGGACACCAACTTCGGTGGCAGTGAAGCTGGTGCCCCTCTGCCCCTCTGCCCCTCTGGCCGGGGGTTGCAACTGGTGTCAGATGTGGATGTGCTCCACATGGCAACCCCAGGGGCAGGAGTGGCTGACCAACTGGGTCCTGGGGCTGGGCTGTGGAGCGATGTCATTTGAGTCGGGACTCTTCTGTACCAGCAGGGGTGGACACAGCAACTGGACCCCTGCAGATGGCTGATGTGCAGGCACCAAATGGCAGGGCACGGTGGCAGCAGGCAGGCAGGCAGGCAGGCAGCAGCAGATGGCATGTGGGAGGCTGCTTGGGGCACTGGGGGCCAGTGAAGTGTCCTTCTGGGCAGGAGCGCGGTCTTCCGTGCGTTTTCGCGTGGCCAGCTTCATACGGAGTGATTAGGCACGTGAAAAATCTGCACGCTGCGTGTAATGCGCGTAAGCGCGCGTGAAAAACTGCACGTCCGCGTGTAATAGGAGGAAAGGGCCCATGCATAAGCGTGCGCGCGTGAAAAACTGCACGTCCGCGTGTAATGCGCGTAATCAAACGTGAAAAAGTGCACGTCCGCATGTGACTTGACGCGCGCGTGCGTTTTCCCTCAGCACGGGTTAAAGGTGAGCGGGCCCAGCAGTTCGCTGTACGTGCCTTTCGTGGAGACCGACGTGTGTTGCTGCTTCCAGTTGTTTCGCGCGCCATCTACTTCACAGCTCTCAAGGACGTATCTCTTCTTTTGGCGGGGGTATTGGCTACGCGTGTTTTTCTGCATCGCGCTAGTCAGACGGTGAGTCGCAAACGCTCCTTTTCCCACTGCGGGTGCCCCTGTGTATCGCACCCATTTTCGATGTCATCGTAGCCTGCGTGTCCCACGCGTACGCGTTATACGTGTTACTGGGTGCCACCGCGTACTGCGGGAGGTTTAATCCACGCACGTAGGCTGCAGGGTTGCGTGCACGGTTTTACTGCAGTTTTGGGGTGCCTGAGCGTTGCGTGACCCGTCAACACATCACCGGGGTCACATACAGCCTTGCAGGTGCAGGGGGGCTGTTAACATCTTGCTTCCCACCCCCTTCACCCCAATTGCCCAGGTCAATTGTGCTGTACACCTCCCATTGGCACCACTCCATCTGTGCCAGCACTATAACATCTGTGCCATGGTAGGGAGGCTACCAAAGGTGAGGGGCGCCTCAGCTGGGCGTCCTCCTCGTGGCGGGCGTGGTCGGGGACGTGGCCGTGGTGACCAGGGAGTAGGGGGACTCCAGGGTGTCCAGGGCAGCCACAGAGGGGGAAGAGGCAGGGGTGCGCCACTTGAGCACAATGTTGTGCCATGTGTCGGTGCAGCCATGCCACCACCCCCTGTGGTTCAGGGGGATGCAGCTCCTGCATCTGGCACTGGCACCCATATCACCCGGCAGTCCGTTCCATCGACTGCCACGGGCCCAAGGGTAGCGGTAGCTGCAGGTGCAGTTGTGGACACCGCCACCCAGGCTCAGGGTCTGCCAGCGCAGGCTGCGTTGGCACTTGAAGAGCCCTTGGTAGATCTCCAACAGGCCAGGGGGGAAACCATTGGGGCAGGCCGGGCTGCTCAGACCAAGACACGTGTCCCTGGGGCAGTCATGTCATCTGCTGCCCCGAACAGCCGGGTGTTGGCAAGTGCAGGGGCAGATGCACCCAACAGCACCCCGGTTGTGAGTCTGCCAACCAGGACCGTTGCGGTCAATGACCCTGCCACAGCTGATGTTGCTGCGCAGGGTCCATTAGTGGGCACCCAGCTGCCACTGACACAAGTCAGGCCTTTGGTCATCCCTCCACCTGCCACTCCCTCGGCTCAATCCACCCAACCCACTGGCCATACTGGTCAGGGCGGCATTAGCCAGCCAGGGTCTGCGCCACAGTCCAAGAGGAGGAAGGTTGCATCTGCAGCACAGGCTGGGACCCCACACACAGCCACGACCTCCTGCACGTCGAGGAAGAAGCCTTTCTGTAAGCAGGAACTGGACTTCCTCGTGGACTACGTGCGGGGACACAGCCGTGACATGCTAGTGGGTGCCAATAGTCAGACTACGGCTGCCCAACGTGACACCCACTGGAAGCATGTGGCGGAACATGTCAGTTCATTCGGCCATGAGGTGCGCACGGCGCAGGAGTGCAAAAAGCGCTGGAATGACATCAAGCGCAGCACTAAGGCCAAGCGTGCCTCAAATTACAACTTGACTCTGGTGACTGGCGGTGGGCCTGCACCAGAGGAGGAAGAACTCACTCCGCATGAGGCTCTCGTTGCGGAGTTCATACCACCAGAATTGGTCGAAGGTGTGGGAGAGATGCTGGACTTTGATGCCCAGTCCAGTGAGTGTTGATGCGTAGTTGTTGAGGACGTGTGTGTTTCACATGTGGGATGTGTTGTGCATGATTGCTGCTACATGTGACCTGTACATGGTTCTGATGTGTAAGTAATGCAATGCCACCGTCATGCATGTCTCCTCTGCCTGCATGCGGGACTCCATGTGGCCATGCTCCCTTGCCCCTCCTCCGCCACTCTGCACCCCAGTTCCACCTTTGCACTGGTCTGCTACATTCTTGCCAATGTGTAGTTTCATGTTCATGTGTCCTGTGTAGATGCTAACTTCCAGCTTAGAAACTGCCAGACATATGCCGTGTGGTACAGCCTTAGTACTCGATGCAGGGCATCCCACTTGTACTGTGCATGGGTCAGATGTCCCGCAGGGACATGAGTGCCCATTCATGCTCCATGTGCATTGCACACATGCCCCTATGTGTCCTTGACTGGATGATCACTGTAATATGAGTCCTTGGTTACATACATTGCCTGCCATATTATCGGCCTCCCCATGTCAACTGTGGCTCAGTCCTGCGTTGCACACATGTTTAGGCTCTGACAATCTGTGTGGCTCACAGGCCTCAGCCTGTTCAATGGCCAATGACTCTGTCCAACTCCTGTCGTGTCTTCTACACACGTGGCCGGCCTCCGGATCTTCCATCATGTGTCCTGCCCACTGTCCCAGCATCATTTGCAGTGTTGTAATTGAAATCACATTAAGCTGTTGATGCCAGTCAACACTGCTTGTCAATACACAGGTGTATGGTCAGCCTTTTGATACCATGCCAGGCATCCCTGCTTTGGTACTGGGGTGGAGGGGTGCTTGCCTTCTAGACATGGTACACATTGAATACACAATGCACGTGATGTCTGATTTTGACATTGCACTGCCTTCACATTTCCTGGCACACACCATGGAGTGCTTGTACATGTAGGTAGTGAGTGGCGTACACATTTTCTGCACTGCATAGACCCACTTCCATGCAAACTGCCACCTTTCAACAGGTCTGATCACAGAAGCTATTCTAAGTAGACCCAGCATGCATGCAAGGTCATATGTTGTGTGTCACATGTCTGCCAGATGCCTTTGCTGTCGGTGTGTGTGTGTGTGTTGTGTGCTTCTGACATGTGTACTGACCCTTTCCTCTCTATTTTTCAGGTGATGACGCAATGGATGCAGAGGATGGTGTTGTCATGCCAGACACAGGGTTGGTAAGACCACATCAACCCGGCACTAGTGGGGGTCGTGGGGTGGTAGGCCACGAAAACCCCCAAGTGCTGCAGTCCATCCTGTCTCTGGCTATCTATGAGTCCAGCCTTGATGACGACTCTGACGTCCATGTTGAGTTGGATGACCATCAAGTCCATGTGTCAGGGGTGAGTGATTCTGATGTGGACACTCCTCTGTCTGCGACCCCTGCACTGAGGGATCAGACTGTCTTGGTTCCTCCGCCCGTGGTGGATCGGGACGCAGGGTCACCCTCCACACCAGTCACTGATGTGCCTGGGACATCACGTCGACGGGGGCATGTAGTCGTGCAGCCGCAGGCGGTGCCAACACAGCGAGGACCCCCGGTCCTTGGGTCCCGCAGGGGTCAAGCCCGGCAACGCGGTCGCCGCGCGCAACCGCTGTATACTGAGTGGGAGCAAGACATGACTGCCAATTCAGAACGGCAGGGGGCAGCAATGGAGAACATCGCTGACAGCATGGAGCGTGTGGCCCGATCTGTGCTCCCCCCTGCTAGGCAGGTGCTACTCCAGCAGCAGGCGGCACGGTCCACGGCCCGCTCACTCAGGCTGGGCATGGCGGCCTCAGACAGGGCACGCCAGGCTGAAATGTCGTCTCTGCATCAAGCAATTGCTGCTCACGCAGAGGCGCACATGGATGCCCTGAGGGAGGAGTATGCCTCCCTCAGATCCACTCTGGGTGTCCTTATGATGTCCCAGAGGCAGCAGGCAGAGGAGAGGTTTGCACAGCTTGAGCGCACCATCTCGGCTGAGCTACAGGCTTGCCGGGAGGTGCAGCGGTTGTCCAGCCAGGCCTTGCAGGAAGAACTCCGTGTTACACGTGCTACCTTGCAAGAGGAAGCACGTGTATCACGTGAGGTCCTGCATGCAGACCTATGTAACATCGCCACACAGAACCAGGCTCACCTGTCCGGCAGACTTGCTGCCGACGAGGGGCAAGCTGCGGCTAGGCGTGGCCAGGCTACTGTGCCACGTCCTCCTTTCCAGGATGAGCCAGACTCGGACGACCATCTATCTCCCACATAGGTCGTGCTGTGAAGGCGTTGAGCCCATGGAGGTATTTTTTTTTGGCTCAGCATCATCGCATGTGGATGTTGAGCAGCACCCTGTACCTCCCCCCTCCTGGGTGCCTCCCCTCCCCCCCGGGTCGTATGTGGCCATTTTTGATTTTTCTTTTAGTTTAGTTAGTTAAGTTTCTGTTTGATAGTTAGTTTAAATAGGTAATGTAGGTTTTCCTTAGTTAGTGTAATTAGTTAATAGTTGAGTTAGTTTAAAATTTGTAGTCTATTGTGCTTACATGTGACAGTGCGGTGCCTTGTGGTTTTTGAAGGCATCCACTGTCTGTTCCAGCTGGGCCCTTCATGGTTGTCTTGTGTATGTGTTTGCTGCTTGGGTACCTTGACTCACATATGCCACTCCTGCCTCCCTTATCCATGGGCTCGCAAGGATGGTTCGGTGTAACAGATTTTTACACAAGGGCTTTGGACTGTCATATCTGTGGCATGTCTGGTGCTTTTTGACTTGTGTTGACACCCCTAGTGGGGATGATTTAGGTGTAATTGTCCACTGTTCAGCTTTTGCTAGATGGGGCGTGTCATGATTAATGTGGACATTGATTGCTATGCATTGTGTATTATGTTTCATATCTTTCCTGTACACGTGCTTGTTGCAAGTCATGCTGTAGATAGTGTTCCACACTTTGGAGGTGAAAGACGGACTGATGGTGTGATTTGTGATGTGACTCTCTGACATGGTCAAGTAATGAGATGCCTGATGAGACACACACAGATCACTTTGATGCATTAATCATGTGTTTCATGCACTTTCTGCAGGGGGATGAGGCATCAGAGCACCTTTGCCAGCAGACATGGCCCATTGGACGACCTAATTCCTGACCCGTTTGTTGGTGCCCACATGCACATGTGTGCACAAGCAGAGCTACAGTGATTGCAGACCCACATCCTAGAACTGCTGACATGTTCCAAGCAACTCCAGGCAAGGTGAGCATCACAGGGGGGCCACGAGACAGCAAAGCTTGCACCAGGCGAGTTGCACGTGCAGGCTTAGTCACAGCACTGAGGGTGAGCTTAGACAAATATTGGTGTTGAAGCACAGAATGCAGCTCAGATGTGTTTGTGGACTGATGGCTGTTGATAGTAGGGTTGTCTGGGACACATGCGGGGGCAGTGGCACATACCCTGCGGTACACCAAGGTTCTTTGAGGCACTTGTATCAACCATGTAGCCTTCCAAGACATGGAAAGGGGCAGCTCACAGGGACATACAGCAAGGGACATACTCGGGTGCAGTGCATGTCTATTCCACGTACTTCATGATAAATGCACTGGCAACTTTGTTTTGGTCATGGTGGTACGCAACTTGATCTGTAGTCATGGCTTGCCATATGGGTCTGTCTGCTTACCCAGGGAACATTGCATGTTGTGTGAATTGTGACACATTGGTGTTCCATTTGCCACGCACCCACCAGCGGCTGACTTACTGCATTGACTGTGAATGACCCGTCACAGGGTTGATGTTATATATGGGTACGAAGCATGGAGCACAGATTTTCTGTTTGTAGAGGTGTATGTTGTTATGGGGCATGTTTTGTGTTGTGTTTTTGGGTAATTGGCATGTACTGGTTGCTGACTGTGTCTCTCTTTGCAGCATTGCAGTGCTCCTGTAACCGGACCTGAGAGTGCGCAGGCAGGAGGCCAGCACTCAAAACCAGAGCTAAGTGTCTTGTTGTATTTTCTTACAAACTGCCCTGCATAGGCTTGCTGGGGAGTGTACTGATGCATGGATGTATGTGTGGTCCTATTTGGTATGTTTTTTACCCTAATCACCCTTGATCCTATGCAATTTCGAAACCTGTACCCTCTACCCGGTGTTCCTGCTTCCCATGCCTATCCAAGCAATGTTCCCTGACCCTCTTTCCCCACTGGGGTTGCGGATGCCTGTGTAAGCCCCGAACTTGCAGGCGCCAAAACCCTAGAGGGGGTGGTTGGTTCGTACCACTCCTGAGCCTGGACTACAGAAGGCCATGACAATGATGTCCAAGTTTGTTTGGATTGTGCATGTGTTCATGCAGGTTGTACATTTTCGTGCATTCCCTGGTTTCATGTGTCATTCCTGTTCCCCTCACCTGCCACGCATTCCAGTCATCCAGTGTGTCTACACCTGTCCAGACTGCATATCCCTGAACCTCTTTCCCCACCAGGATCTCAGGGGCCTGTGTGAGTTTGACCTTGCAGGCACCCGGGACATGGTGTGGGTGGTTGTTTCATGAGACTCCAGCGCCTGTACAGGGGATCTGTGACAGTACACATCCATTCATGGTGCATCATCCTATGTCATGTACCACACATGTCTCACATCCAGTCGTGACATTGTTTTGCTGTGCTACCTTGGTTGTTGCATCATTGTGGTAGTACTTGGCCTTTGAGACGTACTGCTATGTCAAGTCATCTACTGGAGGGTGTTTGGGTTCCTTTTCATGGCTTGGATTATGTGAATTTGGAAATGAGTGTGGATTCTGAGGGTTCAGGCATCTCTTTACACACAAGGTGGGAGATGGACACGAAGGGTAAAGGTGATCCTGTGGCCAGGTGGGAATGAGGGTTGGAGGCTCCATGACCCAGGTGCAGTTGTTCAGTGGGTCATGGTCATTTGCGAGGGGGGGGGGTTGTTGTTGATAGTTGCGTTGCCCTGCAGTGTGATGGGAACTCTGACATTGTAATGTTGTTGTCCTATGTACATGTTGTGTTCTGCTGATCAATGCCTGTTCATGTGTTGTGTTTTCCTTTCAGGTGCGAGGGGATAGTAGTGGTTTGACATGCTGGGGTGTACACATGGTGGATGTTCACATGTGATGTGTAGGGAACACTGATGGTCACTTGAGTGCACATGCATATGTGGAGTGCATGTCCTTGCAGAACCACACACTTGCACTCGGATGCACTCCATGTGCTCCCACCCTTGCATATCCACGTGTACACTGTTTGCCTTCTGGTGGCCACTGTGTCCCGCCAGCACATGTTCTGTGACCGATTATGGTTCGAGTACATGCCTAATTTGATGTTTGATGTAGTCTGTCACTTAGATGTGATGCTCAGGGTGTGCATCACACGCAATGGCTGTTCACTGTGCTGTGCGCTGAGCAGTGTGATGCAGGAGTAGGACATTGCACACATGAGCTGCAGTGTTCATTTTGCAATGCATCATGTGCATATAGCCAGGCATTCATTGTGATGTTACGTCTACGACAGTTGTAATGCATTAGGAATCGACTTATTTTTGGTGGGACATTTTGTTGGTCTGTCATTTCATCGGATTCCGGGTCAGGCATCATTGTCCGATGCCACTGTACATTTAGGACATGGAAATGTGTACCTTATCGTTACTGGGTCGGTGTATGGGTATTGCTTGCCATGTCATGTTGATGTTTGGGAGGGTTTGACTGTCATGACAGTGATGGCCATGGCCTGTTTTGCAGGTGTGTGTGATGCACACCTTGCATGTCCAGGTCATCCGCTTCTCAGAGCAACTAGCTGGGGGTAGGTTTCTCTCCGCAGCAGGGCCCTCCCCCTCAAACCGACTTCCTGACTTGACCTTGAGGGGAACCATCTCCAGTTCAGGAAGCACCTCAAGACCTTCCTCTTTGCTTCTGCTTACTCTCTGCCACTCCCTTGCAGAATTCTTCACTGGAACTGCACAGGAGCTGCAACTGGGCCACTCTCACCAACCTCGGTCCCTGGCCCAGCCACTGTCCACTTGCACTGCCACCCTGGCAACCCCTGCACTGCAGTACTGTCTCTCTATCCCTACAGCCCTCCCTTCCCAGCACTCGTCTGCACTTACCTTAGCAGTTGCCACCAGGCGACCTATGTATTATTGTTTGGCCTACTTCCCCTGTACTGGACTCCACCCCCCCCCTTGCACTTTTCCCTTCCCCCTACCCCTGCACTTGCACAATCACAATGACACCTGGCCTAGTAGTACCATTCTCTGTGTTCCCTTGTTCCCCCCCCTGCCTCATTGTGCCTTGTAATACTTGTGTATGGCTCATGTCATGTCACATGTCATATGTGTGCATTTTGGTTGCACAGGATAGCTTGTGTTTAAGTAGCTAGGGATGCAGACAATGTGGCACTTCCATGGCAACTATCTCAGGGTGGTAGGGTTGTGACAGTTGACTGTCACTTTGTCATCATCGATTGTCACCTGGTATGTGCCAGGCCTGTGTGCACTCCGCAGGGGTGGGAGTTTAGGTGAAAAATGTGGCCACAAGCTGGGTCCGGGCTACCTCGCCACGTGCCCTGTCCCCTCCCATGGGCAGCGCCTGTGCCTGTGGTTGGGGATGTGGGGGCACCACCATGTCCACCGGGACGCCCTGCCGTGTTGCAACATTGTGCAGGACACATGCTGCCACAATGATCCTGCACACAACTGCTGGTGCATAGAGTAGTTGCCCACCAGAGCGGTCAAGGGAGCGGAAACGTGACTTGAGCACTCCGAATGTGCGCTCCACTATGCCCCTGGTTGCAATATGGGCAGCGTTGTATCTTACCTGGGGTGGTGTGGTGGGGTTCCGGATTGACGTCATCATGTGGTTGCTCAGAGGGTAGGCACTGTCCCCTGGGGAGGTGATAATTGTTCAGATTAATGGGGTTGGTATATTTGTCTGTGTGTGACTTGCATGCATGTGCAAGGGCATTTGTACTCACCTAGGAGCCATGTGTCACCATGCTGCCCAGCTTCCAGGGCCCGGCTCAGGGCGGACATTCTGTATATGAAACTGTCATGGGTGGAGCCAGGGTAGTTTGCATACACAGAGGTGATGATTCCCTTTGCATCGCATACCACCTGTACATTGATGGAATGCCAGTGCTTGCGGTTTCGGTAGATGTGCTCAGTGGCCCTAGGTGGATGTAGGGCCACATGGGTGCAATCTATGGCACCGAGCACTTTGGGGAAGTGTGCCACCCTGAAAAAATCCAGGACAACGGCCTGCCTTTCTGCGGGTGTTCTGGGCATGTATATGTGCCTGCGGACTGAGGGGCGCGCTGTCATGATTGCCAGTACCTGGTGTAGGCAGCGTGACTGCGTGGCCTGTGAGACCCCCCCCACTATGGCAGTGGTCCGCTGAAACGACCCAGTGGCCAAGAAATGCAAGACATTGAGCAGCTTCTCCAAGGGGCTCAATGCTTGGGAGCAAAGGGTGGGGGATGTGAGGTCATCTTCCCACTCCCTGACCAGGTCTAGGATGATATGGGGTGGAAACCTATACCTGCCGTAGACCTGGTCGTCAGGCATCCCAAAAAGGCCTGTCCGTGGTGCAAAAATGCGTGCCCTGGCTATTCTCCTCCTCCTGCGGTGTCCCACAATCACTGCAGCAACAAATGGGGCATTCATCGTCGCTGTATATACGCGTTTGTTGTTTGCGCGCACTTTTATGCTGGGCGCGGGCGCGGGACGCCTCCGTGTGGGCGGACTCGTTGGTTTCCCGTATTCTGGTGTCATCGCGTGTGATCGGAGGGCAGCGAGCGTACATGCGATTGGCCTGGGTACGTGTGTTTCGGGGTGCGCGGGAAGTTCCACACGCGATTGGCCTGGGTACGTGTGTTTCGGGGTGCGCGGGAAGTTCCACACGCGATTGGCCTGGGTACGTGTGTTTCGGGGTGCGCGGGAAGTTCCACACGCGATTGGCCGGGGTACGTGTGTTTCGGGGTGCGCGGGTAGTTCCACACGCGATTGGCCTGGGTACGTGTGTTTCGGGGTGCGCGGGAAGTTCCACACGCGATTGGCCTGGGTACGTGTGTTTCGGGGTGCGCGGGAAGTTCCACACGCGATTGGCCGGGGTACGTGTGTTTCGGGGTCCCGTGAACTTTCACACGCGATTGGTTGGGATCCACGTGTGTACTGTCATCACGTGCAATGAGGGATACTCCCTTGCACGTCACGTCACAGACGCGCTCACGCGCTGAGGGCCTTTGGTCCAATGAAAATGCGTATGCGTGCAGACGCGCTTACGCGCTAAGGGCCTTTCCTCGAATTACACGCTGACGTGCAGAATTTTCACGTGCCTAATCACTCCGTATCAAGCTGGCCACGCGTAAGCACACGGAAGACCACGCTCCTGCCCAGAAGGCCGAACTACTGCCCCCCAGAGCCCCGAGCACGCTCCCACCTGCCATCTGCTGCTGCCTGACTGCCTGCTGCCCACGTGCCCTGCCATTTGCTGCCTGCACATCAGCCAGGGGTGCTGTTGGTGTGACCACCCCTGCTGGAACCAAAGACTCCCGACTGGGATTCCATCGCTCCACAGCCCAGCCCCAGGACCCAGTTGCCCACCCACTCCTGCCTCTGGGGTTGTCATGTCGGGGCCAACTCCATCTGTGACCACTGACAACCCCCGGCCAGAGAGGCAGAGGGGCACCAGCTTCAGTGCCACCGAAGTTGGTGTCCTGGTGGGGCAAGTCCTGGGCCAGTATGATGCCCTCTTCGGAAGTTGCCGCGCCGACAAGGAAGGACGGACTCGGATCTGGACTGACATCGTGACTGCCATCAACGCGGAGGGGGTGGCAGTCCGCGACTTCCAACATGTCAAGAAGCGCTGGGAGGACTTCAGGTCCAGGACCCTGACCAAGGCCCGGCGCCTCTTGAAGGCAGCGGATGCCAAGGGGCGCCGGGGCCACTTGTCGGAAGAACAGATGAGGGTCCTGGAACACATATCCCCAGCGCTCCACGTCCAGGTCCTTGAGAGGCAGACCCGTCTGGAGTCGAGCGGTGAGTGTACATGCATCCTGATTGTGAGCAGTGCGTGTGGTGATTGTTCAGTAGTGTGCAGGTTGCACATCTGTTTGTATGGGGTCGAGTATGGGTGCGGGTGTACAGGGCCGTGGGGCTGACACATGCGAGGGCTGTAATGTGTGAGACATGGATGGTGCCTGTGTGTGTGGGCTTACATGCCAAATGCAGTTGTGTGGGCACACAAGTCTGTATGAATGTGTATGTGAGTAGACATGTCCGTGATGTCACGCATGTATGTTGTTTTCAGCTGATTGTATCAGCGCTGTGTACATGTGCATGTGTGTGTATTTGACAAGGGTGCAACAGTGATGCAACATGGATGCATGTGACAGCGGTATGTGGAAGCCTGATTGGCAGATGTGACATGGATGCCCGTCTGAACACTGCGACACTTAGCAGAGGTGTACACATGCATGCAAGTGTGGTGGTGTGTGTACATGTGTGGTGCACTTCCTGTGTTGCATGTGATGTCTGGCTCACCTTTGCCTGCTGATGCTGTTGTATGTGTATGGATGGTGTTGGCAGTTGCAACATGGCTGTGGTATGGCTCGTGTGTGCAAGTTGTAATGACATGTGTGTTGGGGATTGTGATGACATGTCAGAGGTTTGCCAATGCCACTCATGTACAACTTTCATGTGTGTATGTGTACATTGTACAGTGCCCTGATGCCTGTGTTTTGTTTCTCCCTGTCTGCAGCGTCAACTGATGAAGAGGGCGGAGAAGGTGCTGTGGAGCACAGCGGCGGGGATCCCACCGCCAGCCGGAGACGCAAGGCCCGGCTCCCCTCCCAGGTTGTCATCTCGTCGGGGAGTGAGGAGTCCGGTGCCGCGTCCCAGGCCGCAGCTGCCGGGGGGAGGTCCAAGAGGCGGAGGTTGCAGTTGGACTACTCGGCAGCAGAAGGGGCAGCTGGGACCCCACAGGGCCCAACGGGGGAAGATGGCACAGAGTCATCCAGGTTGGTGGGGGGTTTGGTGGAGGAGGAGGCCGTGCAAGCACCGGAGACGGGGTCTGGGGGTGGGGATCCCACTGGTGCTAGTGGTGCAGTGCAGGACCAGGGACAGGAGGCAGCACAGGCCGCCGCGGAGGTGCCTGTGTGCAATCCTGTCCCTGATCCTGTCCCTGCATCATCTTGCACCAGCAGGGATGCCCATGTCCAGACCAGTTTTCAGGCAGGGGATGAGCTGACGTCAACTGGCCTTCCCCTGCCTGCGGACGTGGCTATCCAGGCCCGGGTTGAGCCTGTCCTGGCTGGAGTGGCGTTGCGTCAACGGGCCATGCGAGGCGACCTGCAGTCTTTTCATGAAGAGACTGCAGGTCATCTCGAATGGCTCGTTGACCACGTCAGCCTGCTGGGACAGGTCACCCAGGCCGGATTCCTCCGTCTGATGGGGCTTGCCACGACCCCCTCCTCAGCTGGACCCCCTACGCGCCAGTCGTCCTCTGTGCCATCTTCCCACCCATCAGTCACCTGGGTGCCCTGTGGAGCTGCCTCTGACGGTGCGGCCAGGCTGGTGGAGGAGGCATCCCTGCCACAGTCGGGAGTCGGACGTCCAGCAGGGGTGGCCACGTCAACGACTGCACCCCAGCCGGCGGAGGATGTGCAGGCAGCAGGAGGCAGTGCAGGGGCAGAGGCACAGCAGCAGCAGCTCCATGGTGGGAGCCATGAAGGCTCGGGGCCTTCGACATCGGAGGGGCAGGCATCGGCCGGAGGGCAGGAGGACCCAGGACAAAAAGTGTCTTCCGTGTGGCAGCGGTTGGGCCACGCCATAGATGCGGAGCGGCAGCGGGCGGAAGAGGCACGGCTCTCAATGGTCAGGGCGGAGAACTCCATGCAGAGGGCCCTGAGGCGGGTCGAGTGCCTCGAGGCAATCCGCAGGGCTTTGGAGGTGGACACGTCGACGGCCCTGCGGACCCTCGGGGCCATGGAGGAGGACCGCCTCCGGGACATAGAGGAGGAGTTCGATGATGCCCTGGCCCGGCACATCCAGAAGTGAGCCGTGGAACTAGCCCGCTGCCCTTGTACATAGTTATGTAGGTAGTGTTAAGTTTCATTTTTGTTTTTATTTCATTTGGACCTTTTGGACATTGGCCACATTTTTGTATATAGTTTTTTTTATTGGTTAGTGTAGTTAGTTAGGTTTCCTTTATTTTGTTGGGATGATGGACCCTGGCTTCTTGCTTTGTACATAGTTGTGGACTTGTACATACTTTATTTTTTAACATTATCCATGGATCAATGGCTTATGTTTTTTTTTCACATTGGATTTTGTTTGGTGGACATTGACTTTGTAGTACATTACTTTGGATTTCTATATTCTTTGATTTTTTCTTTTTTTTGGACGGACATGCTTCTTTTCATTTTTTCCATTCACATTTCAGTTTCTTCATTTTTGTTTCTATTCATCTTTCCTTTAATACATTATTTATTTGTTGCACTTCAATGTGTGGTGTCTCATTGTTTTCATGCATTTCATGTTATGTGTTTTGAGATTCACTGACACCCATTGGGTGTATGTGAGGGACATGTGTTTGTTTTGGAACTTGCAATTGGTGTTCTGTGATGTAATTGCAGAATATGAGTGGGTGGATGCAATACTCGGGTGGGTGTTTTGCATTTGGGGGCTGACCATAGAGACCAGGGATCTGGACTGTGATGACATGTTGGGTGGGGAACATGAGTTGGACATGGGTGGGGGCCTGCTGGCAGGTGCCCCACAGTGCTGGGGGGTGGGAGACATGAGTGGGGGCCTGGTGGAGGGTGCCCCTGGATGCTGGGGGGTGGGGGTGGTGGGAGACATGTGTGGGGGCCTGCTGGCAGGTGCCCCACAGTGCTGGGGGATGGGAGACATGGGTGGGGGCCTGGTGGAGGGTGCCCCTGGATGCTGGGGGGTGGGGGTGGTGGGAGACATGTGTGGGGGCCTGGTGGAGGGTGCCCCTGGATGCTGGGGGGGTGGGGGTGGTGGGAGACATGGGTGGGGGCCTGCTGGCAGGTGCCCCACAGTGCTGGGGGGTGGGAGACATGAGTGGGGGCCTGGTGGAGGGTGCCCCTGGATGCTAGGGGGTGGGGGTGCAGGGGGACATGAGTGGGGGCCTGGTGGAGGGTGCCCCTGGATGCTAGGGGGTGGGGGTGGTGGGAGACATGTGTGGGGGCCTGGTGGAGGGTGCCCCTGGATGCTGGGGGGGTGGGGGTGGTGGGAGACATGGGTGGGGGCCTGCTGGCAGGTGCCCCACAGTGCTGGGGGGTGGGAGACATGGGTGGGGGCCTGCTGGCAGGTGCCCCACAGTGCTGGGGGGTGGGAGACATGAGTGGGGGCCTGGTGGAGGGTGCCCCTGGATGCTAGGGGGTGGGGGTGCAGGGGGACATGAGTGGGGGCCTGGTGGAGGGTGCCCCTGGATGCTAGGGGGTGGGGGTGCAGGGGGACATGAGTGGGGGCCTGGTGGAGGGTGCCCCTGGATGCTAGGGGGTGGGGGTGGTGGGAGACATGTGTGGGGGCCTGGTGGAGGGTGCCCCTGGATGCTGGGGGGGTGGGGGTGGTGGGAGACATGGGTGGGGGCCTGCTGGCAGGTGCCCCACAGTGCTGGGGGGTGGGAGACATGGGTGGGGGCCTGCTGGCAGGTGCCCCACAGTGCTGGGGGGTGGGAGACATGAGTGGGGGCCTGGTGGAGGGTGCCCCTGGATGCTAGGGGGTGGGGGTGCAGGGGGACATGAGTGGGGGCCTGGTGGAGGGTGCCCCTGGATGCTAGGGGGTGGGGGTGCAGGGGGACATGAGTGGGGGCCTGTTTGAGGCTGCCCCTGCACTGCTGGGGGGTGGGGGTGCAGGGGGACATGCGTTGGTGGGCAGTAGTGCTAGTTGATATGTGGGTTGGCTGGTGGGCATGGCCATGGTGGATGGGGTGCCTGCAGGACATGTGCTGGGTAGGCCCCTGTGGTGTGAGCCACCTGCAGGGGCCGTGGAGGGTGTAGAGGGTACACCTGGGAGGACCCACACGTGCAATTCATGTGTGCTGCTCCCCGCGCACCCCCGAAATACACGTACCCCGCTCAATCGCGTGTGGAACTTCCCGCGCACCCCTGAAATCCACGTACCCGGCCAAATCGCGTGTGGAACTTCCCGCGCACCCCCGGAATACACGTACCCCGCTCAATCGCGTGTGGAACTTCCCGCGCACCCCTGAAATCCACGTACCCGGCCAAATCGCGTGTGGAACTTCCCGCGCACCCCTGATATCCACGTACCAGGCCGAATCGCGTGTGGAACTTCCCGCGCACCCCCGAAATACACGTACCCCGCTCAATCGCGTGTGGAACTTCCCGCGCACCCCTGAAATCCACGTACCCGGCCAAATCGCGTGTGGAACTTCCCGCGCACCCCTGATATCCACGTACCAGGCCGAATCGCGTGTGGAACTTCCCGCGCACCCCCGAAATACACGTACCCCGCTCAATCGCGTGTGGAACTTCCCGCGCACCCCTGAAATCCACGTACCCGGCCAAATCGCGTGTGGAACTTCCCGCGCACCCCTGATATCCACGTACCAGGCCGAATCGCGTGTGGAACTTCCCGCGCACCCCCGAAATACACGTACCCCGCTCAATCGCGTGTGGAACTTCCCGCGCACCCCTGAAATCCACGTACCCGGCCAAATCGCGTGTGGAACTTCCCGCGCACCCCTGATATCCACGTACCAGGCCGAATCGCGTGTGGAACTTCCCGCGCACCCCCGAAATACACGTACCCCGCTCAATCGCGTGTGGAACTTCCCGCGCACCCCTGAAATCCACGTACCCGGCCAAATCGCGTGTGGAACTTCCCGCGCACCCCCGGAATACACGTACCCCGCTCAATCGCGTGTGGAACTTCCCGCGCACCCCTGAAATCCACGTACCCGGCCAAATCACGTGTGGAACTTCCCGCGCACCCCTGATATCCACGTACCAGGCCGAATCGCGTGTGGAACTTCCCGCGCACCCCCGAAATACACGTACCCCGCTCAATCGCGTGTGGAACTTCCCGCGCACCCCTGAAATCCACGTACCCGGCCAAATCGCGTGTGGAACTTCCCGCGCACCCCTGATATCCACGTACCAGGCCGAATCGCGTGTGGAACTTCCCGCGCACCCCCGAAATACACGTACCCCGCTCAATCGCGTGTGGAACTTCCCGCGCACCCCTGAAATCCACGTACCCGGCCAAATCGCGTGTGGAACTTCCCGCGCACCCCTGATATCCACGTACCAGGCTGAATCGCGTGTGGAACTTCCCGCGCACCCCCGAAATACACGTACCCCGCTCAATCGCGTGTGGAACTTCCCGCGCACCCCTGATATCCACGTACCCGGCCAAATCGCGTGTGGAACTTCCCGCGCACCCCCGGAATACACGTACCCCGCTCAATCGCGTGTGGAACTTCCCGCGCACCCCTGAAATCCACGTACCAGGCCGAATCGCGTGTGGAACTTTCCGCGCACCCCCGAAATACACGTACCCCGCTCAATCGCGTGTGGAACTTCCCGCGCACCCCTGATATCCACGTACCAGGCCGAATCGCATGTGGTACTTCCCGCGCACCCCCGAAATACACGTACCCCGCTCAATCGCGTGTGGAACTTCCCGCGCACCCCTGATATCCACGTACCAGGCCGAATCGCGTGTGGTACTTCCCGCGCACCCCCGAAATACACGTACCCCGCTCAATCGCGTGTGGAACTTCCCGCGCACCCCTGAAATCCACGTACCCGGCCAAATCGCGTGTGGAACTTCCCGCGCACCCCTGATATCCACGTACCAGGCCGAATCGCGTGTGGAACTTCCCGCGCACCCCCGAAATACACGAAACCCGCTCAATCGCGTGTGGAACTTCCCGCGCACCCCCGAAATACACGTACTCCGCTCAATCGCGTGTGGAACTTCCCGCGCACCCCTGATATCCACGTACCAGGCCGAATCGCGTGTGGTACTTCCCGCGCACCCCCGAAATACACGTACCCCGCTCAATCGCGTATTTTACTTCCCGCGGCGCCACTTTTTTGATGCGCTGGGACTCTACCGCCTGCCTTCGTGTGGCGGACGTGTTTCAGCTTGTGCACGGCTTTGGCTGTGCGTGGGTTTGCCCTATTCCATTCCATGGATACGTGTGGTTCGTGTGCGTGTGGGCGTTACCTCTGCTTCCGTGCAGTGCATCCCCAGTTACGCCCTTATTTTCGCGTGTTGTTCCCCATTCCGCGCGTTACGCCCCATGTCCCGCCCACTTTCTGCTGTGTGCGCTGAGGTTGTGCGCTTTCACTGTGCGCGTCGCGCACCGTCGCGCACGCCTTTCGCGATGTTGCAGTGACTTGTGCGCCATGCACGGGTTTGGCGCACATCGCGTGGTGAACACGCGCAGGGACTTCCATGAATCGCACGCGTGCGCGTGCGCCTGTTTTTTTCCGCTTGCGCCTGCTTGCGCCTACTTGCGCGTAGATTTTCGGCGCACGTTTGTTCCATGAATCGGCCCCTGTGTCCCTTGTTATTCTTGGTCACACTGTTGTTTTTGTTCTTTCTGTAGGGTCTATTATTCCACGGATTATAGTTGTTGGCTCTTGCTCTAACTTTGCTTGTCATTTTAATTGCAAGTGTTGGAAAACGTTATGCCAAAAACTATTAAATTACTCAGTATAAATGCAGAGTGTAACTATCCTGTAGGCCTAGTTGTTAAGTTAAACAAAGAAATGAATACTTGTTTTAGGCAAGTTAACCATGCTGCATCACACTCACCTAAACTGCAGCCTTATCTAAGTATTGCTTTTGCCAGTCGGCTTACCTGACTCTGCCCTGCCTTTCCCCTAGGCAGGAGAGAGCCACGAGTGGGGGGGGGGTGTAAAACCCAGAACATGCCGGAACGGTACCCTAATATATAAAACGGTATCCAGTATTAATATCAGAAAGAACATTTGAATGCAAAAATGTCGAAAAAAAATGTGAATGTGTTTTTTTTAATTTGTATGTTGGGTTTGGGTTTAGCTAGTAAAAATAAACACGGGGTGGGGGGGGAACCCCCCCATTAAAAAAAAAAAATACATTATTTTTTTTCGACATTTTTGCAGTTGACTTTTTCACTATAAGCCATATAAAACGCAAGCACAACTCAACTGAAAATGATGCAAAAACACATGAGGAACATTTTGGAAGTGAGGAAGTTTGAACAATGAGTTAATGCCCAAAATCTCAATTTTAGCACGAAAACCTATCCGAAACAGGCCGGAAAGGTACCCTAATGTATGAAAACATGCAAAACTAACATGAAAATGATGAAGACACACATGAAGAACATTTTTAAATGAGAAAGGTGAAACAACATGCTGTCATTAACCCATTACAGCCCAAAATATACATTTACTAAAGATAAAAGAACCCGGAATGGGCTGGAATGGTACCATAACATATAAAAAGGCAGCACAACTCAAATGAAAATGATGTAATAACACATGAAGAACATTTTGGAATGAGAAAGGTACACCAATATGCTGCCATTACCTATTACTGCCAAAAAACAACAATGTATCACGATAAAGTACCCGGAACGGGCCAGTACGCTACCCAAATATATAAAACTGCAGCAAAACCCACCTGAAAATAGTGCAAACATACATGGAGAACATTTGGGAAATGAGAAAGGTCGAACAATGTGCTGTCATTAACCCATATCTGACCAAAATCTTCATTTTAAAAAAAGTAGCCAGAACAGGCAGTGAAACCCAAATGAAAATGATCAAAACACATATTAAGAACATTTTCAAATGAGAAAGGTGAAACAATGTGCTGTCATTAACCCATTACTGCCCAAAAACTTCTGCAGTAAAAAGACAGCTAAACTCAAAGATGGACTTTGTGATGACATCTATATTGTTGTAGAACATCCTCATCTCCCTAAATATACTCTAGTCACATAACAGAAGAATTGTACCGCATTTGCTTTGATCGAAATGAAGGACAATGATATATCTGAAAATATTACTGGAGACTGACTACACCTTACTCAACACAAGAGGGAGCATTAACTGTTCAGTTTTTCTCATAGTCAGGTTTTCCTTTATCATTACCATATACTTGTTTCAGGAAGTGGCAGCATTTCACGTTTCCTCTTCCCTTAAATGTTGCAGCTTCATCTTGTCTGTGCTGATCATCTTTACTTTAGATGCAGGTAAGATTATTTTTTTTCTGTCTGCAAGCCTTAAGCATTAGAGTGCAACAATGTATTGCTTCTTGCTCACCAGAACATTTCTTATAGAAAAGCTCTGCTGCAACAACTTTGACAAATGTAGGACCGCCCTACATGTTCACTACTTGCCTGGAAAGAGGTCTTTAAGTGGACAGGGCACAGCCTTGTATGTGACACAGCAAGGATCATAAAAGCTCTTCAAGCTGGCTCAGCATCTTATACATGCATTTCATGCAAACAAGGAAGCATGAAAGCCTAAGAAGGGGACATTACACATCAGACAGATCATCTCTTCTTAGGGGAACCTAGATGTGCATCATGAAGAAAGCAGTTTCATTGTTTTCTCTGTGTAATGTTTATGTCTTGCTTTCTACCCTGTTCCTGTGTTGTGAGCCTGGGTGATGTGGAATGCTTGTACAATGCCTGTCTGTGAAATGTTGAGAGAGTGTTTGTGTGTGAGTGTTCCTTGGGAGGCAGTCGGAAGTGGGCTGCTGGACTGAGTGGGTGCTGGTGGATGTCTCCCATGTCTTTCTGTACTTGAAGTTCCTTTTATACTTACCTGCTACCTTTTGTCCTGTAAACTTGTATCTAAGTAAAGAAGATACCTACCCCTGCCTGGCCTCCCTGTGTCATTACTGAAGTACCCACTTAACATAATGCAGTAGAAGTGAAACATTTCACCTCTTCTATCAAATACTAATGTAACAGAGGATACAGTGCAGAGTTCGTCTATGCATATCGTGATGAATCTCAAGGTATTTCCCATCAGGCCAGGAAGGTGAGGCTGCTACCTGATAGTCCCCCTAGGGGTGGTACTCAGTGGGAGGAACATATGGGGAGGGCAATCCCTCATGGGACCAGTGACGATCCACTTTGGAGAACACAATATTAACCTTTTTTTCTTCTGTCCTCTCCTTCCCTTCACCCCACTCAGTCCCCACTTTCCTTATCTTCTATTCAGACCCTTCTGGTCCCCCGTACCTTTGTATGTTACAGTGCAGTGGAAGGTATAATTGACAAGAATGGGATGAGGAAGAGGGAGACTCACCCTGGCTTAATGCGAAGGATCACTGAGACGAAGATGAGAGGACAAGGAGGCAAAAGTCCACCGCGGAACCAACACAGGAGGGTCAGCTGTCAAGAAGCAATCACAATCATACAAAGAGAAGAAGGATGCAATAGTCCATGGAATCCACCCTAGAGAAGCAAGGGACAAGATGCTTGTTTTATGACAGAGAACCCAAAGGCTGAGAGATGAGAGACAGAGGCGTGTAGCAAGGAGAGAGGTCCAAGCAAGGCGGACCTGGCCGGTGGCAGAGAGAAAGGAAGCCAAACTGCTGAATGCAGAACAAGAACGAAGACACGGCCAGCTGGAGATGCAAGTAGGTATATGGTCAGTGGAACTGCGGGAAAGAGAATGCCAAATGCATTAAGGGAGCTGGAGCAGCTGAAAACCATTGCAGGCCTATCCCAAAAAGCTCACAGGATGCAAGTGGTACTACATTTGATACAAATATTGTAAATCACACAACCACATTCCGAAGAGCACAAGGGGATACCAGTAGCATTAAACATGATACAGATTTGATAAACCACGCAAATACATCCTGGAGAGTACAAAGGAGTGAAAGAGTATTTCAGAGAACAATGAGAATGTGGTAAAGCAGGGAAGTCATCCCAAAGATTTCAAAGGGACACAAGAGAGGATACTCAGTCAAATACCAACCGCAAGAAAATGCTTATGTGTGATAGTACCAGGCAGGAGTGCATACCAGGTCTGTCCGAGTGGTTGGTATGGTTTTGGGTTGTTGGGCTCAGCCATATGGGTATTTAAGAGGGGTCTGACAGTCACCTTTTAATAAAAGGAACAGGATAAAAAAAATGGGAATATGGTGGTTCAGTTTAGCGATGTCAGTCATTTAACAGTCTGAGGTACAAAGGGGTCTGTGGGAGCACAGGAAGGGTTGGCAGACCAGAGGATGGGAAGTGTGGAGGAAATCTGAGCGAACTGGGGATGGGAATGCTAGATAGTGGATGGAAGGTACTCTGGGGTGGGCGGGAAGGCTGCTAGTGAGATCAGGGATTTTCAAGCCTTTGCAATGAGAGACAATAGAATGAAGAGTGGGTGGGTGAGAAGGGTGAACACTGATGGGACCTGGATAGTTTGTGGCAGTGAAAATGGAGAGAAGGGATGCGGTTGGTGTAGTTGTGTGATGTGGCAGAGTGCAGGATATAACAGAGTATGGGGAGTGATTCATTGTAGAAGACAAGAAGAACCTTGCAATGGTTTTTACATCAGCATCAAAGATAGATGTGCATATAGTGTGATGAATCAGTAGTGATTCCCCCTAGAATCTTGCCCTGGGACCCTTCTCATGTGGCCAGGGGAAAGCAAATGCTTCCTGATACCAACCCTGGGGGTGGCGTTCTGTGGGAGGATCCCATGGGGCGGGAACCAGCCAGCATGAGGGAGAAACCCCTTTGTTTAATTTTTCTTAAAAACCCCAATCTTTCAATGGCTTATTGTAAGGTATAAGAAGTTATGAAAACTAAGGGGCAGGGACTTCAAGTACCATCATTCTCTCAGTACCGGGAGGAGGAAGAGGGATGCAGAGGAATACTGCTGTGGAAACCGGCAGCTAATTAGTGTGAATGACCTAAACCTGAGGCAGAATGAGATGCTTCAAAATGCCCTCAGGTGTAGGAAGAGGGAGAGCATAAACAGCAGGAGCAGTGGGAGATGATTAAGGAGTGCGGGCCGCAAATGCAGAGGAAAATGAAGCTGGCGCGAGAGAAGACGCCGGGACCACTGTGCAGCCAAGAGCAGTGTCGGGTCCTGAGAGGGTGTTTGCCTCAAGTTATTTCTGTTTCAGAGGTCACACAGCGGGAAGCGTAAGAAAAGGACGCTTGCCCATTGAAGGCTCGCTGTGCAGAGGTTGTGCAGCAGGAACCGGAAGTAGCAAGGGAAGTGTATGCTCATTAAAGGCTTCAGGTGGCTGGGTTGGACCTGAACCTCTCTGGAGTAGAGGAACTCCTATTTCCAGTGGTGCAGGCGGAGTGGACCAAAGGAGGCTGTTCACCTGACCACGAGGTGCCACAACGTCAGAAGATCTGTGAACACCAAGCGGAGCAGGAGCGAGCGACTTAGCCAGTGAGTTTGCAGCTTGCAAGTGACTCTGCAGCACTCCAACGCTATCCACATGTTCACGGCAGGCATTTTCACTCACCTGTGTTTGAGAGAAGCAGTAATAACATTCTGAATACCGAACTTTACGAAACCAACAAAAGTTTTACTTATTAAACCAAAGAGACTGTGTAAGCAAGCATGTGAGTTGGTGGAAGGCTCAAACACCCCGTGAGGAAGCTTTTGGTCCAATCCAAGCAATACCAAACCAAGCGTATTAAAAAAAAAAAAAAAACAGCAATACCAATACAACAAACATTGCTTAAGAAGAGAGGAGAATATTGGGAACCTCAAGAGTTGTAAGCCTTTTTGTTTATGTGTTGTGAAATACAGATCATCCGAGAAGTGCCCTGGAAGTGCTGCTTAGCCGTGCTGGACTGATTTTGCTGTTGATCCACCCCTAAATAGCAGCTCCACTACATCAACAGGCACGTGTGCACGGTTGCGCATGTGCAACCGAGAAGTGCCCCGGAAGTGCTGCTTAGCCGTGCAAGACTCTGCCTCCTGGATTGATCTTGCTGTTGGTACGCCAGCATTATATTATACACCTTCATCAACGTTTATGGACATTTAACTTATCACACTTTTCTAATATTGTGCTTATTTCTGTTATTTGTAGAGCCTATTTGAAGAATAATTATGTTATATCATTACAAGCAACAAGCTCCGACCCGAATTAGCCTCTTAGCTGCTTGGCTGTGCGGTGGGTTGCAGTCCCAAGACTTCGTAACAGTGTTCCCTTCGGATTTTGCTGTAAATCATCATACAGTTTAGGCAAGTTACAATTCTATTTCTTTCCGAATCGGTTACATCCTCCATGTACTTTCATGTCTAAAGGCTTGTGTACTTTAAAATCAGGCATGCTGTCTCATGTGGAAACCGCTATGGTTTCTCTGCAGCTTCTGTCAAGACAATCACCGGCAGTTATGACGGCCAAAAGAGCTTCAATTGCGGTTACCAACGTACAAATAAAGAAGAACCCAGCTAGTGATAGCCAAGAGTTCTGTTTGCTGTGCTGAGACATTCAAGCTGCTGCTCCTGTGAACAACTGTATTTTATAGTCACCGGTAACGACTACGCAAACCTTTCAAGTGCAGGAACCAGATAATGTTCAAACCGACTGTGTCACTATTTCAGACTTGTTAGTGGCTGTGGGGTTTCGAGTGCACACCTTCATTAATATCATCCTGCACTATGTCCCCAACCGTGCATTCTTGTACCAAAGTGAAAGATGTACATAATTCTGATATCACTGCAATCTCAGCTAATAGCAAGATCGTGTTCACACCGACTAAAGAACCTTTGCCACGGTTCGTAATGTCTGAAGTTCACAAGCTGACCTTAACATCATGCATGATAACTGTAGCCATAATTAACACTGGAGTATTTTATGTAGAAGAAATGACACCAGTGCCCTGCGCAACAATAGAAGGTTGTGTTCCAATCATTAATCACAGTCTTTCGCATTCTCCTATCATATTTGGACAATCACGACATGAGTCTTCTACAGTTTCGATATCATTTACACAGCCCACTACTCGAAAATCAGGCCCTTCTCCGTCAGTGCAATCCATACCCCAAGACACTATTCATCATCATTCCCCTCTATTGGGCATCAGCTATGAATAAGGCAATTACTTCTTTATCCAAATTGTTTGAAACTTTGGATGCAAAGATTACACACCAGTCGGCATTAATAAATCGCATTTCAGACTGGATGATACATGCTCAAAAATATAGCATGACAAACATCAATACGACCTTGCCCATACCATGTGAAATAGCTAATGTAATGCAAACTTCACAGGATGACCGGACAAAAACATTGTTTAAACAAGCAAGCCTTGTGCCTACTTTTGAATCTGCAGCCCTACCAACATTCACTCAGATAATTTGCCCCTAATTTGCCCCAGTGAAAGTAACTCCATGGAAGAGCCAACATCGTCTCCTGAGTTAGCAGTAACAACCAAATTTACCAAGCCTGTGAAAGCTCTGGTGAACACAGTCCCATCAACATATAGTATTTTTGCTCAAAATACACGTAAGCAGAACATTAAGAACAAACAACCTTCAGAAAAGAAAGCATAGAATAGGAAACTAACGCAACCCCTGCCCAGTTCCAGCTCAAAACAATTTATTTGAGCCATTAAAACTCCCAAAAAGCAATCTTTCAGTGCCAGCTCAGCTGTTTTTAAGAACTATTAAAACATAGTGCAAGCAAAAAAAGATCACTCTGGCAAAAGTCAATAGTATATCCTTACTCACCCGCCATTAGACAATCTAGTATTGGCCATAACTGAACATCAGAATACAGATAACACAATCAAACCAATTGAACACACAGTCCAACCATCTCCACCTGTTATCCCAGAAGAAATAAACCCTTTACAGGCAAGTCAGACATATTTAACATTTAACGATTGAGCTAAGAAAACCAGAGATCCAGAAATCAGTGGAGAAATATTTGGCTTCCCAATATAACTAAACTTCCCATCTGATTGAGCAAGTGACTATACAAGATTCAAAATCATAATTTATCATTTAATCAGGATCAAGACCTCAGTAAAATTGTTCCTTTTTCTTATATAGATCTAAACTATGCTGAAAGATCTATTCAAACACGTAATAGAATTGACATCAGGATGCGTTCAAAAATACACTAAACCATTATCATTGGCTGATCATGAAATGTCACCCGTTTCCTCACCTAACCTATGATCTTTGCAGGACAAGCATTCTCGCTATCTTTGGAAATATTCCAAATTTCGAAGACATAACCTCCTCAGATATTGAGCAGGTTGAATTTATGGGTGAAGTAGATCTGTCTATGGTAAGATTATGAATACCATCAAGGGTGAGCCTAAATGCCATATGGCAAGCAAAGATGAAACTCTTCACTCTTGAATTTGTCATAGCCCTATATCCTACTGTTCCGAACCATATTAAGAAAAATGCGCAAGGTCCCACCATAGAATCAATCCCTAACTCTCAAACTCTCAAACAAGTGTCAATATCTAAAAACACCACAATCAGTTAACCAACATCTAAATATGAGACTTTACATATCTCTCGGATCTATCCCAGAATGCAGCCATAGCAATGCAAGCCAATTAGTCAAGTAGAGTTAGTCTTGCAAGCTGGAACACACGTGGTTTTACACATCTTTTGAAAGCCCCCTCAAATCTAATCACTAACTTCAATATTATAGCGTTCCAGGAAACTTGGCTTTCAGATACCCCATTGTGGGATAATCATTACATTGTTTTACACCCTGCTAAAACATCTCAGAAAGGTAGACCCACATCGGGCCTTAAGGTAGCAGTCAAGATTAGCTGAGGCCTTACCATCAAAACATGGGCGACCCCTAACCAATTTTTTACAAATGGTAAAGATAATACACTCCAATAGAGTAATAGCCTTTCTTAATGTCTATAGGAATCCCGCAGTGATCACAGACAATGGTCCTCATTATAAGTTTGGCGGTAGCCTTGTCGGTAAAACAGGCAGGCTGCCGCCAAACTTGCAAAAAATGGGCAATTACTGGGTCACTACGGCCCTGACAGAGCTGGGACTTGCCCATTCGCGGGCACTGGAATGAAATGTCCCCATTCCCTTTGAGTCCCATAGGGCTCAAAGGGAATGGGGAGGTCTGAGGCACCGGCACCATTGAAAATGGTGCTGGTGCATCTGACCTGCTCTGCTCACGGGTGTCATTCTCCCCGCCAGGTCAGACCTGGTGGGAGAAAAGGCACCCGCGAGCAGAACTCCTAGTTTGCCGGTCTGGTATCTACAGTACTGGCAAGTTTACCAGTTCTTCACTGCCTTTGAAAGAATTCTGGACACTATTTTTCAGTCCCCAGACATTACCAAAATGATCCTGGTTGGAGATTTAAACTTACATTGCCCCCCTCAGAAAATTACCCCTGCAAATCTAACTTGTCGAAAATGGTTAACATTAATGAAAGAAGGACAGCTGATAATGACAAATGGAATTCTGCCTGGGGACTTACCACCACAAAGTACTTGGCGGAGAGGTAAATGTGAAGGTATCATTGACTACCTTTATGCAGACCACGATTTGATTACTAAAGCAACAAAATTTGAATTGATCAAACAAACATACAGTGATCACTAAATGTTAACTCTTTATTGGACTCAAGAGCAACTCCCCATTGAAACTACCAACCATAAGTATACATAATTGCTCACTGTTAATAGTGCAAGGACATGTTTTCAATGGAAAGAAACTTCCTTACAAAATTTAAATTTAAATATCTTACAAGGCCAAACTAATGTTGATGGCAACATGAACTTTGCGGGTGAAACATATATAGCTGCACTTCAACTCTTCTAAGTTCATTCTACCTCAGCTACAAAAACTATTTGCTGGAAAAAACACATCTTTGATCCAAAACTTAAAGCCAGAAAAGCAGCTTTTCGTAGAGATAAGAAATTAACTTATCTACTATCACCAACTGAACAAGTAACAACTCTTAGAAGATTAAAGTGCAAGTATAGAAACTGGATAAGAGCAAGAAAAGTGCAGCTATTCCAACGGGATGGAGACGTAATGCTAAAATCAATTAATTGTAAAAACTCAGTACAAACATGGCAATTACTCAATCAAGCAAATCATATTAAGTGAAAATCAGTCCAGATCAATGGCGTGTCAGAAAATAAGTGGTCAGCCCATTACTTGGTTTTATACACCTCTCCTGGTGCCCCTTACAGTTGATACCCTAGTATGCTGTCAAATAAATTGGAGTTGGACATTACTGAGGAAGACACTGAATATTACATACATCAATCTTGTAGCTTGAGAGCGCCGGGCCCTGATGGCTTGAACAATGCCATGTTGATCGCACATCCAAGGGCTTGGGCAGGAATTCTTTATAACATCTTTATGAATATCCTTAAAACTAAGATCATTCCCGATTCATGGCATCACTCTAAAGTAGTGCCAATTTTCAAGAAAGGTGACCGGCCCCTTTTGCCAAATCATAGGCCCATTGCACTCTTGGATGTGCCTAGGAAAGTGTTTACCCAGTTCACAATAAGAGACTGCAATCAATGAACCAACCAAAACAAACTCCACAATCAATTTCAAACTGGATGTGTGATAGGCCTTGGCACGGCAATAAACCTATTTACCAATACTGCCATAAAAATACATTTGTACACTCTGAAACAACCACTCTATTTGGCTTTTCTTGATTTCCGGGCCGCATTCAACTCGGTCTCCAGAGAACTATTGATGGACAAACTATATAAAGCTCAGTGTCCAACGACTATAAGTTCTCTTTTTGAATCCTTACACACTGACACCAAGATTCAGAAAAGACTAACCCTCGAGGGAATTTTGTCAGCGCCCATTCCCACACATTGAGGGCTGAAGCAAGGCTACATCCTTGCTTCAGCCCTCATCAAATATATTTTTTTATATTTTATTGAGTTATTTTCATTTTTAGACAAAAAACAGAAATCAAACAGTGCCACAACCAAACAATCTAATTAAAAAAAAAAACTCCCTCCTCCAAAATCCCCCTCCTCCCTCGGTCCTTGAATGGCATTTATTTCACATATAAATTATCAACAAATATTGAGAATATGCTAACGTTGGGGGCAGTATTGCGAATAAAAATCTGATTGTAAGAATTCCAGCACCTCTGCCCAATCAATGGCACATTGTTTCTGCTCCCCCTGGATGGCATACGTATTCCACTCCAATGCCATATAATTCCATATCCTGTAAAGCCTTTCAGTCACTGTTGACGGATCCTTGCATTTCCACTTTTGAGCGATCCCCAGTAAAGCAGCCAGCTGTAGCACCGCAAAAGTTGTACACTTTGGTTTTGAAATTCCTCGCATAGCGGAGTCAAAGATCAGCACGATCTTAGCTTCAACAGACTTTGGTTTTGACATACCAAACACTTGTTGCATATGATTATCTATCCCTGTCCAATATCCCGCTAACACTGGACAATGCCACCACACATGACCCCAATCGGCTATTGTACCACACTGTCTCCAACATAGCTACGACAAAGATGATTTCATTTTGTGCAAGCAGGCAGCTGTACATTGCCACTGCGTTACCAGTTTCAGCCAGAATTGCCAAAGTTGTATGGAGCAGGTATGTCCTTCCACAACCCTTCCCATTCTTCGTCCGTGACCGGTGCACCCAAAGTTATTTGCCATCTGTATTTGTAATTCAAAGGGATATCAGGAGATGACCCATTCAAGATGTTATATGAATTTGATGTTAGGGCCCACACATTTCTCAAAAGGAGTCAGTTCCCTAATTGTAGCTAGCCTGAGTGGGGGAGCAAGAATCCACTGGTGTACCTGATAATATTGATAATACTCTCCATTGCCTAACCCAAAATCAAGATTACACAGATCAAATGTTTTAAAATACCTGCCAATAAATAAATCCTGGATTTTATTACATCATGTTTGCTTCCATTTTGAGAATGCCCGATGATTGCAACCCAGAAGAAACTCTGGATTTGAAAATATGAGGTTAAGAGGGGAATGTCGTTAAATTTTGACTTCTAGCTATCCTGTCTCATACCTCTTTGACCAGATGCATAATTCTGCTGTTATTAATATTAGGGTGGTGGTTTTTCTTTTCATGCCACAGAGCTTCCCCTAACATTTCCCCCCAATGCCCTATCGATCTGCAGCCAGCAGTTTTCTTTGTCTGTACCCCACCAATCCTTAACAATCCTAAATTGGGCTGCCTGGTAAGATTTATAAAAGTCAAGTAGCCCTATCCCTCCTCTTATAGTGGGAGCGGTTAAAACTTTGTAAGCTACTCTCTGAGGTTTGTCATATTCAAATATGCTAGGTATGCTATTGGAGTACATCTTCTCTTCCAAGCACAAATTCATAACTAAATGGAGAAATGCTGTAATAAACTCACTGGCGATGGCCAACTTTTAATTCAATCTCTCATTAGAAAATCCTATCCGTGCTAAACAGAAACTTTTTTCAAAATGATTGGATTACAATGCGTGCTCAATGTCAAACATTCAAGGATTTCAGGAATAATGCTTTTTGTGACAAAAGTATTGCACGATGGATTCATACCTGTGTAAAAGTCCATCACCGGCCCATATATCTGCTTTCTTACTCATAAGGTTCAACTTATGTTCCACAAATGTTGTCTTGGTCAGGCGAAAGATGTTTAATAAAATGGACATAAAACATCTGCCGATTTTGCAAAACACCTGGCCAAGCAGAAACCTCATGTCACTTATTTGTAGAATGCCTAACGTTAAACGAGAAGCGTTCCTTTTACTTAAACAAACAACTTAAGGAATTTAGAATAATTAATTCTGACATGCTTTTGCAATGTATTCTTTGTACTCATTACACTTCTGTAAGAATAGCAGCAGCCGGGTTTTTACATGCATTACAATTATACAATTAAACATTGAGAAGTGCATCTAGTATGTAATAACTACCCAAGTAACCCACTGCTTGAAATGCTCCAGTTGAATCGATTTAACAACTTCTCGTTTGACGCTTGAGTGTCTTCTAAACTTGATATGATAGTACTTATGGACACAAACATTGTATCTTCAAACTTATTATACAATCATTGAAAAGATAAAGCTGATAGTGGAGATCGCAAATTCTCTATTTGATATAAATCAGACGTGTTACAATAATTACAAGATTTATGAGTGATCAACTATTGTGATGCTACGATCGAGAAACCCATGTAAATTATACATGAACGCTTATACAAGGCACGAGTTTCCTTTTGTTCTTATGTTGTGCACATTTCTTCAATGACTGGACATCATGACATATCCTTTATTATTAAGTATTATTAAGATGATGAACAGTGACCATGTACAGAACAATGTCTTTTAATAATTCCCTTTTTCTGATTTGAAACTAGATTATATCATGAATAAAATGCAAAGTGTTCTTGCCTCTTATATTTTTAGTCACCTTTTATTTGTTAAATGTGTATACATTTTATATGGTAAAGTTGATTGAATTCAGCTAAATCAATATATTTTTTTTCAAACAGATCATCAGATGATAGAAACACGCATTGCCAAAGTAAAGCCAGAACCAAAGTAAGACCATATCAGACTTGCTGTCCATGTGTTGTGAAATCAAGATGATCAGTTGATATAAACACACATTGACAAAGCCAGGACAGAAATAGTGTAAGACCACTTTCTGGTCACTATATGGTTGTTGGTTTTGTGAAAAACCTGAGGGTTTTTCCCTTCCCACTAGTGGGGTATCCTCTAAACAGGTGGTCAGGGGAGGGCATACGCTTTTGGATCGTGACCCTGGCAGTCGACTAGCGAGGGAGGATCACCTGGGTGGAGGATCCTCTGGGATTGGGCAGAGATTACCCGAGAGCAAGACCTAGTATCCCCCTTCCCGAACACCCCCCTACACAACATACTGTCACCCAGACCCCCGCTTTTCCCTGAACTCTCCTTGTTTAAACTGTCACAATATCATCAAGATGGAGCAGCTACATTCAGAGGAACTCTACTATTTTCATGAATGTCCCATGAACAAGGTCAGGCAAAGTCAGGCACTGAATGATCATTGTAGCCACCTGAAGCCTGTTAATACTCCTCAGGTGTATAAAAGGAGTAACCACAGGAGAGAAAGAGAGCAACTTTGAGTCAGAGAAGGAACCAGAGTCAGAGACTGAGCTAGCAGGCATCTGAGAAATCCTGAGCACCCCCGAGAGAGGCTGCTGGAGAACAGAGCACTGAGACGCTGCAAGACCATGGATTGAGAGGGCAAGAGAAAGCGTGGCAAGAGAACCAAGACTACAAAGAGCCAGGAGGGGTTGAATTGGAAAGCTGATCTCTAAAGAAAGAGTCCTTGAAAGGTGCTGATACCCCTGGGCCAGTGAGGCCGCCCACGAAGAAATCACAAGAGCTGCGCTGATCACAACTGGTGAGTTCAAAGTCTGAAGGAAACCCAGTTGATGAAAGACGCGTGGCGTAAGAGATCATTTGTAGCAAGAGAAAGACACACGTAGGATGAAAGACGCGCTGAAGAGAAAGCTTCAATTGTCTGTTGTGAACTGTAATAAGTGATAAGATGAAGGAAACAAAGTAACAGAGTGGTTGCAATTACATTTGCACATTGTTGAAATGCTCTGTTAAGATTAAAAGTAACTCTCCAAAAGTGCAGGGGAGCTATGCAAAGCTTGATTTTTTTTTAGCTAAAGCAAAGCATGAGAGGGGAGCTGCGTGAGACAGGAAGAACAAGCTGAAACCCTGAATTAACTATGATGAAGTTAGAGTGTCTGAGGCATGACCCTATTGATGAACTGTGATGAAATGTTGAAGAGTGCCGGGGGCACGATCCCAAGGTGTCGGAGTGGTCACGTATAGATCAAAGTGAATTATGCACATTCAAAAGTCTCTGATATGAAAAATTCAAAAACTGTGATAAGTTGTGGAATTGTTGGTGAAGGGAACCGATGTTGAATCAAGAGTGAGAGAATCTTGTGGTAAGCCTCCAAAGCAAACATTGTGACATTGTGACTAAAGTCAAAAAGCATCTGAAAGGAGTTAAAAGTGTGAACTGTAAAATCAAGAGGGCTGTTGAATCTGGGGAACAGGAAAGCCTGGAGAAGCCTGAAAGGAAGTTATGAGAATTGTTTTAATCTATGGAACTTGATCTTGAGCAGTTCAAGCTTGGGGACGGAGTTGTCGGACAGCTCCACTATCGTTCAATGAACACTGAGAAGAAAGCTGCAGAGCAACTGCAGTGCTATCCTGAAATTATTTTGCTACACCCTTTTTTATGTTGTCCAAACCCCTACGCAGTATCTCTCTAGAAAGTGAGGGCAAGTGTAGGTTAGACACAGACCTTCTTTAGATTTGACGGACATACTTTGGACTCTTATTCCTTTTGTTTTATGGTTGAGACTACTGACATATGGAATAGGGCAAGTTAGGTATTTATCCCAGCCCCTTGTCTTGAATAAAGGTTTTGAAAATGAATCCTTGTGTCTGGATCTACTGCTTCACACCATGCCAATCTCACAGTGTAGAGGGGAAAGATGCGTGGAACACAGGCTGCCCTTCTGAAGAAGATTATCCAGAAGGAAAGGACACTAAAGTGATTCCTTGTTTCCCCAAAAATGGATTTAACTCTCCACTTGATACATGAATCTAAGAAAACTATTCACAACCCCTCAATCATGTCTATCAATGCCGGGAAAGCATTCAATAGAGTAAAGTGGGACTTCTTCGAAGCGGTGCTACGCAAGGTTGGAATAGGCCCTACCTTTAGACAAGGGGTTAAGGCTGTCTATACGTCTCCTCAGGCATCCGTCATCATTAATTCCGAATACTCTAGATGGTTCAACTTGAAAAGGAGCACGAGAGAGGGTTACCCCCTCTAGTAGAAGGTATTCAGGTGGATGGTAAGGAATATAAAGTGTCCCTCTACGCCGACAACTTCTTACTCCACATAATCAATCCCATGACGTTGATACACCTGATAGCAATTTACAGTAGACTTTCAGGCCTTAAAATCAACAGATCTAAATCAATATTATACCCATTGCAGATGCTCCCTTCCTGTCATGATTCCTGCCCCTCATGTCCCCAGCCCTCCAAGATGTCAGGCTGGAGCCAGGCCACGATCACCTACATGGCCCTCAATGGCCTCTCCATCCCTCCAAAGACCCACTTGGAGTCAGACTTGGTGCTTGTGGCACCAGACTCACTCACTCCCATAGGATAACATTGGGGATTGGACTTGTAGTGCATTGATGGGGACAAGATGGATGCCCCCACATATTTCGGTTCCCAGAACTGCATGTGCGGTCTAGTCTTTTGGGTGTGGTTCAGCCCAGAGACACCTGGGATACCCAGAGACTATTTAAGCCACACCCAGGCTGAGAAACATGCTTTGCGTTTTCTGCATCTGCAGCGTGACACTCAACGTGTTCGGAACGGTCTCCAGCAGGCCTGCATCTTTCTTCAGCTCCTGCAAGAACAAGAACACCGTTAGGAACAGCCTTACCTTGCGGCACTTCTGCCCATCATTCATCGCTCCTTCTGTTCTGTGGGCATCTTCGGCGGTGTCATTCCCATCCCGGCACGCCGCCTGCTAAGGAAAAGGGAAAAGAACAGAAAAAAGTCATGAGTAAGCATTCTGCAAATCTTCGCTTATTTTTAAATACTGTATGAGCTTCAAACGCTTACCTGAATCCCAGCCACTCTGGGGGATCTCTGTCTCTGGAACTTCTCATCCATCTGCAAGAGGGAAAAGACACTCCAGGTTAGCGTGGAAACATCTAGAGGCGCTGCATACCGCGCTTACCCACCGCATTTGTTCTTCATAACCGGCATCCACGCTGAAAACGTTGCGGCACCTAAAAGACACCGAAAAATAACTCAGTTCAATGCAAATACGAAGGGGGTGCATCGCACATCACGCTCTCACTCACCTTCAGCACTACTCATCTCAGCAGCACACCGCCATCCCCGGACGCCGGCCATCATCTAAGGAAGGAAAGGAACAAAGTTAGAGAACTGTTCAAAAGACTCATTATACTTACCTGTCAGACTCTTGCCAGTGAAGTAACTAGGCAGCAACGAGCCCGCATCAATCAATGCGCCCCTGCGCTGAAAGCAGGACGGAGTGCAGACTATCCAAGAAAAAAAGGTGATCTATGGATCAAAGGGAAGGGTTGGATCCCGGGGAAGAAGGGGTTCAAGCACACAGTGACAATAGGGAGTTAAAATCTACCAATCCTGTGTTTCAGGCCCAGTATCCAATCGAATAGCCTCCAGGGAAGGGTTTGAGGTCATAAGAGGTCAGAACAGGCTGAGTGAGGTCCCCGTGGATACCAGGTGAGCGTTACACTTCCGTGAGAGGATACCTGATCATGCCCAATATCAATCATGGAACGACGCAGGCATGGAAAGGGTGGGACAGTTATGGCGAAGTAGCGCCTTCCTCACAATTTCAAAACCCGAAGAAGAACTTGGAATTCACCCGATCCGGTCCTCCTCTACCTCAGACTCAAGGGTGTTCTCTCCAGAGAGGAATGGTGAATAAAAGTGCAGAGAGAACTTACGCCATTTGAGAAATTGCTGGACACAATGACTAAAAATAAGAGCATGATCTCCAATATGTATAAGGTACTATTAGACAATGGGAAGAGATCTACTACCAAACTCAAGCATAGGTGGGAACAAGATCTCGGTAGGGAACTGGATGAGAAGGTGTGGGAGAAGATCTGTAAAGGTGCTGCGCAGGTCTCAATCGCAGCTCAATACAAACTGCATGCTATCAAGTTGCTCCATAGGTGGCAATATGACACTTACAGGCTTTCAAAAATGTTTCAAATTACAAGCCCCTTATGCTGGCGTTCATGCGGGAGAGAGCTACTTATTGGCACATGTGGTGAGCTGTCCCCGGACACAAGTGTACTGTAACGAGGTGCTGGTTTGGATTAAGCAAGTGGATGGGATCTCCCAGACGATCACACCTTTATTGCTATTGTTTGGATTGGAAGAAACTGATAATGGTGTGGTCAGAGTGAATGGTATGGTGGCACCCCTGCTCCTAGCAACACGGGCCTGCTTGGTGATCAGGTGGAAAGCAAGTTAACTCCCCACCAAGAGCGAGTGAATCAGAGTTTCCACAAATATTTACAATATGGAGAGGATCACTGCAGCCCTTCATGGTAAAGCAGCTCAAAACGAAACATTATGGGGTGATTTTGCAAATTAATTTGCTCTGAACTGTAGGTGGAGTGCGACACAGAAGCCAGAAAATCTACTCGCAGATTGTACTGTATGAAAAATTTGAGGAACCAGCCCGGTAATCTGTGAGATATATTATCACTGCCAAGACCTATATGTTTTTTTTCTCTTTTTTCTCACTTTTTCCTTTCTTTATTACTAGATGGATTATAAAAGGAAGTGAACTTTAGGAAGTGAACTTGCAACAGCATGACAAAATGTGAAATGAGGATATGAAGTCTTGGCTTTGGGGGACAGGGGTGAGATCGAGGTTGGTTTTCTCTTTTTCTAGGAAAATGCATTTTTTCTAGATGGTTACTTGACAGGGCTAGAGAGGGATGGGAATTCCATCTTGTTTCCTTTTTTTTTATTGTAAAATGACCCGAAAGCTGAATGTAAGTTACCAATCTCTTCTGTATAAAACCAAATAAAAACAAATTAAAAAAAATGTGATGCTAACTAAAACTTGTGAAGTTGTTGTTGTTCTAAGTTGGAAGTTACCACTGACACACACTTAATTCTTTTGTGAAGTGTTAGACGGGAAGGCAAGTAAACATGTGTGGCAAGTTGCTGAAGTCGAAGGCCTGGCATGAGTGAAAACCAGGTAGTAGTTGATGAGAGTGCTGAACTGTGGTTCTAACAAACACAACTCTTGAAATCTGTTCTTAATCCAGGAGGAGCTGGAACACAGCATTTCTTTTAAAATCAAAGGTATTGCAAATCATCCTGAGAAAGACAGTTGTTTACCTGAAGGAGACAAATGTAAACCCTGTGCTTACTCCATGGAGTTGGAAACTATTATTTCTTTTGGTACATTGTTTTTACAACATAACTTTTTATTATCATCAGTTTTGATCGACAAGAACTGTGTTGGAACGTTGCGGCAAAACATGATTTCTTGATTTATTTTGAACTGTGAGGCAAAAACCTGCTCAAACCTGGGGAATGGGAATTCACCCAGGTTATGAGAAGAGACATTGACCATATTGTGAATGCGGTTTTAAGTTAAATATAATTGGTGCATTGAACAGCCATACATTTCCTTATTGCTTTATCAAATGTACATGTGTGGGGTACAGATATCCTTTTGTTAGAGTGTTTTGTTTAGTTTATTTTAGTAAGGGAAACCCTCAACAGGGTAGGCATTTTGAGTCATGTATCCAATCTTTTTATTTAATTAAATGGCTAAAGTTGAAAACTCTTAAATAAGTTGTCTGCCTCACATTTCTGACACCTCACAATAGGTTCTGAGATGCTGGATGGTTGGGAAATTCCAAGGTTCAGGACACGGGCAAGAGGGATAATCGTACTCAACAAGAGCACTAGTGCCAGGTTAAAATCTTGGAAGGAATTCTCACTGGAGTTGGTAACAGAAGAAATGACCACCTTAAGGAAAAGGCCTGCATTTATTCAAATGAGGAGTCATTTAGTCCAGTGAGTTTAAGAAAAACTGGGTAGACTGATTGTGGAGGGTGACCAGAAAATGGTCAGAGTATGAGGAGTCAAGGTGAAGACAGTGGCCATAGTCATGTTCGGCAAGAGGAGGAGGAGCAAGGAGTTGAATACTAAAATATTGAAAAGCAAATTAGATTAAGTCATTGGGGACAGAGCTGGGTGGTGTGGCTTGCTGATCAGAAGACCCCCCCTTCCATCCTTCTTGCATAATCAGTGAGAGTAGGGGAAGTTAGAGAAATCAGTGTAAAGGGATTCTAGTGAGGCTGCTGAAGATATGGTGGTTACCTCATTGATACACACAGGTTACTGGTCATCAGCACAATGAGACCCATTTTAGTATATAGTGTGGAACGTAGGGCCCTATTCTGCTAGAAGTGAAGCCCGGTGCGAGTCAAGGGCGGTGCTTCGTTTGGATCATACGCTGTTTTGCTGCTGTGGCTCTGGTCTGGATTATAGACCTTTGGAGTGGAGTGGAGTGCGAGCTACAGCGTTTCCTTGCACTTGCTTTTGAGCGATTTTGAAAGATACATGTGCTTGTGCTTGCAGGACTGAAAAGGAGCCTTTCTCCTTTAAGGCTTCCCGAGAAACAAGCCACGCCCCCTGGAACCAGGAAGTAAAACGCAGAGCCCTGAGCCCTCGCGGCGTGAAGCCCGGTGCGAGTCAAGGGCGGTGCTTCGTTTGGATCATACGCTGTTTTGCTGCTGTTTGGCTCTGGAGGGCCCGGAAGGCAGCTGTAAGAGACGTTGCGAAGCCCGGCAGAAAGGTCCGATTCTGCCCAGCCCGCCTCAGAAACAGAAACAGCTGAGCGTCCGTGAATTCCGAGGCCAACCAATGAGCGCTAGGGGTGCGGAACAGATGGAACCATCCCCAGGCGAAGAGACCTCAGGCGTGGGAGTACACACGCGAAATCGGTTGCGGAAACAATTTTCTAAAAAGGAGCAAGGTAAGGCAAATACACCCCACCTTATGCCAATCACGCAGCACCAAAAAGCAGAGCTGCACGCTTTTGAGCACTTAGATCACCCAGTGGTAACATCCTCAAAGACTCCGAATGATGGTTCACTTAGCATGGTACAAACTGTATTTCCAGTCAGTCCAATACTGCCATGTTCTATTACATTACCACCTTCAACAGCAGCCGCGACAGCTGAGGCTGTAGTTGCAGCAGAGGCAGGAGTGGGTGGATTGGGAGTGGAAGTAGGGGTAGGAGTTGACATCCCGCTTGTAGCAGCATACCCTGAGGTGAAAAACACAACTCACTACACCTATACAGGCACAAACTCTGAAACGAATCACCAGCAAAGTACAAACCTTAATGTGCCGACTGTAATGCTCCCGGCAGAGGAGTTTGAAGGTCCAATATCTGAAGAACGTCAAAGAGAGCACCTTGAACACAACAAGATCGAATTCTCTATGCGACCGCCAGCTCTCCCTATAATAGCACAAATTGACTTAGCAGAACATCCTCCAACAGTATACCTAGATGCCTCCGAGACCTTCTCATTTGACATCACTGATGCAGATCTATTAGCAATGCGATCTCCATCAGTTGGAAGCCTAAAATCTCCCGAAAAACAAACCAGCTCTATGCAACCTGATGACACAGCAAACAACACAGAGGCGCAGCATGGTCACCCTAGCATACGAGTGTTTCAAAAAACAGAAAAACTACTTGACCTGAGGCCTCCTCTCCAAAAGGACGTTTCTCAAATGCATATAACCACGCATGTAATAACATGCCCTGCGGACAAAGTAGCTAGACGCACATCTAATGACGCAGATAACAACACCGCTCCCGCTGCCTGGGCAAGGACTGAAAACAAATTGCCCAAGTTAAAATCACAGATGACTCCAAATGTGAATACATCAATGTCCTTCGACATTGCTGCGCGGGAAGCGCGGCTAACTGCCCGTCTCAAATCAGATTATAATCTAATGTGTGAACGCCTAAATGAAAGCTCTTCATTCAATAATCCAAATGAACAAACCCCTAGTAATATGGCAAGCACTCTGCGTAAAGAAGCTAAACACACTTCTAAAAAAAAAACACTTTCTTCGCCACATCTTGAGTCCGTAGTAAGCCAGTTGAATCTGGATGCACCGGATGCCTATCAACAAATCAATCGACAGAAAAGAAAACACGTTGAACACAATGTAAATCAGTCAGAAAACAACTTGACTGAAAACGGGACAGTGGATCAAAATGAAACTAAAGGTCCCGAAAATAATATGAATAACAAAGGAAATATTTCCATCGCAGCCGGAATACAGATCCATAACAATGTCCTAGCGGCCACTTCAATAGCACTAATGCCATTCATGAAATTATATGAGTCAATAAAAGAATCCATACAGGACCAAAACGCCATTCTAACTATGTTAAATAACAAACTGTTGACCTTAGAAAAAGGAAATGAACATCTAAGCATCCGTCTGGATCTTGAGGCTGCGTCGACCCATCAATGGCACTCTCGTCTAAATGAAATCACACGACGAGAGGCACACGAAAAATCAGATCTTGCTGAAGCCTTAGTAGAGTGCACCAAGTGGCTTAGACATAATGTCACAGTACAACCACTCATCAACTTAATGAGAGAGCCTACAGTAGGCAATCTGTGTCATGCTGATCATGAGAAGAAGTCTAAACAACAAGGGAGTCATGATCATCCACGCAAGCAACAAATCGATCTGGAGGAAAAACTCACAGATACTGTGACTAGCGCTGACAAAATGACAAATAAGAACGTGGAAAGCAATCAAATCGAGAAAGCAATGCCCCCTAATGCTGAATCTGGCATCAAAACAAACAATATAACGGGCTCTGCTACTACGATTGATATCCAAAGAAGATCTACCACACGAAAAGAAATTGTAGAAGTGACAGTTGGAGCAAAGCAGAAAGAAATGCCCCCTATATCACTGATCACAACGATGAACCAAGCAGCTCCAACAGAGAAGAAAATCTCGTTTGACATATTTTCAGGCACGGCAAAAACCATACAAACGGCAAAACTAGTAGACAAAGTGAAAACATCTCATTCCACTACCCAGAAAACCCAAAAGAAAGGTCCAGCCACAAAACGCCCACGAACGAACGAGGCAAAAAAATTTATAAGAAACTTAAACACACCGCCGCGACCATTGATACAAAAAATCAATGTCATGCCAAAAAAAAATGATGACGCGCACGAAACTGCCAAGCAGGGTACTGCCTACCGTACAAATCACAAAGAACCTCCTATCAAACGCAGAAGAGACGACATCAGTCCGTCGGTTGATCGATCCACAGATGAAGAAATTGAACTTTGTGATCTATCAACTTACTCTGTCGACGATGAACAAGAAACCGGTGATGTTTCTAAGGTACATGACCCGTCAGAAAGAGAACAGATCACTTTAATACCATCCAGCAGAGAAGAAAGAGATGCGCTTTCGGATCGCTATCCTTTGGGCCCAGACGGGCGAAGGCAAAAAGAAGTTGAAAAACGGCGAGAAACTTGCGGGATAAATAAAACAGAAACAAACAGACGATATCAAACCTCACCCGCAAAATCATTATTGAAACTAAATCCGAAACATACAAAGGCCCAATCCAAAAATCTAAATCAATCTGGCATACAACGCGGAAGTGACAATCTGATCCATCATACAGGTTGTCTGGACAAACTGGAGCTCGAAAATATTCTAGAGGAAAAAAACGAAATAAACCTCAACAGAACAAATGTGATGAAGCTGTTGCATAGTATACCTGCCTTGAGGAATATCCGATCTGACGATATCAAAATCGTTGAATATAAAAAAGAATCTAGATCAGATTGGGTAATCCTGCATATGCAATCCAAAACAGTGGCGCGTCCAATTCTTGACGCAAAAGAAGATCTACTGTTTTACGGATTTAATCTAACTACAGTAATCGACTCTCCAGTTTCAAATAAATCGACACAGGGACATGATCAAAACAAAAAGCCATTTACTACAAAAAGAGAGGATCCAAGAAACCAACTTAAAAAACATTTATCTCAGGCCTCCGAAACAAATAGACGAAAAAATAACGCATAGGATCATGGAGGGTCCAGACAAGTGACCCAACTACTAACAACTTGGAACACCAGAGGATTCACTCATCTATTTCGTGAAGGAAGAGAGCAAGACATCAGAAGCCTGTTTATTTGTTTTCAGGAAACATGGCTCAGAAAGATACCCTCCTGTGACGGATACACAACATACTTAAATGAAGCAGGCAAAAACAAACTGGGAAGGCCTTTTTCCGGCCTTCTTGCCATGATAAAAAATTCATCAGGATGGAAAGTAATCGACATCCAAAATCCAAACTTATTTGTTCAAGCAATCACGCTTGAAGCATCGCCACATACCATACAAGGACTAAAAGGAAAACAACATCTGCTGTTGATAAACACATACTGGAATCCCGCAATGATCTCAGATGACGACTACTTGAGGTCAATAACTACTCAAATAGATAACTGCTATGTAGCATTTGTCGCACCATTTATATTAATCTGCGGAGATCTAAACTTCTCATGGTTTAAAACACCTAATCAATCTAATATAGACACTACACAAGTGATACCATCTGAAAGGTCGGATCGAAGCACGAAATGGACACATGAAATATCAGCTCGTAATTGTGTGTTGCTAAATGGGAATACAAAAGGAGATATTCCAGCTGCAGCAACATGGCAACGTGGTGGTCTATCTAAAACCTTAGACTACATATGGGCATCTGATAACCTACATGCCTTGATTTCTGACTTACAAGTAAAGCAAATGTCCAATAGTGATCATAACCCACTTATTCTATTATGGTTTACGAGCTCAATAACAACGTCAAAATGCTACCCAATGCAATTAGACATCAACTTCTCCCTAAACCGTCTAAGAATAACTAACAAACAAATCGACAAAATAACTTTAGCTTTTATGGAGGCATGCTCCACAAACTTTCACACAGAATATACTCCTCTCCTGGACCCGCACCGAAAAACAAACAAGAAAACGGTGAGAGACCACACTCATCCATTTAGTCCAGCTTTAAGTGAAGCAAAGAAGCTCCTTACCAGTGACTTAAAAAAACTAAAATCCATCGGAGGGACAAACCTACTACAACATTTAGCCACCAGGCGTCAAAAATACCGGAATTGGCTGAAATCCTTCAAAGCCACTCGAAGACAGGAACAAGCAGAACTAATGCTGCGTCTCCTAATTCAAAAAGACAGTTCCAACATATGGAAAATAATAAATAATGGTGGCCTGAACCAACCCAATTATCTAGCAAACGGTGTGAATGCATCCTCCTGGATAACTCATTACGATACAGTTTTTAACAACACTGGTGATGATAAAACCTCAAATTTAAAAACAGATCAATATATCTGGGATACAAGAGAATCACTCGAGAACATCTCACACGCAATTCAGAAGCTAAAATCATCACGTGCCGCTGGCCCTGATGGAGTATCCAATATCATGCTCAAAACAAACAAAACAAGCTGGTCAAAGTTCATCAAGGTGCTATTCGACCAGATTGCCCGAACATCTAAAATTCCTTGCTCATGGACGAAAGCAATAATCGTTCCAGTGTTTAAAAGAGGAAATAAAGACGATCCTGCAAACTATCGCCCCATAGCTCTGCTTGATACGATGGGGAAGATATTTGCCACTTTCCTCCAAGAAAAAATTGAAAGGTGGGCAAAACTGAATAAGATATATGATGAGAGACAAACTGGATTCACCAAAGGAGTCGGAGTAGAACTTAATTTAGCACTATTAAACCTGGCCAAACTAAATGCAATAAAACAAAAAAAAAGGTTGTACTTAGCGTTCATAGATCTAAAACAGGCTTTCGATTGCATAAACCGGAACCTGTTGTGGCACAAACTGAAAAAATGGGGTTGCCCAAATGAACTACTAGCCCCACTAGTGGCACTACATACAAAAACCAGTATCCGTGTGCGTCTAAATGCAGAAGGCGAATTAACCGATGAAATAACAACTACACAGGGTGTGAAGCAAGGATGCCCACTAGCAGCCACTCTGTTCAAACTTTTCATCTCAGATCTACCCGAAGCGTTTGCTCAAACGAGGTGCTTTCCTCCAAAAATCAATGGCACACATGTAACACACATAATCTATGCAGACGACATAGTGTTGCTTGATTGCACCGAAATAGGTCTACAACGATCACTAACAGCTTTGCAAACTTACCTAACAGAAAACCATCTAAGGATAAACGCAAACAAAACGCAAGTGATGGTTGTTGGATCAGAAAATAACCTAAAAAAACCGAGGTTTAACTGGCACATCGAAAAAGAAACATTAGCAAGAATAGAAGCCATCAGATACCTGGGTGTTTCATTCAATAGATCAATCAGAGAGTGGAGCTGGACAAACGACATCACCCAGCGAATGAAAATGTTCGCTCTACAAGGTCGCAAACTACATTTAAACTACGGGAAATTTTCACTCCAACCCGTAATGACCTTTTACTTACAGAAAGTGATCCCAGCAATATGTTTTGGAAGTGAAACAGGGTGGAATATCAGAGCAAGCCTATGGGCACAAGTTGAAGGTTGTTTTTGGCGTAAAGTTCTTCAATTACCACAATGTGTCTCAATGGTGGCTGTGAGACACGAACTTGGCCTAGACTCCTTGCACTCTACCCTACAATGGAAATCCATACTACTGCTGAGAAAAATCAGAATGGTGCCGGTAGAAACTGCTTACACAATCTTGGCTAACAAAAAAATTGATGCATCTGCATCTATGCTAAAAAGCTGGGAAGAAAATCTATTAAGCATTCTGGAAGAAGCAAACATAAAAATGCCTTTGGTACTACGGACACCAAAACAGGCAAAAACAAAATTCATGCAATACAAGTGGATAAAAAATGCGGAAAGGCGTGTAGCACTATCCTCTGGACTAGATTTTGGACCGAGTGAACAGGAAAGAGGTAACCTATCGCAATATCTGTCCAAGTTTCCCTCGCAATACCATCGGAATCAATTTCTAAGGCTTCGTCTCAACCTGTCCAACACCAAGCTATATAAAAGAAGAACAAAAGATCCCATGACGTTCGACACAAATTGTCGCTTCTGTAAGCAGGAACCTGAATCAATCAAACATCTCATAATCGAATGCACACAAATTTCTGTACAGCGTACCCTCCATCTCGAACGCTTTTCCCCTAAAAACGGCAATATGGAAGAATGGTGGTCGTATCTGATAACAGGAAGAAATGCACAACTAACCTGTAACGTGATTAACTTTATGGACATGATACTGACATAAACTATTGTAAATCATCAGCTCGCCAAAAAAAAAACAGGGTTTAACCTTAGATGATCCATCATGCCCACGCTTGCCTAATTCAAGGGAAAACAGAATAACGGCATGACGTGGGCTGGGGAGTGCAAATGAATTGAATGTGACAAAAAAGTTTGTTTTTCTTTACAAAACTAAAGTCAATAATAAAAAAAAAAATAAAAAAAAAGAAGTGTAACACCCCCATGGCCTATAGGGCCATATTTTCCTAGCAGTGTAATTAATGGGTGAATTCCCCATTCAGAACGCACACTTGTGTTTAACACCGATTTTCTATCTTTATAATCGTCTCTATTGTGCTAGAGGTGGAACAAGCCTATGGGGATATTACACCTATGGCAGAATAGGACCCATTATAAAGATAGGAAATAGGTGGAAAAAACAGGTGCACATTCTGAATGGGAATTCACCTGTGAATTACACCATTAGCACATTAACACCTCCATCAGAATAGGCCCCTAAGTCCAGCGCTCCTTCCTTTTTCATTATATCCAGAAACCATCCTTCACCGCTATGTCCAGACATCCTCTTTTATCACTACACCCAGACATCCTTTATTTATCACTATATCCAGACCTCTTCCTTCATCAGTTTGTCTAGAAAGAAACATGTACATTCAAAGCAGGTTTTTTACTTCAGTTGCAAAATTATTTTTTAATTATTATGTTTTTAAAAAAAAATATAGATAGAGAAAAAAGAATGAGATAAGTAAAAAAAGAAGCAAAGAGATATAGTCCCCCCACAAAAACATTTAAAAATACATAATACAAAAAAGATAAAAAAAGATGTATTTTTCACAGATGTGAAGATGTGCTTTGAATTTGTTCCAGCATAGATGATGTCACATGGAACCATCCAGTCATCCTTCTTTTATCAGTATGTCCCGACATCATCCCTTATCACTGTCTCCATTCTTGAGCAACAAACCCACTGCTTGCATATTTGTAATGATCTTAGGGTGTGAGGGAAACAGTGTTCATTTTGAATTTAATTGATATTTTTCCTTTTTCCTCCAGAATGTGCAGTATAGTTTATAAGAACAAACAAGCACTGCTTTCACTACAAGAAGTATTCAACATTTTAAGGTATCAAGTAAAAGGCAATATTTCCATACTTCCAGCAACTAATCCAGAAAATGGGCAGGTGTTCCTATACAGTTATGAAGGACAAAAGCATAGAAATGATGATTGGAGATGTAATCAATATAAATGGATTCAAAAAGGAAGGCATGCTCTGCCGAGGGCCAGTCCTCTGATGTGGAAGAAATACTTCCAAAGATGATTTGGTAGAGAGGAAGTTACATTTTACAGATGCGGCTTGATGGAAGTGTTGAAAAAGTGATTGTCCATTATCTAGGTGAAGACAAAACACCTGAGCCATGCATACCTCATGGAAATATGAGACAATACCCCTTAAGAGCTCATGTTGCTCTCAATGCCATCTGTACTGATAGAAATTGCTGAAAATAAAGATTTAGGTCCAACTTCAAATTTACCAGAAAAGATAGCAGAATGCGATGCTGCCCCTACCCACATGAGAGTTACAGTGCCGAAAAATACAGAGCAAATCAAAAATAAGCTTAAGTATGGGAAACAGAAATGTCGTATCAATCAGGATGATTAATATAACATCTACGAGAATCACTATGCACTGGAAGGGTTTATTTGCCATTACTCTCTGGTTGCCGAAATTATTGTACCATTGCCTCTTCCAGACATTATCAATTGGTTTGAGGAAGTGATGAAGTTGAATTCAAGAACCCTAATTTCATATGACACAACATTTCAATTAGGTGATTTTGTCCTCTCTCCACTAATATGTTCAATGTAATATTTCAATGCTACTTTTTTAGGAAAATCCATTTGTACTGATTCATGATAAACACACAACAAATGCTCATGAAAAATGTTTTCTTTTGTAGCAAAGCAGAGTTCCATTACTATAGTAACAGACAGAGAAACTGTAATTGTGAAATCTGTAGAGAATATTATTCCAAGATGAAAGCATGGGGTTTGTTGGAACCACATACTGAAAGACGTTGAATTCTGGGTTTCAGGTCATGAAGGAGGAAAAGCAGACATACAATTGTACACCAGTAATTTTCTACAGCTCTTAGACTGCAAAAGTGAAAAAGACTTTCTAAAAATGTTGGGAAAACTAGAGACAAAATGGAGTGCTTCTTTTGCAAAATATTTTGAAGAAAAACTGAGCAAAGACATCTTGATAAAGGCAGGCAGTTGGCTCTTGGAAACAATTGCCATTTATACAAAAACCAGCGGAGTTACAACTAGTGTGTCAGAAAGCATGAATGCAGTGATAAAAAGACTGATTAAGCACAAAGAGGTTAACATGGATGAAATGGTATTGACAACCTACATTTTGCAAACATTTTATCTAAAGGAAGTGTTGAGGCAGTGTGATATGGGGAATTATCAACTGTCAAACAGGCATGGTGGCAAAAAGTGTTCTGATGATATTGAATTCCCATTCAATTAAATACCTGTAGAAAAGACAGTGGACTTTATATTGGAGGGTCACTATGATGAAGAACCTGTAAAAATATCAAAAGGTTATGAGCGCAAATCAAATATAACGGCCTAGCAGACTTGATAGTTAAGCAAACCCAAGTATTTATTCAGACACAGTCTGGATGGTTCATAGTTACTGGATTGCGAGACAAAACGTATCTGGTAAAGTTATTCCGAGTTGAAACATGCCTCTTGCAACAGTTCGCGAACATGCTACCACATTCTGATTGCACAGAAGTCAATTGGTAAGAGTTCAAGTCAGAAAAGTGTACTCTCTTAAAAAGCTCAAGAAGAATCTCAGAAAAGGCATATCTGTAAGGAAAACAATTAGACAGAAAGATGGGCTGCAGACTCTAGCCGCAATTCTGATGAGTGAAACTAAATTTGGTGAGACTCAGCAAGACATTAAGGCAAAAAATAAACATACCAAAAAATTAAACCCATATGAGAATGTTTACAAGAAAGAACAGGTGACCTCTTTTCTGGTAGACAAGTATGATCTTGGTGTACTGCAACAGTCAAGCTTTCCTAAACAACGAAACAAAACGGTGCCACTTCCATGGAATTAATACCAGGTTATCCAGGCATGCAGAGTGTCCTAGTTCAAAATATTTATATCAACGTTGAAGACACAAAGTGTCTCTTGGGTGATAACGGGCTGGTTGACACAGTCATTGATGGTCTCTTGCTTACTAGTGCTTCTCTAAAACATGTCACTGAATGTCATGTACATTTGAGTGTTTTCAGTTGATTCATAATTCATTCCATTGACTTGCATGGCTTCTCTTCAAGTGCTCTTGAGTTTAGCATCAAATCAGATATTATGGCAAAGGAAATCTGGAACATCCCCACAAATGTGCAAAATACTCACTTGGTAATTATGCTGGTTTTCATGAAGTGGAAGATTATTCTGTTTTTAGAATCCAATCAAACTCTACACACAAAGTACATACACATGTTACAAAATTTCAAAGTTGTGCAGATGGCATCCAATATTCACTGGTCCAAGTGGACAATCCATGCTCCTCATGATCTACCAGTTCAGCATGATTCATCCAGCTGTTGACTATTTCTCTGCGTATTTGCACATATATTTTGTGGTGGGTCACTTGTACCATTCCCTGCAGACATGACTGTTGCACCGCAGTGGATAGCTATGGAATTAATTAGTGGAAAATCATGTTTCCCAAAATCACAGTTGAAGAATCAAAAATATTGCAGTGCAGAGAAAGAGATTAAGCAGAATATTAAGAAAGATTTGAATACACAGTTTTCAAGAATCCTCCAGAATGGGCAACATCCACTGTTGAATTCTTATCTACACCATTAGAAGACTATTACACAACAGCCTGGTCCCTCTGTTTCAAGGGTAAACTTTGTTAAAAATCAACAAAATCAAAAATGATACTCTGACAGGGACTATGCCAAGACTGGCATCATTTGTCTTGCCTTGACTAAGCTCCTTTCCCTAGTGGTCTGTACAAATGTCTGAAGTGCATTTAGGGAATAACCACGCATTTGAAAAAACTGAATAAATCTCAGCAAACATCAAAGTTTACAGGCAACCTTTGAAAAAACGTTTATGTTACGTTTTAAGGGACTTTTTAGCACAATATTTGCCAGATACAGCTGAGTCAGACAACACAAACAGCATATCTCATGTGCTAGACTGAGAGGAATAGAAGGCAGGTTTTACTGACAACCTACAAGTGAGATGATCTCCCAAGAAACTTAGGTGGCCTGGCCAACAGTTTGAAGAAAGGGATGGCCTATATTGTGAAAAAGAGCTCATCCATGAATGTCTTATTGGTAGCTGGAAACCGTGTTATAGTATCTTATTTACAATGTTAATTCATGCATTTATATTTGGTTAAATGTTATAAAATCTGTGCTATTACAGAAGTAGTAATGTCTCTTGCCTTTGCAGATTTATTACACTGCGGGTGGTGAGTGATACTGGTGAATTGTACTTAGTGCCATCGCTGAATGTGGGTGTTCATTGCAGCCAAACCTGATGCAGAAAACTCAGGTCTCTTGTCCCGTTTTATGATCTTGTCACACAATGTTGCACTCCTCTGCCTGTGTCGTCGACTTGTGCAGGGGAATGTAGATAAACATAAGCATATCCAAAGGACTAGCCATGTTATCCTGAGCGTGTAACTTGTCCCAACAGGTAGCGAGGAGATGAGCGTATTCTCCTTTGCCAGTGCTCCCCTCACTCACTTGATTGTACTTGTGCAGCCCTACCAGACATTGCTGTTGAGTGCCCTTGCTCGTGTGTCCTGCTTCCGCCCCCTCTCCCTCCACTTTCATTTCATATTCATGTTTTTTTGCTTGTTTGGTCCTTTCCCAGTCCATCCCTGACCTTCCCCCTGCACACCCCGGTCCGCCTGCAACCTCTGAATTGGGCTGTGAGCGAGTCATGTGTCCCTCATCCTGAAGAGTCTCAGGGCAGCCTTGCCCAAGCAGCCATTGACTAAGGACATCTCCCAACGGAGCAGCTCCACTCCCTGTTTGGCCCTGTTAGCCCATGGACACCTGATTTTGATAACCTACATTGACTGACATGGTAAGAGTGGTGTGTACTCAAGTAGAACCCCACCACTCTTATTACCTAATATCATATATCATATATCATACATCAATCCGCATTCCATATGTTGCATTTAGGCTAACTGTGTAAGTTAGACATGTGTTTCTTCTAACTAACCATACTAAAAACCATCACAATTTGCATACTCAACTGCAAACTCTGAACTGGACACAACCATACCTCTACCCGCATGCACTTCACAACACCCAACCCAGCATGAAACTAACCCATGCACAATCATATGTCACCACCACATGACAGCTACCAACCGAAAATGTACCAATGCTCAGTGACTGGTTTCTCTGAACTGTAGCTGGCACCAGTACATCAAAACTCTCTTGCTCTTTTCCCTCTCACTCCCACTAGCAATCCCCCTCGCCAACACTCCTTAAATTACATATCTGCCAGTGTGCCAAAAGACCACACAAGTGTCGATAGTGCCTCGGGACAAGACACCATAACATTAACATCATTTACCAGCTTTAGCATCAAATGCCCAGATTCTTCCACCGTATCCTCAGGCACTTCTGTTATAAGACTGTGCCCTTCTACCATACAGCAGATCCCCATACCTTTAACTGCCAAGTTCTAAACCATATATCCGAGTACTGGCAGACACATCACTATGGACTATGTTCATGAGTAATGGGTTAATTACAGGCGCTGTTTCATCTTTCACATTTCCGAATGTTCTTCATGTGTGTTTGCATCATTTGCCGTTGAGTTTTGCTGCCTTTTCATATATTAAGGTACTGTTCCGGGCCGCTTCAGGTACTTTTTCGTGTTAAAATGTCAATTTTGGGCAGTAATGGGTTAATGACACCACATTGTTTCACCTTTCCCATTTCAAATTGTTCTTCATGTCTGTCTACATCATTTCCAGTTGAGTTTCCCTGCCTTTTCATGTATTAGGGTACTGTACCGTGTACCTTTCGGTGTTAAAATGTAGATTTTGGACAGTAATGGGTTAATGACAGCACATTGTTCAATGTTCCTCATTTCCAAAATGTTCTTTATGTCAGTTTGCATGATGTTCAGGTCAGTTTTGCTGCAGTTTTATATATTATGATAGCGTTCCGGCCTGTTTGTGTACTTTTTTCCTGTTAAAACATTGATTTTGGGTAGTAATAAGTTAATGACAGCACATTGTTCAGCCTTCCTCATTTTCATAATGTTCTTCATGTGTGTTTGCATCATTTTCAATTGAGTTTTGCTGCAGTTTTATATATTAGGGTGCGTTCTGGCCAGTTCTGGGTACTTTTTTGAGTTAAATTGTAGTTTGTTGGCATTAATGGGTTAATAGCAGCACATTGTTTAACCTCCCTCATTTTCAAAATGTTCTTCATATCTGGTTGCATCATTTTCTGTTGAGTTGTTCCTGTCTTTTCATATATTGGGGTACTTTTCCGGCCCATTTTGCATACTTTATCATGTTAAAATGTAGATTTTGGGCAGTAATGGGTTAATAACACAACATTGGTACACCTTTCACATTTCAAAATGTTCTTCATGTCTGTTTGCATCATCTTCAGTTGAGCTGAACTGCCTTTTCACATATTATGGGCCCATTCTGGGGACTTTTTTGTATTAAAATTTCGCTTTTGGGCAAGAATGGGTTATAGACAGCACATTGTTCAACCTTCCTCATTTCCAAAATGTTCTTCATGAGTGTTTACATCGATTTCAGGTGAGTTTTACAGCTGTTTTATATATTAGGGTACCATTCTGGGTACTTTTTTGTGTTAAAATGTAGATTTTGGGCAGTATTGGGTTAACGATAGCACATTGTTCAACCTTCCTCATTTCCAAAATGTTCTTCGTGTGTGTTTGCATCATGTTCAGGTAAGTTGTGCTGCCGTTTTATATATTAGGTTATCGTTCCGGACTGTTCCTTGTACTTTTTCGTGTTGAAATGTAGTTTTGGACATTCATGGTTTAATGACATCACATTGTTCAACCTTCCTCATTTTCAAAATGTTCTTCATATGTGTTTGCATCATTTTCAGGTAAGTATTGCTGCTGTTTTATAGATTAAGGTACCGTTTCGGCCTTTTTTCTGTTTTTCACCGTTCCCCACGGGTGACCGGAGAAAACACCGCTGATGATGATGTAGGTGTAGTGCCATCGGATTTCTGGGGCTGCTGCATACTCAAAATAGTTAGGTACTCACCCTGTACTATCTGTCCGCACAGCCCCACTGATCTTGCTGCTTGCGATGATTCACAGCTCATGATTTGCTGCCTACTCTGCTCGCCACCTCGCCGTTCTCTGGGGAGCCTTCTCGACAGCCTCTGCGTTTCCCAGCTCACACACAAATGCACTAGAGGAAGGCACCCTAAAAAGTACTGTGTAGTGTGTTGTCAAACCATCACTGCTCTAGAATGCAGCTGCTTCTGGCAATCAAAACACCTATTTTGTCTGGGGCCTCCCTCTGGAGCAGCCTCCCTGCCACTCTAAAACATGAGGAGAACAATCTTTGGTTCCGGAAGCACCTCAATACCTTCCTCTTTGCTTCTACCTTCGCTCCCCCTCTGCCCTGCTGATCTGTTCTCTATGGGCACCTTGCACCAGGCCACCCTCTGTCCTCTGGGCCCAGGTACCTGCTCACCCTGCCACCCTCCTGCACTGCCTACGGGCCACCCCTTGCACTGGGGTATGTATCTGTACCCATACAGTCCCACTCACTTTTTCTTCCTTAACTTATCAGACCTACCCTGTCTGTTGCCTTAAACCCAGTACTTGCCATCGCTGGTTGTACTACCACTGTTTGTTGCCTTTATTATTTATTTATTAATTATTATTTATCTGTTTATCCTTTGCTCCGCACTTTCCACTTCTCCCGCTTCCCTGCACTTCCCCCGCCCCCTCCTAACCATGCACTTGTGCGTTCTCAATGTCACTGGGCCTAGTAAGCTCGCTGTTTTGTTCTCCCCTGTTTGCCTCCCTTGCTTTGTCGCGCTCTGAAACACTTGTGTACGAGTGCAATAGAAATAAAATATCAATATCAATATTGTATTTTGTTACAAGCTCTCTACATCAGCAGATATCTTGTAGAATGGATGTTGCTTTAAAGTGCTTGTTTTTTCCCTTACTGTTTTGTACATTGATGTGTTTTCCTCTTTTATGCTCCATTGCAAAGCATGTGTATTTTGCCACTATTTGTATGTTTGAAAGTCATAGACACAGGAATTCTACCCACTGCAGTGGACAGAAGTATTTTCACTTTGTCTATTGGTTTTGTTCTTTATGTGCATAACATTGCTTTTTGCTTTTAGAGGGGGGGAACTTAGAATGAAATACGTTTTCGACAGATATAATATTTTACATTTGATCATCATTGTTGAACTCTCTTTAGAGGTTTGTTTGTGCCTTGACCATTGCTAAAAAAAGATCTAATCAAATAAATGAGTGAGTAAAAAATAATGTTCTTATGCACAAAATGCAATTAATGCATAACACTTCTTTAAAACAGGTGTAAAGACTGGATGCGGTATCTGTACTACTACCCACTATATGGTTGGGGTAGAGGCATAGAGGCACTCCAGCCAAGGCTCTCTCGAAGGGTAGCAATACATGAGCAACCATGGCTGAGACTCAAGAGAGCTGATGCAGGCTAGTTCCTAGGTACATTGAATCCCCACGCCCCCACAAAGGAATGTCCACCCACTAGGTTATGTGTCAACATAATTCTTTTATTAGATACAGTAAGATTTAGGTGAACATATACAAATAAATAACACAATTTGTGCTCTGGAAAATGTATTCAAATAATGATCATATAATATGCGGTACTATGTGGCACCACTGTTTTTCTTAGGTGTAGCAATAATGCACCAATTGGTATAAGTCATAACATATACTAACATTACTAAACACTGTTTAAACTTAAAGCCATACTTTAGAACATTGGCAGATTACTTTTCAGACTCAAAATGAAATTCTGTGTGGTGGGGCAACCTGCAGTAAATGTCAAGTTATGCTTCTCAATGCCCAGTTCTTAAAAGTTCAGTACATTGTATGTTCTTATTTCCACAGGTCCCAGCATCCCAGAGTAGCTGTGAAGAAACAGGAGTTTTGGGCCCAAGATGAATCCAGGACTCTTGTGTTAGCCCTGCAGGAGAAAGACCCTATTCCTCGTCTCAGTACCTAGGGTTCCTTGGAAGGCAAACTGTTGAAGTATCTCAATTTTACTCAATGATGCCCTCTGGAAATAGAAGTCCCTGGCTTGTTGATGTCAAGCAGGAGAATGGAACCAAACAGTGTCAAAAAGGCAGCAGTGTAGGTATGCTGCAGTGGTATCCTGGGTTAGGTTGCTATGCCAGCTGTGGATGTCCCACGAAGCTGAACTTCACTGTCTACCTCGACAAGGCTTAGAATTTGAGTAGGAGGTGTTTGGTTTCCATCAGTGAAGTTTGCTGGTGACGAGTGCAGTGGAAGAAGTAAGTGTTGGGTTTCTTCAGTTTGTGATTTTTCACCAGTCAATTCTTCGGTGCTGTAGCCGCAGGATGGATGACAGGATGGTGTCTGACAATTTGGAATCAAACACTGGACTGCACTGCAGACCTCCACCAAGTCTGGACCCTCCGGATTTGATCTTCGACGTGAAGGGTCGGGAAACTCGTCGGCAGGCACTTCTCTGCAGGCGGAAACTCTGGACTTCCTCAGCAATGGAAAAGTGGACAGATGTCGAGGTTGCAGTACCCTTTGTAGATTTATTTGGTTGGTTGTAACTTGGCAAGCTCTGGGTGATACACTGCGGGCTGGCTTCCCAGTCATCACAAACAGCCTCCGGACCTTGGACAATGCTTGTGCACTTCTTGAGCTCAAGATGCCCAGTTGCTCTTCTTCTGGAGCCACAAAGATACCGCTACAGGACAGCAGGCACTCCGGAATGGCTTCCAGGACACATTGTGTAAAGAACAACATTTGCACAATCTCCCCTCATAGCTATGAGAAGAGGTTGCCTGTCTAGGTTCTTTCTCAATTAGTGCTTGAAACAGTGCAGCAGCCTTTGGATCTTGTCAATTCACAGCAGCAGAACTTCTTCCTCCAGCTCAATTCAGTATACACGTCTCAAGGAAACTCCATGCATCTGACTTCCATTTCCAGCTATTGACTTCTGACTCCTGGTGACAAAGAGGTAAGTGTGGGCTCTTCTAATATACACATATTCCACCATTCACTCAGATCTAGGCTCTGTCAGCCAATCACACACCAGTGCATTCATCAGGCCGCACCCAATCAGGCTCACGGGCATTCAGGCCATTCATCCAAAACCAGACACCCAAAACAGTGGATATATATCAGGTGCAACTCACAACCTTTCCGAGCATACATTGGATTCACTCCAGTTTCAGCCAGGGCTGGTTCAGGCAGACCACAGGCGTTGTAACACAGCCAAAACCAGACACCCACAACCAAGAATACAAATTGATTCCTCTCTCCATTCAGTTAGGGCCCACCCCTAGGGTGTACCCAAAACAAGCAGTCTCTGGAAAGGTTATTATCAGTCTATAAGTGGAAGGCCAGATCCATATGTGGTCCTTCCACCCAAGAATCAATCATTGGGAGGGAAACAGAGCAAGGACTTCTCAGGGCTTTGAGGAACAATGGGGAAAAGCAAAATTAATCAAGAGGCTCACAGTGGCCATGTTGCCTTTGTTCAAGAATACATTGATTCCTATGGCAGGGTCTGGGTGACCCGGTCTGGTGTGATCCTCCTGTATCCTCCCTCTTCGCTGATCACCTCTCCTACTTTGTGCTGGATCGTTTCTCCCTCTGCTACAGTAAACCGGTAAGCAACGCATCAATGTAAAAACCTTATACTAACCTTAAGAACATAAGACAAATGAGACCGCCAGGGCAGCATTGCCTGGACTTGCGCAGTGGGTCAAACAAAATGGGCTAACACTGTCGGAGTCCCTCTAAGCCTATGAATGAACCTAATGAGGTACAACACTGAAAGCAAGACAAGAAAGATAAAAATGGTAAAACAGATGTCACTGAAATGCAACAACACCGTCTTTAGTGGTGCTGCCTGAACTAACATCGGATGTGCTGCCTGAAATGATTTCAAAACAAAGTATTAATGCTGATTTTTCAGGAGAACTTAAGAATTATTATTCTGGCATTTCGACATCCATCTATAATAATAGATCTCTATTAAATCTTTGTTTAGATTCCAAGTGGAACTGGGACCAGTCCCGCCAAATTTTAACAACATAATTGCAAGTAAGCAAGCCCCAATTTGGAAGCACTGTTCTCTAGCTCTGACTCCTCGAGTGAGAAAGATTCTATTTCGATCTCCACAAAAATATTTCTTTTGTGGAAGATTTTACCAGCAAGTCCCTACTCAATACGATATTGATGAAAGTCGATGTGTTAATTACCCTTATTACAAATATGGCGCATAGCAGAGTGACTTGATACTTATTACAGCAAGGGTGGTGGACATTATTCTTGATTCTAGCTCTGATGCCAACATCCAGAAGGGCACAACAAATGCCAATGAAAAGCTAATCTTTATCGATCCATCTCAAAGTATGGGAAACACCTACTTGGCTGACCAAATCATACATATCTCTGAAACCTTACGTGAAAGCTCTCGAAAACTTAATACCTACCGTCCAGATCCAACACTATTGTAACATTGCTGCTACTAGTGAGGAAGATGCACTTGAAGCTTTATGCAGTGAAATATCCATGCTGAACAGTGTATCACGTGCAAATAAGGAAAACAGAGTCATCCTCAGCCTGTCAGTAAACTTACAAAAAGCAGGAAAGGAGAAATTGTTCATAATGAAGACCATAGACCCTCATCTATGTGTACTAAGAAATGTCAAGTAGCCTCACCTATTTACATTGGAACAATATTTATTCAAGCACAGGGCATCCTAACAACGAGACAAGTGACCCTGAAAGGACCTTTATAAAGATGTATAAACAGTAAATTAGAAATTCTTTAGCGTGTCAATGCCTTTGGGCTGTAGTGCGCTATACAAATTCAAATAAATAAATAATATTTTAGATCACACTCCAGAGACATTACATGCAAATATAATTTATAATAATAATGCACTCTGCTCTAAATTGAGTCAGAATGGCTCCCTGGACCTACTTGGAGGCTTCGAACCACAGGCCAGAACCATCACCTGCCTTAGTCCGGTCAAATTCCACATTGGTGGTTGATGGCGCATTGCCAGATTGCAATTGCATCTGGTTACCCAAAACTAAATATGGTTTAGGAACCTTGTTTAGACTTGAGGAACTAACTCCCTGATTAGATAGTCCTTTTTTAAACCATTCAGGATATTATACGAATTGAACTACCTAAAAGGAGCAGCTCCACTAATTGGGTCCTCATTGAATTTATGTCATCTGCTATTTTGTTTCTTATGTATGCTTGTGCCGGTACCTTGTTAGATTTGGGATTCAAACTAACAGTATGTTGTAAACAAGTAGCTGAGTTTCCTGCCAATAAGTTTGATTTATATGATCCTATGTATACTAAAAAGGCTTGCAATCTTACTCAGAGGGTCCAAAATGGGAGATGTTTGTATTTTATTTATTTATAACAATAACATGTTGCAGAAATACATTTTAGTTCTACCTTCAAGGATCTGTACATGCACAAGTGGAAAGAAACTACTGTCCATCCATAATACATCAAGTCTTTTACTGAGAACTTAGCCTAACTATGGCTATCTGGCCCTTTTGGAGCCAAAGAAAATAAGTTGCAAGTAAAACCTTCCAACAAGTGGTAAAACCTGAAACTGACTTGCCTTAAAAGAACAAGCAAAAAACATGTCAGAATTCAAACTCCAGGGAAGTTGACATACTCTGCCAAATCCATGCCAGAATCTACCAGCAATCGGACAAAAGCATACTTCTCCCATTAAGTCCTGAATACATGACACAATAAAGAGACCCTCGGGTTGTCTACAGCCATAATGCCAAGAGCAGCCTATAGCAGAAAAAGAAAAACTGCTGCAAGATTTGGAATGCTCAAGCCCCTCAACACTAATACCAACTCTTGGGGGAACATAAGGGAAGGGCTACACCATGTCACGAGTTCAGAAAAATCACTGAAACAAGGCCTAATCAAGAGATTCTTCCACAACCAAGGATGTAATAAATACTTCAATGGATTTTACTTTCCACCCAGCCCTAATATTAAATCACAGGCTGCTGTTCCAGTACACATCTGTATATTTGATTGCGTTAGTAAACATAGCCCCTATTAAAAATAAAAAAAACACAGTAGCCTTTGGTTTATCAATAAAGTAAATGCCATGTTTCTTTTCTAAGTCACTACATTTTATAGGAAGTGAACCCTGCAGAAATATTAGATACTTGCAAAAAAATAGGAAAATGAACTAAAGAACCTTTAAGTTCCCTGCTCCAACTTTCAAGGGGATCGTGTTTCTGGTTGACTGTAGCATGCCATGGGTCTGAGGCACCTTTATCAGGCACTGAAGTACAGAGTAGATGAGCCGGATCCAGAAACAACTCTTGTGAATCAGGGCACAGCCAGGAGGCAGAGGCTAGCTCTGGGGAACAAGGCACTAGTACACCACATGCCGCAACTCTTACTTCAACTGAGACTAAAGCTGTAACTCTGTGTCCATTATATATGATCCAATGTACGGTCTTAGCCCAAAACAAATCAATGGATACATTTATTTTTACAAGGTGTGCTATGCCTACTGTAGGCATCTGAACATTGGAATGTCTCAGATGTATTCAGGATATAGCGAAGGATATGAGATGAACACAGAGTAGCACAAATGGCAGATCCTCTAATGATGTATTTTATATCATGCACAGATCTTGGCAGCAGGATGCATACAGTTCCAATGTCTCAATAGGTACAACCTCATGAGTTCTGATTGGCTTGTAGCAGTATTGACCTCTCTCTTCTAGATTGTCCACCCACTAACAATCCAATCCTGATCTCTCTCTGTCTCTCTGGCTTTCTGTCTCTCTGTCTCTCTCTCTCTCTCTCTCTCTCTCTCTCTCTCTCTCTCTTTCTCTCTTTCTTTCTCTCTTTCTCTCTATCTGGAAAGCTTGTGCTATGGAGGCAGCTAAAGATATGTTAAAGACAATGCAGTTGTTCACATTGACCAGCTTTGTTGCTCATTTGTGACAACTTGCACACTGCATGCATACAGAGATGTATTTATTTATTTATAATATGCATACAACAATAAAAGTTTTACATATTTAAGCACATCACATCATAAACATTTCCATCTTAAAAACACTTCATGGAAATCCACACTCGTCTAATAATATAAAATAAATCTTTCGATAATTCTTTAAAACATTTCTAAAATCATCACATAAAATTTAATTAAATAAAAAATTAAATTCAAGTCATTCTCACCTAATAACTTCCTCCACACAGTATGCATATTACATTTATACATTGAATTATCATAGGCCATCAGATATTTCTGCGTAGTTTGTCTAGACTTTCACACTCACACATTATGGGGTATGCCGATTCTAAAGTATTTATTCGACAGAGACGACAAAACCTGGTATCTCGTGAAATGCCCACCTTTGGTCTTAGTATTTCCATGACATCGCAAGAATTAAATTTAAACAACAAATACCAGTGGATAGTGGAGCAATCAGGATACGTCAATTGATAGTTAGGTTTAGTCTCTCTTATCGCCAAATGTTCTACAAATATGTTGGATTTAGTTGCCAGATTCACTATTCTTTGTTCTCGATCAATATCACATATGGTTTTTTTCAATTTGCGTTTTATCTGGGCCAGAGTATAGCAGCCAGCAAAAGCCCTCATTATTGGTCCGTTTGAGGTAGATTGATCTCCACCTATCTATCATTGCAAAATGAGTTTTGGTATCGATCACATCGTATTGCTCCATCATTCGCACCATAAAAGTATTGTTAGCTAGCCAAGTCAATTTAACATATAGCATGGCTGTTGACAATTGCACTCTACTTCTTACACTAGTTAACTCGCATTCCAATAATATATATTCATAGGGCAGAGTTTTAGAAATCCGCATCAGTATGCTCAGCATTTTTGCCTCAAACTTATCTAGCTCATTTCTAAATTGATTTCCTCAGATTTCAGCTCCATAAATCAGGCAGGAGACAATTTTAGCAGAGTACAATTTGACAACCATTTCTACCGAAAAACTGCCTTGACTTCCAACAAACTTGCTTAATGCTATTGTTGCAATCATGCATTTTCTCTTAGTTTCAGACCAATGTTTTTTCAGTGTGAGTTTATTATCCATAATAACTCCTAAATATTTATATTCATTGACCACTTCGATCGGCTGTTTATTCAGTGACCACCCGCCATTATACCTTTTCTTGTTAAGCTGTTTCGTCTCAAACCTCATGATTTTAGTTTTCCCAATATTAATAACAAAATTATTTACCATAGCAAACTTTTCTAATTCATCTAATTTTGCCTGTAGGCCTTTGGGTGTGTAATCTAGTAGCAGGAGATTATCTGCATATACCAGCCACCTTAACATAAGGTTACCTAACTTAATGTTGTTCATTTGAACATTAGTAACATTGCTAAGAAAATCTGCCAGATATAAATTAAACAGGGTGGCAGCCAGTGTGCACCCTTGCTTTACACCACGTGACGTCTGGATATTTTCAGACAGTTTCCCCTCTGCATCCAACCGTATTACTGAGGTTTCCTGATAGAGCAGCTCTATCATATAAGGCAGCCCGCCAGGTATACCCCAGAGCTCTAATTTGGCCCATAGTTTACTTCGTGCAGTGGTATTGAAGGCAGTCGAGAAGTCAATGTATGCTACACACACTGGCAGCCCTCGATTCTTCCAAGAGTACTCAATAGCGCTTACCAGAATAGCTATGTTATGGGCAGTAGAGGACCCACTTCTAAATTCAGATTGATACTCCGGTAAAATCTCACAACTGGATATCCACTGATTCAATTCAATCAGCAAAATGTTAGCAGGGATATCCAGCATGGCTAGCAGCCTATAGTTGGCCGGATCTTTACAATCACCTTTTTTATAGATAGGTAATATGATGCTCTTCCTCCATGTATCAGGTATCCTCCCATTCACTCCTATCCACTGAAAGACAATGTTTGGGACCTTGGCCCATTTTTCAGGAGACTGATGTAATAAAGCATTGCAGGTACTATCTGGACCGGCAGCTCTAGACTTAGGTAGTATTTTAATTATATTGATGAGGGAATCTACTGTATAGTTACTCTTCCATATAGTTCTTTTAAGCTGATATTAGTTTTCATCGCTCCCAAGGGTACCTATTGTTTTTATGACGTGAGTAGTCCATCTGTTTTCTAGCACACAGTTCATGGGGATTGTCTTTTCTTTTCTCTCATTAATGATATCCCACATAGTTTAGCTATTCTTATTACTTGATGCATGTGCCAGCGAGAGCCATGTTTCTTCTTTTTATTCTTTAAGTGATATTTCAACCATCTTCTATACTCAGTTTTACATCTGCGTATTTTATCTATGACCCGCACATCATTCTCTTTAATGCAATTTCGGATATTCTTCCTAAGAGGTTTTCTTTTTAATTGTATCGCTTTATCTAATTTCTTGTGATGTTCTATGTTCCATCTTTCATTTACCAACTTATATCTCTGTTTTGTGCTAGTCACATTCTTTATCTGCTCAGTCAGTTGTTCAAACATACTTAGTGTGCTACCTGCATCATACATTTCACCTGAGTCACATATTTTGATAAACTGCTCCAACAGAGGTTGGCCAATGGCAGTACCTTTATCTAGGTTCCTTGGGCTCCATTTTATTCTATTCCCTGCTGAGTTTACACCAATATCTCATTTTTTTAAATATTTATCTCTTGTAGTCGTCTTAGTAGTCAGCAGTAGATATAATGGGAGATGATCACTTTCTTCTCTGCATCCCACAGCCATATCGTTAACCCAAAATCACGCTCTTTTGTTCACAATCATGTAGTCTAGAGTACTCATACTGGTTCCAGAAATCTGAGTCACATTCATCTCACAGTAACCTGGTGTATTTCCATTCAAAACCGTAAGCTCAAATTTATTTAGCAACATCACCCATTCTTTATCATCTTTTCTATTAATGTTTTTGGATATTGGTTCGGATAGATTTTCCTCTATGACTACCTCAGACATAAAATTAATTCTTACATTAAGGTCACCTACAATGATCAGTGGCATGGTATTACCAATTTCTACAAGAATTTTAGTTAGCGTAGCTATGTTTTCTTTACTACATTTTGCGTCAGTGGGATTATATATATCAACAAGAACAAATGTGTCTATTGATGACATCATACATGTGACCGTCACAGCTAACACTATTTCAGTAGATTCTATATGCCTAACCCCACTCCAAGGTTGTTTAATAGAGATTAGTAGGCCATCTTTGGGCCAGCCCCTAAGTCCTTGCATAGCAGTACTAACATGATTACTATGCCCTTCTATTTCACAATCAACAGTGAGCCAAGTTTCCTGAAGGGCAATGACTCTAAGGGGCCGATTCATGGAACAAATGGGTGCCGAAAATCTTACCGCAAAGTGGCGCAAAGTGGCGCAAACGTGAAAAAGCAAGCGCATGCGCACGCGTGCAATTCGAGGAAGAGCCTGCGCGTGTTTTCCACTGGTTGTGTGCCAAATCCGTGCATGGCCCACACAGGTGCACACATCATTGCAACAACCCAAACGGTGTGCGCAACAAGCACAGGGAAAGCGCACAACGTCGGCGCACACACCAAAAAAGGGGCGGGACACAGGGCATAACACGCGGAATGGGGAACAACGCGTGAAAAAGAAGGCGTAACTGTGGAAGTACGGCAGGGAAATACACGGAACGCCCACACGCACACGAACAACTCATATTCATGGAATCGAATATGGAAAACAAGCACTCGCAAAAAGACATGCACAGGCGTCAACACGTCCGCCACAGGAAGGCAGGCGTAAGCGACCCCGCGCACAGTATAAAAGTGCGCGCAAACAACAAACACGTATATCCAGCTACGATTAATGCCCCATTTGTCACAGCACTGATCATGGGACACCGCAGGAGGAGGAGAATAGCCAGGGCCTGTATTTTTTCCCCCTGGATTAGCCTTTTTGACAACCAGGTCTATGGCAGGTATAGGTTTCCACCTCGTATCATCCTAGACCTGGTCAGGGAGTGGGAAGATGACCTTACATCCCCCACCCTCTGCTCCCAAGCATTGAGCCCCTTAGAGAAGGTGCTCAATGTCCTGTATTTTTTGGCCACTGGATCATTTCAGCGGACTACTGCCATAGTGGGGGGGTCTCACAGGCCACACAGTCACGCTGCCTACACCAGGTGTTGGCAATCATGACTGCGCGCCCCTCAGTCTGTAGGCACATATACATGCCCAGAACACCCGCAGAAAGGCAGGCCGTAGTCCAGGACTTTTACAGGGTGGCACACTTCCCCAAAGTGCTCGGTGCCATAGATTGCACCCATGTGGCCCTATGTCCACCTAGGGCCACTGAGCACATCTATCGAAACCGCAAGCACTGGCATTCCATCAACGTGCAGGTGGTATGCAATGCAAAGGGAATCATCACCTCTGTCTATGCAAACTACCCAGGCTCCACCCATGACAGTTTCATATACAGAATGTCCGCCCTGAGCCGGGCCCTGGAAGCTGGGCAGCATGGCGACACATGGCTCCTAGGCGAGTACAAATGCCCGTGCACATGCATGCATGTCACACACAGACAAATACACAAACCACAATAATCACAACCATTATCACCTCTCCAGGGGACAGTGCCTAACCTCTGAGCAACCACATGATGATGCCAATCCGGAACCTCACCACATCACCCCAGGTAAGATACAATGCTGCACATATTGCAACCAGGGGCATAGTGGAGCGCACATTCGGAGTGCTAAAGTCACGCTTCCGCTCCCTTGACTGCTCTGGTGGGCAGCTACTCTATGCACCCCCTGTAGTGTGCAGGATAATTGTGGCAGCATGTGTCCTGCACAATGTTGCTACATGGCAGGGTGTACCGGTGGACATGGTGGTGCCCCCACATCCCCAACCACAGGCACAGGCACTGCCCATGGGTGGGGATAGGGCATGTGGCGAGGCAGCCCAGACCCAGCTTGTGGCTAAATTTTTCACCTAAACTCCCACCCCTGTGGAGTGCACACAGGCCTGGCACATACCAGGTGACCATCAATGATGACAATGAGACAGTCACTTGTCACAACCTTACCACCCTGAGAATGTTGCCATGAAAGTGCTACATTGTGTGCATCCCTAGCTACTAAAACACAAACAATTGTGTGTGACCAAAAGGAACACATGCAAGGTGTGTATCACACACCCCTGTGAAACAGGCCATCACAATTCCTGGTATGTCATCCAAACCCTCCTAAACCACATCACCCTTGTTTGACACACCATGACATGGCAAGCAATAGCAAAAGGCCAACACATTACCAATAATATACGAAGTGACATGTGATAAATGGAAAGTGGCTTCACACAATGACGCCTGTCATGGAATCTGATGAAATGACTGACCTCCAACCTCCCACACAGAACAAGTCATACCCAAATGCATTTCAACAGCTGTAGCAAGAACATAACAATCAATGCCTGTTCACATGCACATTGGGCAAGGCAAAATCCCTACTCCTGAATACGTGTGTTGTGTGCATCTCCTCCAACACACTGCTCAGCACACAGCATAGTGACCAGCCATTGTGTCAGAGACACACCTTGAGCATCACATGAAAAAGACAAAAAAAAAAAATTAACAATTGACGCATGTACAGGATCCACAAATGGTCATAGATCATGTGCTGCAGGGACACAGTGGTCCCCAGAAGGCAAACTGTGTGCCCATTTGGACATGGAAAGGTGGATGTACATGTGGTCGATCATAGTGCCACTGTGTGTGTCAGTAGGGACATGCACTCAATACATGCATGCCCAATCAAGTGACATCACATGTGATGCACGTCCCAGCATGTCAAACCACACCGATCCCCTCACACCAAAAGGTAAACACAACACAGGAACAGCCACTGACCAGCAGAACACATCATGTACATAGGACACCAGAATCCCAATGTCAGGGTGCCCGTCACACTGCAGGCAAGTGTCCAACAACCAAACACCCTCCCTCATTCACATATCACCATGACTTACTGAACAACTGTGTCTGGGGTATGTAGCCTTCTTCCTTGAAGTCTACCTGGCCACAGGATCACCCTACCCCTTTGTCTCCATCTTCCACCTTGCATGTAAATAGTGTCCAGCACCCTCAGAGGCCACCTTGACTGGCTAAAATACCAAATCAAAGAGAACTCAAAGGAGCCAAACACACAAGCCAGGCAAAAAGCATGTAGGCTGCAAAAAACACTTGAAGAGTCTCCAGTAGATGACTTGAAGTAGCAGTAAATTTCAAAGCACATGTACAAGCACAATGATGGAACAACCAAGTTAGCACACTTAAACAATGCTACAACATGATGTGTACCAGGTTTGGTACATATGATGCAGCACCAACTGCTGGGTAGTGTCACTGCTCCGGTATCCAGGTGCAGGAGTGGCACAAACCAACCACCCTCTTCGTCGTGTGGGCGCCTGCAAGGTCAAACTTACACAGGCCTCTGAGACCACGGTGGGGAAGGAGAGTCAGGGATATGTTGTCTGGACAGGCATTGGTATTCTGGATAACCGGAAAGAGGGGCAGGAGAGGGGAGTTGGATTGTCAAGGGAAAGTAGGGAAAATACAAAAATCTACTATTCACAATAACACATACTCAATCAGATAAACCATGTACATCATGCACATTGTACCAAATGACTCAAATGGAAGTCAAAGAGAGACTTATCTCTGGGATGAGTGCTGGCCTCCTGCCTGCACACTCTCAGGTCCGGTAACAGGAGCAGTTAAATGCTGCAAAGATAGTAAGAGTTACTAATCTGTGTGTGTCCATAACATACACACACACCACCATACATGCCCCAAAGCAAGTAACTCCTCCACAAACACTCTTGTCTGCTGCTTCGTACCCATACGTAAGATTCCCCCCGTGATGGTTCATACACTGTCAATGCAGTAAATCAGGTGCACGTGAGCACGTGGCAAATGGAAGACCAATGTGTCAAGATTCACACATCATGCAATGGTCCCTGGGTAAGCAGCTACACGCATATAGCGAGGTACGACTTCAGTACAAGTAGTGTAATGGCATCCCCCAAATTAAAGAGGTAGTACATGTGTAAATTTGAACATGCAAATGATATGCACTGCACACCAGTCTGTCCCTCGCTGGGTGTCCCTGTGCGCAGCTCTATTTATTTAGGCTTTTAATGCTACTGGCCTTATACATCTGCTTCAATGGAGCATGGTGTACTGGAGGATATGTGTGACAGCTCCTGCATGTGCCCCTGACAACTTGGAAAGCAACTTGCCATGTGTCCACCAAATCATCTTAGCTGTACTGTGCGCTTCAACACCAATAACTGACCAAGCTCACCGTCAGTGGTGCCTCTTAGTATGCATGTGCAACAGGCCTGGTGGAAGGTTGGCTGTGGTGTGTGCCCCTTGTGCTGCTCACCTTTCCTGGAGTTCCTGGAAACATGTCTGCTTCTGTTGGATGTATGAGCACCATCCCTGTGGCACTGCTAGCGCACACATGCGCATGTCTGCACCACCAAACGTGGCCAGCTGCCAGACGTACACCGGCCCATGCCTGCCGGCAAAGGTGGTCTGGAGGCTCATTCTCCTGCAGAAAGGGCACAAAACACAAAATTAATGCAGGAAAGTCCCCTGTGTGTGTCTCTTCATGTTGGTTGTGACTGGACCATGTCAGAGATGTACATCAGATTCCATGCCACCATCAGTGTGACTTTGACAGGCAAAGGGTGGCGGACACTCTCTACAGCATGAAGTGCATCAAGCAGATGTAAAGTAAAGAAAATAGACATACAACACAATGTATAGCAATTAATGGACACCTGATTCATGAAATCACCCATTTATAATGCTGAAATGCCGTCAATAAGACCCCTACAATCCCCACTAACACAAGTAGTACAGCAGCAGACAGGCCACAGATATGACAGTCCAAAGCCCTTGTGAAATAGACTGTAACACCAAACCATCCTTGCGAGCCCATGGATAAGGGGAGCAGGAGTGGCCTATGTGAGTCAGGACCTCAAGCTGCAAACACATACACGAGAGAAACTTGAAGGGCCCAGCTGGAACAGACAGTGGATGCTTTCAAAAGCCACAAAGCACCACACCGTCACATGAAAGCACAATAGACAAGCAATTTTAAACTATATTAACTAATTACACTAACTATAAAAAACCAACATTACCTAATTAAACTAAATATCAAATCGAATGTTATCTAACTAAACTAAAAAGAAAAATCAAAAATGGCCACATAGGACCCGGGGGGGAGGCACCCAGGAAGGGGGAGGTACAGGGTGCAGCTCAACACCCACATGGGATGATGTTGAGGAAAAAAAACTTCCATGGGCTCAACACCTGCACAGCCCGACCTGTGAGGGAGATACCTCGTCGTCCGAGTCTGGCTCATCCTGAAAAGGAGGATATGGCACAGGAGCATGACCACACCTAGCCGCAGCTTGTCCCACGTCGGCAGCAAGTCTGCCGGACGGGTGAGCCTGGTTCTGTGCGGCGATGACACCTAGGTCTGCATGCAGAACCTCCCGTGATACGCGTGCTTCCTTTTGCAAGATAACACGTGTAACACAGAGTTCTTCCTGCAAGGCCTGGCTGGGCAACTGATGCACCTCCCGGCAAGCACATAGCTCAGCCGAGATGGTACGCTCAAGCTGCTGAAACCTCTCCTCTGACCGTGCCCTCTGGGACATCAAGAGGACACCCAGAGTGGATCTGAGGGACTCATACTCAGCCCTCAGGGCCTCCATCTGTGCCTCTGCGTGAGCTTGACACAATGACAACATTTCAGCCTGGCGTGCCCTGTCTGAGGCCGCCATGCCCAGCCTGAGCGAGCGGGCCGTAGACTGTGCCACAGGGGGGAGCACGGATTGGGCAACACGCTCCATTCTCACAACAATGTTTTGCATTGCTGCTCCCTGGCGTTCTGAATTGGCCGTCATGTCTTGCTCCCACTCAGTACACCTCGGTGGCACGCGGCCATCGCGTTGCTGGGCTTGACACCTGCGGTACCCAAGGACCGGCTGTCCTCGTTGGGTTGGCACCGCCCGCGGCTGCACAACTACATGCCGCATTGACGTGATGGCCCAGGCCCATTAGCAACTGGTGTGGAGGGTGACCCTGCATCCCGATCCACCACAGGCGAAGGTCCCACCACTGTCTGACCCTCAGTGCAGGTGTCGCAGAGAGAGGAGTGTCCACATCAGAATCACTCACGCCTGACATATGGACCTGATGCACATCCAACTCGACATGGACGTCAGAGTGGTCATCTGGGCTGGACTCATTGCTAGCCAAAGACAAGATGGTCTGTAGCACATGTGTGTTCTCATGGTCTACCACCCCACGACCCCCACTTGTGCCGGGTTGCTGTAGTGATAACAACCCTGTGCCTGGCATGACAACACCATCCTCTGGCTCCATTGCGTCATCATCTGAAACATAGGGAGAAAAAAAGATCACTACACATGTTAGAAGCACACAACACACACACACATAGACATCACACAGAGAGCCAACACATGAAGCAGACATGTCACACACAAATGAGAACCTGCCATGCATGCCAGGTCAACTTGACATTGCTTCAGTGATTAGACATGTAGAAGGGTGTTATACGGCTCAGAAGTGGGTCGATGCAGTGTAGAACATTAGTACGTTACTCACTATCTACATGTACAAGTGCTTCATGATGTGTATCAGAAAATGTGAAGGCAGTGCAAGGTCAAGTTCAGGCATAACGTGCAATGTGCATGCAATGGGTTGCATGGCTACAAGCAAACCACCCCTCCCCCTAAGTGGAAATGCAGGGATGCTTTGCATGGTATCAAAAGGATGACCAGAGACCTGTGTATTGGCAGACAGTGTTGACTAGCATCAATTGCATCATCTGAGTCAACTGACAACACAGCAGATGATGATGGGACAGTAAGCAGGACACATGATGAACCCTCAGTAGTACACCCAGGTGTGCAGTAGACACTACACCAGTTGGACAGAGTCAGTGGGCCATAAACAGGGTGAGGCCTGTGAGCCACACAGACTGCCACACCCTAAACATGTGTGGGATGTAGGTCTGAGCCACAGTGGGCATGGGAAGGCTGATGAAATGCCATGAAATGTAGGTCACCCTGGATACGTACTACACTGATCATCCACTCAAGGACACATAGGGGCATGCATGGAATGCAGATGGAGCATGAATGGGCACTCATGTCCCTGCAGAGCATCTGCCATCTGCACAGTCCAAGTGAGACACCCTGCATCAAGGACAAAGGATGTACCCCACTGCATGTGTCTTGCAGGTTGGCTCGTGGAAGTTAGCATGTACACAGGAGGAATGAACAGGCCATTGCATTACGGCAAAATTATGCACACCAGTGCAAAGGTCAAATTGGGGTGCGGGGGGGGGTGGAGGGGCAAGGGACCATGCCTACGTGGAGTACCCGCATGCAGTCAGAGGACACATGCACCTCAGTCATGCCATGACATAGTCCCAGTGCAGAGAGGAAGGACAACCCAGGCTACATGCAGAAGGGCCAGTGAGCTGGTACATGGACCGGAGGGGCATCGAGGTGACCAGCATGTGAGTAGGGTGCAAGTGTGGTGATGGACAGTTCCCGTCTGCTCCACATGTCCACCATCCTGCAGAGCAGCCATGCATCAGTGAAGCATTGCATGACTTGCACATCTGAACCATGTACACATGACATGTAGTGGCAGTCATACACAGCACATCACAGAAGTAAAACACACATGGCCTCGACAAACACTCACTGGACTGGGCGTCAAAGTCCTGCATCTCTCCCACTCCTTCGACCAATTCAGGTGGTATGAACTCTGCAACGAGTGACTCGTGCGGAGTGAGGTCTTCCTCCTCAGGTGCCAGCCCACTGCCAGTCACCAGAGTCATGTTGTAATTTGAGGCACGCTTTGCCTTAGTGCTGCTTTTGAGGTCATTCCAATGCTTTTTGCACTCTTGCGCCGTGCGCACCTCATGGCCGAATGCACACACATGTTCCGCAACTTGCTTCCAGTGGGTATCACGATGGGCAGCCGTAGTTTGACAATTATGCCCCACTAGCATGTCACGGTTGTGGTATAGCACATAGTCCACGAGGAAGTCCAGTTCCTGCGCACAGAAAGGCTTCTTCCTAGAAGTGCAGGAGGTCGTGGCTGTGTGTGGGGTCCCAACATGTGCTGCAGGTGGAATCTTCCTCCTCTTGTATTGTGGCGCGGACCCTGGCTGGAAATGCTGCCCTGATCAGTATGGCCAGTGGCACCGGTGGATTGAGCCAAGGGAGTGGCAGGTGGAAGGATGACCGAAGGCCTGACTTGCGCCAGTGGCTGCTGGGTGCCCTGGAATGGACCCTGCGCAGCAACATCTGCTGTGGCAGGGTCATCGACCGCGACTGTCCTGGTTGGTAGACTCATAACCGGGGTGTTGTTGGCTGCATCTGCCCCTGCACTTGCCAACACCCGGCTGGTCGGGGCAGCAGATGACATTACTGCCCCAGGGACACGTGCCTCGGTCGGGCAGCCCTGCGTGCACCTACGGTGTTCCTCCTGACCTGTTGTAAATCTTTCATGGACTCTTCAAGTGCCAACGTAGGGTGGAGGTGTCCACAGCTGCACCTGCAGCTACCACTACCCATGGGTCCATGGAAGTCGATCAAACAGACTTCTGGGTCACATTAGCGCCAGTGCATCTCCCGGAACCACAGGGGGTGGTGGCATGACTGCACCAACACATGACACGAAGTGGCGCACCCCTGCCTCTTCCCCCTCTGCGGCCACCCTGGACACCCTGGAGTCCCCCGACTCCCTGGTCACCTCGGCCACGTCCCTGACCATGCCCGCCACGAGGAGTATGCCCAGCTGAGGCACCCCTCACCTTTGGTGGCCTCCCAACCATGGCACAGATGGAGTAGTGCCGGCATAGATGGAGAAGTGCCAATGGGAGGTGTACACAACAATTGTCCTGGGCAATTGGGGTGAAGGGTGTGGGATACAAGATGTTAAAAGCACCCCTGCACCTGCAAGGCTGTATGTGACCCCAGTGATGAAGTGACAGGTCACGCAATGCTCAGGCACCTCAAAACTGCTGTAAAACCATGCACGTAACCCCTGCAGCCTACGTGCATGGAATTAACCTCCCGCAGTATGCGGTGGCACTCAGGAACACGAAAAATGTGTACTCATGTGACACGCAGGCTACTATGACCATAAAAATGGGTATGCGATACACAGGGGCACCCTCAGTGTGAAAAATAGCGTGCACGACTCACTGTCAGACTAGCGTGATAATGAAAAACACACGTAGCCAATACCCCCGCCAAAAGAAGAGATACGTCCTTGATCCTCTGGTGCCGGGTCCACCTATCCAACATCCAGATGAGGGTCCTGGAACGTATATGCCCAGCGCTCCACATCCAGGTCCTTGAGAGGCAGTCCCGTCTGGAGTCGAGCGGTAAGTGTACATGCGTACTGTTTGGACACTGTGCATGTAGAGGTGTGCCAGGAGTGTGCATATTGGCCAAATGTGTTTGTAGGGCCATGTGTGAATGTGTATGTACAGGGACATGAGCCTGCCACATGTGAGTAATGTCATGTGTGAAACACATCAATGATGAATGTGTTGAAATGCATGCTCGCCAAATGCATGAGTGGGTGCACACATGTTTGAATTTCGGTTTATGTACTGTGGCATGGTTGTGGTGACACACAAGGATGCTGGTTCCACCGGCATGTATCAGCAAAATGCACATGTGCATGTGTGTGTATTTGCGAAAAGTGCAACTGTGATACACCATGGATGCATGTGACACCCACATGTAGGAGACAAATTTGCCGATGTGACATGGATGGCGATGATTTCACTGTGACAGGTGGTGGGGTTGTACTGATGCTTTTATGTCTGGTGACGTGTGTGCATGTGTTTGGCATTTCCCATGTAGCATGTGATGTTAGGCTGAACTGCGGATGTACATGTTGGTGTATGTGTATGGATGCTGCTGCCTGCTGCATGAATCATGTTAAATTGCACATGGGTGTGTGCTCAAATGATATGTGGGTTGGGGAGTGTGTTGGCATGTGTGCATTTTGGAACTGCCACTCATGTGTAACTGTCATGTGTGTATCAGACCATTGTACAGTGCCCTGATGCCTGTGTTCTGTCTCTCCCTGTCTGCAGCGAATGATGAAGAGGGCCTAGACGGTGCTGTGGAGCACAGAGGCAGGGATCCCACCACCAGCCAGAGAGGCAAGGTCCAGCTCCCCTCCCAGGTTGTCATCTCGTCGGGGAGTGTGAGGAGTCTGGTGCCGCCTCCATGGCCGCTGCTGCCGGGGGTAGGTCCAAGAGGCGGAGGTCAGAGGTGGACTCCTCAGCAGCAGAAGGGGCAGCTGAGACCCCACAGGGACCTATGGAGAAAGATGGCACAGAGTCATCCAGGTTGGTGGGGGGTTTGGTTGAGAAGGAGGCCGTGGAAGTCACACACATGGGGCCTGGAGGGGGGATTTCACTGGTGCCAGTGGTGCAGTCCAGGGTTAGGAGGCAGCACAGGCCGCCACGGAGGTGCCTGTGTGTAATCCTGTCCCCGATGCTGTGACTGCATCATCCGGCACCAGCAGGGATGCCTTCGTCCAGACACGTTTTCAGGGAGGGGATAGCCGCACAACAACTGACGTTCCTCTGCCTGTGGACATGGCAATCCGGGACCGGCTTGAGCCTGTTCTGGGTGGGGTGGCGATGCGTGTTCGTGACATTCAGGTTGGCGTGCAGGGTTCTCGTGAGGACAGTGCACGTCATTTTGAATGTCTCGAAGACCGCGTCAACCTACTAGGCTGGGTCACCAGTGCTGGGTTCCTCCGTATGCTGGAGCTTCTGCCGGCCCCCTCCTCAACTGAACCCCCTATGTGCCAGTTGTCCTCTGTGCCATCTTTCTGCCCAAGTGTCACCCGGGCACCCTGTGGAGCTGTCCCTGCCCCAGCGGCCAGGCTGGTTAAGGACACATCCTTGCCACAGTCGGGAGTCGGAGGTCCAGCAGGGGTGGCCACCCCAACAACTGGACCCTACCGGGAGGATGACGTGCAGGCAACAACATGCAGGGCACATGCACGGCAGCAGCAGGCTCAAGGTGGGAGCAATGATGGCTCGGGGCCAACAACATCCGAGGGGCAGGCGTCGGCCGGAGGGCAGGAGGACCCTGGTTTGGGAGTGTCTTCCGTGTGGCAGCAGTTGGGCCAGCGGATAGATGCAGAGCGGCAGTGGGCAGAAGAGGCATGGCTCACAATGGTCAGGGTGGAGAACTCCATGAACAGGGCGCTGAGGCGGGCCGAGTGCCTTGAGGCAATTCCCAGGGAGTTGGAGTTGAACATGGCATCGTCCCTGCAAAACCTCGGGCCATGGAACAGGCCCGCCTCCAGGACATAGACCTGGAGTTCGATGATGCCCTGGCCCGGGATATCGAAAAGTGAGCCGTCGGACTTGCCTGCCGCCATTGTATATAGTTTGTAGTGTTAGGTTTCCTTTTTGTTTTGCATTATTTTGGGGTGCTTGGACTATGCCCCACCCTTTTGTATATAGTTATTTCTTAGGTAGTTTTTGTTAAAGGTTTCATTTCATTTGTTGGGCTCATGGACCCTGGATTTCTTCGTTGTACATAGTTGAACAGTGGATTTCTCATATATTTCTTATTTTTTAGATCACCATGGAGCAATGGATTTAAAATGTTTGTTTCCTTTGGATTTGCTTTGTTGGGCGGAGACTTTGGACTAATTTTCTTCTGGATAACTTTGGATTGAGACTTCATTATTTTTTTTCTGTTTTGGAATTGCATTTCATTTCTTGTTTAAAAGTTTTTTATGTTTTCATTTCATTACCTTCATTTTGTGTAAAATACATTTTGATTTATTACTTCCATGTGTTGAATTCGCTCATTGGTTTAATGCATGTCACAATGTGGGTTTTCACAATCACTGGCACCCATTGTGTGTGTGTGACGGACATGTGTTGATGTACATAGTTGACTTTTGGATTGTGTCATGAAATTGGCATTTCAATGTGGAGTGGATGGAATACTTGATTGAGTCTTTATACTGGGGTGGCGTGCAGTGGAATTTTGGTGGACATGAGGCCAATGATATGCATCTTGGTGACGTGTTGGGGGGGCATCAGTGGGGGCCTGCTGGCAGGTGCCCGTCAATGCTGGGTGGGGGGGTGCAGATGGACATGAGTCGGGGACTGCTGGCAGGTGCCCGTCAATGCTGGGTAGGGGGGTTCAGGGGGACCTGAGTCGGGGCCTGCTGGCAGGTGCCCGTCAATGCTGGGTGGGAGGTGCAGGGGGACATGAGTCGGGCCTGCTGGCAGGTGCCCATCAATGCTGGGTGGGGGGTGCAGGGGGACATGAGTCGGGGCCTGCTGGAAGGTGCCCATCAATGCTGGGTGGGGGGGTGCAGGGGCACATGAGTCGGGGCCTGCTGGCAGGTGCCCGTCAATGCTGGGGGGGGTGCAGGGGGACATGAGTCGAGGCCTGCCCGTCAATGCTGGGTGGGTAGGGGTGCAGGGGGACATGAGTCGGTGCTCACTAGTGCATCGTGACATGTGGGCTGGCTGGGGGCATGCCCAGGGTGGATGAGTTTCCTGAGGGGAATGCCTATGGTGGATGGGCTGCCTGCAGGACATGGCCAAGGGTGCAGGGTAGTCCCCTGTGGTGTGGGTAGAGGGCACACCTGGGAGGACCCACACTGCCAATTCACGTGTGAAATTCCCCACGCACCCCACAGAATACACGTACCCCGCTCAGACTGAGAAATCGCATGTGAAACTCCCTGCACACCCCTCAGAATACACACACCCCTCTCGCACTAATGAAATCGCATGTGAAACTCCCAGCGCACCCCTCAGTATACAGGTACCCCGCTCTCCATGCGAAATCCCGTGTGAAACTCCCTGCGCACCCCTCAGTATACGCGTACCCCGCTCTCCAGGCGAAATCGCGTGTGAAACTCCCTGCGCACCCCACAGTATACACGTACCCCGCTCTCCAGGTGAAATCCCTTGTGAAACTCCCCACGCACCACTCAGAATTCACATACCCCGATCTCCAAGCGAAATCGCGTGTGAAACTCCCCGCGCACCCCTAGAATAGACGTACCCCGCTCTCCAAGCAAAATCACATGTGAAACTCAACGCGCACCCCTCAGAATACACGCACCCCCCTCGCACTAGCGAAATCGCATGTGAAACTCCCTGCGCACCCCTCAGTATACACGTACTCCGGTCTCCAGGCAAAATCGCGTGTGAAACTCCCCACGCACCCCTCAGAATACACGTGCACCGCTCTCCAAGCAAAATCACGTGTGAAACTCCCCGCACGCCCCAGGATTACACGCATGCACCCCATCCACCCTCAACATTACCCACAGGCAGCCCATCACCCCAGTGCATGCCCCACTGGCTGCCCACACCACAGGGTGGAGTTTTACACGTGATTTCGCTAGCGCGAAGGGGGGTACGTGCATTCTGAGGGGTGTGTGGGGAGTTTTAAACACGATTTCGCTAGTGCGAGGGGGGTACGTGTATTCTGAGTGGTGCGTGGGGTGTTTAACACGCAATTTCGTTGGGGAGAGAGGGGGACGTGTATTTTGAGGGGTGCGTGGGGTGTTTTACATGCATTTTCATGGTTGGGGGCTGTATGCTGGTCCACTGGCCTTTGCGCCATGTACTAGATTTGTGCGCTGTTCATGGCACACGGTGCCGGGTTGGGAGTGTAACTGGCGCTGCTGCAGGGACACTGCGCCACTCTATGCCACGGCTGGTTTGGATGTTAAAATCCATGAATTCGCTGTGCGCTGTTATGGGTTTTGGCGCACGCGGCTGGCGCAGACTGCCGCATGCACACACTGTGCACCACCCGCGTGCGCCACTTGTGCGCCAAATTCTATGAATTACCCTCTAAATGTCTTTATGCTTTCTATTAGTCCCTCATTGCTAGAATAGTGTGAGTTGCCTCGGGTATTCCAAGAAAGTATGATATCAGGGACATCAGGAACTTATTTCAAAGTGGGCTATAAAGGCTGATGGGAGCCACTTCCAATAGCCATCAGCTATCTCTTGGTTAATAGGTCTCTCTGGCATTTCACTTGCTGATTTCTTATTATTTGAATTAGTTTGATCGTTGGATTTCCACAATGCCCTCTTGCTGGTATCGGCTTCTTTAGGCATTTTTTGTTCACACTTCTCTTTCGGCATGCGTATTTCTTTGCACGTGTATCCTATATTCTCAAACTAATTTCTGTGGCTAAGTATGAATTCATGTATTGTCACATCATCGCACCATAGATTGGTTATAATTTGGGTGGGGGTTACTACTTGGTCAACAATTTTAAAGTCATAAGAGACAATCATCCTCAGTGGAACTATGGACGCACATGTTTGCAGCACACAGCTTCGATTAAGTACCATCATCTTAGTTGTATCTATTTTTTCTATTTGCAAAGCCTTTATTGTGTCCCTCATATCTTATGTTGTTTCATTATTATTGTCTGTGTTATTTTCACTTATACTTTTTCTCGTCTGTGGCATTGCGTTGTTTTTTTTTTATCACTCTTAGCTACTTTGTTGCCTGTTGTTCTTCCAGCGGATGCATTGCCTCTATCCTGACTCAATGTATTCTCATAGAGCGTATGTACATCTACCAGAATCTCATCTGCATTAATCAGACTTTTTTTGTTTGTCTTAGACTGCTTCTTAATTAGCATCTTAGATGCTTTCTGCTCAACACTGAGCTTACCATGCTGCAACTGACCTGGGTTAATAAAAAAGTCTCTTATATCAGTATCAGAGATCTTATCTTGCGTCTTATTTTTTTGTCTACTATCATATTTACCAAGTGGTTCATGCATAGCTGCTTCATGAGTTCCAACGTAATTGCTACTTTATACATTGATATACTATTAGATTTGCTGCTCAATGCTTGTGTATTTTTATCCATCTCAGCCGTTCCTATCTTTTTTAATTCTGGCAGTATTTTGGTGTCAACTATACACCCATTCTTAGAAGGTTTTTTTCTTATTTGTATTATACATCACTGCTTGTCCATATCCATTTTTCTTATTGTTCATCTTCTGTTTCGGTGGTCGCTTAACTTTACGGCTCACACCTGAACCAATATGATTTTACTTTGTACCATTGTCAGTCATATTATATTCAATGTCTTTAATGTCTAATTCGTTTGATTTATTCTCTTCACTTTTCCCAATATTATTATTTGTTTTGGACTTAAGTAGTTCTTGCTCAAAGTTTTTTCTAGTATCGGTATTGGTGCTACTATTGCACATTTCTGATTGCTTCTTTTGCTGATATCACATAACAGGAGAGAGTGAATTGCTAGTTTGTTGTCTATTGATTCACATTTTTCAAGTGCCTGAAATAATTCTTCTATATTCATACTAGCAACGCTGATGTCATGGGAGCTGTCATGTGTGAGAACACTGGAGTTATTCACTATCAGAGGGGCTATCAAATTGTCCTTTGTAATATTGTCTATTGCCAAGTGTGCTTTTCTTATAACTATTAATCCGGACGCGGGATCTATTTCGAACCTCTCTCCAGGATTAAGCGGCTCATATTTTTCTTTTGCCTTTTCTTGCATAATACTTGCAGTAGGTGTACTAGCCGTCTCTTTCCAGGCAGCTTCATGACTTAATGATGAACCACAGTCTTTTATTTCCTCTATCCTTTTAACGTTCGCTTTTGGTCTTTCACAAAATTCTGCATCTGCCATTTTTTCTCTATAAGTTTCACTTGCATCTACATCAATAGAATATACTAATTCAGATGTCGTAGGCATTAGAATTTGTGTGAATACTTTACTACTAATACATGTAAACGCAGATGATAAATCTTCCATAATTTCAGTGACACAACTATCAACCTCATTACTTGTCATACCATTCTTAATAGGCACAGAAGAATGTGTCTGCACATTTTTAATTTTGTCCAAAAATGATGTCATTTTGGCGAGCTTACCTTCTGTTAGCAGCCTAGGCTGCGTAATAAATTTCCTTTGCCCGGCGAGCTCTGACAGTCTGCGTTTGTTTATTTAGAACACACACTCCCTGTTTCACTTTGTGTGTTAAAGCATCACATTCATCTGCTAAAGGCATTTTATTCGAGTGTGGTTCCATACCGCTCAGGAGAGCACGTGGCCACCATGCAGCTCCACTTCTCAGGGAAATTATCTAATTGAAGGAGTGAGAGTGGCGGGGGAACCACGGGGGATCAGGGAGACTAACAGCAATCAGCGCACCAAGCACAGCGCCCAGTGTACAGTCAACAGTCACTTGCTGTTACTTCCTGGTGCGAGCGCTGGTGCGCTGGCAGCTAGGTATTTCAGCCCACTTCCTGGAGGGAATGGTAGATATTGTTTACATCCCCCAATTATTATGCTTTAAGCACCCAATTGGAATGGCAAGAGGTTGGTTGCTTGCCCCCCGATTATTGCAATTCTGGCAGCCATTGCCCATATTATTTGTATGAGACTTTAAATTGGCTTTGCTGGAATATGCATGGATTTCAAAGTGTTCTTTTCCACTCTGAAGTCATAGCACACATCAAATCGAGTGAAACCTGGTCCACGAAAAGATTTAGGGGGTAATTCATCGAATTCAGCGCACAAGTGGCACACGCGGCTGGTGCACAGTATGCGCGTGCGGCAGTCTCCGCCAGCCGCGTGCGCCAAAATCCATTTCTGTGCACAGCGTATTCATGGAAGTTAACTTCCATAACCAGCCGTGGTGCAGAGTGGCGTAGCGACCCGGCAGCAGCGCCAGTTACGCCCCCAACCCCTCCCCATGCACCATGAACAGCACACAAATCCCATACATGGCGCACCAACCACGAGTGCAAGCGGGGTACGTGTATTATGGGGGAGTGCAGGGAGAAACACACGCGATTGGCCCTGTGCGAGCGGGCTACATGTATTTCGGGGGTGCGTGGGAAGTTATACACGCGATTGGCCTTGTGCGAGTGGGGTACGTGTATTTCGGGGGTGCGTGGGGAGAATCACACGTGATAGGGCCTGTGCGAGCGGGGAACGTGTATTTTGGGGGCGCGCAGGTGGAATCACACGCGATAGGGCCTGTGCGAGTGGGGTACCTGTATTTTGGTGGTGTGCGGGAAGTTCTACACGCGATTGGCCTTTTGCGAGCGGGGTACGTGTATTTCGAGGGTGTGCGGGGAGAATCACACGCGATAGGGCCTGTGCGAGCAGAGTACGTGTACTTCGGGGTTGCACGGGAAGTTCTACACGCGATTGGACTGTGCGAGCGGGGTACAGGTATTTTGGGGTTGCGCGGGAAGTTTCACATGCGATTGGCCTTGTGCGAGTAGGGTACATGTATTCCGGATGTGTGTGGGAAGTTTTACACGCGATTGGCCTTGTGCAAGAGGGGTACGGGTATTCAGGGTTGTGCCGGAAGTTTTACACACGATTGGCCTTGTGTGAGCGGGGTACGGGTATTCCGGGGGTGTGCGGGAAGTTTCATACGCGATTGGCCCTGTGCGAGTGGGGTACATGTATTTCGAGGGTGTGTGGGAAGTTTCACACACGATTGGCCTTGTGCGAGCGGGGTACGGGTATTTCAGGGTTGCACAGGAAGTTTCACGCGTGATTGGCCTTGTGCGAGCGGGGTACGTGTATTTCGGGGGTGCCCCAATGAATTGCCAGTGTGTGTCCTCCCAGGTGTGCCCTCTCCCCCCTCCCCAGGGCTTGCAGGCAGACCACAACACAGGGTAACACACTGCACCCCTGGCAATGCCCTGCGGGCAGCCCATCCACCCTGTCGAAGCCCCCCAGCCAGCCCACAGGTCACCACGCACAAGTGAGCACTGACACATGTCCCCCTGCACCCCCACCCACCCAGCATTGAGGGTCAGGCCCTGATTCATATCCCCCAGCACCCCCACTCACCCAGCATTGAGAGTCAGGCCCGACTCATGTCCCCCAGCACCCCCAGCACCCCCATCCACCCAGCATTGCCAGGCACCTGCCAGCAGGCCCGACTCATATACCCAGCACCCCCACCCACCCAGCATTGCCGGGCACCTGCCAGCAGGTCCTGACTCATGTCCCCCAGCACGATGGATTGAGGGTCAGGCCCCGACTCATGTCCCCCAGTACCCCCATCCACCCAGCATTGACGGGCACCTGCCAGCAGGCCCTGACTCAGGTCCCCCAGCACCCCCACCCACCCAGCATTGAGGGTCAGGCCCAGACTCATGTCCCCCAGCACCTTCATCCACCCAGCAATGCCGGGCACCTGCCAGCAGGCCCCGACTCATGTCCCCCAGCACCCCCACCCACCCAGCATTGACGGGCACCTGCCAGCAGGCCCTGACTCATGTCCCCCAGCAGCCCCATCCACCCAGCATTGTCGGGCACCTGCCAGCAGGCCTCGACTCATGTCCCCCAGCACCCCCACCCACCCAGCATTGATGGGCACCTGCCAGCAGGCCCCGACTCATGTTCCACAGCACCCCCATCCACCCAGCATTGCCGAGCACCTGCCAGCAGGCCCTGACTCATGTCGCCCAGCACCCCCACCCACCCATCATTGACGGCACCTTCAAGCAGGCCCCAACTCATGTCCCCCAGGACCCCCATCCACCCAGCATTGCCGGGCACCTGCCAGCAGGCCCCGACTCAGGTTCCCACACAACATGTAATAAAGATGCACATTTATGGGCCTCATGTCCAACAAAATCCCACTGCACACCACCCCAGTCTTCAGACACAACCAAGTTTCCCATCCACCCCACACTGAAAGGCCCATTACTTGTCACTAACCAAACGTCAAACATGCACATCAACACATGTCCGTCACACACACACACTGGGTGCGAGTGATTGTGTAAACCCACATTGTGACATGCAGTAAACCAAAGAGCAAATACCACACATGGAAGTAAGAAATCAAAATGTATTGTGCACAAAAATATCAAAAAAGTTTCAAAGCATGTAAAGAAGCAGAAACAAGAAAAAATGGCATGCCCTAAAAAAATATAATAATGATGACACAATGCAAATGAATCCAAAATAAAGTTTGTCAAAAATCCTTGTCCAACAAAGTAAATCCAAAGGAAATCAAAATTCAAAAATCCATTGATCCATGGTGAGGGTAAAATGTTTTTTTTTTTAAATCCACTGTCCAACTATGTACAAATATTGCAACAAGGGTCCATGGGCCCAACAAATGAAATTAAACCTATATAAAAAAAACCCTACCTAATTTACAACTATATACAAAAACGTGGGGCATTGTTCAAGCATCCCAAAAGAAAAAAAAAAGAGAAAAAGGAAACCTATCACTAACTAACTATATACAAAGGCGGCGGGCAAGTCCTGCGGCTGATATTACCCAAATTGGTCGTTTACAATTGTTCGAATGGGGAAAAATTGACCGAATTTAAAGGGTCACAATTGACCTTTTCACAATTGACCGAAAATATATATATATATATATATATATATATATATATATATATATATATATATATATAGGTTTTGGGGGGTTTGGCGTTGGGTGGGGGGTTGTGGGGGATTCCCCCCACATATATGGTACAATTGACCTTCACAATTCGGTCAATTGTGAAAAGGTCAATTGTCATTCGAGCAGTTGTAAAACGATCAATTCGTATACAACCCCTGCGGCTCACTCTGTGATGTTGTGGGCCAGGGCATCATCGAACTCCATGTCTATCTCCTGGAGGCAGACCTCTGCCCTGGCCCTGAGTGCTCGCAGAGATGCAGTCATGGCCTGTTCCAACTCCCTGTGAGGTGCCTCGAGGCACTCAACCCGCCTCAATGCCCGACGCATGGAGAACTCTGCCCTGACCATGGTGAGCCGCGCCTCTTCCACCCGCTGCCGCTCCGCATCTATCCGCTGGCCCAACCGCAGCCACATGGAAGACACTCCCATTCCAGGGTCCTCCTGCCCTCTGGCCGATGCCTGCCCCTCTGATGTTGATGGACCCGAGCCATCATTGCTCCCACCTAGAGCCTGCTGCTGATGCTGTCCATGTGCCCTGTCCGATGATGCCTGCACATCCTCCATCTGCTGGTCTCCAGTTGTTGGGGTGTCCACCCCTGCTGGACCGCCGACTCCTGACTGTGGCAGGGATGGGATCTCCACCAAGCTGGCTGTGTTGGTCGGGCCAGGTCCACAGGGGGCACTGGTGGAATCTGGCCGGAGGACGGCAGGGAGAACGACTGGCACATAGTCTCCACAGAGGAGGAGAGGTCCGCCAGAGTGCGTAACACATGTAGGAACCCACCGAACATGGCCCCTGCCAACTGTGCCACCTTACCACGCAGCTCTTCTTGATGGGGTGCGTGCTCCCCCAGGAAGCATGCACGTCATCACGAATTACACGCATGCGCAACGCGACACCAATCAGGATGGAGCCCATACGGTCATGGGACTCCTCGTTCACAGGTAGTGGAGAGGCAGATGACGTGGGCCTCCCCCCCTACCTGCGGACGGGCCTGGGACGGGGCTTCCCTGCTGGTGCATGGTGGTGCAATCACAGTTTCAGGGAAAGCGACATGCACAGGCCCCTCTGCGGTGACATGTGCTGCCTCCTGACCCTGGCCCTGGACTGCACCACTCGCACCAGTGGTACTACCCCCACCAGGCCCCATGTGCAGCTCAGTAGTGATCTCCTCCTACTCTGTGGAGACCACCAGCCGGGATGTCTCCGCACCCTCTTCCACCATTGCAAGCCCCTGTGGGGGCTCACCCAGCCCTCCTGCTACAGCCGTAGTGGCAGATGCGGCACCAGTCCCCTCGCTCCCGGATGATGGCAATTCCTGGGAGGGTGGCTGGGCTTTGCGTCGCCGCCCGGTGGAAGCATCCCCGCTGCTTAGCTCCACAGCGCCGTCTCCGCCCTCTTCTTCACTCGTCGCTGCATAGAGGGAGACATAGAACACAAGCATCAGGGTACCATACAATAGTCCCCTAGAGAGGAAGCAATAAAACATGAGTGGCCCTGTCAAACGTCACTTCCATCCTGTCCCTCCACAACACATGGGTCAATGCACGCAACACACATGCAGAAACAGGCACGGCGCATGCAATCAACATCAGCATCCATGTACAAGGGCCTCTGTTACCAAAAATGTTGCCTTAAAACTTACATGCATCATGGCTCATACTGATCCCATGCACACACATCACTGGAGGGTCATGCATCATGGCTCCTACACCACAGACACAGTGGATGACTGCACTGCATGAGTGAATCTACACATCGTCACGGACATCTGTCATGCATTCATGGCATTTCAAAGTCACACACACACTTCTCAGACACACAGACATGCACACCATACATGTACATGAGAGCAGCACCCATCCCTCACCCCATCCATGTCCAAGAACAAGGACTGGCATGCATTCATGTGTGCATTCCGCATGCATCTCCCCATGTCTCATTGGAACACATGCACCATCCATGTGGTTCACGCATTACTGCTCTCACAGGCATTACCATGATGTCCCAGCGCACACACATCCATACATGGCCTATGTTACACATACAGGCAAGTAGCTGACTATCAGCACACTGTAACATGCCCTGTTTCACACAGCAATGCATGGCCACTTACCGCTCGACTCCGGATGGGTCTTCTTCCGTAGGATCTGGGTGTGGAGCGCTGGGCTTTTGCGTTCCAGGACCCTCATCTGGATGTTGCTCAGGTGGACCCGGCACCCCTCTGCATCCTCTTCCTTCAGGAGGTGTCGGGCCTTGTTGAGAGTCCTGGACCTGAAGTCCTCCCAGCGCTTCCAGACGTGCTTGATGTCATGGGTTGCCAGCCCCTCCACGTTGATGGCAACCACGACGTCCTCCGAGATCCTCTCCCGCCCTTCCTTGTCGGCGCGCGATGGTGTGAAGAGGGCATCATAATGCCCCAGGACATGCACCACAAGGACACCAACTTCCTTCTCACTGAAGCTGGTGGCCCTCTGCCTCTCTGGCTGGGGGTCGCCAGTGGTCTTGGATGGTGTTTGCCCCGACATGGCGAACCCCGAGGCAGGCGTGGGTGGGCAACTGGGTCCTAGGGCTGGGCTGTGGAGCAATGGTATCCCAGTCGGGAGTCTTCTGTTCCAACAGGGGTGGACACATCAACTGGACCCCTGCAGATGGCTGATGTGAAGGCACCAAATAGCAGGGCACGTGGGCAGCAGGCAGGCAGCAGCAGATGGCAGGTGGGAGCGTGCTCGGGGCTCTTGGGTGCAGGAAAATGGCCCTTTGGGCAGGAACGTGGTCTTCCGTGTGTTTTCGCGTGGCCAGCTTGATACGGAGTGATTTGGCATGTGAAAAAAGTGCACGTCAGCCTGTAATTCGAGGAAAGGCCCTTAGTGCGTAAGCACGTTTGTGACGTAGCGCTCACGGGTGTTTCCCTCAACACGGGTGCATAGTGGATCAGCACGTGAAAAAACCACACGTCCGTGTGTGAATGTGTGTAATTCGAGGAAAGGGCCTAAGCGCGTAAGTGACGTGACACGCGCAGGCATTTCCCTCAGCACGGGTTAAAGGTGAGCGGGGCCAGCAGTTCGCTGTATGTCCCTTTCGTGGAAACCGACGTGTGTGTTACTACTTCGTGTTGTTTCACGCGCCATCACCACTTCACTGCGGATCAAGGATGTATACCTTCTTTTGGTGGGGGCATTGGCTATGCGTGTTTTTCATCATCACACTAGTCTGACGGTGAGTCGCGCACGCTATTTTTCCCACTGCGGGTGCCCCTGTGTATCGCGTACCCATTTTCGAGGTCATAGTAGACTGCGTGTCCAATGCGTATGCGTTTTTCATGTTCCTGGGTGCCACACGTACTGAGGGAGGTTAATTCCACGCACGTAGGCTGCAGGGATTGCGTGCACGGTTTTACTGCAGTTTTGGGGTGCCTGAGCATTGCGTGACCTGTCACTTCATCAAAGGGTCACATACAGCCTTGCAGGTGCAGGGGTGCTGTTAACATCTTGCATCCCACCCCCTTCACCCCAATTGCCCAGGACAATTGTCGTGTACACCTCCCATTGGCACTTCTCCATCTGTGCCAGCACTACTCCATCTGTGCTGGCAAGGTGAGGGGTGCCCAGCTGGCTGTAATCCTCATGCCGGGTGTGGTCAGGGATGTGGCCGGGGTGACCATCGAGTAGGGGGACTCCAGGGTGTCCAGGGTGGCCACAGAGGGGTAAGAGGCAGGGGTGCGCCACTTGTGCACAATGTTGTGGCATGTGTCGGTGCAGTCATGCCACCACCCCCTGTGGTTCCGGGAGATGTAGCTTCTGAATCTGGCACTGGCACCCATGTGACCCGGCAGTCCGTTTCATCGACTGCCACGGGCCCAAGGGTAGTGGTAGCTGCTGGTGCAGCTGTGGACACCACCGCCCAGGCTCAGGGTCTGCCAGCGCAGGCTGCGTTGGCACCTGAAGAGTCCTGGAAGATTTCCAACAGGGCAGGAGGCAAACCGAAGGTGCACGCAGGGCTGCCCTGACCGAGACACGTGTCCCTGGGGCAGCAATGTCATCTGCTGCCCCGACCAGCCGGGTGTTTGTAAGTGCAGGGGCAGATGCAGCCAACAACACCCCGGTTGTGAGTCTACCAACCAGGACAGTCGCGGTCAATGACCCTGGCACAGCGGATGTTGCTGCGCAGGGTCCATGCCAGGGCACCCAGCAGCCACTGACGCAAGTCAGGCCTTCGGTCGTCCTTCAACCTGCCACTCCCTTGGTTCAATCCACTGGTCGCACTGGCCATACTGATCAGGGCGGCATTCGCCAGCCAGGGTCTGCGCCACCATACAAGAGGAGGAAAGTTGCATCTGCTGCACAGGCTGGGACCCCAGACACAGCCACGGCCTCCTGTACATCAAGGAGGAAGCCTTTCTGCAAACAGGAACTGGACTCCCTTGTGGACTACGTGCAGGCCCACAGACGTGACATGCTAGTGGGGCTGAATTGTCAAACTACGGCTGCCCATCGGAATACCCACTGGAAGCATGTCGCGGATAATGTGAGTGCATTCGGCCATGAGGTGCGCAGAGCTGCCGAGTGCAAGAAGCGTTGGAATGACCTCAAATGCAGCGCTAAGGCCAAGCGTGCCTCTAATTACAGCAGGACTCTGGTGACTGGCGGTGGGCCACCACCTGAGGAGGATCACCTCACTCCGCACGAGGAATTGGTCGAAGGAGTGGAAAGATGCAGGACTTTGATGCCCAGTCCAGTGAGTGTTGTGGCATGTATGTCCAGCCCATGTGTGTTTTGCCGGTGTGATGCGTTGTGCTTGACTGCCACTACATGCTATGTGTACATGGTTTTCATGTGCTAGTCATGCAATGCTTCACTGATGCGTGCTTGCTGTGCAGGATGGTGGACATGTAGAGCAGACGGGGACTTTCCTCATCACCACACTTGCACCCTACTCACATGTTAGTCACCCAGATGCCCCTCCGGTCCATGTTCCTGCTCTCTGTCCCTTCTGCATATAGCCAGGGGTGGTTTTCCTCTCAGCACTGGGACTATGTCATTGCATTGACTGACGTGCATGTGTCCTCTGCCTGCATGCGGTTACTCCACGTAGGCATGCCCCCTTGCCCCTCCACCCCCCCTGGACCCCAATTACACCATTGCACTTTTGTGCATCATTTTGACATACTGCAATGGCCTATTCAAGCCTCCTGTGTACATGCTAACTTCCACCAGCCAGCCTGCCAGACACATGCAGTGGGGTACATCCTCTGCCCTTCATGCAGGGTGTATCACTTGGATTGTGCAGATGGCAGATGCTCCGTAGGGACATGAGTGCTCATTCATGTTCCATGTGCATTCCATGCATTGCCCTATGTGTCCTTGCCTGGATGATCATTGTAGTACGTGTCTTGTATGAGCAACATTTCTTGGGATTTCTACAGCCATCCCATGCCCACTCTGGCCCTGTCCTTTATCACACACATGTTTAGGGTGCCACAGTCTGTGTGGGGAACAGTCCTCCCCCAGTTTTAGGCCCACTGACTCTGTCCAACTGGTGTAGTGGCTTTTGAACACTTGGGTGTACTACTGAGGGTTCATCATGTGTCCTGCTTACTGTCCCATCATCATCTGCTGTGTTGTCAGTTGACTCAGATGATGTCATTGATGCTAGTCAACACTGTCTGCCAATAGACAGGTCTCTGTTCAGCCTTTTACTACCAAGCAAGACATCCCTGCATTTTCACTGAGGGGGCGGGGGGGGGGGGGGGTTTGCTTGTAGCCATGCAACCCATTGCATGCACATTGCACGTGATGCCTGAACTAGCCCTTCCACTGGCTTCACGATTTGTGATACACATCATGAATTACTTGTTCATGTAGATAGTGAGTAATGTACACATGTTCTGCACTGCATCAACCCACTTCTGAGCCGTGTAACACCATTCTAAATGCCTACTCACTGATGCAATGTCAAATTGTGCAGGCATGCATGGCAGGTTCTGTTTTGTGTGTGACATGTCTGCTTCATGTGTTGGCTGTCTGTGTGATGTCTATGTGTATGTGTGTCATGTGCATCTGACATGTTTACTAATATTTTTTTCTCTCCACTTTTCAGGTGATGAAGCAATGGAGCCAGAAGATGGTGTTGTCATGCCAGGCACAGGGTTGTCATCACAACCACAACCCGGCACATGGTTGTCATCACAACCACAAGCCGGTACAAGTGGGGGTCATTGGGTGGTAGACCATGAGAACCCACGTGTGCTCCAGTCCATCTTGTTTTTGGCTGGCTATGAGTCCAGCACAGATGACCACTCTGACAGCCATGTTGAGTTAGATGTGCATCAGGTCGATACGTCAGGGGTGAGCGATTCTGATGTGGACCCTTCTCTGTCCGCGACACCTGCACTGAGGGGCCGGACAGTGGTGGGACCTCTGCCTGATGTGGATCGGGACACAGGGTCACCCTCCACACCAGTCGCTGATGTGCCTGGGGCATCACGTAGATGGGAGCATGTAGTTGTGCAGCTGCGGGCGGTGCCAACCCAACGAGGAGGCACAGTCCTTTGCTCCCGCAGGTGTCAAGCTCAGCAACGCAGTGGCCGCGCGCCACCGATTTATACTGAGTGGGAGCAAGATATGACTGCCAATTCAGAACGTCAGGGGGCAGCACTTGATAACATCGCTGCAAGCATGGAACGTGTGGCCCAATCCGTGCTCCCCCCTGCTAGGCAGATGCTTCTCCAGGGGCAGGCAGCGCAGTCCACGGCCCGCTCAGGCTGGGCATGGCGGCCTCTGACAGGGCACGCCAGGCTGAAATGTTGTCTCTGCATCAAGCAATTACTGCTCACGCAGAAGCACACATGGCAGCCCTGAGGGCTGAGTCTCAGTCCCTCAGATCCACTCTGGTTGCCCTCTTGACAACCCAGAGAGTGCGGTCAGAGGAGACGTTTGAGCAGCTTGAGCGTACCATCTCGGCTGAGCTACATGCTTGCCGGGAGGTGCATCGGTTGTCCAGCCAGACCACGCAGCAAGAACTCCGTGCCACACGTGTTACCTTGCAAGAGGAAGCACGTGTATCATGGGAGGTTCTGCATGCAGACCTGTGTGTTATTGCCGCCGACTTGCTGCCTTATTAATTTATTTCATGCCCTTTCTGCAGGAAGATGAGCTTCCAGACTACCTTTGCCAGCAGACACAGGGACGACTGATTCCGAAAACTGGGCAAGTTCGGTGGTGCAGACGTGTGGATGTGTGCGCAAGCAGATGGACAGGGCTTGTGCTCAGACGCCCGACAGAAGCAGGCGTGTTTCCAGGAGATCCTGGCAAGGTGAGCAACACAAGGGCCCAAACTGCAGACTACCTTCCACCAGGCCACTTGCACATGGATGCTAAGTGGCACCAGTGCTGTGAGCTTTGCCAGGCATTGTTGGAGAAGCACACAGTACAGCTGACATGCGTTGAGGGCCAAATGCAATGTGCCTTTACTAGTTGTCAGGGGCACACGCAGGGGGCATCAAACATATCCTTGAGTACCCCCTGCTCCATTGAAGCAGAGTAATTAGGGTAGTAGCGTTCCTGGCCAGAAACTGATACAGTACACAGGGACAACCAGCAAGGCTCAGACTTGTGGTGAGTGCATGTCATTTGCATGTGCAAATTGCACTTAAATCTGCGGCGGCCAGAACACAACTTGTACTGAAGTTGCACCTTGCTATACACGTCTAGCAGCTCACCCAGGAACCATTGTATCATGTCTGATTCTTGACCCATTGGTCTTCCATTTCCCGCGTGTCCACATGCGCCGGCATTACTGCATTGACAGTGTATGTACCATCGGTGGCCCAAGCTAACGTATGGGTACATAGCAGCAGACAGGGGAGTTTGTTTGTGGAGATGTCACTTACTTTGGGGCATGGATGGGGGGGGGGTGTGTGTGTTGTAAACACACATTCAGATTAGTAACTCACGCTCTCTTTGCAGCATTGAAGTACTCCTGTTACCGGACCTGAGAGTGTACAGGCAGGAGGCTAGCACTCACCCCAGAGATAAGTGTCTCTTTGGCTTTCATTTGACTGATTTGGTACAATGTGCATGATGAACATGTTTTCTGTGATTGAGTATATGTTTTTGTGATTAGTTGTATTTTGCCTACTTTACCTTGCAAATCCACATCCACTCTCCTGCCCCTTTTTCCGGTTATCCTGAATAGCAATGCCTGTCCATGCAACATATCCCTGACCTTCCTTCCCCACTGGGGTCTCAGAGGCCTGTGTTAGTTTGATCTTGCAGGCACGCAGACCACGGAGGGGGAGGTTGGTTCGTGCCACTCCTGCACCTGGACACCAGAGCTGTGACAGTACCCATCAGTTGTTGCATCATCATTGTATGTTCTGTACCATGAATGGTACCCATCCTGTTGGACCATTGTTCAACTGTGCTACCTTGGTTGTTCTATCATTGTGCTTGTACATGTGCTTTGACATTTCCTGCTACCTCAAGTCATCTACTGGAGACTCTTCCAGGGTTTTTTGGTGCCTACAGCCTTTTTCACTGGTTTGTGGGTTTGCCTACTTGGAGTTCTCTGCGATGTGGCATTTTTACCCTATTTACACGCAAGCTGGAACTTGGAGCCCAAGGGGTAGGGAGATCCTGTAGCCAGGTACACTTGAAGGAAGAAGGCTACATACCCCAGAGACAGTTGTTCAGAAGGTCACAGTGATGTGTAAGTGAGGGCCTTTTGTTGTTGGACAGTTGGCTTGGCCTACAGTGTTTTGGGCACTCTGAAATTGTAATTGTGGGGAACTATGTACATGATGTGTTGTGCTGGTCAATGCCTGTTCCTGTGTTGTCTTAACTTTTCAGGTGTCAGGGGATTGGTGTGGGTTGACATGCTGGGGTGTTCACATGGCCAATGTTCACATGTGATGTGTACAGGACACTGAGGGTCACTTGATTTCACATGCATATATTGAGTGCATGTCCCTAATGACACACACAGTTGCACAATGATCCACCACACGTACAACCACACTTCCATGGCCACAGGTGCACACAGATTGCATTCTCAGGCCCGCGGTGTCCATGCAGCACATGATCATTACCATTTGGGTACCCTGTACATGTGTCATTTGGTTGTAGATTTCATTAGTTGTTTTCATGTGATGCTCAAGGTGTATCTGCAACACAATGGCTGTTCAAAGTGCTGTGTGCTGAGCAGTGTGTTGCAGGAGACACACACAGCACATGGGTTCGGGAGTTTGGATTTTGCCATGCCCAATGTGCATGTGAATGGGCATTCAGTGTTGTGTTCATGCTATGACTGTTGGAAGGTATTTGTGTCTGACTTTGTATGTGTGGGAGGTTGTTGGTCAGTCATTTCATCTGATTCCATGTGAGGCATCATTGTCTCATGCAGGTTTCATTTATGACATGTCTCTTTGTATATTATTGAACAAACAAAAGCGTGAGTTTCCACACGGTAACCCCATATGCACTCCTCACGGGATAATATCCCTTAGGTAATTAGAGCAATTCACTATGTCATTGCTCTCAAGTAGAGAGTGGGACTTACAGTACTGGCAATGAAGCCGATATAGTAACTAAAAAGATGTTCCAACAAAACTATAAACATAGGTTTTTTTTAATACAACAAGAATAGCAATTTTCCAAAACACAACAAAATTCACCAAATGTTTTCAAATAAATACATAAGTAACTAGTGTTTACAACATTCACACTAGCATTTTTATAAACTCATTAAAGTCTCTTGAAACACATTCCAAATAGCGCCATTAGATTCAATCATTTGCCAACGCATTTCGGATTATCACAGAATCCATCCTCAGGGCTAAGGTAACTATTTGTTCCCATTCTTCATAATGTTTCACAGTTCAGATCTCTAAAAAGTAACCGAGAGATATAATCACTAATAATCAACATAATCGACCTTAATTAAATCACTAGCAAGAAACACTAGCACACTAACCTTATAATCCATCAGCAATAGGTGTTGTCAATTCGTAGAACCAAACTTTATGGGACCTCAGTGCACGACTGGGACCAGTAGCAGGTAAGCGTGGGGCTATGAGTATTCCAGTATCCTACGGGGAAGGGGAAAGTATGTATATGTTAAATAGGGAGAACCTCACTGCATACGTAGTGAACACCTCCCTATGACCTCAAGACAACTCATAGCACAGCATAAAGACACCTACAAATGGAGTACAGAATTTAATCAAATCAACCCAACAGAGGGGCATCTAACCAACTACGTCTCAGAGTGAACAGTCAAGGCTGTGCAACACAGAGGGGCAGATAAGCTTTTGCATGGAGCAAACAGGTTCCACCTAACCTGGGTCCAGAGACGTGTAGCCGTATAGCTTGATGGGATTTAGCTTAATTTCAAACCGGTATCCGCCAGCGTTCCAAAAACGGGACGGGCGTACCGAGACGCTCGGATCTGGGCATGAATATCGACCCATCCGATAATGACAATACTATGGACTAAAACGTCCATGTGTGCACTCACCTGGTCTCGAGTGCGATATATACAGAAAAAACCAGCCGTCCAGCGCGTTCGCTGGGGGCTGTCTGTGTCTGTTGTTTGTAGGTTTCCAAGGCGACGCCACGCATGCGCAGCAGTGTGACTGGCCGCCATCTTAGGGTGGGCATGTCCCCAGTCGTAAACATCCGTGTATGTGCACCATCAGAATTCTAAAGCATAAGTATTCAGGGCGATACAATGATCAGAATGGCATCAGATAACGTTGATACCTGGTTAGTGCCGCTTCTAAAGGGATAACTATAGGGGCCGGAGGGAACCCTAAACCAGCCCATAGTGTATATGATCGGACGGCGTTAAGGCGTGGGCAGCAAGGAAAGACGCAGAAATAAATCTGCTCGAGTCCTCGTGGCCACGAAGTTAATCCAGGCAAACTCCTGGAGTCTATGTAGGGCAAAGGTGCCTATCAGGGTAACAAGGTGAGCATGCAGAACAAGATCTACCAAAGACCTCATGTACGCTGGGTTCTGAAAGTGGGCAACGAAGAAATACGCAGAAAGAAATCTGCTCGGATCAGAAAGTAGTGAGGATCCCTAATAGGGGATAGAGTCCGAATACACTGCCGGTTCGGGCTCACCAACAATGACGCAAACCCACCGTTCACACTCTAGAATTTGAGGATCCGCATATCACTTACTCAAAGTTGATCAAAAACCCACAATCATTTCAATATTGTGACATTTACATAAACAATCAGATAAGTAATTACATAGGCAAAAGACAGTTCTATCCGTAGTCTGCCCCACTTGTGTCCCCCACGAAGGATGTCCAAGAGGTTCACAATCTAATCAATCAAATCAACCACCTCAAATTGTATTCCAGAGCATATCAAATCCCCATGATTAAACTGGAGACAAATATCAACAGTAATTCCCCATTATGTCGATATATGTTTGCATAGTTCAGTTTTCAAAAGATCATCATTTTGAAGAAGCTCCTAATCTAAAGCTTCAGGTAGTTAAACAAAACACATTAAATCAAATTCGAGGTTCATGCCCCTTGGACTCAGACAGTCAAGCAATTCAATCCATAAGATCTCTCTTTGTTGAAGTTTCCTTATAATGTCACCACCCCTTGGCCCCAATTTAACCTGTTCCAATATGACACATTTCAATTGGGCTACTGTGTGTCTAGCTTCTGTAAAATGTGTTGCTACCGGTGATTTTGGGCTTTTGGTGCGGATATTGGATTTATGCTCCGTCCAACGTATCTTAGCCTTCCTCATGGTCATCCCTACATAATAAAGACCGCTGGGACATTTCAGGCCATAGACCACATTCATAGCATCACAAGTGCAGGAATGCTTTAGCCAAATGGGTTTCCCTGAATGTGGATGTCTTACACTGTTTCCCTTAATAACATTTGCACAATGTTGACAGTTCAGACAGGGTGTCGTGCCCTCCAAATGTGCTCTGGTCTGATCCCTGATTTTGTATTTCCGCTTTAATAAGGCTATTGCGTAACGCCTTATTGTTCTTATATGCAAATGTGGGGGTTTGGGGAAAGAGTGTTTCCCATTTCGGGTCCATTTGTAGCATTGCCCAATGTTTCTGTATGATCTTCTTAATCCTCTTACTCTGCGTAGAGTGTGTGGTGACATATACGAGAGTCTCGTTGGTCTTCCGGGGTTTAGGGGTAAGTAAAGTGTCTCTTTGGATATTGCTCACTTTTTCTTTCACTTTTTCAATGAGTGTGTGTTCATATCCTCTTTTTTCAAATTTTCTCTCCAAGATAGCTGATTGCCGTACATATTCCACAGGTTCTGAGATATTGCGCCTGTACCGCAGAAATTGACTTAAGGGGACACTGTCCAGTGTCCTTTGTGGGTGAAAGCTAGTTGCAAGCAGTAGGCTGTTCCTGTCAGTAGTTTTGGTGAATATACGGGTCTCTAATTTCTGAGCTTTAACATAGACTTCAACGTCCAAGAAGTGGATATTGGTCTTACTTGTTAGAGTAGTAAATTGAATCCTTGGGTGAATCTGGTTCATCATTGTGAAAAAGTGTCTTAATTCATCTTCAGGACCACTCCAAATACCGAAGATATCATCAATGTAACGAGTGTACATTAGTGAGTGTCTTGACCATCTTGGTGATGAAATCACGTGCTCATACTCGAGGAAATACATATATATGTTCGCGTAACATGGAGCCATTGCTGCTCCCATACTAGTCCCTGAAATCTGCAGAAAAAACCTCTCATCAAACTTAAAGAAATTGTTCATCAGAACCAGCTTCAGTAAGGTCAACACAAAAAGGCGGTCACCCTGACAATTCTCTGCATTCAGTAGCAGCCACTCCACTGCCTCCAAACCCGATTCATGTACTATATTCGTATACAAGGATGTCACATCCATTGTAAACAAAGTATCGCGCCCTTCAACGAATTCCACTCCTTGTAATTTTTTCAGAAAGGCCATGGTATCACGCAGATATGTCGGTGTGTTTTGTATCAATGGTTGTAAGACTCTGTCCAGGTACTGGGCCAGTGGCTCCAAGAGGCTCTCAGTTGCGGCAATTATCGGGCGTCCTGGTGGTTTTAGAAGTCTTTTATGAATTTTAGGGAGCATATATAATACTGGTGTAATAGGATGTTTGTTTTCCAAGAACCTCCGTGTTTTTTCGGAAATAACCTCCCTCCTCTCTGCTTCGTCCAATGTCTCTTCTATCAGGGTCATAAATGTATATTATTGGTCATGTGTTTGTCTTTTGCTATTGCATGCCATGTCATGGTGTAGCAGACAAGGGTGATGTGGTTTGGCAGGGTTTGGGTGACATACCAGGGATTGTGATGGACTGTTTTGCAGGGGTGTGTGATACACACCTTGCATGTGTTCCTTTTGGTAACACAGGATTGTTTGTTTTTAAGTAGCTAGGGATACACACAATGTGGCACTTCTGTGGGAACATTCTCAGGGTGGTAAGGTTGTGACAGTTGACTGTCTCTTTGTCATCATCGATTGTCACCTGGTATGTGCCAGGCCTGTGTGCACCCCACAGGGGTGGGAGTTTAGGTGAAAAATGTGGCCACAAGCTGGGTCTGGGCTGCCTCGCCACGTGCCCTCTCCCCTCCTATGGGCATTGCCTGTGCCTGTGGTTGGGGATGTGGTGCACCACCATGTCCACCGGTACCTCCCGCCGTGTTGCAAAATTGTGCAGGACACATGCTGCCACAATGATCCTGCACACTACTGGGGGTGCGTATAGTAGCTGCCCATCAGAGCGGTCAAGGGAACGGAAGCGTGACTTGAGCACTCCGAATGTGCGCTCCACTATGCGCCTGGTTGCAATATGGACATTGTTGTGTCTTACCTGGGGTGGTGTGGTGGGGTTCCGGATTGGTGTCATCATGTGGTTGCTCAGAGGGTAGGCACTGTGCCCTGGGGAGGTGATGATAGTTGAGATTGTTAGGGTTTGGGTATTTGTCTGTGTGTGACTTACATGCATGTGCACAGGCATTTGTACTCACCTAGGAGCCATGTGTCGCCATGCTGCCCAGCTTCCAGGGCCCGGCTCAGGGCGGACATTCTGTATATGAAACTGTCATGGGTGGAGCCTGGGTAGTTTGCACAGACAGAGGTGATGATTCCATTAGCATCGCATACAACCTGCACGTTGATGGAATGCAAGTGCTTGCGGTTTCGATAGATGTGCTCAGGGGCCAGGACGTAGGGCCACATGGGTGCAATCTATGGCACCAAGCATTCTGGGGAAGTGTGCCACCCTGTAAAAGCCCTGGACCACGGCCTGCCTTTCTGCGGGTGTTCAGGGCATGTATATGTGCCTGCGGACTGAGGGGCGTGCAGTGATGATTGCCAACACCTGGTGTAGGCAGTGTGACTGTGTGGCCTGTGAGACCCCCCCCCACTATGGCAGTGGTCCGCTGAAATGACCCAGTGGCCAAAAAATGCAGGACATAGAGCCCCTTCTCCAAGGGGCTCAATGCTTGGGAACACAGGGTGGGGGAAGTAAGGTCATCTTCCCACTCCCTGACGAGGTCTAGGATGATATGAGGCGGTAACCTATACCTGCCATAGACGTGGTCGTCAGGCATCCCAAAAAGGCTGATCCGGGGTAAAAAAATGCAGACCCTGGCTATTCTCCTCCTCCTGCGATGTCCCACGATCAGTGCTGCGACAAATGGGGCATTCATCGTAGCTGTATATGCGTGTTTGTTGTTTGCGCGCACTTTTATACTGTGCGCGGGGATGTTTCCGCCTGCCTTCGTGTGGCGGACGCGTTGATGCCTATGTGTGCCTTTTCCCGTGCGCGGGTTTCCCGTATTCGAATCCATGAATACGGGTTGTTCGCGTGCGTGTGGGCGTTCCGTGCATTTCCCTGCAGTACTTCCCCAGTTACGCCTTCTTTTTCATACGTTGTTCCCCATTCCGTGTGTTACGCCCCGTGTCCCGCCCCCTTTTTGGTGTGTGCGCGGATGTTGTGCGCTTTCCCTGTGCGCATCGCGCATGGCGTTCGGGATGTTGCAATGACGTGTATGCCCGTGTGAGCCACGCACGGGTTTGGCGCACATCCCGAGAAAAACACGTGCAGGGACTTCCATGAATCGCACGCGTGCACGTGCGCTTCCTTTTTCACGCTTGCGCCAGCTTGCAACACTTTTTTCGGCGCACGTTTGTTCCATGAATTGGACCCTTAATATTGACGGTTACAACATCATGCATAGACTGGCTACCTGTGGTCCCAAAGGCGGGCGTTTTAGTTGTCTGGCAATTGGTGCACAAACTAGTCTAACCCTTCAACCATTCTGTTAAGATCTTTTATGTCCATATGTACTGCCCACAATTAATTATGAAAGCTAACTGTTGGGGAATACACTGATTATCCATGTATATAGTCCCACTGGCGGATGGTTTGTTAGTAGTAGCTTATGTACTATTGAGGATATTTTTGGACTTTGATGCACTTGCCACCCGGGGGAAATCTTATTATTGCTGGTGACCTAAATACCCCAAACTTTTTAACACTCATACCGTTCTCCATCAAAGCAACTTGCTTAGACTCATGGTGTGATGACTTATCTTATGCTCCTAATGATTCAACTTGGGCAGGCATGATAAATATGTAGGCCTAAATTGTAAAACATTTACAAAATTGAATCTGATGTCCCATATGCTACAAATGCTAAATAAGTAACTACATAAACAAATAAATATACATGGACAAATGATAAACATTTTTCATGGTTAGATTATATTTTTTATAGATAAATCCCTTTGGGACAAATGCGGGATGTTGACATCTACTTTGACCCAACTCAGCGATCATGCCCTACTAACTTGAGCTCACAAGCTCTTACTCCCGAGGAAAATATATCACATGCAAACTCAAGTCATAACAAATACAATGGGAAACCGATTAATATGGAGTAACATAAATGTTACTAATATTATTCATTTTATTGCAAAAAAAACCAAGTATTTCTGATGAACTGACCGAAGTCCAATCATTGGAATCTTTGTAAGCTAATGATAATATTGACCACGCCCTAAATTTAGATTATATGGATCTCCCAAAACAAGCTTGCAATAGCAATCCGTTTGACATAGCTATGCATCTGGCTAAAAAGCCCTATCACCAGAAGTGTAACAAAATTAAGAATAATTGGAATTATACTTGGGAAAACAAAAGACACATGACTGCACAGAAAACCATGTATTTAAAAAAATGGCTACAAATGTGGATTTGAAATGTCTTTTTCGTTTACTCAGGAACAATGATGAAAAGAAGTTTCCTGTCCATGGCCAGAAATGTTGTTAATTGGCAGACTAATATTGATCTAAATAAGATCGACGAAACTGTATCGTCATCTGCAATTAAGTGCCGTTATTATGATCCTGCCTGTCAGTCGAATTAATTAATATCCTATTGCCTGAGCTCAGATTTTTTAGAGGGGTTTGGCAGAGAAGATATTCTTATGAATATCAAGTCTCTTAAGAATGCTCATGCCCCTGACCCCGATTGGCTAGCCATTATTGTTCTCAAGGAAAACTCAGTGCTCTGGGCAACGGTATTAGAGCCATTATTTCACAAAATTCTAAGCTCTGGCTGTATACCTTGGATTTGGCGCAAATATATATTGATACCCGTCTTTAAAAAGGGGGATTGCACCAAGCCTTCAGATTATCATTAGTTAGCTTTGCTAGATAGAAGCCAGAAAATATTTGTTACACTACTGCTGAAAAAATTAAACAACTGGGTTAATGCAAGGATACTACTTTCGCTGTTCCAAACAGGTTTCTGAAAATGTTACAACACTATCCATAATATATGCGCTCTCCAACTTTAAATCAAGGTTTGTAAGGCAAAACCAAATGGCAAATTATATATGTGTTTATAGATTTTAGCAAAGTCTTTGACTTGGTCTTCGGCCACTATTATGGTTGAAATTAAAGAATTAGGGGATTGATCCCACCCTGTTACATTGTATAATGACTTTATATACTGACACCACTGTCTCAGTTAGGATCAATCAGGATGGCGAACTCTGACCCAAAATTCCTATAAACCTGTGTCTATAGCAGGGCTGTGTACTGACCACCACCCTTTATGATCGTTATATTTGTGATATGGGCCAAACGATTCAATTGGCTCATAACTTTCCTCCTCGTATTGGTGAGACCCAGGTAGCATGGACTGGTATGCGGATAATACTATCCTTATTGATCAAACCCCTATCAGACTTCAGAACTCATTAAATGCATCATCTATTTATGCTAAGGCTAATTTTTTAAACATCAATGCACAGAAAACGCAAATACTGATTTTCTCAGGCAAACTGAAAAACATGGGATGGCACTGGGTAATCAAAGATTTCCATCTAGAAGTAGTTAATAAATACATTTATTTGAGATTCCCGGTCAGTTGTTCACCCTCACAAGATTTTTATGGCTGTTTTAATAGTATGGACAAATGGGGCATAGGGGTGCACAGAACAGTTAAGTAATAATCCGTATTTAAGAAAATAAGTTTCAGGGAAATGTATATCAGCAATGATTGGAGAACAATGTAGTGTAAATTTCAGGGGCAGGCAGGCATACGTCACAAGGCCATTTGGGAAAGAGAAAATCGAACAGAACCAGAGCTATGTATTGCTACAGAGCAAGCCCAAATGCACTCCACAGGGAAAAATATCCCTCTATAAAGGTAAGTAACTCTGGTAGTTTTGGATTGTTTTTGCTGGGTACTAGAGTACCTAATCAAACACTTGGTATATAAAAGTAAAGCGAAAAACAAAATTTCTCATTAATTAACCAACATGACATTTGGAATTTTCATTTGAATAATGTACATATAAATCAGAGCCTGAATGATAGAGCTAACTCTTCAATTTTTAATGTGTCAAAATCCAACAAGTTATTTGAAGTGATCGGATCAAATATACACAGTGTCCTCTATTGAAGTCATAGGGAACACATTATTCCATGTAACAAACAATGTACCGAACTTTTAACAAACATAGAAGAATGCCTTACAATGACTGGCATTGCGTAAATCAATCACAAGGTTTTATACAGTAAGGTGTCACTTCACACATTCAGATTCAAAAGTTCAAAGCAAAATAAAATTCCAGTGGATAAGTCTCCTTTTTTTTGGATGTTAGAAAAAGGGAGGCGTGACCGACGCGTTTCAGTTCAAAGAACCATCTTCAGGGTATAAACTTTCACTGTTCCTATATCTCATGAATATTCATAACTTGGACCCTGTAGGGTAATAAAGAAGAGGCACTAATCAGTGTAATGTCTAGTTCCATAGAGTCTATTGAAGTGATTGGGAGGAAAGAAAAACACTAAGCTTGCTGATAAAGAAGCAGGGTGTCCAGTCAAGAGCCAGTCAACGGGTGGACAAGCCCGAGGACAGAGCCAAGATGGAAAGCAGCCAATGGATTATCTAAAATAAAAGACCCATATATCAGACACAGTAGCCAGCCTAACAGGCAGAGGCAACAGAGTATTAAAATAAAAATCATAAAATGACCCATATATCAGACAAAGTAGCCAGCCTAGCAAGGACAGGCTACTGGGGAATACGGAGTAATGGTAAAAGAGACAGAGCATGTGAAAGGACATGATGCCAAGTGCACGGCGGAGCCGCGCCATGAATGGAAATTGAACACAAGTAGATCCAGCACGTATAGGAGCCTGCAATAGAGCCTCACGGGCAAAAGCACGTCCTTCTGTGCAAAAGGCTGTATAACGTGACCGGAGGGATCCTGTAGAACTGTGGCTGAAAAAGCTATAGATACAAGCAGGAGTAAAAAGTAAAAAAAATGTACCTCAGTGTAGGAGAATCTCTGTGAGGTCTGGCCGCTGCAACGCGCAGCCAGACTGGAGAATAGCATTATATGTCGCCCTGGCAGCATAGCGCATGCGCACGGTTCGCCAGGGCGACGTCCATCTTGGAGTGGGCAGGGGGAGGAGTAGGGTAGCCACAGCAACACGGCAGACACATCGAGGGAAGAACTCAAAAAGGAGACGTATCTCCCGATTTAGACGAACTGTGGAGGCACAACAGTGGACCTAGACGCAGCCCACATGGGACCGCAGAGAACGTCCCCGTGGAGACCAGGTGAGCTTTACACCCTCCTTAGGTGTCTGAGGGTCTGGGTAGACAGGATTTGAGGGAGGGGTTTTAGGACCCCTGCATAGGACCTCCTTAGAGACCCAAGAAGCACTCTTGTTTGATTGGCTAGGTGACTGTCCTGCCAGGACAGCCACCCTGCTATGTGAATGGAGGAAAACTGCTTAGAAAGCATGTCTCTGGGACTTGGAAGGCAGAGTCGCCACTGGATCGAGAGAACCAAAGAGAGGCTGAAGGAAGAGGACAGCTGCAACTACTGAACCTCCCGGTGAAGCCCTGCTGCGGGCTGAATCTCCTACACTTTGACGACAGAGAAGATCTGCAAGGAATCTTCTTACCTTGAGCTGATGGGACCAACCAGTTTGCCAAACACCAAGTAAGGCCTCCCTCCCCTGGTCGAATTTGCTGTACATCGCTGCAGCGACCCGGATAGCCAGGATGACCTGACCCTGTTTGGGTTTTAAGGAGCGTACCTTTTATTTGTTGCTTTGCTCTGCTGCTGGTTTCTTCCCTGGCATCGCAGGGCCCTCCAGTCTTCCTCATTCGTGTCAGTCCGACAGTCGGTTCAGGAACCATGAGCCTGCAGGATCTGCCAGGAACTTCTGCCTCAGCTACAGCATTCTTCTTCTTCTAAGGTATTGTTCAAACTTTGTTGTTCTTTCCGTCCGACCGCGGTGAAAATGTTTTAAATCTTTCGCCAATCCAAGGGCTTATCCTTCTCTACTCTTTTAAATAACTTTTCCTTCGACCAACTTCATTTCAAACTCTTGGCAAAGACTTAACCGTGAACTACTCTGAACTGTGTGATCCTATGCAAAGACTCTGAACCATTAACATTGGCCCACGCCTATTGATTTGAATCCCGATTGTAGTGTGCCTTTTCTAAATTGGCCTGCCTACTTACTTGTTGTTGCTGTTTGGTTTTGTATAACCTTGTCTTTCCCTCCCTTTTTAAATTGCTGGAGTGCCATTTTGCTCACACTTCATTTTGAGCTTAACTTGTCCAGAATTGATTGTGTGTTGTGTAGTATATTAAGATTGTGATTCTTCTGCTGCTTTACTTAGTGAACTGTTTTACAAATGAATGTGTAAATAAATGTATATTCTTTTACTTAGAAACATTGAGCCAGTGTTTGTTTGAATCATAGTAATTGTTGTCCTTTGTTTAACTATTGATACTGCTCACTTTACTCTTGAGATAAGTCTGGCTGCTCAGCCATCCCTACCACTTTACTGTGTAGTACAGGCTTGTATCAAAGGTGAATTTTTACTGTCACTTGTAGTATTAATTATGTGTGGTGTTCCCAAAGGGTACTGCATATGATTCTGCCTAACACTTTCCTCACTTTGAGAAGGAAAGAGAAAGGATATTGTGGTATTATTTTGTGGTATTATTTTAGTAATAGGGGAACTTTCTTCCGAGAGTCAATATGGAAACAATGGATGTGGGGAAATAGTAGGAGTCTTAATTTAGCACTGGTAGATTTGCTCTAAGGAATAGATGACAAGCTCTGTATAAAGATGGCAGAATATGAAAGACAATGATGAAATGAATGAGAATATGAGTGACTTAATGCAGTGCAGATAAAGAAGGCACTTAAATGCCAATGACTAAAATTACTATTGTAAATAGGAGGCTATGTTGACGAAATGTGATGCCAAAATTGCACAAAGAAAATGTCATCTGCATGATGCTTTGATGTAAAAAATAAGAGAATCAAATTTATAGGGTGACATATTTTTATAGAAAAAGTTATCTGCTTGATACTTTAATGTAAGGTAAGAGAGTGAAATTTATATGGTGACGGAAATGTAACAAAATATTTAAGATGTTTAAGACATGTGGATTGGTAGCCACTATCGAAATGCTTTAATGTCAATGTTATGGAAAGAGTGAAAAGTTTTTAAGTTCTAGATTGAAATGTATGTGATATTTTAGAGCTTTTAGAACTTTTTTGTCTATTGTATAAATCAAATATATAATCAATTGTGTGACGGTTTAAATGTGAAAAACTAAACACAAATACAAAAACGGTATAATTGGAAGTATTATTAAAGTGCAAAAGGTTTATATTTATAAGCACAAATAAAACATAAATAAAAAATATTTTCACCCCTCAGCTGTGCAAGATGTGTCCACTAGTGTCACATAATTATCTTTCATTAAATCAAAGTCAAATGACGTTCCTCACACACACAAGCCTGTGTCATAGGGGATCTTTATTAAGATCATGCATTGCAGAAACCCCCAGCACAGCTAGCAGCCACCTCGTCAATTTCCAACTGACACTTTTCTCTCTTAACACTCCAGCATGGAATGCCTGACATAGTTCCATCCAAGAGTTCCATACTAGAGCACATTACAACAAGGGAGGACACAATATAACAGAAAGCACTTATGTTGTGCTAAAATAGCTAGAGACATGCTCAAAATGATCACTCCCTCTGCCAAAACACAATGATAAAACAGGCAAAGTAAGTCTACGTTGTTGATCATTTGCCAACAAGATGTTCCCTTTAACCCCACATTGTGTCCTTAGTCTCTGAATCACTACTAGGTTTTCCAAAAATATTCAATATTCCATGCAGTCTTGACTGGGGTCCCAACAAGCAGTAAACTGGCTATGAGATCAACAGCCAAAGGTTTGGTAAGGGGCCTTTTGAACTTAACATGTTGTTGCTTGTTGACAGATATGCATGCTCTCAATATATTTGTCTCTGCACTGGGTGTCCAAAAATATCTTCTCCCTGTTGGAGTATGAACATATCTTCCTCCTTTGAGCTTCTGAAAGTGGTTCTTTTGATGGGCTATACGCATCCGAGAAGAACACCTAGGTGGGTAGCCCAACAAGTTTCCTTTTCATGGGCTCCCTGCAACACCTCTCCATGTGTGTGCATGATTTGGGCCTCACACACGGATTTCAATCTTTATTCAGATTTTAGGGAGATAAAGTCAATCATGCCTGAAGGCATCACAAACAGGCTTAGGAGGAGCCAGTGTTTAAACTGGCTGAACCGCCACCGAGTTAGGCTGTGTTGTTGGTTAAGATAGGGAGGCGAGTACAGTACTCTCCCCCACCCCCACAGTGTCGGTCAAGGGGCAGCATGAAAGGGCCTGGCATGGTGGTGCAGTACTTTAAGGCCCCAGCGAAGAATGGGGAGGTGACACAGGGAAAGAGAAAACACTCAAGCTAAGAAAAGTGGGCAAATGATTAGCCACAGGCTGGCTGCCTGGCATTGCGTAACCAATGCTGAACTATCATTAAGCAGCTGATCTGGTTTTAGCATGAAAAATGGTTGTAAAGTACTACAAATCATTTAGGCAACAAAGGGGAAGGGTAAGAACAATGTTTTTTGATTTCAAGCTAGAAATGGTAAGGCTTATTCTGTTTATGGGCGAATGCTTAGAAAGCTGCACTGCACTTGAGACGCTTAACACGTGGCATTCACTACAGTGGTTTTTGTTCTCCTTTCCAACACCCGCACCCTTCCATTTTCTCTTTCTTTCAATGACTTCTCTTTCCCTTTGCAGGGAATTTTAAAAAACTCTGCACTCTGATTTAGCCCTTTGAACATCTCACTATTATTCATTGCTCTATCCTCTCATCCTCTATCAACTCCATTCATGTTAGAGCAGGGGTCTGCAGCCTGTGGCACTGCAGATGTTTTGGCCTATGACCCTAATGCAACCTCACCATTGAATATACTGACTAGGGATGATGGTAGTTGTAGTCCACAGCATCTGGAGTCTCAAAGGTTGTAGACCGTCGGTATAATCTACACGAACCTCCTCTCTTTATCCACCCAATGTTGTCCTAAAATTGAAGCATAGTAAATGAAACCCACTGAAAATAAGTAAACACAATATCCCCGCGTGCTACCCTTGAGCCGTTATGCCATGCCCTATTTTTCTGCAATTTTATGGCGCTGTGCTACTTGAGATTTTACACATGTTGCTCTTTCTTTTGCCACGTAGCAAATGTATAGCACACTGTGTTACTGGCTGCCGTGCAAGATGAACGAGCTAACGAATGTGTGTGCTAAACTGACGTCCCCCTATTTAACGTTCCCTTCTTGGAAGTGGCTGGCAGGCATTGCACAGCGCGTGTGAGGGAGATGCTAATCTGTTTACAATGTTCCATAATGTGCCTGGCACGTTGAAAACAGACGTTGCAATATCCTGTTCTAAGGACACTGCTTGTTCCCTTTTGCAAAAAGCGTGTGCCCTCCCTGTTTTTGTACATTTTTGATGTGTGCTCATTTTCACATGATTCATTTTGATAAATGTTACAGGATCGGAGAAACGACAGCAAACGGGCGTACATATTTAAAGATTTTGGTTTAAAAGTTAATATATGACTACGTTGTTCTCCTTTGTGGTGTAAAGAATCAAAAAGTCTGCGGGTGCACTGCTTTCCATGATGATTGATATTGGTATGTAGAGCTGAAATATCTGTTTCCAGTGGTAAAGATCCTGAGATTGTAAATACGTTCAGCTCCAGGTGCTGTATGTATTCAATCTTTGCAGTGGACACGGTGAAAAGCCACCACCTAGCCCTCACACTTCTACAATCGAAGAGCCAACACAATCATAGAGGTAAAACAGGCCCAGTCAAGAGATATGCCTCCTTTGCCTGTGGTAGCTTTGGCCGAGAGAGAAATATCTCTTTACTGTGACTGTTTTACCTTTTTGATTATGTTGGCTTGCACTTTCAGAGATGGAATTACGCCCATCATTGTATTATTTAATTAAACAAATGTTAAAAAGCCAGGGCTTTCACACCCTTGCCAGATGACAGTTCATCACAGACACGTTTGGACATAGGAGGCGGCACACACATTGCAAACTGTTCACCCATTAAGCAAAGAATGTTCCTGAGAAGATTTAGGGTCTGATTTTACAACAAGTATTGGCAATGCCAATAGTTTTGGCATTTACTGCCGATCTTTGCATTTACAGGCACCAGGGAGCAAGGAGGAGATTGCAAAGATTAAATGGGGGATGGATAAGGGGTGCAGATGTGAATTAGAAACAGCAGGGGAGTAGAACAAGGGAGGAAGCTATTGATAGAGGGTGCACGGGATGATGAGCAAGTGGAAATATGAGAAAGGGTAAGAGTGAGAGGGTAAGAAATAAAGTGAGGGTGAGAAAGGAAGGATGAGAGATGTTAGAGAGAGGGTGTATGGTGGGTGGGGAATAGAGGGAATAGGGTGGATTGGGCTAGAGAGAGGGGGTAGGGTGTGTGGTGAGGTAAAGAGAGAGGGGTACGGTTTGTGGAGGTAGACAGAGTCGGGTGGACAGAGTGTGTATAGGGGGTGGGGATAGAGAGAGTGGGGGTAGGCTGGGTGAGTGGGTGAGTGGAAGTAGAGGCACCACGATGGAAGGAGGAGATTGCAAAGATTAAAGGGGTATCGATAAGGGGTGCAGGTGTGCATTAGAATGAGAAGGGGAGTAGAGCAAGGGAGGAAGCTCTTGATAAAGGGTGTAATTGATAATGAACAAGAGGAAATAGAAGATGGAGAGAGTTATATGATATGAAATAAAGCAAACGTGAGAGAGGAAGGATGTGAGGTGTTAGAGAGAGGGTGTACGGTTTGTGGGGCATATATGGAGTAGGGTGGATGGGGCTAGAGAGAGGGGTAAGGTGTGTGGTGTGGTAAAGAGAGAGGGGTAGGCTTCAGTAGAGAAAGATAGGGTAGGATTGGTTGTGGTAGAGAGAGGGGGTGGGTTTGTGGGGGTAGAAAGAGTGGGGTAGAGAGAGTGGCGGTAGGGTGGGTGGGGATAGAGAGAATGTGGGTATGGTGGGTAAGGGTAGAGTGGGGGTAGGTTGGGTGAGTAGAGATAGAGATAGTGGGGGTTGATTGGGAGGGAATAGAAGGATGGGTAGAAATAGTGTGGGTTTGGTGCATGGGGGTAGACATAGTGGCAGACGTGTGAGGACAGGGTGGGTTGGGATAGAGTGCCAAGTGCTGTCTGAGCTCAGGAGCGAAGACATCAAAAATAGACTCCAACATAACAAGATTTCTCATACCTTCATAAGTGTTTACTCAGTAACCCTTAACCCAACCATCTAAGTTTTTCAAACATTCACATACCCAGGTAGCCCAAGGGGTACCATCATGCTTTTTGAGGGTTATAAACATTTTAAGGTACTGGGAAGGGGTCTTCCCAAAAGTAGCAATTAAAGCTAGTTTCACACACTCATAGGCCATCCTTTCCACCTCCCCCAACTCCATCACAACATCAGATGCAACAGTGGGTAGCCTAGAGAATAGCCAAGGAAGCAACTGATTCCCTGTAATGTCTTGAATCCCATGGTTATATTCAAACATTTCCAACCAATCCGAAATATCAAGCTTAGCCTCATACATACCAACAATTTCTTTAGGCATACGGGATCTCTTTGGACTGGAAAACCTAGAAGACGCTGGGTCGTAAGCATTTTCCAAAGACAACTTTTTCATTTCTAAGGCACGATTCAACTCCAATTCTCTGAGCTTAAGTTGAAGATGCTTTTGTTCAGTTTGAGCATTTATACGTTTAAATTCCAATTCAAGCCTCATATTTTCTAGAGCAATGAATTCAGGACTGAGTGTAGGACCTGTAGGGGTCCCAGTGGAATAAGGTTGAGGCAGAGCAGGCAGAGGAGCAGTGAGGCCTACATTGAGAGCCTCATCTGCCTCATCCAACTCATCAATAACAGACACATTATCATCCTCATCATTTTCCACATTTGCCGAGGGGTTAGGTATTTCAGACCCACCCTCCAGACTTTGTTTCCTCTAACAACCTTTCAATCAATTCTGACTTTTTGCCTTTAACTGAGAGATTTCTATCTCTACACAGATTTCCAGATAATCCACAGTGTAACTAAGGAGGGTCCCCTGACTGTAGCTTTCCATATCAGGCATGATTGATATTGCTTTTTAGTGATGTTTAGCCTTGTGGTTAGTTGATCAAAGGTAATAGCAGCACTCTAAGTGTAATCACTATACTTGATCCTCACCGCTGTACACCAGTGTTAGGCAGAATCATATGCAGTACCCTTTGGGAACACCACACACAATTAAGACTACAAGTGAAAGTACAAATTCACCTTTGGTGTAAGCCTGTACTACACAGTAAAGTGGAAGCGATGGTCGAGCAGCCAGACTTATCTCAAGAGTAAAGTGAGCAATGTCAATAGTTATACAAAGGACAGCAATTACTATGGTTCAAACACACACTGAATCAAGGTTTCTGAGTAAAAGAATATATGTTGTAAAACAATTCACTGAAGTAAAGCAGTAGAAAAATCACACTCTTAATACACTACACATCACGCAATAGTTTCTGGACAAGTTAAGCTCAAAATGAAGTGTGAGCAAAATGGCACTCCAGCAATTTAAAAGGGAGGGAAAGACAAGGTTAGACAAAGGTTGAGCAGCACCAACAAGTAAGTAAGCAGGGCAATCTAGAAAAGGCTACTTTGGTGACAAATCAAATCAAGAGGCCTGAACCAAAGTCAATGGACCAGAGTCTTTGCAGATGATCACACAGTTCAGAGTAGTTCGTGTTTAAGTCTTTGCCAAGAGTTCGGAACAAAGTTGGTCGGAAGAAAAGTTACTTTAAAGAATAGAGAAGGGCAAGCCCTCGGATTGACAAAGATTTCAAACACATTTCACTGCGGTTGGACGGAACGAAAGACGGGGTTAGAACAGTACCTTAAATGAAGAAGAAGGCTGTAGCTGAGGCAGACAGTCCTGGCTGGTCCTGCAGGCTCACGGTTCCTGAAGCAACAGTCGGACTGACACGAAGTAGGAAGACTGAAGGGTCCTGCACTGCCTAGGGAAGAAACCAGCAGCAGAGCAAAGCAACTAATAAAAGGTGCGCTCCTTAAAACCCAAGCAGGGTTCGGGCCTCCTGGCTATCTGGTTCACTGTAGATGTGCACAGCAAATTTGTCAGAGAAGAGAGGCCTGGCTTGCAGTTTGGTGAACTGGTTGGTTCCACCAGCTCAAGGGGAGAAGATTCCTTGCAGATCTTCCCTGTCATCGAAGTTTGGAGATTCGGACCCACAACAGGGCTTCACTGGGAGGTTGTGTCATGGTAGAAGTCCTCTTCTATCAGCTTCTCTTCAGTTCTCTCGATCCAGTGGCGACTCTGCCTTCTCAGTCCCAGAGACCTGCTTTTTATGGAGTTTTCCGCACAGCCTGGCTGTCAATCACACAGCAGGGTGGCTTTCCTGGCGGGACAGTCACCACAGCCAATCAAACAGAGTGCGAAATGGGTCTCCAAGGAGACCCTGTGCCGGAAGTCTCTAACACCTCCCTCATATCCTGTCCCATTCAGACATTCAGGCGCCTAACGGACAGAAGCCTGCCAACGGACAGTGAACAAAGTAACCAAACCTGGTTTGGCGCGCAGAGTAAAATACAAGAAAGACCTTTACAAAAAGAAATGGCGAATAAACCCAGCCGCAACCAAATAAAAGTAAATGGGGTCCAGCAGATTTAAGTTTGAGGCTACTAACTTAGCCTAAAACAGTACCATGGATATTTACATAGCCCACGGTAGGAAAAATAGGGTAGATACCAATGCCACCAGCCAAATCTTAAAGAAAGGGGAAAAAAATAATGTTCCACAAGAAACAGACAAAAGGGATATATATTAACCCTTTCCAGAACTCTATTTAAGATAGCTTGTACTGGGTCTGTGAATTTAAAAGGACTAATAAACTCAATGGCAACTTTCCATGTTCTGGGAGACAGTAGTCAGTCCCAGAAAATGGAATTTAAAGTGGGAAGTCTGAAAAAGTAAACCCTGTGTCACTGCACTAAAGGTGCTGTGTAACACACTGTAAAAAGATGATGTCTATGGAGTAGGTGAGGCTCCATAGTCTATGAACACAAACATGTTAAACACACACAGAAAAACACATGTAAGAATGGGAAAAAAGGCTCACACTCATACCAGGTGAAAAAACAAAACAGAGAAGCTGCTGAGAGACTCAGTAGGTAAGGGAAATTAGCCATTCTGGAGAATTCTTCCTAACAGCGAGGTGAAATAACCCAGCGCTGTGTAGCAGTGAGAGACTCAATCCCTGTCCTATGTCTATTGGATAATGATCTTTCCGACCCCGAGATAGTCGCAGCAGCTACTAAATCCAAGGCCAAAGGGCTTGGAGTGCTTACAGAGGGCTTGTGTGAGGAACCAGCGTGTCCGGTAGCACCTGGTCCAGTTACACAGACTGCTGAGACACCTACTCCTGTGAGAGAGGGGCCAGTCACACTTTGGACCAATGCTACTTTGGTATCAGGGGACTCAGTGACTTCAGAGTTGCCTGCTGCAGCACTGGGAACTGAGGTGAAGGACCAGGTAAGTTCAGAGCTGAAGGGCATGCCCAAGCTGGTTGAGTGTACATCAGCCGGGCGCCCGATCAGACTGCCTTCTTTTAATCCCAGAGAGAGTGTCCCACTCTGGTGGGCTTGTGGAAGCAGTTGGAGGAGCAGGCTAGTGAGGCCCCTGGATTGTTCAATGTGTACTTGGAGGATGGAGTGCTGCAGAGTGAGACAAAAGTCTCTGATGGAGAGGGCACCAGAAGGTTGGTCATTCCCCAACACCACAGAAAATTCCTTTTGGATTTGGTTCACCAAATTCCTTTAGCAGGTCACATGGGAGTTACCAAAACATCAGACCGGTTGTCTGAGCACTTTTACTGGCCACTGTCCGGCGTAAAATGTAAGGAATGTGTTCAGTCCTGCCAAACTTGCCTGGCTTTTGGCAAGTCAGGTGGTGTCACAAAGGTCCCCTTAATTCCACTACCCGTGGTTGGGCAGCATGGACATTGTGTGTCCTTTGAATTCGCAAACCAGCTCAGGGAACATATACATTTTGGTGGTGGTAGACCATGCCACTAGGTACCTTGAAGCTGTCGCTCTGAGGAGCATCAAAGCCCCCACGGTTGCAAAAGCTATGATTGGAATATTCTTTGTTGGTTTCCCAAAGGAAGTCATTTCTGACAGTGGAACAAACTTCATATCAGCGTATATGAAGGTTATGTGGGAAGAGTGTGGAGTCACCTACCACTTCTCTACATCTGTGGGATGTTTTTACCCATGCATCCGAGCCCTACCTCAAAAACTGTGCAGTACTGGCATTGAAAACATCATGATGGCCAGAGCTTCCCAGAAAATGCCCAGGGAAATGCATGAAGAATAGGCTGCCACCCATTTTTGCCGATGTTATGGGCACAGAAGGGCACTGCCTAAAACCACCATTGGACTACCCACACAGTAGCCTGAAACCATTGGGAATGGCAATGCTGATTGCCAAAACCAACCTAGAATTGTGGGGAATTCATTTTCTTAAATCCCAAAAATGGGTGCATTACCAGTACTCACCACTATCAAAAAGCCGGCGTTTTAAAACAACACCAGACTTTTTTGTGTAAAACTGAATAAATTAACCCAAAGCAGGCCAAAGAAAGACTTACTGAGAGGTGGATACAATGTAAAGTTATATTCTGAAGTGACTTGAAGGTTTATAACAAGACTGGCTTAGCTGTGGATTTCAGCAGTTTAAGTAAATTTGGACTGAAAGATACTAAAAATCTAAATGTTTAAAAGAAATGAGTGACCTACTTTGAGTGTCACATAGGTTGAAATTGTTTAAATGTCATAGTTTTAAACTTAGAATCAGCATTCTAGCTGCATATGTAAAAATTGTTAGTTTTATTTGAATGCAGAAAACTGGGTAACTAAAAGTGACATTAGCTGGGGCCTGGCTTAAGGAACTGGATTCTGCTTGACAACTTCCCCCCAATTGGAGTGAAACTGGATCCACCGCAGTTCCCAGGCCTAGCTGCCTTTTGCTGTTCCCACCAAATGGGATATGACACTTCTATGATTGAATTACCTGGGCTCTGCAGGAAATTGAACAAAGCCCTGTCCTGACTCAGGCAAATGTTTTATTGGTGGGAGTCGTAAATGTGGCTTCCTCCTGGAAGGAAAGGGGAGGAGCACTGCCTGTGAGAGCAAGCTGGCTTGGCAGAACTGGAAAAACCAGAAATTCAACCTTGTGCTGGGGGGAAACCACACCCCTTTGGGGCCAGAACATAAATCTAAAAAGATGGATCATTCATAGAGCGGACTTGTGAAAATGTTATAAGTGATATCATTATTCTTGTGATTTTTCTGTGCACATTTGAAGACGTGTTAGGACCCGGTGGTATGTTCAGGGGGGTTTTAGCGGAAAAGAGGATATTGCTCTAAATGTATGTATGTTAAAAATCTGACAATCCACCACCTAATGCCCACACACCATGGGCACATCTGTTTAAATGCAGGGAAAAATCCAATATTGTTAACCTGACCAAAAAGTGAAATATGTTGCCATTTTTTAATGCAAGCCCCCAGGAAGAGCAGAGTTTGAACAGGGGATACCTCATGTGATATGTGATGGGTGCATGTAATTTTAAACAAATGTGTACCTGTGCAAATATGCATTTGGGTCAAAATATAGATTGTGTGTAATTTGACAGGGGTGGGTTCTCTGTATCATAAACAGACCTCATCATGATGACACTTCATTTCATTCCCCCAATCAAGGGGAAGAGGATGAAGTGGCCAATGACAAGTGGAGAGGGGTAGGGCCTAGAAAGCTAGCCTCTCCACCCACTTTCAAAACACATAAAAGCAGACAGTCAGGACAGATAGGGACATTCAATTCCATCTGCTGCCGGACGCTCTGCCGGGAAAATCCATACTTTACCTCCATCAACCTCCAGAGAGCCAACATAGAGACTTCAATCTATCCACCTTCAGAGACCAATACTTTACTTCAGAATTTGTAGCAGAGAGGTCAACTACAAGCTAAATCCCTCTTTAGCAGGCCTCAAATCATTGCCACTATCACAGCCAGGCGAGCTGTTTGAATTCTTTGCAAGAACTCTTGCCATTTGCCAGAAAGCAGTGTTGTATCCAGAGAGAGACCAGCTGAACCGGAGACCGCTGTATCCGGACCCAAAGACCTGATCAGAACCAGAGACCCAGACCAGACCAGCAGAGTAGAGCTGACCCAGATGCTGTGCGCAGAAACCGTCCGTGGCGAGTGAAGAAAACCTGTTGACCAGATCCGTGGCGAGGCCCATTTATTTAAAAAATATATTGTGAGTACCTAGCAGAACTGTGCAGAACCAATCTCTTAGTTAAAATAATATAATTCAATCTATTTTAATCTAACCAGAACTGCCTCCTAACTGTCACCTGTCATTTGCAAAGCTGTCACCTGTCATTTTCTGGTTGCAAGCTGTAACCTGTTGCTTTGAACGTTTAAAATTTCAAATCTGAAAAACTACCTTTATTTAATTGTCCGTAACTCTGTAACCATTTGGGCTAGGAACTTGGTTTGACTTTCCTCTGAAAGCTTAGAATCTTACCTTTCCAACACGCCTTCCTACTCCTCATACTTTCTCCGTAATCACGATTCTCGCACTCGCAAATTTTACCGCGATTTGCGATTTGGATAAAAATCAGCCACGTGTGAAAACAGCAGCTTCCTTGCTTTCCTTGCTAAAAAATTCGTTTGCCTCTTAAGAACCATCCCTGAATCATTGCTAGAGTGAGCCTGGACTAATATTAACTAGATACCACTCACCCTGAACCTCTAGAGGGAATTAAAAGCATTTAGCATATTTTTCACTTCATTGCCAGCACATATAAAAGCATTTTGGGCCTGTGTTTCAAACTTCTGTAGTCTAAGCTGCTGGGGTGAACTGAATTACATTTGATTGCATTTCTGAGAACTGTGTGCTTTCCTTCCATTTCCTTGCATTGCAAAAAGGGGGGGGAGTGGATTGCCAGAGAAAAGTGATTACATTGTTTTGTTGAAATCATATTGAGTATTTTCTGTACTGCCTTTCATTCAACATTGCATCCATCTGAACTTATATAAAGCATTCTCTACCACCTTATTCTTCTGTTCCTATTCACAAGTGTGCTAGTGTTAGACTATCCATTATTGATTACTGCTCAGATTAAGTGTGATATCCAATTATTAATTTATTATAAAGTGTGATATATATATATCTATTGTTTAAATTATCAAATAAACCTTTTAAACTTGCAAAACAGAACTACTTCTTGGCTCAGCAGGGTCAGGGGGATTCCAAGAGAGGGGTGTTATATAGGAGTAGTCATCCAGAACGCATGAACAGGACATAAGCATATATCAATAAGGGTTTTCTTTCAGTATTCTAGACTAGGCGTTGACTTAGCTGCAGTGTTGAATTGAATCCTCTTACAAATTGGGGGCTCGGCCGGACGTTTGGGTTAGATCTATCACTTGTGCAGATTAATACAGTGTGCCAGCTGATCAGATACACACATCCGGTCGGATCACCACGCTGTGTTACGCTGTAAAGCACTCCTCAAAGGAACGCTCTAAGGAAAAGTTCTGTTTGGCAAAAATAAAATACAAACTTCTGTAAGTCAGGACAGAGACCAATCTCTAGAATGACGACCTTAGTAGACATGAAAACAGCCAGAGAGCACTTCTTACATAAGTTATTTGTGAGAGGTGAGTGGACTCACCAGGACCGCATGGTCTGGTTGCAGGCCATCACGCAACAGGTCACGGAAACAGGGTCAGATATATGGAGAGATCAGGGTCCCTTACATGTGGCCCTGAGTGAACTATACATGGCTCCTAAAGCTAAGGATGAACAAGACAAGATGGTTAGGATAGCGGCATACCTCTACCTATATATGGGAGACATGCAGGATAAATGTACTGAAAGCCAAGATCTGGCGAATAAGCGACAGATGGCGTTAGAGAAGGTCCAATCTGACCTGGTCTCTTCTGAGCAGAGGCTGCAGGGGAGCCAGGAGTCAGAAAATGAGAGTAGACAGCACATCATTAAAATAAAGAAGGATATGGACATCCTGCAACAGGAAAAGGCTGACCAGGATACCAGATTTCTGGCCTTGCAGAAGGAGTACCAAGAAGGTTTGGACTCCCTACTGCAGAGCCAGAAAAAGCTGGAGCAACAGTTAGACTTCAATAGGGTATGTGCTGAGCAGGTAGTCACCCTGCAAAGCCACCTAGATAGGGAGAAGGCAGAGAGCAATAAACTGATTCTGAAAGACCTGGATACCCAGGCAGAGTTTGATCAGGAGCGCCAGAAAGCTGGTGCCTTCCAAAGGCAAAGGGACGACCTGACGGTACAGATGCAGACTCTTAGTCAGGAAAGGGACACCTTAGGCCAGGAAGTCTGCCACTTAAAAAGAAAAATGGAAGAAAATCACCTGGCCCACCAGGGACTGGGTGACCTCCAAAAAGAACACCAGGACTTGCTAGAGCACACCAGGAGGGTGGAGGAGGCTCTGGCAAGACAGGAGCAGGCCAGTAGGGATGGGACTCAGGAGGTAACCCTCCTGCAGCAAAGACTGGCCCAGTGCTCCAGGACCAATCAGGAAACGCAGAGAGAGAATGAGGCCCTCTGCCAGCACAATGATAGGCTCCAACAACAGGTAGCGATGCAGGAGAGACTGATAGAGTCTAGTAAGGCCTTAACTGAGGAACTGAAGGCGCAGGCTCTTGCATTGCAACAGGGAGCAGGAGCGGATAGAGACCAGGTTCGCTGGGAAAGGGAAACTCTTGAGCATAACCTCAGGAGCCCTAGTACCAGAGGCCTTTATCTCTCTCAGTCCCTGGACTCTGCCACCCCCATGTCCCCTGGCGCACATGAGCACCGGGCCACAGGGATGGCAGATTACTATCCAGCCAGAAGCATGGGGCTCATAGGCCAGTACCTCCCAGGAATGGATGGGCGGGCATCCGGGTATGGGCACCCAAGCACAGTGCAATTCAGTGGGGTACCCCAGGAGAATAGGCCCATTAAGGGCATCCTGAAAACATCTGCCCAATTAGGTCAGTGGGGGGGGTACCCATCAAATCCTGGCAGCAAGGAGGAATCTGAAGACTCCTCTGAACGGCGCAGGACACAGGAGACCAGGTCCCCACATTCTGCCAGCCACTCCCAGGCTCGCAGAATCCGGGAAAACCTGGAAGAGCAGACAGGAACCTCTGGGAGCAGTGCCTCTGAGTCAGAGGATGAATGGACCAGGGTTACCTGAACCAAAAAGGCCAATAAGGCAAAAAGGGCCTTGCTTAAGGACCCATTGAAACAGATTAAGGCAATCAGGAGTGTCATCACGCCTTATCATAAGAACGCCAAGTACTCTGTTTGGGAACACTTGGAGCTCTATGAGCAAATGATGGAGACTTTTCATTTGAAGGACAGCCAAAGCTGTATCCAATATGTAAAGTGGACCTTCTCACCAGAATACTCCAGTTTCTTTGCGGGGCTGGAGGACCAAAATCATTTAAGATGGTCCACCTATAAGGCGGCCATCTTGAAACATTTTTCTGTTCACAGAAATCCTCAAGAGGCTCGCAAGGCAGCCTACAATTTGCAATGTGGGGAGGATCAGGCCCCACAAGAATTCGTGCAAGAACTGAAACGTGCCTTTGCGCAGACCACCAGAAGGGTGCGCACAGACAGCAGAGAATTTGTCAATACATTTTTCCATGCCTTGCCCAAATATATAATGACCCAGCTCGTGAGAGATTTTCATGAGAACAGATCTTTAGAATGGGTCATTGAACAAGCCACCCGCATCTACGAGGTGCAGAAACCGGTGGAAAACAAAAACCAGCCCAAAAACCCCAAAACCAACAGCACCCCTGCTGCTGCCAAGGTGGCAGAGGTAAAGGTTGCCCCCGTTTTGGATTTGGAGATGGGGGGCCTTAAAACCTACCTGCACCTAATAATGCTAGGCCCAGAAGGTCCTCGGGCCAGTCACAGACAGGGAGCCAAGGAGGCAGCCCCACAAATGGGGTCCCTCGCTCTCCTGATTATGTAAGTCCCTGTTACAAGGGAAATCGACCCATCTTGGGTTATGTGTGGACTCCTCCAGCCCAAGGGGGGGGATCCAGCCAAGCACCTAACCCAGGGAACTTCCCTCCTAACTTCCCACCGGAGGGCAGAAATTTTCCAAATCCTGGGCAGAACTTTTTCCCCAGATATCCACCCAACTTCCAACCCCAAAATCATCCATCCTTCCTTCCCCAATTCCCTGAGCCCAGACAACCTAATCCGGGAGAGGGGAGGCCAAGGGTGGAGGGGTACCAAAATCTTCCCAACCAGGGGTATTACCAGAGAAGGGATAGCTACCCTTCCCGGGATCAACCCAGGGGAGAAAACAGGGCCCCGTATCAGCCTGAGCGGGTTTCCCAGTTAGAGCGCCAGGTTCAGAACATGGCACAGGAGCTGGGTCGCGTGCTAACGGCTCAGCAGAACCCTCAGATGGGCATACCGGCACAGAATGCACCAAACTCTGGGCCTGGTGCTCCAGAGCAATGACGGGGGCAGCACCCCGTTAACACACCGGTTCCCAGGGAGGAGGCACAAGGGGAAGGGGGGGTGTAAAGCCTTGGAGGAAGCTTCCTTCCCAACTTCTAAACAGCCCCTGGAAAACCAGGAACCGGAAACAAAATCTCCTGCCCCTGAAAGCCTGCCTCCCAAGGAGCAGAGGGGGGGGTAGGAGAAACAAAGGACCCAAACAGACCCGTTTTATGGAGGAGGTTCAGGTCTTCCAATTTGAGGGAGAGGGATCCTCAGAGGATCCTGGGGAAAGGATCTTCTCCTTCAGAGATGGGGGAACTCCTCCCAAAGAAAAATGGGTCCCAAGCGATTCCAATCCAGACTGGGGAGATATGGAGACTGAGCTACCGCCGCCCATCATCTCATCCCAGAACCCACAATACCAAAATCCCCTGGTTCAAACCCATCCTGGTGACTGCCTCCAAAAAGGAGGGGGGGGCAGAACTGGAACCAGGGGAACCCACAATGGCTCTGATCTCCAGTTGCCTATGCTACTTTTCAGAGGATGGTTAACCAGGATTTTTCTAGACTGGAAAATTCAGTGCCACCTATGTAGATGACATTGCTGTGTTCAGCCACACCTGGGAGAATCACGTATCCCACCTGAAACAAATGCTTCAGGTGATGTGGAACGCAGGTCTGACTATCACGGCCACAAAGAGCCATATAGCACAGGCTTAAATGACTTACCTAGGCCACTTGGTCGGTGGAGGTAAGAAACAATCTCTCGAAGCGAAGGTACAGGCTGTTAAGTATTGGGACATTGCCACCACACAGACACAGGTGAGAACCTGTCTAGGTCTCACCAGGTACTATTGGTCATTCATCAAGTGGTATGGGACCATTGTAATGCCCCTGAATGATTTAACTTCCAAATTAATGCAAAAGAAGTTAACTTGGACCTCCGCCTGTTAAACCTACTTTCAGAATTTAAAGAAAGGTGTTACACTCACCTGGTATCCACGGGACGCCCGTATGCCCTGGTTGCCGGATTCCCCCTAGATGTGCCCAATTCGGGATGATGTCTTCTATGGCAGGTGGGCCTTGTTATGATGTCTGGCGTGCTTTCCGTCCTGCTTTCTGCTCAGGGGCACGTAATTTTCTGCGGGTTGAAGCGACCGAGTTAACTTCACTGGTGCCAACCCATTCAAGTGTCTTTAAGGAGGTAAGTCTGATTATAGCAGTCTCTGAAGGCCTTTGCTTTCCTTTGTGCTATTAATGTCTTTCCCTGATTCCCCCCTTAGGTGTGCGGACGTTCGCTGGGTACGCTGCTTGGATCAGGCTCCTGCCGGGATTATGGACGCGGAGCATATGAAGAATGGTAGGTTCAGTGCAAAGTACGGCGCGCTAATGTCTTTTTGGGCTAACCTGTATTCTTTATTCCTTTTCAGGTCGCAATGGTCTTTCTGGGCGTGCAGAGTTTTCCAGAGCGGAACCGGCCAAGAAATGCCCAGCTAGGTGAGGAGGTTGTGGTTGCTGCTGTGATTGCCGTGAGTAACCTGTTTAACGTTGTCCTTTTTACTCTCTCCCTCCAGGTACTTCATTCTGGTGCGTGCGTGATATCCTGAAAATGCTGCCAACGGGATGGAAGACCGTGTGCAGCCGGGATCGAAGGATGGAAAGCTGCAGGTAAGCAGGGACTGCTAATGATGTTCTTTTCTCTCCTCCGCAGGTCTGCTATTCCAGGAACGCCGGGTGCTGGTCACTGAACACGATGAGCGTCACGCTGCTGGCTGCAGAATAACGCGAAGCACGTTCTGTAGCTTGGGTGTGGTTTATATAGCCTACCCCTGTAAAGTAGTCCAGGTAAAGTAGTCTGGCTACCACACCCTAAAACACTGCACCGCACAGTCTGGTTCTTAGGGACTAGACTGTGTGGGTGCCTCCATGTTGGCTGCAGGCTTACACACAAAAAGTAGTCCCCTCAATTCCCATTCCAAATATGAGCCTGGCGCCAAAGGCGCCAGAACTGACTCCAGGAGAGTCCCTGATGATAATGTAAGGCCCTTGGGGCCCCGAATGAACCCTGAGTCCTAACCCTACCTGGCATGTGACCATGCCAGTGGGGTTCTGGGTCAGGGTCATGACAGCACTCCACCCCAAGGCCCCTCCTAAGGTGATTCTTCTGCCTGGTCCAGGCTTGTCTGGAACGTTTCGATGAAACGTTCTAATTAAACACAGTGCATGAATGTTCTCACTAGGTTCCCAAGATCTGTCTTGAGGGCCATAACCCTTCCAATCGATTAGATAGTATAGTTTGGATCCGGTATATTTGGAATCCAGGATTTCTTTCACTTCGTATTCAGGTTCTCCATCGATCATGATGGGTTCAGGTGGTGGTTTAACTCGTGTACCGGGTTGTACTGGTTTTAGCAGTGAGACGTGGAACACTGGATGAATTTGCATGTTAGCTGGCAATGTTAGTTTAACTGCTGCCGGGTTGATGATGGCTTGAACAGGATAAGGTCCGAAATAGCGAGAGTGAAAAGTCTGGGTTCTCTTTCGTGGTATGTATTTTGCTGCTAGCCAAACTCTGTCTCCTATCTGATAGTCAGGAGGCTTTTTCCGATGATGGTCTGCAAACCTTTTTTGCTTACTTTTGGCTTGGATTAACTGCTCTGTTGCCTTTTTAATGGCTTGAGTGATGTTTGTATGAAGAGTCTTTACAGCTGGCATTTCGAGGCTGGGAGGGCTGTCTAGTTCGGAGGTGTGGAGAGGTCTGCCGTAGAGGGTGTAAAAAGGTGTTTGACCAGTACTGGAATGTACTGAATTGTTGTAAGCATATACTGCTATCCATAATAGATCTCTCCAGGTTCCTTCGACTTGGTGCAGCATGCATCGTAGGTATTGTTCGAGAGTCTGGTTGGTCCTCTCTGTTTGACCATCCGTTTGGGGGTGATGGCTGGTGGATAGCCGTATGTCGATATGAGCCATAGCTCAGCACTTTTTCCAGAAGTTCGATACAAATTGGCTCCCTCGATCAGAGACCAGGACAGAAGAGAATCCATGCAGTTTGATAATGTTTTCCAAAAACACCTTTGCTAGTTGAGATGCATCTGGAAGGCCTTTGAAAGGCAAAAAGTGTGCCATTTTAGGAAATAGGTACACTACAACTAAAATGGTATTGAACCCTTGGCTGGGAGGTAAACTGTTAATGAAGTCGAGAGAGAGTGTGTGCCATGGTTCCGGAAGTATTTCTAATGGTTGCAGGAGGCCAGCCGGTCTTTGCTTCAATGACTTGTTTTGTGCACACACTCCACATGATTGAACGTATTGGATGACGTCTCGACGCCAGGTGGGCCACCAATAATTGCATTTTATTTTGGCTAGAGTTTCGGCAATTCCGGGATGTCCCTCCATCAAAGAATCATGATAGTCTGAAATGATTTGTTGTTGTAGCTCGGTTTTAGGCACGTACAGGAGTTCGTCAAAATATGGAAGTTGATTTTTAACAGTATATTGTTTTCCTTTGGTATGCCATTTCAGTAACTCGCTTGTGGTTATTTCACGTTGGATCACATTGTTAAGTTCAGTTTGAGTTAAAGCTGTGGTGAGGCCTAAAAACTTGTCCTCAGGTATAATGGCCACTGGATCTGGAGTTCCATATTCTCTTTCATCGATGCCCATGCGAGATAGTGCGTCAGCTTTCCCATTTCTTACGCCTGGTCGATAAGTGATTACGTAGTCATACTCTGCGAAGAAAAGGGCCCATCGTAATTGGCGTGAGGATTGCACCTTTGCTGTTTTTAAATATTGTAAGTTCCGATGGTCTGTAATTACAGTGACTGTGTGCATGGCCCCTAAGAGATAATGCTGCCATGCCTTGAAGGCGGATTTTATAGGAAGTAGTTCCTTATCGGTGATGGCATAATCAGGAGATGTGAATTTTCGCGACCAGAAGGCCACGGGGTGCAATTGGCCAGTTTCAGGGTCTTTTTGAGAAAGAACCGCTCCCATAGCCATACTGGAAGCATCAGTTTCCACGATGTAAGGAAGATCTGGACGATGGTGTTCTAAAATCGGGGCTGAGATGAACCTTTCCTTTAGTTCTTGGCAGGCCTTTTCGGCATCTTCTGACCACATGAATTTTTTATTGTTTTTTCGTAGAAGTAACGTGATCGGATGCACAATCTGAGAAAAGTCCTGGATGAATCGATGGTAGAAGTTTGCAAAACCTAGCATGTTCTGGACCCCTTTTAATGAGGTCGGGGAGGGCCATTTAAGAATGGCATCCACCTTGTGTGCATCCATTCGAATGCCCTTCGGAGTAAGAACAAACCCAAGAAATTCAACTTCGGTTACGTGGAAAAAAATGTGTTCACGTTTTGCGTATAGTCGATGCTGGCGCAGTATGGCAAGGACAGCGCAGACGTGCTTGACATGGTCTTGTTCTGAGGTTGAATACGCTAGGATGTCATCTTTGTAGACCAGGGCGCAAACATCGATCAGCTTCCTTAGGACATCATTCATAAAATATTGGAACGCCACTGGGGCATTGCAAAGCCCGAAAGGCATTACCTGGTACTCAAACAACCCATACCTAGTACGAAAGGCCGTTTTCCATTCATCTCCTTTTTTAACTCGGACCAGGTGGTACGCTCCTCTGAGGTCTAACTTAGTATAAATCTGGGCATCTTTGACTTGATCTAGCATCTCTGGAATAAGGGGCAGAGGGTAACGGTTTTTCATGGTGATCTGGTTCAGGGCGCGATAGTCAATACAGGTTCTCAAGTCCCCTTCCTTTTTTGGTACGAAGAATAGGGGACTGGCTGCCGGGAATTTGGATGGGCGGATGAACCCATTTGCCAAGTACTGGTCCAGATAAGACTTTAGATGCTGGTTTTCTGATTCAGTGAGCGCATAGATTCTGCCGCAAGGGATCTGTGCACCAGGTATGAGGTCTATCTGACAGTCATAGGACCTGTGCGGTGGTAGTGTATTAGCTTGTTCCTTCTGGAACACATCCTGGAAATCTTGATATTCTTCTGGGAGAGTACTGGTGGCGGCAAGTGTAGATATACTGGTTCTAGGACTCATAGAAACCTTGAAACTGGACTTGTTTTCTTGGAGATAACAGGTGGAGGTGCAATCATGAGGAAAAGTCAATTTTCTTGCACGCCAATCTATCCGAGGGTTATGAGCAACTAACCATGGCATCCCTAATATTCGCTGAAACTGAGGCGCCTTGATGAGATCGAAAGAAATCGATTTCTGGTGTCCATCCTGGTACAGCAGGGTTATTCCTGCAGCACAGTGGGTTGCTGGTCCGGAAGCAATTTCAATCCCATCTACTGTGGTTACCTTTTCTGTGTTCGGCTTAAAACTTAAGGGAAGCCCCATCCATGCGGCCAGATCTTGATCAATATAATTCCCAACTGCTCTGATGTCTATGTAAGCTTCAACGGAATGCATCCTTGAAGGTTGTTGGTGATTGATTTGGATCACTGGTATTGCAAAATGTGAGGTCGGTGGCTCATTCTTCTCACTCGACAAACTGACCTCTACTTTTGTCTAGCTAGGCAGTTTTCCGACTCCTTACTCTCATCCTTTTCTGTAGCTCCCACAATTCGCTTGGGGGGTTTTATTGGACAGTCTTTTAAGAAGTGCCCTGACAGTCCGCAGTACAGTATAGGTACACGGCCCGTGTGTCTGATTTGGACCGATCCGCTTTCCGATCTTGTAGTCGATGATCTAGTTGCACCACCAGATTGATAAATTCACTACAGTCTCTAGTTAACTACCTGAGCCAAGACGTCCTTTACTTCCCCTTGAAGGCCTCAGTGAAACAATGTGGTTCTCTTGTCTTTAGGCCACCTGGTTTCGGCCACTAACCTATTGAAGCTTGCTATGTATGTTAGTAAGTCCTGATTTCCCTGCCGGAGTGATAAGAGTTTGTTGTCTACAGCTTGTTTGTGGGTGTGTCGAGCAAAGAGCTTTTCCATTTCTCTTTGGAAGCCCCCAAATTCACGTAGTAATGGATCATCATAGCTCACAATCGGCACCGACCAATCTGCTGCACTACCGCTTAGATATGACAAAATAAATGCTACTCGTGCCTGATCGTTAGGAAATGCACCTGGTCTGCAGAGGAAATGAAGGCGACATTGATTCATGAATGCAGCATACTTTCTTCGATCTCCTGAAAAACGTACTGGCGGTGCTAACGGTATTGTTCCAGGTAAGTTGATCTGCACTGGAGCAGTAGACGAAGTAGTTGCCTGTGCCGGCAAAGTTGTCCGGGTAATAAAGCTTGCCCGGCCTGTGATTGCAGTAGTTGCCTGCTGATTTCTTCAGTGCGATCCTTGGTGACAACAAGTTCCCTTCGCAGGGTATTAGTCTCTTGCCTAGCCGAATGCACTTCGGCGCGTAATTGTCCTAATAACTGGGCAAGTTGGTCCATTTCTGAAGTCTCCATGGCGCCCACGTGGATTTTGTTATGAGGCTTCGCGTTCTGTTATGCTCCCCTGATATCCACGGGGATACCCATATGCCCTGGTTGCCAGATTCCCGCCGGATGTGACCAATTCGGGATGATGTCTTCTATGGCAGGGGGGCCTTGTTATGATGTCTGACGTGCTCTCTGTCCTGCTTTCTGCGCAGGGGCGCGTCGTTTTATGCGGGTTGAAGCGACTGAGATAACTTCACTGGTGCCAACCCATTCAAGTGTCTTTAAGGAGGTAAGTCCGATTATAGCAGTCTCTGAAGGTCTTTGCTTTTCCTTCGTGCTATTAATGTCTTCCCCTGATTGTTTCCCCCTTAGGTTCGCTGGGTGCGCTGCTTGGATCAGGCTCCTGCCGGGATTATGGACGCGGAGCATATGAAGAATGGTAGGTTCAGCGAGAAGTGCAGTGCGCTAATGTCTTTTTGGGCTAACATGTATTCTTTATTCCTTTTCAGGTCACGATGGTCTTTTTGGACATGCAGAGTTTTCCAGAGCACACCCGGCCAAGAAATGTGCAGCCAGGTGAGGAGGTTATGGTTACTGCTGTGATTGCAGTGAGTAACCTGTTTAACGTTGTCCTTTTTTCTCTCTCCCTCCAGGTGCTTCGTTCCGGTGCGTGCGTGATGTCCTGAAGATGCTGCCAACCGGATGGGAGACCGCAAGTAGACGGGATAGAAGGATGGAAAGCTACAGGTAAGCAGGGATGGCTAATGATGTTCTTTTGTCTCCTCTGCAGGTCGACTATTCCAGGAACGCTGGGTGCTCGTCACTGAACACAATGAGCGTCACGCTGCTGGCTGCAGAATAACACGAAGCACGTTCTGTAGCTTGGGTGTGGTTTATATAGCCTACCCCTGTAAAGTGGTCCAGGTAAAGTAGTCCGGGCTACCACACCCTAAAATACTGCACCGCACAGTCTGGTTCTTAGGTACTAGACTGTGTGGGTGCCTCCATTTTGGCTGCAGGCTTACACACAAAAAGTAGTCCCCTCAAGTCCCATTCCAAATATGAGCCTGGCGCCAAAGGCGCTAGGACTGACTCCGGGAGAGTCCCTGGTGATAATGTAAGGCCCTTGGGGCCCTGAATGAACCCTGAGTCCTAACCCTACCTGGCATGTGACGATGCCAGTGGGGTTCTGGGTCACGGGTCGAGACAAAAGGATTGTGCAGGGCCCTAGTTTTGAAAGTGGCAGACTATGGTTAGGAGTTCATTATCTAGAGAGACACCTATGATTTTGGGATCGGGCAGTGTTAGCACAGCTCACCTCTCAGGGGGACGAGCAATCTATTGACTACATTGGCAGGCAATTGACAAAAAGGGAAAGGCACTGGGCCATCATCGAACAAGAGGTTTACACGGTTGTGCAGGCAGTAAAGAAGCTGAAACCCTACATATTTGGACCGCACTTTATTATCCAAACTGACCACTGGACTCTTTAAGGGTTAATGGCCATGGAATTGGAGAACCCTAAGCGTTTGCGTGGGGCCATTTCCCTACAGGGATTAGATATGGACATCCAGCACAAGCTAGGCTCACAGCAATGAAATGCAGATGGCCTCAGCCAGTACTTTCGCCTAGATGACAAAACAGATCCTCGGTAGGATGATGGTTCACATGTTGAGGCTGAGGGGCATGTAAGCTATTTGACCATATGCACGGTGGATGTGTGCTCGCCTGTTTTAGAAAATAAATAAATAGAATGATGGTAGACCAACTTCTTGAAATATGTGGGATTAATTGTCAATAGCGAAACCCCGCTGAAGTTTCGTACCTGATTTGGTGTGGTGATCCGTTGCGACGTATCCAGACACAGTGCTTTAGCGATGCAGGAAATTGTCTTGACAAAACCCCCCAGGGATCTGGTACCAAGGTTTGCCAACCCATCTCCCCACACCACAGATGTTCGATAAGATGGCAATGGTGGTGCCCATGGTGATGCAGCTCCCAATGGCAAGATGAGATGGCTGTCACCAAAAGGATCAATGCCAGCACGGTACAGGTGTCAGGACAATTGATAATGGCAGGTAAGTGGGAGCCTAGGAGAGGGCGGAGGGTGCGCAAGTCATGAGTATGTGCCACTAATCCACACACATTTTCCTATGCTCACACCAAGAAAAATGCATAGAGCCATGTACTCCGGGTAGACACATCCTACATGCAAAGTCTGCCCTGCCATATTTAGTTTAAATGTGACAGCCAGGAGTGCACCATTTCATCTCCAGGAAGGGGGAGGGCCAACCTTACCACTGCCATGGCCAGCCTGATTAACTAACAAAGGCTCCATGGATCCACCCTTCTCTTTTGCTGGGCCCTGCAGCTGTTGGCAGCGATTAGCATACCAATTACAGGGTACTTCAAACAGTCCCACATGGCACCTGTCTGCAGAGGTTAATAAAGGAGACCAGAAACCCCAGGAACCTTTCATGTGCAACTGTGTCAACCTAAAGCCAGCTCCCACTCTTGGTGGCTGTGATAGTGAGCTGTCATGTCTGGAATTGTGTGTTTACAGAAGGCCACCTCACAGAGGGACCACATTCATAAGGTATGATAATGTGGGTGCAGGAGGCAGATAGTCTGGTTGCTGCAGCTTCAAAGGAGACCTGATGCTTTAATCAGGGACAACAGACAGGAGGATGGGTGGGACAAGTTTGCACCTCTCTACATACCTGTTACAAAGCATTCTGGTTTTGACCTCATGAATACAGGAGTTTGTTGGTAGGGACCCCAGGACTGGTTCATTAAGGTAGGCTTAGCCTACACCAATCACTGTGTCCCACTTGCCTTTAATAGAGGGCTGAGCCCCTCTTTTGGCAGATCATCAGAAGACTTTGCAAGGAATAGCAAGAAGAACTCATCCTTGGACCCTGGCTGAAGGTACAGTCTGCCTTATATCTTCCACCAGTGAAAGAAGGTCAGGACCTCGAAAGAGGTAAGCAAGATCCCTCTCCTAAACATCTCCAAGGGAACTGAGGCCGAACCCAACCAGCACACAGCGTGCCCTGCTAGGATATGCAACAAACGCCCTATATAGGAAGCTCTGAAAGGTCTCTGAACCCGAAGCCAAGGACAAGGCAGCTGCCTGCAACACATTCCTCAGCTTTGGGCCATCCATCTTAAAGAATGACACAAGCCTGCTGTGAGAATTGCTTCGACGAGCATCTACTGACATTCACCACAGCCGCCTAAAGAAATCAGAGCCGTCTCGACGAGAGCTTCAAAACCGCTGATCAGCACTGAGACGATTCCTGACCATGAGCTGCCATGTAGGGGAACCTGCAGCTGTTCGTCCAGCTTTGCTCGCTGAACCATTGTGCCACCTCATTCCCGCAGCTGACTCCTGTCTTAAACTCTGTCACAGAAGCTTGTAAAGCACAGTGAAGCCGGCTGGACCCTGAACCAAGAACAGTTACATGACAAAGTACATTGTGGTTCTGTCCCACTGGTCCTTCCCAGAAGGACCCCAGGTACATTTTAAGACCCATTGCTCCCTTGGAGCTGAAGTCAAGTAACCTTAAACTGTTGTGGCCATACTGACCACTCTCCTGACAGTATCCAGAGTGCACCCCTTTTCTTTCTTTGAAACAGTCTGTCCTCTGCATTCCTTTACAGAGTGGGTTGTAACTCAGTAGTATTTCTAGAAGTGCTTGTTTTGACATAAATAAAGCAGATATTTTTGAAACAACCTTGACTGGACAGTCCCTTTTATTATTGGGTAATAATTGGATTTTCGATGTGTTGCAACTAACCAACGATCCACAATCTTTAAGTGATAAGCCTGCTGTTCTGTCCATGTTACCAAAATTGGACAAGGAGGTTTATAATGTTCTTGTTATTCAAATATGTTTGAATCCCTTCTCGTGTTCTAGTGGTGTGGGGCGGATTGATGGTTTAGAAGCCGAAGTTGATTTGTCACACACATGAAGACATGAGGGGGCATTTTAAGTAACGCACAACGCACACTGATCACAGAGGCACAGATCGAGAATAAAGTATCTTTTGTTTGTTTACTGACAAAAAGTATCTTGTTGGAGGAATAATTGTGCAGGGCCCTAGTTTTGAAAGTGGCAGACTATGGTTAGGAGTTCATTATCTAGAGAGACACCTATGATTTTGGGATCGGGCAGTGTTAGCACAGCTCACCTCTCAGGGGGACGAGCAATCTATTGACTACATTGGCAGGCAATTGACAAAAAGGGAAAGGCACTGGGCCATCATCGAACAAGAGGTTTACACGGTTGTGCAGGCAGTAAAGAAGCTGAAACCCTACATATTTGGACCGCACTTTATTATCCAAACTGACCACTGGACTCTTTAAGGGTTAATGGCCATGGAATTGGAGAACCCTAAGCGTTTGCGTGGGGCCATTTCCCTACAGGGATTAGATATGGACATCCAGCACAAGCTAGGCTCACAGCAATGAAATGCAGATGGCCTCAGCCAGTACTTTCGCCTAGATGACAAAACAGATCCTCGGTAGGATGATGGTTCACATGTTGAGGCTGAGGGGCATGTAAGCTATTTGACCATATGCACGGTGGATGTGTGCTCGCCTGTTTTAGAAAATAAATAAATAGAATGATGGCAGACCAACTTCTTCAAATATGTGGGATTAATTGTCAATAGCGAAACCCCGCTGAAGTTTCGTACCTGATCTGGTGTGGTGATCCGTTGCGACGTATCCAGACAAGGTGCTTTAGCGATGCAGGAAATTGTCTTGACAAAACCCCCCAGGGATCTGGTACCAAGGTTTGCCAACCCATCTCCCCACACCACAGATGTTCGATAAGATGGCAATGGTGGTGCCCATGGTGATGTAGCTCCCAATGGCAAGATGAGATGGCTGTCACCGAAAGGATCAATGCCAGCACGGTACAGGTGCCAGGACAATTGATAATGGCAGGTAAGTGGGAGCCTAGGAGAGGGCGGAGGGTGCGCAAGGCATGAGTATGTGCCACTAATCCACACACATTTTCCTATGCTCACACCAAGAAAAATGCATAGACCCATGTATTCCGGGTAGACACATCCTACATGCAAAGTCTGCCCTGCCATATTTAGTTTAAATGTGACAGCCAGGAGTGCACCATTTCATCTCCAGGAAGGGGGAGGGCCAACCGTACCACTGCCATGGCCAGCCTGATTAACTAACAAAGGCTCCATGGATCCACCCTTCTCTTTTGCTGGGCCCTGCAGCTGTTGGCAGTGATTAGCATACAAATTACAGGGTACTTCAAACAGTCCCACATGGCACCTGTCTGCAGAGGTTAATAAAGGAGACCAGAAACCCCAGGAACCTTTCATGTGCAACTGTGTCAACCTAAAGCCAGCTCCTACTCTTGGTGGCTGTGATAGTGAGCTGTCATGTCTGGAATTGTGTGTTTACAGAAGGCCACCTCACAGAGGGACCACATTCATAAGGTATGATAATGTGGGTGCAGGAGGCAGATAGTTTGGTTGCTGCAGCTTCAAGGGAGACCGGATGCTTTAATCAGGGACAACAGACAGGAGGATGGGTGGGACAAGTTTGCACCTCTCTACATACCTGTTACAAAGCATTCTGGTTTTGACCTCATGAATACAGGAGTTTGTTGGTAGGGACCCCAGGACTGGTTCATTAAGGTAGGCTTAGCCTACACCAATCACTGTGTCCCACTTGCCTTTAATAGAGGGCTGAGCCCCTCTTTTGGCAGATCATCAGAAGACTTTGCAAGGAATAGCAAGAAGAACTCATCCTTGGACCCTGGCTGAAGGTACAGTCTGCCTTATATCTTCCACCAGTGAAAGAAGGTCAGGACCTCGAAAGAGGTAAGCAAGATCCCTCTCCTAAACATCTCCAAGGGAACTGAGGCCGAATCCAACCAGCACACAGCGTGCCCTGCTAGGATATGCAACAAACGCCCTATACAGGAAGCTCTGAAAGGTCTCTGAACCCGAAGCCAAGGACAAGGCAGCTGCCTGCAACACATTCCTCAGCTTTGGGCCATCCATCTTAAAGAATGACACAAGCCTGCTGTGAGAATTGCTTCGACGAGCATCTACTGACATCCACCACAGCCGCCTAAAGAAATCAGAGCCGTCTCGACGAGAGCTTCAAAACCGCTGATCAGCACTGAGACAATTCCTGACCATGAGCTGCCATGTAGGGGAACCTGCAGCTGTTCGTCCAGCTTTGCTCGCTGAACCATTGTGCCACCTCATTCCCGCAGCTGACTCCTGTCTTAAACTCTGTCACAGAAGCTTGTAAAGCACAGTGAAGCTGGCTGGACCCTGAACCAAGAACAGTTACATGACAAAGTACATTGTGGTTCTGTCCCACTGGTCCTTCCCAGAAGGACCCCAGGGACATTTTAAGACCCATTGCTCCCTTGGAGCTGAAGTCAAGTAACCTTAAACTGTTGTGGCCATACTGACCACTCTCCTGTCAGTATCCAGAGTGCACCCCTTTTCTTTCTTTGAAACAGTCTGTCCTCTGCATTCCTTTACAGAGTGGGTTGTAACTCAGTAGTATTTCTAGAAGTGCTTGTTTTGACATAAATAAAGCAGATATTTTTGAAACAACCTTGACTGGACAGTCCCTTTTATTATTGGGTAATAATTGGATTTTCGCTGTGTTGCAACTAACCAACGATCCACAATCTTTAAGTGATAAGCCTGCTGTTCCGTCCATGTTACCAAAATTGGACAAGGAGGTTTATAATGTTCTTGTTATTCAAATATGTTTGAATCCCTTCTCGTGTTCTAGTGGTGTGGGGCGGATTGATGGTTTAGAAACCGAAGTTGATTTGTCACGCACATGAAGACATGAGGGGGCATTTTAAGTAACGCACAAGGCACACTGATCACAGAGGCACAGATCGAGAATAAAGTATCTTTCGTTTGTTTACTGACAAAAAGTATCTTGTTGGAGGAATAATCCATTCCCGCTCTATTCAATAAGCCCAGGAGGCGCAATATGCGTTCCTAACAGATAACGTCATATCGCCCATGTTCGTTCCTTGTTCTAGCTAGAAACACAATGCAATGTCTGTGAAACAATAATATTTAAAGCCTAATACAAGTGAGCCATGCATATTGTCGGTTGCCGTAAACAAGCTATTATCCACTGGACCACCATCCTTTGTTGTAACAGTTGAAGGCATCTACTGAATTCAAACATACCTCAACCTTATACTTAAAACACGTGTGTATACGTGCGTTATAAATACTATATCATACCTTCATATAATACTTCTCTGGCTGCTTAAGTTTATCTAGGCTGCCCGGATTTTTAGAAACATCCTACGAATGCCCAATATTTTTCTGGGCTTCAAGTTTAACAATATGTTATCCGGTGAGAATGAATACTTAAAGCATCATTCCATTACATAGACATTGTAAGCAGTGAAACCAACAACCCAGTTCTTTAAAACAAAACTGCATCCCTGGCCATCAATTTACAATAGTATTCCAAGGCACCAAGTGTGCCATGTATGTACAATAAAGCCCTTTGTTCATAATGTGCTGTGGAACTGAAATGTGCACTTAGCAACCTGAGCCTTAATCCAGCGCTGCACACGCACATCTCTTCTTACTTAAATAAAGTGTGTGTTGTCCTTAGTGGGCCTGTAAATAAGTGAACATGGAGCCAGAGGGCACTTAACAACCTCTTTATTCCAACATGAACTCAGAACTGCCTGTTCCGTTTTTACTCCTCCCCTTTGACCTCCTACGTCAGACAAACACACCCTGCAACTTTGGTGCCTCTGCCTTAAAGCGGCAGAGGGAGGTAATACCACCCCCGAAAAATGTTCGAACGTCCTGTTTAACACTTTTCAACCCAGTGGGACGGTTTATGAATCACATGCTGGGGTCTGGCATTTCTGTCACCTGACCCTTCTGCCTCTGGCGACTTGGTCGCACCACTCCTCAGTGACTGGTCTCGCTGGATGGGACGCATAGGTCATCATGTGGCTCTCTCAGTTCCGGGTCCGGTTTTGGAGGGAGAGATTCACAGTCCTCTCTCTTGATATGGCATTTGAACAAGGAGCTGTTCCTCGTGACTTCCCTGTCTTCATTTTGGGTTGTCACCATCGTTCCTTTGACTGCAATGACGTTCATGGTTTTCGGGGCATATCAGGAGTCTGTCTTTTTGGTCATTGGCTGTTGGACAAGGACTTCATCCCCAACTTGGAAGTCCTTGGGCACTGCTCTGCGCCTAAGGTCTGACTCGTGTTTGGTTCTTTCTTTCCTCTCAGGGTCTCGCTGGATAACTTTGTCATTCTCATCCCCTGCGTTAGGGAGAATTCTCCAGAATGGCAATTTCCCTTACCTACTGAATCCCTCAGCAGCTTTGCTGGATTTCTAGGATTTATGTTTTTCACCAGTGTGAGCCTTTTCCCCACTCTTACATGTGTTTTGCTGTGTGGTTTAAATTTTTTTTGTGTTCATAGACTATGGAGTCTCACCTACTCCATGGCCATCATCTTTTTACTATGTGTCACACAGCACCTCTAGTTCAGTGACACAGGGTTGTCTTTTTTGTAGACTTCCCAATCTGAACTCCATTTGCTGAGGCTGATTACTGTCCCCAGAACATGTAAAGTTGCCATTGACTTTATTAGTCTTTTTAAATTCACAGACCCAGTACAAACTATCTTAAATAGAGTACTGGAAAGGGTTACTAGTTATCCCTGTTTGTCTATCTCTCAAGGAACATTATTTCATTCCCCTTTCTTTAAAATTTGGCTGGTGGCAGTGGTATCTACCATTTTTTCCCTCCCATGGTCTATGAAAATAGCCTAGGTACTGTTCTAAGCTAAGTTAGTAGCCTTGAACTTTAATCCGCTAGACCCCTTTTATTTTATTTTGGTTCTGGCTGGGTTTATTCACCATTTCTTTTTGTAAAGGTCTTTCTCGTGTTTTACTCTGCGTGCCAAACCAGATTTGGTTCCTTTGTTCGCCGTCCTTATCCTGCACAGAAGCCCTACTTAAGCACCTGAATGTCTGAGAGGGAAAGGATGTGAGGGAGGGATTTGCGACTCCCTGCACAGGGTCTCCTTGGCGATCCATATCCCACTCTGTATGATTGGCTGTGGTGACTGTCCCGCCAGGACAGCCACCCTGCTGTGTGATTGACAGCCAAGCTGTGTGAATGGGGGGAAAACTGCATAAAAAGCGGGTTTCTGGGACTTGGAAGGCAGAGTCATCACTGGATCGAGTGAACCCAAGAGAAGCTGAAAGAAGAGGACCACTACCATGCCTGAACCTCCCGGTGAAGCACTGTTGCGGGTCTGAATCTCCAAACTTCGGCGACAGAGAAGATCTGCAAGGCATCTTCTTCCCTTGAGCTGGTGGGACCAACCAGTTCGCCAAACACCAAGCCAGGCCTCCATCCTCTGGTCAAATTTGCTGTGCACAGCTACAGTGAACCGGATTGCCAGGAGGACCGGACCCTGCTTGGGTTTTAAGGAGCGCACCTTTAATTTGTAGCTTTGCTCCGCTGCTGGTTTATTACCTGGGCAGTGCAGGACCCTCCAGTCTTCCACTTTCTTGTCAGTCTGACAGTCGCTTCAGGAACCGTGAGCCTGCAGGATCTGCCAAGAACTTTTGCCTCAGCTACAGCATTTTTCTGCTCTAAAGATACTGTGCAAACCCAGTTGTTCGTTCCGTCTGACCGCGGTGAAAGTGTTTGAAATCTTAAGCCGATCCGAGGGCTTGTCCTTCTCTACTCTTTTAAGTAACTTTTCTTCCGACAAACTTCGCTTCGAACTCTTGGCAAAGACTTAACCGCAAACTACTCTGAACTGTGTGATCCTCAGCAAAAACTCTGAGCCATAAACATTGGGCCAGGCCTATTGAATTGAATCCTCATTGTAGCGAGCCTTGTCTAGATTGCCCTGCCTACTTACCTGTTCGTCCTGCCTAATTGTGAATAACCTTGTTTTTCCCTCCCTCTTTAAATTACGGAGTGCCATTTTGCTCACACTTCATTTTGAGCTTAACTTGTCCAGAATTCATTTGGTTTTGTGTAGTATAATAAGAGTGTGATTTTCTGCTGCTTTACTTTAGTGATCTGTTTTACTAATGATGTGTAAATAAATGTATATTCTTTTACTCAGAAACCTTGAGTCAGTGCTTGCTTGAACCATAGTAATTGCTGTCCTTTGTGTAACTTCTGATACTGCTCACTTTACTCTTGAGATATGTCTGGCTACCCAGCCATCACTACCACTTTACTGTGTAGTACAGGATTGTACCAAAGGTGAACTTGTACTGTCATGTATAGTCTTAATTGTGTGTGGTGTCCCAAAAGGGTACTGCATATGATTCTGCCAAACACTGGTGTACAGAGGTGAGAATCAAGTATAGTGATTGCACTTAGAGTGCATATATTACCTTGGATCAACTAACCACAAGGCTAAACATCACAAAAAAAATGTTTTTAATCATGTCTGATATGGAAAGCTACAGTCAGGAGACCCTCCTTAGTTACACTGTTGATTATCTAAAAAATCTGTGTAGAGATAGGATTCTCTTTGTTAAAGGCAAAACAAAAAGTCAGAATTAATTGAAAGGTTGTTAGAGAAACAAAGTCTGGAGAGTGGGTCTGAAATACCTAACCCTCCAGCACACGTGGAAAATAATGAGGATGATAATGTGTCAGATATTATTGATGAGTTAGATGAGGCAGAGGTGACTCACAATGTAGGCCTTACTGTTTCACTACCTTCTCGGCAACCTCAACCTTTATCCACTGGGGCCCCTACAGGTCCGACACTCAGTCCTGAATTAATTGCTCTAGAAAAGATGAGGCTTGTATTGGAATTTAAAGGTATACATGCTCAAACTGAACAAAAGCATCAAGAACTTAAGCTAAAAAAAATGGAGTTGAATCATGCCTTAGAAATGAAAAAGTTGTCTTTAGAAAATCCTTCCCTCCCAGAGTCTTCTCGGTCTTCCAGTCCTAAGAGACCCTGTATGCCTAAAGACATTGTTGGTATGTATGAGGCTATCCTTGATACTTTGTATTGGTTGGCAATGTTTGAATATAACCATGGGATTCAAGACATTACAGGGACTCAGTTACTTCCTTGGCTCTTCTCTAGGCTACCCACTGTTGCAGCTGATGTTGTGATGTAGTTGGGAGAGGTGTATAGGATGGATTATGAGTGTGTGAAGCTAGCTTTAATTGCTATATTTGGGAAGACCCCTTCCCAGTACCTGAAGAGGTTTGGTTAAGGGTTACAGAGTAAACACTTATGAAGGTATGAGAAATCTTGTTATGTTGGAGCCAATTTATGATGCCTGCTCTCCTGAGCTCAGACAGCACTTGGCTGATTCTAAGGAGACAGATCCCAAGAAGTTAGCTAAGGCTGCTTACTTGTGGGTTGCCAACAGGGCTACTCACAAGGATTCAGTGCAACTCAGAAGAAGGATGAGGGAAAACAGCCAGAGAAAGATAACAAGGAGAACTCTAATGCCTCTAATCCAAAAGAGGGCCCCATACAGCTACGTAAGGGTAAACCACAAGGGAATCCGAATCAGGCTAGTGTACCATCTGGACCCAAACCAGATGGAGGTCAGAACAAGCCCCCATTCATCAAAACATTTGGGAAATGTTATGTCTGTGGGTCAACTGGCCATGTGAAAGGGGATCCCAGATGTAAGGGTATACCTTCAGGGGTCCACACTGTCTCCTTAGCCTTCTCCCCAGAGGAAGAAGTACCTATGGCAAGTGAAAACTTTCACCCACTGGCTGATGAACCCATGAAAGTCTCAGCTAGTGTTTCTTTCGTGTCCCTGGATTTGTGGGTACAACAGAATTTAGATGTATATTATTCTATCCCAGATAATACTAAATAATATTATTAAGATAGTTTTCTTGTGAATGTACAGGAGATCCGTGCCATCAGAGACACTGAAGCCAGCATAACTGTGGTTGATGAAACATTTTTCAGGGTGGAGGATGTTGCAAAGGCACCCAAATGCCTAACCAAGTTAGCTGGATGCCCTGTGCAAATGCTTCCCCAGTTACCAGCTTTCATCCAGTGTAATGATATGACTGTCAAAATACCTGTTAGTGTGAAGAGTGAAGTGCCTGGGAGAGTCCTGTCTGGTAATGACTTAAATTCTCTTGTAGTTGTGTCTAGCAACCCCAGGCCTCCCAGTAAAAGGAAACAGGATCTCACTAGGCCTGCAAGGGAGAGGAACTTGAGAGGATCTCCAGGGGAAGAGATAGAATAAGCTATCACCCCCAGTCCACAGGAATTGCTCACTGCTATTTCAGGAAAGAAAGAGGCAAAGGGGATACCCAAGACCTCCAGGAAGAAAGTAGATAGCACTCCTGTGCTGCCAACAAGGACATCCACAAGATTGTCCAAAGTCAAATGCGTGGCTCCTCCACCTGCTGAAGCTGAGTGTGAGGTACAACCATGTGTGGTTGATCCAGTCTCTGAAGAGTCATACCTGGAAGAAGACTTAACTTTAGGTGGAGATCTGGATCCTGTTGACTATCCTGAGCAGCAGTCTTTACTGGCAGAAGGTGGACCCAACAAGGCAGACTTCAGCTGAGGACGATAAGAGTGTCCTACTCTTGAAGGTCTTCGACAACAGGCAGCTTCTCTGCTTGAAAGGTAAGAAGCTGGGAAGCATAGGTTGCACTGGGAAGATGGCCTCTTCTACAGTGAACCGACTGAATCTATCCCCGGGGAGTACAAAAGACTTGTAATGCCCCTAGAAAACAGACTCCATTCCTACATTTGGCCAATGAGATACATTTGGCTGGTCATTTGAGTTTCAAAAAGACCAACGAAAGGCTCTCCTTTTACTTCTACTGGCCTAATATGGGTTCAGAAGTTGACAAATTCTGTAGGAGCTGTCACACTTGCCAAACCTCTGGCAAGAGTGGAGCCAAGAATGTGGCACCCCTTGTGCCTCTCCCAGTGGTGGGAGTTCCTTTTGAGAGAGTGGGCATCAACATTGTTGTTCCCCTTGACCCTCCCACATCTTCAGGAAACAGGTTTATCCTGGTTGTAGTAGACCATGCTACTAGGTATCCTGAAGCAATACCTATGAGGACTGTTACGGCTCAGGCTGTGCCTAAGGCTCTACTTGGTATTTTTACCAGAGTAGGGTTTCCTAAGGAAGTGATATCCAACAGGGCATCCAATTTTATGTCCCACTACATGCAAGCAATTTGAAAAACTGTGGTGTCACTTAAACGTTCTCTACAGCCTTCCATCCACAGACAAATGGACGGGTAGAGAGGTTTAATTGTACTATGAAGAGCATGATAGGTGCTTTAGAGGAACCCATTCAAAGAAAGTGGGACCTTCGACTGCCATGGCGTCTCTTTGCTTATAGAGAGGTCTCTCAGGAGGGAGTGGGAGACAGTCCCTTTGAAATTCTCTATGGCCATCCAGTCAGAGGTCCATTGGCCCTGATCAAGGAGGGGTTGGATATTGCTCCTTCCCCCAAGGCAGTCAGAGTGGCTGATTATGTGATAGGTCTCCGGAGGAGAATGTCACACATGATGGCAGAAGCTAGTGATAAATAAGACTCTGGTTAAACATTGGCATGACCAGAAGGCCAGCATGGTTGAGTTTACTGAAGACCAGCTTGTACTAGTTATGGTACCAACAAGGCAGAGGGCCTTGCAGGACTAATGGATAGGACCCTTCAAGGTTGTGGGCAAACTTGGAAAGGTGAACTATCTGGTGGACTTAAGACTAAGGAGGCTCCCAGAGTCTTTCACACCAACCGTTTGAAGCATATGTCTCGAGACCAGAAGTGGGAGCTTTGCTTCTAGCTTCAGCTCAAGAGTAGGTGGAGAGTGAACCTCTACCTGACCTTCTCAGAGGCCACCCTTTGGATAAGAACACGGAAGGAGTTATTCTCTCTTCTAATCTGACATCTGAGCAACAGCATGAGTGCAGGTGTCCGTTAAGTCAGTTTTCCTCCCTGTTTTGACTTTCACCAGGTTTGACACCTTGGGGTCAGCATGATATTCTCACTGGTGACTGTTTACCTGTGAAAAGCAGAGGTTACAGAATGTCAGAACATGTGAGATCCCACATAAAGCAAGAGGTCAACAAGATGCTTGATCTTGGGGTTATAGAGCCATCTACAAGTCCATGGTCTAGTCCAGTTGTTCTAGAACCAAAGGCAGGATCCAAGGAGCTGAGATTCTGTGTGGACTATAGAGCTCTAAATGCAGTCAATAAGACTGATGCCCATCCTTTACCAAGGACAGATGAACTGGTGGATAAACTTGGTGCAGCCAAGTACATCAGTACATTTGATCTGACGTCAGGCTATTGACAAATAACCCTGACAGACCATGCCAAGGAGAAAACTGTATTTTCAACCCCAGCAGGCCTCTACCAGTTTAAGGTTACGCCTTTTGGATTAAATAATGCATCCGCTACATTCCAAAGGATGGTCAATCAAGTTCTGAATGGGATGGAGGACTTCTACATGGCATACTTGGATGACATTGCAGTGTTCAGCCCCACTTGGAAAGAGCATATTGATCACTTAGGATGTGTTTTGCAGGCTCTTGAGCAGGCCCATCTGACCATAAAGGCAAGCAAATGTCAAATTGGTCAGAGCAAAGTGGTCTACTTTGGTCATGAGGTAGGAGGAGGTGAAATTAGGCCATTGCCTAGCAAAGTATACGCTGTACAAAACTGGACCACCCCTACTACTCAAACCCAAGTGAGTGCCTTCTTAGGTCTCACTGGGTACTACAGCAATTTCATTGAGAAATATGGGTCCATAGCTTCTCCTTTAAATGTAGACTCCTCTCCAAAATTCCCTAAAAAGGTTAGATGGAATGAAGAGTGCACACAAGCCTTTGAAGAGAGCCCTTTGTCAAGCTCCAGTCCTAAGAGCTCCTGATTATCACTAACCCTTCATTGTGCAAACAGATGCATCCAATACAGGTATAGGTGCAGTCCTTAGTCAACTGGATGAGAAAGGTAGGGAGCCCCCCATTTGCTTCATCAGTGGAAACTGTTAGGCGGAAACCTGTGCAGTTCCCTCTGGGACCACTGCAAAAGATTTAGGACTACAGGTGTTGCGATGAACCCACTTGGTAGCAGTCTGTACCACACAGATTCAATTGGTAGCTGTGGCTGAGCAGTCAGACTTCTCTCAAGAAAAGTTGGTCAGTATAGGGAGTATACAAGATAGGACAATTCTTTGCAGCAAAACAAGCAAACACGCAACGAGGCTTAGTATAAAGATAGTAAGTTATTTATTTATAACAGAACGTCTATGAAAAACACTAAAGCAAACCACGGCAAACAAATCAAAACACAATTACTCTGCGGAATGGAAAACGCTCAATCCCCCTGAACAAACTATTGACAACTCTAGGTTCTAACGGTACCACTTATTTTCAGACAGAGGTGTATACCTCAACCTAGATGACACTCAATATTAGTGAGGTTGGGAGAGAAAAGGCAGGCAGGTAATGAAGTCAACACGGTTCACACTGAAGCGGATAAAGATGCAAGGCAGGAAGGCAGTAATCACGATAGTCATAAAGTTCAGCGGCCAGGCCCACTCGGGGAGAGGCAAGGCACGATGTCCCAGAAAGTCTTTACGGAGGATGCCTTCAAGTCTTTGTTAGCAAATTGTTTAGCGACAGATCGAACCAGTTCAGAACACAAAGAATGAGAAAAGCTTGGAGGTAACCCAACGGAACGGAGAGGAATCAGATACCTCACTCGAACCGATCGGAAAAGGGAAGCCAGGCGGTTACGGTACCTTGTTGTGAAGTCAGCTCCGGCGGGGGCAGTTGTTCCTGGTGGTGGATGCACGATGGGTCTTGGCTAAGAGGAGAGCTGCACTCGTCGTCGAAGAAAAGGTAGTCCGGTGCACCACCAGGGAAGAAACCAGCCGCGGAGTGCTCCTTCACAAGGCACCACCTTTCGGTCGTGGTACAGGGGTAGTGGCTATCCGGTTGCCGGGTGCTCTGCACGGGCAATTCGACCACTGCGTCCTGGGGCGAATCAAAAAGCACAAAGAAAGACTGGTTGTTCCCACCAGCCAGGGGAAGAGACTCTCCGGCAGGGAGATCTCCTCTGTCGTCGGGAGGTTAGGAGACGGTTCTACAGGGCTCCACCGAGGTGTCGTCGTGTAGGTCGGCTCAAGGTTACCCTCGTCGGATTCTTTAGGTCCTGTGGCGACTTCTGAAGATCCAGTCCCAAAAGCCCTGCTTTTATGCAGACGACCCCCATTCATTCAGCCTAGCTGTCAATCAACACATGCTAAGTGGTGAGCGGGAAGGCTCACCACCTGGGCCAATCACTCCAGAGTGCGACCTGAGTTGGCAAGGCAACTCGGTCCAGGGTGTCTAAACCCCCTCACACACCCCTGAGGTAACCCAGACAGAATGGCACCACTTTGGAGGGTCTCTGTCCAGAGGCCCGCCAAAAGTGGAACAAAGGGCTCAACCTTCGGTTTCGGAGTTACAGAGACGAACACAGACGCCATTTTACAAACCGAGTTCTGGCAGAAAATACCACTCGATAAACTTATTTAAGATAAGTAGATCGGGGGTACGCTAGAGATTAATGAGGAAAAGTATCAATCTCCAACAATGGGACGAATCCCATAGGGTTATGCTCGGGGTCGAACATAACAAGTAGTTTCCACTGCCACCAGCCAAAACTCGACGAGGGGGGACGGGACAGTGCCCCCTCGAGTAACAGATCCAGGAGTAATCGAATTACTCCTACTAGCACGTCCACAATAAGATGGTTGGTACTAGTTCTGTTAGCAAATTTAGGTCTAGTAAAGCCAATGGTGACTTTACATGCCCGGGGAGACAGTAGTCAGTCCCCGGGTATGGAGTCTATGGTGGGGGGACCCGCTAGGGCGCCCCCATGTCACGACACGTAGGGTGCAGTGTGACACACATAGAAAAACATATGAGACCCTATGGAGTAAAAGACCCCATAGCCCATCGAACACATTGACATATCAAAGGAATTACACATATACATGTCCAAGAGTGGGAGAAAAAGCGTCACACTCTTGGCAGGATGGAAAAACATACTCCAGAAATCCAGCAAAGCTGCTGGGGGACTCACTAGGTTAGGAAATTCAGCCTAAACAGAGAATTCTCCCTAACACTCGCCCCCCCCCCCCCCAGACTAAGGGACAGGAGGATTTAATCCACTCCTGGATGAATCTCATACCTCTAGTCGATGACATACATCCTAGAGAGACCATCAGCATTTTGGTGGTGACACCCTGACCTGTGCTCAATGGTGAAATCAAACCCTTGCAGGCAGATCGACCATCTCAATAGTTTTGGGTTTTCCCCTTTCATTTGCATTAACCATCTCAAGGGTTGGTGGTCAGTCTGAATAACAAAAGTAGAACCATACAAGTACGGCCTAAACTTCTTAGGAGCCCACACGATAGCAAAGCACTCTCTTTCGATTGTTGCCCACCTTGTTTCAGGATCCTTCAGCTTGCGGCTGATGAAGCAAACGGGGTGCTCCCTACCTTTCCCATCCAGTTGACTGAGTACGGCACCTATCCCTACATTGGAAGCGTCTGTCTGCACAATGAAGTGTTGGCGGTAATCAGGAGCTCTGAGTACTGGGGCTTGGCAAAGAGCCTTTTTCAGGTTTTCAAAAGCCTGATTGCACTCCTCGTTCCATTTAACCTTTTTAGGAAATTTGGGCGAGGAGATGACATTCAGTGGAGAAGCTATGGTCCCATAGTTCTCTATGAAATTCCTGTAATACCCAGTGAGACCTAGAAAGGCTCTCACCTGGGTCTGAGTAGTCGGTGTTGTCCAATTTTGTACAGCTTCGATCTTGCTGGACAAAGGCCTTATTTCTCCACCGCCTACCTCATGCCCAAGATAGACTACCTTACTCTGTCCAATTTGGCATTTGCTCGCCTTTATGGTCAGATTGGCTCATCCAAGAGCCTGCAAAACATCTCTCAGGTGGGTTACATGTTCTTCCCAGGAATTGCTGAACACTGCAATGTCATCCAAGTATGCCATGCAGAAGTCATCCATCCCATTCAGAACCTGGTTTACCATCCGTTGAAACGTAGCAGGTGCATTCTTTAGTCCGAACGGCATTACCTTAAACTGGTATAAGCCGACGGGGGTAGAAAATGCAGTTTTCTCCTTGGCATGGTCGGTCAAGGCTATTTGCCAATAGCCTGACGTTAAGTCAAATGTGCTGAGGAACTTGGCGGCGCCAAGTTTATCCACCAACTCATCTGTTCTTGGCAAAGGGTGGGCATCAGTCGTGGTGACTGCGTTAAGAGCTCTGTAATCCACGCAGAATCTAAGTTATTTAGATCCGGCCTTTGGCACTAACACAACTGGGCTAGACCATGGACTAGTAGAGGGCTCTATTACCCCGAGATCAAGCATTTTGCTGACCTCACCTTTGATGTGGGTTCGTACGTTTTCTGACATGCGGTATCCTCTGCTTTTGACAGGCAGACAGTCACCAGTGAGTATGTCGTGCTGGCCCCAAGGGGTCAAGCCTGGTGAAAGCGAGAACAGAGAGGCAAACTGATTCAACATAGACTTGCACTCCTCTTGTTGCTCGGGTGTCAGATTGGAGGAGAGATTCACTCCTTCAATTTTTTCATCTAAAGGTAAGCCTCTGAGGAGATCCGGAAGAGCTTCGCTCTCTTCTTCTTCCTCGGATGATGCTAGAAGCAACGCTCCTACATCAGGTCGTGAGACATACGCTTTAAGTCGGTTGGTGTGAAAGACTGTCGGAGCCTCCTTGGGATTGCCCAAGTCCACCAGATAGTTAACCTCACCGAGTTTACCCACTACTCGGTAGGGTCCCATCCATTTATCTTGCAAGGCCCTCTGCCTTGTTGGGATCATAACGAGAACGAGCTGGTCTTGAGCGAACTCAACCATGTTAGCCTTTTGATCGTGCCAGTGCTTGACCAATGCTTGTCCAGCTTTCAAGTTATCACTCGCTTCTGTCATCAAGTGCGACATTCTCCTCCGGAGACCTATCACGTAGTCAGTCACTCTGACTGGCTTGGGGGAAGGAGCACTCTCCAACCCCTCCTTAATCAGGGCCAATGGACCTCTGACGGGATGACCATAGAGTAGTTCGGAGGGAGAGTAACCTACTCCCTCCTGAGGGACTTCTCTATAAGCAAAGAGAAGGCATGGCAATAGAAGGTCCCACTTACGCTTAAGGGGTTCTTCTAGAGCACCTATCATGCTCTTCATGGTTCGGTTGGACCGTTCTACCAACCCATTGGTTTGTGGGTGGTAAGCCGTTGAGAACTTGTAAGTTACTCTGCAGGTTTTCCACATGGCTTTCATGTAGTGGGACATAAATTTTGACCCCCTGTCAGAGATTACTTCCTTAGGAAATCCGACCCTAGTAAAAATACCAAGGAGGGCCTTAGCCACAGCCGGAGCTGTAACAGTCCTCATAGGAATTGCCTCAGGATACCTAGTAGCATGGTCTACTACAACAAGTATAAACCTGTTGCCTGAGGAGGTTGGAGGATCAAAGGGACCAACAATATCAATCCCTACTCTCTCAAATGGGACTCCCACAACGGGGAGAGGCACTAATGGTGCCACATTCTTGGACCCAACCTTACTAGAGATCTGGCAGGTATGGCAGCTTCTGCAGTGCTTTTCTACTTCGGCCCCCATCTTTGGCCAATAAAAGTAGAGCGAGAGCCTTTCCTTAGTCTTCTTGAAACTCAAGTGACCAGCCAAAGGAATCTCGTGGGCTAACTGCAAGAACTGTGGTCTGTTCTCTTGGGGTACTACAAGGCGTTTGTAGTCTCCAGGTGCAGACTCGGTTGGTTCACTGTAGAAGAGGCCATCTTCCCAGTGCAACCTATGTTTCCCAGGCTCTTGCCCTTCAGCCTGAGCTTCTGCCTGATGGCGAAGACCTTCCAGAGTTGGACATTCTCTCTGTCCCTTACTGAAGTCTGCCCTGCTGGGTCCACCTTCTGCCAGTAACGACTGCAGCTCAGTATGGTCAACAGGATCCAGATCTCCAATGAGTTCTTGGCCTTCCATTAGCTCTTCCTCAGAGTCTAATTCTACCATACAGGGTTGTACCTCCCTCTCAGCCTCAGCTGGAGGTGGAGTTACAGGTGTGACGTTGGACAACCGCGGGGAAGTCAGTGTCGGCGGCATTGGAGTGCGGGCTGCTGGTTTCGGGTTAGAAGTTTTAGGTTTCCCTTTGGCTTCTGTTTTCTTAGAGACAGCGGCTGCCAATTCCAATGGCGCAGGAGTGATTTCCTTCTTCATCATCTCCCCGAGAGTACCACGCATGGTCCTCTCTCTTGCAGGTCTGGTTAGCTCCTGTAACCGTTTACTAGGAGGTCTGGGAGTATGCGATACAACTCCGAGAGTTTTCAAATCGTTACCCAACAGTACACGTCCTGGTACCTCACTCTGTATGCTGACAGGTATCTTCACAGTCATGTCGTTACACTGGATGAGAACTGGTAATTGGGGAAGCATTTGCACAGGCCCTCCAGCTAACTTGGTGAGGCGTTTGGGTGCCTTAGCAACATCCTCAGCCTGAAAAAACGATTTATCCACCACAGTTATGCTGGCCCCAGTGTCCCTAATGGCAGGAGTCTCCTGACCATTCACCTGGACACTGTCCTTATAATACTCTTTAGTACTATCGGGGATATAATTATAGACATCTAAATTCTGTTGTTCCCACAACCCCAGAGATACTAAAGAAACGCTGGCTGAGACTCCAATGGGTTCGTCAGCTAGCAGTAGAAAGTTTCCACTTGCCATTTGGACTTCCTCTTCTGGAGCGAAGGCTAAGGAGACAAGCTGGACCCCTGAAGGTTTACCCTTACATCTGGGATCTCCTTTCACATGGTCAGTCGAGCCGCAAACAAAGCATTTACTGAATGCTTTCTGGAATGCAGGCTTGTTCTGACCTCCTTCTGGTTTGGCACCAGAAGACACACTATTCTGCAGTGGTTTTCCCGGTGGCTTACCCTTCTGGTTTTGTTTGGGGCCCTCTTTGGAATGTGAGTTATTCGAATTCTCCTTTGAGTCTTTTTTAGGCTGTTTTCCCTCATCCTTTTTCTGAGTTGCCCCAGAATCCTTGTGAGTAGCCTGGTTGGCAACCCACAAGTCAGCAGCCTTAGCTAGAGCCCTGGAATCTAATTCCTTCGAATCAGCCAAGTGCTGTCTGAGCTCAGGAGAACAGGCATCATAAATCGACTCCAACATAAAAAGATTTCGCATACCCTCGTAAGTGTCAACTCTGTAACCCTTAATCCATCCCTCTAAGTTTTTCAACCCTTCACTCACCCAGGTAGCCCAAGGGGTACCATCATGCTTTTTGAGGGTTCTAAACCTCTTAAGATACTCGGAAGGGGTCTTCCCGAATCTAGCTATCAAGGCTAGTTTCACACTTTCGTAATCCGTCTTATCCGCCTCCCCCAATTCCATTACCACATCAGTCGCAACAGGAGGGAGCCTAGAGAACAACCAGGGAAGCAACGCATTCCCGGTGATGTCCTGGAGCCCACGATTGTATTCAAACAGTTTCAACCAATCCATCACATCCAGTCTCGGTTCATACATACCCACTAATTCCTTCGGCATCCGGGGTCTTTTGGGACTGGAGCTCCTAGAGGAACCAGAGGAGAGAGAAGCACTTTCCATAGACAACTTTTTCATTTCTAACTCGTGATTAAGCTCTATTTCTCTGAGTCTCAACTCAGCTTGCTTCTGCTCAGCCTGGGCATTCATCCGTCTGAACTCGAGCTCTTGGTTGCGTTCAGATTGAGCCAAGAACCGTTTATATTCTAATTCGAGCTTCATTTTTTCAAGTTCAAAATAAGCAGGGTTACTTGTGGGACCTGGTATGGGCCCGTTAGGCACAGCTGGTAAGGCAGGTAGAGGAGCGGGAGAGACAGTTTCATTAGCCTCGCCGTCCTCGTCAGCCTCTTCATCGCTATCATCAGAATTACGATTCAGATCAACACCATTACTGTTATCTACAGTTGCTGGAGAGTTTGGTTCCTCTGAACCAGTACCCAGACTTTGGTTCGCCAGCAATCTCTCTATCAGTTCTAACTTCTTGCCTTTTACAGAAAGATTCTCTTGTCTACAGAGAGCTCGCAGACTCTCAGTATTTTGACCCGACAAAGACTCTTGGCTGTAAACTTCCATCGTAGACATGTTTTTTGAAAGTTGCTTTTTGTGCAAAGTTTTGTGGTTAGTTGTCCTACAGCGTCGAAAAGCACTCTAAACTGTATACTCGATACTAATCCCACCGCTGTACACTAGTGTTAGGCGGAAACCTGTGCAGTTCCCTCTGGGACCACTGCAAAAGATTTAGGACTACAGGTGTTGCGATGAACCCACTTGGTAGCAGTCTGTACCACACAGATTCAATTGGTAGCTGTGGCTGAGCAGTCAGACTTCTCTCAAGAAAAGTTGGTCAGTATAGGGAGTATACAAGATAGGACAATTCTTCGCAGCAAAACAAGCAAACACGCAACGAGGCTTAGTGTAAAGATAGTAAGTTATTTATTTATAACAGAACGTCTATGAAAAACACTAAAGCAAACCACGGCAAACAAACCAAAACACAATTACTCTGCGGAATGGAAAACGCTCAATCCCCCTGAACAAACTATTGACAACTCTAGGTTCTAACGGTACCACTTATTTTCAGACAGAGGTGTATACCTCAACCTAGATGACACTCAATATTAGTGAGGTTGGGAGAGCAAAGGCAGGCAGGTGATGAAGTCAACACGGTTCACACTGAAGCGGATAAAGATGCAAGGCAGGAAGGCAGTAATCACGATAGTCATAAAGTTCAGCGGCCAGGCCCACTCGGGGAGAGGCAAGGCACGATGTCCCAGAAAGTCTTTACGGAGGATGCCTTCAAGTCTTTGTTAGCAAATTGTTTAGCGACAGATCGAACCAGTTCAGAACACAAAGAATGAGAAAAGCTTGGAGGCAACCCAACGGAACGGAGAGGAATCAGATACCTCACTCGAACGGATCGGAAAAGGGAAGCCAGGCGGTTACGGTACCTTGTTGTGAAGTCAGCTCCGGCGGGGGCAGTTGTTCCTGGTGGTGGATGCACGATGGGTCTTGGCTAAGAGGAGAGCTGCACTCGTCGTCGAAGAAAAGGTAGTCTGGTGCACCACCAGGGAAGAAACCAGCCGTGGAGTGCTCCTTCACAAGGCACCAACTTTCGGTCGCGGTACAGGGGTAGTGGCTATCCGGTTGCCGGGTGCTCTGCACGGGCAATTCGACCACTGCGTCCTGGGGCGAATCAAAAAGCACAAAGAAAGACTGGTTGTTCCCACCAGCCAGGGGAAGAGACTCTCCGGCAGGGAGATCTCCTCTGTCGTCGGGAGGTTAGGAGACGGTTCTACAGGGCTCCACCGAGGTGTCGTCGTGTAGGTCGGCTCAAGGTTACCCTCGTCGGATTCTTTAGGTCCTGTGGTGACTTCTGAAGATCCAGTCCCAAAAGCCCTGCTTTTATGCAGACGACCCCCATTCATTCAGCCTAGCTGTCAATCAACACATGCTAAGTGGTGAGCGGGAAGGCTCACCACCTGGGCCAATCACTCCAGAGTGCGACCTGAGTTGGCAAGGCAACTTGGTCCAGGGTGTCTAAACCCCCTCTCACACCCCTGAGGTAACCCAGACAGAATGGCACCACTTTGGAGGGTCTCTGTCCAGAGGCCCGCCAAAAGTGGAACAAAGGGCTCAACCTTCGGTTTCGGAGTTACAGAGACGAACACAGACGCCATTTTACAAACCGAGTTCTGGCAGAAAATACCACTCGATAAACTTATTTAAGATAAGTAGATCGGGGGTACGCTAGAGATTAATGAGGAAAAGTATCAATCTCCAACAATGGGACGAATCCCATAGGGTTATGCTCGGGGTCGAACATAACAAGTAGTTTCCACTGCCACCAGCCAAAACTCGACGAGGGGGGACGAGACAGTGCCCCCTCGAGTAACAGATCCAGGAGTAATCGAATTATTCCTACTAGCACGTCCACAATAAGATGGTTGGTACTAGTTCTGTTAGCAAATTTAGGTCTAGTAAAGCCAATGGTGACTTTACATGCCCGGGGAGACAGTAGTCAGTCCCCGGGTATGGAGTCTATGGTGGGGGGACCCGCTAGGGCGCCCCCGTGTCACGACACGTAGGGTGCAGTGTGACACACATAGAAAAACATATGAGACCCTATGGAGTAAAAGACCCCATAGCCCATCGAACACATTGACATATCAAAGGAATTACACATATACATGTCCAAGAGTGGGAGAAAAAGCATCACACTCTTGGCAGGATGGAAAAACAAACTCCAGAAATCCAGCAAAGCTGCTGGGGGACTCACTAGGTTAGGAAATTCAGCCTAAACAGAGAATTCTCCGTAACAGAAACCATAACAAGGTGGGCAACCATAGAGCGTGAATGTTTTGCCATTGTGTGGTCTCTGAAGAAGTTTAGACCATACTTGTATGTATCTACTTTTATGATTCAGACAGACCACCAGCCCTTGGTGGTTAATGCAAATGAAAGGGGAAAACCCAAAACTAATAAAATGGTCAATCTACCTGCATCGGTTTGATTTCACCATTGAGAACAGGTTGGGATGTCACCACCAAAATGCTGATGGTCTCTCTAGGATGTTTATAACCGACTAAAGTGAAGCAATTCATCCAGGAGTGGATTAAATCCTCCTGTCCCTTAGTCTAGGGGGGCGAGTGTTAGGGAGAATTCTCCAGAATGGCTACTTTCCCATACCTACGGAGTCCCTGTAACGCTCACCTGGTATCCACGGGGATATCACTCAGCCTGTTCTGACCTCTTACGACCTCAAACCCTTCCCTGGAGTCTTCTCGACTGGAGACTGGGCCTTAAACACAGGATTGGTAGAATTTAACTCCCTATTGTCTCTGTGTGCTTGAACCCCTCTTCCCCGAGGTCCACAGCTCACCTTGTTTTCTTGGAAAGTGTGCTCTCCGTCCTGCTTTCAGTGCAGGGGCGTGTTGATTGATGTAGGCTCGTTGCTGCCTAGTTACTTCATGGGCAAGAGTCCGACAGGTAAGTATAATGAGTCTTTTGAACAGTTCTCTAACTTCGTTCATTTCCTTCCTTCGATGATAGCCGGCGTCCGGGGATGGCGACGTGCTGCTGAGATGAGTAGCGCTGAAGGTGAGTGAGAGCGCGATGCACAATGCAACCCTTTTGTATTTGTATTGAACTGAGTTATTTTTCTGTGTCTTTTAGGTAGCGGAAAGTTTTCAGCATGGATGCCGGTTATGAAGAAGAAATGCGGTGAGTAAGCGCGGTATGCAGTGCCTCTAGATGTTTCCACACTAACCTGGAGTGTCTTTTCTCTCTTGCAGATGGATGAGAAGTTCCGGAGACAGAGTTCCCCCAGAGCGTCTGGGATTCAGGTAAGCGTTTGAAGCTTGTACAGTCTTTAAAAATAAGCGAAGATTTGCTGAATGCTTACTAATGCCTTTTTTCTGTTCTTTTCCCTTTTCTTTAGGAAGTGGCGTGCCGGGATGGGAATGACACCACCGAAAATGCCCGCAGAACAGAAGGAGCAATGAATGATGGGCAGAAGCGCCGCAAGGTAAGGCTGTTCTTAAAGGTGTTCTTGTTCTTGCAGGAGCTGAGCGCAGAAGAAAGATGCAGGCCTACTGGAGACCGATCCGAACATGGTGAGTGTCACGCTGCAGGTGCAGAAAACGCAAAGCATGTTTCTCAGCCTGGGCGTGGCTTAAATAGTCTCTGGGTATCCCAGGTGTCTCTGGGCTGAACCACACCCAAAAGACTAGACTGCACATGCAGGTCTGGGAACCGAAATATGTGGGGGCATCCATCTTGTCCCCATCAATGCACTACAAGTCCAATCCCCAATGTTATCCTATGGGAGTGAGTGAGTCTGGTGCCACAAGCGCCAAGTCTGACTCCAAGTGGGTCTTTGGAGGGATGGAGAGGCCCTTGAGGGCCGTGTAGGTGATCGTAGCCTGGCTCCAGCCTAACATCTTGGAGGGCTGGGACATGCGGGGCAATAATCATGACAGCACTCCCCCCCAAGGCCCCTCTCGATGTGGCTCTTCTGTCTGGTCCTGGTTTGTCTGGATGGTTTTGATGAAATCGTCTAAGCAAGCAAGGTGCATGGATGTACTCACAAGGCTCCCATGCCTTGTCTTGGGGACCATACCCCTTCCTGTCAACTAAGTAGTATAATTTGTATCTGACGTACTTTGAATCCAGGATGTCCTTGACTTCGAATTCTGGCTCCCCGGCGACTACTATTGGCTGCGGTGGCGTTGCTATCCAGGTCCCAGGTTGAACAGGTTTAAGGAGAGACATGTGGAACACAGGATTAATCTGCATGTTTGACGCCAAAGCTAGACTGACCGCCACAGGATTTATCACAGAGGTGATGGTGAATGGACCCAGGTATCTTGGACGGTAAGTTCAGGTTCCTTTAATGGACACGTGTTTAGACGCCAACCAGACGTTGTCTCCCACTTTGTAGTTGGGGGCTTTTGCTCGGTGTTGATCAGCAAACTTCTTTTGGCGATTCTTAGCTTGAAGTAGGTGTTCAGCTGCCCTTTTAAAGGTTTGAGAAATGGTTGTGTGCAAGGTTTTGACTGCTGGCATTTCTAGGGTTGTAGGAACGTCCAACTCAGAAGTATGTGGGTGCCTGCCTGCCATACATGGTATGGTGTCTGCCCAGTGCTGGTGTGTAGGGAATTATTATAAGCATATTCAGCTATCCATAATAGGTCGAACCAGCTTCCTTCAGCTTGGTGTGACATGCAACGCAGATACTGCTCGAGCGTCTGATTTGTCCTCTCAGTTTGACCATCCGCTTGGGGATGGTGACTGGTGGATAGCTGTATGTCAATCTGGGCCATAGAGCAGCATTTTCTCCAGAAGTTAGATACAAATTGAGTACCTAGGTCTGAGACCAAAACTGAAGGAGACCCATGGAGCCGTACGATGCCTTCAAGAAATACCTTTGCCAGAGTGGAAGCATTTGGGAGCCCCTTAAGAGGAATGAAATGTGCCATTTTTGAAAATAGGTCCACGACCACAAGAATAGTGTTAACCCCTTGACTGGGTGGTAAGTCAATAATAAAATCGAGGGACAACGTGTTCCAGGCTGCTGGTGGGATTGCCAATGGTTGTAATAGCCCAGCCGGTTTCTGCTTGAATGACTTGTTTTGAGCACACACTCCACAAGATAGGATGAATTAGATCATCTCTTTACGCTACGTGGGCCACCAATAATTTCGTTTTACCTTGGCTAGGGTTTTAGCGATTCCGGGGTGGCCTTCGATCAAGGAATCATGATAACCGGACAAGACTTGTTCTCATAGTTCTTGGTTTGGTAAGAATAAATGATTCCTGAAGTAGGGCAACTGATCTTTTATCATGTAATGTTCTCCTTGTGCACTCCACGCTTGTAATTGCTCCAGACTCATCAGGTTTTGGATTTCTTCATGTAATTCTTTCTGAGTTATGGTTGCTGTGATTCCTAGGAGCTTGTCACTCGGTATGATTGCTATTGGGTCAGGGGTCTGATACCTTTGCTCTTCCACCCCCATACGGGAAAGTTCATCGGCCTTCCTGTTTTTCACCCCTGGTCGAAATGTAATCACGTAGTCATATTCAGCAAAAAAAAGAGCCCAACGTAGTGGTCGGGAGGATTGGGCCTTTGCCGTTTCTAGGCACTGGAGGTTCCGGTGGTCAGTTATTATGGTGATTGTGTGTCTGGCGCCCAAAAGGTAGTGCCGCCATGCCTTAAAGGCTGTCTTAATGGCCAGGAGTTCTTTGTCTGTGATAGCGTAATTGAGTTCAGGGGGGGTGAATTTATGCAACCAGACGTCAACAGGGTGTAACTGGCCCGTTTCAGGGTTCTTTTGTGAGAGGACCACTCCCATAGCCATGCTTGAGGCGTCCGTTTCCACCAGGTATGGGAGATCAGGGTGAGGGTGGCGTAAGATTGGGGCAGATGTGAATCTTGCTTTGAGTTCCTGGAAAACTTCCTCGGCTTCTGTTGTCCACTGGAACTTTTTGTTAGTTTTCCTTAGCAATGACATGATGGGATGCACGATTTGCGAAAATCCTGGGATGAACCGGCGGTAGAAGTTTGCAAAACCCAGCATACTTTGAACCCCCTTGAATTAATTTGGGGATGGCCAGTTCAGGATAGCATCTACCTTGTGTACATCCATACGGATTCCATTCGGGCTGAGAATAAAGCCCAGGAATTCCACCTAAGAGACGTGGAATGAGCACTTTTCGAGCTTGGCATAGAGCTGGTGTTGACGGAGTCTCTCCAATACGGATCAGATGTGTTTAACGTGGTCCTGCTTTGATGCGGAATATACTAGAATATCGTCGATGTACACTAGAGCACAGACATCAATCAATTCTCGTAGGAAATCGTTCATGAAGTATTGAAATGTTGCAGGTGTGTTGCAAAGGCCAAAGGGCATTACTTCATATTCGTACAAGCCGTATTTGGTGCGAAAAGCGGTTTTCCATTCGTCCCCCTGTTTTACGGGAACAAGGAGATATGCCCCCCTCAGGTCTAGTTTTGTGTAGATTTAGGCATCTTTGACTTGATCAAGCAATTCAGGGATCAGTGGCAGGGGGTAGCGTTTTTTTACGGTAATCTCGTTCAGTGCGCGATAGTCGATGCACATTCTCAAGTCCCCCTCCTTTTTCGGTACGAAGAATAGAGGACTGGCTGATGGAGACTTCGAGGGACGGATGAACCCGTTGGCCAGGTATTGGTCAAGATAGGCCTTCAGGTGCTGGTTTTCTGGTTCCGTGTGTGCGTAAATTCACCCACAAGGGATTTGTGCACCGGGTATCAGGTCGATTTGGCACTCGTAGGGTCTATGCAGTGGCAGGGTATTAGCCTGTTCTTTCTGAAAGACATCTTGAATGTCCTGGTATTCACTTGGTAGGGTGCCGATTGCCACAGTCGCAAGCGTGGAGGTTCTGGTGTCTATTGGTTGTTACTCTTGGTGATAACATGTGTGGGCGCAAGTCTCGGGAAAGGCCAATTCTTTTGCTCGCCAATCGATTCGAGGATTGTGAGCTACCAACCATGGCATTCCCAAAATCAACCGGAACTGTGGAGTCTTAATGAGTTTGAAAACGATAGATTCTTGGTGTCCTTCCTGGCACAGAAGGGTTAAAGCTGCAGTGCATTGGGATACTGGACTAGAAGCTATTTCTGTGCCGTCGACAGTGGTAACAGTGTCAGTGGTTGATTTAGGGCATAACGGAAGCCCCATATTTGCCGCAAGATCCTGGTCGATGTAATTCCCAACGGCTCCACTGTCAATGTACGCTCTTACTGCGTGCATCCGAGATGGTTGATGGTGATTGATCAAGACCACAGATAATGCAAAATGGGAGGTCTGTAGTTCACTTTCTTCGCTCGACAAGTGGACCCCTACACTTGCCGGGCTGGGGAGTTTTCCGATTCCTTGATGATATCTTCCTTGTCCGTGGCCCCTACCGTCCTCCTCAGTGGCTTCACAAGGCACTCTTTAAGGAAATTACCTGACCTTCCACAGTACAGAGATAACTGCTGCTGTCTCCTTTTATCCCTTTCCGCTTTAGTCAAGGGGGATCTGACCCCCCCCCGATTTGCATTGGTTCTCCTGAACCTTCCGTTGTGCGGGCAATATTGTCCTTTGAACGCACATACATAGGGCGAGGGTCCGGTCTGGTTCGATCTGCTCTTCGGTCCTGCAACCTATGATCCAGTTGAACAACAAGGTCAATGAATTCTGAGCAGTCTTTCGGGGGGTTCACTACTTGTGCGAGAACATCCTTGAGCTCCCCCCGCAACCCCTGATGAAATAACGTGGTTCTCTTCTCCACTGGCCATTCTACTTCAACTACGAGTGTATTGAACGTGGCTATGTATGTTAATAGGTCTTGATTCCCTTGGCGTAGGGACAGAAGTTCGTTGTCTAATACCTGCCCATGAGTAGGACAGGCTAACAGCTTTTCCATCTCCTGCTGAAAGCGCCCCTGAAGTCATGCAGCAAAGGATCGTCTAGGGCCACAAAGGGTACAGACCAGTCCGCGGCGCTACCACTCAGGTAGGATAGCACAAAAGCGACCCGTGATTGGTCATTCGGAAAAGGCCCCTGGTCTACAAAGGAAGTGCAGGCGGCACTGGTTCATGAACGTTGCAAACCTCTTGGGATCCCCCGTAAATCGTTCGGGCGGGTCCAAGCGAACTGCCCCAAGAAGGGTTATCTGAACGAGATTGGCTGATGGTGCTGGCATCGAGGGCACGCTTCCCGACAATAGTGCATGCCCTTCTTGTGACTGGAGAATTTGCCGGCTTAAATCATCATTGCGTTCTTTGGCTACTATCAGCTCTCTCCTCAGGGTGTTGGTCTCCTGCCTGGCTGCATGTACTTTGGAACGTAGCTGCCCCAACATGTGGGCTAATTGGTCGGTTTCTGACGTTTCCATGACGCCGAGGTGAATTTTGATGTGAGGCTTTGCGTTCTGTAAAGCTCACCTGGTATCCATGGGAAGTCACTCAGCCTGTTCTGACCTCTTACGACCTTGAACCCTTCCCTGGAGTCTACTCGACTAGAGACTGGGCATGAAACACAGGATTGGTAGAGTTTAACTCCCTATAGTCTCTGTGTGCTTGAACCCCTTCTTCCCCGGGGTCCAACCCTTTCCTTTGATCCACAGCTCACCTTGTTTTCTTAGAAAGTGTGCTCTCCGTCCTGCTTTCAGCGCTGGGGCGCATTGATTGATGCAGGCTCGTTGCTGCCTATTTACTTCACGGGCAAGAGTCCCGACAGGTAAGTTGTTAGGGAGAATTCTCTCTTTAGGCTGAATTTCCTAACCTAGTGAGTCCCCCAGCAGCTTTGCTGGATTTCTGGAGTTTGTTTTTTTCCTCCTGCCAAGAGTGAGACTCTTTTTCTCCCACTCTTGGACATGATTAATGATATTCCTTTGATTGGTAATGTGTTTTATGGGCTATGGGGTCCTTTACTCCATAGGGTCTCATGTGTTTTTCCTATGTGTGTTACACAGCACCCTCTGTGCATTAACACAGGGGTGTCATAGTGACACCCCACCATAGACTCCATACCCTGGGACTGACTACTGTCTCCAAGGGCATGTAAAGTCACCATTGGCTTTACTAGTCCCAAATTATTAACAGAAACCAGTACAAACCATCATATTGTGGACGTACTGGTCGGGGCAATTCGATTGCCCCGGGGTCTGTTAGTCGAGGCGGCACGTCTCCTTCCCCCCTGATCGAGTTTTGGCTGGTGGCAGTGGAAACTACTTTTTATATTCGACCGCGAATATTTTCCTATGGGATTTTCCCATTGTTCGAGGCTACCAACTTTAATTATTTAATTCTCATAGCCTCGAACATACCACCGGTTTATTTAATTAATATTAATTCTCCGGTTGGTATTTTTTGTGCCAAGACTCAATTCTAAAATGGCGTTTGTGTTCTCTTCTGTGACTCCAACCCAAGTCGAGCCCTTTGTTCCACTTTTTTGGCGGGCTTCTCCACAGAAGCCTCCAAAAGTGGTGCCACTCTGTCTGGGTACCACAGGGGGTGTGGAGGGGGTTTAGGCACCCTGGACTGAGTTACCTTAGTAACTCAAGTCGCACTCTTGTGTGATTGGCCCAAGTGGTGAGCCACCCGGCTCACCAATTAGCATGTTTGAGCGACAGCTAGGCTGAGTGAATGGGGTTTTCTGCATAAAAGCAGGGCTTTGGGGACTGGAACTTCAGAAGTCGCCACAGGACCTGAGAATCCGACGAGGGAGAAGCTGAGCCGACCTACCACAACGACACCACCGGTGGAGACCTGCAGAACCGACTCACCACTTCCCGACGACAGAGAAGATCTCCCGGCTGGAGAGGCTTCTTCCCCTGACTGGTGGGCACAACCAGTTTACCTTTCTTTCTTTGCACCCCAGCCCGGTTTGTGGTCGAACTGCCCGTGCCAAGCACCCCGGCAGCCGGATAGCCACTCACCACTGAACCGCGAATCACCGGATCGCTCCTTGTACCTGAGTAACTCCGCGGCTGGTTTCTTCCCTGGCAGTGCAACGGACTCCTGTCTTCCTCCATGACGAGATCCTCTCTTCCCCCAGACGAAGCACCGACTTGCACCCGCTGCCAGGAACAACTGCCCTCGCTGCAGCCTTGACCCTCTAACTGGTCCCTTTCTTTGGTCCAACTCCTTTTTGAACCTCTACAAGACTTTTGTGCACTGCAACTGTGTGACCTTGGACACATTTCGTTCGGATCCTCTGTAGGTGGATCCGGCCTCTTGAACTCGAACTTCACGGTTTTACTTTGCCTTTCTCTCTTGTTATGTTCTGATAAAAGTGTTGGGATCTGTTCAACTTGGTCTCTGCTTTTCTCTCCCTTTTTAAAACGAACTATTAGAGCACCATCTACGTTAAGCACTCACTGCTGTCTGAAAATAAGTGGAGCTTTACTTAAGACTTGTCTAATATTCTTTTTAAGGGAGTGTATATCTTTTAGTGACCGTGTTTTTGAATTGCTTACTATTAGTGCCTGTGTGTTTTTCTAGATGTGGTTTTAAATAAATAATTATATCTCTTTTACACCAAGCCCTGGTCAGTGTTTACTTGTTCTACTGTGTTCTCTTGACCTATCGTGAATATTCTGTATACTGCCTAACTCTTCTTGAGGGAAGTCTGATTGCTCGGCCACAGCTACCAAGTGAATCTCTGTGGTACAGACTGCTACCAAGTGGGTTTACTGCCAAACACCTGTAGTCCTAAATCTTTTGCAGTGGTCCCAGAGGGAACTACACAGGTTTCTGCCTAACATAAGTATAATGAGTCTTTTGAACAGTTCTCTAACTTCGTTCCTTTCCTTCCTTCAATGATGGCCAGCGTCTGGAGATGGTGACGTGCTGCTGAGATGAGTAGCGCTGAAGGTGAGTGAGAGTGCGATGCGCGATGCGACCCTTTCGTATTTGTATTGAACTGAGTTATTTTTCTGTGTCTTTTAGGTGCCGCGCCGTTTTCAGCATTGATGCCAGTTATGAAGAAGAAATGCGGTGAGTAAGCGCGGTATGCGGCGCCTCTAGATGTTTCCACACTAACCTGGAGTGTCTTTTCCCTCTTGCAGATGGATGAGAAGATCCGGAGACAGAGTTCCCCCAGAGCGGCTGGGATTCAGGTAAGCGTTTGAAGCTCGTACAGTCTTTAAAAATAAGCGAAGGTTTGCTAAATGCTTACTAATGCCTTTTTTCTGTTCTTTTCCCTTTTCCTTAGGAAGCGGCGTGCCGGGATGGGAATGACACAGCCGAAGATGCCCGCACAACAGAAGGAGCGATGAATGATGGGCAGAAGTGCCGCAAGGTAAGGCTGTTCCTAACAGTGTTCTTGTTCTTGCAGGAGCTAAGCGCAGAAGAAAGATGCAGGCCTACTGGAGACCGATCCGAACACGGTGAGTGTCACGCTGCAGGTGCAGAAAACGCAAAGCATGTTTCTCAGCCTGGGCATGGCTTAAATAGTCTCTGGGTATCCCAGGTGTCTCTGGGCTGAACCACACCCAAATGACTAGACTGTGCATGCAATTCTGGGAACCGAAATATGTGGGGGCATCCATATTGTCCCCATCAATGCACTACAAGTCCAATCCCCAATGTTATCCTATGGGAGTGAGTGAGTCTGGTGCCACAAGCACCAAGTCTGACTCCAAGTGGGTCCATGTAGGTGATTGTGGCCTGGCTCCAGCCTGACATCTTGGAGGGCTGGGGACATGAGGGGCAGGAATCATGACAGTCCCTCAGCAGCTTTGCTGGATTTCTAGGATTTATGTTTTTCACCTGGTAAGAGTGTGAGCCTTTTTTCCCACTCTTACATGTGTTTTGCTGTGTGGTTTACATTTGTATGTGTTCGTAGACTATGGAGTCTCAACTACTCCATAGGCATCATCTTTTTACTATGTGTCACACAGCACCTTTAGTGCAGTGACACAGGGTTGACTTTCTCAGACTTCCCACTCTAAACTCCATTTTCTGATGCTGAATACTGTCCCCCAGAACATGAAAAGTTGCCATTGACTTTATTAGTCTTTTTAAATTCACAGACCCAGTACGAATTATCTTACATAGAGTACTGGAAAGGGTTACTAGTTATCCCTTTTTGTCTGTTTCTCGTGGAACATTATTTCATTTCTCTTTCTTTAAAATTTGGCTGGTGGCAGTGGTATCGACCATTTTTTCCCTACCGTGGTCTATGAAAATAGCCTTGACACTGTTTTAGGCTAAGTTACTAGCCTCGAACTTTAATCCGCTGGACCCCTTTTACTTTATTTCGTTTCCGGCTGGGTTTATTCGCCATTTCGTTTTGTAAAGGACTTTCTTGTATTTTACTCTGCGCCCCAAACCAGGTTTGGTTCCTTTGTTCACCGTCCTTTGGCGGGCTTCTGCACAGAAGCCCTCCTTAGGTGCCTGAATGTCTGAGGGGTCAGGATGTGAGGGAGGGGTTTGAGACTCCCTGCACAGGGTCTCCTTGGAGACCCATGTCATACTCAGAAGGCAGAGTCACCACTGGATCGAGAGAACCGAAGAGAAGCTGAAAGAAGAGGACCACTACCACGACTGAACCTCCCAGGGAAGCCCTGCTGCAGGTCCAAATCTCCAAACTTTGACGACAGTGAAGATCTGCAAGGAATCTTATTCCCTTCAGCTCATGGGACCAACTAGTTTGTCAAACTCCAAGCCAGGCCTCCCTCCTCTGGTCGAATTTGCTGTGCACAGCTACAGTGAACCGGATAGCCCAGAGGACTGGAGCCTGCTTGGGTTTTAAGGAGCGCACCTTTCATTTGTCGCTTTGCTCCGCTGCTGGTTTTTTCCCTGGGCAGTGCAGGACCCTCCAGTCTTCCTCCTTCATGTCAGTCCGACATTCTCTTCAGGAACCGTGAGCCTGAGGGATCTGCCAGGAACGTCTGCCTTAGCTACAGCATTCTTCTGCTTTAAAGATACTATTCAAACCTGGTTGTTCATTCCGTCTGACCGCAGTGAAAGTATTTGAAATCTTTCACCAATCCGAAGGCTTGTCCTTCTCTACTCTTTTCAGTAACTTTTCTTGCGATCAACTTCGTTTGGAACTCTTGGCAAAGACTTAACCGCAAACTACTCTGAACTGTTTGATCCTCTGAAAAGACTCTGAACCATAGACATTGGGCCAGGCCTATTGAATTAAAACCTCATTGTAGCCAGACTTTTCTAGATTACTTGCCTACTTACTTGTTGGTGCTGCTTAATTGTGAATAACCTTGTCTTTCCCTCCCTTTTTAAATTACTGGAGTGCCATTTTGTTAACACTTGATTTTGAGCTGAGCTTGTCCAGAATTCATTGGGTGTTGTGTAGTATATTAAGAGTGTGATTTTCTGCTGCTTTACTTTAGTGATCTGTTTTACAAATGATGTGTAAATAAATGTATATTCTTTTACTCAGAAACCTTGAGTCAGTGTTTGCTTGAATCATACTAATTGCTGTCCTTTGTGTAACTTCTGACACTGCTCACTTTACTCCTGAGATACGCCTGGCTGCTCAGCCATCGCTACCACTTTACTATGCAGTACAGCCTGGTACCAAAGGTGAATTTGTACTGACACTTGTAGTCTTAATTGTGTGTGGTGTTCCCAAAGAGTACTGCATATGATTCTGCCTAACACCCCGGAGTATTGGAGTCTCTCACAATGCGAGTGTGTACGTCATAGCGTACCATCAGTTCAGCCGGGGTGTTGTTGGTGGCCTTGTGTGGCGTGTTGCAATAGTCATGCAGGAGCCAGCAAAAGGCTTGGTAAGGACTAGTGTCTTCTATGCAAGCTCTTTGAAGTGTCTTCTTCATAGATGCCATGAATCGCTCCGCCATTCCATTGGCCTGTGGCCACCTTGGGGTTATCTTCAGATGATTGAAACCTAGATGTTTGGCAAAAGTCCCAAACTCATGACTATTGAAAGGCGGGCCATTGTCCGACTTTATTGTTCTCGGGATGCCCTATTCACTGAGTATGTCATCAAGTGTTGCCGCAATGGGGGAATATACCGTGGTGGCGACTCTCTTGATGATGGGGAACAGGGAGTACTCATCTATGAGTAGTAATAGGTACTCTCCTGTCTCCAGTGGTCCATAGAAATCGATGGCGACCCTCTCCCATAGCCGCTCCGGGATATGAGTTGGCTGCAGAGGTATTGGGGGATCTGGTCGTGCTGTGCACTGGCAGGCCAGGCAGTTTTTGACCTAGTTATAGACTAGTGAGTCTAGGAAAGGGAATCAGACATAGCAGCGTGATTGTCTTTTCGCGTTCTCTGCCCCTCAGTGTCCTTCATGAGCTGTTCTGACCACCTTGGCCCTGAGAGCCATGGGGATGACTAGGCGGCATCCCCGTAGGGGAATGTTGTGGTCTTTGACAGCCAGCTCGGTCTGTACCTAGCTAGTCTTTCCAACTCTTCTTTGCACACCCCCGGGTGGGCCAGCATTGCACGTCACCATCCCTCCACCTGTTCTTGTTTGTCAAGCTGATAGCCAGAGAGGTTGTTGGGTCAGCAGCCGATGCGGCTGCAACCGCGTCCAGAGACAGAGCAGGAGACTGTGAGCTGACGGCGACGTAATCGGATGTATTCAATGCCGCTGGCCCGGGTTGTGGGAGGTCCCGCTCGGTGACTGGACAAGTAGTCCGCTGGATTCTGGTCACCTCCCGGCCTCTGGATTATGTCGTAGTCATATTCCTGTAGTCTGATGCCCCATCGCCCTATCCTGGAGGGCATCTTCGTGTGTGGGTTGCCAAACAGGGACAGCAGCACCTGGTGGTCCGTAATCAAGGTGAACTTTTTTCCAATTATAAAGTTATAAAAATGTTTGCAGGCCCAGACAGCCGCCAGAAACTCTTTTTCAGCCTGCGGGTATGCAGACTCGGAGGTGGACAGAGCTCTGCTGGGGTACGCAACAATGTGTTGAGCATATGTGTCCGCGCCACTGGTCTGCGCCAGGATGGCTCCGGGGCCCACAGGGCTGGCGTCCACCGTGATCCCAGTGTTCCAGCTCGGGTCAAAGTACATCAGGCGATGGGCCTCAGTCAGGACTTTCTTGATGAATTTGAGAACCTTGCGGCATGTGGGGGACCAGTTGAAAACAATTTCCCTTTTGTTGCAGCCTCCTGAGCGGTTCAGTGATCGATGCATAGTGCTGGATGTATCTCGCGCAGTATCCAGCCATCCCTAAAAATGATCAAACTTCTGCCACCTATGGGGTTCTTTCAGCTTGGTGATGGTGTCGACCTTGTCAGGGTCAAGAGTCATGCCGTCGACAGAGAATATTTGGCCGAAAGATTTCAGTTTAGATTTGCTAAATCGACATTTGTCGATACTGAGTGTCAGACCCACAGATTGGATTGCTGCGCATCTGGCGAGCAGTGCAGCCTTGTGTGCGTCTCGTGATGTGCAAAACACAAGTATGTCATCGCTATAGTTTAGCACACCCCTGATTGGTTTCATTATCTGTCGAATGGCTTCTTGGAAGATCTCAGCTGCCGACGAGATGCCAAAATTCAAACGTCGGTAGCGAAAAAAGCCCTCGTGGGTAGCAAACACTGTGATTACTCTTGAATCAGGATGGAGTTCCAGTTGGTGATATCCGTGTATTAGGTCAAGCTTGGAGAACATCACTGAGTTGTTGAGTTGCACTATCATGTCCTCTATGCAGGCCCAGGTGCCTCTCCCTCTGAATAGCAGTGTTTGCCATCCTCATATCTACGCACAGGCCTAGCCGCCCACCTTCTTTTGACACGATGACAAGGGGGGGGACACCCATGGAGTCGGGCCTGTGGCTGGTTCAATGATGCCTTCTGTGAGCAGTTGGTTCAGTTCCCTGGAGACCGCTTCTTGGAGGTGGAAACCAACTCTCCTGGGATGCTGGGCAACAGGTCGCACTAAAGGGTAAATGTGTAGGTTGACGGGTGGAACCTTCAGCTTACTTAGTCCTGTGCATAACTGGATGAATTTCTCCACAATATCGTATTTGGTGATGAGTCCTTGTGGTCCACCAGCAGCAATGGCTTTCACAGTATAACTTTGTCCACATCCTGCAACGGCCAAGGTTATTACATCACCCTCATCAAAGTGAATGTCAATGAGCCCCAGGTGCAAGGCTGTGTGACAACTGAGGAGACATAGGCTTCAGATGACATGGATGACATGGATGGTTGTGTCCATCTGCAACCCTTTGTGGAGGACACAACGCTTGATGTGTCCAATGGCATGCAAAGGTGTCACTGCACCCCATTGGAAAATCCTCGACTGTGTCCTGTATAGTGGTGGTTTGTCGGGGACCCTCAGGTATTCCTGCTCCCCCATGATGTTGACAGTAACGCCAGAGTCCACTAGGAAGTGAAAAAGGCTGTTGCCCATCTTGACGGGAATTCGAAGGGCCTCTTTATCCTCTTTGTCGTCTTGGATAAGGTTAACCTGCTCATCATGTGGTGGTTGGTCATAGTAGGTGGTGTTCAGGTACGGCATGGCTGGGTATGGGATGTCATGTTCCTGGTATTCATCCAGGGGCCCATCATACTCATCGACCAGGTGGGATGGTTGATCATGATATCTGTAGTCTTTTGCGGATAGTCTGGACTGTGGTATTCATTTTCAGCCTTGACGTAGCGCTGTTCGTTGGGCTGGTAAAACCTGCTCTGGTAGTGCTGGGGGTGCGGTGGCCAGTAGGGCATCCTGTTGAACACCTGGCGCCTCGGGGTAGGGAATGGTCTCCCTTCCCCACAGACCCAGTTTGAAAAAGCCCTTCTCTCCCACAATTGGCATACCTTTGTGACAGGGCTGGACAGGACCCTGAATAGGGGAAGGCCATTCCGCACCTGTAACACTGCCTCTGCTGTCTGGGTCCAGGTTTATAGGCCGGTTTGTAGGGTGTGGCCCCTCTCTGTCTTTATTGTGTTTTTGCTGGCTGTACTGCCACAATCATTTCAGTGCTATTATGTTTCACAGCTGGCGTGCCTGCCATAGAGGCGGCCTGGGCGTCGACCATCTCGAAGATTTGCATGAGCTCGCTGACTTCCTCTATCGAGCGGGGCTTTTTAAGCAACTGTTTCTTGAGGGTGGGAGACAAGCAACCTTCAATGATGCACAGTCATATGGCCTCATCCAAGGAGAATGCGTCGAACTGGCAGTGGGCCGCTTTGACCCTTAGGCAGGTAATGTATTTGTCTATGGTTTCTTCAGGCTTCTGTATGCATTGGTTGAATAGGTATCTCTCGTAGGTTCAGTAATGAGTATCGTGTTCAGGGCGGTGATCAGCAAGGCAAAATCTGGCTGGTTGGCTGCTGGAATTGTCTTGACGATTATTTTTATTTCACTCCCAACCAGGTTGATAAATACATCTCGTAGATGTGGTGAGTCCCCCTCCCCTGTGCCCCTCACAAAGTGGTAAAAGTCCTCCATCCAGTCAATCCATTGTGGACCCTTGTCAGCTTGAGGGGTCATTTAGAACGGAAGAAGCATGCACATCATGACTCACTTGGTGCTGCGTGCAGGAGGTGGCGTGGCAGGGTTGCTCATTGTGGCTGATGTGTCCTGTGAGCAGAGTGGATGTGTCCTTCACCAGGTTGGCTGCTTTGATGGGCCCCTTGTGTGCCTGGTTGGTGTGTGTCACCCAGAGCCTTCTTGTGGTGGTGGAGTGAGCCCGGGCCCCGGGCCCCATTTAGATGGGGAGGCTCGGTCTGGCCTTATTGCCAACTGCCTGGCCTTATTGCCAACACGTGGTGCGTGTGTGATTTTTATTTTGGAGTTCGCGCAGTGCCACAGCTTAGTGGCAGTCATGTGAAGTGATCCAGGAGGCGGAGGAAGAAAACCTGAGGTAGCTTGATGGTCTACTCGTGCAGCGTGGCTTCGCCAACCTTTTGTTTCTTTCTTTTTGCAGTGTAAGGCCATGGCGCTCTGTTGCAATGCGTAGGGTGCTGACGGGGTGCAGAGCAGCTTCAGTGTGCGGTGACTCCAGTTGCTCACACTCGGGCAGCTGTGGCCGACAAGATGCAGGGGCTTGGATTGAGCCACAAGCAACATCATTGAATATACATGGCACTGAAAAAAGGCCCAGATTAAACGTTCTCCACATACTGTAATGTTGTGTTCTGGTGGTGCGCCATAACAATCGCACTGCGTACAGTCACACAAAGGACAGAGTAGCAACTCAATGCTAACGTAATGCCTGGGTTTTAAACACTGTCTTTGCCCGGAATCAAATTTAGGAGGGACACTGAGGGGGCCACAGACAAAGGAGGGCCACAGACAAAGGTAGGGGGAGGCATGAATAAAAGGGCCTGAATTCTGCATGCTGTACTTGCTCATATGATGTCAGAAGCACTCCAGCAGAGAATCTTTGGTGCACGCCAATTACCACACCCCAATGCACCTCCCCTCCCATCAGCATGTAGGCACTGAACCATTAAGTCACTAATGCCCCTTCATTAGAGGTTTTGTGTGCTACATTCTGATTGGAAGGGCTGCTCTTGACTGCAGGGGGAACATAACAGATTTTCATTGTTGTACTGCAGCATTGATTGTGGCCCTGTGTGTGTGCTGTGCAGGCAGACAGAACAGAGAAGGTAGCCAGGCTGTGGGTGGGGGGCACAAGGGGGCCCAGGATTTCAGAGGAGGGGCCCAGGCTCTGCACAGCACTCCCTAGCAACACGACTGGTTTTAAACCCATTTCTTCGTAGCTCTCAGTGATGTAGCGCACTACTTCAACCTCACCATTATGCTGCAAACACCACCAGCCGACCAAAGCACGTTGCTGCCTGACACAGCTGCCACGCTCCTCCATTGCCAACCACAGCTCCCTGGCAGTTCACTCACCTTCTTTTCATGGGGTGCAGCAGGGTCCTGGCGAGGGATCGAGCCCAAGATGCACGCATGATGTGATATGTTATGGCATTTATAACGCGCCTCTGCACAAGTGTTTCAAGGCACAACGAGGCAAGGGAGGGGGACCAGAGGGAAGACAGACAATGATCCTACTAGGCCAGGTGTCAGTCACACCACGCAAGTGCGTGGGAAGGGGGAATGTGCTGGGGGCGACAGTGCACTACATGGGATAAAATAATAAATAACAATAAGTAAAGTCCAGCAGGTGGCAAAGTGCAAAGGTAAGTGCAGACAGCAGGTGTCAAGTGCTCTTAGAGAGGCTGTAGGGATACAGTAAACAGTCAACTGGTGCAGGGGTTGCCAGGATGGCAGCACAGGTATGTGACTTCCAGGGGAGAGGACCTGGGCCCAAAATCAGAGGGTGGCCAGGTAAGCAGTGCAGTTTCAGTTTCAGTCAGGAATTCAGCACGGGAGAGGAGGAGAAAAAGCAGAAGCAAAGAGAAAGGTTTTGATGTGCTTGCAGAAACGAAGATGATTGTCCTCAAGTTTCAGGGAGGCAGGGAGGCTGTTCCAGACTGAGGCTCCAGCCGAAGAAAGAGATCTACCACCAACTGGTTGCTTGGAGAAGCGACTGACACTGAGGGAGTTGGAGGCAGATGAGCGAAGAGTTTGACAAGGAAGATATTTAGGAAGAGATAGTTGAAGGTATTGAGGCCCCAAGCCCCAGTAGTCCTTGTGGACAATGCAGAGGGTTTTGAACATAATCCTCACTGCCACTGGGAGCCATTGCAGAGATTACAGTCCTGGAGAGATATGATCCCAGGGCTTGATGGCAAGGACAAGTCTTGCAGTCCTGTTCTGGATGTGTTGAAGAGAGCGGAGAGTAGAACAGGCACATTTAGAAAGAGGCTGTTGCAATTGTCCAGCCTAGAGAGAACCAGAGCTCTGGAGACAGTGAACTTATGGGGGAAGGAGAGGAAAGGAAGAATACCTCTGAGGAGGTGCAGCTGGTACTGTGACTTCTTAGAGACATCGGAGATGTGAGGAGAGAAGGAGAGTGTGGAGTCGAAGATGACCCTGAAGTTTTTAGCCTCACAGGTGGGAGCAGGAAGAGGGCCAAGAGAGGCCGGCCAGAGACTGACAAGAAAGGAGGGTGTGGGTGTTCCATTGAGGAGAATCTCAGTCTTACTGGCATTAAGGCAGAGATCATTGGTGGCCCACCACTCCTGGATGGCGGACAGACAGTCAGAGATGAGAGAGGGAGAAGAGGTAGCTGAGGGTAGCCTGAAAATGAGCTTAGTGTCATCCGCATAGCACTGGAAGTTGGGAGAGAGCGTAGCAATGTGGTGGGCAAGTAGTACTAGATATTGGTTGAACAGCCAAGGAGAGAGGTTAGACCCCTGGGGAACAACACAGGTAGAGATAGAGATAGAGGAGAGGAAAGACCCAAGTTGAAACTGGGTGGTTCGATCAGAGAGGAAAGAAGTCAGACACGCAAGGGCCTGACCGGTGATCCCCAGGTTAAGACGGAGACGGTTGAGCAGGATGGCATGGTTGATTGTGCCAAAGGCAGAAGAGGGATCTAGTAAGTTGAGGACAGAGGGGGCTTCTGGCAGTTCTGAAGGCAGACTGATGGTCATGGAGACAACCAACAAATTCAGTGTGAAGATTGAGCTGGGAGATGGCCAGGTTTTCCAAGAGTTTGCCCTGCAAAGGAGTGATGGGGATTGGGCGATAGTTAGCAGGGCAGGATGGGTCGGCAGAGGGTTTCTTAAGAAGATGTGTAAAGACAGATGTGTTAAGAAAGTAAGGCCGGGGAAGGGAGAGCGACCATGTTAAAATTAGGCTATAAAGGAGCCCCGCTGAACTCTCACATACCTGCAAAGGATCACTCCACGACCAAAAAAGAAAATGAAAGAAAGCGCTATATATAACCTCATTAGTGCCAAGGACGAGGTATCTCGTCCTTGGGATGCCCTCCCTGTTGCCAAGGACGAGATACCTCGTCCTTTCAGGCACTCTTCTTTTGTGCAGGGATTGCACAAAACTGTAATCCAACCCCCGGGCTATGTGAGGGGGAGGTCCCCCTTCACTGCCAGGGGGCTGGATTACTTTCAATTTCACATCAGCGTGCGTGACGCACGCTGACATTAAATTGAAAGTAAATTCACTGTGGCACCCTTTTTCAGCTGCCGCGGTGAAGAGAGAAGGTAAGAGACCCTCTCCCTCTGCCTTGATCTCCGGCTGTATTTCAAGCCGGAGATCGAGGCAGGTATCGTTGGAAAGGGGAGATTCTCCCCTTCCCAGTGATACCTTGTGTGACAGCATTGCTGGTCACGGATCAGGCGCAGAGCTTGATCCGTGGCCAGCAATGCACACTAGACCACCAGGGATCTGTTTTGGGAGTGGAGGGAGGGGGCTGCTTACTAGGTAAGCAGCCCCCTCTCCCTGAAGCCCCCAAAGCATGGCGCCACAGTGCTGGAGACCCCTGGAGGCAGTGATCATCTGCTTCCAGGGGTGAAAATAAAAAGAAAAATGTAAAATAATATTTCGAAGGGAGGTGGAGGGGGTTTGAGGCCCTGGGGCCCACTAGGCCACCATGGATTTTAGAAAAAATGGTGTCATTGGATAGGGGAGATTCTTCCCTTTCCAAAGACACAATTTTTGACGCATTGCTGGTCACGGATCGGCGCAGAGCGCTCGATTAGTGACCAGCAATGCCCACTGGACCACCAGGGATACATTTGTGATGTGGGGGGGGCTGCTTACAGTAAGCAGCCCTCTCCCCCCTGGCCCCCAAAGCATGGGGGCACATATCTAATAAACCATGGGGGCAGATGGCTGATCATCTGCCCCCAGGGAAGGGGGCAGAAATAAAAAAAATATGGACTTTTGGGTGGGAGGGGGGCCACTAGATACCAGGGATTTATTTTACTGAAAAGGGGGATGGGCCTCTACCCCTCGCCCCCAAGGGGAAATGGGGGCACCCCTTGTAGCCCTCCCTGGGGGCAGATATCTGCTCCTAGGAAGGGGCATCTGACCCCAGGGAGGGCTGCATGAGATGCCTCCCTCTTTTCTGCCCCCAGGAAGGGCTGAATGAGATGCCCCCCCTGCATTTGGTTTGGGGGTAGAGAGTTACCCCCCATTAAATTAGAAAATTACCTTGCAGTTTAGGGTGCCCCTCAGCACGCCCTAAAGTGTAGTGTACCATTTTCCATTTTTTTCTTTGTTTAGAAAACTTGCCTTGGGGCAGAGGGGCACATTGGTGTGCCAATCTGGCGCCCAAATGCCCAAACCTTACTGCCCCACCCAATGGGGGGGCTGTCCCACCATTTTTGGGGGCCCTCTCCCGTCCTACCCTAAATGGAGGGGGGGTGTACCTCATGCAGCCGTTTGTAGGAGGCCCAGGGAGGCCTGCATGAAGTGCCCCGCCACCCATTTGGGGCGAGGGGGGAGAGGGCCCCCAAAATGGTGGGACAGGCCCCCCAGAAAATGGTGGAATGCTGTTTAGGGGGACTGTGGGGCACCCCAAAAGGGTGGGGAATTTTCTAATGGGATGGGGCGTTGACCTCCTCCCCCACCACCCGCAATCGAGTGGGTGCCATTTCATGCAGCCCTCCCTGGGACCAGATGTCTGCTCCTAGGAACGGACGCCTGAGCCCAGGGAGCACTGCAGGACAGCCCCCCATTATCTGCCCCGGAGAAGGCTACATGAGATGGGCTGCCCCTCCAATTGGGATGGGGGTGGAGAGGTGCACCCCCCTTCACATTAGAAAATTCCACAGCGGGGTAGGGGGCCCCTCCGCCCCAGCTAAAGGGCAGCCTGCCATTTTGAGTTATTTTCTTTGTTTACTATGAGGGGCACATTGGTTTGCCAATCTGGCACTGGGGTGCCCAAACCTTACTGCCCCTCCCACTGGGGTGCCTGTCCCACAATTTTTGGGGGCCCTCTCCCCCCACCCCATATGGAGGGGGGTGTACCTCACGCAGTCGTTTGTAGGAGGCCCAGGGAGACCTGCATGAGGTGCCCCCGCCACCCATTTGGGGCGAGGGGGGAGAGGGCACCCAGAAATGGTGGGACAGGCCCCCCCAGTGTGCTGGGTATTGCCATACGCTCATTGGTCTTATTCCCATTTCCTATCAGTGTGCAGTCTAGCCTTCCATGGTGGTATATGACTCAGATATGCTATGTATCTGGAGGAAGGAATTGAAAAGATTACAGATAGCGGGCAGACAGTGTGAATGTGTTATTGGTAGGCTAAGTACTGAATAGAATTCTTTTTTGTTTCCTTTGCAGTTGCGGCTACTCGAAAGCTTTTGCTGGCTTATGTAAGTACTCCATATGTTACTTTTGTGGATAGCTATGGTAATGTTGGGGTGGATGTTTACTGTGGTGGGAGCATCTGTGGCTGCAGTGTCAGTGGTGTGGGTGGGAATGGGTAGTGGGGAGGACCTGGGGGCAGTGATGGGTGTGCCTTGCATTGAGGAAGGTGGCAGCTTTGCAGAAAAAAGAGTTTGCTAAACATAATTAGCAAACTTTTTGCAAAAACTTTGGTAGTAATGCAGATGGTCAAACAGTGGTCCCAGTGAGCCCCGCCAGAGCCCCATTCTTTTGCAGGGGGTAAAGCAGTAACGCAGGGTAGCTAGATGGGCAGGACAGTCGGGGGTGGTGATGTCACTGGCCTTGGCCGCCCGTCTCACATGTGGGTTTATTCTCCCCCAAGTTCAGCAGTAGGTGCAGGGTGCCCCGGCAGGGTCCCCATCCCATCCTGTAGGGGAAAGCTGTAGCGATGGCCAGAGATAGGAGAATTGTGGTTGATATGTGAGCCCGTGGGTGCCTCTCTTCCTTTTTAGTTGAGTGCCCCCAAGGTCACCAGTGGTCCTGGAGCTGTGGACGAAGTTCTCGCAATGAAACTGTTGAAATTTCATGGCACACATTTTGTCAGGGTGCCTATATTCAGAGAGCATACAAAGCACACTTGCTGTGGCGTTCTTTTCCTGTCAGAATACTTACCCTGCCGAAGTGTAACGGTGCTGCATGCGCAAGTCACCGTACCACCGTGCAGTGCAATCGGTGGCCCACAGGAGCACAAACCTTCTGTGATGACAATTGCACCAGTACAACTGTGTCATTGGCACAAGGTGACATACTTTGTTCTGCACCTCTTTCCCCCTAAGAAGAATGTGCCATTTATGTATCGACCTACTGTTATCTCACATGAGAGGTGCATGTCAGAATGGGAGAAGTGTGTGTGTGGGAATGTTACAAGGGCCATTTGTTGACACAATAGTTGTGCTATTTGGTAAACTGTAGGTCTGGACATATTCATGGGGGTTTACTTGATTCCTTTTCCTAGTGAGGATGAGGGCTTCTGTAGATAATTGGATACTCTTTCATCCGCACGATTTTTACGAGGGCCAAACACATCTGGGTCTCAAAGGGATGACCTCCCGGTGCATTAGTTTGGGGTCGGGGGAAGCGCTTTTACCAGCTCAGAGGTGCCGTCAGCGATGTCCAGCCAAAAGGAGATGCACCCCCCCCCTGACCTTACAGTGGTGCTCCTGGGAGGAAATGATTTGGTGTCTGGGAGGGGAAGGGATACAGGAGCTGCTCATGGAGGAACTGGAATGGATTGCACAGAGGTTTCCAAACACTAGTGGCTTGGTCCCAGATGATTTCCAGGAGGTTTTTTCTGTGCTGGGGATGCCATACACCCACTGGTCTTATTTCCATTTCCAATCAGTGTGCGGTCCAGCCTTCCGCGGTGGATGACTGAGAAGTGTCATGTATCTGGTGGAAGGAAATGAAAAATGTACAGATAGCTGCCAGACAGTTTGGATGTGTTGTTGGTAGGCAAAACACTTAATGTATTTTTTTTATGTTTCCTTTGCAGTTGCGGCTACTGAAAAGCTATCGCTGACTTATGTAAGTACTACATATATTACTTGGTAATGTGGGGGTGGAGGGCTACTGTGGTGGGAGCGGTCCCACTTGTGCAAATCGGCCCAGAATCTACTACCCAGAACCCCTGGCAAATTCCAAATTTGGGGGTAAAAACACAATTTCCAGACATTTCACTCTGCTCAGCCACCAAAACACGCCGCCAACACCAGATGTCATACCTTCCCGCGTCCCCACAGGTGTCCCAATGAAAATGGTACCTCACGTGTGGGTTCATCAATTTAGCCACAAATGGAAAAGGCTAACCCACTGGTAACCACAAAAGGGTTTGGGGAGATAACCTACAGATTTGGGCATAGAGTGTCCAAGCCGCCAAGGAAAACTGGGAACCCCATGCATTTCTGAAAAGAGGGCACCAGTAGGAATCGTCAGAGGTCCAACTTGCGCGAAGCAGACCAGAATGTTTTACCCAGAACCCCTGACAAAGTGAAAAATTTGGGTTTTTTCGGCACATTTCAGACTTTGCTGGGGCTTCTGGGTAACAAATTCTGGGCTGATTTGCGCAAATGATACCTCTGCAGATTCTCACAGGTGTGCTATTTTCGGAAATGCATGGGGTTCCCTGTTTCCCTTGGTGGCTTGGACACCCAAGGTGCCCGCCTGCAGAGAGTGTGAAATTCAGGTGTGAAAACAGAATTGGGGTTACTTGTGTTTAGGCTTTCCCCTTGGCGCTCAAGTAGGTGCACCCACACATGTGAGGTATCGTTTTCATTGGGACAGCTGTGGGAAAGCAGGACGGTAGTCCATGTGTTGTTGGCAGCGTGTTTCGATGGGAGAGCCCAGTGAAATGTGCGGAAAATTCGTTTTTTCCCCACATTTCGGACGTTGCAGGGGTGTCTGGGTAATAAATTCTGGGCGGATTTGCGCAAATCATACTTCTGCGGATTCCCCAGGTGTCCTCTTTTCGGAAATGCATGGGGTTCCCTGTTTTCCTTGGTGGCTTGGACACCCGAGGCCGATATGTGTATGGTGTGCCCGTCTGCAGAGTGTGTGAAATGCAGGTGTGAAAACAGACTTGGGGTTACTTGTGTTTTAGGCTTTCCCCTTGGCGCCCAGGTAGGTGCATCCACACATGTTGGCAGCGTGTTTCGATGGGGGAGCCCAGTGAAATGTGCGGAAAATGCATTTTTTTTCCCCACATTTCGGAATTTGCAGGGGGTGTCTGGGTAATAAATTCTGGGCCGATTTGCGCAAATCCCACCTCTGCGGATTCCCAAGGGTGTCCTCTTTTCGGAAATGGATGGGGTTCCCTGTTTTCCTTGGTGGCTTGGACACTCGTGGTCCATATTTGTATGGTGTGCCCGTCTGCAGAGAGTGTGAAATTCAGGTGTGAAAACAGACTTGGGGTTACTTGTGTTTTAGGCTTTCCCCTTGGCGCCCAGGTAGGTGCACCCACACATGTGAGGTACCATTTTCATCGGGACATCTGTGGATACGCGGCACAGTAGGCCATGCGTTGTTGTGGTTGTTTTTCGATGTGTGAGCCGAGTGAAATGTGTGGAATATGCATTTTTTCCCCACATTTTGGAATTTACGGGGGTGTCTGGGTAATAAATTCTGGGCCGATTTGTGTAAATCATACATCTGTGGATTCCTACGGGTGTCCTCTTTTCGGAAATGCATGGAGTTCCCTGTTTTCCTTGGTGGCTTGGACACCCGAGGCCCATATCTGTATGGTGTGCCCATCTGCAGAGAGTGTGAAATTCAGGTGTGAAAACAGACTTGGGGTTACTTGTGTTTTAGGCTTTCCCCTTGGCGCCCAGGTAGGTGCAGCCACACATGTGAGGTACCATTTTCACCGGGACACCTGTGGGAACAACGGGCGGTAGGCCATGTGAGGTGCCATTTTCATTATTTTCATTAGGACTCAGGAAGGTATAACATTTGTTGTGTTTGTGTGGTTTTTATAACGTTTTGACCCATTTGCTGGTGCCCTTTGTCACACAACCCTTACATTTCCCAAATGTGACCTACATTTAGTCGCTGCTTTAGGCACCATACACTTTTGCAACCTGCACAAGTCATCTACCCTTGAAAACGTCTGCCTGTGCTCTTTGAAAAAATGTATGCTTGCCATTCCTCACCACATTGGTTTTCCCGATTTACACATACTAAGTGCGTCTGTTCAGGCCATGAGCATAAAACTCCTGTGTACCATGGCTCAGTGTTTGGCTTGTCGTATTGCCTGTTTTGTAAAACACTACAAAAAATGTGTGCTTTCCGAACTGCAAGAGTCGGGGGAATGTAGCGGAGCATTGCTTTTCTCAACATTCATAGAAGCCATTGCCATACCAAGCCAACCATGTCCAACACACCTTTTTTTCGGTCAATTTTCTGCTTTCCCCCCAATCTATGGCATTTTCCCCTACCTAGTTGTTGCCCGACCTACGCAAATCACGCCTTCCTGAATTTGGAATTTTGTCTACTTTTCAGAAATATATGCCTTTCTGTCCTCCAATTCGGCTTTTCTACCCTTTTCTTCCATTCCGTCCATGTATGTCCAATTGGCAAAAATGGCCAAAATTGCCTACCTCTCACAAAATGGTTGATAACCACATCAAAATAATGTATTTTCGTTTCCACTGTTCAAACTGTTCTTGAAAGTCAGGAAATTGCGGAATTCAGCACAGCAAACCATTTGTTCCTAGCTCTTACAAGGAAAAAACCACAGGCTTCTTTGTACATCATTTTATTCGCATTATAGGATTCCTGGGTGGCGTTAGGACTGCCTACATGTGGGGAAAAAAGGAGCCAAATTTGGCTGAGATATCTCATGTAACAAAAAAGTTTCAAGGCTTTGAATGACCACATACCGAAATCACCAAAAAGGCCTTGGCAATGGGGGGGGAAATACCCATGGCAGTTAAAGGGTTAAAACAGGTCGTTTAATTGGCAGCATCATTGTTATAGAGGTGCCCGTTTGTTTAAATGGTGCTGGGAGATTAAAAATAACAATCTTTGCTTTTCCTATATGTTCCCAAAGCATAGTCAGTTACCATGCCAACCACATATGCTGATTTCCAAACCCCATTGTTAGCAATGCTTTGGCACATAGGTGACAAGCGCCACCAAATGTGGCAAAACTGAAAATGTGTTACAATGGCACCATCTCATTGGAAAACATTTTGTAAATTAGACCCCCAGCTCAATTAATTGAATCTGAGAGCTGGCAAATACTTTCAGCCCTTTCAGGATTTAAATCTGTTTTTTTTTTAAATTATTTATTTTGTATTGCTTTAATCTTGGGGATTTATGAAGTGCGGATCGACCCACTAAGACATTTCGATTCTTAACAAGCCTCGCTAGCCAAATCAAACATAATAGACAACAATTTAAGGGCCGAATGGGTCCCCAGAAGTCCTAGTCTTCCTCCATGATTAATGTATTGTACAAGTTATGTGCTACGAGAGATATTTTGGAAAACAAAAGCGAACTCTGTACTCAACAGGAACTGAGGGGGAGCAGTAGAAGCGGTAGAATATACACAAACTAAAGGTGTTCCCATTAGAATATACTTAAATTTGAGTCATTATACATTCAGCATCAAAACATGCGTAGGACGTTATCCCATTATTCATGGTGTACACGATATATATTATGCCAATTGTAATACAAACTATGGGCCACAGACTATTTGGCAATCTTTTTTTTATTCTTGACAAAGATATCCTCAATTGATGCTCACAAAATAAAGCTGGATATTACACAGAACATAAATTCACGCGTATACAACAATATCAGACTAAAGTAATACAAACAGGTGTGTATGCATAAAAAAAGGAGAACTTGCAAACATATTTATATAAAGACCGAAAGACACAAGAGCAATCAGGCATGGGAAAAGATTGTCAGAAAACAAATGCAAGGAAGTGCGTTTGTTCACGCACTGAATCTGACTGGCCATGACTGAAAAAGGTACAGTTCACAATATTTGAACTGTGACATAAATGTGTGATAAACAAGAAACCAGTGGAACTGAGGTTGAACAATAATAAGAATTAGGTCATTGGGGTGGAAAACTAATAAGAACTAGGTCTACCCCAATCCGCCCCTGCAGTACCCTGGATTGACAAGTGGCTCAGGCTAAGCGTGGACAGCAGTCATGGCGTTTAGGTGGAATATTCAGTTGATAGACGCCTTCTTCAAGAATGAGTATCGCTTACAAGCCCCTAAAGAAATGCAAAAAATGCTTGCTAAGTGTCAAGGGGACGGAATTGACCTCCTGCGAACAGGAAGAAAGTCGAATTAAAATATCATGCAGAGTACCTAGATGGGGGTGCACAATTCACCTTGTTACAGGGGGCATATCAAAAGTGATACACCCACATGTGCCAACATCCATGCTAATCAGAGTCAACCATAGTACCAGAACCAGAAAGCAGCAATAGAATATGAAGGTATATAGGTTACATGAACGAATAAGGTAACTCCAAAGAAAAAGAAAGGTATAGTGAGAAGTGAGGCGCTTGCACAATGAAGGTAATGTGCTAGGATCCATGTCTATGAATCAAGCAGGGTGAGTTAAGGTCTTACCTATGATGTCACTTATGTTAATCAGTTGATGGCGTGAACTGCCATCAAAGCTGTGCCATGTGGTAGACAGGTGGAGCTACATGTCAAATCTTGGGCTGCTAGAAAGATGTAAGAGTAGCAGTCAATGCACAAAATGAAATGTGACGGATATTAATAATAATAAGAGAACACAGACATCACACCTAATGTACCTCAGAATTCACAAGGCAAATTGAAATGGCAGTTTTACAGTGGAGACAAACTGGATTTCACGTCCCATAAAGTTAGATGCCGCTGGAACTGGATACGTGCACAATGTGTGTGTAATGACATGCAGCAAGTGCAAGCGGAGAAGACAAATAATAGACATCAATGAAAAATTTGTGCGGTGACAGTAACAGATACAGCACAGTTAAAGCAGTTTCATGGAGACACCCCTACGTTTTGAATGAGCAAATCCCAGTCATGAAGTAACTCATACCGACTGACAGCACGGTTGTAAAATGAAGACAGAACATGGCTCCCCTGAGAGAGTCTAACGGACCAAGTATGGCACAGAATGGGAGACAGCCCACACTATTGAATGTTCCAGCTGGGTGACAAACTTAGAGCATGGTAAATGTTGTTTGCGATGCAACGTATTCTCTCAGGTCAGAGCAATACTGATGAGTATGACGTGAGCCATGATGGCCTGTTGGTTTACCGAACTGTGGACAAAGAAAAAGGACTACAGTGCAGGGAACTAGTCTGACGCATAATGTAAACAGAGCGCCATCTTAGATCTGATGCCTAGAAAGGGCTATATCTGCATGGGAAGACTAAAAGCAGTCTATCAATGTGAGACCACGAAATCAGGTAAGTCATACCTGCAGCCAAATATGAAAGAAGTACATATGAATGTGACCTTAAGGTGATGAACGTTGGCCAGGAAATTAATTTTTTTAAGGAGAAAAAGAATGTGAAAAGTAAAGTAATAAAAAGAGGGTGGGTGGTGCAGATAACGGAGCTTGTACCTACTGCTCCAACTATGAGAAAAGTTCATATAACACTGAGATTGAGATCAGGAACCACCTTAAATCCAAGATTCTAAGGCAAAACAAAATGTAAACATGAACAAATAAAATGGGGGTGGGTACTGCAGATCAAGTGCCTCGTGCCTACTACTCCCACAAGGACATGGCATAATTATAATTAAGTCCATGCTCTATCATGTTCAGCCATAAGATCCAGTTGGCCTCTTTGTTGTTTAACAGGGTGTGATTGTTAGGACCATTTTTAACAGTATCAACTACCCACCAGAGAATGTCCTCTGGAGAATGGCCATGTTCCATATAATGGCTCACTAATGGAGCTGTCGCGGTTTTGCATCAGATGCGTGATCAGTTTTTGTCGCCCACATAAAATGATTTGATTTTGTTTACGAATTTACAAATGGAGCAGGATCCAAACGGAAAGTGGCCTGTGAGCAGTCTAAGGTCCAACTGCTGGTCATGGATCTATGTGTCCTTGGAGTGGCACAGACAAACGATCTCACAGGTTCTGCTGCCGTTTGCGTGCAAAGATTGGAGGGGGTTCATTAGGCAAAGCAAGCTGGACAAGTAGCCACAATATTTGAATAATATTCTTCACCGATAAAGTATCGGGATTGAAGGTGAGGACACATATCATTTTGTCCTGTATTGTCTTAGGTGTAGTTTGAAAGAGAAACTCACGTGGAGTGCACATGGCACGTTTCAAAGAATGAGATACCAGTATTTTTGGGCAAACGTGCTTCCTGAGCTTCTATGTTAGTTTTGCAGCATGGTAATCAAAATCTAGAAGAAAGGTAATGTTAAGTCTGAGTGGACGAAATTGAGTGTATGGAAGACTCTGCTCTGACTACATGGGTTAAAGCTTGAAAAATGTATCAAAGTGTTGTGGGCAGTGGGTTTCTTCAAAAGTGAATAAATGAGTTTATCATGTTGTTTAATGATCAAATTGAGAAAGGGAATTTGTTCATTACTAGACATAGTGAACTCAATGGCGGTATGGCATGGGTTGAGCCATATGACAAACCCATTGAGAAGCTCGAGAGATCCATGCCAAATCAAGATAATATCATAAATGTACCGACGCCAGCAGTCGCTACATTGATGAAACGGGTTAGTGTCTCGAAAATAAATGTATCTTCAAACAAGGCCATGAAGATGATGGTGAGACTCTTGCGAAGGCTGATCCAATCGCAGTGCCTAGAGTCTGCTGTTAAAATTGCTCCTGATATTTAAAGAAGTTTTCCTTTAGAGCTAGTGAAAGGAGTTGAATGATGAATTTGACATGGGCTGTGAACCTTTGTGGAGACTGAACAAGAGCTGCCCGGATGCATTCAATCGCTTCATCCGAAAGGGATTCTTGTATACAATGCTACAATAACCATGGTGACCAAAATGCTGACCGAATGGTCAAAAGTCTTTCCTTCAAAAGGTTTTGATGTACTGTCTTTCAAATATGTGGTGGTGTTTTGGATTATGGGTTGCAAGAACTTGTTAATATATTGACAAATAGGTTCCAAGATAGTACCGCATCCTGCAAAGATGGTTCTCCCTGGAGGATTTTGTGCATCCTTTTGAATTTTTGGGATGGCATAACGGGCAGGGGTAGAACCTTGAACTAATTTAGAAACTGTGCTTCCTTGTCTGGGAGCCAGTTGTGTTCAAGTGCGTAGTTGGTAATCTCTTGGATGATATTTTTTAATACACTCGGAGGGTCTCTACGGAGGAAGGGATAGCTGCCAGGTTCATTTAAGAGGTCCATAACCATAAGGTGATATCGATCTGGACTCATGAGGACAATGCCACCTTCCTTTTCTGCTGGTTTAATGATGATCTGTTTGTTGTTGGTTAGAGAGCGAAGTGTGCTCCTTTCCTCATTAGATAGGTTGAATCTCATGGAGCAGCGTGTGTTTTGGAGTTTCCGAAGTTCTCTTAGAATGCATTTCTCAAAAAAAAGCACATCCCTGGACACAATGTTTTCTAGAGGTGTGAAGGTCGAGGGTGGCCAAAGTCCTGTGTCACTAACAGGTACACAGATGTCATGATCCTGAAAAAAGGTTTTAAGCCTAACAGTACGAAATCATTTTTTGACATTGGTTTCTGTGTGAAACCAGTCTGTCGGACAACTAGGGATGAAGGTCAAACCCTTAGCAAGGACTTTGCTTTCTGCTGAGATGAGCAGGGAGTTAGAAAGAAAATGTCCATGGAGATCCAGCCTACATGTTTTTTTTCTTGAGTTTCAGAAGTTCAGCGCCCGAGATAGAACTGGACGCTCCTTGGTTTGTCCCTGCGGGATTAAATAGAGAAGGGCCTCTTATTATAGCACGTATTTCCTCATCATTGTTGCTGAAAGTGAAATTCTCAGAAACTATAAGTGAAAAGAATGTAAGAATAGAGCAGTGTCACCAATAGTGAAAATAATGCAAGAGATAAGTAGCCTAGTGTAGCAGGGGACGGTGCACACAAGAGAAACAAGCTCTCACATCGCTGTGCGGTAGTCCATAAAGTACAAGTGGCTAGACAACATTGAATGGTTCCTACAGACTGCCTAGGATGTCTAAATATGTAAAGCAGAAGGGATATCTGTACTCAACAGGAACTGAGGGGAGCAGTAGAACATACACAAACTAAAGTTGTTCTCAGTGAACTATACTTAAATTTGAGCTGTAACATATTCAGCATCAAAACATGTGTAGAACTTAATCCCTTTATTCATGATGTGCATGATATATATTATAACAATTGTAATAAGACAATGGACCATACACTACGTGGCAACTTTTAAAAAGATATCCTCAATTGATGCTCACAAAAATAAAGCTGGAGAGTATAGAGAACATAAATGCATGCGTATATAACAATATCAGCCCTCCTCTACAACATCTGGAAGCTTGGCAGAAAATAATATATACGATACCGAAATGGCAAACAGGATTTTGGAAAAATCATAACACTGTCCTTAACGCATTTTTGTCCAAAGCCATATTGAGCCAGGTTTGGCTGAGGAAATACGACTCAGTCTACTTGGCTTCAATTGATTCATCTGCAGCATATGATGCAGTCGATCGTGGTTTACTATGGATAAAATGCAAAGGTGGGATATTCCTTAGGGGCTTATTCGTCTGATTATTGTTCTGCACACTAACTCAAATGTTTGGGTTTTGTTAAATCAAGAGGGATTATTGTCCTGTAGTATCCCGACCTGACAAGGCATTAGGCAGGACTGCGTTCTTGCTTCCTGCCTTTTCAACCTTTAATAGTGCAACATAGATCAAGCATTTAGATCAGGCAGCATTGGTGAAACCTAAAATCTGTACCTTGAAGCCAATTGGTCTCGCCTATGCGAGCAACCTTTTAATGTTTGATACCACTCTGATTGGATTTCAGCGGTTGATTAATGCTTTTACTACTTTCGCTGTAGCTCATAGCCTAAAGAACAATTCTGCACAATAAGAAATAAAATCAAACCATTTAATTGGCGAGTTGACCAAGAAGCCCTTGAGAAGGTTGAAAGCTTTGTATATTTTGGATTCCCGATTTTCATTAAACTACTCAAAGCATTGGGTACGGAATGGTTAACATCCTGTGGGATGGTATCATGTAACCAATTGCTTCGGGTTGATTTCAAGTATGGGGGTTATTTATTACTGCCCTGTGTGACATTTTATGAGGGTCAAATTGTCCCAAAGTTGTTGTATGGCGTAGAAAAATTACTGACATGGACGCTTGATTGTCTCCCTATTATAGAGGGGCCATATGTGGAGAAGGGTACTGCAGGTGCCAAACAATGTTCCCTTGGCTGCAGTTAAGTTTGAGTTAGGCCTTTTTTCACTAAGAAGCTGTGTCCTTTGGAAATGTGTATCTTTTTATTTTAAAATGTTTAGCTCAGTTCATGTACCTTGTCTACTCACTGATTTCAGTGTGACCATTTGGTGAAGGTGGGGAGAGATTTGTATGTGCATACTCAAATGTTTGTATAGGACTATTGTATGACCTGTGTCTTTCAAGAAATTACGTGGTTGAAATCCGACTAGAGTCAAAAACATATTGTTTAGTCATAACTGGGCAACTACGATTGATATGTTTCATTTGTACGAATCATTGCAACATCTTCGTCTTGACTTTAAATCTTCAGGTGTAATGTTTCATTATTTAACTATCAGTCTGTTAGGTGCTTATTCCTCAGATTCAGATGGAATTTGATTTTAACAAGAGAAGTAGAGGTTGGTTATAATATGATAAGTAAATAATTAAGACATGATGGGCCTCATTACGAGTCTGGCGGTAACCGAGCCAGAAAAACCGGCAGGTTACCGCCAGACCCGTATTACCATTCCGCCTCTGTGATTCCCGGAATCACTGGGGCATTACGACCCCAGTGACACACAATTCCGCCTCCGGAATTTCCGGAAGTCCCCATTCCCATGGAGCCCCATAGGACTCCATGGAGATGGGGACAATGGAAACACTGGTTCCGTCTATGACAGGGCCGGTGTTTCCATGTCCGCCTGCATGCGGGTGGTGTTAATCCCTTGAGATCAGACCTGGTGGGAGTGACACCTCCCATTTGCAGGACTCTTAATCAGCCGGTCTGGAAAGAACGGTGGTGGCGGTTTTACCACCACCGTTCTTTCCGGACCGGCAGGGTCATAATGAGGCCATTGTCTGTTTTGTAATGTAGGGGTTGTAGCTGAGACTTTAGAACATCACTTGATTTTTTTTGTCCTGTTCTAAAAGGCAAATGTGAAATATATTTAAGGTGATTTTTATCATTGTATGCCTTGGATTTTTGTCACTCTTTTTGGCAATTTTGTCTTGCTGGTAGAACCACCACTTTGATTGTAGCAATCATATTTTTTTTAGTTCATTGGAATTGGAGTGAGACTTATGTGCACAACTTCTTTCTCCTCCGTTTTCATATTGTGAAATCAAATGTATTTTATGGTTATTGATGTTTATTATTATCTGATTTTAAATTGTCTTAACATTGTGTAATGTAAGGTTTTACATTCTTATGAAATGTTGAATTGTATTTTTTTCTCTTAACGAATTTGTTAAAGGTAATTTTTTTAACCAAATGAAAATACAAATATGAAAATGTCTTTTTCTCACACCAATTACATCTTACCTTATGACTTCAACATTCCTGGGAAAAAAACAAGCACGTACCTGAAGGAAGGACTCCACTGCCTTTGAAGAACACTTAACCTAATACAATACACAATAGACCCAATACCGTAAATGGTTATATCTTAATCCTCATCATCAACACTGTACACACCAACATCTATAGCTCTCTAATCACACTCAACTGATTTGGCAATTTGATAATTCCTTTAGACATGCCACCTCAGTGACTCACAGCCATCAGAAAGCCAGAAAACACGCCTTCAGGCCATTAAAGCCCTTCCATCTGTAAGAACTCATATGACCTCTCTGCAAAATCCACCTCACATGGCCCCATTTCAGTGAAAGACACCAGGACTGCAACTTGGTTGTCTAAAATGTCAACTATACTATACTCTTGCAACCAATATCAACCACTATGATCTTGTGAAACAACACACCCTGACGCCTTAACCTTTCACACCATGGTACATTGCAGATCTCACACTCTCAAAGTAAGCATCATAAAATGGCAAAATGACTCGTGAACTATCCCAAAGTTCATGCAGGCTCACCCAGTTCAGGATCCCTGCCCTACCCAAAGATGACTGACCACCACGGCCAAAGCCAAGTACCACCTGAACAACACAGACAAGCCTAGCAAGTAAGGCAGAGCATGCTTCAAATCCATCAAGTAGTGAATCATGTCATTCTCCAACCAACTCATACTGTGCTCTGACTATGACTCTAACACTGTGAAACCTTTCATCTTCTACAAGATAATTTTGATCTGTCAGTACATAGTCAACAATACCACAACTGACTACACAATACACATACCAGTTTGCTCAACAACTTCTGACTGGGCAAGTTTCATGTCATGCAGCATGGAAGACATGAAAGCAAGCCTATATTCACTCAAAAACACATTCTACATGGAGAACATACTTCCTACCCAAACCCTACCTGTCCAACAAAATCAATGGAATAATCCATATCTACATCACTCAAGGCACCATCCGCGCAACACTCAATACTGGACTAATGCTTGTGTTTTTCAAGCAGCCAAGAGTGCATTCCAACTACCTCGTCAACTACTGCCACACCACCCATCTTATCGTATTAGGTAAGAGCCTTGAGACAGCATAAGCCACACATCACCTTCAACACATCAAACCCAACAACATCATTTAGTCCTAGAAATCTTACTTCAGCCCGAGATGCAGCATATGAATTTCTAACATGAACAACATGAACGTGATGGACAATTCCCTTTAGATCCTCATCAATGGGCATCCTTAACTCCTGTTTGTAGGTGACCATTTAGCAACTTTGGGCACAATAGACCACCTCACAATCGGAAACATTCTACATTGCCACATGCCTATCAATGAGAACATCCCCAGCTGGTTGAAGTATGACCTTGATAACTGCAATCACTTTTTAATTATGTATTCCTCATGATTACCAACTATACCAATCAACTGTGAAGTTCCACTAAGATACTTCCCTCCCGCTTGATGATCAACCTTTACATGACACCACTCAGAATGTTCCTGGTTACATACAACATCCACATTCACCAATACCCACATGTCTAACAGCTGTACCTAAATATATTTTCCATTTCAGAAATCCAGAGGCTGTAGGTCTGGGTCATATTGATCATGTCCAGAATGACTGGCACGAGCCTGAAGCTCCAACTTTTAATAGCAAAATCATACTGCTGACCAATATCAAAGAACATTCAGACCAGGAATTGCACTAATAACCTCTATAGCTTCATACGCCTGCTGACCCCTCGCACAAAGTCCCTTTAGTTGTACTTTGACTGATGTTTCTCCTTCAAGGAGCACATAGCAAGAAAGACACAAACGGATTGGTACAAACTTTCACTCCTGCAGCAAATCAAGTACTTCATCCCAGCAAACTATTTTTCATCTGGTGTTTTAGGCTTTGTCCACGACCAACGGGACCGTGGCAACTGTCTCCAGGCAAGCCTTCGTACAACCCCCTTTCCAGCCCTGAGATGTGTCCTACATGCTGCAGCATTACACATCACAAGGCTAAGCAAAATCTGCATTGTTTGTGTTCTTTTATTTTGCATTTGTAAGGAGCTTATACATCAAGTCAATTGTGTTTCAAAGGTGGGGACATGGGAATGAAAGAAATATAACAATAAAAGATGGAGGTGGGCATACTAGGCCTTGTGAGCATTGATAACATGTAAGTGCAGAGAGAGGGAGGGCGGAATAGGGTATGGGGTAAGTGCTAAATGTATCAAGAGGGAAGTGCTTGGGAGTGATAGGGTTAATTCCTATCTCTTTTTATCTGTACCTCCTGGAGCATTGTTTCGCTCTTTTAACATTTAGACTTGGCTGGTGGCAGTGGTATGTCCCCTAACTTTTCTACCCTAATTATATTAGATAAACGTGGTACTGTTCTTGGCCTCGAACATAAACCTGCTTGACCAAATTGTCTTTCTTTTGGCTCCAGTTGGGTTTATTCGGCATTTATTTTTGGTAAAGTCCTTCTTGTGTTTTACTTTGCACGGCAAACTAGGTTCGCCTTCTTTGTTCACTGTCTTTTGGCGGGCATCTGCTCGGAAGCCCTCCTCAAGGTGCCTGGGTGTCTAGGTGGGCTGAATGTGAGGGAGGGGTGTAGTCACCCCCTGCTCAGGGTATCCTAGGAAACCCAAGTCGCACTTTGTCATGATTGGCCAGGGTAGTTGTCCGGGTTGGACAACCCCCCTGTTGTGTGATTGACAGTCAGGCTGTGTGAATGGGGGTTTTTCACATAAAAGGCAGGTCTCTTGGGCTAGAAGTCAGAGAGTCGCCACTGGAACTACAAGGAACCGAAGAGAAGAAGAGAGAATGACGGCTGCTGCAACTACCCCGTCCAGGTGAAGCCCTGCTGCAGTCCTGAGCTATCTGCCCTTCAACGACTTAGAGAAGATCCAGTCCAGAGTCTTCTTCCCTTGAGCTTGGTGGGGATAACCAGCTCATCTTCTACAGCCAGAGGATCCTCTTCCTTGGTCGAAATCGCTGCACGCTGCTGTAGTGGTCCTGATAGCCACCTGAAGAAGCCTCTCCTGTTCTAAGGAGCGCACCTTTTATTCCTTGTCGCTGCTGCCGGCTTCATCCCTGTGTGGTGCAGACCCCCTTCAGACGTCCTCCTTTTCAATGAAGCTACAGGAATCGTGGGTCGGCGGAAAACCAACAGGAACAACTGCCAGGGCACCAGCTGCACCATTGGAACAAGGTACTGTGTTCTGCTGAGGAAACTGGGTGAACCCCTTTTCTTCATTTCCAAGGCTTGCCCTTGTCTTTCCTCCTTATTATAACTTTTGCCTCCGAAGATTGACAATATCGAAGTACTTTTGGCTACGTTGAATCGTGAACTGTCTGACTGTTTGATCTTCCGCAACAGGCCCTGGTGTCTTTCGACCCTGGCTCCGGCCCTTTGACTTTTGAACTCCTGTCTCTGAGTGTTTCTTGATTCTGCCTGCCTAACCAAAATATTGCCTGTGATTTTTACCTCCAACTCCCTCTGGGTATCTCAGGTGCTAAGTGTGTTTTTTCCCCGGTAGCATTCCATGTCACGGATACGTGTTTATTTAGTAGACCGAACTGTCAAAAAGTGATCGCAATCGTATGCGCGGTAACGTGTTTTGTTCATAACACCGGTTCATTCAAACACAGGGTACTTACCTTGAGACTTACTGTACAAAGTGAATTGGTTAGTTGTAGTATATTTAACGTGTGTTTTTTATTGAAGTTTCATAGAAGTGTTGTGTTTATAACGAATGGTTTAAAAATAAATGTACTTATGTTTTTCTACCTGAAACCTTGAGTCAGTGTTTGCTTGAGTCACAGTAATTGCGGTCCCTTTGTGTAATCTCTGCTACTACTCATATACTCTTGAGGTAAGCCTGACTGCTACGCCACTGCTACCACTCTGACATAGTAGTACAGGCTTGTACCAAAGGTTAAACTTGTATTGGCACTTGTAGCCTTAATTGTGTGTAGTGGCCCCTAAGGGCACTGCACAGGATTCTGCCTAACAGCGTATGCTTTTTGTTTGTGCACTTTCTATGGTAATTGGTTTCAGTTATTTGTGATGTATGTTGGGGTCACTCACACTTGGCTGTCCCTTTTTCAGGCATGCTTCTTCTTTGTATAGTGAGCCATTGCCTATGATAGTGACACTCAGTGGCTATGTTGTCCTGTTTGTTTGTTTATGTTTATTGTTTATTTGTGCAGCGCTTATACACAGGTGAAGCCCTTCAAAGAGCTTCAAGGCAGGAAGGGAGCAAGCGAATACAGTAGTCATTCTTAGGCCTTGAAGATTCCAAATGATCAAACAAAAAATAAATTACTAGCATACTAGTCCTGACAGCATATCTCCTAGTGCAAGCGTGTGAAGTGTTTCAGGCGCAACCACGCTAGGCAGGGGAGACAAAGGGGGGAGACAGGGCAAATGAATATTCAGGTACATGCAAGTGTGCAGACGGAAGAGTGAGGGAGGGGGAGGGGGGGAAAAAAGTGCACCCAGTCCAGCAGGGCCCTGCGTTAAGTGCAGAGAGGTTAGCCCTCTCATGGAAACAAAGGCTGAAAGTGCAGTAGTGCTGATCATAGTGCAGAGGCCCGGAGGCAAGTGCAAAAACTGGTGGGGGAGCCTGGGACCTGTGAGGTGATGAACCAGGCGACCAGTCAGAAAAAACTGAACAGAGTTAGGGAAGAGCAGGAAGAGGAGGAAGGCAAGAGGGAAAAGAAAGGAGGTTAGCAAGGGAGAGGAAGAGAGAAAGAGGAAGAGAAGAGAAATGTCTTGAGGAGTTGGGGGTGTGTTGTTTGGTAGGCGGGGACTTAATACTTATGTTGGCCTGTTAGGGGCAGGTTGTTAAGTGGGGTGCTGTCCATGATAGCACCAATCACTCACTGCCTTCACCAGTTTAGCACAACCATTGTGGCGTAATCTGGATATATGGTGCAGTGTTGGGCTGTGCTAGGGAGGCTTACGAACATGTATGCCAATACTCTTTTTACTGTTTGCACTGTTGGGTTCCAGTGTGAATTTTCTTTGTTTATTTGTCCTCATTGCACAATAGTTTTGTGTGGAACATTTTTTGCGATGGAGTTAACAGTTCACACTACTTTAGTTCTTTTTTGTAAATCAGGCCTACTGTGTCAAGAACAACTGGCTTCCAAATTTTGTTTACATGTTTGTGTCAAAGCAAGAATTCCTTTAATAAGTAATGTAAATGTTGAATAAGTGTTAGTTAATGGATCATAGTTGGTTTTAAAAACCATACAATCAACATACGTTTCTATATATTTGAATAAAGTTTGATAACTTTAAAACAGTGCCACAAATAAAAAAGTAACAGTTCATTTTTAACTGTTAAAATAACTTTACATCACAAGTAAACAGTGTCCAATAACAACTACATATAACGTTGTAATACATAAATCACAAGGTTTTTGTTTATAGAGAGCATTAAACGATATTGGTCAAAAGTGTTATACAGATGGACTGAGCCATGCAGTTTTATCAAGACTATGAACACGAAATTGAATATATTTAATAAACGTTGCTGTTTCTAAAATCCCAGCTAATACAATAGATTGCTTTTAATATATGTTAACCATTTACCAAGCATTGAAGTTACCAAAAACAATTAGAAATATAATGTTAAATCTAAATTATCTAAACAAAATCAAAATAGCACTGCTGTTATAACCAAGCAAATGAAAGGTGTGTGCACAAGTACATCAAATAATATAATCCTTAATTCAAATAGACCTCTACGATTTATAACCAACACTGGAGTAAATTGTTAAGTGAATTTAACTTTACAAATAATGTTCAAAATAACATGTGCCATTGTCCAAATGTAAAATACAAGTCAACATTTGTTTGTCTTATCACTAAAACCACAAATTCTAAATATCACTCATAATCCAACAAAAGAGCATAGCTGTAATTCAAGCATATAGCAAAAAATAAATAAATTAAACCCATTTCACAAACTATGGCAAACATTTCTGTGTGAATCATTGGGCAATATTTCATTTATTATATGCATCTAGAATACATAATTTGAAACAGTTGCTTCAAATTAGGCATAACAAATACTGTATGTTTTGACTTTTGTCAGTAGTGCAACATATTAATAATTATAATGATTTGTACACATTCCAGATGTCCCAAAGATTACCATTAAAACACAATAACTACTAGTATAACAGGAGACACAGGTCCATGATGTCAATAACAATATTAACAAACTGTTGAAGTTAGACATTGTTTTTCATTATTATGTGCTAATTGTTCTAACATACAGTAAAATGAAATAGTTTAATTGTTTGTACTCATTTCACACATTTCTCAAGTTTCAATTTGTGGGACACATTATACATAATTTAGCATTACTTTTCGCCATTGAACCACCACAAACACTGGCAATTACATAATATAAAAGGCAAGATTCTTTATGGATTGAATGCAATGATGAGCAAATTACCTTAAAAGAAATTTACCTTGGAATTAAAAGGACACTTGCTTAGTGTTATAAAAAATGCCAACACCAACGTAAATGCAGCATTTACAAGTAATTGTGCATATGCAATTTCTTGTGTTTCAATGTGTATGCAACTAAACTATAATGTAAATTCCAAATTAACATTTTTAAAATGTTAACATTTGCATTTGTGTTACTTAACAATTTGAAGCACTTATGTAACATTCCAAGCCCAAAACACATTCATGAAATAAATTAAACAATATACTAAATATACTTTGTAAGGGTGCAAAATATGGAGACTGACACACAAGTGGCATGGTTGTTGACATAACCTCTCATTACTATTGAAGATAAAGAGAAAACCTACCTTTCCCTGACTCTAAAAGGGGTTTCCCTACCTCATCTAAAATACTAAGTTTCTGTGTAAATCAATAGTACACTGTCCTGTGTCAAAACCCTACTTCTGTCCCTCGCAATTTTAATTAAAGAGATAATGGATCTTCTTGTTCCAGAAGAATGACTACCTTCTTCTGGACAGCAGATCACAGCTTCAGCTATTTACTGGGATTTCTTCCTGAAGAAAAGACACTGTTCCACAGTTCGCAATCCCTTTTCCGAGGCACAAAACAAAGTTACAGCTTGTAATACCAAAACTCAGTAAAGTTCTCAATTCAAACTCAAAAGGTAAAGTTCCAGTTCAAACACCAACATTCCTTATTGCCCATAGCTGCTTCTTCACTAGTGGGTTCCTGGACAATGCCTCCTTCCTCCAGGTATTGTGTTCTTTGGTTTTCCACCACCAGGGAGACTGCCTCCTTTCCCCTGGTCTATTTGTTACAGGAGAATGCCTCTCTCCTCCTGGTACACTAAGTGCTTGACTCCCTTCCCCTGGCTTTTCCTTTTATGTTTTTGCACGCTTCAACAACACCAGGGGGAATTCCTTCCTTCATCTGGCTTTTCCGTTTATCATTTAAGCAGTTCATGACACCAGGGAGAATGAATCCCTTGCCCTGATTTCAGTACTCCATTGTTAGGGAGAATTATATGCAGTACCCTTTGGGAACACCACACAAAAATAGGACTACAAGTGACAGTACAAATTCACCTTTAGTACAAGCCTGTACTGCACAGTAAAGTGGTAGCAATGGCTGAGCAGCCAGACTTATCTCAAGAGTAGAGTGAGCAGTATCAATAGTTACACAAAAGACAGCAATTACTATGATTCAAAAAAGCACTGACTCGAGGTTTCTGAGTAACAGAATATACATTTATTTACACATCAGTTATTAAACATTTTACTATTATCAAGTAGTTGAAAAATCACGATTCTAATGCACAACACCACACCCAATAGATTCTGGACACGTTAGGCTCAAAATGAGGTGTGAGCAAAATGGCACTCCAGTAATTTAAAAAGGAGGATAAGACAAAGTTAGACAGAAGTTGAGCAGCACCAACAAGTAAGTAAGCAAGGCAATCTAGAAAAAGGAACTACAGTGAGGAAATCAAATCAAGAGGCTAGGGCCAAAGTCAATGGACCAAAGTCTTTGCAGAGGATCACACAGATCAGGGTAGTTCGTGGTTAGGTCTTTGACAAGAGTTCAGAACGAAGTTGGTCGGACGAAAAGTTACTTTAAAGAATAGAGAAGGACAAGCCCTCGGATTGGCGAAAGATTTCACTCACTTTCACCGCATCTGGACGAAAAGAACAACCGGATTAGCACAGTACCTTTAGAGCAGAAGAATGCTGTAGCTGAGGCAGACGTTCCTGGCAGGTCTTGCAGGCTCACGATTCCTAAAGTGACTATCGGACTGATAAGAAGGAGGAAGACTGGAGGGTCCTGCACTGCCCAGGGAAGAAACCAGCAGTGCAGCGAAGTGACAAAAAAAAGGTGTGCTCCTTAAAACACAAGCAGGGTCCGTTCCTCCTGGCTATCCGGTTCACTGTAGCTGTGCACAGCAAATTCAACCAGAGGAGGGAGGCCTGGATAGCAGTTTGGCAAACTGGTTGTTCCCACCAGCTCAAGGGGAGAAGATTCCTTGCAGATCTTCCCTGTTGTCGAAGTTTGGAGATTCGCACCCGCAGCAGGGCTTTACCGTGAGATTCAGTCACGGTAGAGGTCCTCTTCTGTTAGCTTCCCTTCGGGTCTCTCGATCCAGTTGTGACTCTGCCTTCTCAGTCCCAAAGACCTGCTTCTTATGCAGTTTTCCCCCGTTCACCCAGCTGGCTGTCAATCACACAGCAGGGTGGCTGTCCCAACAGGACAGTCACCACAGCCAATCATACCAGACTGCGACATGGGTCTCCAAGGAGACCCGATGCAGGGAGTCCCAATCTCCTCCCTCACATCCTGTCCCCCTCAAACATGCAGATGCCTAAGGAGAGCCTCTGTGCAGAAGCCCGCAAAAGGACAGTGAACAAAGGAACCAAACCTGGTTTGGCGCACAGAATAAAACACAAGAAAGACTTTTACAAAAAGAAAGGGCGAATAAACCTAGCCGGAACCGCATAAAAGTAAATATGGTCCAGCGGGTTTAAGTTCGAGGCTACCAAGATAGTCTAAAACAATACCAAGGCTATTTAAAATAACCACGGCAGGAAAAATAGGGTAGTTAACACTGCCACCAGCCAAATCATAATGAAAAGGGACCGAAACAATATTCCATGAGAAACAGACAAAAAGGGATAACTAGTAACCCTTTCCATTACTCTATGTAAGATAGTTTGTACTGCGTCTGTGGATTTAAAAAGACTAATCAAGTCAATGGCAACTTTACATGCTCTGGGAGACAGTAGTCAGTCCCAGAAAATGGAGTCTGAGTTGGGAAGTCGAAAAAGACACCCTTTCTCACTGCACTGATGGTGCTTTGTTACACACAGTGAAAAGATTATGCCTATGGAGTAAGTGAGGCTCCACAGTCTATGAACACAAAAATGTTAAGCACACACAGCAAAACACATGTTAGAGTGGGGAAAAAGGCTCACACTATTACCAGGTGAAAAAAGAAATCCTAGAAAATGTAAGTGTGAGGCCCACAAAAATACAGTTAATTCTCCCAATGGAGTCAATAAAAACACATCCCAGGAGGGAATGAGACCAAGACCAAGTACTGGTGGTATCAAAGTCTTTATCTCAAATAGGGCAAGCACAATCTTCACTGCTCACGCCAAGAGCGTTCTGCAGAAAACATGTTGCAATTCAGTTATATACAGAAAAATCATCATCAGGCTGTGGGAAGGTCTAGGGGGCACATGAATAGTTGGGATTGGTCACTAAGAGCGGGCACCTACAGGTGCCATTGGGTCAGAGGCACTTGGTTGGCTTGAGGGCATGTGGTGAGATGATGTTGTGCCCTGGGTCAATCGGTCAGCTGGGCTCATCGAGTTGGTATGTGGAATCGACACTTGTGGTGTTTCTTCTGTTACACTAATCATTTGACATTTGCCCTTGTGGCCATACACTACCATTCATTCACTACCATGATCTGTTTGTCCGGTTACCTCAAAGACCTGGATCTTTAACACTTGTAAAACATGATTCAAAGGCAGATTATTTATTACTGGCCATAGATTAAAGTTCATACATTAAATACTGCTCTTGACCTCTTTAGACAATTCAAAATATACTGATTAAGGGGCAGAGCTCATGGGGTCATGGTATGGTCTGGGGTGTCCGTCTGAAAACAACAAAGAGGATTCTGAATAGATGGCTGAAATGTCTAGGTCACAAAAGGCACAAACCATCATGGTCATACATTTCATTGTGGGGAGTTTTAGTGATCAGATGTTCAAACATCATTAAATCTCTGCTAATCTATTTCGACACCATGAAGGGAAGAGGAGAATTGAAACCTCTTGGTGGTATGGTTCCTCATTGCACAAAGAAACAGGGCCTTCAGAACACAATCTTACATGCAGACTCTTACACATGGCTTACTATGTTGCATTCAAGTCATACTAGTTTAACGTATACTATATTTTCTGTCTGGCTAAACACTCTCATCATATCAAAAGAAAACAAAGGAACTCATCAAGAAATAAAAATGTGTACTTAAATCAATGTTCATCTTTCATTAAAAGCAGCTCATGACTTGGGGACGGTTTGTGCAGCCTTAGCATGGATTGTGGCTTGTCGAGAGTGATTGGCTGCTGTATTATGTTTGCATGATATTGTAAATATATTTACATTTGAATTTATGAAAATGAGCTAGCTTAGTGCTGGCGTGTACAGTGATATACTGGTTATGCATTACGTTGTTGCAATTTATTTCTATGAGCATTCTTGTGTGATATGTTAATATACATCATACGTTCATTGTTAATGTTTAACATGAGGACTTCTAGTTACACATATATGTTATATTGTTCACTCGTATACACATTGCCCCATCATTAGGTTTATATGATCTCGCATGCAAAAAGATACGTTGGCTCTGTCCACAATAGAGCGTGAATAATCAAACGGACTCAAGGGTCCCTTTTAACTGTTGACTCTATCCTAAGGGGTATGGGGATTATGTTCTTTATGGCCAGGGTCTGTGCGGTGTGGGGCAGGTTTATAGAGACAGATAGCTTTTGCTCTGGCCCCTGCTCAGGGCTGCATCTGGGTCAATGAAGTGAGACGGAAGACTGAAGATACAGTGTGGATTTTGTTGCATTCCCAGAGCCAGACTTCCCATTGGAACTGAACAAGTGCAGAGAAGGCAAAGGGGAGGAGGTGGGGGAGGAACTTGCTTGCTGTGCGCGCCTGGCTGGGAAAGCTGCAGGCCTGCGTTGATACTTCACGGTTGTTTTATCTTTACAAAACGGAGTCAGTAACTTACAAAATGGAGTCTTGTTCACCTCTGGTCTTACACTGTTATAAGGGGTGTCACAAGGGGGGGGGGTCATAGTTCCTAGGGGTGTTCCCCCATGAGTGCTCCGGGGCTGGGGCCCTGAACCCAAAGCAGCTGCGTCTGGGCCTACCCAGGAAGTGTAGCAATGGGGGGGGTTTAAAATGCCCCCTTCTTCCACTCATTCCCCCCTTTCATTACTTAAGTAACAAATATTTTAACTGCCCCAATCTCTTATGTTCGTTCTCCTCTGCCAATGCTTCGTCCCATGCAGGTGTCCCCTTTATTGGCATCCATGCCCTGCATGCTGCTCTGAGGCTTTCCTCCCTTCTAGCATATTCATATGGGGTGCAGGTCATATAAATACACCCTCCCTCACCTTCCAGGTCCACCATACTTCCTTATACCATTGTAACTCTCTAGGTTCATTTATGGTTGTGTGATAAAGATTATCCACTCTGTGCTCTGTGTTGTATATGGCAGTCATTCTATATGTGGGCTCTGAACTGTCTCCTGTTTGCACCTCCGCCTCATGTCTGATTTGTGCCACACCATTTGCATAACCCATTGTTACCATCATCAGCACACTATTTGGCACTGCGTTTGCGCAGCATCGGAGTCCTAATTGGCACACACAAAAAATGAAGAGCAAAAAGACGATGAGTGCTATGAGGAGCTTTACTGTCATTCCTAGCCCAGAAGGTACCCAGGAAAAAAGATTATCAAACCAGCTGCTGGGCTGTGCCCCTCCTTCGTCCTTCATCCGCTCTCCAAGGTTGTGCACCACTGCTATCAGGTGTGAAAGGGAACTGTTCTCCGCATCTGCAGAAGGTACAAATGTGCAACATGCGCTCCTGATTTTTCGGCAAACACCTTCACCGATTGCTGTTTATAGGTCCAGCACATATTGGTTCTGCATCATCATTAACCACAGGGCTCTAAGTTCCACTTTGATGACATTAAACCCTTCTTCAGTGTCGTTAGCCAACTGGATGAGCTCCCATCTTGTTTTCTGGAGCCACTTGGCATACTCTCTAGCCTGGATGCTAAGAACAAGGGATGCAACAAATGTCTCGACAGAGCTGAACAACTGAATCCATCAGGGATTTGGGCCAGGAGGTTTGATGATTTGACTGAAATATAGTTTGATGATTGTTTCTTCCTCTGCATCGGGTTCTGTACACCTTCCTCGTCTATGGCATACATGGGACCTGCTTCAGGCGGCGTTGGTGACAGTTCCTTTGGTGCCGCCACTTGTGTGCTTCCTCCTTGGATGTGGCTTTCCTGGATCAACATTAGTGCAGAATGCAGCGTTTCCAGGGCGCATGTGCCTCTCCATGATTGCAGGAGATGCAGGTACACCATGTTGCCGCAAACCCAGTATGTGTCCATCATCTCAGCCGTTCCCTTTTTCATGTCAGGTATTATGAGAGTCTTGTTGCCGTTTTTGTTTTCCCCCATGTCCTTTTTCCCTTCCCCACGGAACTACAGTTCCTAAGAAATTTCTTTTTGCAATTTGAAGGGTTTCTCGATGGCGGTAACACGAGTGAGTTGTGTTATGTGTTTAGTCGATATGGGAGCGCATGTTCTCTTTACCCATGAGAGTTTTTCTTCAGATAGCCCTTGCAGTGCTTCTGCCTTACACAGTATTTCTTCTTTTTGCCATTTATTGTCCACATGCAATGTCCCCTTGATTACCAGGAAAGGTTCTTTCACACAAATTACTCCTTGTGGCCGGGAGTAACATGTACACTCATTCTGCAAAATTTCAAATAAAACTGTGTGTGCTTGAAAAGTATTTTTTATTTGGCATAGCGCGAGATGTCGGAGACACTGGGCCTCTGCAAATGGAATTTCTTGTGGCAGGAATACCTTGGGAGTGCCTGAGGCATGAGGTATTAGTGAGCACACATAGCAACTTTCATTAGTGTCTGTTTTGCTGTGCTGCTCATGTCCGCATACCAATTATTTTTCTGGTGGGGGTGCTGGGGATCATCGACTGTGTCTAAGCCGAATTTATAATGCTCTTCCCACTTTTCTTGTTGTGGTTCCCTCTTCTTCCTGCTAATCCCACCTCCCTCATTTCCTTGGCCCTGCTTTCCACCCTCCTTAACCTGCCATTGTGTATACAAATTATAGTAGGTGGTGGCCCTATATTTGTCATCATTACTCCCTTCTCTGATGGTTGTGCTTTCAGATGTTGCTGTTTCTGAAACCTACATGATCGTTGGGTACGGGTGGTTCTGCATCCACGTGAGTTCTGAAGGAGTTCTGTCATTCATTGTGTACACACTGAAGTCAGATTAATTTATATGTGGGGACTGTGGGGTGGCTTGCATCGTTGTGATATGTGTAAGACCTGTGGTGCTATTATGTTCATCTTCATGGCTCATGTGGGCCCATATCAACTTGGCACCATCCCAAATCAGATGGGTCCCTTTCTTGATGGTTTCTATGCCCACACCCCTCTGGCCAACATCGATTGAAATAGATGCAATGACCCAATACAGGAACAATCCAAACAATGTTGAAAAGAATACTACCGCACACACAAACAGCATGTACTCATATGAATAACTAGGATGAACATATCTCCTCCGTCTACTCCTATCTACACTATCATTTGCTGTGGCCGGGGCCTCGTCCATGCCCATTGAAGCTCCTAATAAATGAAATATGCGCAATTGTTAATCGTGCATATTACTCTCGCGTGTTTATACATCGTTTACTTAGTGAATGAAATTCAACTCTTCCTGTTCACATTTAATGTTCTGTCACTTTCATAGGCAAGTTTTATTATCATTATTATTTTTTTCTTTTTTGCATCCTTCTGTTTCCCTCCCCCACACCTCAAGTCTGGGGGAGGGGAACCGAGGGAGGCAAATCACTGTCAGTTGTATTTACTGCTAAGGAAGAAAAACGTTATTATTACGCACATTTTCAACTGTACTGATCCTCTATTTGCTCTTATTTCATGCCTGACACTGCACCTTATATTCCTACGCTTCCCATCTTCTATGTTTGTGCGCTACACTCGTCCTTGTTACCTTCGGGCTCGGCGCAGTCCGTGCTCACATGGGCTCTATGAACATCTGTCAGATGCACCCAATACATCAGGCCCTGTACCTTTACCACTGTGGGCGTGCATTATACTACCTTGTATGGACCATGGAACCTTGGCCCGTTCCATCTCTGCACAAAACTCCTTACATATACCATGTCGCCTGTCATTAACTGGCAGTCTGGGCAATTTGTGGCTGGGGTTAGAGTGTCAGTAGCATTTTCCTGTGTGAATGGTGGTGCTATTTGTTTGGCGATGGCTTGTGCCGCTCTTGTCAAATATCTAAGATACTCATGAAATTCTTCTCCTAGAACTGTGGTACTTTGGTGTGCATCAAATTGCCTGCACAAGGGTGAGAGGGCTGTGTGCATCCTCCTACCTGTCACGATTCCATGGGGCGACAGGTGGTGGTCCTTGCTAGGCTGGTTGCTCATCTCAAAAAGCGCCAGGGGTAAACAATACACCCAGTTCTTCTTGAATGTATGACACAGTTTTGAAAATCTACTATTGAGCAATCTGTTCATTTTCTCCACAATTCTGTTCAATTGGGGATGATAAATCATACAGAGCTTGTGGGTTATGCCTAGCATCACAGTCATATGCTTAAACATGTCATTCACAAATTGCGTTCCATGGTCGGAACGTATGACCTCACAGATGCCCCAGTGGGGAAATACCTCTCTCACTAAACATTTAGCGGCACCGTGCATCTGGGTGAGCACAGGGGCCTGCTTCCACCCAACGGGAGAAGGGGCATACCATAACAATCAAGTATTGAGCCCTGTTACACCGCTCTCCCATATCTGCATAATCTCTATGCAGTTCTCTGAAGGGCCCTTTGGGTTTTGGCAGTGTTCCTCTGAGGGTTCGCAATGTCACACCAGAGTTGTACGTTGTAACGCTCACCTGATTCCCGTAGAGGCGCCGGTCTTGACTGGGCGTATACAGTATCTTCAAAGGTGATGTGTAACACACGGCTGGCTCTTTGGGCTGGACCTCTGTGCACTGTATGTCTGACTCGAAGGGTAAGATGTCTGCAGATAGAAAATATGGATTAAGGAACTGGGTTATTGAATGTCTCTCTCTTCTTCCCTTTCTCTTCTCCTGTAGAACCCCAAAGGTTAACGCTCTCACCTTAGGTAAGTGAACGCCGTGCTCTCCATCTGCCTCGGGGCAGGGTGCTGTAACCAGTTTCTTCACTGGATAAGGGGAGCAGGCCTCTTGACTTCAGAGGACTGCTGTCCGTCGTTTACTGCACGAACGGTAAGTTTCGAGTAATTCTAATGTCTTTAAAGTCTTTAGTAATGATGTCTCTTGTTTTGCAGGGTTCCGGCGATGGCGGATGACGGGCTGAAGTGAGTTGAAAATGGAGCCCGTGTGATGAATAGAAGCGCCTGGAAGCACGTAAGTAAGCGCTTGTTGCCTGCTTCCCGATGCGCTCTAACTGTCTTTTTATTTTGCAGGTACAAGTTCGGAGCGGCTGCAGGGTGCCGGAATACCCACTGGGTTAGATGTGGAAAGGAGTAATAGCACGTGAGTATTAAAGTTCCCCAATGTCTTTAAACGCACCTTGTTTTGTCTTTCAGATGCCGGAATGCAGAGTGAAGACCTCCGGAGCGCACAAAGAGTAGGTAAGCCTTTGTCTTTCAGATGCCTGAATACAGCGCGAGGCGTTGGTGACAGCCGATGGACCAGGTAAGTGAAGAGCTGTCACTGAAGACCGTAATGCTAACCTGTTCTTTCTTGTCTTTATAGGTGTTGCTGAAGACTGGATTCAGGATGGTAAGCCTTTTCCCTTAGGCCCAGGATCAGATGCAGAAGACACGATGAACGTTCTGCTGCAGAGGATGCAGAATAACGCAAAGCAAGATTCATCCATCGGGTGTGGTTTAAATAGCCTCCTGTAGTGCTTAGGTGTCTCCTTCCACAGCCACGCCTAGGTAAGAAAAGAGTTCCTGCTTTCCAGAAGAGTTCCAGTGTTCTGAATCTAGGGAGTGGCTCCTGCCCCCCCAACAGGAAAAGTAGTTCCAAACAGAAGAGGATCAGAGGCTCAACTGGCAGGCAAGTAAGCAGCATGGTCTGCTGCAGGTAAGTCCACCCAAGCATTATGAGCCCGGCGCTTCCAGCGCTGGGACTGGGCATATTTATGAGCCTGGTGCCACTGGCGCCAGGACTGGGTCCAAAAGGTCCCAATTGGGACTGGTTGGCACTCGGAACCTGGGTTATGGATCTGCTTCCAAGGGAGTTGGGAAAGCCCTGACCTTTTGGAAGCAGAGATCATGACATACGTTTGGCAAGTGATGTATTCTATTATCAGCTTAGTCACATGTTCCTGTACTCCGGGGGCAAATCAATTTTCCTGTATGTCTGCAATAATGTGCTGCTTTGCATTGTGAGCTGGGAAGTGCAACTGTTTGAATGCAACTTCTAATAATTTTGCTGGCATCACTACCTTGCCAGTGTTATTCTGTCTCCATAATAGGTCAGTACGACTGGCTGCACCCCCTTTTTACCCATGTCTCCTTCTCCTCGCTGGGTGCATCTTGTTGAAGCTCAATTATTTGAGAGACTGGTAATGAGTTAAATCCTTCTGGTTGTGTTTCCTCTACTATCTTTTGTAGTATCTACTCACCTGTTGAGGGTTTTGGTAAATAGGAGTCTTCTTACGCGGCATCGTCCGCTGCTGCGTTTCCCAATGAGATGATGTCATAACCTCGCGTATGGGCTTGGCATTTCACGACTGCTACAAGTGTAGGTTCTTTTAATGCATCACTTAATTCCCCCATTAGTGCTGCATGCTGAACTGGGGACCCGTCTGTCATGAACCACCAAATTCAAGCTTTTTGCACTTCGTGGTCCATGATGCACCGCGGCGCAAGCTTAGTGTTCCCTCCAAGATGGCCGACGGCCCAGAAATGCTGCGCTCTAGCCTTGACGTGCAACACCATGCCTTCTAGAAAACAGGCATGCCCCCGCGGCTCTGCGCGTCTCAACGCTTCTGCTTGGAGTTGCTAGATGTGTGCTCTAGTCTGCTGTCCATGTTTTCAACTCTTCTACCCTTCTTATCTCCTCCGGGAACCCTCTTTCAGTTTCCTACAGTCCCGTAGTTAATTACTTACTTCCCGAACTCTGCCCTACGTTCGGTACCGTGTACCTACCCCTACGAGAGTAGCTCGTGCTCCTCCTTCCTGGATCCGTGACTACCTTCCTGGATACTGAACGCCGTCTGGCTTAGATGGCCGGACACCCATGCTGGAACCCGAAGAGCCGCATTCCACCCTGTACAAGTCTCGAACAGCGAGAAAGAAGGAACTTGCATCCATGAAGTCCTCTAGCAAGGAAAAACAGGTGAGAAAAAGAGAAAGTTTTGACAGATTGAGACGCCTAAAGCCTGACATTGAAACTGACATGGAAGCTACAGTCCAAGACCACATGATAGGTATGCAGGAATTAACTACAGAGGTACAGAACCTCAAGGCAGAAAACGCAGCGTTAAAACAACTGGTACTGTACTGAGATTCCGCAGTCAAAGAAAGCGTCCTGGTAGGAGGAGTAGTGGATACATATGATGGATCATCAAAGTCCCTGCGTTCCTTCCTTGATTCCTGTCTAGTGCACTTCACCTTCAAGCCTTACTATTTTTCCACACCACGAGCGAAGTTCGGATTTATGATATCTCACCTCATGGGCAATGCCTTGACATTGGCAACTCCCTTAGTTAATTCAGAAGACCCACTCCTGGATAATTATGACGGGTTTGTGGATGCCCTTAAGGCCATGTTTGAGCAACCAGAACTTGTCTACAGCGCACAAGAAAGACTTCTTGAATTTCAACAAGGCAGTCAAGATATGCTCACTTATGTGACACGCTTCAAGCAATTAGCTAAGGAAGCCGATTGGTCTCAAGAAGCCAGTTTCACTCTTTTTCGAAGGGGATTGAATGATGAAGTAAAGGACGAGTCAGCCAGAGTAGGTCGTCCGGGGTTCATTCCAGGTCCTTATGGACCTTTCCTTACAGACAGACTTCAGGATCCGGGAAAGAAAGGCAGAGAAAAGGAAGACTAAGACAACATCCCCTATGGCAACTGTGGAATACTCTTGTCCTAAAGAAACCTCTGCTCCACGTGCCTCAGAACCAGAACCCATGCAATCGGGTGCCTTTCATTGCCCTATTTCTCCTCAAGAAAGGCTCTGTAGGATCAATACCGGCCTTTGCATGTACTGCACCTCTGATAAACATCTTGTGATAGAGTGCCCAATTGCGCCACCTCGACATTCGGGAAACGCCAGCTCCCGATCCTAAGCGGAGCACAGCTTCGGGAGAAAGATGCGTGCTCCGCATCCATTCCTTCCTTGAACTCTCCAGGACAGAATACCTTAGTGATTCTCCAGACATTTTTGACAACTACTGAAAAATAATCCTTCCCCATCCTTGCTTTAGTGGACTGCGGCGCCATGGGTATTTTCATAAATCATGACTGGGCTGTTGCTCATAACATTCCTCGAGAACCCAACTAAATAGTTCAACCCGTAGAAGGAATTGATGGCAGACCACTATCTTCTGGACCCATTACTCACCAAACCAAGGAACTGCAACTCTCTATAAACAACCATCAAGAAAGGCTCCAATTTGACATCTTAAAGGCCGCTCACTATCCCATGGTTCTAGGAATGCCCTGGCTTCAGAGGCACAATCCTTACATCAACTGGGTCACTGGATCCCTATTTCTGGGTTTTGAATTTTGTATGAATCACTGTTTGTCTCAAGACATAATGCAAACCCTTTCAGTGTGCTCCCAGAACCATAAGCAAGCATCCTTAAGTGTGTCCAACATTATTCAAGTACCAGAGATGTATCAATCATATTCAGACGTGTTTTCAACAGCCATTGTTCAAGCTCTTCCGCCCTATAGACCTGAGGACTGTGCCATTGACACAGATGCCTCAGCCGTAATTCCATTCGGAAGAATGTTCATATTGTCTGAACCCGAGAAGAAGGTGCTACGAGAATACCTGGATACCAATTTGGCAAATGGAACCATCCGACCTTCAAAATCTCCAGCTGGTGCTTCTCTGTTCTTCGATCCAAAGAAAGACACTAAGGAACTTCGCCCTTGTTTGGACTACCGTGGTCTCAATCAGTGTACCCTCAAAGACCGCTATTCACTACCCCTTATTTCTGACATCCTGGAGGCAGTTCGTGGAGCCGTCATCTTCACTAAACTCGACCTTCGGGGAGTTTACCATCTCATTCGAATAAAGGAAGGTGATGAACGGAAAACAGCCTTCAGAACTCCTTTCAGCCATTTTGAATATCTGGTTATGCCCTTCGGTCTCGCTAACGCTCCTGCGGTCTTTCAACGATTCATGGATAGAGTTTTCTCTGACATGCTGTTCCTCTTTGTCATCGTATATCTGGATGATATCCTGATTTACTCCAAGGAGCCCTAGATCCATCAAGATCATGTAAAGGCAGTCTTACAATGTTTATGTGGAAACAAACTCCTGGCCAAACCAGAAAAATTTCTCTTTTATGCTCAGACTGTTTGTTATCTCAGATTTGTGTTAAGTTCCAAAGGAATTGGAATGAATCCGGCCAAGGTCTATTCCATATTCTCCTGGCCGGCACCCACATCTGTCAAACAAATTCAATCATTTTTGGGACTTGCAAACTTCTACAGAAAATTAATTCCCACATTTTCTGACATAGTACATCCCATAGTGGAACTTCTAAAGAAGGATACTCCATTCAGTTGGTCCACAGCTCAAGAAAAGGCCTTTCAACAATTGAAACTAAAATGTACCCAAGCTCCTATTTAGTCTCAACCCAATATCGATCAAACCTTCTTGGTGGAAACAGATGCCTCTGACTATGCCATTGGAGCGGTCTTAAAGCAAGAATTCGAAGACAAGATGGAACACCCTATAGCCTACCTATCCCGGACCTTGACTCCCAGTGAAAGCCATTACTCCGTCCTGGAGAAGGAGTTATTGGCCATCCGACAAGCCTTCACCAACTGGCGTCATCTACTTTTGGGTGCTAAACATCCAGTCAAGTACGAACGGATAATCGTAACTTGCAAATTGCACAATCCCTGGAATGCAGGAATAGTCAACAAGCCTGTTGCGCCTTTGTTTTTGCTCAATACAATTCCAAATACATCACTTTCCTGGAACTAGCAACTTAGTTGCTGATGCCTTATCTAGGCATTCTGACTACGAGAATATAGAAGCCCGGGCCTTTCAGAAGATGTTCCCTAAAGCAGTGTTTGTGGCACAAGCAAATTCTCTCCTGGAAGACATCCGTGCAAGAACACCATCTTCTGACCTCTGGGAGGATTATTCCATGAATAATAAATGGAACTTAGAAGCAAAGGATGGTTATCTTTTCAAAGACAAACGGCTAGCCATACCCTCACAAACACTGAGAGACAGGATCCTGAACCTCTGTCATGACACCTTACATTCGAGACATCAAGGCATCACTACCACCCTCCGCCTCATACAGAGACAATTCTGGTGGCCAAGATTGATTACTGACGTAAGAACCTACATCTAAACTTGTGCGGTATTCAATCAGTACAAACATGACAAGAGGAAACCTGCAGGTCTTCTACATCAACCATTATTACCAACCCGCCCCTGGGAAATCATCGCCACTGACTTCATCGTGGAATTACCCCCATCCATAGGATATACAACCATAATGGTCACTATCGACTTGTTTACTCACATGGCTCACTTTACTCCCTTGTTCAAATTGCCATCATTGCTTGAACTGGCTGGAATATTCATAAAACACATATTCAGACTCCATGGGTTACCTTCCAAGATAATATCTGACAGAGGACCCCAGTACATATCACAATTTTGGAAACAACTATGCCAAATATTAGGCATCCAGTGTGCATTGTCTTCGGGATACCATCCTGAGACCAATGGGATAACAGAACTAGTAAATCAGACCCTGGAACAGTATCTTCGCTGTTTAATAACCAAGGTCCAGGATGACTGGTCACTTTTGATACCTGTAGCTGAATTTGCCTACAACAATTCTGATCATTCGGCCATCAAAACAAGTCCATTCTTTTGCAGTCAAGGATTTCATCCTTCGGTTCTCCACCCAGTGAGTGCACCTGGGAACCACTAGCCAACATGAATGACCCTCGTCTAATACAAAGATTCCATCGAGTTCACCCTGGCAAACCCAGTGGTTCCCGGTTCAGGAGGAGGCATACTGTCATGAACCACTGAATTCGACCTTTTTGGACTTTGTGGTCCATGATGCACCGCGGTGTAAACTCAGTGTTCTCCTGGGCCGACAGCCCAGAAACGCTGCGCTCTAGCCTTGATGTGCAACACCCTGCCTTCTAGAAAACAGGCACGCCCCGCAGCTCTGCGCATCTCAACGCTTCTGCTAGGAGTTGCTAGACGTGTGCACTAGTCTGCTGTCCGTGTTTTCAACTCGTCTACCCTTCTTATCTCCTCCTGGAACCCTCTTTCAGTTTCCTACAGGCCCGTAGTTAATTACCTTCTTCCTGAATTCCACCCTACTTTCAGTACCGTTTACCTACCCCTACGAGCGTAGCTCGTGCTCCTCCTTCCTGGATCCGTGACTACCTTGCTGGATACTGAACGCCGTCCGGCTTAGATGGCCGGACACCCACGCTGGAACCCGAAGAGCTGCGTTCCACCCTGTACAAGTCTCGAACAGCAAGAAAGAAGGAACTTGCATCCAAGAAGTCCTCTAGCATGGAAAAACAGGTGAGAAAAAGAGAAAGTTTTGACACCGTCTGCCCTTCGGAATCCTCTCCTCCTGAACCTTGCTAATCCTCCATGTACTGTTGTTACCATATAGGCAGAATCTGTATAGATGGTGACTATGCCCTCCTGTGCGGTGTGTAGTGCTTCTATGAGTGCTACCAGTTCTGCTACCATCCTCCACCCGAACTACTGCTGCTCCTATGTGCTTTTCTCCTGTTTCACAATCTATGGAGGCAGACCCATCTACGAAGTAGATTTCCCCTTCTGACAGTGCATTTTCATGTGTGTCATACACTGCCCTTGGAAGTACTGGCATAAGTCGAGATACATTTAACATGGCGGTCTTGGTTCCACCTTGACGGTCTAGTCTTCCTTCAAGATGGCCGCCTTCTGCATAAGACCAAGGTAAGTGCTACGCTCTTTGCGTTGTATCCATCTTCGGTATTCACTGCCGGTAGCTGTTACTCTACAGTGCACTCGCGTTTCATCACTTCTGCCCTTCTCCCTATTTTTGTCTTCCATTTCTTTTCGCATTTTTTTCCAGCACTCGGGTGTCATTTCTAGCTTCAGGTAATTTTGGTTTACCTTTCTAACTGTCACGCTTTGTTTTTATTCCTTACCTTATTTCTTGTTCCTCTTTGGTACTCGGCTTTTCTTACACCTCGGCTGAAGACACCTGCCTTCAGAAGCCATGTTTTCCTTTCTGTCCGTGGCCACTGGCATTACTTTCTCCTCCTCCGGAGTCACCGGTTTCTTCTGTTTTCCTCTACTCGCGGAGCCGTAGGTATTTTTTTTCTATTTTTGCGTGCGGGGTCCGCAAGCGACTTTCATCTATCTAGATCTTTGTGTTTACTTTTTGATTCGCGGCTGCCGCTGTTACTTTCTCCTCCTATGGAGCTGCGGCTTAACTCTGTCTTTCACTATTCACGACGTTATAGGTATTTGTTGTTATCTCTTACGTACGGCGCACGCGAACGGCATTTCTGCCACCTATAGCCATACTTTTAATTTTAGTTTTCTTGGGGGTCCTAGGTTGATATATATTTCCTTGTTTCTCATTTTTGAGCTATTTCTCTTCTTTGGGTCTGTCTTGTTCTATCCAATCTCTATGGGCCATACCTTTGAGGAATAGCACTTTCTGCTTTTCGATTCTCTACAGCAGACAATTGTGCCCTACCGACTTTCACTCGGTTACTAGTGATATCCTTACTATTAGATTTACTGGAGCATTTACAGATTGCTGGAGCTATTCACGACTTCCTGAAAAATTGTAACTTTCATGGACTAAGAAATTATCCTGATCTCCAGCGCTTCCATACCATCTTGAGCCTACTACTGCAACGTCATCTAACAGGGTTTTTTATGCCAAGAGGCTTTTTGCCTGAGGTTTTTGGGGCTTGCTCCTTGGGGTTTACCTGGTCTGGTTGACATTACCGGTCAAGGTGGCCTCCGAGGCAGCGCGTCCTTATCTTCACCAGAAGAAGGAGAAGAAATCTAAAGAACAGAAGAAATCACGAAGGAAGAAGATCACAGAAACACCAGTTCAATAGAGGACACAGGTGAGGAGGAGTGTTGGAAATTCACCCCGGATCTTGACAATATGCTTTGAGCGCGTCATCATCATCTCCTGTGTATGTGGCACAGTCGTGCTGTTGCATGTCTTCTACTGTGCATGCTTCTGTGATAAATGTGGCTGGGTTCACGCTCTTACACCGCACAATATGAATGTTATTACTAGAAATAATCAACTCACATGCTGTGGCCCTTTGAGTAGTCAATGTGCTTTTTGATCTTTCAAGAATGGCAAACAGAGAGTCTTCTACGTATAATGTGACAGAGCATCCCATCACGATCGTAGAGCTTTTTTCTATCGCGAACGCGGTGGCGAAAGCCTGTTTGCAAGCGAAGTGTCCTTGCATTATTGCATCTAGTGTTCCACTGTAGAATGCCAGGGCTTGTGACCCAGGGATGTCTTTTGTGTCAGTACAGCTGTCATAAGTGTGCCGTTACAATGTGAGAATAAATAAAACTCCCGCTCATGGTTATGGGTCGCGAGAACTGGGGCAGTAGATATCAGTTCTTTGAGTGTGTCAAAAGCTGTTTGCATTTCCTGTGTCCATTGCAAACTAATGATTTCCCGCTGTGCTTCCTTGAGTGCCTGTAACAGGGGTTTTGTGTAGGCTGCTTAATCCAATATCCAAGCTCGGCAGTAGTTACACATACCGAGAAACTTTTGCATCTCTTTTACTGTGTTGGGCTCTTTTACTGCTTTAATTGTTGCCGCTCTGTCAGGTATTATTCTCTTACCATCTTTAGATATCAACTGGCCGAAGTATAGCACTTCTGTCAAGCAGTATTGCAGTTTTTGTCTGTCTTCTTTGTACCCTTTCTGTGCAAGGTGTGTTAACAGGGTAATGGAGTCCTCTCTGCACTCTTTTTCATCTTTACCACAGACTAACAGATTGTCTACGTACTGAATTATTGGACTCACTGTGTGTATGTTTACAAGGTCCTCATGCAATATTCTGTTGAAAATACTGGGGCTTTCACAGTACCCTGGGGGCAGTCTGCAGTGCTCATATCTTTTCCCCCCAGTGTAAATGCTGTCAGGTACCATGAGCCTTGATCAAGTGGAATTGAGAAGAATGCGTTTTTTAGGTCCACTACTGTGAAATGAGTGCCCTCTGTTGGGATACTGCATAGGATTGAGGCAGGATCTGTGACAAGAGGGAACTAGTCTGTACTACGTCATTGAGGGTGTTATCCTCCACGCCCCTCCCTTCACATTCTTGATCGGGTAAATGTAAGTGTTGCAGGGCAAGTTAGATGGCACTATTATTGCTTGTATCATTAGTGCATACATTGTGTCTCTTATTCCTTCCTCAGCTTCTCTAGATATAGGGTATTGCTTCACCCGGGGTAGAAGGGCCCCGGGTTTGAGCTTAATCTTTACTGGTGTCACTTTGTGCAGTAACCCTACGTCGTGTGGGCCTGTGGTCCACAGCTGCTGTGGTACTTGGGACATGTCTTCCTCAAAGTATGCTGGTGGTGCTTTGATCAATGCTACGAGGGGTAGCGGCACCTCTCTTCTTTGGATCATGACATCACAGGGGATTGCAATTTCCATTACTATTTCCCCCTCGTCTACTGTCTCACAAAAGAGTTCCTCATCTGTCAGGTCTCTCCAGGCCTTATTGGTGTCAATGCAAAGCACTGTTCTCCATTGGCATCCCTGCATATCCATTTCTATTACTGTTATTCTTTGGGATGACACTTGTACTGCATGTATATCCAGTGATACTATGGACCCTGGCACTATTTCTGGGTCTGCGATTGGACAGAAAATAAATTCTAAAGGCACTCTCCATTTTTCACTTTTCAATTCTTGCACTACTCTCGCCAGTATCCTCAATCCTTGTAGGAACATATCTGGATTTACAGGTATGCCGCCTGTTTGTGGGAAATTTGCTTGGGTGTGTATTACTAGCATGGCATGGATTGCACATATGCCTGGTGTTCAGCACACTATTCCTCTGTCAGTGAAGGATATGGTCATGTTGAGCTTGCTGAGAAGATCCCTTCCCAGCAAATCAATGGGTGACTCTTCGTAATACAGCATGGGTGCCCATACAGTTCTTCCCCCCACCGTTATGTCTAGCTCTTCAGTGTATGGAACCTCGACCACCAGCTCCAGAGAATGCTTGCGTTTCCAAAGTCCAATTAGAAAGCGGGAACCTGCCTTCCTTAAAGCATGATTTTCTGCTCCCGAATCCACCATAAAAATCAAATGTTTGTTTCCTATCGCCACCCCTACCAGTGGTTCCTCTGCTGCATTAAGGGTCGTCGACAGTACAGGACATGCAAGTGTTTTCTGTGGGCTGTTCTATGCTGAATGCCATGGGAGTTCATCAACATCAAAAACATTTCCTGTTACCATCGTTGTCCCTCTGCACAGTGTAGGTGCACCATTTGCAGTGGTAGCATAAGCATTATTACGCATGGGGGTAGTACTGTCATGACACTGGAGGTGTGGAGATGTATTTTGTGGGGGCATTGGACGCTGGGGATCATCGACTGTGTCTAAGCCGAATTTATAATGCTCTTCCCACTTTTCTTGTTGTGGTTCCCTCTTCCTACTGCTAATCCCACCTCCCTCATTTCCTTGGCCCTGCTTTCCACCCTCCTTAACCTGCCATTGTGTATACAAATTACAGTAGGTGGTGGCCCTATATTTGTCATCATTACTCCCTTCTCTGATGGTTGTGCTTTCAGATGTTGCTGTTTCTGAAACCTACATGATCGTTGGGTACGGGTGGTTCTGCATCCACGTGAGTTCTGTCATTCATTGTGTACACACTGAAGTCGGATTAATTTATATGTGGGGACTGTGGGGTGGCTTGCATCGTTGTGATATGTGTAAGACCTGTGGTGCTATTATGTTAATCTTCATGGCTCATGTGGGCCCATATCAACTTGGCACCATCCCAAATCAGATGGGTCCCTTTCTTGATGGTTTCTATGCCCACACCCCTCTGGCCAACATCGATTGAAATAGATGCAATGACCCAATACAGGAACAATCCAAACAATGTTGAAAAGAATACTACCGCACACACAAACAGCATGTACTCATATGAATAACTAGGATGAACATATCTCCTCCGTCTACTCCTATCTACACTATCATTTGCTGTGGCCGGGGCCTCGTCCATGCCCATTGAAGCTCCTAATAAATGAAATATGCGCAATTGTTAATCGTGCATATTACTCTCGCGTGTTTATACATCGTTTACTTAGTGAATGAAATTCAACTCTTCCTGTTCACATTTAATGTTCTGTCACTTTCATAGGCAAGTTTTATTATCATTATTATTTTTTTTCTTTTTTGCATCCTTCTGTTTCCCTCCCCCACACCTCAAGTCTGGGGGAGGGGAACCGAGGGAGGCAAATCACTGTCAGTTGTATTTACTGCTAAGGAAGAAAAACTTTATTATTACGCACATTTTCAACTGTACTGATCCTCTATTTGCTCTTATTTCATGCCTGACACTGCACCTTATATTCCTACGCTTCCCATCTTCTACGTTTGTGCGTTACACTCGTCCTTGTTACCTTCGGGCTCGGCGCAGTCCGTACTCACATGGGCTCTATGAACATCTGTCAGATGCACCCTATACATCAGGCCCTGTACCTTTACCACTGTGGGCGTGCATTATACTACCTTGTATGGACCATGGAACCATGGCCGGTTCCACCTCTGCACAAAACTCCTTACATATACCATGTCGCCTGTCATCAACTGGCAGTCTGGGCAATTTGTGGCTGGGGTTAGAGTGTCAGTAGCATTTTCCTGTGTGAATGGTGGTGCTATTTGTTTGGCGATGGCTTGTGCCGCCCTTGTCAAATATCTAAGATACTCATGAAATTCTTCTCCTAGAACTGTGGTACTTTGGTGTGCATCAAATTGCCTGCGCAAGGGTGAGAGGGCTGTGTGCATCCTCCTACCTGTCACGATTTCATGGGGCGACAGGTGGTGGTCCTTGCTAGGCTGGTTGCTCATCTCAAAAAGCGCCAGGGGTAAACAATACACCCAGTTCTTCTTGAATGTATGACACAGTTTTGAAAATCTACTATTGAGCAATCTGTTCATTTTCTCCACAATTCTGTTCAATTGGGGATGATAAATCATACAGAGCTTGTGGGTTATGCCTAGCATCACAGTCATATGCTTAAACATGTCATTCACAAATTCCGTTCCATGGTCGGAAGGTATGACCTCACAGATGCCCCAGTGGGGAAATACCTCTCTCACTAAACATTTAGCGGCACCGTGCATCTGGGTGAGCACAGGGGCCTGCTTCCACCCAACGGGAGAAGGGGCATACCACAACAATCAAGTATTGAGCCCTGTTACACCGCTCTCCCATATCGGCATAATCTATATGCAGTTCTCTGAAGGGCCCTTTGGGTTTTGGCAGTGTTCCTCTGAGGGTTCGCAATGTCACGCCAGAGTTGTACGTTTGGCAAGTGATGTATTCTATTATCAGCTTAGTCACATGTTCCTGTACTCCGGGGGCAAATCAATTTTCCTGTATGTCTGCAATAATGTGCTGCTTTGCATTGTGAGCTGGGAAGTGCAACTGTTTGAATGCAACTTCTAATAATTTTGCTGGCATCGCTACCTTGCCAGTGTTATTCTGTCTCCATAATAGGTCAGTACGACTGGCTGCACCCCCTTTTTACCCATGTCTCCTTCTCCTCGCTGGATGCATCTTGTTGAAGCTCAATTATTTGAGAGACTGGTAATGAGTTAAATCCTTCTGGTTGTGTTTCCTCTACTATGTTTTGTAGTATGTACTCACCTGTTGAGGGTTTTGGTAAATAGGAGTCTTCTTACGCGGCATCGTCCGCTGCTGCGTTTCCCAATGAGATGATGTCATAACCTCGCGTATGGGCTGGGCATTTCACGACTGCTACAAGTGTAGGTTCTTTTAATGCATCACTTAATTCCCCCATTAATGCTGCATGCTGAACTGGGGACCCGTCTGTCATGAACCACCAAATTCAACCGTTTTGCACTTCGTGGTCCATGATGCACCGCGGCGCAAGCTTAGTGTTCCCTCCAAGATGGCCGACGGCCCAGAAATGCTGCGCTCTAGCCTTGACGTGCAACACCATGCCTTCTAGAAAACAGGCATGCCCCCGCGGCTCTGCGCGTCTCAACGCTTCTGCTTGGAGTTGCTAGATGTGTGCTCTAGTCTGCTGTCCATGTTTTCAACTCTTCTACCCTTCTTATCTCCTCCGGGAACCCTCTTTCAGTTTCCTACAGTCCCGTAGTTAATTACTTACTTCCCGAACTCCGCCCTATGTTCGGTACCGTGTACCTACCCCTACGAGTGTAGCTCGTGCTCCTCCTTCCTGGATCCGTGACTACCTTCCTGGATACTGAACGCCGTCTGGCTTAGATGGCCGGACACCCATGCTGGAACCCAAAGAGCCGCATTCCACCCTGTACAAGTCTCGAACAGCGAGAAAGAAGGAACTCGCATCAATGAAGTCCTCTAGCAAGAAAAAACAGGTGAGAAAAAGAGAACGTTTTGACAGATTGAGACGCCTAAAGCCTGACATTGAAACTGACATGGAAGCTACAGTCCAAGACCTCATGATAGGTATGCAGGAATTAACTACAGAGGTACAGAACCTCAAGGCAGAAAACGCAGCGTTAAAACAACTGGTACTGTACTGAGATTCCGCAGTCAAAGAAAGCGTCCTGGTAGGAGGAGTAGTGGATAAATATGATGGATCATCAAAGTCCCTGCGTTCCTTCCTTGATTCCGTTCTAGTGCACTTCACCTTCAAGCCTTACTATTTTTCCACACCACGAGCGAAGTTCGGATTTATGACATCTCACCTCATGGGCAATGCCTTAACATGGGCAACTCCCTTAGTTAATTCAGAAGACCCACTCCTGGATAATTATGACAGGTTTTTGGATGCCCTTAAGGCCATGTTTGATCGACCAGAACTTGTCTACAGCGCACAAGAAAGACTTCTTGAATTTCAACAAGGCAGTCAAGATATGCTCACTTATGTGACACGCTTCAAGCAATTAGCTAAGGAAGCTTATTGGTCTCAAGAAGCCAGTTTCACTCTTTTTCGAAGGGGATTGAATGATGAAGTAAAGGACGAGTCAGCCAGAGTAGGTCGTCCGGGGTTCATTCCAGGCCCTTATGGACCTTTCCTTACAGATAGACGTCAGGATCCAGGAAAGAAAGGCAGAGAAAAGGAAGACTAAGACAACATCCCCTAGGGCAACTGTGGAATACTCTTGTCCTAAAGAAACCTCTGCTCCACGTGCCTCAGAACCAGAACCCATGCAATCGGGTGCCTTTCATTGCCCTATTTCTCCTCAAGAAAGGCTCTGTAGGATCAATACCGGCCTTTGCATGTACTGCCCCTCTGATAAACATCTTGTGATAGAGTGCCCAATTGCGCCACCTCGACGTTCGGGAAACGCCAGCTCCCGATCCTAAGCGGAGCACAGCTTCGGGAGAAAGGTGCGTGCTCCGCATCCATTTCTTCCTTGAAATCTCCAGTTCAGAATACCTTAGTGATTCTCTAGACATTTTTGACAACTACTGAAAAATAATCCTTCCCCATCCTTGCTTTAGTGGACTGCGGCGCCATGGGTATTTTCATAAATCATGACTGGGCTGTTGCTCATAACATTCCTCGAGAACCCCAACTCAATAGTTCAACCCGTAGAAGGAATTGATGGCAGACCACTATCTTCTGGACCCATTACTCACCAAACCAAGGAACTGCAACTCTCTATAAACAACCATCAAGAAAGGCTCCAATTTGACATCATAAAGGCCGCTCACTATCCCATGGTTCTAGGAATGCCCTGGCTTCAGAGGCACAATCCTTACATCAACTGGGTCACTGGATCCCTATTTCTGGGTTCTGAATTTTGTATGAATCACTGTTTGTCTCAAGACATAATGCAAACCCTTTCAGTGTGCTCCCAGAACCACAAGCAATCATCCTTAAGTGTGTCCAACATTGTTCAAGTACCAGAGATGTATCAATCATATTCAGACGTGTTTTCAACAGCCATTGTTCCAGCTCTTCCGCCCTATAGACCTGAGGACTGTGCCATTGACACAGATGCCTCAGCCGTAATTCCATTCGGAAGAATGTTCATATTGTCTGAACCCGAGAAGAAGGTGCTACGAGAATACCTGGATACCAATTTGGCAAATTGAACCATCCGACCTTCAAAATCTCCAGCTGGTGCTTCTCTGTTCGTCGATCCAAAGAAAGACACTAAGGAACTTCGCCCTTGTTTGGACTACCGTGGTCTCAATCAGTGTACCCTCAAAGACCGCTATCCACTACCCCTTATTTCTGACATCCTGGAGGCAGTTCGTGGAGCCGTCATCTTCACTAAACTCGACCTTCGGGGAGTTTACCATCTCATTCGAATAAAGGAAGGTGATGAATGGAAAACAGCCTTCAGAACTCCGTTCAGCCATTTTGAATATCTGGTTATGCCCTTCGGTCTCGCCAACGCTCCTGCGGTCTTTCAACGATTCATGGATAGAGTTTTCTCTGACATGCTGTTCCTCTTTGTCATCGTATATCTGGATGATATCCTGATTTACTCCAAGGAGCCCTAGATCCATCAAGATCATGTAAAGGCAGTCTTACAATGTTTATGTGAAAACAAACTCCTGGCCAAACCAGAAAAATTTCTCTTTTATGCTCAGACTGTTTGTTATCTCGGATTTGTGCTAAGTTCCAAAGGAATTGGAATGAATCCGGCCAAGGTCTATTCCATACTCTCCTAGCCGGCACCCACATCTGTCAAACAAATTCAATCATTTTTGGGACTTGCAAACTTCTACAGAAAATTTATTCCCACATTTTCTGACATAGTACATCCCATAGTGGCACTTCTAAAGAAGGATTCTCCATTCAGTTGGTCCACAGCTCAAGAAAAGGCCTTTCAACAATTGAAACTAAAATGTACCCAAGCTCCTATTTTGTCTCAACCCAATATCGATCAAACCTTCTTGGTGGAAACAGATGCCTCTGACTATGCCATTGGAGCGGTCTTAAAGCAAGAATTCGAAGACAAGATGGAACACCCTATAGCCTACCTATCCCGGACCTTGACTCCCAGTGAAAGCCATTACTCCGTCCTGGAGAAGGAGTTATTGGCCATCCGACAAGCCTTCACCAACTGGCGTCATCTACTTTTGGGTGCTAAACATCCAGTCAAGTACGAACGGATAATCGTAACTTGCAAATTGCACAATCCCTGGAATGCAAGAATAGTCGACAAGCCTATTGCGCCTTTGTTTTTGCTCAATACAATTCCAAATACATCACTTTCCTGGAACTAGCAACTTAGTTGCTGATGCCTTATCTAGGCATCCTGACTACGAGAATATAGAAGCCCGGGCCTTTCAGAAGATGTTCCCTAAAGCAGTGTTTGTGGCACAAGCAAATTCTCTCCTGGAAGACATCCGTGCAAGAACACCATCTTCTGACCTCTGGGAGGATTATTCCATGAATAATAAATGGAACTTAGCAGCAAAGGATGGTTATCTTTTCAAAGACAAACGGCTAGCCATACCCACACAAACACTGAGAGACAAGATCCTGAACCTCTGTCATGACACCTTACATTCGGGACATCGAGGCATCACCACCACCCTCCGCCTCATACAGAGACAATTCTGGTGGCCAAGATTGATTACTGACGTAAGAACCTACATCTAAACTTGTGCGGTGTTCAATCAGTACAAACATGACAAGAGGAAACCTGCAGGTCTTCTACATCAACCCTTATTACCAACACGCCCCTGGGAAATCATCGCCACTGACTTCATCGTGGAATTACCCCCATCCATAGGATATACAACCATAAAGGTCACTATCGACTTGTTTACTCACATGGCTCACTTTACTCCCTTTTTCAAATTGCCATCATTGCTTGAACTGGCTGGAATATTCATAAAACACATATTCAGACTGCATGGGTTACCTTCCAAGATAATATCCGACAGAGGACCCCAGTACATATCACAATTTTGGAAACAACTATGCCAAATATTAGGCATCCAGCGTGCATTGTCTTCGGGATACCATCCTGAGACCAATGGGATAACAGAACTAGTAAATCAGACCCTGGAACAGTATCTTCGCTGTTTTACAACCAAGGTCCAGGATGACAGGTCACTTTTGATACCTGTAGCTGAATTTGCCTACAACAATTCTGATCATTCGGCCATCAAAACAAGTCCATTCTTTTGCAGTCAAGGATTTCATCCTTCGGTTCTACCGTCTGCCCTTCCACATCCTACCCCAGTCCCTGCGGTTGATTCCTGGATAGAAACATTGGTGGACGTACATAAAGAGGCAAAGCAAAACCTGGAAAAGGCCAGGATGAATGTCAAACGCTATGCTGATACCAAGCGGAGACTGAGTCCTTCCTATACAATCGGACATAAGGTTTGGCTATCCTCAAAAGTTCTGCCTCGACATCTGCGGCCAAATAAACTGGCTCCCAAGTATTATGGACCTTTCTCCATTAAGGAAATCATAAACCCAGTGGCTTTTCGACTCCAGCTTCCTGAAACTTGGAAGAGGATTCATCCGGTCTTCCACACTTTCTTATTGAAACCTTATGTACCATCCACTAGAATTGCCCCAAGACCTAATCCTGTGCTCGTCAATGATCAGATTGAGTTTGAAGTCTCCAGGATATGTTATTCCAGATACAGACGGGGTCAGCTCCAATATAAGATCGAATGGAAAGGATATCCACCCAGTGAGTGCACCTGGGAACCACTAGCCAACATGAATGACCCTCGTCTAATACAAAGATTCCATCGAGTTCACCCGGGCAAACCCAGTGGTTCCCGGTTCAGGAGGAGGCATACTGTCATGAACCACTGAATTCGACCTTTTTGGACTGTGTGGTCCATGATGCACCGCGGTGTAAACTCAGTGTTGCCCTGGGCCGACAGCCCAGAAACGCTGCGCTCTAGCCTTGATGTGCAACACCCTGCCTTCTAGAAAACAGGCACGCCCCGCAGCTCTGCGCATCTCAACGCTTCTGCTAGGAGTTGCTAGACGTGTGCACTAGTCTGCTGTCCGTGTTTTCAACTCGTCTACCCTTCTTATCTCCTCCTGGAACCCTCTTTCAGTTTCCTACAGTCCCGTAGTTAATTACCTTCTTCCTGAATTCCACTCTACTTTCAGTACCGTTTACCTACCCCTACGAGCGTAGCTCGTGCTCCTCCTTCCTGGATCCGTGACTACCTTGCTGGATACTGAACGCCGTCCGGCTTAGATGGCCGGACACCCACGCTGGAACCCGAAGAGCTGCGTTCCACCCTGTACAAGTCTCGAACAGCGAGAAAGAAGGAACTCGCATCCAAGAAGTCCTCTAGCATGGAAAAACAGGTGAGAAAAAGAGAACGTTTTGACACCGTCTGCCCTTCGGAATCCTCTCCTCCTGAACCTTGCTAATCCTCCATGTACTGTTGTTACCATATAGGCAGAATCTGTATAGATGGTGACTATGCCCTCCTGTGCGGTGTGTAGTGCTTCTATGAGTGCTACCAGTTCTGCTACCATCCTCCACCCGAACTACTGCTGCTCCTATGTGCTTTTCTCCTGTTTCACAATCTATGGAGGCAGACCCATCTACAAAGTAGATTTCCCCTTCTGACAGTGCATTTTCATGTGTGTCATACACTGCCCTTGGAAGTACTGGCATAAGTCGAGATACACTTAACATGGCGGTCTTGGTTCCACCTTGACGGTCTAGTCTTCCTTCAAGATGGCCGCCTTCTGCATAAGACCAAGGGAAGTGCTACGCTCTTTGCGTTGTATCCATCTTCGGTATTCACTGCCGGTAGCTGTTACTCTACAGTGCACTCGCGTTTCATCACTTCTGCCCTTCTCCCTATTTTTGTCTTCCATTTCTTTTCGAATTTTTTTCCAGCACTCGGTTGTCATTTCTAGCTTCAGGTAATTTTGGTTTACCTTTCTAACTGTCACGCTTTGTTTTTATTCCTTACCTTATTTCTTGTTCCTCTTTGGTACTCGGCTTTTCTTACACCTCGGCTGAAGACACCTTCCTTCGGAAGCCATGTTTTCCTTTCTGTCCGTGGTCACTGGCATTACTTTCTCCTCCTCCGAAGTCACCGGTTTCTTCTGTTTTCCTCTACTCGCGGAGCCGTAGGTATTTCTTTTCTATTTTTGCGTGCGGGGTCCGCAAGCGACTTTCATCTATCTAGATTTTTGTGTTTACCTTTTGATCCGCGGCTGCCGCTTTTACTTTCTCCTCCTATGGAGCTGCGGCTTAACTCTGTCTTTCACTATTCACGACGTTGTAGGTATTTGTTGTTATCTCTTACGTACGGCGCACGCGAACGGCATTTCTGCCACCTATAGCCATACTTTTAATTTTAGTTTTCTTGGGGGTCCTAGGTTGATATATATTTCCTTGTTTCTCATTTTTGAGCTATTTCTCTTCTTTGGGTCTGTCTTGTTCTATCCAATCTCTATGGGCCATACCTTTGAGGAATAGCACTTTCTGCTTTTCGATTCTCTACAGCAGACAATTGTGCCCTACCGACTTTCACTCGGTTACTAGTGATATCCTTACTATTAGATTTACTGGAGCATTTACAGATTGCGGGAGCTATTCACGACTTCCTGAAAAATTGTAACTTTCATGGACTAAGAAATTATCCTGATCTCCAGCGCTTCCATACCATCTTGAGCCTACGACTGCAACGTCATCTACCAGGGTTTTTTATGCCAAGAGGCTTTTTGCCTGAGGTTTTTGGGGCTTGCTCCTTGGGGTTTACCTGGTCTGGTTGACATTACCGGTCAAGGTGGCCTCCGAGGCAGCGCGTCCTTATCTTCACCAGAAGAAGGAGAAGAAATCTAAAGAACAGAAGAAATCACGAAGGAAGAAGATCACAGAAACACCAGACAGTTCAATAGAGGACACAGGTGAGGAGGAGTGTTGGACATTCACCCCGGATCTTGACAATATGCTTTGAGCACGTCATCATCATCTCCTGTGTATGTGGCACAGTCGTGCTGTTGCATGTCTTCTACTGTGCATGCTTCTGTGATAAATGTGGCTGGGTTCACGCTCTTAGACCGCACAATATGAATGTTATTACTAGAAATAATCAACTCACATGCTGTGGCCCTTTGAGTAGTCAATGTGCTTTTTGATCTTTCAAGAATGGCAAACAGAGAGTCTTCTACGTATAATGTGACAGAGCATCCCATCACGATCGTAGAGCTTTTTTCTATCGCGAACGCGGTGGTGAAAGCCTGTTTGCAAGCGAAGTGTCCTTGCATTATTGCATCTAGTGTTCCACTGTAGAATGCCAGGGCTTGTGACCCAGGGATGTCTTTTGTGTCAGTACAGCTGTCATGAGTGTGCCGTTACAATGTGAGAATAAATAAAACTCCCGCTCATGGTTATGGGTCGCGAGAACTGGGGCAGTAGATATCAGTTCTTTGAGTGTGTCAAAAGCTGTTTGCATTTCCTGTGTCCATTGCAAACTAATGTTTTCCCGCTGTGCTTCCTTGAGTGCCTGTAACAGGGGTTTTGTGTAGGCTGCTTAATCCAATATCCAAGCTCGGCAGTAGTTACACATACCGAGAAACTTTTGCATCTCTTTTACTGTGTTGGGCTCTTTTACTGCTTTAATTGTTGCTGCTCTGTCAGGTATTATTATCTTACCATCTTTAGATATCAACTGGCCGAAGTATAGCACTTCTGTCAAGCAGTATTGCAGTTTTTGTCTGTCTACTTTGTACCCTTTCTGTGCAAGGTGTGTTAACAGGGTAATGGAGTCCTCTCTGCACTCTTTTTCATCTTTACCACAGACTAACAGATTGTCTACGTACTGAATTATTGGACTCACTGTGTGTATGTTTACAAGGTCCTCATGCAATATTCTGTTGAAAATACTGGGGCTTTCACAGTACCCTGGGGGCAGTCTGCAGTGCTCATATCTTTTCCCCCCCCAGCGTAAATGCTGTCAGGTACCATGAGCCTTGATCAAGTGGAATTGAGAAGAATGCGTTTTTTAGGTCCACTACTGTGAAATGAGTGCCCTCTGTTGGGATACTGCATAGGATTGAGGCAGGATTTGTGACAAGAGGGAACTACTCTGTACTACGTCATTGAGGATGTTATCCTCCACGCCCCTCCCTTCACATTCTTGATCGGGTAAATGCAACGGTTGCAGGGCAAGTTAGATGGCACTATTATTGCTTGTATCATTAGTGCATACATTGTGTCTCTTATTCCTTCCTCAGCTTCTCTAGATATAGGGTATTGCTTCACCCGGGGTAGAAGGGCCCCGGGTTTGAGCTTAATCTTTACTGGTGTCACTTTGTGCAGTAACCCTACGTCGTGTGGGCCTGTGGTCCACAGCTGCTGTGGTACTTGGGACATGTCTTCCTCAAAGTATGCTGGTGGTGCTTTGATCAATGCTACAAGGGGTAGCGGCACCTCTCTTTGGATCATGACATCACAGGGGATTGCAATTTCCATTACTATTTCCCCCTCGTCTCCTGTGTCACAAAAGAGTTCCTCATCTGTCAGGTCTCTCCAGGCCTTATTGGTGTCAATGCACAGCACTGTTCTCCATTGGCATCCCTGCATATCCATTTCTATTACTGTTATTCTTTGGGATGACACTTGTACTGCATGTATATCCAGTGATACTATGGACCCTGGCACTATTTCTGGGTCTGCGATTGGACAGAAAATAAATTCTAAAGGCACTCTCCATTTTTCACTTTTCAATTCTTGCACTACTCTCGCCAGTATCCTCAATCCTTGTAGGAACATATCTGGATTTACAGGTATGCCGCCTGTTTGTGGGAAATTTGCTTGGGTGTGTATTACTAGCATGGCATGGATTGCACATATGCCTGGTGTACAGCACACTATTCCTCTGTCAGTGAAGGATATGGTCATGTTGAGCTTGCTGAGAAGATCCCTTCCCAGCAAATCAATGGGTGACTCTTCGAAATACAGCATGGGTGCCCATACAGTTCTTCCCCCCACCGTTATGTCTAGCTCTTCAGTGTATGGAACCTCGACCACCAGCTCCAGAGAATGCTTGCGTTTCCAAAGTCCAATTAGAAAGCAGGAACCTGCCTTCCTTAAGGCATGATTTTTCTGCTCCCGAATCCACCATAAAAATCAAATGTTTGTTTCCTATCGCCACCCCTACCAGTGGTTCCTCTGCTGCGTTAAGGGTCGTCGACAGTACAGCACATGCAAGTGTTTTCTGTGGGCTGTTCTATGCTGAATGCCATGGGAGTTCATCAACATCAAAAACATTTCCTGTTACCATCGTTGTCCCTCTGCACAGTGTAGGTGCACCATTTGCAGTGGTAGCATAAGCATTATTACGCATGCGGGTAGTACTGTCATGACACTGGAGGTGTGGAGATGTATTTTGTGGGGGCATTGGATGCTCATTCATGTATCTTGGGTCGGGCTGGCTGTCTCATCTGTTCCGGCCCATCTGTAGTCTGTAGTCTGTAGGGGCTCCCTGGGTGGGGGTGTCCGATCTGGTGTTCATTTGAATATGAGTTATTGGGCCTACATTCTCTCATAAAATGTCCCCACCTCCAACAATTCAAACACTGTCCTTGCATTCCCCCTCGGGGGCCCTCCATACCCCACACCCCCTCCCCTTGATCCCCTGAATCCTCCTCTCTTGCCCCGCCCCCCTCTCAATGGCCACTGTGATCCCTCATACTGAATTTCCCCCGACCATTGATCCTGCTATTACCTGTCCAATTTGCCACTATCTGCATTGGTATTTCCCATCTGCCCGTCTTCCTCCTCTCGCTCCATTCCTGCCGTGCTGGATGCTGCTACTGCACTGACCTTCAGCAGTTTACTTTGCACTAATTTAGCTTAGTCTGCCAACCGCCGCTGAGCTATCTCCTTTTTCTTCTCTTTGATCCTCTTACAGTGGTGCACTATGATGCTTTGAATTTCAGGCCACCCTTTGGCTTCTATCCCAGCTATTTTATCAAGGACCTTCTGCACTTCCTTTGGGAGCCCCCTCTTTATAACGAAGTAGAACAGGGATGATGATTAGTCCCAGGCTGTACCCGTTTCCGCTCTCCATATATCCTGCACCCAGAGAATGAAAGACATTGCATCTTCCTCATCACTCATTGTACATTGCATTACTGACTTAGAGTGTCTGAAATATTTCTCTCAATGCGTCCCACACGCATGCTCGCAATGTGTTGAATGAGGCCCCATAATGGCGGTCACAATCTAATGTTATTCCTGGAAACCCCGCCTTCGCCCAGACCCTGTTGGCTTGGTCTCTCACCACAGATACCAGCAGGCTTTTAACATCCCCAACCGCCAAGGGCACTCCTGCTGTGTGTTTCTCGAATGCATATATCCACTTGCTGGGGCCTCCTGACAGTGGGGGTAGCTGTTTGAGCAAGTTCGCCTTGTCCATTTGTGCCCATGGTATGTAATTTGGCCTCCCCGCCCCCAGTGTATTAGTGGCAGCTGTAAATCCCCCCCTTTTTGATACTCACCTTCTTCCCTTTCTTCCCGATCACAGTCATGCGCCCTGTTCTGTTCCTTAGCCTCCCCCTCCATTCTTCCATGGGAGACAACCCCCCCTAAATGAGGCCCCTGTCATGATGCCTACCTCCAAGGAGCCAGGTCCGACCCAGCAACCCCAGAGGCAGGCATAATTTCCCCCAGGGGAGTGCCAGCGGGCCCAACCTGGGGCCCTTTGGACGCAGTCCTGGCGCCTTAGGCGCCAGGCTCATGTAGGACCTCTGTCCTGGCGCATTAGGCGCCAGGCTCATAAAGCTAGACATGTGTTCAAGTGTTTTAATGTGCACTTACCTGATGCAGACCATGCTGCCACATCCAGGCCCTCTTGAGGCCTGAATGGAACTACTTTACCTGTGGGACTACTTTCCACCCGGGTGTGGTCGGGGAAGGATACATACCTGATCGGAGGAAGGATACACACTTGGAACTTCTTCCAAAGCTATTTAAACCACACCCGATCAGCAACTCACGCTTCGCGTTGTTCTGCTCCTCGCAGCTGGACGCTCACCGTGTCAGCTCCTGCATCTGGACTTCAGCCACGCCTGTCAGCATCCTGGGTCACCTGCAAAGGGAGACAAGAGACCTACCAGCTAATCTGCACCACAGAGACATCACCGACGATCCTGAAAGGGAAGACATCATTTTTAAAAGCATTTTGTTACGATCGCTGCAGCGCTGCATTTCACTCACCTTTCCTGGGTTCCTCCATCTTCAGCAGCGATCATCCGGATACACAGCCACTTCCCAGAGCCTAGAGAAAAAGACAAGAATAAGAGGTGAGAGAAGGAAGGGAATAAGACTTACCTGTTGGGTCATTCCAATTTCATTTCGGGTCTTGCCGCTTCCAGGCAATTTCCGGACCCCGGCCCCTATGGGGAAAAAAGACAAAGACATTGAATGAGCGTATGCAAAGACAGTTCCCGAGCGCTCATCCAGAACTAACCTGCCATTTACTGGAACTGGAACTGCACGTTTCACTTCGGGTCTGCGCCATATCTCCGGCATTCCGAACCCCGGCCCCTAAGGGGAAAAAAGACATAAGCATTAGCGCTTGCTGCAAAAAGACAATGAACATTATTATTAAGCTTGGACTTTTGAACTTGCAACAGAACTTTTACAGAGCCTTACCTGAATAGTCAAGCTTACCTGAACTCCCAACAATCCTCAATCCAGTGAAGTAACTGGGTTTCAACGCGCCCCTGCATCAGAAGCAGGATGGAGAGCTCATCCTTCCTGACCCTAAGGTGAGACTTCACGGGGAATCGTGGAAGGGTATCGTGGAGGGTTGGAAGAGAGTGGGAGGCTTGAGCATAACTCAGTCAGTAGGTAATACTCCCTTTTCACGCACAGGGGAATATTCCTGCGAGCCGGAGAAGCCAGAGTAGAGGGCCTTTCCTGTCCATCTTCAGAATCCTGCGCTTCACCATTGAAGAAGCATCAGCACTCGAAACCAGTCCTGCGCCTCCGTGGGAATCAGGTGAGCGTTACAGAACGCGAAGCCTACCCACAATTTCCCACCCGGGCGCTATGGAGACTTCCGAGACTGATCAGCTGGCCCAGCTTTTGGGGGAATTACGGGCAGAGGTGCAATCAGCCCGCCAGGAGACTAACGCTCTCAAAAGAGAACTGATCTTATCCAAGGAAAGAACAGATGACCTAGCTAAAAGGTTATTACAGGCCCAGGCAGGGCACACTCCTTTACCTAATTCTGGAGACATTTCCACATCAATGGGTTTGAGTAACCCGGTACAAATTAATCTACCTGGACACATGCCTTTGGCCCCGCCTGAACGTTTTGCGGGGGATCCCAAGAAATATGCCGTCTTTATGAACCAATGTCGTTTACACTTTCTATGCAGACCCGGAGCCTTCCCTAACGACCAGACCAAGGTAGCCTTTATACTATCTTACCTCAGTGGCAGTGCTGCCGATTGGTCTATTCCATTGGTAAATCAGGATGATCCCATTCTCCAGAATTTTCAGGGCTTCCAGGCCAGCATGGAAAGATTGTTCGCTCGACACTCTCAAGGACAGGCCCTTGATTACGAACTGCTATCCTTACGACAAGGTAATCAGGATCTTCTGTCCTACATAGCCACCTTTAACAGACTGGTTGTGGAAACTGGATGGCCAGAAAGCAAAAGGATCACATTGTTTCATCGAGGCCTGCGCGGAGAGCTTAAGGATGTTCTAGCTCAAATAGTAAACCCACCCCAGGTCTGCGCAGACTACATTGACTTGGTGGTTCAACTTGATCACAGACTTCAAAATAGAAAAGCAGATCGATTCAAGTATGAAAACCGAGCACCGATCAAAACCCACGCTAACTCCAAGAGTACTGACGTATCTGAACCTATGCAAATCGGTGGTGTTAAAGGACCATTAACGCAGAAAGAACGAGAGAGAAGGCGGCAAATGCAACTTTGTCTGTATTGGGGGACTTCCGGTCACTTTCTTCGAAATTGTCCAGTTAAACCACTTAAGAAGGTGGTTGGAGCTACTGATAACGAATTAGTGACACCTGATTTGGGAAACGACCTAGCCCGGCAAGCGTAGGGGTCCGCTTGCCGAGCTTGAAAACTAACTCTTTGACCTCGCATTTTGTCATGCCAATGGTGCTTATGGACCCAAAACAGCCTCAGCAGTTGCATGCTATAAAAGCATACATCGACAGTGGAGCTATTGGAAATTACATAGACCGTGAATTGGCTTCCAGGATTAAGCTTCCTCTCCGCCCGAAAGTAACCCAAGATGTCATTACTACAGTAGATGGAACCGAAATAGCCTCAGGGCCTGTAACGCATTCCACTGTTGAAGTGACACTGGTGGGTCAGGATGGACATAGGGAAGCAATCGTGTTTGATGTGATCAAGGCCCCACAATTTCAAGTAATTCTTGGAATTCCTTGGTTAGAAACACATAATCCCAGAATTGACTGGCGAGCAAAGAAGATAAGTTTTCCTGATTGTGAACCAACTTGTTATCCAAGAAATCCAGCTATGGGTCTAGCCTCAGCAACTTCCACCCCTGTACAGCTACCGTCAGAATACCAAGAATTCCAAGATGTTTTTCAGAAAGAACAGGCTAACACGTTACCTCCCCATCGGTCTTATGATTGCCAAATCGATCTCGTACCCAATGCTCAACTACCTTGTAGTAGGATTTATGCTCTCACGGAACCTGAGAACCTGCATTTGCGTCAGTATTTAGATCAGTACCTAGCCAATGGTTTTATTCGCCCATCCAAGTCTCCTGTCTCTTCAGCTCTGTTCTTCGTGCCGAAAAAAGAAGGCGACCTTAGAACGTGTATAGACTATCGCGCCCTAAATCAAATAACGATTAAGAATCGTTATCCTCTGCCCTTGATCCCTGAGCTTATCGACCAGGTGAAAGACGCTTGTGTGTACACCAAGTTAGATCTCTGAGGAGCTTATCACCTGGTGCGCATAAAAGAAGGCGACGAATGGAAGACTGCATTCCGCACCACATTTGGGCTCTTCGAATATCAGGTGATGCCCTTCGGTTTGTGCAATGCACCTGTCGCCTTTCAGTACTTTATGAATGATGTTCTTCGGGAACTTATCGATGTCTGTGTCATTGTTTACATTGACGACATCCTGGTGTACTCTTCTTCAGAATCTGATCACAGAAAACATGGTAGGGCAGTTCTTGAGAAATGGCACCAGCACAGACTATTTGCAAAACTCGAAAAATGCGTTTTTCATACCACAGAAGTTGAGTTTCTCGGATTCATCCTGACACCTCAAGGAGTCCGAATGGACTCGCGAAAGGTGGACGCCATCCTCAAATGGCCATCTCCAAGCTCGGTGAAGGGAGTTCAGAGCATGCTCGGCTTTGCCAATTTCTATCGAAGATTCATCCCGGAATTTTCCCGAACTGTCCAACCCATCACCGCTCTCCTAAAGAAAAACAAACGCTTCGAATGGACTCTTGAGGCCGAACAAGCCTTCCAGGACCTGAAAACCAAATTCACCTCTGCACCTGTTTTGAAGCACCCGCACCCAGATCTCCCGTACATAGTGGAAAACGATGCATCCAGTTCGGCCATGGGAGCTGTCCTGTCGCAAAGAGACCCAAAAACTAACCAACTACACCCAGTGGCCTTTTGGTCCAGAAAATGTTCTCCTCCTGAAATCAACTACGCAATTACCGATAAAGAGTTACTGGCCATCAAATCTGCTTTCAAGGCTTGGCGTCACTACCTTCTCGGGGCAAGACACACCATCACCGTAATTACAGACCACAGAAACTTACAGTATTTAAAGACGGCCAAAGCTCAATCTTCACGACAACTCCGATGGGCTCTATTCTTTGCGGAATTTGATTTTGTAATTACCTATCGCCCTGGCTGCAAGAATGGAAAAGCGGACGTCTTATCCCGGATTGGCATGGAAGAACCTAATGCGAGCTTAGAACCTGTGCCCATCATACCTGAGCAAAGAATCTTAGGCTTAACTTCATTGCAAACTATTGAGGATATCCAAACGCAAGTAAAACAACTTCTAGACTCTTCAACCTTACTGGAATGGAGTCAAAAAGGTCCTCATTACACTGTTAAGGATGACTTACCCTACTTCCAGGAGCGGTTGTTTCTGCCAAGTAAAGAATTGCAAGAACTTGTTATTGCCCATCATCATGAATCTTTAATGGAAGGACACCCTGGTATCGCTAAAACGGAGGAAAAAATCAAACGCCACTTCTGGTGGCCTTCTTGGAGAAAAGACATAAAGTCTTTTGTACTGTCTTGTGGAATTTGCGCCCAAAACAAGGCTCAAAAGAAAAGGCCAGCCGGCCTACTTCAACCCTTGGATATTCCACCGGCACCATGGCACACCCTGTCAATGGACTTTATAACAGATCTGCCTCCTTGTGCTGCTTACAACACAATCCTTGTAATTGTGGACCTATTCTCCAAAATGGCCCACTTTATCCCTTTAAAGGGTTTGCCTTCAGCTTCCACCTTGGCCAAGGAATTCCTGGAGAATATAGTTCGCATACATGGTTTCCCTTCCATATTAGTCTCGGATCGTGGAAGTCAATTTATCTCACATTTTTGGAAGAAGTGTTGCCAACTAGCACAAATAGATGTGCGGTTATCCACCAGCAACCACCCCCAGACCGACGGACAAACCGAGAGAACCAATCAGACTCTCGAGCAATATCTTCGGTGCATGTTACACCAATCCGAGTTAAATTGGAAAGACATCCTTTGGATCGCAGAATATGCATACAACAATTCAGTGCATTCTGGAACCGGACAAACCCCCTTTTATACTTTGTATGGTCACCATCCTTGGACCTCTGACCTAGATCCACCTCTGACCCTGGAAATGCCCCCAGTAAATCATCTGCATTCCACAATAACCCCAGCCTTCAAAGAAGCTGCAACTCATTTACAGCAAGCCAAGAAAAAGTATAAAGAAAACGCTGATTTGCACCGAAGTAAAACTCCTCCTTATCAAATAGGAGACCAGGTATGGCTAGCAACTAAACATTTACCCGTCAAGGGCCCGCAAACCTTCAATCCCAGATTCATAGGACCTTATCCCATCAAAGCTATAATCAACCCAGTGGCCTTTAAACTGGATCTACCGTCCAACATGCGTATTCATCCAGTTTTTCATGCATCACTTTTGAAGCCAGTACAACCAGGAACCCGATTGTCCAAGCCTCCAGATCCAGTTCAAATTGAAGGGGAATTAGAATTCGAAGTTAAAGACATTTTAGACTCCAAGGTGGTAAAGTCGAAACTCTTCTATCTTGTTGACTGGAAGGGATATGGACCTCAGGAGAGATCGTGGGAGCCTAGTAACCATGTCCACGCACCTCGATTGGTACAAAGGTTTCACCGGAGATTTCCGAACAAGCCCATCCCCCGGAGGGAAGAACCTTGGGAGGGGCCTTGAGGGGGGTACTGTCATGATGCCTACCTCCAAGGAGCCAGGTCCGACCCAGCAACCCCAGAGGCAGGCATCATTTCCCCCAGGGGAGTGCCAGCGGACCCAAGCTGGGGCCCTTTGGATGCAGTCCTGGCGCCTTAGGCGCCAGGCTCATGTTGGATCTCTGTCCTGGCGCCTTAGGCGCCAGGCTCATAAAGCTAGACATGTGTTCAAGTGTTTTAATGTGCACTTACCTGATGCAGACCATGCTGCCACATCCAGGCCCTCTTGAGGCCTGAATGGAACTACTTTACCTGTGGGACTACTTTCCACCCGGGTGTGGTCGGGGAGGGTTACATACCTGATCGGAGGAAGGATACACACTTGGAACTTCTTCCAAAGCTATTTAAACCACACCCGATCAGCAACTCACGCTTCGCGTTGTTCTGCTCCTCGCAGCTGGACGCTCACCGTGTCAGCTCCTGCATCTGGACTTCAGCCACGCCTGTCAGCATCCTGGGTCACCTGCAAAGGGAGACAAGAGACTTACCAGCTAATCTGCACCACGGAGACATCACCGACGATCCTGAAAGGGAAGACATCATTTTTAAAAGCATTTCGTTACGATCGCTGCAGTGCTGCATTTCACTCACCTTTCCTGGGTTCCTCCATCTTCAGCAGCGATCATCCGGATACACAGCCACTTCCCAGAGCCTAGAGAAAAAGACAAGAATAAGAGGTGAGAGAAGGAAGGGAATAAGACTTACCTGTTGGGTCATTCCCATTTCATTTCGGGTCTTGCCGCTTCCAGGCATTTTCCGGACCCCGGCCCCTATGGGGAAAAAAGACAAAGACATTGAATGAGCGTATGCAAAGACAGTTCCCGAGCGCTCATCCAGAACTAACCTGCCATTTACTGGAACTGGAACTGCACGTTTCACTTCGGGTCGGCGCCATATCTCCAGCATTCCGAACCCCGTCCCCTAAGGGGAAAAAAGACATAAGCATTAGCGCTTGCTGCAAAAAGACAATGAACATTATTATTAAGCTTGGACTTTTGAACTTGCAACAGAACTTTTACAGAGCCTTACCTGAATAGTCAAGCTTACCTGAACTCCCAACAATCCTCAATCCAGTGAAGTAACTGGGTTTCAACGCGCCCCTGCATCAGAAGCAGGATGGAGAGCTCATCCTTCCTGACCCTAAGGTGAGACTTCACGGGGAATCATGGAAGGGTATCGTGGAGGGTTGGAAGAGAGTGGGAGGCTTGAGCATAACTCAGTCAGTAGGTAATACTCCCTTTTCACGCACAGGGGAATATTCCTGCGAGCCGGAAAAGCCAGAGTAGAGGGCCTTTCCTGTCCATCTTCAGAGTCCTGCGCTTCACCATTGAAGAAGCATCAGCACTCGAAGCCAGACCTGCGCCTACGTGGGAATCAGGTGAGCGTTACAGCCCCACCGGTGGCAGCTCCCAGCGTTCTTTCTTCTTCTTCTTGTTCCTCTAAGTCACTCCAATATTCTTCCTCACTGTCTGATGTCACCCCTCCCTCTTCTACCTCGCGTTCACTGTCAGCTGTGTTTATTTCTATGATTCGAGTGGGGGTGTGATTTATTAGAAATAATATCTCTCCATTCTTACATCCATCTTCCCTGGTCCCTACACTCGACTGGGGCATCTCATCCCATGGCCCTTAGGCGGGACAGCTCAGTTCGAGACATTGTTAGTTGTGAGTCCAAATCCTGTGTGAGGTTTTCAATATCGATTGTAGGGGTATCCACCTGTAGTGTAGCTGCCTGGCTCTCATAAGGAGGTGGTGCTGTGGCGGATGGCTTACGTTTGGATGGCGCTGTGGGTTGTGCTATATATACAGGGTCACTGTATCCTTCTGCAGGCACTGGATTTGACAATAAGGGATATACACGTGTGAATTCTGTGTGATTGGCCCATCACTGCCAGTTGTTGTCAGGGGAGATGCACTACGCTCACTGCTTTTCTCCGGGGGCACTTCCTCAAACAGGTGCCACAAGTCTAATATTTCTCTCCTGTTTTGTAACTGTTTCACTTTGTATTTAATGGACAGGCATGTGGCAACCATATCTAGTACCGCTTTATGAAAGGACCCTCCCTGCAGCCAAACTTGGTGTAGTCGTTCTCCCTTCAACTCCACGACCCACTGGTCGTGTTATTTATTAATCTTTTCTGCATACCTTGGCAGAGTTTTACAAATATAGGCAAGGGGCGTCTCTGCACCCATTGTACTTTACCACCAGTGTAACTCAACTGACAATTGTTATCTAGACTTGTACACTTCTCGTATGACCAACTCAATGCGCTATGCAAGCCTTCTCAAAAGAAGTGAACTGTTCACTTACTTTTCATTACTTTAAAACTGCATCAACATAAGTACAATTATTTCCATGCAATGTCAAATCCATGCATTAATGTTCATGTACGACAGATAATGTTTTCCACAAAAAGACCACCACTTAACAAATTTCACATACAACGAGAAACATAGCCAACATAAATTGTGTTTCACCGTCCCTAATACCCCTTCTACACCTGCTTAATTAAACTCCTCTAAAACAATACTCTCCCTTCACCTTACTCCAGTCCACCCTAGATGGAGAGAAAGGAAGAGAGATAGAGGTAGGAGAGAGGAAGTTGGAAAAAGCGTTTCTAAAGACTACTCCGGGTCTTCCTTTGAGACCCCTACATTATATTCTTTTGCCTCAAATTTTCCCACACTCATATATCCTGTACTAGTCGAGATAGCACTATGCAGCGCCACCTTCCACCCCCCCACCGGAGATAGGATCCCTGTTAACCTCTGTTCACCTTGTGCTTTGTCACTTATCCTAATGGCCATATGCGATAGAATGAGAATAGAACGGAATATAGAGAAAAGACCCAGGCTCCCAAAACCTTTTTTCCCCTTGCACTACAGATCGCCACACCATTTTTCACCCAAATTATGCTAATTATCCCAAGACCTGCTACTCTGACTCCCACCCGCCTTTAAATATCACCCGCACTTGATACTCACATGTCTGTCTTGATCCGAGACCCTCTGGACCCAATCGGTCAGTGCACCGCTCCTCGCTCAAAGACCCCGCGAGTGGTACAATCGGTTTTGCAAATGGGGATCCCGTACCCTCTCGCCCTTCTGCGTGCGCATGTCTAGGTGTACCGGATGCTGTTGGCGGGTACCTCTTGAGGGAGCGAGCTCTGAGTCATAACAGGGGTCGTCTCGCACCAGAAGGACGGAAAGAATGCTATCATGTCATGCTATCATGCTATCATGTCGGGGTCACCAATGCAAGTGCAAGGCCCCCGGAGAGCCAGAGAACGGGCCGTGACAAAGGAGCAGCAAAGAGAGCATCGGCCTTGGCGCCAGGGAAGTAGGAGCGGCCCACAGAAGCGGGGGAGCCTTGCTGGCGAGCCTGGCCCTCTTCATCCATCCGCCCCCCCCCCCGCGGGGGGATCTCACGATCTCGGGACAGCGGCCCCGGAACAGGATTCGGGCTCTCGCCGTCCCCTCCTCTCCCCCCGGGCGGAGCGTGTCGCCGACAGGGTGGGCCCGGCATCCGGGGCCTGGCAGTCGTGGCATCGGGAGGGCAGCGTCAGGGCGCGCTTGGAAGCGGCAGCCCCCCGCAACACACCATGCCGCAGAGCGGGTGGGGCCGCGCCCGCCGCCCCCTTGCAGCCACGCCCCCCCCGCCGGAGCGGGCCCACCCCAAGCCACATAGACCCACGGTGGGCCCCAGCAGTGCTCTCGGGCCCAGAGCATAATGGTCGCTGAGGCGGGAACGCGAACCCCCCTCCCCCAAGGGGTCCCGAGATCCCTGCGGCCTGCATCCACATCGAGGCCAAGCAAAGGGACAGTGCTCACCCACTCCGGACTCAAGCAGGTGGTGGCCCCTGGGCCCATCCCCAGGGCATGTGCCCGCCTGACATCCCACAGGCAGCAATAGAACGGCACCGGCGGTCCCCTGCCCCGAAAAATAATGCCAACATCGAGGAGAGACCCAGGTGTGAGGCCCCCATCTGGTGCTGGTGGGGCGTGTGCCCCCCTGGAAGCTGCCCCCCCCCCACAGTGGGGTGCCTACCCCCCACGGGCTCCCCTGAGACACCCCAGCCTGGTTACCACAGGGTGGGGTCTCGAGGAGACCCCCCAAACCCCCAGTGGGCACATCGGAAGACCGTATGAGCTGGCAAGAGGCCTTGCAGGCATTCCGCTACAAGGAGACAGAGAGCACTATCAGCAGCCCTAACAGCACTGGGGACATGGCCCACCCAGAGGCCTCGACGCAATTCACGACAGCGATAGAAAGGGGCTTTGCCTCTATCCTACAGAAAATCAGAGAAATGCGATCAAACATCGCTCAGAAATTCAAAAAGATGGACCAAAGGGTGGACAAGGTCGAGGACAGGCTTCTACAAGTGGAAACCAACCTGTCGACATCAGCATCCCAGGAGGTTCAAAATGATATGAGGCTGACGGCCCTGGAGAAGAGGGACGAGGAAAAATCCAGGCAGATGGATGACTATGAAAACAGGGAAAGGAGGAATAACCTTAGATTTTTCGGGGTCCCTGAAGCGGAGGGAGAAACGGAAAGAGACTTAATCCGAGTGGTGAGAGACATTATTACCCTCCTTTTTGCAGAAGAGATGACCACCGAACTCACGTTCAACCGGGTGCACAATACGAGAGGCAAGGCAGGGAACCCCTGGTCGGTCCTGGCCCGGTCCCACTACTACACAGAAAAGACTAAGGTCCTGGAGGAAGCAAGGAAGGTGGGGGTGATCACCCACAACAACGCCCAGATCACCATTTTCCAGGACCTCTCTGCCTAAACCTTGGCCAAGCGCAGAATGTGCCGCCCCCTAACGCAGCTACTCAAGGAGGGGGGGTGTGCTACAGATGGGGGTACCCCTTCTCCCTGGCCTTTGAATACATGGGCCAATGGACAATGCTGGTCACAGAAGAGGAAATAAGGGGAGCCATCCAGGACTATGTGGTGGAACTACCCCCCGGAGGGGCCCAGTTGGCCCAGAGGCAATCAGTAGGGGGGTTTCTGGCCAGTCGGGCGCCAGCAGAAGGAAAACCAGTTCAAGGAAATACAAAAAATTGAACACTCCGCCGCCTGCATGGGAAGGAGAGCATATTGACTCGGAGGGCTGATGGCGGGGGTCCCCCGTCCTGCGGCGGATCGGGAATGGAAGTTCTTGAGGTTTCAACGAATACAGAGTCCCCTTGAACAGCAAGTATAATGTGGGCAACCGATGGGACGAAGCAGTGGGGTTAAGGGGGGCTCAAAGAGACGAGCATTGTACTGATTGCCTGGCTGAAGAGGGCAGGTTGGTGGCTCCGGCCAAATGCCAGCAATGGCAGAACTAACTGGCTGGACGCCGAGAACAGGGTAGGGGGGTCACAAGTTGGTTGGGGTTGTTCTTTTAGGGATATGGATCAGGGGCAGTTGGGGGCTAGTTTTAGGGCCCCCAGGGAAGGAGGAAGGGGGAACCAAAGAAATCAAGATGCGAGACAAAGAGAGCAAGAAGGCAGCAACGATGTGATGAGGTTGACCAAGAGGGAGGGACATTTAGATTATGGCTGATAGTCTGCCGGCCCTGGGAGTGGGTACCCTGAATGTGCAGGGTCTGAACACCCCCACTAAGAGATCTCTGGTTTGTAGAGAATTCAGAAGGGCCAAACTGGACCTGCTTTTCCTGCATGAGACACATTGGGCACGGGGGAAGGAACCCAAAATGAGGGGGGGGGGAATTGGAGAGGAGCTCTGCGCATCTCACAGGACTAAGAAAAGGGGAGAGGCCATTTTATTAGTGAGGGACGTAGGCTTCGAAAAGGAGGACACACTGAAGGACCCCGTGGGCTGCTATTTGTTGGTAAGGGGATCTCTACAGGGCACCCCCCTAACTCTTGCGGTAGTGTACGGCCCGAACGAGGGTCAAGCTCAATTCTGAGAAGAAGTGAGGGACATGCTTAAACTTTTAGTACATGGCACGGTGGTGGTGGGGGGAGACTTCAACATGGTCCTGGACCCATCCACAGATAGAAAGCGTGTAGGTCCCCAAAGCACTAGGTCCGCAGATGAAGCTATGGCGCGAAACTTCCATAGGGTTAACTCTGAGCTGGGCTTGGTGGATACAGTCCCGACCCCTAGGACGGATGTTCCCTCATTTACATACTATTCTGCCATCCACACCTCGTACTCCAGAATTGATTGCATCCTAGTGGACGAGACCCTCCGCCCATACATCTCTGGCTATAGGGTCGACCCGGTCCCCTGGTCGGACCATGACATTGTCCTTGTCACTATAGCGGAGGGATGGCGCAAAGACCGCAGGGGATGCTCGAAATGTAACAATGCCCTATTAAAAGATGAGGTCCATGCTCAGGAAGTGCTAGAAGCCATAACCAAATTCTTTGAGCTAAATGACAACGGGGAGGTTGGCACACACACATTGTGGGACGCCTTCAAGGCAACCCTAAGAGGAGTTCTCATCAAAATAGGAGCCCAGAAAAAAAGGGAGAGGGAGGCCCGGGAGAAGATCTTGAGAGAAAAAATAGCCCGGCTCCAGCCGGGGGGCCCTATGGAGCAGCCCCTTGAGCGTGACCGGGTAGCCGCCCTGGAGGACTACAGGCTCCAACTGAAGGACCTCCTGCTACACAAAACAGAGAGGAGCCTCCAGCTGGTCAAGCAAAAATATTATGACAAAGGGGACAAAGCGGACAGGATCCTAACCTGGAAGCTGAGGGAGGTACAGAGAAGTAGAATTGTGAAGGCGGTGAGGAACGCCCAGGGGTCACTGGGTTATGATGCTCCCCACATAGGAGAGGCCTTCCGCCAATACTATGAAAAATTGTACGCGTCGGAATATGACGGGGGCGATGCCCAGATAGAGGACTTCCTGAGCTCCATCCAAGTCCTGGCCTTAACGAGAGAGATGTCGGAGGGGTTGGAGGGCCCGGTTACCGAGGAGGAGATAGATAAGGTGATTAGTGGGATGAAGGTGGGAACTTCCCCCGGGAGGACGGCTTTACAGTGTATTTCTACAAAAAGTTCCACTCCACCCTAGCCCCGCACCTGGCAAGGGTTTTCAATTCCGTGTTGGAGGGGGCATCCTCCCCGAATCCATGATTGACGCCATAATAGCAGTGCTGCCCAAGGAGGGTAAGGACCCCGCAGAATGTTCTTCCTATCGCCCAATATCATTGTTAAACATAGATGTGAAGATCTTGGCCAAGGAGGTGGGGAGGCGGATGGAAGGGATCATGCCGAAGCTGGTCCATGGGGATCAGGTGGGTTTCATAAGAGGAAGGCAGGGGTCGGACAACATTTGCAAAACGATAGACCTGTTTCATTTCGCCCAGGAATCGGAGCTGGATGTATGTGTCCTCTCCTTAGACACAGAGAAAGCCTTCGACAGGGTTGAATGAATATATACGGAACTCCTCCTCCGAAAAATGGGCTTCGGCTAACTTATTAGAAGTTGGGTATCCACACTTTATAGAGCTCCCACAGCAAGGGTCCAAGTGATCAGGATGTTGTCTGAGTCCTTTCCCCTCTCACGAGGTACCAGGCAGGGCTGCCCACTCTCCCCCTTGATATACGTCCTTACGATGGAACCACTAGCCATAGCGGTCAGAGCACATCCGGGAATAAGGGGGATTAGTAGAGGTGAGGTAGAATTCAAGCTATCCCTGTTTGCGGATGACATCTTACCCTATATGGTGGATCCTGGCTCCTCGCCCCCCCTTCTTATCCTTGGTGGCCACGTTTGGGCGCTTTTCGGGGCTGCAGATTATCACAACAAAATCGCACTGCTCTCAATTAAAGTCTGTGACCATGAGCTAGACCCCCTGGATAGGTTCAAAGGGATTGCAGTGGGGAAGGTCTGCATACGATACCTGGGCGTCCTGCTCTTAGGGACCTGTTGAATCTCGCTCCCACCAATTATGACCCCATTATGGCAGGGATCACATCAGACCTGAGGAGATGGGGCAAAATGATTCTGTCTTGGTATGGTCGGATGACGGCAGTAAAGATGAATGTCCTACCAAGGCTTCTGTACCTCTTTACGGCGCTCCCAACCAGCGTCCCCGAGCAGACCTTTAGGGATCTACAGAACGCAGTATGAGATTTCATATGGCAAGGGAAAACCCCGAGGACTGGGAGGGCGATCCTAACTCTGCCGAGGGAGGAGGGAGGGTTTGGGTTACCAGATTTTCTCCTTTATTTCTGCGCCGCACAGTTGCGAGTCCTCTTGGAACACATTAAAGAAGGGATGGGGACATACTGGTCATACATAGAGGACATGGATACCCACCCCCTAAAGGTTCGGGACCTCCTGTGGGCCCCGCGCAAATCAATCCCGGGAAAGCTGAGAACCCATCCGACCCTGGGAGTTCTTTGGAAAATTTGGAAAGATGGCCCACAGACTGCTTATCTTACTTCATGGCCGTCCCCGATGTCCTCTCTCTGGGGCCATCCCCTCAATCTGGGTAGCAGGGGGTTCCACAACTCCCAGACCTGGTCAGACATGGGAATGGAATGGGCGGGGCAGATGTTCAGAGAGGGCGAGTTTCTAGCATACGAGGAATTGAGGGATGCTCTAGGACAGGGGTCCCTTTCCATCTTTGAATACCTCCGCCTCAAGGGCATACTTTGCGACCAATTATGGGGTCAAAACCTGAGGAGGCAGTTGACCCCCTTCGAGAAGTTCCTGGACACAGCGACCTCAAGAAAGGGGGCTGTATCCAGCATGTACAAAATTTTCAACACCATCAACCTTCCGGGGAGGAGGAGTTTTCGCTCGTTCTGGAATGATCTGGCAGGGGAGGTTATTTCAGAGGATGCTTGGTCTAGGATTTTCGAAATTGCTTTCCATGGAAACTTATTTACGTCAGACATGGAACATAACTTTAAGATCCTGCAGGGGTGGCACAGGGACCCAGCAGAATTGTCAAAAATGTTCCCAGGGGTGTCACCGAGATGTCCGAGGGGATGCAGCCAGGTGGGCACCAGGAAACATATGTGGTGGCAGTGCCCAAAAGTCCAAGACTTCTGGGGGAGGGTGCGGGCCTGGATTGCAGAGGTATCAGATGAACCTCTCCCTCTAAATCCTCTGACGATGCTGCTGGGCCTCCCCCCCGGAGGAAACAGAAATATATAGATACCCAAGGATGACGGAAACAATGTTGAGGGCGGGAAGAGTAGCCTGGCACAGAAGTGGAAGAGCCCGGAGACCCCCTCCAAGGATGACTGGTTGGAAAAAAGTAAAGAACATATTCTTGATGGACAAACTGACTGCAATGGTGAATAATGACTCGGGTGCATTCCTAGCGAATTGGTATGGGGTGCAGCAGACCTGGGGATGGGACGTCCACTACCGCCAGGGTGAAGCCCTGGACCGAGAGAGGAGGGGGCGGGGTCAGAGATGTCCTGCAAAAGAACCGAGTGCCCACGGCCCGGGGGATGGCGACCACAATTCAGCCGGCAAAAATGGTCACCAACAACATCATCTCTGAAGTACAGGATACGAAGAGAACATTTAGTGTCTCCCAAGATCAAAGTTTTGGTTTGACCGCGGGGACTGGGGGGAGGGTTGGTGTTGGGGAGGGGGATGCAGGGCGAGGGGTAAGGGTTCAATGGGCCAGTTGAGCGTATTCATTTCAAATCTGCATTGACCCTGTTTGTAACAATAAGAAAATGCCAATAAAACCAAAGTTTAAAAAAAAGAAATGCAGCTCATGACTTGGTGTCGGTGTGTGCAGCCTTAGCATGGATTGTAGCTTGTTGAGAGTGATTGGCTGCTGTATTATGTTTGCATGATATTGTACATTTATTTACATTTGAATTTATGAAAATGAGGTAGCTTAGTGCTGGCGTGTACAGTGATATACTGGTTATGCATTACGTTGTTGCAATTTATTTCTATGAGCATTCTTGTGTCATATGTTAATATACATCATACGTTCTTTAATAATGTTTAACATGAGTACTTCTAGTTACACATATGTTATATTGTTCACTCGTATACACATTGCCCCATCATTAGGTTTATATGATCTTGCATGCAAAAAGACACGTTGGCTCTGTCCAAAACAGAGCGTGAATAATCAAACAGACTCAAGGGTCCCTTTTAACTGTTGACTCTATCCTGAGAGGTATGGGGATTATGTTCTTTATGGCCAGGGTCTGTGGGGTGTGGGGCAGGTTTATAGAGACAGATAGCTTTTGCTCTGGCCCCAGCTCAGGCCTGTATCTGGGTCAATGAAGTGAGACGGAAGATACAGTGTGGATTTTGTTGCATTCTCGCAGCCAGTCTTCTCATGGGACCTGAACAACTGCAGAGATGGCAAAGGGGAGGAGGTGGTGGGAGGAATTTGCACACTGTGCGTGCCTGGCTGCGAGAGTTGCAGGCCTGCGTTGATACTTCACGGCTGTTTTATCTTTTCAAAATGGAGTCAGTAACTTACAAAATTGAGTCTTGTTCACCTCTTACACTGTTATACGGGGTGTTACAAGCAGGATGAGAACAAAGTGTAGGGTGGAAGGCACAACTGTGTCAGAAATACGTATTTAGGTCATTAAGTTGGGGTATGGTCGTAATTCTCCATATGATTCATATATTTGAGGTGCAGCAGGGAGAATCTCGAGGCCACTCGGGATTCATTAAAAAGAAGCACTAGACATACACCAGCCGTTACCAGCTGATAGCCCTATGCTGCACTCTTTATGGGACACAGTCCCCGGTATTATTTTTTGGAACCTCGTGAGTCTGATCCCACTCCCAACCAGAGAGGTTTTGGGTCACGAGAGTCAACAATCTGAGTATTATTGCGATGCAGTCAGCATTTACCAGTACACAATATATTCATATAATCAACAAGGTGTATTAAGCTTCTGTCCATCTGCTCGTCTACAGCAAGGCACCACAAAACTGAAACAGGGTTTGAACAGATGACATTTTTTTTTAATAAGTTTTACCAAGAAACGTTCAAATTAACACCTACACTATTACCTGATAGTGTGGGAAATCATTAACAACAAAAATAGTGTATTAACAGTTTCTGAAATATTGACAGTAATTGGAGCTGAATAACAGTCCCCGCAAGCACAGAAGTGTACTCAGAAAATTATACATAATGTAACATATTCAATTGAACAAGGAATTCATATGTGGCTAAACAAAAAAGAAAAACCACATTAGTTTGATTGTCCTTCTGGGCAGTATAATTCTTTCTGCTCAGAGCTTCCTAAACACACTCATATCAATCATGCGTGCCAACGTGTTTCGGATTGAACAACAATCCTTCTTCAGGGCCGGGTGTGTTACAGTTTCATAAGTGTTCATTAAATCCTACAGAAAGGAAGGATATACTAATTAGACCTCTATAAAGACAGAATGATTTCTCAAGTTACTCTCAAGTGAAGATTAGCACTGACCTTAATTCCTGTATATGTAGCAAAAACCAGTATCATCCTGTGTGGTAAATGTGCAAGAGTGCATAATCAGGATTTGTTCAAAGGCATGAGTCAACTTTTGCAATGATACAAATAAAGTTTTAGTGTACTCACCCAGAAGGAAGACAACTACCTCTCCCCGGGTGAAGTAATGGTGATAGGCTGGGATTTCCAGTGAGAAATGGCTGAAGGCAAGAAGAGATCAGTTGTGTGCCATTAATGTGTTGTAAATATGTCTCCTTGCAGTTGTTGCTACATTTGACAAAATGGAGTAAAGGGATAACTAAATTACTTCCCTTGTGAATTCATGTTAAGATGACCCGAGTCAAGTGTGCCTGCTTAGTCACTATGCGTAGAAAGTCTACTCCAGAAAACCTCATGGGGCATACACCGTGGTGTAGACCAAGACACGCTTTAAATACTGTGCTCATCCCGAGTTGCTAGGACAAATTAATGTCCATAACTGCAGCGGGATACGCCACTCGTGCGGGTTAAGAATGATCAATTAACGTAATGTGCAAAATAGCCCGGGCTCTCATGTTTGAGAGCGCTGACCTGCTTTCTAACAATAGGAAATACACACTATGTTCTGTACCCGTCCCCATGCGCACAAGGCATAGGGTATCTCAACAAAGACACTCACCTTTCGAGACCATGCAACTCCAAGCAAGATCGAGCAGCCCGTCACCAAGACGCGCTGCTCGATAGTGTTCTGTTTACATGGTCGTCATGGAGTCGGCGTGCATGTGCGTATCAGCTCCTGACTTCCATCTTGGTGTGGGACTGGGCGCCTGAAGCAGAAAGCTTGCAGTGTGCTCCTCCCACAGACATCTGATCATCACTCTACCAAAGAGATGCCCGGGTCTAAACTCCAAATCAACTAAATGTGGAAACTGAATCTACATAACATGATGTTCAAATAGATCTGACTATTGTGCGCATGTGCATTATAACTAATCTAAGGCACAAAAATGTGCTCGTATTTAAAACTGAAAACGGAAATCGGTGTAGAATTAAAGAGTTCTACAGGTACTGTACATGGAGGAGCTAACGGTATAACTGTGTCTATTGGTAAATGTGGGTGAGGGCATGCACACAGGAGCGATGTACTGGTATTCACAGGTAATTAATGGTGGGGAAGCTCACCCTGGAAGATTCAAGGTGGGAGGGGGGCATCTAAGTAGTAAAATACCTCGTGGTGCCCCCACCTGCCGCTATCACTTCAGATACATAAATAGAGAGTAAGGTGATAAATGGTGGGATGAGGGGCGCCCGGCAGTAAAGTACTGCCCCAGGCCCCAACCTTCCGCTGGGTGGTAATGGAGACCATCAGGTGAACATGGTGTGATCCAGATACCCAGTCACTCCTATCCACCCATGGGTCACCACAAGTATGGTGTGGTGTGATCATCAATCAAAACAAAATGTCTTATACACTCACCTCAATGAGGACGCTAGCTGTGAACCACCCTTACCTGTACATAGTGTCGGTCCTGCGGTGTAGAAACCGTTCACATTCTACTTAGTCAGATAACTGCCTGCCTGTTACAAGACTCACATGGTATAAACTCAACAGAGAACTCCTGGTGCCTCCGCCGTTCACAATCTGGAAAATCACAGTGAACATCACCATTAAACATATCGGTTTTCTTTCAAAACTCCAAACTCACAGTATCAAATGAACTCAATTCCTAACCAGGACTCATGTTTCCGATCTGGCTTCAAGCACGCTGTACTAGGTGCTAGGAGGCACATTCTTTAAAAGCACTACCTTGACATTAATTAATGACAGTCTACAAGCAACATAGCACAAAAAGTTAAAAACACAAAAGAAAACATTAAAGAAAACACATAAGGTCAAATTCACAATTCATTCCTCTGACAGTCCAAAAGGTCAATCCAAGCAATCTATCTCTGGAGCAGTCTCTTGTGGACATCACCCCCTCTCGGTCCCACCCTCACTTGTTCCAAGATCATACACTTCAGTTGGGCAATGCTATGATTTGCTTCTAGGAAGTGCATTGATACTGGGGATCTAAGACTTTTTGTCCTAATGTTGGACTTATGCTCGGTCCAACACAATTTCGCCTTTCTCATCGTAATCCCAACATAATAGAAACCACAGGGGCATTTAAGGGCATAAACCACATTTGAGGAATCACAGGTGCATGAATGTTTCAGTATAATGGGCTGTTACAAGCGGGGTCACACTTCCTAGGGGTGTTCCCGCATGAGTGCTCCAGGGCCGGGGCCCTGAACCCAAAGCAGCCACGTCTGGGCCTACTCAGGAAGTGTAGGAATAGGAGGAGGGGGGTTCAAAATGCCCCCTCCTTCCACTCAAAATCCAGCAAAGCTGTTGAGGGACTCAGTAGGTAAGGGAAATTAGCCATTCTGGAGAATTCTCCCTAACATCCATAACAGAAAATAATTGCTGGCTTTGCATCAAAAGTTAATTATTTCTTCCCTCAAGGGGAATGACTCCCTTCCCCTGGATCACTGGTTTGATCCTCCTTGTAAAATCAATTAAAAGGATAATAGCTCCCTTCTCCTGATATCTGGCTCTCATTGTTTTTCCCACACAATCCCACGGTGGCAGGGGGGATGACTCCCTTACCCTGGACTCTCTCTTCACTTGGTTTCACGCCTTGACAATGTCAGGGGAATGACTCCCTTTCCCTAGCATTCTTTAGCTTTAGTTTCACAGTTCACAACACAATTGGTAATGATGCCCTTCCCCTGGCCGTTCTTGGCTTTCGTTTTACAGTTCACAACACCAGGGGGAATTACTTCCTTCTCCTGGCCTTTCTTGGCTTTAGTTTTACAGTTCACAGTGTCAGGGGAGTTCACCCCTTCCCCTGGCCTTTCCCTCTGTTTTTTTTTCTCACAGTTCACAATACAGGGGAATGTCTCCCTTCCGCTGAGCTTTCTCATATATAAACATGTTGGTGTGGGTCCCAGACCCAGGTTTCTTTAGGGATTCGTCTGGACAGACCTGGTTCATTCGCCCACCAGGTATCTCCATGAAGAAGATGGCTAGTGAGGATCTCCTCCTCAGGTTGCAGGTTCCCAAGCATGTTTTCTCCTCTCTGTTGTGTTCCTGATATTCCTGGTTTACTCTATTGCCAGGTACTATCATATGGCCAATTTCTTAAAATATTCTCTTAGGGTATCTTTGGGTCCCAGGTTTGAGGTTCTCTTTCCCCTTTTCTCGACCTCGACAGCCCATGTACCATCTGGGACTCTGCTGGGTCTTCTCCATCGGCCGCGTGCTTCTCAACATCTTGTTCAGCTTCTCTGATTCTTGTGCTGCAGTGACTCTGCAATGCTCCTCTCTGGGCAGATTGTACATCTTACCTGAACCACATGGTCCTGTTACTGCTTCCATCCTGACCTCCACTCTTGAAGTTCCTTGGTCTGCCCAGGCACGGCAGACCAGATAGGGATGCCTCAGCCAATTTGCATCAATCACGGTCAGCAGCAGCCTCTCCCTTCCACTCTGGACGTTCTCCAGATTTGAAGATTTGACGGGAGGCTCTGACAAAAATGAAAGTCTCTCTTCTCTCTACGTTGAATGAGCTATGACAGCTAGAATGCTCATTCAAGTTCTTAAGAGGGCTCTTCACTGTTCTGCACCTCCTCCTCATCTCAGTACCTGTCATGGAGATTTTCATTAAGTCATCCCTAGTAATTGTACGGTATTCAGTCTCCCCTTTATACAAGGAAGTGTGTGGTATGTAAGTGGGGGATGAGAAGGTGGCCCTCTTGAACTGAGGGTAGGTAAAAGAAGTGGGTGGAAGTTGATTAGTGTTGCACCATATTCTTCCTAGATGGTCATCCTTGAGATCCTCCCACTGAATAGCACCCCCATGGGGACTATCGGGTAGCAGCCTCACCTTCCCGACCTCATGGGAAGGGGCTCCCCCTCAGGGAGAAGTGAGGACATCTAAGGATTCGTCACAACATATTTTAGTATATTGTTAAATAATTCCTATGTTTCTGATGATTTTTTTAAGAGACCAAGAGAAATCTTTAACGAAAGATTATACTTTTATAGAAAAGTATAATTGGACAATTTTAATAAAAATAACTTTTCATTTGATTTTTTGTAAATGTTATGTATGTATTAATTACATAAGTGTTGTTTTTGAAGATAACTATTTCACTTAATAATTTGCTTATTTAAAATTGAGATTAATGGACAGTTACATGTATAAAAATCCATTACATATACACAAAATTAAGAAAACAAACCCATTGTGAGTTAAGGTTGTTGTGATGTTTGAATTTGTTGTAAAATATTTTTAGTTTCCCATTTACTATATATAACTTTTTAAAGCTAACAAATGCATCTCCAATGTGTGTCAAAGATTTTTTGTGGGTTTAACTTTTTCACTTTTTGTTCAACCAATGCATATCACACATCGCATGGGGATGAGGGCAGCACTGATTAACTTTGACATAATATATTATCATGTCAGCTCATCATCTTAATGTCAGCGTGTGCCGGGGTGTTGGACTGCACTGTATAGAGCAAGGGTTGTAGAAACGACCTACATGTTTGAGGGCTCTCATTTTCTCTGTCATTGTAGGAAAGTGAATTTTTGAGTGTCATTGACTATGTGGGGAATGCCTTTGCTCCAATTTAGTCCTGGAAGAAAGGTGGAAGAGCCGAGCTTAGTTATTTGAAGGCAAGGAGCAGGGGACGTTTCTCAGTGTCAAAATGGCATACATCATCATAGAAAGGTTAGTGCATGATACAGAGATTTAAATTAACCATTGCACATAACTCAAATTCATTTTATATAAGGATTGCAACAATTATGTGACATAGATCTTATGCTGTAAGAAAATAATTAGCCTGGCAGAAGAATGTTGTATTTGTGGCAAATAGTGGGGCAGGTTATGTGGCATGACTAATTAGTCAGTGCTTGTGTAAGACTACTTAATGTTTAGAAGGGTAATGGTGAGTTTATTTTGTTTTATGAGCCTAAGTGCTCTGGCCTTACACCATAGATGAATAATACTATTTTGCTTCTATCTCTCATCTACCTAAGTTGATACTTAAAGATCAGATGATGTTTATTTTCCTAGTGATCAGGGCCTACACTGAGGAAACTAAGATCCCAAGATATGTGATGAATGAAACGTTGATCTTGACCTAGAGTCTAACCTCAACATATGTTGTCATCCCCAAATGAGTGCCAAATTGAGAAATTAACAAATTCATATGTGATTAGCCAATAATGTTTAATCACCTACAGACACAGAATGCAGTGACCACCACTGCATCAACATAATCATGCCCACAGCCAAAACCATATACAACAAACACATGCAATTGGCCAAATAAGGACAACACGGAATGCTGCCTGGTTCACTTAATACAAACCTAAATCATACTCGCAACATTTATACCTACTAAACACTGACAGAAACAGACACCCAACATGTGATGACATAGTCATCACTCAGTTAGTAGAACATACAAGAAATAAGCTGGACACCTGTGTTACTAATATATGCCAGTACCAATGCACCTCTACAACTAAATACACTGACACCCCTTGTGGTGAGCACCAAGTTGTTTTCTTTTGCTAGTGCTGGTAGTGGCAGATCCAAAATTATATCTGCCATCAAATATCCTCCATTATTCAGACACCACCGGCCCTACAACTATGTCTTCCCTTGCGTCTTTAGGTACTTTCAGGGGTTAGTTTGACCATAATTTTGCTGTATCACCTCTAATGACATGACACTGCCACCGGCAACATTGTTTCAAGACTGAGTGATGTGGGTATCACACCCTTCCCTCTTTTTCACCTGTTTTTCCTTGATTGCAGTCTTCTTGGGAACTCCTTCCTTCTTCCTCAATGATCGGGACTTGTACAGGAAGGTACGTGAGTCTTCGGTTTCCAGTGTGAGGAGTGCCGACTGCCTTAAGCAGTTTGCGTTCAGTATCCAGGGAAGTTACCACGGAGGAATACAGGAAGGAAGGGAAACTGATCCAATGCTCAGCGGGTGCCGGGGAGCCCGCAGCACCGAGCACGATACGGATTCTGGGATGAAAGGGAGAATGGCCTTACTGAAGCGAGGCAGGAATAAGAAGGGATTCCAGGAAGGAGGAAAGGGTAGGTAACTGGAAGATAGACGGAAATGATACACATGCAGAACAACTCGGATCAGTAGTGTTGAGACGCACAGAGCCACGGGGGCGTGCTTATTTTCTAGGAAGCAGTGCGTTGCGTGATGTCGGCCATGTTGGGAGGACTGCCGACCTGATGTTGTGGTGCATCATGGACCACGAAGTCCAGAAGGGCCGGAATCGGTGGTTCATGACAGTGGGATAGGTCTAGAAGAACAAGTATTGTAATAAAAATGGACATAATATAACTGATTTGCACGTGTGCCCATGATTGGTGCTGAGACCTATGGCATGGCCACCATGACACCAGATCTGTTGACGTAACATATGAAATGCCTTGGGTCTTGACATTCTATGCTACAAGGGAAAATTCTCCCTGATAGTACTCAAACTCCAAAAGTTACATGGATGCACCTAGGTACTGTGGCAAAGTCCCTTGACTGTCTATGGGGTGGTCATAGAAAATGAGTGCCACCACACATCACATGATTATGGATACAAAGTAGTATTTGGGAGATCACTATGCCCTGGCTCTGTCAAAAAAGGTCTGTCATGAGAAACATTCCTATGTGATGCGACTTCCCTTAAGGGATGCCACAATGTGTAAGGGAGGAAGGGTCTCCCAGGCTCCCCTTCATTCCTAATGATGCACACAATATGCTCATTCCACGAGTGACAGCGCACATCTGGCCAAGGTGTGAGGTAGCCATTGAATGATTCATAACTGTGTATGTCCTATGAGCCATGAAACTCCATTTTGTATGAACTGCAGACTCAATTTTGTAATAGGTTGCACATACACACTGAATGCGAGCCTGCACCTTTCCCCTTCTCTCTCCGCACCCAGCCAATCTGCCACCCCCCACCTCCTCCCCTTCTGCCGGCTCCACGGCTGCTCTGTTCTCACAGAAGCTTGGGCGCAAATTTTTGGAAGATAACACTGTATCTCTCGTCTTCCTCTGAGATCACTGTCCTGTGGGTGATCTGGCTAAAGCATGGCCATAGAAAAACCATCCATCTCCACAAATCTGCCTACGCTCTGACAACCCCCTCCTTGAGAATTATGCACCTTAAACCCCTTAACCTTATGTTCCTTTGATGTAACCACTTCAAGACCCCCGCGCATGTGCCACTCCCATTCACCCCATGTATCTAATCCCCTGAAGCCATATATTTTTTCTGTACTAACCAATAGTGAAACACCCATGTTTTCTCTAAGAAATGTCTGATCAATGTATTCTGAAATACTCTGCTAGATAAGGTACCTGGAAACATGTACATTCACTCTCCCTGTGGCCCAGGTCAAATGTATATGTGATATATATTATGTTGAAGTTTGTGTACTATATTAAATCTTGTATACCTTAGTGTGAAGTGTTAGCTAGCAAGAAATATAACTGCACAGACATCGCCTGACCCTGCACCCTTTCCAGATGTGCTCAGCTGACCCATGTGCCTCAAAAAGTTGCAAGTTCAGCACTGACCAATCCTGGAGCAACACGCTTATATGATCTGTAATGTCTTGTCTTCTTCAACCAATGAGCAATACTTATTGTATCCCTAGAGCACACATCATCAATGACGTGTTTCTGTAATATAATGTGTATTTTCTGTATCTTGGGCAGAACGCTGTCAGAGTGGCGGAGTTCTCTGTGTGCCCCATTTAACTTTATATGAAGGCATCTCTTTACTCACTCGCAATTGGTCCTGGTCTCATTCGCTACTCGGGTGTGTCCATTGGTGTCTTATTATTTGGTTATTTCATTGTATGAGTGGGGAATGCCAGTTTTCACTTGGTGACCCCGACGTGATATCGTCCTTTCGTTCTTTTGATACGAGACGTCCCCCGGCCACAACGGCGAGATCCAGGGAACTCCTGTCCAGGCTGCCCACCTACGGCAACTGGTACCCTTTAAAAGTGCGCACACTAGGAAAGAAAGCGCAACGGGTCCCGGCTTTGCATATAACCGGCTGTACCACTCGCTTGACCCAGGTATGGCCATTGAGCATGGGGCGGCACCTTGACAGACCGGGTCTGGAGGCTCTCGGGTCAATACAGACACGTGAGTATCAATTGCGAGAGACTCTAAAAGAAGGTGAGGGGAACAGGAAGGGAGTCAGGTTGAGGTATTGTTCGGGGACATCTGGTGGGGTAGAAGCGAAGGGTCTTTTCTATTTACTACTCTTTTCTGCATATGGCCTTTGGGATTTTATGAGAGGTGACACAGTGAACAGATATACGGGAACCTAGCTCCACGAGGGGGTAAAAGGCGGCGCTGCATAGTACTCTCGACTAGTACAAGGAGTTAAATGGTGAAAAAATAAACAAAGTAGGAGCCTTTTATAAGGAGAAGACTCAGAATAGAATTAGTTTTGCTTTTTTTTCTCTTCTTTTTACGGAAGTAAGGTCTCTAGAGGGAGGTCCATAAGGGACCAGGAAAGGGGGGTATTCTGGGTGAAGTAAGGGGGCAAAGGAGAACAGGAAGGTAGGGTTTGTGATTCATGTTCATGTTTTACGTTTGTGCGTTTGTGTCTAATGTTACATGGTGTATGTGTATATGTCAATGTGTACATTAAACATCAACTGGCCAATGTTCTGTTTTATTTTTTGATGAAAATGAAATTTGGTGGTATGAAGTGTTCAAAGATTTAGCAAAAGCATATCATGACAGTGGTACTACACGATTGTTGAAAGGTTTCTTTTTTAGAGAGTATCTCGTAACAAAAGGTTATTAAAAGTGGTCTTATAGTGTTCATACCTTCACACATGCACCTCACAAACGCACAATGGGGGCAAAGACACCACTCAAGCATATATGCCAGAGCCTACCTGTGTATAGTGAGAAAATAAAGAAATACCATGAACAATGGCGAACAGAAATGAAAGGGGAGGGAATGCCCCAGATATGGCCAGAAGGTGGGTCATTTGATAAAACAATACTAGACATGGTAGCAACATACTTGACCATCAAAAATAAAGGTAAACAACTCCAAAACAGAAGAGAAGTGTTATATTTGTGGAGGGTATTTGAAGAAATACCCTTGAGCAAGAACAATGGCAAAGGTGCACCATCTTAGGTAGTGAGCAGCAACGAGGAAGGGGGAGAGAATACGCAAAAGGAAACAGAGCCTAAAAAGTAATACCTACTGCTAACGAAGTCCGCAGAGGTATATAGTGACCACATGTACGTACCAAAGCCAAGTGCTCCCCCCAAATCATCAGCAACTGCTCCTCCCCCTTATGATCAAAAGGGGTTGTATGGACAAACGTGCGCCCCTCCGGTCAGCTGAGGGCAGTTGACACAGGATTTAGAAATACAATTAAAAATGACACAAGCAGAACTGATGAGGTTAAGAGGGACATGCAAACAAAGCCATTTTTCCGACACCTAGCACACCAGTAAGTACATTGGGGTAAATTGGAAAGCAGGAGACTTCCTATTCTGCATTGATAACACCCCTGTCAAGATAGTATGGGTAGAGCAAGGAGAGGAGCAGGTTAGTATGGGACAAGGGAGTGTGATATCAGAAAGTGAAGAAGAATATTGGTGTGACCTAGACGAGGATGAAGAGGGAATGAAACAAGTCGGGTGTCACTACCCAGAGGGGTGGCATCAGTGAACAGGGGGAAGAGGAAGGCTGGCACCCAGGAAGATTGAGGAACAGAATGGGGAGAATGGCAGTAGCACGGAAGAAGGGAGCTAAGGTGACCAAGGGAAGAGCAATTTACAGAAGCCATTGATACACAAGGGAGCGGGGAGGCCTCAGTATATCCCCTGTGCATGGAGGGATAAAGCCAATCTATTAAAAACATTGCCTCGATTCTCAGGCGGAGCAAGTAAATGGATATATGCCTTTGAGAAAAATACCTTTAGCAATTGGTGACATCAAAAGCTTGTTGGTTTCAGCAGTAGGTGATCAGGCTATCAGGGTGTGGGTGAAAGCAGGGTTCCCTGGAGTCACATTGGATTGTGACTGCCATGATGGGGCATTAAACACTGTGAGGGCTCAGGTATGGGATGCACTGAGGAGCACATTCCCAAACAGCCCCGACTTACAATCAGTGATGCAATGCACCATGGAGGAGGGTGAATATGCAGCAGTGTACATTCTCCGGGTGCAGGATATGTGGAGGGCAGAGAAGGGCAAGACTTGGGACCCATACACCTCTCTTTTTTTACTTCATAATTAAGAGAGGCCTCCCAAAAGAAGTACAAAAGGCCCTTGATAAAATTGCTGGGATAGAAGCCAAAGGCTGGCCCGAAATACAGAACATTATAGTACACCACTGTAGGGAGATTAAAGAAAGGGAAAAAGAGATTGTGCAGAAAAGACTCGCAGAAGAAGCGAAGCTTGTACAAATGAAATTGGTTAAGGTTGCAGCAGTAGCTGCAGCCCTCCCCACAAAACGGCAAGAAGATGGGGAGGAGGGGCCAATAGCAACACAGGCAAGAATGACAGCTAATTTTGCAGCACATGGACAAGAGCAATGGGCTGGCAGGGAACAGTATGGAGGGCTACAATGGCAAGGAAGAGCTGGACGAGGAGGATGAGGTGGGTACAGAGGGCAAAGAGAGGGGTATGGGGCCCAGGGGCCCAGAGGAGGAGGACAAGGAGTGTGCTGGGCATGTGGTAGGTGGGTGCATTTTGCAAGGGAATGTCATACTCCCCCATAGCACTTTATCAGAATGAACAGCAGAATGGTCACCCCCACCCAGGTAGCCGCTATGGCCTGACAATGGGAGGATATATACAAGAAGAACAAATTGACCCCCGGTACACACACTAACAGTGAGCACCACCTCAGGGTACACAGCAGAGACTACCGCAAAAGAAACACATAATACACGCATGCAGCAATCCATTTGTCACCACAGTAAATGGTGCGCCAGTGCCGTTTAGAGGAGTAGCAGTGGTGGGAGACAATGTTTTCAACCACCACGAGACAAGACACCCAGCATAGGACAGCCCACAGAGAGCACTTGCGTGTCCAGTCCTGTCAATGACCCTAAGCCCAGACAAGTAACCACTGGTGGGGGCGTAGATAGGAAACAAGCAGTACATCTTTATGGTGGACACAGGAACGGAAAAATCATGTCGAAAAGAAGGCCAGTTTCCACTTTCAGAAAATGGAGATGCAGGGATTCTCTGGGGTGGTAGTCGAGGCTCCAAACATGCAGGATTTGGATGTAACGGTGGGGGAATGACAGTGCAAGCACCCCTTCTGTATTATGAAGACTTGCCAATAAATTTACTGGGGAGGGACCTCCTCAGCAAGTTCAATATGACTATCTCTTTGACAGAGTGAGGAATAATATGCTCAACACCAGGCATCTGTGCCATGAGAGCAATGTTGTTGATACATACAATAGCCAGTGAATTAACAGTTTGCTGAGTGCCAGTAGACCCAGACAAGTTTGTACAGGGGATACAAGTATTGGCAAGAGTAGTGCCTGAAATCACATGCCAGGAGTGGCGAGTACCGTCATAAATCGTGTTTCGCCCCATGGCAGCACATGAGGTGCCACCTGTGTCGATAATGTTCCTAGACCTGCATGGTGTGCAGGTATCTGTAAAACAAATAGCAGTAGTGGGACTGGACGCGCATGGGGGTAAGTAGCGGACAGTGATGTGCATATATCCCAATATAGCGCTACGTGACCTATCAGATGAGGAACTGTTCACTGACAGTGACACTGATGGCAAAATTGTAATGGAAATTTGTTTCCCATGTGAAATAATGATTCAACACGGACAAGTCACAAACCCCCTCATGGCCATTGTCAGTGCACCGCCGGCATGAAACAGGTACCTTCAATACTTTGGACACAGGTACCCATGACATAGGGCTCCTGCAGGAAGTTACCCCAGTAAAGATTATGCTCAAGCCAAGAGCGATATTAACCCGAGTAAAACAGTATCCCATGTCAAGAGAAACTGAGGAAGGAATGAAAGAGATGATACATGCCCTATTACAAAAAGGGATTCTTGTGCCATCAAATTCACCTTGTAATACTTGCATTTATCTTATGAAAAAAGCAAAGGGCGTGGCTTGGAGGATGATACAGGACTTAAGGCATCCAAATGATGTCATACAAAAGGGATTTCCACTTGTCCCAAACCTTGCACCCATTTTGTGTAGCATCCCAAAGTCGGCAACATGTTTCACAGTGGTAGACTTAAGAAATGCATTTTTCTCTGTACCATTGGACCCAGAATCACAATATTTGACAGAGTTTACCTTGCGGGGAAAGAGATATGAATATTGCTGGTTGCCCCAGGGGTATTCGGAGAGCACAAGCATGTTTAACAGAATACTACATGAAGATCTTGGGAACATTGACACAAAGAGCACAATCATCCAGTACGCAGAAGATCTACTAATTTGTGGAGAAAATGAGGAAGAGTCCAGAAACAACTCAATCATACTGCTTAAGTTACTGGCCCACAAGGGGTACAAGGTAAACAAAGAGAAATTACAGTACTGCCTAACAGAAGTCCTGTATTTGGGACAATTGATATCCAATGATGGCAAGAGAATAATACCAGACAGAGCAGCTGCAGTGCACGTGGCCAGTAAGCCCCACACCCTGAAAGAAATGCAGAAATTCCTGGGCATATGTAATTATTGCTGAGCATGGATACTAGATTATGCAGCATACACAAGGCCCTTACTGCAAGCACTCAAAGAAGCACAGAGAAGTGCTACACTTACATGGACCCCAGAAATTAACACAGCTTTTGACACAATTTAAACTGCGCCAATTCTAGCCACCCCTGATTATGACCGCACTGTTTTCCTGTTCTCACATTGTGATGTAACACTCAAGACAGCAGTACTGACACAGAAAGCATCACTAGGACAGAAGCCCGTAGCTTACTACAGTGGAACACTTGATGCAGTAATGCACGGACACTTTGCGTTTGAACAGGCCCTTGCACCCGTCGCTTTGCCATTGAAAAAAGCACCACTATTGTAATGGGATTTTCTGTTTGCTCAGCACTCTTTGTTTGCCATTCTTGAAAGATCGAAGTCCACACTGACAACACAAAGAGCTACAGCATATGAGATCATTCTATCCAGTTCAAACATAAACATAGTAAGGTGTAAAATGGTGAACCCAGCAACATTCATTACAGAAGCATGCACACTAGAAGATATGCAAAACCATAACTGTGCAACATACAAAGGGCAAGAGGACGACATGCCCAGATCAAGCAAAAAATGGGGAGGTGTATTTTGTTGATGGGTCAGTGTCAATTTGCCCAGAGACAGGCAAAAACATGTAGGAGCAGCAGTGGTGCAGTTGGAGTATGGAGAGTATGAAGTAATAGTGCAAAAGAGATTACCCATGCACTTTTCAGCTCAGGCAGCGGAATTAGTGGCACTAATTGAGGCTTTACACACAGGAAAAAGATGTGCAGTAACGATCTATACAGATTCAGCCTACATGACCACAACTGTACACAGGGACTATCAAGGTGGGGAAGGAGAGGGTTCAGAAGGGCAAATGGGCCCCCAGTACAACATGCAGAGCTTTTAAAAGAACTAATATAAGCATTAACAGAGACAACAATGGTGACTCTGGTTAAATACCAGGCCCACACAAATAACAATGATGTCATCTCTTTGGGAAATGCGGCAGCGGATGCTGCCGCCAAAGAAGCAGCCTATTTAGAAAAACACATGGAAGGAGAGTTCATATTAAAAGAAAATGTGGAAGAGGAAAAAGACGATGGGTACAATTCAATTCCAATATCGCAAATAATTGATATACATAAATGGGCCCTACTTGAAGAAAAGGAACTATGGTCAAAACAATGGTGCACACAGTCATCCACTGACCTTCTCTGGTGACAAAACTGTACTGGTAAGGTAGTAATACCCCTAGAATTATTACAAATAGCACTTCAACAGATGCACTTTCCCGTGCGCCCTGCAAAAAAATCACATGGCGGCAGATATACAGGAAAATTGGTTTGTACGTGTGTTACAGGAACATATGGCAAAATTCATGATAGAATGCACAACATGTCAAACATAAAATTCAGGAATGACATTGAGAATTCTGAGAGGGACATTGCCCCGCTCCATTGGACCATTCCGTGAACTGAATATTGAACATGCAGACGTGGGAGAAAGGTGCAATGGAGCATGATATCTAATTGTGGTGGTCTGCCCCTTTTCACATTGTGTGGAAGCAGGACCCTGTGCCCAGCCGGATGCGAAATGCGTGGCAAAATTCTTAGTAAGGGAAGTTATCCCCCGATGGGGAATATGTGACATTATAAGTTCCGACAACGGGACACATTTTGTAAATGACTTGTTTAAGACAGTAGCGACCCTATTGGGCTTTAAAGATAAACTCTGTCTGATTTATCACCTGCAAGCAAACAGGGTTGTTGAAAAATCAACGTCCTCCTTAAAAGCAGACTGTGAAAATTGTGTCACACCCTAAAGAAAAAATGGGTGTACTGCTTGCCGTTGGCATTGTTTGAATTAAGAACACCACTTAGAAAAGACAACCACTTGTCCCCGCATGAAATACTGACAGGGAGAGGCATGCATACCCCAGTATCACCCCTAAGAAGAGCATCAGATGCGCACAGAACAGCCACAATATTGGGTGAGGAGTTTCAGGAGTACTTGAGAATGTTGACCCGAGCAGCAAGGAGCATAGCAAAACAAATATCTCCACCCTTTACCCTGGAAAATGAATCTGACACAGTGACAGCAGCAGCAGACAGCTCCACAACACAACTAATGCCTGGGGAAATAGTGTATGTGCAAAGTTTCATAAGACGATGGAATGCTCCACGATTTCATGGCCCTTATGAAGTAATATATTGCACACCCACTTTGGTGAAAGTGAAGGGACTGAAATATTGGATTCATTTATCGGACGTGCAAAAGGCACATGTCAGTGTAATAAGTGAGGGGGGACAGCATATTGAGGAAGTAACAACACAAACATAAAAATACATGATCACGAAGAAATTAGATATTACTGCATGAATGAAATGCTAAAATAAGCGAATGAACAGAGACAAATAATGGATGAACATTGAAATGGGCTTCAGTGTACCTATACATTTTGTAGAAGTAACATTACCTTTGTCTCACTTCCTTCTCATTGCTTGTCTCTCTCCTTCTTCTTTTATACGTCTGCCCATCCCTCCACATTTCTTTATGTAATAACGTTTCCATTTATAAAGAAGTAAATGTAATATAAAATGGAGTGTGCAGAAACAAAGAAATTAGTGTGTGCCTAACCAAATTATATATCACTCTGTAGGTACTATTATGGCTGAAACGAGGGCCCTCAATACCAGCGACCCAACAGTAGATAGCAATAGGAGAAATGTTAGCAATACTAGAGCGTGCTCTTTTGAATGTGGATGATGTTTTTCTGCAATATTATTTTTTGTACTGTTATTTTTCGTCACACTTTATTGGGCCAGATCTTTTATCTCTATCAATATAAAATAGGGTGGAGGAGGTGTCAAAATGATAAAAGTTGGCACCCACTTAGTGTGGGATGGTTTTAAATTAATATGGGCCCACAATGTTTCCATAAATCTCAATACCCTGCACAAAAACAAAACTGTCAGAAACGCAAAGGCTGATTACTCACTAACTGACCATCCTGATCATGACTTTAACGTGTATGATATGAATGATCCCGATCCCTATGCATTTACGTTGCCGCATGTTGATCTCCATACAGCCATACAACCTACCTCAAGTGGTGATTATGTGAATGATGAAACACAGACCCCCACCTCAGCACGTAACACAACTTATTGGCAGCCAAGCGATGGGAAGAGTGGAGAGGTAATGACTGGTATATTCCCCATCCAATATCAAACATTATTAGAAGTTCAAGCTGGTCAAGGGGGGAATAGGAGGCAGAAAAGGGAGATGGGGCACAAAAGGTATGATAAGTATCATAGCTTGGGCTTAGATTCAGTGGAAAACCCACTCCACCCAGATAAATCGAACAAATGGTATTCAGATATGAGCACAATGGCAAAGCAAGCAACTAATGGAAGCTGCTATGTGTGCTTCTTGATTCCCGATGCCTCAGGGACCCCAAACATTTTGCTACTACAGGAGGCACCTATTGCTGAGGCCCAGTGTCTAATACATCTTGCACTGTGTAGAATTAAAAACACCTATCAGGCACACACTGTTTCATTACAAATGCTGCAAAATGAAAAAACCTGCCACCACAAGCCACAAGGGGTACTATGCGTCAAGGAGCCTTTTTTGTGATCCAAGGGACAATGTTTGCCGACAACAGGTGGCAGGAAGAGCAAGAGATGTGCAAGACAGAGGCTTTGCGAGGATTGTCGGATTAAAAGCTCCAATGGATCAAAGACACATTCACTCCTATCTGATCGCAGCACATTGCCAAACTTACGTCGGTAACAGCTCTCGAGAAGCTAATCAAAATACATTGTGAAATACCATAAAAATTGTGCTTCCATGGAGAAGGGAAAGTGCCCCTGGGGAAAAAACAAGAACTGAAACAAAACGCTTATCATGCCTGACATGAAGAAAGGAACAGCGGCTTTATTGGACACTTACTGAGTATGCGGCAAACAGGGGTACTTGCACCTTCCACCATACTGGAGGGGCACTTACGCTTTGGCAACGCTGAACTTGCCCTGATGATAATACCAGAAAGCCATATCCAAGGGGCGAGGGTGCCAGCCAAGACGTCCCAAGCACCCCAGTCAACTACTGCAGAACCCCCTGCGTATGATGTCTTCTAGGAAGAGCAGCTGCGAGATTGAGTATCATAGAAGCAAAGGTCATCAAATTACATCTCCACAGAATCCTCTGAACTTTTGGTGCAGATACCTGACAAGTTTAATTTGTTTAGTTCTGCAGAAACCTTTTTTGCATCACTCGTACCAAGTATCCAATCTCAAGCAAACGTGAAATGGTTGCAAAAGTCCGCTGGGAGCTCATCCAGCTGGCCAACGACACAGAAGAAGGATTCAATGTCATCAAAGTGGAACTGAGAGCCCTGCAGCTGATGATAATGCAGAACCGTTATGTCCTGCGCCTTCTCACGGCAATAGATGGCAGTGTTTGCCGAAAAATCTGAAATGCATGTTGCACTGTCATACCTTCTGCGAATGCAGACAATAACATTTTGTCACACATGATAACAGTGGTGCACAATCTTGGAGAAAGAATGAAGGAAGAAGGAGGAGTGCAGTCCAGCACATGGTTTGACAATTTGTTCGAGTGGGCCTTGTCATTGCTTGGGGTGGCTGTGAAGCTGCTGATACCTATCATTGGCCCTCATTACGACCCTGGCGGAAATCGAAAAACGATGGCGGAAATGCAATACCGCCATCGAATAGCGCTCGGTGCGACTATGACCCGTCACCGCAAAGTACGAAGCCATTAGCGACACCGTAGTGAACGCCAACGCTAACTGCACCAAGCACGCGCGCGCGCGCCATGCCAAACCGCAAACACCACCATGGTGCAACGGTACGCCAATTCCGACCCTAGCGGACATGTACCTAACGCCATCAGGCATGGCGGAATGTACCATTCCGCCATGGTGAGAAGTACGGCATCGCGAATCAACCGTAAACGGCCCCACTGAGTGCCTGTACACCGCTCCCTGCCCACAAAGTACAACTCCCCGTAGGTGCAATGAAGCCACAATGCAACCATTGAAATGTACAAGTCACCCATGCATGCCAACGAACAAAAGAAACACAACAGGGGCCAATGGGAGCTGCAGGGCACAGATGGCACGAATACAGAAGCCATCCCAATGGACATGACCACAGTCCCCCACCAAGAAACGCACGCAAACACAGGCACCTGTGACCAGCAATATTCCAAAAACCACATCATTCAACCAGTCCACCTGGCTGACCGGCATCTGTTACACAAAACCCAATCCCCCGCCCCTGAGCATGACAACATTCAAACTGGCATATTGGCAGCCCCCATCCCTGACCTCACTGGGCTTCGTAGGCAAACGCGCACAGCACAGTACCACGCAACTAAACCCCGAAGCTGGAACCCAATGCAGATCTCCTCACAATACATCGCCCCCCAAATAGGCATATGCCACATCACTTGCAAAGAAAAACGCTACACGGGCCAAATCAGAATAGAAATTTATGCACATCAAAATCACCAAGCACATACAGCCATCAGGCCATGAAATCCAAAACACCAATCACCATTGTGGGCTGCTTCCGCAAGAAATGACCAGCCACTACCTGTGTGTCGCCCTGTTCCCCCATGGTACACAGAGCCACATTCACGTACGAAAAGGCAACATGGAAGCGCACAGAACCGCAGGGCCATCCCAATGGGGAGGCACTAGTCCAGCTGAAAGGCCGAAATGTTGCTCCGAGCCACCAGTACTGCGTAAGGGCATGTGGCCCATTGGCGATCGTCCCATAAGATCGTAATGCTGCTCCACTGATTAACACGAAGCAGCAGGTGTCGGGAGTAAAATCCATCTGCAGGAGTGGCATACAGATGGCAGTGGCAAAAGGGGAGGAGATACCTGTCAACCAAAAGAAAAGAAAAAGAACAGAATGGCCATCAGAACTACATACCAACAACTCACTTCAATGATCACACGAAATCCACAGCCATATGCATGCTAGCCCACTCCAAAGGAACATCACCACCCCAAAACCACTTGCGACTCATAACCATCTATATCGAGGTGCAAACACCATCACAAACGAGTGTCTGAGGGCGCCTCGAGACAGGGAGGGCTCAACAAGGCCAGATGGACGATGGTCCCACTATGGCAGCCCTGCATCACATAGCGTAGGGGAGGCGGATAGATCCCAAGAAGCCCTGTACATGGCAAACTCTGTATCAAATCACCTGCCCATGCATCCATCCATCATTCCCTCATCCCGGGATCAAAATGCCTGAATAATTACTCACATGACATTAGAAACATCCATTGAGTCTGTGCGTTATGCAGCCTGCTAAATCCACAGTGCCCCAGCCCGTAATTCCAGTGTTGTGAAGTAACATGTATTTGGGAACGGACGGCCTCATCGCCCACGTAGCTATTGCGCATCCCAAACTATTCATATCAATCATTGCTCCCTCGCCATGGGCCCTGTCTCAAGGACATAGAACAATAGAACGTTACATTTGCAGTCAGACCTGTGGGCATCTCCTCGCCGCTAGCTGGAAACCGAAAGCGCCGCCCTTCGAATTCCTCATTTGCAACATCACGTCGAAAAGGCATCTGTGGCCGTTTGAAATCACTAATTATCCCATCGAGTGCGGCTGTGTGTGAAAATGGCAACTGCCTTCACCCACGAATGGGACGCCCCGCCCGTCGTTGCAACTCGGTACAGTGATGCATGAGGGGCCACCGTTACTCGAGTACTACGTCCCACTGACCCCTCACAAGTCTGTTCGCGACTGCACAGATAGTATGTGAAACAATGCGACCACAGCAGAATGAACATATCAACCAATCTTACACGGCCATCGGGTACAAATACATGATTGCAATAGCAAGATACAATTCCCCGAATTGCAGCGTTGTGCGCGGGACGTCCTCGGCCAAAGGGGAGAGCAGTTTGCACAGGTGGAATCAATCACCACAGGTGGAGGCCATACAGCCTGAAAACACATAAATTGCACAGCCAGTCTCCTCCCACAACCACACCGAAATGCTACCGGCAGGACTCGCGATGTTGGCCCTGGGGGACCTGATAGCACTGCAAGTGCTCCGACTCCAAGAAGTAGACGAACACCAACTACAACCAGCCGCACGGAGGGGACGCAGGAGGAGGAGGAGGCCAAGGCAGGGCCAGCAAGGCCCACCAGCACAGCCACTACCACCACGCAGGCAGCCCGCAATTCAACGCCTCCGAGCACATCCGTTCAACCTCACTGATGAGCAGATCCACACCCTCTACCGTCTGGACCGGGACACCATAGCCGCCATTGTGGACATGACACAGGCTGACCTTGTCAGCATGATAGATAGCCCAACCGCCATCCCACCCCTACTGAAGGTGGTGTCTGTACTCCACTTCCTGGCCACAGGCACCTACCAGCACACAGTCGGACAGTTGCATGGCATTTCTCAGCCACTGTTCTCACGGACACTATTGCAAGTGCTCGATGCCCTCCTGAAGCACGCAGACGACTACATCTCTCTACCACGCTCGGAGCAGGAAATTACCAACACAAAAGTGGGATTCCATGCACTTGCCGGCATACCGGGTTGCATTGGTGCCATCGACTGCACCCATGTGGAATTGGTCGTCCCACATGCCATGGAGGCCCAGTACCGCAACCGAAAACAATTTCATTCCCTGAATGTACAGATGGTGTGTGACTCCAACAGGATCATTACACATTGTCGTGCCCGATTCCCTGGATCAACCCATGATTCTATGGTCTTGAGGAACTCTACAATACCACGCTACATGGAACGACACGCAGGGAACAGATCCTGGCTACTCGGTGAGTCTCATTACATGCATGATGATGTGGGGTATGTGAATTGTCAATGACCTGCCAGGAAGGGGGGGGGGGTGTGCGTACGTATCAATGGCATTCCACATCATACGTTTCTCGTCCACATACAGGTGATGCTGGATATCCACTGAAGAGATGGCTCCTCACACCAGTCCGGAACCCACGGGACCAGCATGAGGAGGACTACAACCATGCCCACTCACGTACCCGTGTAGTCATAGAACAGGCATTCGGCCTACTGAAGACCCGTTTCCGCTGCCTCAGCAGGTCTGGCGGGGCACTCCTGTACCGCCATGAGAAGGTTGCAAAGATGGTCATGGCATGTGTCATGCTCCACAACATGTGCGTACGTAGAAATGTGCCCATGCCCCCTGACGCAGAACTGCAAGCACCTGATGATGGTCATGATGAGGGTGGGGATGTGGCAGCACCTCATGGAGTCTGCGAGGCACCGGAGGGCCGTGACATTCGTCAGCATCTCATTGATGTATGCTTCTAGCACTCACGCCTGGTGGCTGATACATGGACACGGGACTCGTGGCACTGCGTGTGTCTGGGACATGCACAATATGGACTGTACGCCTATGATGGCCTAGTACACAAAGATCAATGTCCACACTTCTCATTGGTTGATCGTGCACTTTTTATGGCATATGTGATATCATGTTGAACACCCTATCGACCCGCCACCCAAGTGAGCCCAACACACCCCCTCCACCCTCCTACCTCCCACCCGAACACCAGTGTCCAAAGATGCTCATTGTCAGTGGGCTGTCGCTATTGCATGCCCCCTCTGCGGGTATCAGGGGCACCCCTGCCTGTGGAGCGCAGGTTCCTTCCAGATCTACGTTGGGGGCTGCCCTGGACGGAACTTGCAACGGATGATGTGTCTGCCTGCTCACGTCCATGCATGTCCCTAAGGGTTTGCGAGAGCTCAGTGAGCACACGGCGCACTGCGGCAAGTTCGGCACATACGTCTTTGGACGTCGCATGCAGTTCCCCCCTCAGGCTCTCGGTGCTACTCTCAATTTGTGCCCTTAGCGTCTCTGTACCTCTCTCCATTTCTGCCCTAAGTGTCTCTGTTGATGTTTCTATGTCTGCCTTGGTGCCCCCACATTCATCGGCATGGCCCTTGAGGAGTGTGGCCATTTGCTGCTGTTGGACGATTAACTTGTCGAGGGACTGTTGCCTCTGCTGGGCCATGGCCATTTGCGGTGGTGTCACAGAGGGGCTGTTGTCCTCATGTTGCCTTGCCACAGGGCTTGTGGGGGATGGCCAGTCGTCGTCTTGTGGCTGCACCTGCGTGGTATCCTCATGTTGTACGGGATGGGACAGACAGGGGGATTGGGACAGGTCATGGATGGATCTGACCTCGACATCCCCGTCTTCTGTGTTCGAGCATGCTGCCATCAATGGGGTGTCACCTATGGTGCTGCTGCCACCAGAGGCAGTGCCTTCTGTGGCATCCATTGGGGGGACCTGTGGTGGTGGTGTTGTGGCCATGCTGGCTGCTGGGGTGCCTGTTGATGTTCCCTCCTCTGTGCTGCCACCTGATTTGTGCTGCTGCCGTGTCTTGATGCGTGCAGCTGAGGTGGAGGGTCTCTGGCCGTTGGTCTTGGCCCTCTTTGCAGGTGTGCTGGTAGGGGTGTCCTGTAGCTCGTCGTTTGGATCGGACCCTGTGGTGGAGTGAAAGGAGGGCGAGGGTTATTGATGGGTCAGTGGGAATTGGAATGGCATTGTATCACATGCATTGGGGTGGTACCTGAGGGTGATTTGGGTCGGGGTCTTGGAGGTGCTTTGATTTGTGTGTGGAGTGAGGGTGCAGTTGTTTGGCAGCCTGCAGTTAGGGTGTGCCTGCTGCACGTGTAGTGCGTGTATTAGGGGTTTTTAATTATTTATGTATTTATTGTGGGTTTTGACGTGCGCTTTCAGGCCGATGTGTGTGGACGTTCTCCTGGACATGTGTTTCTGTTGCACTATGTGGACGCATGGTACTTCACATGCTTGGACTTTGTGGATTTGGCATTGTTTTATCTGGCCCACCTACCTGAATCTTCGGATGTCTGCACTCCTTTCTCCATCCCTCTGACTCCCTCTATGCTCTCCATTCCGATGGTGGAGGCACAGATTTCTTCCCAGGGGGTCAACTTGATGGGTGATTCAGGACCTCCCCCGGTGGCTGTGGCAATGTTGCGGTTGGCAGAGAGTATGCTGCGGACGCGTATCCGCAGGTCGTCCCATCGCTTGCGGCATTGCTGTGGGGTGCGGGGTGCGGTCCCCACCGCACTTACCCGCTGTGCCACCAGAGCCCATATGGCCTTCTTGTTTGCAAGTGCCGTCCTGGTCATTTGCGTGGAGAAGACGACGGCTGCATTCTCCTGGAGGGTCTCTGTTAGCACGGTGAGTTCCTCACGGGAGAAGTGGACCTGCCGCTTGCGGTCGCACGCTTTCTTCGCTACTTTTCCCATTTTTCGTGGTTTCGCTAGGGTGGTTGACGGGTTGGGGTGTGTTTCAGGGTAGTGATTTTAGTGGTTGTGTGGTTTTGGTGTTTTTATAGGTGTACGCCGGGATGTTTCCCGTTCCGGGCCCATGTTTTAACTTCCGTTTCCGTATATTTCCGGGCACCGTACTTTCCGGTAGGCGCACACTGCGGTGACCGCTAAGAGGGGTGGCGGTATTGCACCTAGGGCGCCGTACGGCGGCGGTGTGGGCCGTTTTGGGGTCATTTCCGCCATCGCGGACTTTGCACTTCCGCCGTGGCGTGGTGCTCGTGCCCGATGGGTCGGAATGGGGTGCACTTTGCTCCTTCGTACAATGGCGGAAACGCTATTTACGCTGTGGCGCTCCGGTCAGTCGCTTTCCGCAAGGGTCGTAATGAGGGCCATTGTCTTTTTTTCTGTACATTTCTTTGCCAATTGGGAACAAGGTGCTGTGCAAAATCCATTCCTAACAGTGCAATGATGATGGTGGCAATGGGTAACACAGCCAAGGAGGTTAAAATGACACATGAAGCCGAGGTTCAGATAGGAGAAGAGACAGAGCCAAATTATAGGATGACTGCTATATATGACACAGGATACATTGTAGACCTTCTCTATTACACTACCATTAAAGAACCCTATGAATTAGAATGGTACACAGAAGTATGGGTAGACCTGGCGGGGGATGGGGGCTGTATATTCATGACTTGTACCCCAGATGAGAATGCACGAAGGGGGGAAAGCCTTAGGTCGGTGTGTTGGGCCTGGATGCCAATAAAGGGAACCCCTACTAGGATGCACATGTGGCAGAGGAAAACGAATGGAAACGTTTGAAAGAGTTAAATTGTTCATTACTTCAGTAATGAAAGGGAGGAATGTAAGGGAGGAAGGGTCTCCCAGGCCCCCCTTCATGCCTAATGATGCACACAATATGCTCATTCCAGGGTTGACAGCGCACCTCTGGCCAAGGTGTGAGGTAGCCATTGAATGATACATAACTATGTATAGCCTATGAGCCACGAGACTCCATTTTGTATGAACTGCTGACGCCACTTTCTACTAGGCCGCACATACACACTGAATGCGAGCCTGCACCTTTCCCCTTCTCTCTCCATAAACAGCCAGCCTGCCACCCCCTACCTCCTCCCCTCTCCTGGCTCCACGGCTGCTCTGTTTTCACAGAAGCTTGGCCAAGAATTGTTGCAAGCTAACACCATATTTCTCTTCTTTCTCTGAGATCACTGTCCTGTGGATGACCTGGCTAAAGCCTGGACATAGAAAAACCATCCATCTCCACAAATCTGACTCTACTCCGACAAACCCATCCTTGAGAATGATGCACCTTGAACTCTCTAACCTATGTCCCTTTGATGTAACTGTTGCAAGACCCCCGCTCATGTGCCACCCTCATTCCCCCCATGTATCTAATCCCGTGAGATCATATATTTTTCCTGTACTAACAAATAGTAAAACACCCTTGTTTGATCTAAAAAACGTCTGATCAATGTACTCTGAAATACTGTGTTAGATAAGGCACCTGAACCCATGTGCCTTCGCTCTCCCTGTGTCCCAGATCAAATGCCTGTGTGATATGCATTATGTTGAAGTGTATGTACTATATTTAATCTTGTATAGCTTAGTGTGAAGTGTTAGCTAGCAAGAAATATAACTGCACAGACATTGCATGACCCCGCACCCCTTCCAGATGAGCCCAGCTGACCCATGTGCCTCAAGAAGTTGCAAGTTCAGCGCTGACCAATCCTGGAGCAACATGCTTATATGATCTGTAACGTCTTGTCTTCTCCAACCAAAGAGCAATATGTATTGTATCCCCTATAGCACATGTCATCAATGACGTGTTTTTGTAATATAATGTGGATTTTCTGTATCCTGGGCAGAGCGCTCTCGGAGTAGCAGAGTTCTCTGCGTGCCCCATTTCACTTTATATACAGGCATCTCTTTTACTCACTTGTAATTGGTCCTGGTCTCATTCCCTACTGGCGTGTGTCCATTGGTGTTTTATTATTTGGTTATTTCATTGTGTGAGTGGGGAATGGCAGCTTTCAAGTGTATACATCATTGTGGTGCCCTGAAGTCTGCGATGCTTATATCATAACCCCTGATAAGTTAGAGGGCAATAGGAGCAGCTTGCTATTTACTTTTTCTATGGCGGCCTCTGTCTAGTTTAGCGTTGTACAACGTAGTACACAGACTCCATCAGCAGAGCATTGGGGCATTCTATAATGTCTTTCCACCCAGAATGCACAAGCAGCACTTCGTTATCCCTGTGCACACACGTGATTCACACTAGGGTTGCAGTTTCCAGGTACAGGGTAGAAGCTAGGTTGGTTCTTATGGCCATTGGGTGGCTACCGGAATCGACCAGGGGTCTTACCGATCTCCCATTCACCAGATCACTCTCATATGAGAAGTCAAACAGATACTGACATAAAAACATACTAAGAGTTTGAATATATCTCCCTCTGGGTCATCCCACTCATCTCCATTTATACATCCTATCTCCATCGGTTCCTCCTTCGTATTTTTGGGGCAGTGTCTGGATAGGTCGCCTCTTTCTCTACAATAAAAACAGATGGGTGATGATGGTTTCACCCCTTTTATTTCTTAATTTCTAGATTCCTCCCTATGACTTGGGTCAAATCTCTTTAATCTACTCTTTCGCTGGGTCCCCTCTCTTTGAATTTGGAATCATTTCCCCCTCTATCCATTGTGGTTGTTTGGGAGAAATGTATGGGCTTTTGGTCTTTCTGCTCTTCACTTCGGTAAATGATGTGAAAATGTTTCATTGTATCGAGTCAATAGCTAATGTAAGAGTGGCTTTGTTCAGCAGTAAGCCCACCTTTTGTAAATAAGGAGGTCGAGGGTTGATATTTTGCTCTAGTATAATCATTTCTGTTATTTCTTCAAAGGTTTTATTTTTAATGCATAGGGTGATAGTGTTTTAAATTTGTTCTCTGAGCTTGAGGGGGGTTTCACCAAGGCAAAGTTTGGTATCTCGTAACTTCTGGTGGTAAAAATTACTAGTTTGCCTTACTCGTTTGAGAAGTCCTTCATTTATAGAAATAAAGGTGGCTCCTAGGGTTAGATTAAGTAGTTGGTAGGTGGTTTGCAATTCTTGCCTTTAGTAGGGGCCCCAAATAACATTTCTTTTGGTTTTACTCCCAACCTAGTTGTTCGGCCAACCTTTCAAAATTAAGATAAAAACTCCCTAAATCTTCATCTTCCTGATAGGGCTGAAATATCCATTGTGGTAATAGGGGTCTAGCTTGCATTTCAACTAACTTCGTCAAGTTCTCTTGTTGACGTGCTTCCACTTGCATCTGATGGCCAGCCAACTGGGTTATGAGTGCGTCTAAGTCAGCCATCTCTTTAGAAGTGGTAAGTGTTTCCCCAGAGGTAGTCCCGGTTTCAGAAAAAAAGTTTTAACCTCTTCCCAGAAGATCTCAAAATCACCTGACTCTCCCGAGCCTGATTCTTGAGAAGGAAGAGATCTGGATTGGTTACGTTCTACCTAAGGTCTTCAAGGGGTCACAGTAGAGTTAGCCTCAAAGAAAAATGGTTCACGAAAGGAGCAATTTAAAGCATCAGGTCTTATAAAGTTGTGGTATGGTCTGATTCTTAGAACTTTTCGATCCCACTGTTCGATGTGATAATGGGAGACGAACAGCGTATCCAAAATGATATGAACTTTGAAAAATAAGTCATGTTGGTAAACTGGAATATATAGTTGGGTACATAAGCATTCCTTAAGGGTAAAATTATGATCAGACTTGTTCATTTCAATAATCCTATTTTCTCCTTCTGGTGATATGACTATCACTCACATGGGTTCTCAATTTTTATGAATCGAGTCACATCCCAACCCTAACACCATATGTAAGGAAGGTATGGTTATCAGAAGTACAACAGACACAAGGAGTGCAATCCAATGGTGTTTATTGAACAGCATATGGGGGAGAAAAATGCCTAATCTAAACCTAAATCTAAGATCGGAGCAAGCTATGACCATCAAAGTAAAAAATACGCTGTCCTAATGGTGTTGTGTCAAAACAAAATGGCCTTTACTAATAAACCTATTTCCAAATCCTTACTCTATATAACAAAAGGGTGTGGGACAATTATATGTATAACAAAAGAGTACAGCACAAACTGAAATGTCCAAATGGGTTTTGGTAGTTCAGGACTGCTGAACGAATGCACTCCCTTCCTCACGTTACATCACGAGAAAAGATGGAACAGTGGCATGACTGTGAGCACCCCTTAAGTCTATAGGCATCAGGATGCAGACTCATCAGAAAAGCCAGGATCCCTCGAATCAATGTGTTTTGCTTGGCATCACAAGACTTTTCCCAAGCTCTTACCATGCAGGATTCCCCTCTTCTCCGGCTTTCTCCTGATACCCCTTTGTTGGGTTCACCTGCGTATTTACATGACTGTTCAGTCACTTTATCAAATGCGGGATTCACGTTCCCTTGCTTTCATGTGGCATCCCTACGTCAGGTTCACTGTAGCCTTCAAATCATAGTTCAGTTAACTTTAGCAGTTCTACTACTATTCTGTAGTTCTTTTTTTTTTTTAATTGAGCTTGATTGAACATTCAGGTTACAACAGTCTCATAAATCACAACAAAGACATGGTTATAATTAAATTAAGTCATACTATTTAACCCCCTTCCCCCTTCCCTCTTTCCCCCCCTTCTTAGCCATGGATCAAACAACACTAGTTAGAACAAGGGTCAGACACGGTGTGAGTCAATGCACTCTAAGCTCAAGGTAGCTCATACACAGCAGCTCAAAGGCAGGGCCCTACTCCTTGCAACCTAGTCCTCCATTCCTGGGATATTTGCCATCTACGGAGTATACTCCTCAAGGCCCAGTGGTCAAGTTCGACGTCTTTCTGTGGGTAATCCTCAGGCAGATCTCCCATACTTATCAAAGAAGGAGAGCCATAACCCTTCAATACTGGTCATATATTCATCTATTAGGTGGCTCAGGAGCTCCATGATGTATATTGCTCGCAATTTAGTAACCCATTCTTTTTCCCAGGCCTTGGAGGGGCTCAAACTCTGGGCCCAACAACACCTGGCAGCGACCAACATAACCTGTAACATGTGGTCGTGTGAAACCTTATGGCCTCCCTCTACCTCAATTCCAAACAACAGTAACCATGGTGATGGGGACCTCTCAATGCCATCTACCCCCTTTAACTAGGACAAGACCTCGCTCCAATATGCCTGCACCACCTGACACCTCCACTGCATATGAATATAATCCCCCTTCTCAACACGGCACTTCCAACCGTGCGGGTCATATCCCTCCCTCATCCGCGCTATCCTCTGTGGAGGGTAGTGCCATCTATGGATCAGTTTCAATGCCTGGTGGCGGTATTGGAGCGAGGCCATTGAGCGATTAGCCTGTCTGCACATTATGGTCCATCTCCTATCTGTAATGGGTTCGCCCAGGTCTTTACCGCATTGCATATGGGTTGTGGAGGGGTCTCGCGGGGTCGCTAATAACAGAAGACTGTAAAGCCTGGATATCACTCCCTTGGTTCCCTCATATGTGATCAAAAACTTTTAAAAATCTGTTAGATCCCTCCTGAGAGTGCCACCCCATCTGTTTTCAGTGAGGACCCCCTTTAGTCGCAAATATCGAAAGGACGAGAGGTTGCCCAGGCCCAGGGCCTCTTTCAATTCCCGAAGAGACACAAATAGGCCACCCACCCATAGTTGCCCTGCCCTGCTAAGACCCGCCTCATATCATTGTTGGAAGGTGAGGGGTTTGTCAATTCCATCCCTGAGCGGAGGAGCCCAGAGACAGCCCAGGGGCGAGGTCCATGTCGTGAGCCATCTAAAGTAGCCCCCCTTTTTCCAAGTAGACCATATTACACCCAGAACCGGATGACACAACACACTGCCTGGAATGCATGTTTTGGGGACCCACAACCACTCACCAAGCGTAACTGGGGAGAGAACCTCATTGTCCATCGTGACCCACTGTTCCCTTATGCCTATCGCAAAGTGGGCCACCAGGACTCATAATTGGGATGCCTTTTAGTACGTCTCCAGATCTGGGAAACCCACTCCACCCTCCTCTTTATGCTCTTTATGCCTTGGCAATGAATCGTAAGAGATCTTGTGGGACGTTCCCACCCAGAGATAATGCAGTAGGGTCCGCCTGACCTCCAGGAGGAATGATTTGGGTGTTTGTGTCAGTAGAATCTGGAACTGATATAGAAATTTGGGTCACCATTTTGATTGAGTTGTGGCGTGCCATCCATGATAAACACGACCTCGCCCATTGCTCTATGTCCCGCTTAATTGTCGACCACAGGGGCAGGAAATTAACGGCAAAAAGATCACCCAGATTTCCGAAACCCCAGGTAACAGAACCCATCTGCCTGCATCCTAAATGGAAGTGCATCTACGTACTGCCTTTTTACTTCTGAGAGGTGTCCTGGTATGAATGCAACTGACTTCCCTAGGTTAACCTTATAACCCGAGAGGGTGACGTACTGTTGCAAACTATCTAACACTCGAGGCACCGATTGGGACGGGCAGAGGTAAAGCAGTACATCGTCAGCAAACAGAATGGTCTTACAGTTTTTTTTCCCTACCCTTATTCCCTTGATCCTCTCATCTCCCCGAACCGCTAATGCCCAGGGCTCCATCACTAACACATATATAAGGGGGGAGAGAGGGCACTCCTGTCTCGTACCTCTCTCCAACAGGAATGCTCCTGACTCATTGCCATTAACTACTTCCCTCGCTGAGGGGTCAGAGTAGAGGGCCGCGATAAACCCCAACCACCTTGGTCCCATCCCCAGGGTTATTAACACCTCCCTCATGAAAGCCCAGCTCACCCTGTGGAAAGCTTTCTTCGAGTCTAGGCACAGGAGAAGAGCCCCCTCCATCTTAAATTCCCTTGAGCTTAATACATGAATAGTTTTATGCATGCTGTCAGCCCCCTATCTGTTCAACACAAATCCTGCCTGGTCCGGGTGAATCAATCGAGGGACACATCTTTCTAGATGTGTCACCAGGATCCTGGCGAAGATCTTTGCATCCACATTTAAAAGGGAGATGGGCCTATATGAACCACACTCTGCCAGGTCCTTCCTGGGTTTGGGTATCACCGTGATCAATACCTGGAGGAAAGTCAGTGGCATAGTCTGTGGGCTCCTAATCTAATTAAACAGCCTGGTTTGTGGTCATACCAAGACCAATTGATATTGTTTGAAAATATTGGCTGTATAACCATCTCCACATGGGGCCTTACCCACCTTCAACCTTTTAATGGCCCCATCAAACTCTTCTTCTGATTTCTCCTCTTCCAAGGCTTCCCGTTCTGATTCTGTACGTTTAGGAAGAGGATGGTCCCCAAGGTATTTACGGATGTCCTCTAGAGATTCACCGTCTTGTTTGGCGTATAGATCCCTATAAAGCTCTGCAAAAGAGTCTATTATGTTTTCAGTCTTCGTACTTACATTGCCCACCTTCTCCCGGATACCCTCCACCCGCCGCTCCGCTCTATTCCCTCTTGTCCTGTGCGCCAACAAAGTCCTGACACTGTTCCCCTTTTCGTAATACCTCTGCTTCTCTTACCGGATATTTTTGACCACTTCCCCAATTAGAACTGTATTTAGAGCCTGTCTCTTCTCCATCATTTCTCCCAAGAGAACCTCACGGTCCACGTCCCTTTTGGTAAGTTGTGTCCTCATGGCCCGCAGGTCGTCGCAGAGTTTAGTTTCAATTAATGTGCTCTCTCATTTCCTCCTCGAGCCCTCCGCGATAAGGAGGCCCCGGAAGGTGGCCTTTGCTGCCTCCCATACCATAACCATTGCCGTTTCCCCCATGTCATTTATCTCGAATTAAGCTTCAATTTCTTTCCGTAGAAACTCCTTAAACACCTTGTAGAGGAGGTCACAAATAAAGCCTGCACTCCAGTCGCCCATTTTGAAGTACCATGAACGTCCACACCCAAATATATGACGTATGATGAGCAGATAAATCAGCTGAGAGCCACAGTAGGGCTCTGCCCAGTACCTATCAGAAGAGCAACACCTATTGAAGTAGCGATACCAATAAAACCGTGGACAGTCAGGTATCCATTAAGGAACCTTACCAGCAAATGAGACAAAATGAAGATTGCCTAAGTACAGTCCCGGAAGAAACCAAAAAGGTCTTAATGGAAAATGAATGGTGATGCCAGGAGGACCCAGACTGACGTACAAGTAGAAGAAATGACAACCCGAGAATGACACCCAGAGGCGAACCGCCATGAATAAGGATTTCGTGTACCTAAAAGGGGAGAACGATGTTGAAATACAAAGAAGCTTAAGCTGTAAACAGGATGAAGATCTTCAACCAGCTAACACCTGTACATATGCTTGGAACCGCAAGAATGCTAAGAAAACAATGCAGCTTGCAATGTTAAGTAGAAGAATAGTGCGGCAAGCGCCATTAGACATGATCTACCTCAAAACAAAGCACAGTATTATAAGTGTTATTCCACTTTTCAAACGAAGCAGAATCAACCCAGGTTACTAAAGGCCGAATAAGCAGAAATTCATATTCTAGTAAAACGAGAAGAGACGGCTGAATCAAAACTCGGCAGATGCAAGTCATGCCAGGAGAGCCAAGGTCATACCAATAGAAGGAACGAACAGTAGCTACATATAATTGAAGCTTAAGCACATAATATCCTGTCTCTGAAAGGTCAATATAAGGAGGCGTAGGCAGGTGGCAAGCTGAATAAGAATCAAATGCACAAATTGAGAGAAATTAGACACATTGATGGTGTGGAAAGCATGTGACCAGCCGAGCGAGGAGAAGTACGGGCTCATACCTACGCTTGGCATCTACCCAGGAAGAGATATCAGAACTTTTCCAGGCAGAAGATGCAGTTTCGAGGCCAACCACAGTAAAACAATTGACGCATAGTTGCTGAAGCGATGACTGATTGTAACCTTAATCGGAGGAAGGCCGGATAACTGAGGGGCACCTAGCACCTGGCTGACAGTCTGCGTGCTGCTAAGCAAAGTGGAAATGTATGCATGGGGTTGGTGCCAACACAATCACAATGGACCAACTAATCTAGGGTCCTATAGTTAGTAGAACCAATGGGACGTCATACTTTTAGTGACGTCTACAGTAGTCATCTTTGAAGGAAGGGTTTAGGTGCCCACCTGACAGTGTTTACCCAATCCCCTCCCTCTGTTACCATATACAAATATAGAACCTATATTAAAGTTACCTTTCCCTAATCAATAGAATTGCATTTTAACTTTTGAGTGTTATACGTCAATTATGATGAGTTTTCAGTATAAATGCCATGATTTTTACAAAGTTCATTGGAGTTGAAGCGAGAAGGACGATTGCATCACTGCTGATTTCCATGACTCCCCGTTTTTTGTACTTGTCATTACATGGACTCCCTTTGCCAAACCATTGAGTTGTCCTTATTGTTTGGTGTTGGAGTAATAAATCTGCACCCCCATCCATCTCAAGGGTGCAGCTATCTCATCTTAAAGTACTTTCGGAGCAAACCTTGGCTCTATGGGCCGACCAGGGGTCTTCGGAGTACAACCTGGTCTCTCAGGAGAGTGTCATTACAATGCCACCTGTACGACCTCGCAGTCTCCTGCAATAGCCAGTCCACTACAAGGACCTTGTGGTCCTATCATCCTGGGTATCTAGGGTATCTCCATCCTCCCTCCTCTGCTACCAATAGCAAATTGATTCTCGTGTATTTTTGGTGAGGGGGGGGAAACGTGTAGAAGTATTCCTGTAGGAGGCCCTTCATGGTAAGGTTATACTTCATAGGTTCCTTCGGCCCCGCCCCTCTTGCCGACCAAGTTGGGGGACGATGATGAGGTTGAAATCCCCACCAAGGACTATAGCCCCTTTTGCCCATTCATCCATAACCCTGAACACCTTTCGAATACATTTTATCTGACCCACATCTGACCCACATTAGGCGCATAGATGGTGTCCAGTGTGACTCACGTGCCTTGAGATAGCCCTTTGACCCCAAGAAACCTACCACCAAAGCCCCTCTTTGACTCGACCTCTGTTAGGTGCTTCGACTTTCCCAGGAGAATACCCACCCCTTCCTTTTTGGAGGATTTATGCAAGGCCCAAAACTTCCTGCCAATCTCCTTCCTTTTTATAGTCGACTCAGCCCCCTCCTGTAATGTGTTTCCTGTAAAAAGAGGACCATCATTTTTTGTTTATGAAACATGTTGTTTGTGAGAGAGTGTTTGTTCTGTGAATTTAGGCCCTTAACATTGAGCGTACCAATTCGACCATCAACCATGGTCATCGCTAACCCTGTCCTTTAAGATTCCAATAAATCCCCCTCGCTCTATAACTTTGAAGAGCTTGTAGGTCCATGACTCTGTGTTTCTGTCTCCCTTTTTCCCCCTTTCCCACCCCTCGCACCTCCCTCCATTAACCAATCCTTCCCAAGCCTTTCCCACCTCCCACCCACCCCTCCCTCCCCACACTCCACCCTCCTTCATTGAGGCATTCACCCCCGTCCCACAGCAATGCTGGGCTCGACCAGTGAACCATCAGGGGCTTGTTTCACTGCCCCGGGTCATCCTTCTAAGGGGAGGACCCATTCATGCTACAATAAAACCAACTCATTAACATCATGACTCTAGGGACATCTATCCTTGGCCCATAATCATTCTTTTAACGGGTTCCACCACCTCCTACATGGGAGCAATTCCAGGAGAGCTCTCCGAGTTTTGTTGTTCTGTGGATGCCCCAACAACCAGCCCAGTTTCCCAGCCTCAGAGAGCTCAACCTCACCAGTCCCATTTCAAGCAACTTAATCAACACAGTTTATGCCCAAAAACAAGAAAAGAGAGCAAAGCAACCTCAGAAGGGCAACAGGCCAGTGAGAATCTTGAACGCCCCCCCAAATGGTCCCCATGAGGATTGTAAAAAGGTTTCTGAACCAGTAAACATTCTCAAGGGAGTCTCAATGCCCCTATAGGGGTCTTCCTTCGTCCGCCGGGGGATGCATGGTTTTCCTGAATTTCTGGGTCTCTTTTACCTTGTGTTTAACGTCTGGTAAATCTGGGCCCCAAGGGGCCCGATTAGGGTCGCTTCCTCTTTTGGCTCGGTCCTCAGACCTACCAGGAGGTCATCTATGGCCCTCTGGATATCTTCTTCAGTCACAAGGTGCTGCTTTTCCCCTTGCCATTCAAAAGCCAGGTAAAAGGGTGCCACCAGCAATACTGGACCCCTTTGTCATACAACTATCTTGTAAGGGCACCACATTTCTTTCTCATCTGTAGGGTGAGGGTCCGAGAGGTCCTGGAAGATAGCTACCCTAGAGTTCCCGTATTGTATTTCTCTGAGGTTCCTTGCTCTCTACAGTATCCTAGCCTTGTCTCAAAAGTATTGCAGCCTTGCCAGGACCGAGCGTGGACCCCTCCCACCCCCACCGGCCCAGTGTACCCTGTCGATCACAACCGATTCTCCAGAATCTGTACCCAGGACTATCCTGATAATGTCCTGCACTTTGTCCTCCAGGCTCACCTGGGTTTCTCCCTCCATCTCTGTCAGGCCAAAAACCTGCAGGTTAGTCCTCCTCTCCCTCTTTTTCCATGTCATCCAACTTGAAGCAGAACTCCTCCCTGCGGCGCTGCTTTTCTGCAAACATTGTCTCCATCTGCATCTCGAAGAGGTTGGTGGATGCCTGATTGTTCTGCACACCCTCGACCCGATCCTCTAGCGTGGCAACCTTAGCTGTATGGTCGGCCAATTTAGCCCCCATGGCAGTTCTCATCCCCCTTATTTCATCGAGGATCATCTGAATGTTACTCTTCATGGCGTTCATGCCCGGTGTCGGTATTTGGGGGGGCCAGGGGTCCATCTCCATTTCTCGGGCATGTATTGAAATTTTGCCAATGCGACTTTCCAGCTCATGAGCAACCCCACTTCAAGCGGGTTCAGTTCACCTTACCCAATCAATATGGTTCCATTGGGGCCAGGGTCCCAAATCTCCCACCTCCTCAACAACTACAGGGCGCGATCACTGTAGGCCGGGGTTGTTGTAGCATCCTTATGATACCCCGTCCATGCAGGATAATCCAGTTGATCAGAGTCTCTGCCAGACCCTTGCCCAGTGCCCCGTGGGCCCTCAGAACAGGCCAGTACCTCCCAAGGTCTCCAACACCCCATCTCCCCAGACCGCGTAAGGGCAGAGCACCCCCTGCACCGAGGTCCAGTGATCAGGGTCCGTAGTCTCCACCCACCCCGCTGGCCACCTCTCTGTCCCCTGAGTATCACCATGCTGTACCTCTGTTCGGGTGTCTTTGGAGGCCTTATTGCTTGTAGATCTGATGCAAGGTCCCAAGCACGAACCTTGGTGAGGGACAGCCAAGAAAGACTCTCTCCAGGAGCATCCTGCGAGCGGTACAGCTATCTCCCCAGGGGCTGTCCCGGGGAAAGATCTCTAAATCACCCCTAAGAGGCGTAGACGAGCAAACCCCAGGGGTTCCTTACTCGAGTTCCATGGTGGTCAGCATGCACCCAGGGGAGGGACCAAAAGTGCCAGGGTGTGTCTCGAATGAGTGGGGGGGTCAACCTAGGAGGACCCGGAGACACTCTGTGTCTCGAATATGCTACTGTGCTGTTTCAAGCCTCAAAACTCGTCAGGGTGTAGAGTCAGACACTGGTTGCTCGTTACGAGACGCAAGAGGGAGATATCATGGTGCAGCTATTCCCACCTCCAGTATAGAGATCCTCGTCTGGCCACTCCTCCAAGGTCTTGGTGCACCGTGGTCTCCCACTAGGGGGCCCGGACGTGTCTCTGCTACAGTCCGGGTCAGGGGACTGCACGGTGTGTGATTTTGGGGTCTCCTCTTCGCGGGCGGGATCTGCCCTGTGAGCTGCCTCTAAGGGGCTTACTTCTTTCATCAATAATTGGGGGACTTTCAGTTCAGGGGCGGAATGCACTGCACAGCCCCCTTCATCTCCAGAACATCAGCGGGGCAGTGTGGCAATCTCGATGCATCAGCCGTTCCACTCTCCACCAGTTGCACCTCGGGTTGCACACACACTGGACCGGTGACTGTCTCCTCGCACCTTTGGGTGTCTCCCCCTCTCAGCAGGGGCCTCGGCAATCGGCCACACTCAGGCCCAGGACTCCGCGTTGGACTAGGCGTGGGGTGGGGTGAGGGGCAGGCCAGCAATCTCGGCCCTGTAACTCAGGACAGGGGGCACCCCCAGACACCAGGGTTTCGCCCTCAGGTAGATTTTCGGTCCCTTTGATTGTGTATCAGCTTTTTATGAGGAATGGCTCCCTATCTCCATTGGATCTCCACAAGTTTCCCGGGGCTGATGTCGGAGCTCTGGGATTAGGCAGCCATATTGCCTGCACCCCCTGGTGGCCTCCCCTTAATGTCTTTTTAAACTAATATTTGGTTCACTTTCACCAGTTCACTCAGGTCCCCCTTCTCGGGCTCAGACCTTCCTCTGTAGTCAGTTCTGGCTTCCCTCGATCGGACGTGAACCTTCAAACCTCTAGCATCACACTTGCTGCTTTGCAATCTTTCACACTTTCACTTCAAAGTACTTGCCAGTTCTATTCAGAGACTTCTGATAGGCGATCACTTCTCTCCAGGTCACTTTGTTATATTGTAGCAAATGTGATTACTTTCAACAATCTGGTTTCTGTTTCTCACGGCTGCCGTCCTATGCGCATCCCACAATACTAGATACCATTCAAAGGTTTAAAACCCACCTCCTCTCCCGAGGCCTTCTGGTATCTGCAGTTCTTAATTAGCATCACAGGGCTATTCATTCCTTAGGTTAGCTTTATACTTTCTTTCTCTTTTTGTCAAAGACTTTTGACTGTACGAGGGGGGGATTGTACCCTTGACTTTACCCTTGTATGACCACTTTGACTATTCGCCTCCTTTATCAGTTATTTTCTTTGCGTCTCCTCTCACACGCACAATCTCTGCATTCTTCATTCTTGCTACAATGGGCTTTCGCTCACTGTTTCACAACAACCCAACAAGCACTTCAAACGTTGATGTCCTTTTCATTTTTCAACACAAGCCGGTCTCCATTCATTCACCAGCAGCGGCTAATACAGTTTATCAAGACCTTCCGTTTAGTCAACGCTTTTAGCCCAACGCCCCTTTTGGGATTCTGCAGCGACCTTCACCCTGAGGCTGGTAGGACCACAGCCTTTCATTCTCCTCCAGGTCTTGGTCCCGTCTGCTCTGCTTCCATTGTCGCAATGCATTTCATTCCTGGGATTTCCTGACCTTCCATTCTGCTGGTATTGCTCACTTTGCTTGCCCTTCTTGCCTTGCTCTCCAGGTGCTCTCATGCTCCGCCTTTTATCCCAGTGGGGAAAGGTAAAAGGATTCAGGTGCAAGTCACTAAGGTTAAGTGCCTGACTCTGCCTGACCCTGATGTTGGGACATGTCAAATGGACTGGTTGCGTGTGAGTCTGTCTTTCCCTGAAGCACTTTGTCCATGCAGCAGAGTGTGTGAAGGAAAGTGTTGGTGGGGGGGTACATTTGCTAGATAGTACATGGAATGCGGGTGTTCTACATGAAAATGGGAAGAGGGATATTGAGTCTCTCCTCTGGTTGCCCCAGTACCACACCCCAGGGACCTATCATCCAGGTGAGACTCCCGCACTGGTTCACCCCTAGGACCTGGATCCAAAGGTGATGGCTTTGTCCTGGCCATCTGGATGACAATTTTCAAGGGACTGAGCAGTGAGACACCATTTGGTTTCTCACACTAGAAAGTGTCACCCCAAGGTAACAAAACAATTTAACCCATTTGAGATTTTTCTCTGCTACTGACATGGTATTCCCTCTCGGTTTGCTATTATTGACACACATGATCTTTGATTTTCCTGCATTAATTGCCAGGCCTTTCTGTTTCATCTTTATATATAAAGCAGAATGTATTTATGTGTGTGTATATGTTAGTCCGGTTATATAAATCGAGATCGGTGAACCCACTGCTACCAAACTTTGCATGATTCCTCATTTGTCTGGGCAAGATTGTAGTTAATGTTTGGATGCAAACCCTTCACTCCATAGACAACCTCATATACTGATGCTCACCCCGATTCACTACAGTAGGTACATTTTGAAAAGTGTGTGAAGCAAAATGTTCAATGTGTTGGTTGTTCCTTTGAAATCTATTACACTGTACACAGTTCTAAAGTGTTTATTAAAGCACTGTAAAGGGAATAAAACAAATTAATAATTACATTTATTTTTATCACACCACTGCAAATATGGGAAATGGTTACAGTTTACTTCAGTTTATTCATGAGAAGAGATCACAATCAATCAATCTTTCTTGGACATTTTCTCAAATGTGCTGAAGCAATTGAATGACTGAAACATGCCGCACAAAGCGAAAATAAAAATCAAGAACTTCTGAAACACAACAACAAACAGCAGCATGACTTGACAACCAGAGGCCAAGAGCAACTTTCTCCAGGGCAAATGAGATTCAAACTCAGGCAAGACTTGCTGACATGAGGACAAGAGCAACCTCCTCTAGGGCACATGAGACACCACTCGATCAGGACACGGGCAACACCTTGCCCCAGCAAGTATAATCATAAAGTTAATTTACCAATCTTTGAAGGGTGTGTTTTGTCCCACACATCAGGACGGCATCATCTGCATACAAGAATGCACATGCCTTTTGGTTAGCTATGCTCGGGACATCACTCACCAATTCAGCTAAGACGTTCGGCAATGAATTTATATAGAGTTTAAAGAGCAGTGGGGCCAAAACACATCCCTGTCACACTCCATGGGTGATCTTAAATGCCTGTATTTCTTGGCTTTGGTTTCCAGACCTTACTTTTGTCGTCAAGTTAGTGTGCATATGAATCAAGGCCTGTAACAGCTCACCTGGCATTCCCATAGTGTGTAATACGCCTCAGAGCTTACCATGATCAACACAATTGAAGGCAGTTGAGATGTCCATAAAAGCTATGTAGATCGTGCCCTTAGGGGCACGAACATACTTATCCAGAACCAAACCCAAAAGTATTAAATGATCAACTGTTTCAATACCCACTCCAAAGCCATATTGGTACTCCGAGAGGATCCGGCTGCTCAGTGGTCCAAGCCATAATCGTTTGATGAAATAGTCGTCCAAAAAAATGTTGCTGATGTACCAATATTTTAAATTGAGCAGTAACGACTGGGTCAGTTCTATCTCCCTTTTTAAAAATGGGAACAATGACCACCTCCTTCAGTGAGTCTGTAAAGATCTTTGAATGCTGGATTATATTAAATATTGAGGTGATAACTGGCACCCAGATCACTTGATCGTGTTTTAAAATCTGTAATGGAATAGAATCAGGACCTGCCAACCTGACCTTGCAAATCCTGCAAGAGCCATTGTTATCTTGTCCATCGACGCCACCAGGCCTGGACCCACAATATTGATAACACTACCTCTTATGCCATCCACCTTCTCAAGATCACGGTTTCCGTATAGTACCGAAAAATGCTTAATCCATCTTGCCTCACATACCTGCTCAGGATGCCCCTTTGTTAATGAATTCTCAGCACGCAATCTGTCTGCAACTGCTCTCCAATAACCCCTTGAATGCCCGACAGGGCAGCCCTCTCCAGTTTATACCAGGCAATTTCCACCCAATTGTAATTTACTGGATTTTAACACATGCTTATACAATGTCCTGGCTGCAATGATATGTGCCTGGGATCTATTTTGAGACCTTATTGCCTGTAGGAGTGTTTTTCTGCCAGCCTACATTCTCTCTTAAACCACGACAACCTTTTTCGGCCCTGTGGTGGGTCACGGCAGTCTTCCTGAACTCCTAAAATGAGATACACAAGTAAATGTCTGCCCAAGTTTGACATTTACTCTGTGCAGCAAGAGAAAGAAGCAAAGGAGAGACAATATGAGGATAGAGTAGGAGAAGGTGAGACCTGCTTAGGAAAGAGGCTGTTGTAAATAGATGCTGGGGAAATAGGATACGAGTTTCAGGGATTGATGCAAGGGCAATATGACTGGGAGAATGCAAACAAATAACCCCTAGAGATAGCCAGATTACTAATTCCATGATGAAAGCTCTGGGGGCATTCCCAGTCCTTACCAAACCCCACTTCACCCCATTACAAGGCCTATTTTGCAGTTGCATGTGAACCTCAAGAACCCAGAAAAGCATCTCCTACAGCAGAGAGGACAAGAAACAGATGACCAGACCTTTAGGAACCAAGGGGAAGAAAGAAAAGCCTGGGTCACGGAAAGAAACTGCGATTGATTTTTAATCCGTTATCTTTTCCTGGAAGGTGACCCAAATTGAGGTTTTATTTTTATATAAAGGCAATTGAACACAAGGAGGAGCCATTCTCTTGTACCCATTTGTGATTGTTTTAGGGTTTCTTGTTTTTGTGTCATTTTATTATCCTGTCAGCATCCGTATTAAACCCTAGTGAAAGTGTATTTTTTTGTTTTTGTCATTTGTTGATACTGCTCTGCTTTGTGAGAATCTGGATCATACAATTCACACCAGCATCAAGTATTTTGGGCATCACCAGTATGTTGGTCAACCTTGTCTGTTTCGTATGCACATTTCTATCCCTGAATTGAAGAAGGACACTTTGCTGATGTGTCCTGTGCTTCACTGCTTTCTCCTCATCCTGTTTGACATTTCTCGGGAACTCCTTTTATCTGCCATATAAGGTAATAAAGAGGTTTTTAGACGTACTCTTGACCCTTCTCTGACCCATGCCAATGCTTCATTCTCTCTCTGCATCACCATCATTACCTCACACCACAGCAGCTATATCTAAATCTGGGGCACACTGAGCGTCTTGGCCTACAATGCTGGACACTCTTTGTGGGTAGAATCAGTAATGTTGGCACAATCTGCATGATCCATGTCTGTGTATGATGTCCCATCCAAAGAACCAACAATGTGATGCACTATTGATCCCCTCCCCACCGCTCCCGTCCCCCATTACCAGAATCCCCATTGGGGCTTCAGCTCCACTGTTAAGATCCAACTTTCACACAGTATCCTGAAAACATGTTGTTATTACTTCACTACTACATGTCTTTTCTCAAATTTTCTTTGCAGACTTTCCATCTAAGGCACAACGTCCTTCTGATTCACTAGTGGTATCCGTTCAGTGGAGTGAGTACCCATTTCCTTCGGCTATGTATGGTTGAAGGAAAGATATGTTCAGAATATGCTGTAATTTTGAAAGCATTCCAATGACTGATGGTTCATATTTGTTTGTTCTTTCACCTTAAGGAATACATATTTTTTGGGATGCAGGTATGAGTAATCTTTTCTCTGTGATCTTGATTTTCATACATAAAACATTTAAGCATGCTTTTATGGTCCAAGTCACATTGGTGGTGTTATATGAAAGAGAGGGTGCACTTATACATGTTATGTATCTCCGATACACAGCTGCTCTGCGGTATAAAACTAAATGCATTTCCAGAAGCATTTTATTTTGATGCTGACTGAAATGCACTGAGACTCTAGGAGAACAGCCATATTGTATCACTCATTAAACGCTGGTGTATTCCATAAGAATATGTCTTAATTCCTACCAAAGTGCAAGAACATGTCAGAAGGCATGCTACGAAATGCAAACATGTCAGGAAACCTGAAAATGTGATCTGATATTCATTAAATTCTTCATGCTTGCTAGTGCAAACAATGAAAAGTGAACCAAGGGGAATGTATGCACATAAATGTACACTTTAGCATGTCTTCCATGCAATTTGCACACACTTGGAATTTGAAGACCACTGTGTTACTAATTGGGAAAATTGTATGCTTTCTAAACACGCATCGTTCAATTTTATTTTATGTTGTTTTTGCTGTTTTAGATTTTTGATACTTTTAACAATAGTTTCCAGATTGTGGTGATGATATTTGTGAATTGAATTGTTTTGTTTCTGTAGAGAAGTTTCCGGTTCACTTCTACAGGTTAGCCTTGGTTTAAGTGGGTTGCAGTAATTTAATGTAATGTATGTGGTCTCACATAGCACCATTCGCCACTACTGGCAGCTTTGCTGAGTTTTACTGTCTACGAGGAAAGGGTGGCAGGGTTCATTAGTGGAAGAGGCAGATGCAAAACCTGTGGGTGGTATTGATGGCTGCAGGTCGGAAGCACCCAGTTCCTGATGACAATCTCCTTTGAATGGGTTTGACAGAGACACTTGAAAGTACATTATTCACTGGGAAGAGCCCAAAATTACTGTGGGTTGGGTTAGTCACTAACCATGTTGGTTAGCCAGGGTAGAGTGGGAGCTTTGATCCTGTTAGATCTGTCGGCTGCATTTGATACAGTTGACCACTCCATCCTGCTCCCCGGTTTGGCCATGGTAGGCCTCTCTGGGCACGTCTTGGACTGGTTGACCTCTTTTCTAACTGAGAGAAGCCAAAGGCTGTCTTTACCTCCTTTTTGATCTTCTCCTTGTGCAGTATCCTGTGGTGTTCCTCAAGGCTATGCCCTGTCACTGATGTTGGTTAACATATATGTTTAGACTCTGGTTAGCCTCATCTGCTTCTGTGGCTTCCGTTGCTGCTCCTAAGTTGACGACACTCAAATTCTGGTCTGTTTAGATCTTGACCAGTTCACAGAGTCTTCTTGCCTATGGCAGTGTCTGTCGGCAGTGGTGAGGTGGATGAGTGTGAACTGGCTTAAGCTGAATGGGGACAAGACAAAGGTTCTGGTGGTGGGTACTTACGATTGTGATAACCATTGGACGTCTTCCCTTTGGCCTGACACTTTGGGTGCTCTTCCTATTCCGGTAGCAATCTTGGGATTCTCCTGTCTTCCTCATTATCGATGGCCCGCAAGTTACAATGGTATGTAAAACTAGTCATTTTTTGCTCAGAATGTTGTGAAAAGTACTCCCTTTTCTACCTAGTAGATTATGACCACTGGTGGTAGTTTTGCTAATCACCCATCACATTGATTACTGCAATGCGCTCTATCTAGGCCCAACCTGCTGGTGCTGTTCATTGCCTGCAGCTGCTTCAAAATCTAGCGGCTCAGGCAGCTACTAACTCTTCCTAGGTATCTCATATCAGCCCAGTGCTTTGTGCCCTACACTGGCTTCTGGTTGATCAGAGGATTAGGTTTTAGTCTATTTGCCTGGTGCATGGAGTGAACTATCGCCAGGGGGCTGAATATCTGCAAGATAAATTCTCTCCCTATGCCCCAGGATGACTACTTCATGGTGGTGCTACTGGTGGTGCCAATTTGGTGCCAATTCCTAAAATTGGACTCTCAAGATTGGGAGGACAGACTTTTTCCTTTGCTGCTGGTAAGCTGTGGAACAGTTTACCGTCAGGTCTTAGAGGTATGACCAACCACCTTCAGTTTGGCGAGAAAACCCTGTTGCTTTAATGTGCTTTAGGGAGGCTGTTTCTACGGAATTCTCACGCCAAGTTGCCTTCGGGTGAAAGCGTTGTACAAATACTAAACTAAACAAAACTAATAGGTCTAAAGAGGAGAGATTAGTTGTTGTTCAATTAGTGCAGATGTGCTAATGGCTAGGCCTATGCTAGGCCTATGCTGGTCATATGTGGGAGTTTTGTGTGTGTAGAGTAGGGTGGTGTCAGATCTTATGTGGGAGTTGTTTAGTCAGAGGGTGAAGGCAGTAGCTTACAGGGCAAAACATGCAACATTGGACACCTGTTGGGAATATTGTGCATCGACGGCAGGGCCTGTTGAGACAGGGCAAAGCATTTATCTGTTTTTCGTTAGGCATTGGTAGAGGCAGAGGCCAGAATCCATGCTTGTTTTGCCCAGATGTATACCATGGAGTCTCTCACAAGCCCCAGACTCTTCTCACGTGGTCCAAAATTAAGTCCCGGTCCTCACCCCCGACACCAACAGCTACATGCCCCCAAGTGTTGATGCAGTGCCAGGCCATCCATATGAAAGTGAGGGTGAAAATCTTCAGGTGTTTCTTCATGATGAAATGAAGAGCAGAAAAGTTGGAAAGTGGTGTGTGTGTTCCCCAATGAACATGGGGGTGTGTGTTCCCCAATGAAGAGCATCTTGTAGATGCTGATGAGCAGCGTGTTGGCAGTGAAAGCGGAGGTTATTGGGTGATATGATGGCCTTTCCAATATGACTTCAATCTCTCTGGCCTCTTCAACTGAACCAGGGCAAAAAATACAGAGCTGCCCTTCCACAAATAGGGAGGAGCTATCAGGGATTAACATATGCAGACGTTGTGAGTTCTTCTACACAGGCGGTCTCCTTGGACCAGGGAAGCAATGCCTTCACCAATTAACAGCTATTTACAATACAGAAGAGAGGAAAGAGGAAAGGAGCTGTCAGGCTGACTCCCTGAAATGCATGAAGTTGTGAATAAAAATGCTGACATAAAAGACAGCATGGGGGCTCTGGCCTGCACACAGCAGTTTAAAAAAAAACACACATATACACAAAATGTGCAATATTTTCATGTCACCTAACATCAGAATATAGAGACAAGGCCTGAGATGAACATTTCAGGTACCAGAAAATATACTGCAACTTTTGTTAAAATGCAGGAACATACTGGAACTGTGACTGAAACCACAGGAGCCAGCAGTGAATTCTGACATATGGGAATCATTTCAATTCACCAGGACATACCCTAACCCCAATATTCTGGATGGGAAGACAGATATGTTCCCTTCCCAACCTAATAAACTCTTTCAACCTGCCCACTGCAGATAAGCCTCATCCTTCAAATAGGTGAAGCAAACCAGAATATGCCATCAAATTTAAGTCTTGAGTTGTGTGGTATGTTAGGGCTGAACATATAAAAAATAATTTAAATTCAGATGAATCCATGATCCTGCTCAGTCATATTGATTAACACTATCTCATAGACCTTCCTGAATGGAAAAAGTTAACACTTGGTAGGACTGCAGGTCTGGAAACTTCACAAGAGGAGACAGAATTAACCCCATATAACCACCAGGTACTGAAAATTACAAAGGTTATTTTCATCAGCCAGTTTCTGAGTTATAAAGACCATAAGAGCCAGGCCAAAGTCAACAAGAGCAGATTTCCAGCCCTCATTCAATAGAAAAGAATGCAATATTTTTTGTAAGAAGGAAAATGCCTCTTTAAAATGTACATTGAATGTACATTTACTTGTTTATATTGTCTATATCTTTGTAGCCAAAATTCTTAGTGAACTCATTTAGGTGCTGACATTTTCAGCTGAAAAATCCTCTTTTAGATGGACCAAGACTTTTTTTTATGTTGCTTTAATATGCAAATTAGGCACATGTCTAAAGAAAGGGTGCCTGCTAGTGTGTCATATATTGTAGCATTCAAAGGAACAAGCCTGTTATTTTTAGATCGAAAAATAATTTGAATATAAATGAAGAAGTGAGTTAAAGGAAACATCTATAACTCAGACATTATTCGAGTTGTAATTATAAAACTTGCATCACTTGACTCACGTCAGAGAGAGGAATCTGGTGTGGCAACTAGTAAATTGGTTCATAGACATATTTACAACAAGGCCGACTAGGCCCAGGCCTAGGGCAGCAGATTACCAGAGGATCAGCATTTTATTGTAGTTTATTTTCAATTTACTGGTTGTAATGTTTTTAATATAATACCAATTGTGTTTCCCTGAGTCTGGCTGATCCATAACACTGTGAGTAATTTTGAGCTCTCAGCAGACTATCCACTCAGACAACTAGAGTGTTTCATGGCCCAACCTGTATGTATGCTTGATATTTATAAATACTTTATTGTTAGGGAGACTTTTGTTTAAATAAAAAAAGAAATGCATACCAAACCCTGAGTGCTTTAGATATCTTATGATTGTCATACAACTCTCACAGATATATATGACAGATTTAAAGCTCGTTGGTCATTCTTATCTTCCCAAAATGCTCTTTAATATTAAAAACAAAAACCTCATTGGTTTAATTGATGCCACTTCACATTATCTTTGGAGTTCCTTCTAATCAATATACACATACAGTGTGTTAATCAATCACTTTTATATTCAAATACATGAAATGCAGTGTTTAAACTGTTGCAAAAATAAGTGTTTTCCTTTTAGAAAAGTAAAGCTTAAAAATGATGCATCATTTTATATTATTAAACACATGCCTATGCTAAAGTCAAGCAAAGAGTTGCCACAGGTGGCCCTAAAATGATGTTCAGATTTCCCTCCCTGGCCCACACGTCAGATGTTTGTGTCTGCCCAAAAGGTGCAAGCATGAAATAGATCCTACAGATATTAAAATGGCAAAGAATAAACATGAAAGCGCAGGGGCATCAGGAAACCTGTGAAAAAGAAAGCCATAGAAAAGAGAGAACAAAAACAGTGTGCCAAAGGTACACACTGATTCACAGCTGTAAGGTTGTTCCATAAAGATATTCATTCAGCCATCTTTACAGAAGCTGCTCAGTGCTGAGCAGGGAAATGGCCTCCCTGCCGGGTTTATCATGTGTCTTTGATGACATTCGTCTGCACGCTGAGTACTACCAGGAGAACAAACTGCAAAATATGTCACACAATACAAAACTCTGATGTTCAGAAGTAATCTTTACATTATAGTTCAAATACAAGGTAGGAGTTTTACTGTGAAACAGTACTCAAGTGACAGCAGGCCATCTATATCTACGCAAACAACTCTCAAAATGTTCCTATGAATTGTAGAGTCCAACCAACCATATGGAGTTAAAAAGCATTGTAAAATACCTTAAAAGCAAGCTGGCAAGACCCATAGCCTAAACTACACCCACAAAGGTAATATTATGCTGGAATGCCTGATCTATTGCTCAATTGTACTCTTGAAGTGTTGGGTAGTTTGAATAATTGCACAAACAGCAATGATGTAAACAGTATATACTACTTAATTTTATACAATCGTGCTTGTGTTGTGCTGCTACAAACGCACAGCTAGAGATTCCAAGAACCTTCTCCAACTGTCTTTACTGTACTGAAGTGTTTATGCCCAGGAAAAGTGTAAACAATTCACTTGTTATTTTGCTATATATTAATGGCATTCCTTCCAGTTGAGTTCTTTTTATTCAACATTTTTATAAGATGTGCCTGTACCACTTGCATATATTTCATATGTAAACTTTACGATTTGACAATACCGGGCGTAGAAATCTAGTTATGTGCATTAACATTATGGACCAGTATACGTGCTACTCATAGAGTGATAGCAGGCAATGTGTGAGAGAAACCAGATATCAGCATTAAAACCAAAATTCCTCTTTCCAACCTTCTCTCACGTGTGTCTAGTTGGCAGACAGTTTATGTTCTTAGCACTTCCTCTGAAAGAATATTTTTGAACATAACCAAAAGTAGCCAAATAGCCGTAACAATTACCTCTAGTCCACTGAACTGTAGAACACATTGCCATCTCCAATTCTTGGGCAGTAGAGATCTGAAAACACTCTTTCAACTAACATAGCATAGAAGATGACAGGCTTGAATTAATAGAGAAGTAGCAATAACTTTCAAATCCCTGCACCCTTGAAAACATCCTTATAAATGTTATGGAGCCAAAATGGGGCATCATTTGGACAATGTGGACACAGTTTGTTGAAGGGACAGAATCTGGTGAAGGTGCAGAGTCTGACAGAGGCGGAGTTAAATTGGCGGGTGCATTCACTTATTTGGGCCTAGGGCAGCAGGAAGCCTAAATACGTCACTGAAGTAGTCACATAGGTGGTATTTAATGTTTCAAAATGTGATACATTTTAATGACAGAAACCTCTTAGAGAACATTATATTAAATGGGAGGGAAGCTGGGTGCAGCATTTACTCCCATTGGCTGCCCCCTTCCGAGGGGAACGTCTACTGTGTTGTCACTTTGGGAACATTATTCAATCATATACATTGACCAATTTGTTTGGGGAAATCATACACACCTGAAAAAGGTGGGGTTTCTATTCGATAAAAGCTCAAAGACACACATGCATTGAGAGACTGAGACACTTACTCATGGACACTCACGGAAAAACTCACTCACTCACTCACTCACTGATTGGGAAGTAGAGAAAGGAGATTTTTTAATAACCAGAAAAAGATAGAATAGATTGCTCTCTTTTTGGACCCATTTTGGATTAATATCAGAGCCCTGAAAGTGAGGTCTAGAAGGGATTAAAGTTCAAGGCCTTCTTCAGTGGAAGAGAAAGCAGACCGTCTATGTAGAAAAGCTGATCCTATTCTACTGGCTGAAGACCGCTTGGCCCTAGAGGGAGGGAATTGAAGCTGTCTGTAAGAGGGTGCCCATCTGTCTGGGAATCAGCCAAAAGGTATCCTGACATAAATATTATCTAAAAATGAACTAATCTTGTGGGAAGTGATCATATAAAGGGAATTAGAGTAAATCCTGGCCCCTATTATTTGTTAGTACTGAGCGGGTGTAAGTAGGTAAATTAATTCTATGTCAAGACCGGAGGCTCACATTATGCTTCTCTTTCTTTATTAAAACAAGTAAAGAAAGCTCAGCAGCAAGCTATTTTGTGCACCTTTGTGCAGTATAGATGATATGCATAAGGAAAATGTGCACTAAATATAACAAGATGTAACTTAACATAAAAAACAATACATCATAAAATGTCCATAAGTCTCTGAGGAAATTAATAAACTCCATTTCCCAGAAGGCTTCTTTAAGTTCATTTAGAGGTCACTAGCATGTGACCTTAGTCCTCCAACAGTCATCTGTGTCCCTTCATAAACAGCCCTGAACATGATGTAACTTCCTCTTTCTTTGCTGCTCACAGCAAGAGATAAGAACATTCATATTCAACACTGTTTATGAAGTGTTTATAAGATTATATATAACGTTGTTGATGGGTTATTTATTTTGTAAATTATATATATTTTAATGAGTATTGATTTTAAGAGTGCGCCTCCTATTTGTTTATCTTGTGTAGCTACGACTCCGTAGCTTCGTATTTACATTGTGTTCCCTCCAACGCCAGCTGCTTCCTGCTGGCGTTGGAGGCCCTGCCACGCACAGAGTTTTATTTTCGAGCGGCCTTTTAGCTGAGCTGACTCAGGTCCGCACAAGCAGACCCCTCACTGAGCCCACGCTCGCTCTCCCGGCCCTTCGGTTCTCTCCTCAGAAGCGGAGAAACCGGTATGGCCTTCCCGGAGTGTGCAGCATCATTTGCGAACCACCAGGGGAGCTCCTGCTCTCACTGGTCCTTTACTCGAGATTCCGGCGCTTGAGTGCGCATGACCGTTACAATTCCAACGGTCTTTTGCGAATGCGAGCGCCGGAATCCTTCTCCTTCTTTTCCTGTTTATTTAAATAAGCGAATTAGCATTAAAAAAAGGAGATAATACCATAATTCAGCTGATACTTACCCTGAGGACTGGGATTATTTACAGCTGGACAATCCTCACATTGGGCTAGAGAGAAGGTGTCCTGAAGCCCAGAAAGAAAAGAAAAAAAGGTGTTAGGTGCTTTGAATTAATTATGGCAGCGCAGTATTCCCCTCAGTCAGATCAGGCATGGTCTGAAGGTGAGGAACATAACTGCTAAATTGATGAGGTGGAAATGGCAAATAGCCTGCAGAAAGTGCTGGGATCTTCACTTGAACCCAGCATTAAGAAAGCAGTGACTGACATGCTCCTACCTATTAAACACCACTTGGATACTATGGAGGAGCATCTAAGAGAAAACTCTCCACCTAGGAGGAAAAACCCAAAAAAGGAAGCACCTTACTGAAGGGGGATGTATTCTGGCTTGCAAGAGCAGAAGCTCTCTGACCATCCGCGCCCCGAGCCAGCCAGAACCTGCCACTGCCTCTGTATCGGATGCCTTCTCCAGGCTAAAGAGAGCCTTAATGAATAGGAAGGTAACCCCTTCCCTTGATGGACCCTTTAACCCTGTGGAGGATAACAGGGGTGATAGACCCTCAAGTGCGGAGGGAGACAGACAAGGCACAGAAGATGATCAAAGCAGAGGTGTGTATGATGCCAATTACTCCCACACCTCCTCTGAAGATGACTCACAAATTGAGAGTTCGGAGCCCTCAAACTCGGGGATTGTGACAGCCCTTATCCCCAGAGACAAAACCGGAAATAAATCTCCTTCAAGGGGATGTTTTTGCCAGGGCACCAAATACATCCCAGACCCACCGACCGGGAACCATCTTCCAGAATGTCCATTTACATTTATTCCAGACAGTGCAAGCCCCTTGACAAGGAGGTCAGAGCAAGACTGCGGGCGGAATGCCCCCGCCCAGATATCGCAGACAAAGTAGCTCTAACTCCAGACCTAGACTCTAAAATGATCACCTTTTTGGGGAAAAATTTGAAGGACCCTAGGAAAGGCATAGATCGTGCCTGGAAGTCCTGACACAACAAGGTCCTGGACGTTGCAGGTCCACTAGCTAAGATCTTGGACCTAGTGGAAGCAGCCAGCGACACATCTGACCCTGTTCACCCAGTGATTCTATCAGGTTGGGTTCAGTGGGCTCTTTTGTATACAAGTTGTGCCATTTCAAACGAGCGTCGCAAAAGAATACTATTTAAGATTGACGCTAAGCTGAGCGAATTAGCAGACACAGAATCTGGTCCTACAGCTCAAGGCCTGCTTTTTGGAGACCCTTTTATGAAGGAAATGTCTAAATTCGTCGGAACATTTACCGCATTGGACAAAGCCCAGGCCTCAATTAAAAGAGTCTTTGCTTCCAAGGTTTTCTCCAGGGCTCGACGAGGTAGAGGTCGCTCCTTCAGCTATTATTTCTTCGATAAAAGACCTCAGCACTCCAGAGACCAGCATAACACCTGGCAAGAAAGCACCGACACATTCTTCCCTTCAAGAGGGCGTGCCTGGAGATGAGCGGCTAGACATCCAGCCCGACAACATTCCTCAGGTCAGTGCACTTATAACAGCGCCTGTGCCACAGATGCCTATAGGAGGGAGGCTAGCTATGTTTTTAAGTGCTTGGGATACCTTATCAAGAGATGCTTGGGACAGGGACACGGCTCGCGGTCTACACCTAGAGTTTTTTGCCCAGCCCATTCAAGTAGGTCGTCCTACCCCTATAGTGATGTCTTAAACAGACCAGTTAGAGCTAGACAGAGAAATAGGCAGCCTGCATCACAAACAAGCGATTCACCCATGCTCAAATCAAGGACGTTTCTTCAGCCCCATATTTCTGGTGCGCAGAAAACAAAAAGTGCGCCCAGTGATAAACTTAAAAGCTCTCAACAAATTCATTGTTTACCACACCTTCAAGATGGAAGGTATTCACATGCTAAGGGACCTCCTGAGACCGAACGGTTGGCTCATGCGCCTAGACCTGAAGGATGCTTACCTCACAGTGCCCATTCATCAGGCACATGTAGGTTACCTAAGATTCTCATGGAGAAATCAAGACTGGGAGTTCATGAGTCTACCTTTCAGACTCTCTTCAGCACCTTGGGCATTTACCAAACTTCTGCGGCCAGTAGTCGCCCATCTAAGGGAACAAGGTGTCCGACTTATCATTTATTTGGACAACATCATCTTTATGTCCCAATCACAAGAACTGGTTCAGAGGCAGCCCAGACTAGCCATAGATTTACTACACAGTCTCGGCTTCCTCATAAACTGTCTATCCTCCACCCATCCAGAAGTCTGGAATTTCTGGGGTTCGTGGTAGACATGCCGAATTCTCAGCTTCGCCTTCCAACAGCCAAGATTCACTCCACCAAACGGGAGATACGCAGACTTCTACAGAGGAGTCTTTTCTTGCTTTGAGAGCTAGCAAGAGTAATAGGCGTGCTATCCTCTTCCATTCAGGCAATATTTCCTGGCCCCCTTCACTACAGGGAACTACAGAGATTGAAGGGCCAACACTTAAGACACAACCTCTCTTACTCTCAATGCGTGACACTGGGTGGTCAGTCATAATTTGAAAAAAATAATGTGGAATGACAAAAATGTCGAAAAAAAAATGTCGAATTCCGTTTTTTTAAATTATATATTTATTTTGGGGTCCGGGAGTAAAAAAAATGGGTAAAACAAAAACAAAATTTTAAAAAAGAGGGGTTGGGGGGAAACCCCCCCCCCATTTCGAAAAAAAAACGTATTGAAAAAAACATTTTGACATTTTTTTTCGACATTTTTTTTTCTCGAAATAATGACTTTCGACATTATTGTTTTCGAAATTATCACTATAAACCGTGACACTGTCACCTCAAGCGAGAACGGAGCTCAACTGGTGGCTCACCCACATGGATGCCTGGAACGGCAGAGCGATCTTTGGATCCACCCCAGATATCATCATTGAGTCAGATGCCAGTCGCTCCGGTTGGGGAGCGAGATGCGGCTCTGTCTCCACGGGAGGAACTTGGTCACCTCAGGAGTTAGATCTACATATCAAATGCCTGGAGCTCCTTGCGGGCTCCTTCCCGGTGCGCTCCTTTGCCAGAGGCAGAGCAAGTTGCTGTATCTTGCTGAAATGGACAACATTTCAACAGTAACATACATCAATCATCCTGGTGGCACCAAATCGAGGTCCCTAGCTGAATTAGCCAAGGACTTTTGGCATTTCTGCTTAGAGCACCAGATTTCAGTCATAGCAGAGTACCTCCCGGGTCTCACAAACGTGGTAGCACATGTCATGACCATTGTGAGGGGGCACAAGTGTTGCCACAAGCAGGCTCCCACCTAAACCCTGAGGGCCTTAAAAGCACTGAAAAAGGGCTCCTGGAGCCAGTCCTGGTGCCTTTGTCAACAGGCTCATATGTAGGAAGGAAGGGTTGTTCAAACTAGGTCCCATTTATGTACATGGGCCTTTAAATCCAAAATAGAAGCACCCACACAGTCTAGTTCTAAGAACCAAGCCATGCGGTCTAGTGTTTTGGGTCTGGCAGGCCAGGAACTACTTTCGCTGGTGCTACTTTACCTGGGCTATATAAACCACACCCTGACTGCAGAACATGCTTCGTGTTATTCTGCAACCAGCAGTGTGACGCTCACCGTGTCCAGCTCCTGGTCTTCAGCATCTTCATGTAATCCTGCAAGAACAAGATTATTATGTTTTACCTGAGAAAACACCATCCAGCACTCAGCATCTCATCTGGGCTGCAATCTGTGGAAATCGAGAAAGAAGAAACATCATTCACCTGTGAGTCTTAAGGACTTCCGGCGAACTGCTACCACAGCTGCTGTTCGAACATTGCGACCTGCAATAACGAGAAAGGGAAAAACAATATTAGAACTTGCACTTCCAAAACAACTAATTCCATCAGTCTTACCTGAATTCCATCAAGCTACGCCATGCTTCCATCCGGAGCACCACAGCAACATCTACAAAGGAAAAGAGACATATTCAGGTTCGCTTTCAATATTAAACAACCTCACATCGCTGTACTTACCTTAACGGATTCTGGGGGCCTGTTTTTCATTGCGCTCTCATCCACTCGCAACACCACAGCGGCCTGTGAGGAGAAGAAGAAGAAAACACAGGTTAGCTTTAAAAGACAATAAAGACGCTGCGCTTCACGCTTTCTCTTACCTAGAAAACGTGCCTCTCCATCCGGCACGCCAGCATCATGAACTTCGCACATGAAAAGAAGGAGATAAAGACATTAACAAATTCCCACCATAAACAGAACAAAGACTTACAATTAACAAACCTACCTGCCTACCAGCAGATTCGGGGCCACAGCAAGCCTGGGCCCAAGGAAGGCATACTGCACCAGTGAAGCAACTGGGGCAGCTCGCCAACAAACGTCAAGTGCCCCTGCACAGGAAACGCAGGATGGATAGCTCACCCTACAAATAACTAAGATTCATTATTCAGCAATGGACAACTAAGCATCCAGGGTTCCAGATCTCAGAGCCTTCCAGACGCACCCGGGGATATCAGGTGAGCGTAACAGCAGATTGGTACTCCCAACATCACGCATATTACAGTGACTGGAGGCTCAACAGAGAAGTATTCCTCAGCCTACCAAGAGCATGGGGTCCCATGTCCATAGACCTCTTTGCATTCAGAATCAACACCCAAATACCAGTGTTTTACAGCTGGAGGCCGGATCCAGCAGCAGCTGCGACAGACGCATTTGTGCAGCAATGGACCCAGGGACTCCATTATGCCTTTCCTCCATTCACTATGATAGCGAGGACCCTGGCGAAGGTCTGTCAGGAGCATTCAGATCTAGACCTCATAGCGCTGGTCTGGACATCTCAGACCTGGTATCCAGTTCTTCTGGAACTTTCCTCGGATTCTCCAATCCTACTATCCTAATTTTCAGATCTCCTACTAGATCCATCAGGACAGCGTCACCCCCTTCTTCTCAGCAGGTCACTGATCCAAGCGATCTGGAGGATTTATGGTCAAGATGGAGAGTCCCTGGCATGTCACACATGGTGGTCAGAAAAACACAGGTTTGGCAGAAAAAGTCACAAAACCACAGCGCTTGTATGAATAAATATTAAGAGTGCACATAGGCTGCAGGTGCCTGAGAGGTGTGGGAGTACTGCCAAGTACAACCCACTGTTGTGGAAACAATTAGAGCACAGGCAATTCTCAGTCGCACTGCGCCCATCACTTTGGCTTTTCATGCTGTGCTGAAATTACCACAATTGCGAAGCCGTGAGAGTTTTCTGGCACTGTCCTTCATTCAATTTATCTTAGGTCCCATCTCCCATTTACAGCCTCAGATGAAGAGTCGGTTTAGACACATGGTGGTCAGTCTCATAGAAGAAAGCTGGGCTCCTGCTAACCTTGAGAGGTATTCCAACTCTTGGAGCACCTGGAGCACCTGGTGCAGAAGGAAAGGAATACATCCAGTTTTGGCACCTGTAGAGGAAATCCTGAATTTCCTAGCTTCCTTAGTGGAAAGAGGTCTCGTCTACAGAACAGTGAATGCCTATCATTTAGCCATTTCAGCCAGAGATGATCTCGTCCAAGGGGTCCCAACAGGAGAACACCACCTTGTTTGCAGATTACTCAAGGGTATCAGGCTCATAGTCCCTACTCCGTCCCGCTACAGCAAGCTTTGGAACGTTAATAAGGTACTGAAACTTTTTCTGTCATGGCCGCATAACGAAGAACTATCCCGTACAGCCCTATCCAGCAAATGTACTCCCCTTCTTTGTTTGGTATCTTACAGGAGAGTCTCTGAGAGTCTTGATCTGGTGGGCAGGACTTTTTCCCCCTGATGGCATTGTATTTCATTTACACAGGAGGACAAAATGCAACTCCAGGGTGATTTCTTACCCCGCATTCAGAGATCAGCCCAAGCTTTGCTTGGTTAAATGCTTGAAGGTTTATGAAGAAAACACAGCCCTGCTTAGGACTTCTCCTAATGGGCAGCTATTGATAGCCCTGCGTTAACCACACAAGGCAGTTTCTGCTACAACTTTAGCACGCTGGGTGAGTTGGACTTTAACACAAGCAGGGGTAGATACCCAACACTTCGGAGCCCACTCAATTAGTGGAGCCATGGCCTCCAAAGCCTTTCAGGCTGGAGTCTGCCTAGAGGACATCATGAGGATGGCAGACTGGGCAAGTGAATCAATATTTAAGCAATTCTACCTAAAGCCGGTAGACCAGCCGGCATCTATTGTGTTAAGTAAGATTTAAACAATCATAATGTGAGCCTCCGGTCTTGACATAGAATAAAGATTTTCCATAATAACTTACTAGAAAGTCTTAATTTTATTAAAGACACAGAGACGAGCATTATCCCACCCGGTGAGAAAATATCAGCGTGTATCACGTTTGAGAATTATTAAATGCATGGCTATTAATCTCGACAAGTCACAGTTCTATATATATGTTATCAAAATAACTCAATGAAATGTATCTCCCACCCCGCTAAGGGAACTAGGGTTGTAATATACATGAAGTAATGTTACCTTTTATCCGTCTCTTGACAGCGCCTGCAGACAAGTCCTTCTGATCGACAGCTCAGAACAGTTTCCTCTACCAGTTGACTACAGTTACTATTCTAATATGGACAGCCAAGTTTGCAGCCTCGAAAGAGGAAGTTACATTATGTTCAGGACTGTTTATGAAGGGATACAGATCACTATTGGATGACTAAGGTCACATGCTAGTGACCTCTAAGTGAACTTAAAGAAGCCTTATGGGAAATGGAGTTCATTCATTTCTTCAGAGACTTATGGAGATTTTATGATGTATTGTTTTCTATGTTAAGTTACATCTTGTTATATTTATTGCACCTTTTCCTTATGCATATCATCTATACTGCACACAGGTGCACAAAATAGCTTGCTGCTGAGCTTTCTTTACTTGTTTTAATAAAGAAAGAGAAGTATAATGTGAGCCTCCGGTCTTGACATAGAATTCATTTACCTACTTCCACCTGCTCAGTACTAACAAATAATAGGGGCCAGGATTTACTCTAATTCCCTTTATATGATCACTTTCCACAAGATTAGTTCACTTTTAGATAATACTCATGTCAGGATACCTTTTGGCTGATTCCCAGACAGATGGGCACCCTCTTACAGACAGCTTCAATTCCCTCCCTCTAGGGCCAAGTGGTCTTCAGCCAGCACAATAGGATCTGCTTTTCTACACAGACGGTCTGCTTTCTCTTCCACTGAAGAAGGCCTGGCACTTTAATCCCTTCTAGACCTCACTTTCAGGGCTCTGGTATCAATCCAAAATGGGTCCAAAAAGAGAGCAATCTATTCTATCTTCTTCTGGTTATTATCAAATCTCCTTTCTCTCCTTCCCCATCAGTGAGTGAGTGAGTGAGTTTTTTCGTGAGTGTCCATGAGTAAGTGTCTCAGTCTCTCAATGCATGTGTGTCTTTGAGCTTTTATAGAATAGAACCCCCACCCTTCTATCTTGCTGCTGAGCTTTCTTTACTTGTTTTAATAAAGAAGAGAAACATAACGCTCGCCTCCGTGTCTTTAATAGAATTAAGACTTTCTAGTAAGTCATTATGGAAAATCTTTATTGTGCATCCTGTGAAGTTTGATAACATTTCAGAACATGCATGAACTTCTGGAAAAACATATGTAATTGTTGACTAGGCCATGGGAGTGCAGATACTAAAATCCCCTGACCCTTTCTCCAGGCAGTTCACAAGCACAGAAGAGCATAGTATGTCTCACTGTATGCATACCAAGACAAACAAAGTAATTAAAAGATTGGCAATTAAGTTCCCTTTCCAGTCTTTAAAACAAGAATTTGATTTTCAGACCTCTTCCTGTATAACACAACCCAGTGTGAGTCAGGAACAACTGATCAATATTATCTCTTCTATACATATTGGAGATACTGTTAATGATCTGAAATCAACTCCACAAGACAGTGTTGATGTGATAAACTGTTATGAAATGTTAGTTAAAGTAATTTACTGGGAATGTACGAATGCTTGTAATATCCACCCCAAAACTCATATAAAAAATGTTGAAGAGTGCATAATGGTTTGATCAAGAGTACAGATGAATGAAAGGGGAGCTGTATAAAGCAGTCAAGGTTGGCGGAATGAACTCATGTCAGCTATAAGCACTTAAAATAAATTATTCAAAAATATTGCACCAGAAACAGGGACAGTTTGCTATGAAACAATGGGAGCAGATGGAGAAGACTGTGTCATCAAAAGACTATATGCTTTTCTGGAGATTGGTAGCAAAGGGATTTGAACCATTAAAAGAACATGATGTGGGTGTAATTTCCGAAAAGGTTTGGGTAAACCATTCAAATGATATGGTGGAAAATGCTACTGTGGTAGATTGTAGAACGAATGACATTGTTTTCTATAAAGAAGAGATACTATCCTGTGTTAAGGTTCTCTCGAATGGAAAAGCAGGTTGAGGTCAGAATATTTAAAATGGTGCCCGGTCCATTTTTGAAAAAAAATGTTAATGCTATTAGCTGGTCCGGTGTAAACCCCAGCTCTTGGAAAAGCACCATAAATAATAGTTCCAATTGTTAAAAAGGGCTGTATTGCTGACCCACATAGTTATCGCCCCATCTTTCTGTGAAGACATCATGAGTATGATTTTTAATAAGTGCCTGCAAATCAACTGGAGGAGTGGGTGTTTTTGAATAATATTTTGCAAGTATTGCAATCAGGGTTAAGGAAGGGGTTTTCGACCATTAATCATTGTTATATTTTAAATACTCTAATTGAAAAATACTGTTTTGTTAGAGGGGGTAGGTTGTACATAGACTTTTTGGTCCTTCAGAAAGTATTTGACTCTGTCGAGAGGGATGCTATGTGGCAGACGATGATGACCTTGAAGCCCCACCTTCCCAGATTATTGCATTTATAATACATTGTTTTATGAAAACCCATGGAGTAGTTAGGTGCTGCAAAGAAGGGAGTTTTTCAGCCAACATTACCACAAACAGAGGTATTAAGCAGGGCTGTTTTTAGCTCCCCTTTTATTTCTATTATGTTTAGCTGATTTGTATGATATAATGATAGGGTCTAGAGTATGCCCCCCAGTACTGTGAAACATGCCTTTAGGATCATTATTGTATGCAGATGATACAACCTTAAATGATTCAACTTCTGGTGGACTGCAGCAAAGTTTAAATGATGCTGAAAATCATTTTAGAAGTAATAATATAAAGTTGAATATGAACATGGTTTTTGATAGAGGCAAAAACAAAAATACTTACTCATGCTTTTTAAATGGTGTGAAAATGGAGGTTGTGATACTTTCTGCTGTATGGGTGTTTTGTTTGCAAGAAATGGAAATGAACAAAATATGTAGAGCCGGTAGCTGAGAAAGCCCAGACAAGGATGGAGTTACTTTTAAGATTTTGCTATAAGTTTGCTGGATGCATTTTAAATAAGTATTTAGATGTTTATAAAATTATGGTAGGGACAGTTCTGTTCTATGGAAGTGAGATCTGGGGTAATTCAAAATTATATCTCTCTGTTATACAGAATAAAATACTAAACAAGTTAACAGGTCTTCCATTGAGCACACAAAATACTGCTCTCCACCTGGAACCAGGGGTTCCAACATGTTAAACACACACAATAATCAGATTCTGCTCCTTCTTTATGAAGCCTCATTTGCAGGAAACTGGAAATCCAAATTTTCAAAATGCACTAGAGTAAATTGTAAAGGACCCCTCTCACACTGATTATACTTGCTATAATGAAGGTTGTAAATTATTTACGGAAGTGTGAATTGGTAAATGCAAGCACCTTAAGGCAAACTAATTAAACACAGCTAAGATCTGTTTTGACGCAAAGGGCTTTTTGTGTTAACCAGGAGAAAGATAGGAAAACAGCATGTTTGCCACCGTTAGAGGGGATAAGGATTACAGTGGTATGAGGAGAGGTGTGTAATATAATGGCACCTGAATGTCGAAGATTACTTTTGATGAACTGCCTAAACGTGCTCCCCTCAAATGCATGTAATAAATGGGCAAAGGAGAAGCTACTATTGCTCGTTTTTGTGAAATGGCTGCCCCAGAGGATCTGGGCCATTTTTTGATGATCTGTAAGTGTTTTAAGACTCTGCATAAAAAAAACTGTTGAAAACATGTTTTATTTTGAACAATATCAGGCACTGTGGGAGGGAATGTGGTATATTACGAATTGTAATATTGTAGATTTTATTTTCTAATTTGTATAAATATGTTAGGTCTGCCTTGATTGATCGTGCAAGATAAATGAAATGTTTAAGTTTTATTTTATCTGATTTCATAAACCTACCTATGTATGGTTTGGATTGTTGTTAGAAGATGTTATAATAACTGGTAATGGGGGTATTTGAAATTGCCTTTCTATTTTACATGTAATGTATCTTTATGTATTGTTAATGTAGAAATCCGATTTTGATAAATTGAATTGAAAGTAATGAAAGTCAGTTCCTGTGTCTATCATTGAGTAGAAAACTGTTGTTAAAGATAAGTTGCTCGAGCTAAAAGACAGAGGGTTAATATGTGGTGTCCATTTTTTTCTGCTGTTCTAGGTGTCCGTCATAAGGTAGAAAGGTATGCTTTACGGAGCAATTGGAAAAAAAAAAACACCACTGAAGTGAACGTTGCCAACATACTTCTGAACATACATTTTCTTTGCTACAAGCCATTCACATACCCAAAAGTCCAATAGTCGGTTACAGTAGAATTGAAACTCTGACCTATCTATCAAGTCAGGGTTTGGGGGGTGGAGGGGTATTTTGAATGAAGGGGAAGTAATGAGAAGTCGATAGGCAAGGAAATGTCAACTAATTTGTTATTTTCACAAATGAAAGATTCCTCCTGGACTCTCAGGGATATAATCCATGGTGGCTGTGTGCTCTGTGTGAATTAAATGCATAGATAACTATGGTGTAGTGTGTGTTACTAAATCTCTGTTTCCATATCTTTGGCGTTGAAAAGTAAAGTGACTAGTGTGTTGACTATTTCTTATCATTGACCTGTTGAGAAGAAACTATTTGTTTATATCTAATCTGATTCAATAATTTCTATTGTTGGCTGATAAATATACCTTCTGTGAAACCCGGTGCACTTCTTCTCCCAAAAGGGGAAGGACATTATGGGGAATCAATTCTATTAAATTGGGGGTCCCAAATTCATAAAAAGAACTTTATTAAATAAAGGAGAATTGTGCGTACCTGGTTTGGGGTGGGCTGAAAAGTCCCCTTAATTAGATTTTGCTGATTTAAAAAATCCTACTCCTTCAGAACCGGAGGTACCACAGAGATATGATTTCTGGGATTACAAGTGTGATTGCAACCTAGACCCTTTTTATTTAAATTGTGCAGAGCTCATGAACGTTGGTGAGAGCTTTGTGTTTCAATGAATTAAGTGGTATTGATCCAGAAGCCTCATAAGGAAATACTAAGGTGTACACATAAGTAAAGATTGTCACATAGAAAATTATTAAGGTGAAATTGGATTTTTAAGTGATTGACAGTGGTAGAGTAGGAATAAGAAAAGTTTGCATATCTGATTAGTAATTACCTGGGGGGTAGAATGCTATTTTTTAAATAAAGCAATGTCTGGCATTTTGGTATCTGTGGTCAAGGACCATGCTCTCTCAAAGTTATTTTTGAAAGGTGATTGGACAGCCACATATATTAACCTTTGGAGACAAAGACGTTAGACAGAATCACCTCAGAGGGTGGGACATTTGAGATGAGCATGGACCATTAAATCAGTCCCTACAGACGCTATATAGGACTTCTCCTGTCAAAAAAGAGAACTGAAAGCTGATGTGCCACTCTGAAGACTTGTATTTTCACCTTCAATTGTTGGAGGGCAGGTTAGCAGTCAGAGAGGTTCAGATTAAACAGTGCCAAGAAGCGGTCCAGACAAATTCTGAAGAGCTGCTGAGCGTCTACCAATTGTGTAGCGACCACTGCAAGATATTGGGCCTCATTTTGAGTATGGCGGTAGGGGGTTAACGGCACCGGTAAGGATGCTGGTACCGTTAACCCCCTACCACCACATTCCGGGGTCCCTTAGCGGGTCCCACCAGGAACAGCTGGTCTGACCAGCCATTCTTAGCGGGACCTGTTAAGGGACCTTGGAGCTAATTACGGGCCCACAATTTGCGGGCCGGTTATTAGCTCCTTCCCCATTCCCATTGAGCCCTATGGGGGTTCAAATGGGAATGGGGAATGGTTTTCTGAATGGGGACTTACTGGGTCCTCCAAGGTTGGAATGACCTGGTAAGTCCCCATTCAGAGACACCGGACCCAGACCCGGGTTTGGAGGCAGCCATGGTGCTAATAGCACCATGGCTGCCTCCAAACTCGGAATGACCCCAATTGTGTGGCTGAAAGAATCACACAGAGCTCAGCACGCACAAGAACATGATGCTCTTATACATAAGGAACAGCAAATGGTGCAGAAGCTACATCAGTTGCAGGAAAATGAGGGTCTGAAAGTCTCTTCCCAGGAATTAGACACAGTGAAAGATGCAAATGTGTACCTACAGGACAAACTGGAACACATGGAAACACATCTGAAACAGGCAATTAAAAGTGTATTTTGAGAAAGAAATGATGCACTGGCACTGGCAAGAGAAAAGTCAAGAAGTGGCTACTGTAATTCAAAATTGCCAGCGCCAGAATTAATGTTTATAGCAGGAATGACAAAATAAGGACTTGTTGACTTCCAATAGCAAAACACTGTAAACTCATCGGGCCAGCATATGTGATTTGAATGTGCAGTTAGCACAGTGTAAGCAGAACATTATTATGAAAATAGAAAACAATGACTAAATACTCCAAGAAGTAAGGGATCATATAATGGCCCTGCCATTACCCAGCAGACAACCACCAGACGCAAGTACTGTGGACAGAGGGGATCCTTCCATCTTGTCAAAGGCCTCCCTCCACTGACCTACAGGTTTGTATAGGCAGGCTAAGAGTTGTCTAGCATCCCCTCTCCCATATATTTAAGATCACAAAGGAGAGCATTCCTTATCTGATATAGATGACTTCTCACCTTCATCAGAAGAGTGGCGGGCGCCCTATTCAGCATATCTGGAAAGGACAGGAGTAGAAATGAAGATACATCTTAGTTTGAGGAAAACTATCATGAAGGATGGAGAGATCTAGAACTGCAGAAATGAACCTGCAGAGAAATCATTTATCCCACTTAGCTGAAATGGAAAGGCAAATGTTTCAGCCAAGAAGGCCATTTTCAAAGTCTCTTCTCTTCAGGGAGACTGGGAGAATTCTTCTACGCCATCTAGGGGAAGCAGTATTTTTTATGTTCAGCCTTCAGAAGAAGAAACTCCATGTTAGCTGACCTCGAAAAAGGGATCCTTGGAAAATAATCCTGAACATTCCCAGAAGAAAGATCAAAGAAATGACCCTGGGTCCCGTGCATCTAGATAGCATTCCCAAAATCAGGACACTATGGAGGGTCCAGATGACAATAGGTAATGGGGTTCGAGCAGTAGTTCTGACTCAGAGAAAGAGTTGGCTGAGGTTCATAGATGCAAGAAGGACCGATCCCAAACATTGTGGACATTCGGCCTACGCTGGACCTGGACAGAATTGTAAATGACAGTGAGTGCGACATTTGGTTAGAATTGTGAACATTAGCTTGTGTCGCACCTAGACGGGATTGTGAATGTTGACTTGTGCCACACGTGGTTACAATTGTGAACATTAGCCTGCATCACATCCAAACAAGATGGCAAAATCTCGGAAAATGCCACGCTTAGATAGAAGAACAATTATTATCAGTAACTTTGACCTAGAAATTGCTCCTGCTGCATTGGCTCATAAACCCACACAAACACTCCCATCCCATATCATTATGCTTACTCTCTACTCTACACCATCACACAATTAGAATGCAGCTATACCCCTGATCAATTTGGCCTAGCTGTTCGCATATGAACATTACCCCATGAACACCTCATCACTCTAATAAAATGCAACCATCCCATGACATTCTGGCCTAGCTGCCCACATAAGCATCCTACAGGCCTAATGCAGCCAGAACCCAGTCTGGGTGTCCACCCACCAGACTACATACATTCAACTGATATCTTCTCCACCTAACGTAAGGATTCAGCTACCATCTGGCAATTACATCAGCTGCACACATAACGGGTGCACCCGTTCTCTCTCTACTGACCTGAACTGCGGTCCCTGAGGGCGTTCAAACTACCAGCACTTTGAGGTCATACCAATGAGATATAGAGCACTATATTAATGCCAAATAACATAACATAACATAACAGGACTTCAATGATTCTCAAACTCTCGAATGGGTGTTTTCACAGGCTACTAAGAATTATGAGGTCCAAAATCCTGCAGAAAATAAAAAGAATCCCAAAACTCCCAAATCAAATTCAATGCATACCACGTGAAAGTGGTGAAGGTGAAGAGTATCCCTCCTTTGGATCTGGAGTCAGGGGGTTCAAAGAATGCTTCTGCCACCAAACAGAATGACCGACAGAAGTCCCAATCAAGTGACACTCAACCAGTGTTCTAAAAATACTGACCCTTCTGACACTCGTACCTACATAAGTACATAGTACCTGGGCCCTAGTCCCATCATGTGCTACAGATACACTTCCCCTCTACGGGGGGGATCCAAATCAGAGGTCCATTTCCCAAGGAAATCCTACTCAGAAGTCTTCATGTGTAAGAAATCCTACATGCCCTCCGAACCAAAATGTGCAAAACAATTTTGCCTCCTCCTAGATTCCAGGACAATAGAGCCCAGAATCAAGCAGAGTGGAGACCCAGAAACGAAGGCTGGTCCAGTAAATTTCAAACATACCTGAGTTACTTTGCTAGAAGGCATAGCTACCCTTCCAGAGAACAACAAAGGTATGGCCCAAAACCTTCCTACGGTTCTGAGGGAGGAGAAAATATCTCTCAGCCTGAGTGGCATGTCAACCAATTGACTGAGAACATTGGACAGATGTTGATGGCCCAACGGGACCCTCAGACTGCCAGTGTTCCCCAAAATGCCTCAATGTCTTGGTCAGGTGCTCGGGGGACAATGGCAAGAGGCAAGCCATCCCAGTAATATTATCGTAGTCAAAGAAGTAAAAGGGGATGGGGATGAAAAGATATGACAAGCCTTAGAGGAAGCTTTTATATGACCCATATAACGACCCCTGAAATTCATAAAGAAATAAAAGAAAATAGTAGCGACAACTCTTTCCAATGGGGAATAGCACTACAAGAACTACAGAAAAAGAGTGAAATTCCAAGAAAATTAAAACGTAATTGCCACCATTGACACAGAAGAGTACACAGAAAATCCAGGAAAGAAAGTATTCCCTTTCAGAGATGGAGTGACTTGTCCTAATGAAAAGTGGGTAAAAATGGAAAACCCTAAATCTGAGAATGTTGAAAAAAGATTAAGAAGTGCAAAGAAACCCTTAGGTACAAAAGTCAATGTGATAAACCCTGAAAGTCCAGAAACAGTAGAGGTACGCTCCCTCCTAAAATGATTCTGAGGATTGCCCTCTGGAAAGATATGACAACAAACAGTGTGCGGAAAAGGGGATACACCTAATCCTTATCTTTTTTCCAAGTTCCTATTTATTCCGACAGGTTCCCAAACCAAGCCCCGTGAATTTGACCTAAAGAAAGGAAATACAGATGTGGGACAACCCAAGGTTTTGCCATAGAAATTATCAACATCAAGAAAATTCATGTAGAGCTGTCAAATAACATACATTTTCTTTGTAGGCAAGATCTAAAAATTGTAGGTTCTTTTTTCCTGTCCAAATACGCACTTAGTGTTAATTATTAGCTCTGGTAGATATAGGGTCACATGCAACCTTGATTTCAAAACACATGTTTCAGAAACTCACACTCGGAAGAGGGTAGAGCCATACAATTCCTCTCAAACCTCTTTTAGGACAAATCCAAAATGTTGGATGGAAAGGGCATTTATGTTAATGGGATTGTGGATCTGGAAAGTAAAATTGGGTGACACCGTCTGAAACATCCAGCAAACATTGTGACTCCAGGGGGCACACCCTATTTACTGGGGATGGATTTACTTTAGAGGCTATCCCCCCTGATTGATTGAGCCTTTACCTGGTTATCTGAACCCAAACAAACCATCACATCAAGCTGAAGAGGAGTACCAATTAGGTCAACCTGGAAGGTGTTTGTCACTTGATTGAACAACATCCCAATTGAATTTCATTTTTAAAATGATCTGGTTCTGAAATCACCATAATCTTAGTAAGAGAACAGAGTAGTGAGGTGACCTCATCCCAACTCTCAAGAAATAATCTCTAGATCAACAACAAGTGGTGTTCCACATTGGACGGAGATACCCTGAAGTTTTATATTCAGGAGGACCCCACATAAATTCAAAGAACTCTTTCTAATTTGGCTGACATCCAGAAAAAAAGCGAACACATTCTTCATCATCCAGATAAATGGAGGGAAAGATTCTATGCTTGCCAGAGTGTGTCTAAACAATGGAAAAAGCTTCCTACATGAAGCATTGTTTTGGTCAATCAAAATATCAGGAAGCATTTGTAAACTTGAGTCATGCCTTCCATCAACAAGGATTGTGCCTGCATCCAACAACCTTAGTCAATCTAAATGACAACACTATTTGAATATTGGTGGATAACAGCAAATCTCAAAGTATTACTCTGGGTGCAGACACCTCTATTGGAATGTCAGTTGATTCCCAATATTATTCTATTGATTTAGAAAATGAAATTATATGTACAATTCCTGAAAATTGTTCTAACAAAACAGTCAGTATCCAAACATAAAAGATCAACACACTACACGGGGAACATGTATTCCTCATGCCCTTACAGTGTAGACGATGCTACCTGTGACATCTTGGAAGATGAGGTAGTATTTAGAGTTCATAATAACTATCTCAAATCCATTGAACCTCCTCTCCCGGTAAATACCATTAAATTAAATCTGCACACTCAGCTGGTCGATACTTCTGAAACATCAACTCCAGCAGTATTTCAGGGTTCTCGGCAGATGGTGGAAAAACAGATAATTCTGGCCAATTCCTGTGAAACCGATGACCAGCGACTACAAATCAGACAGGCATTCCTGGATTTCCAGAGTATCTTCTCAGTTGACTCCTGTGATTGTGGGCAGACAACTATCCATTCTATGACAATACCACCGGACCACAAAATGGCTCCTATGTTTGTAACGTAATACGGGTGCTTCTCACCTCCACAGAATCAGTCAATGAGATTATCAGAAACCTGGGATTCCATGGCATGATTCATCCTATCCACAATACCTTTAACAACCCAGTACTGTGGATCCCAAAACCGAATGGACAATTCTGACCTGAGGGAGTTGGATAAATGGGCCCACATGTCAAGGTGGCCTCTTCCCAATATCGATCAAGGACTGGCACAGATCCACGGATCAAAAGTGCACTCTGCTCTTGACTTGAAAAATTGTCATTTGGCAGTACCCGTGAATAGAGAAGATCAGTATAAGCTTGCCTTTACCTTCGGGGGGCACCCTTCCGGGGGTAACAATATACTTGGAGATGTACTCACTTCATATACATCATGTCAGGAAATTAGTTAAACAGTTTCCTTCACAGGGCCATGTCTGATCTCAGTGAAAGAGGAAACTTGGCCTATGTGGACAATCTGTTGATAAAAAGTTTAACTGTGGAAGAACATCTGGCAGAAATCAGAAAAGTTCTTACCCAGTTGGAAAAAGCTGGTGCAAAATGATATTATCTTTCTAGAAAGCGCAATGGTGTAAGATCAGACTGAACTTTCTAATACATGAAATCACATCCGAGGGTCTCAATCCCCAGAAAAAAGGTGATCAAGGCACTACTGAAACTAAAGAACTCCCTGGACTGACTACTTATGGTAAACATGTATTGAGTATTATGCAGAGATCACTCACCATTTCATACACTTATTGAAGGTCGGGGTAAAGTGAGAGTGGGTTGAAGCACAATCCTAGGCATTGAAGCGATTGAAAAGAAGCCTGTCACAAGCTCCTTGTTTGGCTTACACCATCAAGATAAAGGAGTTTTTCTTAGAGACTGGCTTCTCGGAAACCTGTTTGATGGCAGTGTTGTATCAAAAACATGACAAAGTCAATAAGGTAATCTACTACGCGAGGAAAACATCCTCCGAAGAAGAAACATTCAATGATTGCAAAAAAGCCCTTTCTGGCAACAATGAGGGCATCGAAAAATGACCACCCGTTTATCCAGGGCGAGAACATCATAGCAGAGTCCTCCCACCAACCGTTACAATATCTTGATAGATAGATATGCTGCGAATGTTTCTAATTCAAGAATAATTTCTTGGATTTTGTCAATGCAGGACTTTCCTGTGGCCGTCAGGTATGGCCAAAATAAGAAGAGCCCCCTAGCTCAAAGATTGGCAGCTGTTCCTGATTGTGCAGAAGAACACTGTTTCGAGGATGAAAGTCTAATCATCAAGAGTAATGTGGAGGCATACCTGGTATCCCTGTACAAAGTATGCACAGAAAACATGTGTCATGGGATACCCACAGTTTATGTGGATGTGTGTTCCTACCATATTACAAAATACAGGGAGAAATAATTGGTGTCTGGCATTGGGAACGCATGGGTAAATGATCTTCCCGAATGCTCTGCTGGTTACAAAATAGGTCCCTGAAGCAGTTAGGTGGCAGGGTTGATGGCAACTTAACAAGTTGCCCTCTCTGCTATAAACCACCATTTCACAAAACTGGTGATTATCACTTGTTATTATTATATGCAAAATAGGATTATGGAACACCTGATTAATTGGAAAAACAAGGGCATGCTTTGTGCTAATAACAAAATGTTAAAACATGGTAGATTAATCCAGACTATTGATGATCTGGTGATGTCTAATGAAAGGACCATCTACTGGAAACATTATCAAAGTCATTCCAAGACAGAGGGTCCTGATAAGACTGCAAATGAATTGGCTGATCCATTGACCAAAACAGGAGATCTACAAAGGGGACCTCCTGGGCATAATCCAGGAAACTACAGTGACCTGATCACAAACCCATACTCAGTGAATTTACAGATGCTCAGTGGAGTAGAGATACTCCTGAGGCAAACTTGATCACTGCTCTAAAAGAGGTTCCTATATTTAGGAAATTCTGTATATATTAGGAAGATTCAGTCAGATTTCCTCTGGCAGAATCAGACTACAAGGGAAAGGAATTTCTTTGTATTCTGACGAAATTTCTGAATATGTTTATGATTCAAGACAGGCTTTTATGGAGGAACCCCCAATCTGGGTGTGCCCAGCATGGTGGTACCATCCTCATTCTGAAGGCTGATGCTGAACCGGTCCCATGAGTCTGCCATTGCTGGTCATAGGGAATTTCAAAAGACTCTGGAGATATTTTGTGAAGTCGCTTACATGGGCCAGGATGTCTTGTGTGTGCTCAGTTCCAGCCAAATTCTCCCACAGACACAGCATCTTTACAGAAAAGAGGACAGATATTACCATTTTCTGATTTGCAAGTAGACTTCATTGGATCAGTCACTCGTTCTTTTTGAGGAAACAAATATGTATTGACAGTGACATGCCTCTTCACAAAGTGGATTGAGGGTCTTCATGCACCAAATTGTATGGAATAGGCAGCCAGTGCTTTGATGATTAAGCACATCTTCTCTCATTTTGGTCTTCCTCAAAGAGTTGGGTCCAACAGAGGTAGTCATTTTACCAGTGAGGTGAAGACTAAGATGTGGGAAATTCTTGGGTTACAAAGAAAACTCCACATCACTTATCGGGCAGCATCAAGCTCGGGTGCGAGACATACAACAAAATAATTGTCAGTATCTTGAAAAAGTGTGTGGTTGATTTTGGGACCAAGTTGGGACATCTGATTGACGCTTGTCTTGATGGCATTCAATCTACAAGTTTTATGCCATAAAATCTCTCTTTTTGAATTTATTACTAGCCAAAAATGGTATTGACTCAACATCTGCTTTACCAAACTCAGGAAAAATGCAAGAGGTGATGGCTGACAGATTTTGATTTCATCTTAACTTCTGGCATTGCACTGGGCAACCCTCCAGACCATCGCTCTTCACCTTCTAAGCAGGTTACAGAAGGAGAAAGATGATATACAAATCAAGCTTGGTCCCACCCAAAAATTGGCAATCCAGCCCAAACTGCTAGGTCAATTCCCCTCTGCTTGGGAGCACAAGCATCCCCAGACATGTTTCAACGTTGTTAGGCCTCATCAATGAGGAGTAGTTTCGGCATCAAGGCCCGGCATGCATGGTGCCCACATCTGGACATACCCGTCCCACTCGGGGTGACTATAGCAAAATACAAGAGGTGATGGCTGGAAGTATTAGAATTAATCTTAACCTCTGGTTTTTCTCTGGGCAACTCTCCAGACCATAGTTCTTCACTTACCAAGACATTACAGAAGGTTAAAGACCATATGCAAATCAGGATTGGTTCCACCCCATGAGGCTACCACTGGTGGTCATAGGGGATTTCAAAGGTCTCTGGATATACTTTGAGAAATTGCTTACTAGCCACACATAGGCTTGGATGTCTCATGTGTGCTCAGTTGAAACCAAATTCTCCCACACACAGAGCACCTTTGCAGAAAATAGGAATGATGTTACCATTGTTTGATTTGAAAGTAGACTTCATGGGACCAGTCACTCATTCTTCCAGAGGAAACATATACATGTTGATGGTGACATGCCTCTTCACAAAGTGGATTGATATTCTTCTGCCCCAAATTGTACCGTGTAGAAAGCCACCGCTTTAAGGATTAAGCACATATTTGCTAATTTTGGTCATCCTCAAAGTATGGAGTCCAACAGAGGTAGTCAATTTACCAGTAAGGTTATAACTAATATGTTTGAAAATCTAGGGTTAAAAAGAAAACTCCATATCGCCTACCACCAAGCATAGAGCGAGGGTGTGGAAAGATAGACAAAACGATGGTGAGTATTCTTGAAGAAGTGTGTGATTCTGGACCAAGTTGGGACACCCGACTGATGTGTGTCCTGATGGCCCTTTCGATCTACACCTTCTTCTGCCACCAACATGTCTCTGTTTGAAATGATGACTATACAAAAAAATGGTATTGCCCCAGCATCTGCTTTACCAGACTCAGGAGCAGACATTGCTAAGTGCCTCAACTACTCATCAGTACAGTGAAAACGTGAGGAAGCATCTACAGCATGCTTTTGCATATTCCCAATGTAGCCTGGAGAAGATTGCTGAGGGAATGTTTTCTTACTGTAAGCACAAGACAACAAAATGGAGTATGAGATAGATGACAGGGTTCATAAATACAATTTTCAAAGAAGGGAAGCCTAGGAAAATACCTTTTTACCTTCTTGGTGAGGTGATTTTGTGATCATACAAAACATATCTCTTGTTACGTATAAGATCTGAACCACAAAAGGAGATCTGGTTAAGGAGAAATGGGTCCATATCAATCAATTGAAAAGCAGTCGCCCTCAATCAGCTTTAGAGAATGATTGAGGAGCCATCAGAGCTGAAGAGAATAGTGAACAATGAAACCTAAAGAAAAAGAAAAGGAAAGGAATAAACAGGTACATTAACAGTTAAGTAATCAAATTAGAATGCTAGAAAATGACTGTATGAAAAAGGAACATGCAAACATTGTGTGATAGGATGTATTGTTTTCATAACAAATGTGTGTCTCTATGTGTTACTAAATCTTTCTACCCTTTCTCTTTAGTTAATTAAATAAAGAATGATTTCCAGGACCTGCGGAACGGGAGCGGGTGCTTCCAAGAAAATCTTGGATGCATCTGAAAAAGAATTCTGAAGATCCCTTGCCTTTCCCCTTTTGCTACTGGCTTGAGAGCAAGGAGTGATGGATCTGTAAGGATATCCCCATTGAATAAAAATGCTAACAAAAAAGACAACATGTGGGCTGCTGCCTGCGCACAGTAGTTTGGAGAAAACACATATGCAAGCAAAATGTGTAAAATGTTCAAGTGCCCTAACGGCAGGTGATAGAGACAAGGCCTGAGATGAAAACATCAGGGGCAACGTGGCAGTGCAAAGAAATTAACATACACTGTCAAAAGATATATATGAATTTTAACTGTGGTTAGGTTCTGGGATTTCTTTAGGCACTATTTCATGGGTATGCTGTTGGTTAATGCAGCATGTTTTTAAACGTTTGGCATTTAAGTCCATGAAGGTTATGCAGCGTTATATGTCTGTGTTTTGTTTCTTATATATTTGTGAACAATGAGGAATTTATATTTTATACAATTTTTTATATGGAATGAATCAATGATATTTAAAAATGTATTGTATAATTGTTATGTTGGGATTGTGCAGATTAACAAGTGCAAAAGATTGCCAGTAGTTGTTTGTGAATGCTCTCTCAGTGAGGGGATGTTATCGTTAGGATATGAACATTTCACGTACCAGAAAATAACTTGCCACTTTTGTTTAAATGAGGGAACATGCTACGATTGTGACTACAACCAACTTTAAATGGAGCCAGCACTTAATTCTGACATATGGGAATCCTTTCAACTCAATGGTTGTAATAGCTTCCTTGTAGGTGCTATGCAGGCCAACATTAAGAGGCTACAGGTTATCCAAAATGAAGCAGTCCGTGCAGTCTGTGGAATTGGACGACAGTCCCACGTGTCCGAGGCTTGTTATATGCTGCACTAGCTTCTGGTTAAACAAAGAGTGCAATTCAAGTTGTCTACCCTGGTGTACAGATGCTTGGTGGCTAATGCTCCTGCCTACCTTTGCTCTTGTTTCAAGAAAAAGACTATTAGATGCACCGTTCAATCAAATAAAGATGCCCTGCTGTTCCAACCTCGCTTTTCCTTAAATCAGAGGTTCTAGTTTGAATGCATGGGCCCTTTTTCATTGGAATACCCCTCCCTTCTCACTCAGACCAATTCCATCAATAACACAATGTAAAGAATGCCTGAAAACATTCTTCTTTGATAGGGGGATAGACCAATTTTTTTGACTTTTCATCTAACTTAGTGCCCTCTGCGTGTGGTGGAATATAATCATTTATAGACCGGAATAGAACAAGACATCCCCAACCCCTGCATACAGGATGGGAGGACAGATAAGTTCTGTTCCCAAGACTCATTGAAGTTGCCTACTGCAGATAAGGATCCAGCAAAGCCATGAAGTTTAAGTGTTGAGTTGCATTACTTGCCCTGTCGGTGTGACATGGATGAACTTGTTTTGTAAAATGTTTTAATTCAGATGAATTGAATCAAAACCCTTGTCAGTCAAATCTATTAACACTATCTCACAGGCCTTCCTGAATGTAAGAATTTAACATTTGACAGGACTGAAGGTCTGAAAACTTCTCAAGAGGAGACATAATTAACACCATAGAACACCATATAACCCCCAGGAACTGCAAATTACAAAGTCTCTTTTCATCAGCCAGGACCTGAGTCATGAAGACCACATGAGCCATGCCTGAGTCACTAAGAGCAGATTTGCAGCACTGACCTAATAGAAAATAATGCCATATTTATGTATGAAGGAAAATACCCATTTAAAATATACATTGATGTGTTCATATCGGCTGTATCTCTGGAACCAAACCTCTTAGATAACTAATTTCGGTGTTGAAATATTCAGCTTAGAATCCTCTATTAGATGGACTGAAGCCCATTTTTAAAATGCAGTTTTAATATGCAAATTATGCAAATTATGCACATTGTCATTTTTCATAATTAAAGGGTGCACGCTAGTGTGTCATATATCATAGCAGTCGCAGGGACGAGTCTGTTATGTTGAAATGGAAACATAATTTGAATATAATTGTAGAAATGAGTTAAATAGAAAAATCTATAGCTCAGATATTATGTGTGCTGGAACGATAAAACTTGCATCAATTGCACTCCATCCTCCAATTTCAGAGTTACCATCGCAAGAGTCTTACACAGAATCTCCCTTATGGACAATTTCTCATTTACTGAAGAAACTGTTGCTCTTTGCATGATTATGATGCACAAGTGGTTGAGTTGACTCAAAAATTGCGAACACGGGGATACCCTAGAAAAGTATTGTGTCATGCGTGCAATCGAGCTAGACATATTCTCAGAGACGTCATCCTTCTAGAAAACATACTTCTGTTAACATCAAAGCGATAATAAGTCATTCACCCTTAGTAAACCGTATCACACAAGAGATTCTGAAGCTACAGACGATCTGAAGTGAAGGAGCTCACAACATTCCAATTGCAATATTTACCATTAAATCCAAGCAGAACCTTTCCACATATACTGACATAGACGGTAACAGCCAGAACACTCTGTGGAACAATGTTGGACTAACAGGACATGCTCCTTGTGGACATTGTGCAGTGTGTCCCCAAATGAAATGGAGCACTTCTGTCGATATAGGTTGCCATATCCAAAGGGCACAGAGGAAATTTACTAATTGTAATATTCCTCAGGTTGTTTATTTTGTCACATGCCCATGTGGTCTTAGATATGTGGGAATGATTACCTTTCCAGTCAGGATTAAGATTGAAGAACATATGTCATGCATTTGCATGAGGAACCTCTCAACACCTATGGTGGAAAATGTTTTGACCCACCAACATGCACATACAGATTTCACATGGACTATTCTGGAAAACATTAAGATTCCGAAACGTGGAGGGGATATTGGTGCATTTCTATTCAAGAGCAAACAGATGTGGGTTTTCCATTTGAAGATAGACTCCATGGATCTTAATTAGCAAACCAGCTTACTAACATTGGATACCATGTAATTACAAATATGATATTAAATGCTTATCTCCCCTTGTGAGTACGAGCTACTCATCAGTAATCAACAGTAGTTTAGCATACATATTGCATGCACAATATGTATTACACATTGCAGGCTGTGGATTAGTATCCTCTGAGTTGACTTCTTTTGGTTCATGCAAATACATATGAAATTCCATCACATATTCGTATGGACTAATAACTTTGAAAACCAACTTCAATGGTAATTTATTATCACAATGTAGACATCCAGTGTGATGCATATCATCTAGGAACTTCCAGTCATAACATCTGAGTTTATTTAAATGTCTTTGTAAGTTTATCTTTAAACCGGATTGACTTGTGTTTTGTTAAGCAAGCACAATGGAAGTTTGTCACATTACTAAACATGTTCAATGTAATGTGTGACACCATTGAGTAATGGTGGACAGCATTCTATAAGAGATCATGCAATCGGCGCATGTGCATACATACAGGCTAGCGGTATACTCACATTCACATGCACCGCTACCTGTATGTCCCTAGATGGAGGGCAAAGAAGAATAGTCAGAGCACAAATTCTATGTATATTCTAGTTAAGTAAAAGAATAACAAGCATTACACATTTAATGTTGTGACTCCGCAGGTGCAGTCATTTAAAAAAAAAAAAAAATGCTATCGTAACTTTTCTAACAAACTTTTTTTAAAAAAAATATGTCTGGGTACTTACCAATACCTGCATGGAGTACATTCCACACTATAATAATTCTGCCTGGAGCATATCACAGTATGCAATCTGGCTGACATAATGTTCCATGCTATGCAATAATGGCAGTCACTATCATCAGGAGAATCCGGCTTTCTGCGCATATACAGACATGCTGCTTACATATGCCTTTAAGATGGCGTTTTGAGCACAGATTCTCGAAGCAGTAACAACACTTCCTGCACCGACACCAGGCAATGATGTAGATGTGGCCATAATTCCTAACCACATACTGACAAGGTAGGGAGTCTCTTCTAGGTGTTTAGAGGCTCACAGAGGTTTTGTAGATGTATTTTTGAAGAGTGAACTATTGCAATGTGGTATTTAATAGAATGACCACTGGATTCCTTTCCCTTCAGCATTTCCTTTTACACCTCAACACTTGTTTTGATTAGGTGTAACATGCAGCTTGAATCCAGATGGCTGTCATCCCTGTATAGAAGCTAGTAGAGCCAATTGATTTGGTGAGTTAATATTTTAAATTATAATCCCAGAAAGAATGACATTGTGTATCTGTAAGGCATCATGCTGGCATGTTTCAATTTGCATATATTGCCTTGTGTCACCGGCTAGACAGCGTTGCTTTTTACGGGGAACTCATTATCTGAGACACAGTGGTCCAGCCTTTGAACCAGTGACCAGCTGCGTAGTATTCATACAAATATTCCTATCAACCATTGGGTCCTGAAGAAAGTGGGATAAAAGAGATAAAATAACCCACTGAAACTGGTTAGCCACAGACAATAGTGAGATGCTCAGTCAATAACCTGACACCCATAATTGAATAAATATATTTTTAAATTTTCTCTCATATTGTTTCTGAGCACAGAATTGAGAGCATTAAAGCATATCTACTTCCACTCATGCTTATAGTCCGGATGGTTTTCTTCTCCAGATTTTTATTTCAGCACATATCATGCATACCTTCATGCTTTTGGATATTCCTTAGTTTAAGGAGGGCCAGTCTCTTCACCGTCCCCTAGCCCTAGATAGGCGGCACATCAACTTTGCCTAGGAATAGTCCACACTTAGGGGTCAATTAGTAAATTGTCGAGGGCCATTTATGCTATTTTCAAGCAATTTCTTAATGATAGAATCAAAAATGATAGACATGTACCTTGTGTGTGTTTATCATTTGGTTTCTGCCAGAGAGAGGAAACTGGTGAGCAAATTATTAAATTGGTCAAATAGGTGGAAGTTAACATTTTTTAATGTGATTCATTTTAATGCAAGACGCCTCTGAGAGGTCAGTATATTAACTGGGAGGGAAACTTGGTGTTGAAGTTACTCCCATTGACTGCCCCCTCAGTAATATGCCCAATGACTTATGATGGGAAGGTCTTCTGTGATATTACTTTGGGAAAATTATACAGTCATATTCATTGACCAATATGATTTGGGAAATCATACACACCTTAAAAGTGTGAGGTTTCTGTTCTATAAAATATCAAACACACACACAGACTGAGAGACAGAGACACTGGATTGGCACTCACAGAAATCTGAGAATCAAGTCAGCCAGGATCCCTGTGTCTAGCCATTCAACCACTTACAAACCAACAAGACCATCCAGAGCTGTTTTTGACACTTAACTGATATTCAAGCTGCTCTTCTGTGATCTTGAACAAGTATTCCATTGCAACACACCAGCTGAGTACATTGTTTACCAGGCTCACATTGGAAGTTCATCATTGCACTTGCTGCTTTCCAACCACCTTTCGAACCACAGGCATCTTTGTTGCTGATCTTCTTTGACAGTCTACCAGACACTGGGGTACCCTTTGAACTATGACTGGAGCCATCCAGCTTGAACTACGTATCTAGTCACCAACATCTTCCCCATCAAACTGACTGTTTAATTAACCCTGGAGACCATCACAATCTGTACTTTTCTGCACCGTGCTGGGAGCCATTCTTTGAACTTCCTGAATCTTTGCTGCCGATATTTATATCCAGTCAAACTGACCATGTGGCGTTATCGATCTATGACCCCCGATGGCTCATCAGTCCGCCCATCTCAAACTACACATCCCAACATCTGCATCTTCACCATCAATTGTCTGTCGAACATGACCCTGGTGGACCTCACAATCCGCAATTCTTAGAACTGCAACAAAACCTCAATGTAACCCCTGCTCGACTCCCCCTTCCTGTCTGGAACCACGCAACTGATGCATTCAAGTCTGATTCAAACTAAACAAATAGTACCGAAAAACTTGGTTCATCACTGTCGAACTGTAAAGAATTGAAGAAATATATTATTGACTGCTAACTGCACCCTAGGTTCACCTTTAGTCCCTATAAACTGATTATGTCACCTTTAATCCCTTTTTGCACACAAGAACTTATAATTTGAAAGAACATTGTGGGTTACTACTTGCCTTTCACCTCTGATTCACTACCCAGAGTGCTGCATATTTCTACCTTTGCATAATGTAATGTAATATTACATTTGTATAGCACATATTCCCATGGTATGACCTCAAAGCACTGTAGGTGAACTCCCTTGGTGGACCGAAGTCCAAAGTATGGGAGATTGATGAGAGGAATTTAGAATGTGTGTGTGCATTTTAGCCCGTATGACAAGGTTCCCACCGAATCAACCCAGACGTCACTTTGAAAATGACAGGCAAATGATGGAGGAATAGGTTACTGTACATATGTCAAGTTCCATTGCACTGCAGAGTCTCCACGAAAGTGAGAAGCAATCCTGTCAGGAACCAGCAATGTCCAGCTCTCTTCCAACAATCCTAATCATTGCGTTACTATGTATGTGCTCCACCAACTATATGGAGCCACATGGAGATTTTCAGCAGTTTTTCAGAAGCAGTTTCAGAAACAGAGTGCTGCTGTCCTGTGGGAACTGCATTTTTGTGGCATTTGAACGTTTGTTTGCTGCTGCTGCCATCATCATTTCTGTTACCACAGCATTGCGAGCCGTCGGGGGCTCTTGCTGTGCACCGGCCGCTTCCTGGAGGAGGCAGAGCTTACTTGCGCCCACATGACCAATCACGTGACTTCCTGGTCTACAAAGAGCAGACCCAACTGCCCGAGCGGCGAGTGCTGCTGTCCTGTGGGAACTGCATTTTTGTGGAATTTTAACATTCGTTTGCTGCTGCTGCCATCATCATTTCTGTTACCACAGCATTGCGAGCCGTAGGGGGCTCTTGAGGTGCACCGGCCGCTTCCTGGAGGAGGCAGAGTTTACTTGCGCCCACGTGACCAATCACTTGACTTCCTGGTCTACAAAGAGCAGACCCAACCACCCTTGCGGCGTTAAGCCCGACAGGAGTAAAGCCCAGTGACTGTTGAGTGACTGTTTGGCGCACTGGGGACGCAGCACAAAGGCAAATAAATCCAAGGTACATTTATTCACCAGCCTAACAACATTTTACAACCTACGCATATAATGAGATTACGGAGTTCTCCTTCCGAGGAAGAGATGGCTACCCAGGATGGCTCATACCTGGAGACAGGGAGCGAGGCTGGGCAGGAGATCCTAAAAGTCTCTGACCCTGCCCAGCACAGCTGGATCCAACTGCCAGCCAACCACCCAGCCACACAAACAGCCAGCAAATCCCTGAGGTGGCATTCCCAAATCTCCATATTCAGAAGGGCTGGAAACGAGAGTTAGAGTACACCCTGACGACATAGAAAATTCAGAGCAGAATCAATGATCACTTCCACAGAAAAAGAAATAAGAGTGTTAATGACTTGGTCGATATTATGGATACCACCTGGCAGCTACCTGACTATAATCACACGAATCTGGGAATTACTCCAACCATAGAGAGTTCCCAAGTTATCCCAATGACCACAGACACTATTCAAGAAAATAGGGCTAGCTCGCCTATTCCCCAAGATTAACAAGAAGGGCAAATAGCCTCCTTTCCTGACGGATCATCCTCAGCTAACGAAAGCACATTGGCAGCCCTGAGCTTTGTTCTAAACTCGCTGGTCTCCGTATTTGAGCTTCTAAAAACAGAAGTTCAAAGTCAAGCAGGCCTGCTTTTGGAAATATCACACGACATTTCTAAGAATGAATCTACATTGGTTGCCACAAATAACATCATGAATACTATTCTGATCCCAACTTTAAAAGAAACACAAATAGAGGGAGTTAAACAAGGCTTGGGCATTGCCCAAATTTACAATCTTCTGAAAGAGGGGGCAAAAGGCAATATTACAACTCACGAGCTTCTAAAGAAGCTCCCTCTGGAAATCCAAAATCCTCAAAGCCAGACTGACACTGGAAGGAGAGGGTTCCAAAGACTGTTTTGATGACACCCCACTCTCGGATTCAATCCTGGAAGAATTTCGAAGATTGGCAAATGTTGACATCGACGTAATTGAAGAAACTGAAGGCAATAACCAAAAAATTCATGTAGGAAATTCACAAGAGCATCCGACTGGTAGTTCGAGTCAGAATTCAGAAGCACTCAGGAAACCCAAGAGCAAAAAGGGGCAAAAAAGGAGTAAAGAGGGCAGAACAAAAAGACCATCCTTTACACACAACTGGACAGAACTATGAAGAAATCGAAAAACCAGGTCCCAAAAAAAACAGGAAAAAATATTTTTTTGAAAAACCTGACAACTACTGTAAGTGATAAGATGGCTGACTCTTCTGTAACCGGATCCTCAGTCACCAATTCCTCGCAGACTTCAAACTCGACCGATCCCCAGGCCAGCAAGTGGGTACCCGGGAAAAACGGGAAAAAGAAAGCACCCAAATCACACAAGGAGGGTATCAGTGACACCAGAGTTCAAAACTCAAACTTCGGCATGCAAACCAAACCCATATTTCTGTTACCTGCTACTTCCAATAACTTAATCCAAAAACTGGCCCACACAAACATTAAGAATGCCCCAATATTTCTAAAACAAAAATCGCACAAGGGGAAAACAATTGAGGCTAATGCAGAGAAAAAGCAAGTTGCCACAAATTTTTTTTAAAACCATTTGGGAAACCAGTTTCTGCACTACCCCCATCCAATGAATCTCCCCCATCAGTCCCTCAAGCTGAGACGCCATCAAGTTCCACACCAGTAGAAGAAGACTGTTGGAATGGGACAGGGAAATTCAAAAACCTCGACATACGTCCTCAGTATGGAGGTAGTGAGAATCTTGAAAGAAATCAGTATTATTCCGCCACAAACAAAACTGCGACACCAAACTTTACAATTCCAAAAGTATGGCTCAGATTAGAGAAACAGAACAAAATAAAATCACTCTGTAGATCTGCTTTATTGTCGTAAATTAAAAGGAATTACAACCTGTTTCTCTTTGCCTCAGAAGATATCGAGTACCTCTCCTTTCCGATAAGCGAAGACAAGTTCTTCGTGGAGATAGCCTTACCTCAAGAAAGGCACAGCAGGCACTCATTTGCAACAAAGATGACCTGGCTAAAGAAGGCCTCTGGGTATATGAATCAGAGGAGGAAGGCAGGTGCGGAAATCGACTGGGCTCAATACACACATGGGGGGAGGACGTACCAACCAGTATGGCCATCGCCGGAACGTCCATAGAGCTCCAAAGTAAAGTTTCTACTGGGTTTAAACTAAATGAAAACTTGATAACAAAACTTCCAGAAATCATTACTCAAATCTTTTTGAAACTTGGGAGGAACAGACCAGTCTGTAGACAAAAAGGCCTTAGACTAGTCTCCTGGAACACGAGAGGCCCGAGCTTCCTGAGGAAAAAGAAACTCAAAAACAATCTTTTTGAGCATAATGATATTTTGTTGCTCCAGGAGACTTGGTTGGCTAACCCCATCGAGAGGGATTTACAGTATTAAATCTCAAGGCCTCACAAAAATTACAAGGGATACTAGCAGGAGGCTTGTTAACAGTAATTAAAAACTCCAGTATCAAAGACATAGTTCCATTATGTAACAACACGATGGGCATTCAAGCCTGTAAAGTAGAGATGGGACAGAACTCCTCTCGACTTACTCTAATTGTGGTCAACATCTATTGGAATCCAGCCAGTTCGAAACTTCAAGACTTCATAGAAATACGTCATACACTATTTTCAACGGCAAAGATCAACTACGAGGGAGCACAGATCATTGTTGCAGGGGACTTGAATACAGAGCATATTCACCCAGAACACGGGAGAAACGGCCAAACCAAACATAGCACCATACGAAAAAGCAAACAATGGTGGGACTTTCTTCAGTCATGGGATCTAGATATGATAAATGGAAAAAACAGGTGCGGGGGGATGTCTGGGCGAACCTGGCACCAAGGGGTGCGGCAATCAACTCTGGACTACTTTTTTGACTCATCGTCCCTCACCCTGGTTTGCCCTAGTCTTACTCTAGACTGGGAAGGGGGAAGTGATCATGTCAGGTTGGAACTTTTATTCCCTGAAATCCAGAGATCCTCCAACCCATACATCATACAGGAACTGGAGGGTTTAAAGGGTAAACTGAAAGTGGTCAAATACAAACATGGGGGGAAAAAGCTGAACAACCTTTTGGAGGAAGTCCCCCCGTCAGTATGGGCCGAGGAAACCCATCCAGAAAAATTTGGAAAGTTTGTGTGGTCTATTTGCAAACCAAGTGAAGTAAAGAGTGGAGGGAAACAGATGCACCTCCATCATTTTGATGAGGAAACATACAATAAGAAAAGAATTCTGCGACAAACACTACGCCATATAAAACAGAATGCAGCAGAAGACCCCTTTGGATGTACGCAAAAAATTAAAAACGCTAAACAAGTCTACCGGAACTGGACAAAGAACCACAAACACCAAACACTCCAAGAAGACAGGGAAAGAATGTTTTTTCTCCTCAATGCAAATAACTGCAAAAATTTCTGGGCAGCATTAAATGAACTTGAAACCGGTCAAAACAGTTCCCTTTGCAACCTAGTCTCGGAGCGTAAGTGGGTAGACTACCTTTCCAAAAACTTCGAAGCAACCGGCACAAGAGACTTTATTCTTCCCAACATCTCCTGGTCCCTGGCATTCACTGAAAAAGAAATCGAGGACCTCAGTACATCATCTTCCGCCTCTAAAGTGGCAGGTCCCAATGGCCTCACTTACCAGGTGCTACAAAACCAGCCAAAACTATGGGCTAAGTTACTCTTTCATCTGTATCAAGAAATTCTAAAGAAAACATTTTTTCCACCATCATGGAAGACTGCACTCATCATTCCATTTTTTAAGGGGGGGCGATAGGCTAAGCCCAGCATGTTATCGACTGATCGCCCTTCTGGATATAGATAGCAAAATCTTTATGAGACTATTACTGAAAGAACTTACCTTATGGGTGGACTCTAGACAGATTCTTCCCCTGCACCAAACTGGCTTGAGGAAAGGACTTTCTACCAGTCTTAATGGGCTCATCCTGAAACTGCTGATCGAAAGATCAAATGAGAAAGAAGGCTAACCGTTGTATGGGGTATGGGTCGATCTGTCCAAAGCATTTGATCTCGTGGACAGATCCCTTGTCTGGCAGAAACTTCACAACTGGGGGATTCCGGCCCCTCTTCTGGCTATGCTCATAGAGCTTCATAAGAACACTACCACCAGGGTGAGGTTGGACGACCTCGGCAACCTATCAGAGACAATCCAGATTCTTAAGGGAGTACGACAAGGATGTTGGGTGCAACGTTATTCTTCAACCTATTTCTATCAGACATTGGAGACTTTTTAGCCTCGGCATCGCTAATCTGTCCTAGGATTAATGGTAGAAAACTCCATTGGTTGGCTTACGTGGATGACCTAGTGCTCCTGGATGGTTCAGCGATAGGGTTGCAGCAACTCCTGTCCAGACCTAACGAATATGCCAAACTAAACGGTCTGATAATTAATCCATCAAAATCTAAGATCCTCATCTTTAAACATCTGAAAAAAAAGGTGACTTCAAGGAACTGGGTCTTGGACTGCAAAGTAATTCCACGTGTGGATGAACTGACATACCTGGGATATGAAATCCATGCTCACCCAACTTTTAAAAAGGTGATACCTTCCACCCTTGGAAAGACCTCAAAAATTATAGCACAAATGAAAAACCTGAATAGAAGATTCTGCAAGTTCTCAATACTTCCACTCAAGAAGTTTTATATAGGCAAAGCAGTCCCGGTCCTCCTCTATGGCCTTGAGGTAAAGCCCTTGCTGTGGAACTATGACTTGCAAGTCTGAGATTTGAATTGGGACTGATCTCTTTGAGCTGCCGTGCGGAGTGGAAACTTCTGTCCCTCTATTACAACATAATCACAACCAGTATTTCTACTCTCTTTTTTGACGTAAATCAACATCTAAAAGCGGCAAAATCAAAGCAACTTTTAGGCTTAGAAAAAAAAATCAGACATATTTTGTACAGGCTGGAACTAACTACAGAAACACTCATGCAGAATCCCATGAAAGTGAAAAAAAAAAAAACCAGAGACGACCGACTGGATCCAAACAATTGCTAGAGTCAGAAGTCTCAAAATCCCAAACCATTTCCTGAAAGAGGACAGAAAACTCGGCACCATCGCACGCTATTTGGAAAAGTTTCCTGATAAAAAAATAAGAAACAACTTCCTCAGACTTAGATTGAATATAGCCCATACGGGTGGAATTTTGGCCCAAAGAAACCAGGGAGAGAAGGCATTGAGACTCTGCAAGATCTGACACTCTCCGAACTTACAATCTCTCCAGCATCTGCTGATGGAGTGCGAAGGTACATGGCCCACTAGAGTGTCACTACTGGGGAGATTTGTAACTAGAGAGGAGAGCTTAGTCCAAGATGCATTCTGGGATAGACTGATCTCTGGCCAAGAAGTCATGCTCACTGCAGCAACAGTAAAAGTCTTAGAGACTTTTTCTATATTAATGAACCAATAATAGACAGGTTAAGACAGTGATCTTCCTCGGTTATTTTGGACCAGACTTTTCAGTTAAATCCCTGGTTTCTGTGCATTGATTCTACTTTATTTTTAAATATGAAATGTAAAATCGAGTTTTTTATATGAAATTTGTATCCTGATTTTCGCTTTGTAAAGGTTTTCTGGCAAAACCAAAAACAAATAAAAAATGTTTTTTAAAAAGAAGCAGTTTATTAGGCACATGATCCTCTTAATACCAAGTTAAAGATTCCCAAGGTGACAGCAAATTGGGAAAGAAAGAATTGGGAGGTCCGGTCCCAGACTCAAATTAGATGTCTTTTGAATAAAAACACACATAAATAAGTCAAAGCAAGTTAATTTCACTTGGGAAGCCTTCGTGGCCCAGCTTCCTCTCTGTTTCTAGCTTGGCATGGCCCATCTGCCATCTGGCATTACAGTGGGAGTATATCTCGCAGACCAATACGGGTTGGTGGACGCCTGTCTCTGATAGCTTCCCATATTTAACAGCAGAACTTGGCTCTTCATTTACTGGTCGGAAAAGTACCTCAATGTGTTCTTACCTCAACATGGTTTCAGTGACATTCAAATATGATTCCAGGTCTAAAGCCCTGCAATCAAAAGACTGACTTTACAGAAGTCATCCTTGAAGGCCACCTCTTCAAGGCCAGCCTTTCCCCTACTTCCTCTTTTTTCCTAATTTCCACTGTGTGGTGCCTCTGCCACACTCCCATCCACACCCCACTTACCAAAATGGACTCCCGAATAGTCTTCCTGCATCCCGTCAGGCCACAGCACCCCAAAGAGTGTCTCATGGGATGTGGCCATCTGTACGTGGCATTCTGTATGCTACTCTTTAGGGAGTGTGGGCTAGAAACTGCAATTCTCAAAGACAGAGTATGATTTCCATAAGCTTACTGACAGGGCAATAGTACAGGTACACAGTGGACGGTTAGATGGGGAAAGGATTCTTCAATTAGCAGTATTAAGCTGCCATAAATCATTAATGAGAAAAAATGGGGGAGCTCCAGGGAGGACGCTAGATGATTAACTGCTCTGGCCCTCTGGTCAGGTACCCATTGCCCTACCTATGGTGAAAAGGAGGGTGGTTGTGTATAGGGCGACCTGAGTGTGGACAAGCCACAATGTCGGACTTTGTCTAGGAGGGAAGGAGTCATTGGATGAAACTCTTTGTGTGGGGTGGTCGGTGTCCCCACGTGGTGATAGCACCAAGGGCCTGTAGAGAAAGACGAGATCAGGGGGCAACCGCCAAAGTTGTAGGTTGCTGTGAGATGGGAATTATATCTCGTGGTGATGACTCAAGCACCCTTTTGCTAGCATGAAAAGTATGAAGGCATTGGGATTTCCAAGTAAATGCTTTATTCACCCTAATGCCTCAAAGTCCATTGCATGCGGGCGGTTGTCCAAATCAAAAAATGAATGGAAAAGAGTCTAAAAAAACTTTTGTCAAGTAAGGTGAAAGAGTTTTTGAATTTTGTCCATGAGCCATTTGGCTTTTGTGTTAAAAAGCACACTCCCACTGGTTCTGGTGGTGTGCTAGAAACCCATTCTTCTCTGGGTTGTGATGTTCAATATCTTGGTACCCCCTCCTTCTCTTGGGGATATCGTGATGTGTTGTGGAGGGGCCACAACATGTCTGGTCGACCGGTTTCGATGGTTATAAGCGGTTGTAGACCATCTTCTTCGGGACACAACATTTCTTCGTGTGATGATCAAATCACTGGCTGACCTTGTGGATAGGACAGCATGTACAGCATGAACAGGCTACACAGAATCCTGTATTGGGAAACATAAAGAAACATTGCAAGGTGGGTGTAAGTGACCTCTAATTGCAGTGTTGCATAATAGAATATTCCAGAAAGTTCAAAAGCATATCACAATAGATTTTTTGCTTTAAAGAAAGAGTGCATGTGCTCTTTTTTGAAATGGAGCATGGCCACGGAGTGGTGGCTTAAAAAGCTCTAGAACCATTGGCCTAAAACACCAAGGTGAGGGGAGGAAGGTGTAGGGGAAGGAAATGGAAAGAGTCAGAGGTAAGGGTGTGTTGCCCTGGGACTCGCTAAAATGGCTGTGTGTGCCGTGTCGGTCGCCAGTAATGCGGGGGCTCATGCGGGGTGCAGGAGAGGCTGAAAAATCCTACCTCAATGCAGTCAGGGAGACGAGTGATCTCCAGCGTGTTGGAGTAACGCTTGTTCGTGCTGCGGTGCAGGGCCTGTATGGAAGAAAGGCAGCTGGGTGTAAGAGCCGAATGGACAGCTGGGGCAGGGGCTGCACGGAAAGAGAGGAGGGTGCACTTACCAGGTGGATTGGCTGCGCCAGCAGTTGCTGTGGTGGGAGCGGTCAGGATGTGAGCGCAGACAGTGTGGAATGGAGGAGTAGCTCTTTCCGCATGTGACGCGCTGCTGAGGACGTGGCCTGGCGGCCGGCTGGATCCAATGCTGGACAGAGGGCTGGGGGGGTGATCCCTGACCTCGACCAATGTCTGCACGCCAGTGAGGAGGTGTGTGTGTTGATCTGTTAAGGGCAGGGGCCCATAGGGGGGCGGGGTCTGAGCCATCCGGCATGGATGTCGCAGGGCCCCAGAGGCGATGGTGCCCCTGGAGGCGCTGATTCCATGCCAGTGGGCACGGGACCAGTCCATGGAAGGTGGTGGGCCGGCCTGTGCACTCACACATGCGACAGAGCGCCCATATGGTGCGGATCGTGGCCATGGCGATGCAGGAGCAAGGGGGGGTGTGGCTAAGTCTGGGCAGGCCGCTGGGGGAAAGGAAAAAGAGGGGGACCGCAAAGGGTGTGAGGCGGTTGTGATCCTCAAAATTGGGAGGGGGACTGTGCACTGAAACACAGTGAAGCACATTCTATCAGATAGCATGCCAAGTGTTGTTAGAGAAGGTGAGAAGACTTGCACAATTATACAGCATATGTGGAAAGGCATGCACTAAATTGCTTGGTTCTGAAAAAAAGTATTCTGAAAAAAAGGTGTCAGGCATTCCAAGCGTATTACTGCATGCACGAAAGGTGGATGATGTCTAAACACATGGTTAGTGCTGTAGAGAGGGATCAAACAACATGTGTGGAAAGACATGCAGTATGTTGTTAGATTCTAGCAAGAATCAGGCGTTCCGAGCATGTTGTTGCATGCGCGGAAGGTGGATAATGTCCAAACACATGGTTTAGTGCTGTAGCACTGCAAGCTCCTTGCCACTGCATTGCTTCATTCAGGCCTCGATTGCATGTGTCCAGGCGAAAAATCCACTTTTGTTCTTGTGGGAAGAGCATAGCGTGGTAATTCCCTCCTCGTTTCGGCCGTTTGATCTTTTCAAGAATTGTCCATTTGAAAGCCTCAGCTGTGTGGCCTTCTACCAAAAAATGGGGGTCCATTGGCGCTGACATTTTCTGAGTTCTGATACATGATCTGTGTTCAATCATTCATTTCTTGACTTCTCGGGCCATCAAACCAATGTATCATATATTGCATGGACAAGTAATCATGTACACTACTCCTTTGGTATTGCAGTTTGTGAAAGTTTTTTGAATCCCATGGTGTTGTCCAGCCAATGTCAACAGTAGTGCTACGAGCAGTCGGTGTGCACATGGAGCATTTTCCGCATGGACTATGGCCTACAGGGTGGGTTTGATTCCATAGGGTATTCTGCGTAACCAGTGTTGTATCGGCTTCTGGGCATACTGTGCTGAAAAGAGCATCTCTTAGATTCCGTCTTCTTTTGAGCGCAAACCGTGGTGGTGGTATATTGGATGTGCCTGTATTCAGAATTGGTCATAGGGACTTAATTTCTTTCTTTATTTTGTTAAGTAAAGGAGAGTAACTGAGTACTGCTGTGATTGTTCTGTCCTCTGTTTTATTGCGATGTTGCTCGAGTGTGCATGAACGAGAGATATGTCTAGCCCTCTTGTAAGTGTCATGTATGATCTTCCTTGGATACCCACGTTGAGCGAGTTGGCTTTTGAGAATTTTGGCCTGATTGGTGTGGTCGTCAGTCCTGCTACAGAGGCGTCGGTAGCACAAAAATTGACCGCAAGGGAGGTTGTCTTTCAAAGATTGTGGATGATAGCTGGAGTATGTCAGCAATGCGTTCTTATCAGTATCTTTTCGGTAGACCTTAGAAATTAGTCCACCTTCTGAAGCTGTAATTGCCAAATCGAGGAAATGAGTCGGTTTCCTGTCTTTTTCCATGGTAAACTAGAGATGGATATTTTGTCTGTTTATCCAGTCGTGGAATGACAGAACATCTTCTTTGGTGCCTCTAAAGATGACAAAGATGTCATCAATATAGCGACACCAAAATAGTAGGCTGTCTTGAAAAGGATTGGTTGCTGGGTAGATATGTTGGAGTTCAAACGAGTTGACATATAGGTTTGCCAAACTAGGTGCAAAAGTAGCACCCATGGTGGTGCCGGAGTCCTGTTTGTAAAACTGGTCGTTAAACATGAAATAGTTCCTTGTAAATGCTATCTCGGCCAGGGATAGTATGAAACTAGATGGTACCCGATATAGGTCAATTCCTGAATCCAGGAGGTCTTTGAGCATTTTGAGGGTTTCATGTTGCAGAATTCTGGTGTAAAGCGACTCTATGTCAATAGTGACTAGCCAGTCCTGTTCAGGGTCAAAAGGCAAAGAGTCAAAGAGGATGAGCATGGTTGTTGAGTCTTTTACATACGATTTCATTTTCGGAATTTCATCTTTGATGAAAAAATCAACATATTGGCTGAGAGGTTCTAGAATCGACTGTATTCCTGAAACAATGGGGCGGCCAGGTGTAGGGAGAATGCCTTTGTGTATTGTAGGTAAGGCATATAGGGCTGGAGTCCTCGGATGTTTGGGTATTAGGAAAGATGCTTCCCTCGAGCTCACATATCCTTTAGCTTCTTCTTCTATGAGGGGTGCTATTAAAGCCTGTAGGGAAGTTGTCGGATCGTTACGAAGGAGATGGTAGCTGGTGTTGTCATTTACTAAGGCTTCCACCATCTTGGTGTAGTCAACAGTGGGCCTCATTACGACCCGGGCGGTAAGAACCGGTAGTTACCGGCATAGCACAAGTACCGTGTCCATGCTGGCAATAGACCACTAAAAGCGGCACCATATGCGGGCACGAGCTTTGCGCCATGCCGGTAATGACCCCACCGCCATGCCGTAAAAGGGCAAAAAATCCCCCTTTCCGGCATCGTACGTAGTTCAAATAGCTCCTCCGGCATCCAAGCCATCGGCATTAGCGGTGACCACTAATAGCGGTCACCTCTAATAGCGGTAGCCGCTATTAGAGGTCACCGCTAATAAGCGGAACCGGAAGTAGCGTCATCGCACAGGAATGGGAAGGAGCACGGCGGCCATCTTTAAAAACACAATCCATTGCCATCCACCACAACCAGGAGCCAACTGACCCCCAGAACTCTGCCACACCTCCAACACTACCTGCTGCATCTCACCATGCCGAAAGCTGTTAAAAAAATCACAGATCGCCTGCGCAAGGAGAGCTTCTCCCGAGAGGAGTTGACCATGCTGGCAGAGACGCTGCAGGAACATGCCGATGTCGTGTTTTCCTCCGACATGATCCCGCCCTGCAGTGCAGCGCAAGAAACAGATATGGGCGGAGGTCACCCAGAAAGAAAGCGCCGTTGGTACCACACCCCGCACTCCCAAAGATTGCCGTAAGTGCTGGGACGATCTGCGTTTACGCGTGCGGAGCAACCTCTCCGCCAACCGCAACCTGGGGATGTGACAGGCGGAGGTGCGGAGTCCCCCATCAAGTTGCAACCATGGGAGGAGATATGCCCCAGCACCATAGGGACAGAGGCAATTGAGGGTGTGGGGGACATGGAGCGAGGAGCCCCGTCATCAGCCGATGCAGGTAGGTGTCCCAAACAAAACAATGCTAATACCACCACAATGATGTCCACCTGAACTGACAGTGCAATGATGTAGAGCAGGGTCCATCAGACACATATGTACAAGACTGTCTACAGGCAGTGCACAGCATCATCTTGACCACATGCATAATGCACCCCATATGTGTTTCAACCCAGATGCCTCCATGCATCACCCACCTAAAAGCCAAGCAACCTGTATGTCACTCCCCCAATGTCAATCATCTGCCATTCCATATGAATGCAGCCACCCCAATGCATGCCCGATGCCTGTAGACGCATCACTAACGATCTCCCTCTATTGGTCCCCCACAGGCACGCATTCAGACAGCGGTGACACGGACACCAGGGAGGGAGATGCTATACCACAAAGAAGGCCAGGGGCGAGGAGGGAGAACACTGCCCCTTGACTTCAAAGGGTAAAGGCCAACCTGCACCACTGCGGAAGGCCAAGTAAAGCCCAGAGGCCACAGCACCAATGTGCACTACAGCCCCCACAACAGCACCCACACCAGCCACCATCACCCAGGAGGCAGTGGCAGAAGGCACAGCATCGGCTGCCAGCAGCACAGTGGGTGAGACAGCTGCCACACCAACCGTATTGGACGATAAGGCAGATGTTCAGCTGCATGGCGCAACACCCGCCACAGGCCCCCTGCACTCACCACAACTATCCCCATGCAGCTTGCAGAACAGCAGCATGCACAGGCTGTCACCTGGTGATTCATGGCCCGCAAATGCCAGCCCCACGCCAACTGTGTATTATGAACAAAGCATGGTGGAAACCCCTCACACATCCACCCCAGTTCCAACCATCCAAGAGGGGATCAGGGCTATTCAGAGGCACCGGGAGGAGCTCACAGGGCTGTTGATGCAGCATATAACGGAATGTGGCCGGTCAAGGGATGACATTAGGGAATGTGCTGCATCCCTGAAAATAGCAATCGAGACCACCTCGAAGGACATTTGCACCGAATTGGCAGCAGTGCGGCACGTCCTCTCCAAAATGGTGGCAGCAATGCAGGCCATGCGTCCACCACAGTTGCCAGAACAACCTGGGACATCTTTGAATGCAAGTTCAACCAGGACCAGCCCCGAGCGTAGGTCTGCCCGGAACCTGCGCAGATCAGACAGGGATGCACCTGGTACTGGAGGAGGGGGAGGGCTGTAGGTACAGCCAGGCATACTGGTGCCATGTGGACTAATATTGCACGCTACTGCATACCATGTGTGGGGAAGTCAAGGGTGGAGGGGGAGAGGGGAGAGGATGTGTGGGGGAGTTGAGGGGGGAGGGGGTGTGTGGGGGAGTTGAGGGGGGAGAGGGTGTGTGGGGAGTTGAGGGTTGAGAGGGGAGAGAGTGTGTGGGGTGGAGGGCTTGTGCACTTTGTTATATTTCTTTAATACACCTGTTGGGAAATCATAATTCACATGTGCGGACATTGCTTATTGTGTACATGTGCTTTATTGGTGAACAGTCTACAGTGTCCATGTCCCTGACACACCCAGTGCCCTGAGTGCCACCTCCATGTCACACTACCCTTCCATGTGTGCTAGAAACATTGCTTGATCAGAGTCTGACGCATGGCACGTCCCTCCTGTGCATCACTGCCTCCCTGAAGTGCAGCCCCATCGCCACCCTCCTCATCCTCATCGTCAGGTGGTTGAAGTTCAGCGCCAGGGGGCATAGGCACATTCCGCCTGATGCACATATTGTGTAGCATGACACATGTCATGATGATCTTAGCCACCTTCTCATGGCAGTACAGGAGTGCACCACCAGACCTGCTGAGGCAGCAAAACCGTGCCTTCAAGTGGCCAAATGTCTGCTTAATCACCACACGGGTACGTGTATGCGCACAATTGTAGTCCTCCTCATGCCTGTTCTGTGGGTTCCGGACTGGGGTAAGGAGCCACCTCTTCAGGGGATAGCATGCATCACCTGCATTTGGGCAATAATGTATATGTGTAAGTCATCACATCATATGGGACCTGTACCAATGACACCATAGCATGCATTTATTTCCTGATTGCAACCACATTTCCATGCATGAATAGATACACACGATGTGACTGCTATGTGTGTATTCCACTTACGACAGGTGTGCGTGCCATCGTCTAGTGAGCGCAGGGGGGTCCTGTTCCTTGTGAGTGCTCATGCACTGTGTTCGTCCACGCCGGTTGTTTCCAGGATCTGGCTGATGTGCAGTCATTTGTATGCTTTCATCCTGTCACCGTTGATGGCAGCCTCATGATGATCTCACTATGCACAACAAATGGTGACATGCAGTTTTGTTGCACCTCTGTGTCAGTGTAGTGGTGTATTAATGTATTTGATCCTCATGTAACTCCTTTGTATGCAGTAATGGAGGACGGTCCTTTCTGTTGATGGTATTTGGTGCTGTGTATTGGCCACACTAATTGCTTGTAGCTGCATTGTGTTGCGGGGGATACGGTCTGATTGACTACAGTGCACATGTAGATGGCTATGGAATGGTTGTGTACTGCATCATTCACATGTTAGGGCTGCATACATCATGCATTATGTGGTCAGGTGTCAGGTCCGGTCTGGCCTGCTTTGGGGTATGAGCATGGTCCATTCTCTCAGGCACTCGCAGCCAGATGAAGTATGCATCTCCCCCCCATCTCAGCCAGGTGAAGTATGCATCTCTCCCCCTCCCCCATCTCAGCCAGGTGAAGTATGCATCCCCCCATCTCAGCCAGGTGAAATATGCATCTCTCCCCCCATCTCAGCCAGGTGAAGTATGCATCTCCCCCCCCCCATCTCAGCCAGGTGAAGTATGCATCCCCCCCATCTCAGCCAGGTGAAGTATGCATCTCCCCGCCATCTCAGCCAGGTGAAGTATGCATCCCCCCCATCTCAGCCAAGTGACGTATGCATCTCCCCCCCATCTCAGCCAGGTGAAGTATGCACCTCTCCACCCCCCCCATCTCAGCCAGGTGAAGTATGCATCCCCCCCATCTCAGCCCCAATCACCTACCCACATCGCATTTCCATGAGCCTAACATGCAACTCACTGAGAAGCCAGGATCTCTGCCCTGCAAGTCGCTCCATGTAGCGTCGTATCGTGGAGTTCTGCAGGACCATTGAATCATGGATTGATCCGGGGAATAAAGGCACAACAATGTGTGATGATCTTGTTTGAGTCACATACCATTTTCACGTTGATGGAGTGGTATAATTTACAGTTGCGGTACGCTACCTCCATGGCATGTGGGACCACCAATTCCACATGGGTGCAGTCGATGGCGACAATGCAACCAGGGATGCTGCCAGTGAATGGAAACCAACTTTGGTGTTTGAGATCTCCTGGGCAGTCCGTGGTAAGTAAATGTGGTCACCTGTGTTCTTCAGGAGGGCATCAAGCACTTGGTTTAGCGTATGTGAGAATAATGGTTGTGATATGCCATGCATGTGCCCCACTGTGTGCTGGTAGGTGCCTGTGGCCAGGAAGTGGAGCACAGACATTACCTTCAGTAGGGGTGGGATGGCAGTGCGTGTTTCAATCACGCTGACAATGTCATCATGTATCATGTCCACAATGGTGGTGATGGTGTCCCCGTCCAGACGGTACAGGGTGTGGATCTGCTCAGGGGTTAGGTTGTATGTACTGGCTCTGATGCGAGGGATTGGGGCTGCCTGTGTGGTACCCCTGGCTGCACTGCTGGTGCATGCTGGGCCTGCCTAACCCTCATTCTCCTCCTGCGTCTCCTCTGTCCTACCTGTTGTTGTTGTTGTTGTTGTTGTAGCTGGAGTTCCACTGAAATCATGTCTTCCAGCCCCAGCATTGCTAGTAGTATGGGAATCATTTTGGTGTGTGACTGGGTGTGGGAAGGGGTGGGGTGTGCTCCTTTTGTGCTGGCCCAGTCTATATTTCCTCCACCTGTGCTGATTGTGTGCACCTGTGGCAGTTGGGAACACTGCATATGGTTGTTTACGGGTGGTCTGCGATGCCGGTATTTGCTCCATGCCGGTAAGGTACTTTTCGGCCTTCAGTGGGCCGTTATTTGCATGGCCGCCTGACTTGTGATGTACTCCTGTTTAAGCCATGCCGGTATTGCCGACATGGAGGGTCGCGTGCCCGCGCCCATGCCGCTATTAGAGGCACTGTTAATTACAGTGCCACTAATAGCGGATTGGCGGGTCATGATCGTCCGGTGCGGTAAGCGATGCTGGTAATCGTTTACCGGCATCGTTGTTCCCTTACAGCCCGGGTTGTAATGAGGCCCAGTGTCTTCAATGACAATCACACCTCCCTTGTCCACTGGTTTTCTAGTTATAGTTGGATTTTTTCCCAGGGCAGATAGTGCTTCCAGTTGGATTTTGGTGCAGTTGTTATGGACAAAAGGGATATTTGCTTCGATATCCGACAGATTTTTCATCGAGGCTTGTTCAAATGTAATGGATTCAGCCGTGTAAGCACTCGAAGGTACGCAAAATTGTGATGGCGGTTTCAAGCCTGTGATGTCCTGTTGCATATTGATTTTGTCTTCAAAGAATTGCTGTAACCGTATCTTTCGGAGGAATAGTACATGCATGTTTTCTAAGGTTTCCTGCAATATGGCATTTTGTAAGGTAACCATAGCTTAATCCTACTGTAACTGTGTCTCTCCCTGTGGTCCTAGTAACAGGGAAGACACTAATTGTGAGACACTTTCTGCCTGTATAAGACAGTTGGCATCAAGGCTGAGTCTCCATTTCAGTATGCCAACTAGACTTCAGATCACTTCTTGGGAAAAAACCCTGACCTCTGGAATATCTAGGCAAGCGGAACTCCTCCGTTCCAAGGAAGAGTTTTTTCCTTGGGATATATTCAGCTAACCATAAAGAGGTTTGTATCAGCTGAGATACTTGATCATCACCCTTTTGTTTTGGTTGCATCCCCATTGACCAATCTTAGACCATCATCATAGACCAGCTGTCATGTCTCACTGGGCACTGTGTAGATGGTCTTGTGGTCAGAATGCTTGGGCATAGGAGTTACAGTACCTTGGATTAGGGAGGTTGTGAATTCTAGAGATGATGGAGGGTGAAGTGAATGGTCCCATTTACCCCTCATAGACTGGTATGAGGATGGACAACAAACGTCCTCATTTGAGTATAGATGAGGAGTATGGTTCCCCCCTTCTGGGATTAGAAACTCTATTATCATGGTGATAATAGGATCCCTCTACAAATCATTTGAGTGAACTCTCTCTTTCTGTAAGTTAGCATGGCCTACTAAATAGAAGCAAAATTGACTGATTGTTTGATGCATGGTGTTGTATTGTGCATTTCTGATAAGCAGAAGTCCATCAAGTGTTATATTATCATATCAGACTGCTCAATGGTTGATAAGTGAAAGCTGTATGAATATTGCTCCTGAATTATGGCTATAGGAAGAATAAGCAGAATGCCAGAAAATGAAATGCTGCAGGCAGCTCGACCATTCTGGGTTCTCACACAAAAGCCATAGAAAGACCACAATACATGTTCACAAAGCAAAGGTGCATGACTCAGGGCCCACTCTAGGTATCCCGATTTCTGGTGTTGGGCTATCGGGTGCTTCCGGTTCAGAATTATTGGTCCAGAGTCAACATTATCTAGATGGGGTGCATTTCTTTCACTCCAATGGGAAAGGAGAATGTCTTATCTGGGCAGTCGGGTAAGATAGAACAGGGGGTTCTCTCTGCTCATATACAATATTGGAATTGTCATTTGGCACCAGTTTAATCCTCACATTCACTTCCATGTTCTCTGTTGGAAATGATATCCTTCCCTTCTCAGTCTCACCTTTTGTATAATGAATGTGGTAATGTGGACTACATACTCACAGGAACAGCTCAATCTGCGTGGTACGGGTGAAGATTACTCTGCAACCAGTTGAAAATGTACAGAAGAGTTGCTCCTCATCCTCCAGTTCATTTGTTAAATACATCCTTATCAGAATGGTTATGTATACAAGCAAAGATTTTGCGAGTGTGGGGAAGAGTACGATGCTCACTCATGATAGGGTTCCCTGTGAGCACAGGGTGGGGCTGAATGGTGTGTCATTTCTCCAGAGTTGAACGGCATGCTGTAGCATGTCCCAACTTTGTTCCTGACCACTCTCTTGCAATTCATTAAAAAAAGACACTGTTCCCCCTCTTGCTATTATCCAACTTCAGGATGGTGATGTGAATATCATAATGGATTAAGACCTTTCATTTCAGTAACCCCTGGTCATCCAGGAGCAATTTTCCTTTTTTAACTAATACCGGAAGGTATTTGTTACTTACCCTCCTGGGACAAGGTCTGCATTTGGCATAAAAATTGTGCATTTCCTGAGAGTAACCCATTGCTTCCAGGAACACAGGGTGGCCATGGTTGGCAATGTAGGGGCAGTCAGATCTTTCTTTCAGGCATATAAATAGAGTCCATCCCCTCGAGATTAACCTGTGTTCTTCAGTGTTCTGGGTCTTGATTTAGTCTCAATCTATCAATCCCAACACAGTGAGTTGTTGAGGCCTGTAAGCAGACATTTTAGAACATTGTGTCAAGAGTCAAGCATAGAGTGTCTCAGCCATGCTATGCTTTTTCAGTGTCAAGAGCTTCCAGCCTCCCACTGGTCATTGTCTCAATGATAATCATCCTCTTTGTGAGTATGATGGAACCAATTGTTATTCTGTATGTAATATGTGGTGGGTATTTTGTTGATGGGTTTCCTTTACTGGGGAAATAGCTTTGTTAGGGGGTGATGGCCTCCTATTGCAATGTCTGTAGTTGTACCTGTAGTCCTCCGTGCAGCGCTTACTTCCCATTGTGGGATGTTTTAACCCACTAGTCCAGAACCTGCAACATTCCTGTGTGCTGCGTGCATCAGGAACATCAGAATGGCCGCCAGAAAGCAATATGCACGCTAAAATCACCCAGAAGTGTGCAGGAAAAAATGGAAAAATAGGCCGCCAATCCACTTTTGCCGATGTCAGTGGTAACAAAGGAGACCACTGCCAAAACCCACCATTGGGCTACCCACAGAGTAGCCTGAAACTACTTGAAAAAGCAATGCTGATTGCAAAAGTAACATAGAGCTGGTTGGAAATCTATTTTTCTTGGTTGTCAAATCTGCAAAAATCATGGTGCCCAAACCTCACAAAAGATCCAACCTTTTTGTTAGGTGTTAAACATCATTCTACTTCAAGAATCCACATAAATACAATGTCAGCAGAAGTACATTTATCAGAAGAAATCAACATTTAAAGATGTTAAAATATGTTGAAAATAGGCACAATACCGCTTCTCGCCTCTGTCAGAAGCTGGCGATCTCTAAAACTGTCATGTTAAAACTTGTGTCTCAAAATCTAAGTGTGGGGAAAGAAAAGACTTCCATCAAGTGCAATATAGGTTCCCACAACTTAAATTTCATGTTGAAAAAGACTAGAATTGAAGATAAGTTTGCTTATTTTAAAAATTGTAACTTTCATTTTAATAAGGAACAATGTCACATTTTACTGTAAGGTAACCTGATCCAGCTAAAACTTCAAAGAGGTTTTCCCCCACTGAGAATACACCACCCTTTGCCTTCCCACCAAAAGGAGAGGATATCTCATTTGAATGCTGATGAGAAGAGGCGGAGACTCGCTCTGCTGCTCTCGTAAAGAGACAATGGTTTTCTTGAACTGAAAGAAAATGCTAATTCGGGTGTGAACAGAAACCAACTGCCCAGGAAGACAAGCTCATGTGACTCTCTGGCCCAGCCAAGACCTTGGAGGCGGAGACAAACCATTTGTGGATTCAGAAAGCACAGAAACTGTATGTTTAAGAAAAAGACTTATAGAAAAGTGTACTGAACTGATAAAAATATGGAATTTAGAGGTTAATAAAATGAAAAGTTCTCTCACAGTTTAAAACTAATTTGGAATCTGTCCGACATTCAGAGACTGAACCATGAAAATGCTCGTATTCTAGCTATTGTGATTATGCTAGGAACATGAAAATTTACAGGGATATGCCCGGATGTTATGTGTATATGTGTAGAAAAATATGTTCAGATCTGAAAATGGGAAACCCACCAAAAGCACGAAAAACTGTCATTTGTGAACCAAAACTCGTAGGAGGATCAGACTTTGACAGAAACGTACTTTAGTGAGTCTGTAATGTAAATATGTATTATTAACAAGCTAGGGATATTGGAAATATGTTTCTTTTATGAAAAATAAGATATACTGTACAGAAACAAAGGGGAGGTTTTCTCCCTGAGCCATAAACATGACACATCATGACACACTGTTCCCTTCTCAAATTAGGGGAGAGGGAATTCTCTGACCTATCAGATCCTTAGAGGGTTGGGCATAGTATAATCAGCCTCCCCATCCCTTTGGAAAATGGATAAATAGGGACTGTTGAGGACCCAGAAACACAGACGCATTCACCCATCACTGATCTACCAGCGAAGCGCTCTGCAAGAAGAACCCAGATCCAGACTCCAGAACCCTGAAGCAGAGGCCCAACCCAAAAAGCTGAACCCTTCTCAGCGTGTCTTTAAAATCTTGCAACCGGATTTAACCCCTAAACTTCCACGGGACCTAACCTATTTAACAGCCTGGCTGTGCTGTTTTGGTTGCTTCTGGCTAAGAACCCTTGCTGGAACCCCGAGATCAAGATCAGTAGAGCAGATCTGTAACTCTGAACCTGTCAGATCCAGTCCAAGAGGCCGTGCAGACCAGAGTGCCTTGCTGAGAGCAGAACCAAGCACCTGAGACCTGTCTGGTGGCGAGTGAATTCCAGCCAAACCTGTGGCCAGATCTTTGACGGGCCCATTCCAAACCATAGTTGTGAGTATTAAGCGTAGAACTGTCCATATCCAACCTCTTAGTATTAAGTAATCCAATCCAACCCATTCCAGCAAATCCAAACTGCATTGTAGAATCTCTTGTGTCTATCCTGAATCCTTCTCTCATCCATGTAATCCTGTGATAATTATAGTGATAATCATCTGTGCGCTGATATTATTCTGAAGAAAGTCAAGTGTCCTGGCGGCCAAAAGTCGGAGCGGAGGCGCCGCTGCTCTGGTGGCTGGCTGTTGGGTATCTTGTATCTTCATAGCCCCTTATTATAAGCTCATCTTTGTTGGTAAATCTTCCAAAGCGCAATCTCATTTGTAAAATCTTGACCTTTTTGAGAAAAATCGACCTTTACTAAAACCTCTGTAACTTTTGAACCGTACATGCTAGGAATACAATTTAAATGTCATTTTGAAGATAACATTTATTTATAGTTTTGCTGTAATCGCGTTTTTTATGCGCTGAAACGTTTGCCGCAATTTCACATTTGGCTCAATTTCACCACGTGTAAAAATAGCTATTTCTTGCATTTGACCTCTGAACTTAATTTCTATCTGCCAATCATTAAACAATCATTGTAGTGTTTACCTGAACCTATCCAAAGCGGCTCTCACTAGTTCTGAATCCCATTTAGGAAATTAAAATCATTTTTAGCATTTTTCCCATTCATTTCAAACCACATTTAAAAGCATTATACCTGTTTCAAAATCATTCCTGTTCTCTCTAAGCTTGCTGGGGGGAATCGATATTGAAACTGCAATTGTTGATTGTTATTCCTGAAACCTGTGTGCCCTCATTCCATCTCTTCATATTGCATATTGGGGGGAGTGAGTAGTCTTAGGTGGGAAAGAGTGATTACATTGGGCCTCATTACGAGGTTGGAGGTAGCCATGGCTGCCTATAAACTTGTTCCGACTCCGCCCTGGTGAATGGAGCAATTACCGGTCCATTCCAAGGTTGGCGGGACCGGTAATTCCCTATTTACCAGGGCCATTCCCCATTCCCATTTGAGCCCCAATAGGGCTCAATGGGAATGGGGAAGGCGCTAATAACGGTACTGCAAATTGCGGTACCATTATTAGCTCCAGAATCCCTTTGCGGGTCCCTTCCTTAAAGCCTGGAAAAACCAGACGTTAAGACAGGAACCACAAAGGGAACTCATAGTAGGGCGGTAAGGGATTACCGGCACCGGTGCCCTTACCGGTGCTGGTAATCCTTTACCGCCCACCCCGTAATGAGGCCCATTGTCTTTGATTGAATTCATATTAAGTTTCATTTCTGTGTTGCATTAATTTCATCTCGTTGCATTTCATTGAACCCACACAAAGTTTTATTCTGTGCTACATTATTCTTCTTATCCTACTCCTAATTGATTAAAGAGATTGGGCCTCATCACGAGTTGGGCTGTAACGCCGGCGCTAATAGGGCGTTATCTGCCCTACCACCAAACCCACTGGCGCTATTAGCGCCGGATCACAGGTTTGGCGTATTTGGAAAACCCCATTCCCATTGAGCCCATTCGGGAATGCCCCACCAGCGGTATGAGTGTGAAATTTTGGCGGATTTCCTGCCAGCTAAGAGCTGGGGGGAAATCAGCCGAACCCATGATTTGGCGGTCCCTTAAATCCGGCGCTAATAGCGCTACTGCCGGATTTAAGGGTTACCGCCAAACACGTGATGAGGCCCATTGTTGATTATTGTAATATTACTCATTGCTGATCATTGTATAAATATTCATAATTGTGATATCCAGATATTGTTCATATTCATAAAAGTTTGAGGTATATATTGTGAAACTCTTCAAATAAATCTTTTAACTTTGCAAAACAAACCTACTTCTCGGTTCAGTGAGACCGGGAGTATTCAAAGAGAGGGGCGTGATATAAGGGTACATCATCCAGAAATAAAAGAAATATATAAATAAGGGTTTCAATTGGGCATCTCATGTTAGGCATTGACTTAGATTGAGTGCTGGGTTGAAACCACTTACAGATTGGGGGCACGTCGCAGAATTTCTGGATTAGATATACCACTTATGACAGCTTAACACAGTGTGCTAACTAATAGGATACATAAATACTGTTGGGCTACCACGCTATGTTACACTGTAAAAGCACCCCTCAAAAGGGAACGCTCTAAGGAAACGGTCTGTTTTGCAAAAATAAAATAAACTTCTGTAAGTCAGGAAGGAAATCAATATTTCCAGAACGGCGTCATTGGTAGACATCAATATGTCTAGAGAACACCTTTTGCATAAGTTATTTGTGAGAGGTGAATAGACAGAGCAGGACTAGAAGGTGTGGTTGCAGACAATCACACAACAGATCACTGCAACAGGGTTAGATATCTGGAAAGACCAGGGTCCCTTACATGTGGCCCTGAGTGAACTATATATGGCCCCTAAGGCCAAGGATGAGCAAAATAAGATTGCCAAGATAGCAGCATATCTACATTTATCTATTGGAGCCATACAGGATAAATATACTGAAGGCCAAGATCTGGCAAGTAGGCAACTGATGGCATTAGAAAAGGCCCAAATTGATCTGGACTCTTCTGAACAGAGGCTGCAGAGGAGCAAGGAGTCCGAAAATGAAAGCAGACAGTATTTAGTCAAAATAAAAGAGGACGTGGGTATCCTGCAACAGGAAAAGGCAGAACAGGATACCAGAATTCTGGCCTTCCAGAAGGAGTACCCAAAAAGTTTGGCTCCCTACTGCAGAGCCAGAAAAAGCTGGAGCAAGAGATCAACTTTAACAGGGCATGCACAGAGCAGGTAGCCACCCTAAAAATCCAACTAGACAGAGAGAAAGAGCAAAGCAATAAATTGATTTTGAAAGACCTGGGTACCCAGGCAGAGTTTGATGAAGAGCGTCAGAAAGCTGGCGCGCTTCAAAGACAGAGGGAATACCTGGTGGCACAGAGGCAGGCTCTTACTCAGGAAAGGGACACCTTAGGCCAGGAAGTCTTTCACTTAAAAGGGAAACTGGAAGAAAATCACCTAGCCCTCCAGGGACTGGGTGACCTCCAAAGAGAGCGGGAAAGATTGTTAGAACCAACCAGGAGGGTGGAAGATGCTCTGGCAAGGAAGGACCAGGCCAGTATGGACAGGACTCAGGAGGACTCAAAAACAACCCAGGAAGCACAGAGAGAAAATGAGGCTCTCTGTGAGAACAATGTCAGGCTCCACAGGCAGATAGCCATGCAAGAGAGACTGATAGAGACTAATAAGGCCTTGATTGAGGAACAGAAAGCTCGGGTTCTTGCATGGCAACAGGGAGCAGAGGCTGATAGAGATGAGGTTCGCTGGGAAAGGAAAACACCTGAGCATAACCTCAGGAACCCTAGTACCAGAGGCCTTCATCTCTCCCAGTCTCTGGACTCTGCCACCCCTATGTCCACTGGCGCACATGAGCCCAGGGCCACGGGGATGGCAGATTTCAATCCAATCAGAAGTATGGGGATCATAGACCAGCACCTCCCAGGAATGGATGGGCGGGCATCTGGGTTTGGGTTCCCAAGTACTGTAAGATTTAGTGGGGAACCCCATGAGAGTAGGCTCACTAGGGGCATCTTGAAAACCTGTGCCCAGCTATGACAGTGGGGGGGTACGCATCAAATCCTGGGAGCAAGGAGGAATCAGAAGACTCCTCTGTGCGCCCCAGGACACAGGAGAGTAGGTCCACACATTCTGCCAGCCATTCCCAGGCTCGCAGAATCCAGGAGAACCTAGAAGACCAGACAGGCACCTCTGGCAGCAGTACCTCTGAGTCAAAGGAGGATTGGACCAGGGTAATCCGAACCAAGAAGGCCAATAAGGCAAAAAGGGACTTGCTTAAGGACCCCTTAAAACAAATCAAGGCGATAAGGAGCGTCATCACACCTTCTCATAAGAACGCCAAATATTCTGTTTGTGAGTACTTAGAGCTCTTTGAGCAGATGATGGAAACTTTCCATTTGAAAGACAGCAGTAGCTGCATTCAGTATGTGAAATGGACCTTCTCACCAAAATACTCCAGTTTCTTTGCGGGGCTGGAGGACCAAAATCATTCTAGATGGTCCACATATAGGGCGGCCATCTTGAAGCATTTTTCTCTTCACAGAAATCCCCAAGAGGCTCGCAGGGCAGCCTACAACTTGCAATGTGGGGATGATCAGGCCCCACAAGAATGTGTGCAGGAATTGAAGCATGCCTTTGCGCAGACCACCAGAAGGGTACACTCAGACAGCAGAGAATTTGACAATACTTTTTTCCACGCTCTAACAAAGTACATCATGACCCAGCTAGTGAGAGATTTTCATGAGTAAATATCACTAGACTGGGTCATTGAACAGGCCACCCGAATCTATGAGGTGCATAAGCCCATAGAAAACAAGAATACTCAAAAAAGCCCCAAACCAACCAACACCCCTGCTGGGGCTAAGGTGGCAGAGGTGAATGTTGCCCTCATTTTAGACTTAAGAGATGGGGGGGCCTAAAAACCTGCCTGCACAGCAGAATAATCCCAAGTCCAAAAGGCCCTCAGGCCATTCACAAACAGGGAGCCAAGAAGGTAGTCCTACAAACGGGATCCCTCACTCCCCTGACTATGTAAGTCCCCGCTACAAGGGGAATAGACCCATCCTGGGTTATGTGTGGACTCCTCCAGCCCAAGGGGCAGATCCAACCAAACACCACCTAACCCAGGAAACTTCCCTCCTCACTTCCCCCAGGAGGGCAGGAATTCCACAAATCCTGGGCAGAACTTTTTCCCCAGGTAACCACAAAATGTCCAACCCCAGAACAATCCATCCTTCTTTCCCCACTTTCTTGAGCCCAGACAACCTAATCCGGGAGAGAGGAGGTCAAGGGTGGAGGGGTAACCAAATCTTCCTAACCCGGGGTATTACCAGAGAAGGGATAGCTATCCTTCACGGGATCAGCCCAGGGAAGAAATGAGAACCCCGTATCAGCCTAAGCGGGTCACATGCTGAGGGCTCAGCAGAACCCTCAGATGAACACAGCACAGAATACCTCAAACTCCGGACCTGGTGCTCCAGAACAATGATGGGGAAGCACCCCGACAACCCACCGGTTCCCAGGGAGGAGGCACAAGGGGAAGGGGGGTGTGAAGCCTTGGAGGAAGCTTCCTTCCCCACTTGTAAAATGCCCCTGGAAACCCAGTAACCGGAACCAAAATCTCCTGCCCCTGAAAGTCTGACACCTAAGAAGCAGAGAGGGGGTAGGAGAAACAAAGGACCCAAACAGACCCACTTTGGGGAGGAGGTACAGATCTTCCAATTTGAAGGAGAGGGATCCTCAGAGGATCCTGGGAAAAGGATCTTCTCCTTCAGAGATGGGGGAACCAAGGAAAAATGGGTCCCAAAGGATTCAAATCCAGACTTGGTAGATGTGGGTACTGAGCTAGCGCCGCCATCATCCAACCCCAGAACCAACAACCTGAAAATCCCCTGGTTCAAACCCATCCTGGTGACTGCCTCCAAAAGGGGGGGGGGCAGCCCAAAACCAGAACCAGGGGAACTCAAAACTTCTCCCATCTCTAGTTGCCATCTTTTTCTTTCAGATTCCCAAGACTCCCCACAGAACTATGCCCAAATCTCTTCTCTCTCAATGTCCAAAACTAGAAAATTAACTCACCAGTTGTCCAAAAATGTGCATTATCTGTGCCCCCTTGCGGAGAAGGAGGGAAGATATTATGCCCCGGTTCAAGTAAAGGGGCAGGGTACAATTTTGGAACTGGTGGACACTGGATCCCAAGCTACCCTTCTGTCCAAAAAGGCCTTTGATAAACTGAATGCAGGAAGGGGGGAGAAATACCAAATTCCTCTCACCCCTCTTCCTTGACAACTTCAGAACTTTGACGGGAAGGAAATTCCCGTCGAGGGGACTGCGGATTTGGACATTAAAATTGGGCGACACAAGGTGAAGAACCCGGTCATAGTTGTGACTCCAGAGGGCACCCCTTGTTTACTAGGGAATGACCTCCTGCGAAGGTTGTCACCCCTAATAGACTGTGTAAAGAAGGTCCTCTGGACTCATACTAGCCAACCAATAAAGTTAAAACAGAATGTCAACCATGTTAGCTTAAACGGCACATGGTTGAACAAAAATCTGACCAGGTAGAATTTCACTTCCAGAACAACCAAACTCCAGACGTGACAGTAATAGCAGTAGAACAACAAACTGGTGATGGCGGGTCCTCTCTATTTCTGAAAATCCACCTTCCTTCCAGTCTAAGGTGGCATTCCACACTGGACGGAAACACTCTGAAATTCTTTACCAATCCACAATCAGACATTCCCAATCCTATAGTCCAGAAAGATGAGAAATCAGAGCCTGGCTGATATTCAGCAAATTGGAGACCAGTTGTTCATCCCTGATCATTTAAATGAAGGGAAGGAGCCTGTGTGTGTGAACAACGGTAAGAGCTTCATCAGCGAAGCTATGTTCTGCCAACTCGCAAAAGATCCAGCCATTCCCACATTTAGACTGATAGACAAATGGGAAATGGATCTGGAAACACCCAATTCCAAACATCTCCTGCCAAGCAGGTGTATGCTCAAAATCTCTATAGGCAACAAGAGCATAGTCCATAATTGTTGGGTCGTGCAAGACTTCACTGCTGCCTTTCACTTAGGCAGTGACATTCTCAATCGCTTTGCCATTAGTTTGGACCTAATAAGCTTCAAAGCTTGGTCCCAATTAGCGGATAATCCCATGGGCTTTGATGATCTAGAGAAAGCATTTAGGTCAGCTCAACTGCTGCCTTATGCAGTTGAAATTCAGATTGGAGAGGAAGTCACCATCCTAGAAAGGACCTGACAATTCTCCCTGGAAGTGAAAGTTAAAAGAGGACAAAAATTGAAAAACCCTGATGCCTATATTCATCTAAATGCTTCTCTCCAACAGCAGGGGTTGGGGGTAAACCCAACACCACTAGTCAACATAGAACATGACACCATTCCAATAGAGGTGGATAACATCGACTTAAAGAGTATCACTCTAGCCGCAGGCACCATTATTGGAATGGCGGTTGATGACCGACATTTTTCCATAAATTTAGGCAATGAACTGTTAGAACCAATCCCCAAGGACTGTTTTGACAGTGATAATGATGACAACACAACGACAGACAGGATCTTTACCCGGCATGGGGGGAACTTCCTGGTGTATACTTCCTGCCCTTATGGTAAGGAGGATGTGACCTGTGACTTCAGGAGGGATGAGGTGATTGTCCAAGTCCGCGAGGACTGCCTTCCCCACCTGAAGACACTAGTCCCACTCAGCACGTTGACCAGGGAATTTTCCACCCAGCTGGAGGAGGCCGCTGAGATAGCGAAACCAGAAGTCTTTCCAGGCTTCAGGCAAATGGTTGAAGAGAGAGTCAACCTACCTGATGCCTGTGAGACTCTGGAGCAGAAGCAAAAGTTGAAACAAGTTTTCTTGGATTTTCAAGATCTCTTTGCGGTGGACTCATATGACTGTGGTCGCACCGACATCCACACAACAACAATTCCCACAGACTCTGGCATGACTCCAGTGTTTGTGAAGCAATATCGCTTGCTTCTTGCATCAATGGAGTCCCTTACTGAAATAATTAAGAACCTTGAGTCCCGTGGAATAATACGTCCAGTCCACAGCACTTTCAATAATCCGGTGCTGGGGATATTGAAGCCAAATGGCCAGTGGAGACTCTGCGCTGACCTTAGGGAGCTCAACAAATGGGACCATACTTCCCAATGGCCTCTTCCCTACATTGACCAAGGGCTGGCCCAGATCCAGGGGTCACAGGTATTCACTGCAATAGATCTGACCAATGGATACTGGACTGTACCTGTCAGTAGGGAGGACCAATACAAGCTGGCCTTTATCTTTAGGGGGCAGCAGTACACATGGACCCGGACTCCCTTCGGATACATCAACTCCGGCAATGAGTTCAACATTTTTCTACATAAGGCCATGCCCGACCTGGGTGAAAGGGGTAACCTGGTTTATGTAGATGATGTACTCATTAAAAGCTCAACTGTCGAGGAACACATAGTGGAGATAGTTTTAGTTTAGTTTAGTTTATTACTTATATTGTGCACCAAACCCACAGGTAGTCGGGCGCATCGCATAAGATTACTCACAGTTTAGTTGTACATAAAAAGATATTGCAGTAACAAGGTTGTTGTTTGCAGTCAAAGAGCATAATAATAGTTGACATTTTTACAATTTTTTACAATTTTCATAATAATAGCGTAGAGAATATATATACATTATATACATAATGAATTAATGCAAAGTCTTTGTAAATGGCATACCGGTTGAGGTCCGAAGTAGAGGAGGGTGAGATCTGGGTGAAGAGGGCAAACGCCAGAGTCGCGCTTAGCCATCAGAATCTTTGAAAATTTTTATAAGGGTGTGGCGAAATTTTATGTAAGATGGTTCTAGTCTGAGTGAGGTAGGGAGTGAGTTCCATAGTTGGGTAGCCTTGACCTGGAAGCTGTTACCTCCCACTCTGGCCAGTTTGAATCTGGGGGTGAGGAGACAATTAGTCTTTGAATGTCTGGTTAGTCTTGTCTCGCGTTTAGTAATGATTCTGTCCAAGAGATAGCGAGGGGCTACTTTGTTTACACATTTATGAGTGAGGGAGGCAACTTTGAGTTTTATTTTGTCAATCGTAGACAGCCAGTTGTGAGCTCTTCTGGTGTCGGAAATATGGTCCCTCCTAGCAATTCCAAGCGCAGGTCTGAGGGCGTTGTTTTGCAGGAGTTGGATTTTCTTAGTGGTTTGTTTGCTCGCCCCAATGTACATGGCATTACAGTAATCGAGTCTTGATAATATGAGAGCTCTAGCAAGGGTGATACAGCTGGCATTGGAGAGGAAGGTTCTTCCAGCTCTGATTAATTTACAGGTATAGGCTGTGGCCGAGGACAGCGAGTTTACCTGTTTGTTAAACGTTAAGGCAGAATCCAAGTAAAATCCTAATGTTTTTACTTCCTTGGCAGTTGTAATAATGTTGTTGTCGACGCTAAAGGCAGAATAATTTGGGCTTAGTTTCTTTAGTGATAGTTGTGTACCCAGGATGATGATCTCTGTCTTGTCATCATTCAGGCATAGTCCATGGGAGGCCATCCATGCCTGGATGATGAGGTAAACCTTATTTACCAAGGCCAAATCCTTTTCATAATCACCGGTAATTGGTAGGAGGATCTGAGTATCATCTGCATAGTTAGTGTAGGTGATACCCAGATGATCCAGATCATTGAAAAGGGGCTTAGTGAAGATGTTATATAAGGTAGGCGAGACACATGAACACTGTGGAACACCGCACATGATGGGGATAGGGTCAGCAGAAGCATTAGGAGAGAAAACTCTCATGGTACGATCACTGAGGAAGGATTGTATCCAAGCAATGGCTTCAGGGGAGAAGTGTGCTGCTGAGTCCAAGTGGCTGCACAAGACCTGGTGATCGACCAGGTCGAATGCAGCCGATAGGTCCAGGAGCAAGAGGAGAGCTAAGTCGCCCCTGTCCCTGAGGTCGTCAATCTGGGCCTTCAAATCAATTAACGCAGTTTCAGTCCCGTGTTGGGGCCGGAAGCCTGATTGTCTGGATCCCAGTAGATGATTGGATTCCAGATATTTTTGAATTTGTAGATAGGCTATTTTGTCTATGATTTTCAGGAGGAATGGTACCGTAGTAATAGGTCGGTAGTTTGTGGGAATTAGGGGGTCTATAGTTTGTTTCTTTAGTAAGGGGAGCACCCAAGATTCCTTGAGGTTGGTGGGGATGCGGTTGGTCCTAAATGAAACATCGATCAATTTAGTAATAAAAGGTGACAGTTCTCTGGCTGCATCCTTGATGAGTTGGGCCGGGCACTGATCACCATGGCAGTTAGAGGGTTTGAGTGAGAGTATTGTCTTTTCTGTTTCGAGAATGGTAACTTTTGAAAATTTGAATTGTGTTAGTGTGTCAGAGATGATGGGAGGGGATATAATAGTATTGTTGGGCAGGTTGGTTGATAATAAGGCTTTTTATTCTTAATTTTTGTTTGGAGGGTGGCAACTTTACCTGTCAGTGCTTGCTGGATATTTGAGCACCAAGGTTTGTCCTTGACACAATTGTCAGGTACGGGGATGGGTGCTTCAAGTTCTTTGAGGATAACAAAGAGTACCTTAGTACTGGAGTTAGCTTGGGCTATTCTTGAATTGTAGGATTCACGTTTGGCTAGGAGAAGTTCTTTTTTGTAGTGGGCAGAGATAGCGCGCAGATTTGTTTTATTTTCTTCAGATGAGTGGGATATCCATAGTGATTGGCATGATCTTTTTTTAGTGCGTAATGTTTTTAGATGGGGTGTGTACCAAGAGTTGAGGTGCGCCTTGGGTTTGCTTTTCCTAAGTTTAAGTGGCGCAATTGTATCCAGCGAGGTGGTCACAGTATTGTTGAATACTTTGATAAAGGCCTCTGGTCCCAAGTTTTCTGGGAGGGCATTAAGGGTGGGTAAGATCAGGGGGAGTAGTTTATCGCAAGTGATGCTTTTTTTGTTGTGAGTAGAAACTGGGGGAGCTAGAGGCATGGGCGGGGCACTAGTTTCCTCAGTGTTGAGGGTGAAGGATATGAGATGGTGGTCTGACCATAACACAGGTGAATTGGAGGAGATGGTCGCATTACAGTTGTGGTCCGCTATCCAATCCAGAGTTCTACCTTTTGATTGTGTAGGGTCTAATACTTTTTGGGTGAGACCTTGTTCTGTGAGGATATTGGCCACAGAAGATGCATGTGCGTCATTAGGGTCATTATATCCTAAGTTAAAGTCTCCTAATAGAATTACTTGGGAAGAATTTTTTAAGTTGTTTGCTATGATATTGGATAGGTCATCTTCAAAGGTCCCAGTGGAATTTGGTGGTCTATATATTAGGTGGATTGTAAGGGTTTGGGTGCAATTTAGGTTCAGTTTAGCTGATAGGTTCTCGCAGGAATTGGTATCCAGGTGTGGTAAAAGTCTGATTGGTAGGTTATCTTTTACAATGAGTGCAATTCCTCCACCTCGTGCCTCTGTTCTGTCTGATCTGAGGATGGTGTAGCCTTTGGGGATAGCTAGTGATAGTACTGGTCCTGCAGCGGCGTGCAGCCAGGATTCAGTGACTGCTAATAGGTCTAGTTGTTCTAACTGTCTAATCTCCGATATCTCAATGGCGTGTGCTATCAGGGATTTGGCATTTATTAGGGCTCCTTTAAGAGTATGGCCAGGTAGGCCGGCTGGTGATGCGGTCTGTGTTTGTGGTTGGTTACCTTTAGCTTTACTAATATTAGGTGAAGTGTGGGATCTGTTGTTGCTAGGTGCTAGTGTTCTGGCAGACGGTTCATACAATTTAGGCAGTCTTGCCCGGAGTCTGCTGTTTCTAACAGGGGTCATGCATGGTAGTGATAACAGTAATTCTTGCATGGTTAGTTTAGAAAGCCTTTCTACATTAATCCCAAGTGGGTGTGATGCTAGTATGATGTTGGGATAGTGATAATTAACCAGTGTATTTATTAGCATAGTGGTGGCTAGGACAAGAGTAATGCAGGGCAATAGTCTCCTGATAGTGTACATTTTAGGGGTGCTAGGTATAATGGCAATACAAGGCCCTGTGGCAGTATCTAGGTTGGAATCAACACTTCTAGACCCAGATACAATAGTCTAGGGAGACACTTAGTAGTACAGTGCCCTATGGCAATATCTAGGTTTAAGTCAACATTTCTAGGTCAGAATACAATGATCTAGGGAGACACTAGCAGTACAATGCCCTATGGCAGTATCTATGTTAGTGTTATCACTTCTCTACCAGAATACAGAGGGGGGCACTGAACTAATAGTAACGTGATAGCGTCTAAAAGAGCACGCCTAGTTTAGGGTACAGTAGCATTCAGTCGCACATAACAATACAGTAGCCACAGGCTGGGTGCAGTAGAGATGCACCAAAAGCACTGGAATTTGTGCAACACTTTGACAATGCAGTGCCTTGTAACAGCTTAAATCAACATTTCTAAACCACGGTGCCGTGAGGTTGAAGTGGCGCTCTTGAGGGGAGGGCTAGTAGGACAACAATCTCATTTGAATCATATAGTGACGCATCAGGTAATCCTGGCAATCCTATTCAGGTAGAGTGCATATATAAGGTAGTGGAACACCTAGATTGATCTTTCAGAGCATGCATAGAGGTACAAGTATATTGTGATGCAGTACCTAGTATTAGAAGATCATATGCAAACATATATGCTGCAACAAAGTACGAATATTAAGTTCATCCATGTATTACAGTAGTATTAGGGACACAGAGGCAAGTAAATTGCAGCTAGCGCCTGCTTTTGTCAGCAGATAAAGTAGCATGCCGTCTTGTGTGGGGGAGTTAGTAATAATATAAAAGTCATGGCCAGCTTGCATTAGCTAGGGTAACGGAGATAGGTTCGGGTGATTGGGCGCGGGGCTTAAGTTATGCAGTTGCGCAAGAGTACTTACAGTGGTTTGCATGAGTCACTTGGTGCGTTGTCCGCTGTGGGCAAGTTGCACGGGAGCGTGGTGGCGAAAGTCAGCCAGTAGTGAGCCATTTAGCCGAGGCAGTGGCAGCTGGGGGTGGCAGTTCGTAGAGGTAACATGGGTGGCCGCGCTGCGCTCACATGCGCGAACAGGCAGCAAACAGGTGCTGGCCTTGCAATCGAGGGCCTTGAATGAGGTGGGCCGGCTTCGCCTGCCGGCGCCCAATCGGAGGCAGAAAAATAAACGACAGCCAATCCGGGGGTAGCAGAGGCTGTACTGAGCCAAGGTTAGGCTCTGGTGGAAGGGAACAAAGGGCGGGCAGCCATCTTGGAGTATAATGGTACCTCGTGTACCTTAATGGAGAAGTATGTGGATAAGTGCTGGAAACAGCACAGGCAGCCGAAATTGCAGTAGGTTGCCTCTTCTGAGTTCCACACTTGGCGCTGCTATAATTGTTGGAGCTTCGTTGCTCGTATGCTGGAATCTGCAAAAGAGTATGCAGCCGGCATAATCTGAGGGAGTCGGGCGGCGGTGATCATCTAGGCTGGTGTAGGGTGCCCATATCTCCTGCGGGGGCACGTCCTGGTGGAGGATCTCCTGCTCCTTGCCTGGAGTCGATGTAATGGGACACAGGCAGCAAACAGGTGCTGGGCTTGCAATCGAGGGCCTTGAATGAGGTGGACCGGCTTCGCCTGCCGGCACCCAATCGGAGGCAGAAAAACAAACGACAGCCAATCTGGGGGTGGCAGAGGCTGTACTGAGCCACGGTTAGGCTCTGGTGGAAGGGAACAAAGGGCGGGCGGCCATCTTGGAGTATAATGGTACCTCGTGTACCTTAATGGAGAAGTATGTGGATAAGTGCTGGAAACAGCACAGGCAGCCGAAATTGCAGTAGGTTGCCTCTTCTTAGTTCCACACTTGGCGCTGCTATAATTGTTGGAGCTTCGTTGCTCGTATGCTGGAATCTGCAAAAGAGTATGCAGCCGGCATAATCTGAGGGAGTCGGGCGGCGGTGATCATCTAGGCTGGTGTAGGGTGCCCATATCTCCTGCGGGGACACATCCTGGTGGAGGAGCTCCTGCTCCTTGCCTGGAGTCGATGTAATGAGTCGATCTGTTATGTTCTGATGCAGCTGAGGTCCGTCGGAGCAAAACTTTCCTTTCTAAAGGCACAGGGGTGTAGAACCCGTATTAATTTCTTGGGGCATGAGATTACTACTCAGGGTCTCTGTCCCCAGGAAAAGAAAGTGGAAGCACTCTAGAAATTGAAAGACCCCACAACTCTGTGAGAACTAAGGAGCCTTCTTGGACAGGCTAATTACAGTAGAAAGTTCATTGAGGACTATGCAGCAATCACAAGACCCCTGATTCATCTCTTGAAGGGGGGAGTCAAGTGGGAGTGGGGTCCGGAACAAGCCGAGACAGTATGACAACTCAAAAGAAGCCTCCCACAAGCGCCTTGCCTAGCTTAACCTGTCAAAAACGAGATCTTCTTGGAGACAAGGTTCTCTAATACATGCTTCACTGCAGTATTATACCAAAAGCATGACAAGGTCAATAAAGTAATCTCCTATGCAAGTAAAACTTTATCCTCTGTGGAGGAAAAATTCAACGACTGTGAGAAGGCACTCCTGGCAATGGTGTGGGCATTGAAGAATTACCGTCCGTTTATCCAGGGGGGACACATCATAGTGGAGACTACACACCAGCCTCTGCAATATCTCCAAAGTGACAGAATCCGGCCCGGAAATGTGAGTAATTCCCGAATTACTTCCTGGATTCTGTCAATGCAAGGCTTTTGTGTGGAGGTCAGATATGGCCAAAACAAGAAGAGTCCCCTCGCGCAAGGTCTGGCTGACTTGGATGATTGTGCCAGAGAAAACTGTCTCGAGGACGAAAGTCTAAAAATCAAGGACAACATGGAGGCATACCTCAATTCCCCACACAAAGTTTTTGAAGAAGACAAGTGTGAGGGAATGCCCGCTGTCCATATGGATGGATGCTCTTACCATGTTGACAACAACAGAGAAAAAGAAAGTGTGGGGGGCGTAGGGTATGCATGGGTGAATGAGACCCCAGAACCCTCCGCTGGGTACAAGATTGGTCCCCAAAATAGTCAAGTGGCAGAGTTGATGGCTGTGCATCAAGCCATCCTCACTGCTGTCCAACATCAACTCCACAAACTGGTCATAATCACAGATTTGGATTATGTACGTAATGGGTTCGTGGAGCACCTGGATAACTGGAAACCCAGAGGCATGTTATGTGCTAATAACAAACCCTTGAAACATGGGAAATTAATTCAAAACATTGATGATCTGGTCACCTCGAATGGGATGACCATCTACTGGAAAAAGATTAAGGGTCATTCCAAAGTAGAGGGACCAGACAAAACTGGAAATGACTTAGCTGATCAGTTGGCCAAAACCGGAGCCATCCAAGGGGATCTACTAGAGATTGAGTCCCTGTTGGGGGAGATCCAGGTCACTGATATCATTAGATCCCAGACAAATGATCACAATGAACTCTCAACTGCACAATGGAGTAAGGAAAACCCAGATGCTGATTTGATTATGGCTCAGAAAGGGGATCCAATAATTGGTAAGTTTTATCAACACATTGAGGACCCTGAGAACTTTCCCCTGACAGATACCTATTACATTGGGAAAGAGGACCTCAGAGTGTTGATGAAATGTCCAAAAATGTTCCAAATCCAAAATGGTTTGTTGGTGAGGAGATCCCTAGCTGGCCATGATCAGTGGGTGGTCCCTACCTCATTGTGAAGCCTGATGTTGAGTCACACACATGATGCGGCCACAGCCGGTCATAGGGGGTTTCATACAACACTTGAAATCTTAAGAGAGGTTGCATACTGGCCACACATGGGGCAGGACCTCGACCAATACTTGAAGGGGTGTCTTGTGTGTGCACAATTTCCGCCAACATCCCTCACACACCATGCGCCTCTCCAAGAGAGGGGGGTGACAGTGCCATGGTTAGATTTCCAAGTCGATTTTATTGGGCCCGTGATTCGCTCCTCTAGAGGGAACAAGTACATGTTGACCGTGACATGCTTGTTTACTAAATGGGTGGAATGCCTCCCGGCCCCAAACTGCAAGGCAGAAACAGCAGCTGCTCTGATGATCAACCAAATTTTTTCACGTTATAGACTACCCCAAAGGATCGAGTCAGACAGAGGTAGCCATTTCACCAGCGAAGTAATGACAAAGATGTGGGAGATACTTGGGGTCAAAAGGAAGCTACATATTGCTTACCGGCTAGCCCCTTGTGGTGCAGTAGAGAGATATAATAGAACAGTTGTGAGTATATTGAAAAAAATTGTGGCAGATTCGGGGCCAAGTTGGGATATTCAATTACCTCTAGTCCTAATGGCCATCAGATCTACCCCTTCATCTGCAACTAAAATGTCACTGTTTGAGCTGATGACTGGGCGCAGGATGGTGCTTCCACAGCATCTGCTCTACAGAACCCAAGAGCAGACATTGATCAATGCCTCGACAACTCATGAACATGCTGAAAATCTAAGAAAACACCTTCAACATGCTTTTGTCTATGCTCAGCGAAATCTAGAGAGATCGGCAGACAGCATGAAGACCCACTATGACTTAAAGACTACCAGAAAAGAATACAATGTAGGAGACTGGGTCTACTTATACAATTTCCAAAGGAACCAGGCCAAACAGCGCACATTTTTGCCTACCTGGAGGGGTCCTTTTGAAATTGTAGACAAAATCTCACCAGCCGCCTACAAAATCTGCATCCCCAAAGGCAGTTTGGCAGAGGGGGAAGATAAGTGAGTCCATATTAATCAACTAAAGTGCTGCCAACATAGGCATACTCTGCAGCAACTGGAGGAGTCTTCTGGAACCCCAGAGGGGGCCACTCCAGCTCCATAAAACTCTAACTCTAAAATACTCCATATATAGTCCATGATTACTATCTAAAAATGTGTCCTGATTTATCAAAATGTATGTGTCCACCCCACTACATTAATAGTGGTTGTGAAATGTCTACAAATATGTTTTGATTTGTCATCATAGTTGATTGGAAACCATGGAGACTAATAAAGGAGGACTACCCGGGAACCGGGAGGAAAGATCTGAGCGTCCTGGAGTATCGCTCAATACTCACATCAGGACTGGCGAGGAGAACTGATCGATCCACCCCTGATGGAGGAAAAGATGATGAACTTTGCCATTTGTGGAACCAGAAGAGCTGAGACTGACATCCCAGTCTTGCGAATTCCCATTGATGGTCGATCAATGCCAAATCTCAAGAGGGGGGCTTGTGGGATGTTTTTCCCACTAGTCCAGGCCCTGTAACATTCCTGTGCATTGCTTGCAGCAGAAACATCAGAAATGGCCACTAGAGACCATTCTGCTCGCTAAAAATCACCCAGAAGTGCGCAGGGAAAATCTGAAAAATAGGCCGCCATCCACTTTTGCCCATGTCAGTGGTAACACAGGAGACCACTGACAAAACCCATAATTTGGCTACCCACAGAGCAAAATGACTGAAAAAGAAAAAAGAGCTGTGTGAAAATCCAATTTTCTTGGTTGTCAAATTTGCAAAAATCATGGCTCACAAACCACCCAAAAGAGCCAATGCACATAAATATAATGTCAGCAGAAGTATATTCTATCAGAACAAAATCCCTCTTTGAGATGCTTGCTGGAAAGAAATATGTCAAAAATGGGTGCAATACCGTTACTCGCCTCTGTCAGACACTGGCGATCTCTAATTCTGACGTGTCTCAAAAGCTAAATATGCCAAAGAAGAGACTTCCATCAAATGCAATATAAGGTGCCACACATTGATTTTCATGTTGAAAAAGACTGGAATTGAAGATATGTTTGCTTATTTTAAATTTGTAACTGTAATTTTTCACAAGGAATAATGTTACAATTGACCATAAGGTAAGCTGATTCAGCTAAAATCCAAGAGGTTTCCCACACTGAGCTTTAAACATATTCCACACCTTCTCCCTAAACAAAGGAATCTTCTCCCATGCGCTCTGCTGAGTATCTGACAGGCAAGTGTGAAAGGAAATGGGAGGGGCAGCCTGGCATGTTGCTCCGAGGGAAGACAAAGGCCTCCCTTGAGCTGAATGAAAATTCTAATTTGGGTGTGACTGAAACCAACAACCCTGGCAGGAACACGCTCACGTGTCTCTCTGGCTCAGCCCAGCCTTGGCAGCCGACCAGATTGAACATGTGGATTTGAAAATGAAGAAACTGTATGTTTAAGAAAAAGACTTATAGAAAATTGTGCTGAACTGATAAAAATAGGGAATTTCTAGGTTATTAAAATTAAACATTCGCTCACAGTTTAAAACTAATCTGGAATCTGTGCGTTGTTCTGAGACTGAACCACAAACATTTTAATATTGTAGCTATTGTGATTATGCTATGAAGATGAAAGTGTACAGATATATGCCCTTATGGTATGTGCATGTATGTGTAAAAAATTGTACAGATCCGAAAATGTGTAACCAACCAAAAGTCCGAAAAATTGTCATTTGTGAACCAAAACTCGTAGGAAGATAAGACTTTGACAGAAACGTACCTGAATTAATCTGTAATGTGTGTATGTATGTAATATTAATAAGTTGTGGATATTGGAAATATGTTTTATATGAAAAAGATATTTGCTGTACAGAAACAAAGGGGAGGGTTTTCTCGCTGGCCATAAAACATGACACATCATGACACACTCTTCCCTTCTCAAATCAAGGGACAGGGAATTCCCTGACCTATCAGACCCTTAGAGGGTTGGGAATTGAATAATCAGCCTCCCCACCCCTTTGGAAGATGTATAAATAGGAACTGTTGAGGACCCAGAAACACACACATTCACTCATCAACTAATCCACTGGCGAAGCACCCTGCAGGAAGATCCGACTCCACAACCTAGATCCAGACTCCAGAACCAAAATCCAGACTCCAGAACTCTGAAGCAGAAATGCCAATCCTAAAAGCTGAACCCTTTTCAGCTCCCCTTTAGAATCTTTTGCAATCTGATTCTAACCCCAAACTTTCAAGGGGCACCACAAAATCCAACAGCCTGGCTGAGCTGTTTTGCTGCTTCTGGCCAAGAACCCGTGCTAGAACCCAGAGATCCACAACGGTAGAGCAGTGCTGTAACCCAGAACCTGTCAGATCCAGTTCACGAGGCTGTGCAGACCAGAGGGCCTTGCTGAGAGCAGAATCAAGCGCCTGAGACCTGTCCGGTGGCGAGCGAATCCCAGCCAAACCCTTGACCAGATCTTTGACAGGCCCATTCCAATTCAAAGCCATAGTAGTGAATATTTAGTATAGAATTCTCCATAGTCATCTCTTAGATTAAAGTAATCCTATTCAATCCATTTCAACTGATCCAGAACTGCATTATAGAATCTTGTGTCCATCCTGAATCCTTCTCATTATATAGTCTTGTGATAACTGTAGTGATAACTCATCCTTGCACTAAATATATTTTCTGAAGAAAGTCAAGTGCCCTGGCAGACAAAAGTCAGAGCGGAGGCGCCGCTGCTCTGGTGGCTGGCTGTTGGATATCTTGCATCTTCATAGCCCCTTAGTATAAGCCCATTCTTGTTTGTAAATCTTCAAAAGCACAATCCCATTTGTAAAATCTTGACCCTTTTTGAGAAAAATCGACCTTCACTCAAACCTCTGTAACCTTTGAACCATACGTCCTAGAAACAAAATGTAAATGTCATTTTGAAGCTAACATCCTCAGCTTTCAACTTCGCTTTCCATCTGCTAACCAGTCTACAATCATTGCTAGTGTTGACCTGAACCAATCCAAAGCAACTCTCACTAGTTCTGAGTCCCAGTTAGCGAATTAAAATCATTTTTAGCATTTTCCCATTCATTCAAACCACATTTAAAAGCAATTGACCTGTTGAAATCATTACTGTTCTCTCTAAGCTTGCTGGGGGAATCGGGATTGAAATTGCAATTGTTGATTGTTATTCCTGATACCTGTGTGCCCTCATTCCATCTCTTCATATTGTATATGGGGGCGGAGAGGGGTAATAACAGGGAAAACGAGTATTTATATTGTCTTTGATTGAAGTCATATCAAGTTTTATTTCTGTATTGCATTCCTTTCTATCATTGCAATTTCTTGAACCCATACAAAGTATTATCTGCTACATTATTCGTCCTATTCCTACTCCTAATTGATTAAAGAGATTGTTGATATTGTAATATTACCATTGCTGATCATTGTTCATATTCATAAGTGTGATATTCAGATATTGTTCCTATTCATAAAAGTTCGATGTATATATGTTGAAACTCATCAAATAAATCTTTTAATTTGCAAAACAAACCTTCTTCTTGGTTCAGTGAGACCGGGGGGATTCAAAGAGAGGGGCGTTATATAAGGGTACATTGTCCAGAAATAAAAGAACTTTTGACATAAAAATAAATAAATAAGGGTTTCAATTGGGCATCCCATACTAGGCATTAACTTAGGTGGAGTGCTGGGTTGAAGCCACTTACAGATTGGGGGCTCGTAGTGGGATTTCTGGATTAGCTCTACCACTTGGACAGCTTAATACAGTGTGTTAACCTACAGGATACATAGATCCTGTTGGGCTACCACGCCATGTTGCACTGTAAAAGCACCCCTCAAAAGGGAACTCTCTAAGGAAACGGTCTGTTTTGCAAAAATAAAATAAACTTCTGTAAGTCAGGAAGGAAATTAATATTTCCAAAATGGCGACATTGGTAGACATCAAGATGGCTAGCGAACATCTTTTACATCAGTTATTTGTGAGAGGTGAATGGACTGAACAGGACCAGAATGTGTGGTTGCAGGCAATTACACAACAAATCACTGCAACAGGGTTAGATAGCTGGAGAGATCAGGATCCTTTACATGTGGCCCTGAGTGAACTATATATGGCCCCTGAGGCCAAGGATGAGCAAAATAAGATTGCCAAGTTAGCTGCACATCTATATTTATCTATGGGAGCCATACAGGACAAATATGCTGAAGGCCAAGATCTGGCAAGTAGGCAACTGATGGCATTAGAAAAGGCCTCATCTGATCTGGACTCTTCTGAGCAGAGGCTGCAGAGGAGCCAGGAGTCAGAAAATGAAAATAGGCAGTATATAGTTAAAATAAAAGAGGATATGGGTATCCTGCAACAGGAAAAGGCAGAACAAGAAACCAGAATTCTAGCCTTGCAGAAGGAGTACCAAGAAGGTTTGGACTCCCTACTGCAGAGCCAGAAAAAGCTGGAGAAACAACTGGATTTCAACAGGGCATGCACATAGCAGATAGTCACCCTACAAAGCCACCTAGATAGACAGAAGGCAGAGAGCAACAAATTAATTCTGAAAGATCTGGACACCCAGGCAGAGTTTGAGAAAGAGAGCCAGAAAGCTGGTGCCCTTCAAAGACAGAGGGACGACCTGGCGGCACCAAGGCCAGCTCTTGCTCAGGAAAGGGACACCTTAGGCCAGGAAGTCTGTCACTTAAAAGGGAAACTGGAAGAAAATCGCCTGGCCCTCCAGGGACTGGGTGACCTCCAAAAAGAGCATGATAGATTGTTAGAGCACACCAGGAGGGTGGACGATGCTCTGGCAAGGAAGGAGCAGGGCAGTATGGACAGGACTCAGGAGGTAACCCTCCTGCAGCAAAGACTGGCCCAGTACTCAAAGACAAACCAGGAAGCACAGAGAGAAAATGAGGGTCTCTGTCAGAACAATGATAAGCTCCACAGGCAGGTAGCTATGCAAGAGAGACTGATAGAGACTAGTAAGGCCTTGATTGAAGAACAGAAAGCTCAGGTTCTTGCATGGCAACAGGGAGCATGGGCTGATAGAGATGAGGTTCGCTGGGAAAGGGAAACACCTGAGCATAACCTCAGGAACTCTAGTACCAGAGGCCTTCATCTTTCCCAGTCCCTGGACTCTGCCACCCCCATGTCCAATGGCGCACATGAGCCCAGGGCCACGGGGATGGCAGATTACTATCCAGTCAGAAGTATGGGGCTCATAGACCAGCACCTGCCAGGAATGGATGGGCGGGCATCTGGGTATGGGTACCCAAGCACTGTGAAATGTAGTGGGGAAATCTAGGAGAGTAGGCCCACTAAGGGCATCCTGAAAACCTCTGCCCAACTAGGACAGTGGGGGGGGGTACCCATCAAATCCTGGGAGCAAGAAGGAATCAGAAGACTCCTCTGAGCACCCCAGGACACATGAGTCTAGGTCCCCACATTCTGCCAGCCATTTCCAGGCTTGCAGAATCCGGGAGAACCTAGAAGACCAGACGGGCACCTCTGGGAGCAGTACCTCTGAGTCAGAGGATGATTGGACCAGGGTTACCCGAACCAAGAAGGCCAATAAGGCAAAAAAGGGCCTTGCTTAAGGACCCCTTAAAACAAATCAAGGCAATAAGCAGCATCATCACGCCTTATCATAAGAACGCTAAGTATTCTGTTTGGGAGCACTTAGAGCTCTTTCAGCAGATGATGGAAACTTTCCATTTGAAAGACAGCAGTAGCTGCATTCAGTATGTGAAATGGACCTTCTCAACAGAATACTCCAGTTTCTTTGCGGGGCTGGAGGACAAAAATCATTCTAGATGGTCCACCTATACGGCGCAAGGCAGCCTACAACTTGCAATGTTGGGATGATCAGGGCCCACAAGAATTTGTACAGGAATTAAAGCGTGCCTTTGCGCAGACCACCAAAAGGGTGTGCACGGACAGCAGAGAATTTGTCAATACTTTTTTCCATGCTCTACCAAAGTACATCATGACACAGCTAGTGAGAGATTTTCATGAGAAAAGATCACTAGACTGGGTCATTGAACAGGCCACCTGAATCTATGAAGTACAAAAGCCCATAGAAAACAAGAATGCTCAAAAAAGCCCCAAACCAACCAACACCCCTGCTGCTGTTAAGGTGGCAGAGGTAAAGGTTGCCCCATTTTGGATTTGGAGATGCGGGGGCCTAAAAACCTGCATGCACAGCAGAATAATCCCAAGCCCAGAAGGCCCTCGGACCAGTCACAGACAGGGAGCCAAGGAGGTAGTCCCACAAATGGGATCCCTCACTCCCCTGACTATATTAGCCCCCGCTACAAGGGGAACCAACCCATCCTGGGTTATGTGTGGACTGCTCCAGCCCAAGGGGGGGAATCCAACCAAGCACTTAACCCATGGAACTTCTCACCTCACTTACCCCAGGAGGGCAGAAATTCCCCAAATCCTGGGCAGAACATTTTCCCCAGGTACCCACAGAACTTCCAACCCCAGAACAATCCATCCTTCTTTCCCCACTTTCCTGAGCCCAGACAACCTAATCTGGGCGAGGGGAGGCCAAGCGTGGGGGGGTACCCAAATCTTCCCAACCCGTGGTATTACCAGAGAAGGGATAGCTACCCTTCCCGGGATCAGCCCAGGGGAGAAATGAGAACCCTGTATCAGCCTGAGCGGTTTTCACAGCTAGTGCGCCAGGTCCAAAACATGGCACAGGATCTGGGCCGCATGCTGAGGGCTCAACAAAACCCTCAGATGAACACGGCACAGAATGCCCCAAACTCTGGACCTGGTTCTCCAGAACAATGATGGGGGCAGCACCCGACAACTCACCGGTTCCCAGGGAGGAGGCACAAGGGGAAGGGTGGTATAGAGCCTTGGAGGAAGCCTCCTTCCCCATGTGTAAGAAGCCCCTGGAAACCCAGGAACCGGAACAAAAGTCTGCCACCCAAGGAGCAAAGAGGGGGTAGGAGAAACAAAGAACCCAAACAGACCCATTTTGAGGAGGAGGTACAGATCTTCCAATTTGAAGGAGAGGGAATCTCAAAGGATCTTGGGAAAAGGATCTTCTCCTTCAGAGATGGGGGAACTCCTCCCAAAGAAAAATGGGTCCCAAAGGATTCAAATCCAGACTGGGGAGATTTGGGGACTGAGCTAGCGCCACCCATCATCCAACCCCAGAACCAACAGCATAAAAATCCCCTGGTTCAAACCCCTCCTGGTGACTGCCTCCAAAAAGGAGGGGGCGGCCCAGAACCAGGGGAACTCAAGACTTCTACCATCTCTAGTTGCCACCTTTTTCCTGCAGATTCCCAAGACTCCCCACAGAATTCTGCCCAAATCTCTTCTCTGTCAATGTCCAAAACTAAAACAGTAGCCCACCAGTTGTCCAAAAAGGTGCATTATCTGTGCCCCCTTGCGGAGAAGGAGGGAAGATACTATGCCCCGGTTCAAGTACAGGGGTAGGGTACAATTTTGGCACTGGTGGACACTGGATCCCAAGCTACCCTTCTGTCCAAAAAGGCCTTTGATGAACTGAATTCAGGAAGGGGGAGAATTACCATTACCTCTCACCTCTCTTCCTGGACAACTTCAGAACTTTGATGGGAAGGAAATTCCTGTCGATGGGACTGCGGATTTGGACATTAAAATTGGGCGACACAAGGTTAAACACCCGGTCATAGTTGTGACTCCAGAGGGCACCCCTTGTTAACTAAGGAATGACCTCCTGCGAAGGTTGTCACCCCTAATAGATTGTGTAAACAAGGTGCTCTGGACCCAGACTAGCCGACCAATAAAATTAAAACAGAGTGTCAATCATGTTAGTTTAAATGGCACATGCCACATGGTTGAACAAAAATCTGACCAAGTAGAATTTCACTTCCAGAACAATCAAATTCCAGACGTGACAGTAATAGCAGTAGGACAACAGACTGGTGATGCGGGGTCCTCTCTATTCCTGAAAATCAAGCTTCCTTCCAGTTTAAGGTGGCATTCCACACTGGAAGGAAACACTCTGAAATGATTTACTAATCCACAATCAGACATTCACACTCCTATAGTCCAGAAAAATATGAAATTGGTGTATGCTCAAAATCTCTATAGGCAACAAGAGCATAGTCCATAATTGTTGGGTCGTGCAAGACTTCACTGCTGCCTTTCACTTAGGCAGTGAAATTCTCACTCGCTTTGCCATTAGTTTGGACCTAATAAACTTCAAAGCTTCGTCCAGATTAGCGGATAATCCCATGGGCTTTGATGATCCAGTGAAAGCATTTAGGTCAGCTCAACTGCTGCCTTATGCAGTTGAAATTCAGATTGGAGAGGAAGTCACCATCCTAGAAAGGATCCGACAATTCTCCCAGGAAGTGAAAGTTAAAAGAGGACAGAAATTGAAAAACCCTGATGCCTATATTCATCTAAATGCTTCTCTCCAACAGCAGGGGTTGGGGGTAAACCCAACACAACTAGTGAACATAGAACATGACACCATTCCAATAGAGGTGGATTACAGCGACTTAAAGAGTATCACTCTAGCCGCAGGCACCATTATTGGAATGGCGGTTGATACCAACATTTTTCTATAAATTTAGGTAATGAACTGTTAGGACCAATACCCAAGGACTGTTTTGACAGTGACAATGATGACAACACAACGCCAGACAGGATCTTTACCCGGCATGGGGGGAGCTTCCTGGTGTATACTTCCTGCTCTTATGGTAAGGAGGATGTGACCTGTGACTTCAGGAGGGATGAGGTGATTTTCCAAGTCTGCGAGGACTGTATTTCCCAACTGAAGACACAAGTCCAAATCAGCACTTTGACCAGGGAATTCTCCACCCAGCTGGAGGAGGCCGCTGTGATAGCGAAACCTGAAGTCTTTCCAGGCTTCAGGCAAATGGTTGAAGAGAGAGTCAACCTAGCTGATGCCTGTGAGACTCTGGAGCAGAAGCAAAAGTTGAAACAAGTTTTGGATTTTCAAGATCTCTTTGCGGTGGACTCATATGACAGTGGTTGCACCGACATCCACACAACAACAATTCCCACAGACTCTGGCATGACTCCAGTGTTTGTGAAGCAATATCGCTTGCCTCTCACATCAATGGAGTCCCTTACTGAAATAATTAAGAACCTTGAGTCCAGTGGGATAATACGTCCAGTCCACAGCACCTTCAATAATCCGGTGCTGGGGATATTGAAGCCAAATGGCCAGTGAAGACTCTGCGTCAACCTTAGGGAGCTCAACAAATGGGTCCATACTTCCCAATGGCCTCTTCCCTACATTGACCAAGGGCTGGCCCAGATCCAGGGGTCCAGGGGTCACAAGTATTCACTGCAATAGACCTGACCAATGGATACTGGACTGTACCTGTCAGTAGGGAGGACCAGTACAAGCTGGCCTTTATCTTTAGTGGGCAGCAGTACACATGGACCCGGACTCCCTTCGGATACATCAACTCCGGCAATGAGTTCAACATTTTTCTACATAAGGCCATGCCCGACCTGGGTGAAAGGGGTAACCTGGCTTATGTAGATGATGTACTCATTAAAAGCTCAACTGTCGAGGAACACATAGCGGAGATCTGTTATGTTTTGATGCAGCTGAGGGCCACCGGAGCAAAACTTTCCTTTCAAAAGGCACCGTGGAGTAGAACCTGTGTTAATTTCTTGGGGCATGAGATTACTACTCAGGGTCTCTGTCCCCGGGAAAAGAAAGTGGAAGCACTCCAGAAATTGAAAGACCACACAACTCTGTGGGAACTAAGGAGATTCCTTGGAAAGACTAATTACAGTAGAAAGTTCATTGAGGACTACGCAGAGATCACAAGACCGCTGATTCATCTCTTGAAGGGGGGAGTCAAGTGGGATTGGGGTCCAGAACAAGCTGAGGCAGTATGACAACTCAAAAGAAGCCTCTCACAAGTGCCTTGCCTAGCTTACCCTGTCAAAAACGAGTTGTTCTTGGAGACAGGGTTCTCTAATACATGCTTCACTGCAGTATTATACCAAAAGCATGACAAGGTCAATAAAGTAATCTCCTATGCGAGTAAACCTTCTGTGGAGGAAAAATTCAACGACTGTGAGAAGGCACTCCTGGCAACGTTGTGGGCATTGAAGAATTAACGTCTGTTTATCCAGGGGGAACACATCATAGTGGAGACTCCACACCAGCCTCTGCAATATCTCCAAATTGACAGAATCCGGGCCGTAAATGTGAGTAATTACCGAATTACTTCCTGGATTCTGCCAATGCAAGGCTTTCATGTGGAGGTCAGATATGGCCAAAACAAGAAAAGTCCCTCGCGCAAGGTCTGGCTGACTTGGATGATTGTGCCAGAGAAAACTGTCTGGAGGACGAAAGTCTAAAAATCAAGGACAACATGGAGGCATACCTCAATTCCCAACACAAAGTCTTTGAAGAAGACAAGTGTGAGGGAATGCCCACTGTCTATATGGGTGGATGCTCTTACCATGTTGAGAACAACGGAGAAAAAGAACTTGTGGGGGCATAGGGAATGCATGGGTGAATGAGACCCCAGAAACCTCCGCTGGGTACAAGATGGTCCCTAAAATAGTCAAGTGGCAGAGTTGATGGCTGTGCATCAAGCCATCATCACTGCTGTCCAACATCAACTCCACAAACTGGTCATAATCACAGATTCGAATTATGCACGGAACGGGTTTGTGGAGCACCTGGTTAACTGGAAACCCAGAGACATGTTATATGCTAATAACAAACCCTTGAAACATTGGAAATTTATTCAAAACATTGATGATCTGGTCACCTCTAATGGGATGACCATCTACTGGAAAAAGATTAAGGGTCATTCCAAAGTAGAGGGACCAGACAAAACTGGAAATGACTTAGCTGATCAGCTGGCCAAAACCGGAGCAATCCAAGGGGATCTACGGATCTACTAGAGATTGAGTCCCTGTTGGGGGAGATCCAGGTCATTGCTATCACTAGGTCCCAGACAAATGATCACAATGAACTCTCAACTGCACAATGGAGTAAGGAAACCCCAGATGCTGATTTGATTATGGCTCAGAAAGGGGATCCAAATTGGTAAGTTTTATCAACACATTGAGGACCCTGAGATCTTTCCCCTGACAGATACCGATTACATTGGGAAAGAGGACCTCAGAGTGTTGATGAAATGTCCAAAAATGTTCCAAATCCAAGATGGTTTGTTGGTGAGGAGATCCCTAGCTGGCCATGATCAGTGGGTGGTCCCTACCCCATTCTGAAGCCTGATGTTGAGTCACACCCATGATGCGGCCACAGCCGGTCATAGGGGGTTTCATACAACACTTGAAATCTTAAGAGAGGTTGCATACTGGCCACACATGGGGCAGGACCTCGACCAATACTTGAAGGGGTGCCTTGTGTGTGCACAATTTCCACCAACATCCCTCACAAACCATGCGCCTCTCCAAGAGAGGGGGTGACACTGCCATGGTTAGATTTGCAAGTCGATTTTATCGGGCCCGTGATTCGCTCCTCTAGGGGGAACATGTTGACTGTGACATGCTTGTTTACTAAATGGGTGGAAAGTCTCCCGGCCCCAAACTGCAAGGCAGAAACAGCAGCTGCTCTGATGATCAACCACATCTTTTCGCGTTTTGGACTACCCCAAAGGATCGAGTCAGACAGAGGTAGCCATTTCATCAGCGAAGTAATGAAAAAGATGTGGGAGATACCTGGGGTAAAAAGGAAGCTACCTATTGCTTACCGGCTAGCCTCTAGTGGTGCAGTAGAGATATAATAGAACAGTTGTGAGCATATTAAACACATTTGTGGCAGATTTGGGTCCCAGTTGGGATATTCGATTACCTCTTGTCCTAATGGCCATCAGATCTACCCCTTCATCTGCAACTAAAATGTCATTGTTTGAGCTGATGACTGGATGCAGGATGGTGCTTCCCCAGCATCTGCTCTACTGAACCCAAGAGCAGACATTGATCAATGCCTCCACAACTCATGAGTATGCTGAAAATCTAAGAAAACACATTCAACATGCTTTTGCCTATGCTCAGCGAAATCTAGAGAGATCTGCAGACAGCATGAAGACCCACTATGACTTAAAGACTACCAGAAAATAATACAATGTAGGAGACCCGGTCTACTTATACAATTTCCAAAGGAACCAGGCCAAACAGCGCAAATGTTTGCCTACCTGGAGGGGTCCTTTTGAAATTGTAGACAAAATCTCACCAGTCGCCTACAAAATCCGCATCCCCAAAGGCAGTTTGGCAGAGGGGGAATAGAAGTGGGTCCATATTAATCAACTATGCTGCCAACCTAGGCACACTCTGCAGCAACTAGAGGAGTCTTCTGGAACCCCAGAGGGAGCCACTCCAGCTCCATAAAACTCTAACTCTAAAATACTCCATATATAGTCCATGATTACCATCTAAAAATGTGTCCTGATTTATCAAAATGTATGTGTCCGCCCCACTACATTAATAGTGGTTGTGAAATGTCTACAAATATGTTTTGTCATCATAGTTGATTGGAAACCATGGAGACTAACCAAGGAGGACTACCCGGGAACCGGGAGGAAAGATCCGAGGGGCCTGGAGTATCGCTCAATACTCACATCAGGACTGGCGAGGAGAACTGATCGATCCACCCCTGATGGAGGAAAAGATGATGAACTTTGCCATTTATGGAACCAGAAGAGCTGAGACTGACATCCCAGTCTTGCAAATTCCCATTGATGGTCGATCAATGCCAAATCTCAAGAGGGGGGCTTGTGGGATGTTTTTCCCCACTAGTCCAGGCCCTGCAACATTCCTGTGAATTGCTTGCAGCAGAAACATCAGAAATGGCCGCCGGAGAGCATTCTGCTTGCTAAAAATCACCCAGAAGTGCGCAGGAAAAATCTGAAAAATAGGCCACCATCCACTTTTGCCTATGTCATTGGTAACACAGGAGACCACTACAAAACCCATCATTTGGCTCCCCACAGAGCAAAATGACTGAAAAAGAAACACAGAGCTGTGTGAAAATCCGTTTTCTTGGTTGTCAAATTTGCAAAAATCATGGCTCACAAACCACCCAAAAGATCCAAACACCTTGGGTGTTGAACATCATTCTACTTCAAGAATCCACATAAATATAATGTCAGCAGAAGTATATTCTATGAGAACAAAATCCACCTTTAAGATGCTTGCTGGAAAGAAATATGTCAAAAATGGGTGCAATGCCGTTACTCGCCTCTGTCAGACGCTGGCGATCTCTAAACCTGACAGGTGAAACTTGTGTCTCAAAAGCTAAGTATGCCAAAGAAGAGACTTCCATCAAATGCAATATAAGGTACCACACACTGATTTTCATGTTGAAAAAGACTGGAATTGAAGATATGTTTGCTTATTTTAAATTTGTAACTGTAATTTTTCACAAGGAACAATGTTACAATTGACCATAAGGTAACCTGATTCAGCTAAACTCAAAAAGGTTTCCCACACTGAGCTTCAAAAATATTCCACACCTTCTCCCTAAACAAAGGAACCTTTTACCTGTGCTCTGCTGAGTATCTGACAGGCAAGTGTGAAAAGAAATGGGAGGGGCAGCCTGGCATGTTGCTCTGAGGGAAGACAAAGGACTCCCTTGAGCTGAATGAAAGTGCTAATTCGGGTGTGACTGAAACCAACAACCTTGGCAGGAACAAGCTCATGTGACTCTCTGGCTCAGCCCAGCCTTGGTGGCAGGCCAGACTGAAAATGTGGATTTGAAAATGAAGAAACTGTATGTTTAAGAAAAAGTCTTATAGAAAATTGTGCTGAACTGATAAAAATAGGGAATTTATAGGTTATTAAAATGAAACTTTTGCTCACAGTTTAAAACTAATCTGGAATCTGTGCGATGTTCTGAGACTGAACCACAAACATTTTAATATTGTAGCTATTGTGATTATGCTATGAAGATGAACATTTACAGAAGTATGCCCAGATGGTGTGTGCATGTATGTGTAAAAAATTGTACAGATCCGAAAATGTTTAACCAACCAAAAGTCTGAAAAATTGTCATTTGTGAACCAAAACTCGTAGGAAGATAAGACTTTGACAGAAACGTACCTGAATTAATCTGTAATGTGAGTATGTAATATTAATAAGTTGTGGATATTGGAAATATGTTTTATATGAAAAAGATATTTGCTGTACAGAAACAAAGGGGAGGGTTTTCTCCCTGGCCATCAAACATAACACATCATGACACACTGTTCCCTTCTCAAATCAAGGGACAGGGAATTCTCTGACCTATCAGACCCTTAGAGGGTTGGGAATTGTATAATCAGCCTCCCCACCCCTTTGGAAGATGTATAAATAGGGACTGTTGAGGACCCAGAAAAACACACATTCACTCATCAACTGATCCACTGGTGAAGCACCCTGCAGGACGATCCAGACTCCAGAACCTAGATCCAGATTCCAGAACCAAAATCCAGACTCCAGAACTCTGAAGCAGAAATTCCAATCCTAAAAGCTGAACCCTTTTCAGCTGGCCTTTAGAATCTTTTGCAACCTGATTCTAACCCCAAACTTTCAAGGGGCACCACAAAATCCAACAGCCTGGCTGAGCTGTTTTGCTGCTTCTGGCCATGAACCCGTACTAGAACCCAGAGATCCAAAACGGTAGAGCAGTGCTGTAACCCAGAACCCGTCAGATCCAGTGCAAGAGGCCGTGCAGACCAGAGTGCCTTGCTGAGAGCAGAACCAAGCGCCTGACACCTGTCCGGTGGCAAGCGAATCCCAGCCAAACCCTTGACCAGATCTTTGACAGGCCCATTCCAATCCAAAGCCATAGTAGTGAGTATTTAGTATAGAACTCTCCATAGTCATCTCTTAGCTTAAAGTAATCCTATTCAATCCATTTAAACCGATCCAGAACTGCATTATAGAATCTTGTGTCCATCCTGAATCCTTCTCATTATATAGTCTTGTGATAACTGTAGCGATAACTCATCCTTGCGCTAAATATATTTTCTGAAGAAAGTCAAGTGCCCTGGCGGACAAAAGTCAGAGCGGAGGTGCCGCTGCTCTGGTGGCTGGCGGTTGGATATCTTGCATTTTCATAGCCCCTTAGTATAAGCCCATTCTTGTTTTTAAATCTTCAAAAGTGCAATCTCATTTGTAAAATCTTGACCCTTTTTGAGAAAAATCGACCTTCACTAAAACCTCTGTAACCTTTGAACCGTACGTCCTAGAAACACAATTTAAATGTCAATTTGAAGCTAAGATCCTCAGCGTTCAACTTCTTCTTCCATCTGCTAACCAGTCTACAATCATTGCTAGTAATGACCTGAACCAATCCAAAGCAAATCTCACTAGTTCTGAGTCCCAGTTAGCAAATTAAAATCATTTTTAGCATGTTCCCATTCATTCCAACCACATTTAAAAGCAATTGACCTGTTGAAATCATTACTGTTCTCTCTAAGCTTCCTGGAGGAATCAGGATTGTATTGCAGTTGTTGATTGTTATTCCTGATACCTGTGTGCCCTCATTCCATCTCTTCATATTGCATATTGGGGGTGAGTGAGTAATAACAGGGGGAAAGAGTGATTATATTGTCTTTGATTGAAGTGATATCAAGTTTTATTTCTGTGTTGCATTCCTTCCTATCATTGCAATTTCTTGAACCCATACAAAGCATTCTCTGCTACATTATTCTTCCTATTCCTACTCCTAATTGATTAAAGAGATTGTTGATATTGTAATATTACCCATTGCTGATCATTGTTCATATTCATAAGTGTGATATTCAGATATTGTTCCTATTCATAAAAGTTTGATATATATATTTTGCAACTCATCTAATTAATCTTTTAATTTGGAAAACAAACCTTCTTCTTGGTTCAGTGAGATCAGGAGGATTCAAAGAGAGGGGCGTTATAAAAGGGTACATCGTCCAGAAATAAAAGAACTTTTGACATAAAAATATATAAATAAGGGGTTCAATTGGGCATCCCATACTAGGCTTTGACTTAGGTGGAGTGCTGGGTTAAAGCCACTTATAGATTGGGGGCTCGTATCAGGATTTCTGGATTAGCTCTACCACTTGTGCAGCTTAATACAGTGTGCTAACTGACAGGATACATAGATCCTGTTGGGCTACCACGCTGTGTTGCACTGTAAAAGCACCCCTCAAAAGGGAACACTCTAAGGAAACGGTCTGTTTTGCAAAAATAAAAGAAACTTTTGTAAGTCAGGAAGGAAATTAATAATAATTACGTGGAGTTCTGGGTTGAAGCCACTTACAGAGTGACACAGCAATTATTATTTTTTTTAATATATTTTATTATTTTCAAATACAAACATAAAAATGATAACCATCCCCCAAGTCCCCCGTTACTCCCCCTCCCACCCCAGAAGATCTTCTGATTGTCTGTATTGTTCCTGGGAATGTCTATGATCTGAAAATGTCTGATATTCTAATGTTGTGTGGGCATCGTTGCTCCATGTAGTCTGATTGCAAGTAGTCCAGAACCTCTCCCCATTCCTTTGTGAAGGACTCTTTTGATCCCTGTATGGTGTGTGTGAGCTTTTCCATGGTCAATTGTGGCCATATCTTCTGTAGCCATGTATACAGCAGTGGAGGTACTTTGTTCTTCCAGTTTTGGGCTATTGTTGCCCAAGCAACTATTAGTAGGCCCATGAAGCATCATCTTTCTGCTTTCTTACATTTCCTGGCCGCCTGATCTTTCATTCCGCATAGCCAAACTCTTTCTCCTAGTTTTTCCACATCTGGAAAGACCTTTGTCATTTCCGTCTTTACTTCTGACCTGAAGCCTTAGATCCCCCGGTAGTCCCACCAGATGTACTTCCACGTGCCCACCTCTGTGCAGCCTCTCCAGCATGTGTTAGGAGTTCGTGGGTACATGAAGTGTAGCCTCTCTGGAGTATAATGTCATTGGGTTACGATTTGTAGCCACATTTCTCTTTTTTGGACTGATCAGGTCATTTTTGGAATGCTATTCCACAGGTCTGCCCACTGCTTTGTGAATGTCCTCCCCCAATGTCTTCGTCCACTTGACCATGTAGGCACATTTGACTTCTTCGTCTTGGGAGTTGATGAAGCTGTATATAGAGGAGACCAGCTTTCTTGAACCTGAGTTGGTTATTAGGTATTTTTCAAATGGCGTGAGGTCTCTTGTGGCCGCCGCTATGACGTCTGGAGTCGCCAGCCAATGCCTGAGCTGTTCATATTTGAACCTGTCTGCCTCTGTTATGTTTAGTAGTGGTTTGCACTCTTTGAATGATCTTATTCCTTTGTCTTGATACATTTCCCCTATTTTTGTGCATCCCGCGGTCTCCCATTTTTCATAGGCTCCCCGTTCCATTCCCAGCGGAAAATGGGGATTCCGGCAGATGGGTGTAAAGGGGCCTTCCACCGTGGTCATGATGCCCCTCCGTGCTTGTTCATCCCAGGCCTCTAGGGTCGTTTTCATGACTTCACTGATACGGAGGTTAGGGTGCCTGTGTTGTTTTGTTTTCCATAGGTTTTCCTCCATGGGCGATCTGGCTACTGCCCGATCTTGTGTCACCCTTACTGATATGTTGGTTGTCTCACAGCCATTCCCTCAGTACCCATAGTTGTGCTGCCTGATAGTATTTGCGGAAGTGTGGTAGGGACATTCCCCCCGCCCTGGTCAGAGCCGTGAGGGTCACTTTGGTGATCCTTGAGGGTTTTCTGCTCCATATATAGGTCGAGATTGCTTTGGATAGTGCTTTAAAGAATGATTGGGGGACCATGATTGGGAGAGCCTGAAAGAAGTATAGCATTCTGGGGAGGATGTTCATTTTTTCTGCTTGTATTCTGCCCCACCATGAGACCATTAGGGGATTCCAGCTCTCCAGATCCCGCTTTACCCGTTCGAGGATAGGGGGGTCGTTTTCAATGTATAGTGCGTCTATCTTGTGTGTAAGGGTTATGCCCAGATATTTAATTCCTTTTTCTGCTATTTTTAGGTCCAGTGTTGCTGCTACTCTTTCTATTTCTGTTCTTTCTCCTGCCAGGAGTAATATCTCTGATTTTTTCTGGTTTATTTTGAGGCCCGAGATTGCCCCGAATGTCTCAATTTCTCTAATTGCTATCGTTAATGTCTTCCCCACGTTTGCTAGGGCCGGCAGCATTTTGTCTGCATACACTATTACTTTGTGTTGTGTGCCTGCCATTTCTATCCCCGTTATGTGGACTGACTCCCGGATTCTGATAAGGAGTGGTTCTAGAAATATGGCATAGAGAAGGGGGGAAAGCGGGCATCCTGTTTGGTGCCCCTTTTTACCTCTACTTTGTCGGCGACCTCGCCATTTATGGGTATCCTGATTGTTGGGGAGTTGTAATTAGCTTTTACCATATTTATAAATTGATCCCCAAATCCCATGCACTTAAGTGTTTTGAATAGTATTGACCACTCGACCCCGTCAAAAGCCTTTTCGGTATCGAGTGAAAGCAGGGCTGCCGGGGTGTGTGTGATCCCTATTTTTTCCCCTTAATGTATTATTCTTCTCAAATGATCATGTGTTTGTCTCCCTGGAATAAAACCCGTTTGGTTGGTGTTTATTAAGCTGGGCAGTAGAGGGGATAGTCTTGTTGCCAGAATTTTGGTGTATATCTTGGCGTCCAAATTAATCAGTGCTATGGGGCGGTAGGAGCTGGGGAGGGATGGGCCTTTCCTTGCTTTGTGGAATACCAACACTTTTGCTTCATTCATAGACGGGGTTGCATTTCCATTTTTTTTTAAAGAGTTTAAGAGTCTCGTCAAGACAGGGATGATTATGTCTGCATATTTTTTATAGAATGGGGCGATGAAGCCGCCCGGGCCGGGTGCCTTGTTATTAGGAAGTCCAGCTATTGCCTTTTTTACTTCCTCTTCGCTGATGGAGTTCTCCAATGCTTTTCTGTCTTCCTCTGGGATTTTGGGAATGGGGAGAGATTGTAGTTACGTGTCTTGGTCGCTTTCGTTCGGGTGATCTGTCTCATATATTTTTTGATAGAATTCTAGAAAGGCCTTCCCTATATCCTGGGTTTGTGTATGAGTTTCTCCTTGTGAGTCTCGAATGCTCATGATGGTCGTGATTTTTTGTTTTTCTCGTAGCTGTCTCGCTAGATATCTATCTGCCTTCTTGGCTTTTATATAGTCGTTGTTTAAGGTACTGGAGGGATTTATCTGCGTCTTTGGTGCGGAGCATTTCCAATTGCCCCTGGACATGTCTTAGGGCTTTCTTGAGGCTTCTGGAGGGATGGGACAGTAACTTTTCTTGTGTGTCCATTATATATTTTTTCGAGTTCTTTTTCTCAGCAGTGTCTCTGGCTTTCTTTGGTGGCCTTCAGTGCTATCATGTGTCCGTGGGTTAACGCTTTGAATGCCTCCAGACTGTGCCCATTGGGCCATCCCCTGTGTCGTTTTGTGCAAAGTATTCTGTAATCTTATCCCTTATCGATTCCCCCAGTATCAGGTCTGTGAGAATATCCTGTGGGACTCTCCTGCGCCATAGCCCTCCGCCTTCCCTGGAGTCATTTCCAGCCATAGCGGGGCATGGCCTGATAGTGATATTGTGCCCTCTTCTATTCCTTGAATTTTGCCCATGAGGCCCACCGACACCCAGACTATTCTTGACATTGTATTATATACAGGCGAGAAGTATGTGTAGCATTGATGTTGGCCCTTCAGCTACCTCCATACATCACAAAGTGGCAACTGGTCCATTATTTGCTTGAGATGTTTGGATGGTGCACCCTGGGTTATGGGACCCCGTGTGCTCCCATCTGTTTGTGGATGCCATGCCATGTTTAGGTCTCCCCCTAAAATTACTTTGCCCTTTGCAAAGCCCTCGAGCTTTTCCAATACATCTCGAAGGAAACCATCTTGACCCGTGTTGGGTACATATATCGTAGCCAGGGTTAGGCGGCATCCCTCAAGCTTGATGTTGATGAACGCGAGCCTCCCCTCCTTATCCGTTAGCCTATCTATTAGGACTACATCCGCTCCCTCTTTTATTGCTATCAGCACCCCTCCCCTTTTATCTTTGGCATTTGCTTGCGCCCATATCCCTGAGATGCACTTTCTGTTTGTACTGAGCTTTTATATGATTTCTTGAAGGAGAATGTTCGCCTATTCCCCTCTTCAGCATGGTCTCTACCTTCTTCCTTTTCACCGGGGAGTTCAGGCCCCTTATATTATATGTTAGGATTCTAAGTTTCACCATATTGTGTTGGCCCGATGTGAATTTTTATGATTCCCTGACAGATGAATCATATTCTTCTTCTGGAGTTTCCCCCCCGTCCCTTCAACATGCCCCCCAACTTTTAAACTTTGAAACAAATAACTTCCTGAGGAGGGCCTGCGTACCTAAGGATGCTAGGGTGTTGAGCCTATTTCTCCCGGCCCTCAATGAGCTTGGTGTGAACGTTGCGGGGGTTCCTATACCCGCATTTCCTCAGTCCTCTCTGAGTTTCAGATCCAAGGTCTCCTTGCCGGGCCGCTGATTTGTGCATTCCGCTGACATTCTTGTAAGTTCACTTCTCTACCTGTGTTGCTTCTTCTTTTGTCTTACTTCTTCCCAGCCTCTCAGCCTTTTGTGGTACCCTCCACTTGATTTGTTGGCCATTCCTTCCTCCCCTTCTGTTTGTATGTCCATTATGTGTAGGCCTTCATCGCACGTGGTCACTCTTCTTTGTTTGCCTTCCCAGGTGAATAGGAGGCCGCACGGGAATGTCCACTTGTATCGTATTTCCTTCGCCACTAGATCCTTGACTAGCGGTGCCATATCTCTTCTTTTCTGTAAAGTCACCGAGGCCAGATCCTGGTACAGATGAATATTTGTCCCATTCATCCTAATGTGGTCCAGTTGTTGCGCCCTCTTTAAGATTTGTTCTTTTTGTGGGTATGAGGAGAGGGCTGCTAACACATCTCTTTCCCCAGGCGCCCCTGTTCTTTTCGGGCCCACTCTGTGAACCCTGTCGATCCCTATGGCATCTGCTTCTTGCTCCTCCAGAATGTCTCTGAAAACTTCCTGGACCACACTTTTGAGGTCCTTATCGAGTACCGACTCCGTCATGTTCTTTATTCGAATGTTGGATCTACGGGACCGATTTTCTAGGTCTTCACACTGGATCTCTAGGTTGTGGGTCAGCCGCACCAGGTGTTCCTGTGTCTCGCTATATTACCGTGCTTCATCTTCTAGGTTCTGGAGGATTATATCGTGTCTGTCCTCTCTTCTAGTTTGGCCACATCCATCTTTACTTCTTGGACCAGCTGTTTCATTTCATTTCTCATTGTGGTGAATTGGTCCTGGACCGTGGTCATGAACTTGCCCTGTAGTTCCATGAACCATGAGTGCATATCCTCCCTTGATGGAGGTGGTTGGCCTGCGTTGGGGTGGTTGTGGTCCCCTGTGCCCTTCCTCTGGTATGAACCTGGGATTCTGCTGACCATATTTGCACCAAGTTTGCGTCTTGTTTGGATGGCTGTGAGTTCGGGAGTGTAGAGCCTCCCTTCCCCTTTGTTTTAGACATGGCCCCCCAGGGGTACCTCCTCCTCCAGGGCAGGGAAAGGGCGCCTTGTGATCCCTCCTGGGTCGTTCCTTCTGTTTATTGCCCTGTGGTCCACCACCTGGTTGGGATGGGGCTGTTGGGGGGTAGTAGTTTTTGCATTGAGGGGGGGTGTGCACTATGATGCCCCCCGCCTGTGTGAGGTCTCCAAAGAATGTTCTGGGGGGCTGTTTCCGGTCGCCCCCTCTGCTGCGCAGAGGGCTTTTTTTGGGGGGGGGTCTCTTAGCTGAGCGCTCTTTTATTCCCCCTCCTCACATCCCCCTCTCTCCGTGGCCCGACTGATGGGCAGTGCGGGGCTCCAGGAGGAGATTTTGTGTTGTTTGAGTGCCCTCCAGTGGTTAATTGCCTCCAATTTGTATTGCGGTTGGGGGGGCGCTCACCTTTAGCGCCTCCGGGCGACTGATGGCGTGCGTGGTATTTAGGCCCCGGCGTCCTGCTTTCTTTGCTGCAGGGCCTCGCGTTATTCTCCTCGACTCCCCTGTCCCTCTGCTGCTCGTCTCTCCGGAGGGCTGGCACTTTGGGGCGGCGCGGCCGCCGCCGCTCTGAGGAAGGCGCTCAGCCCACGCGTGCAGCCTCGGGTGCTCTGCAATGCCGGGGGCGCTGCCGCGGCCGCTGACATCTCCCCGCGGGTCCCCTCTCCTACACAAGGCCCGCGATGTTCTCCGGAGGGGGAGGGGCAGCCGCGTCTCACCTCTTCCGAGCTCCCGCGTCCCTGGAGCGCCGTTGCTGCAGGGTCTGTTTTCGCCTGCCGGGTGTGTTGGGTGCTGGCCACGCTAATATGGGTAGGATTTCAGGCGAATTAGCGTGGTCTGTCCTGCTTCATTGTAGTTCTTGCCGTGGCCTGGGTGGAGAGAGACCTAAACACATCTTCCTGTCCCAGCGGCCATCTTGGATCCCCCGATGCAGCAATTTTTACTCCAAGTTCTTGGCTAGGATAACCAGCATTAGTAAAGGACACAAAGAAGGGGGCCAGAATTCACTGGACCAAAGTGACTGTGCAGAAGCAGTGCGGCCAAGGACCATTACTTCAGTTGTTTCTGCATTCAACTTAATCTATTTTCATTCATCAAGCTTTCAATGTCAGCGAGATAATTTCTCAAGCGAGGAGCCGATAACTCCTGCTCAGGATCGATTTTAAGGATCAACTGTGTATCGCCATCATAGGAGTAAAAGCAGCACCCATGTTAGTGAATGATCTTGGCAAGAGGAAGAACATAGATATTAAATAATAAGGGAGTGATGGTGACCACTGTGGAACTCCACAGGCAAGAGAGGAAGGGGAGAGAAAAAAGGAGGACACCAATTGCAAGCAGTCAGAAAGAAAAGAACTGACCAACAAATCCTGATGTCTTCTAGTCATTGACACACAATATAGTGGTCAATCGTGTCGAACGCTGCAGAAAGATCCAGCAGTATAAGTATACTCGCTCCACCCTGGTCAAGTATCAAGGTGAGGTCATCAATCACTCAGCCCAATACTGATTCTGTGCCCACTGAAGGTCGCCAGCCCGACTGGAGTGTTTCAAGGATGGCAAACACTTCCAAAAAAGCCCTACGTTGAGGGATAACAATGGCTTCTAAAAGAGGTATTGAGTGGAAATGTGCTGGGATAGTCGGGTCCAGTTAGGCCTTTTTCAAGAGTGGACATACCAAGGCATGTTTCGTAGCCACTGGAACAGAGCCGTAACTCAATGAATGGTTCAGTGCTATAGTTAGGATCGGCACTAATTCAGGGCTGTCCTTTTTCAAGATCCTGGGAGGGACTGGATCCAGCAGGGAGGCTGATCTGAGTCGGTTAACTACCTGTAGGACTTGACCCTCAGGAGCAGGATGAAAGCCTAGAAGAGCGGCTTTCAAGCGCAGTACAGTCTCTATCAGAGTAAGAAGAAGCAGGCTGAGCCACAGTAGAGGCAGGGATGTTGTCTTGAATATTGACAATCTTCTGAATGAATGAATAAATCCGGCAACAAGTCGCAAAGAGCCTGAGAGGCAGGGATTGGCGACAGCACCAGGGCGGGGAAGGATAGTTCCTGGACCTCTGCAAATAGTTCTTCAGACTGATTAGGTGCTGCTAAAATACAACCCAAAAAATAGGTCATTTTTACCTCCTTGATAGCCCGATGGTAGTTAAGCTGGTATGCTTTCAGATATGCTTTATCTACATCTGAATATGCTAGAAGCCATCAGTACTCTGCCTACTTGTACTGCAATATAAGGGAAAAAATGTTAATAAAACCAAGGAGCTGATAATCGCAACACTTTCCTCCATTGCTTAAAAGGTGCTATCTCATCTGCGACTGTGCTAAAAGCCAAACACAAAGCAGAAAGATGATCAAACTGAGATGGTGACATAGCAAATCAAAATGATCAATGATGGGACAAAACCAGGTGTGAACTGAGGTGTGGGCCTGGCATAGAAGTAGACAAGTTGGAAGTTGAAAAAGTGCTACAAGGTGGTCCTGACAGAAACCATTCGTGTTGTTTGTGGTAATAACGGAAGAGCTGTGCAAAGCTGTTAAAGAAGCTATATTTTGTTAAAAGTAATCATTGATGGGGAATCATCGTGACCAACATAATAATTGTTTCTGTTGATGAACTGAGAACCTGTTCAAAAGAGGAAGAGCCTTATGTCTTTTGTTGTAACTTTCTTTTGACAAATTGAAGTTGCATCGGAATGTGTTGGACGTTTCTTGTAAATTAGGATTTCCTTGTTTTCTTTTCTTGAACTGTGAAGCAGAATCACGTTTAAACCTGGAGAAGGGGATTTTACCCATTTTATCAAGAATGACTTTGGTTACATTGAGTGCGCAATCATTATTGCATGCAGCATTTCCTTGTTCATTTGTTGTAGGTAAAAGTGTGAGGGGCAGATATCCTTTTGTTAGAGTGTTTCCTTTAGTTTATTATAAGCAGGGAAATCCTCTTCAGGGTAGGTAAAGTGAGGTATTCATCAAACATTTGAATATAATACAAATGCATTTGTTAAGAAGAATTCACAAAGTGGTCCGCCTCACATTTCTGATCTCTCACAGTGTTCAACAGCCTTTATTTAGAATTGCACACCTCTTTTACTGTCAGTAGAACATGGGTTTCTCCCTGGTTCCCCCCAGTCTCCTCCTCCCCCGTGCCGCCAAGAGGGAGAAGCAAGTCCAACACCCATATCCCTGGTGCAGCAGGAATCCACCTTCTGCTCTCTCCAACGGAGGATTCCAGTCGCTGTACCTTTCCACTTTTCCTTATCCTTACCACTGATGCCCCTGGGAGTGCCACGCAAGAGTTCACTCACCTGCTGCAGCATGTGTTGTCGATTGTTCGCTGGTTCCTGGTATTCTGATGGGCTATACTTCGATGTCAGCCAATGTCAGCTGCTGGGGTTCAGTGCTGCACCACGATTTTTAAATCCGCAGGATAGGGCGAACACTGGTGATTTATGCTTGATCCTTGTCTTCTAGCCAGTTCTCAGCAGCTTGCTCCTCTCACCGGTCTGTTTGCACCCTCTTGAGGCCAGAAAGACTCTGATTCATGCAGTCTGGGGCGTAAGAAGGCCTGCACTAGTGATGGCAGAGTGGAGCAAGACAGAGACGTGTCTAGGTGCCTCCCAACTGTTCACTAAATTTGACATTAGCATACATGTTTTCCCTTTATATACTAATACAATGTGATATGATAATATATGATATGGTATTTATAATGCGCCTATACAAAAGTGTTTCGAGGCGTAATGAGGCAAGGGAGGGGGAACAGGGGAAGACAGACAACGACCTGGCTAGGCCAGATTCAGATTGCGCACGTGCATGGGAAGGGAGAAGGGGAAAAGTGCAGCACATGGGACAATAGAATAAATAGCAATATGTAAAAGTACGGCCAGCAGGTGGCAAGTGCAAAGGTAGGTGAAGAGATCAGGAAACAGTCTCCTAGTGCGGGGGTTGCCAAGAAGGTAGTGCAGGTGTGTGTGACTGGCAGGGGAGGGACCTGGGCCCGAGATCAGAGGGTGGCCAGGTAACCAGTGTAGTTTCAGTTTCAGCCAGGAGCTCAACAGGGGAGAGGGGGAGAAAAAGCAGAAGCAAAGAGAAAGGTTTTAAGGTGCTTCTGGAACCGGAGATGGTGCTCCTGAAGTTTCAGGGAGGCAGGGAAGCTGTACCAGAGGAAGGCCCCCTGCCGAAGAAAGAGATCTACCACCAACTCATTGTTTAGAGAAGCGACTGACTCTGAGGGAGTTAGAGGCGGAAGAGCGAAGAGCTCGAAAAGGAAGCTATTTAAGAAGAGATGTTGAAGGTATTGAGTCCCCAGGACCCAGAAAGCCTTGTGGACAATGCAGAGGGTTTTGTACTTAATCCTTAAAGCCACTGGGAGCCAGTGCAGAGAATTCAGTCCTGGAGAGATACGATCCCTGGGCTTGAGGCAAAGGACATGTCTCACAGTCCTGTTCTGGATGAGTTGCAGAGGGTGGAGAGTAGAAGCAGGCAGATTTAGAAAGAGGCTGTTACAATAGTCCAGCCTACAGAGAACCAGAGCTCTGGAGACAGTGAGCTTCTGGGGGAAGCAGAGGAAAGGAAGAATACCTCTGAGGAGGTGCAGCTGGTAGTGTGACTTCTTAGAGACGTCAGAGATGTTAGGAGAGAAGGAGAGTGTGGAGTCGAAGATGGCCCCGAGGTTTTTAGCCTCACAGGTAGGAGCAGGAGGTGGGCTGAGAGAGGCTGGCCAGAGACTAACAGGAAAGGAGGGAGCAGGTGTGCGGATGAGGAGAATATCAGTCTTACTGGCATTTAGGCAGAGATTGTAGTCAGCACACCACTCCTGGATAGCAGACAGACAGTCAGAGATTAGAGAGGGAGAAGAGGTGGCCGAGGGTAGCCTGAAAATGAGCTGAGTGTCATCCGCATGGCACTGGAAGATGAGGCAGAGTGCAGCAATGCAGTGGGCAAGTAGTGCCAGGTATTGGTTGAACAGCCAGGGAGAGAGGTTAGACCCCTGGGCAACAACACAGGTAGAGATAGAGATAGAGGAGAGGAAGGACCCAAGCTGAACCTGGGAGGCTCGGTCAGAAAAGAAAGAAGTCAGCCACTCCAGGGCCTGGCCGGTGATCGCCAGGTTATCACAGAGATGGTTGAGTGGGGTTGCATGGTTGACCGTGTCAAAGGCAGAGGAGAGATCAAGTAAGATGAGGACACAGTGTAACGCTCACCTGATTCGCGTAGAGGCGCCGGTCTTGACTGGGCGTATACCGTATCTTCTAAGGTGATGTGTAACACACGGCTGGCTCTTTGGGCTGGACCCCTGTGCACTGTATGTCTGACTTGAAGGGTAAGGTGTCTGCAGATAGAAAATATGGGATTAATGAACTGGGTTATTGAATGTCTCTCTCTTCTTCCCTTTCTCTTCTCCTGTAGGACCCCAAAGGTTAACGCGCTCACCTTAGGTAAGTGAACGCCGTGCTCTCCATCTGCTTCGGAGCAGGGTGCTGAAACCAGTTTCCTCACTGGATAAGGGAAGCAGGCCTCTTGACTTCAGAGGACTGATGTCCGTCGTTTTCTTCACGCACGGTAAGTTTCGAGTAATTCAAATGTCTTTAAAAGTCTTTAGTAATGTTGTATCTTGTTTTGCAGGGTTCCGGCGATGGCGAAGATGGAGCCCGTGTGATGAATAGAAGCGCCTTGAAGCACGTAAGTAAGCGCTTGCTGCCTGCTTCACGGCGCGCTCTAACTGTCTTTTCCTTTGCAGGTATAAGTTCGGAGTGGCTGCAGGGTGCCGGAATACCCACTGGGTTAGATGTGAAAGGAGTAATGGCTCGTGAGTATTTAAGTTCCCCAAAGTCTTTAAACGCACCTTGTTTTATCTTTCAGATGCGGGATGCAGCGCCGAAGGCCTCCGGAGCATGCGCAGAATTGGTAAGCTTTTGTCTTTCAGATGCCGGAATGCAGTGCGAGGCGTTGATGACAGCCGATGGATCAGGTAAAAGGAGCGCTGTCACTGAAGACCGTAATGCTAACCTGTTCTTTCTTGTCTTTATAGGTGTTGCTGAAGACTGGATTCAGGATGGTAAGCCTTTTTCCTTAGGCCCAGGATCAGATGCAGAAGACACGATGAGCGTTCTGCTGCAGAGGATGCAGAATAACACAAAGCAAGATTCATCCATCGGGTGTGGTTTAAATAGCCTCCTGTAGTGCTTAGGTGTCTCCTTCCACAGCCACGCCTAGGAAAGAAAAGAGTCCCTGCTTTCCAGAAGAGTTCCAGGGTTCTGAACCTAGGGAGTGGCTCCTGCCCCACCCAACAGGAAAAGTAGTCCCGAACAGAAGAGGATCAGAGGCTCAACTGGCAGGTAAGTAAGCAGCATGGTCTGCCGCAGGTAAGTCCACCCAAGCATTATGAGCCCGGCGCTTCCAGCGCTGGGACTGGGCACATTTATGAGCCTGGCGCCACCGGCGCCAGGACAGAGTCCAAAAGGTCCCAATTGGGACCGGCTGGCGCTCGGAACCTGGGTTATGGGTCTGCTTCCAAGGGAGTTGGGCAAGTCCTGACCTCTTGGAAGCAGAGATCATGACAGTACCCCCCCTCAAGGCCCCTCCCAAACCGGGCTTCTCCGGGGGTTTGGGTTTGTCAGGAAATGATCGATGACATTTTTTGATTAGGCGAGGAGCGTTGACATATTCAGCAGGTTCCCAGGATCTCTCTTGGGGGCCGTAGCCTTTCCAGTCAATTAGGTAAAATAGTTTAGATTTGGAGATCTTGGAGTCCAGAATGCTTTTGACTTCAAACTCGAGTTTTCCATCAACTAGGATAGGTTTTGGAGATTTAGTTAGTCGGGTTTGAGGTTGCACAGGTTTTAATAGAGAGACGTGGAAGACCGGATGAATCTTCATGTGCGGGGGCAAGTCCAACTTGACCGCTACTGGGTTTACTATGGTAGAGATGGAATAGGGACCAAGGTATCTTGGGTTGAATGTACGTGGCCCTTTTAGAGGTAGATATTTGGTAGATAACCAGACTTGATCCCCTACTTGATATTGAGGGGCTTCCTTCCGATGTTGATCTGCTCCTTTCTTGTATTGTTCTTTAGCCCTTTCCAGGTGAGAAACAGCTTCCTTAAAGGCTTGGGTGATTGTAGCATGCAGGTATTCTACTGCTGGTGTTTCAAGATCTTGGAGGGGATCCAACTCCGAGGTTCGAGGGTGACTGCCGTATAAAAGAAAAAACGGGGTTTTCCCAGTTCCCGAATGGACAGAGTTATTGTAGGCATATTCGGCTATCCAAAGTATGTCTTTCCAAGTTTTTTCAGTTTGTTGCAGCATGCAGCGTAAATACTGTTCCAGAGTTTGATTGGTCCTCTCGGTTTGTCCGTCGGTCTGAGGGTGGTGACTGGTCGATAGTCTCACATCAATTTGAGCCGACCGACAGCAACTTCGCCAAAAATGAGAAATAAATTGACTACCACGATCCGATATTAGAACCGAAGGAAAACCGTGCAGTCAGACGATGTTTTCCAGAAATTCACGGGCCAGAGTTGCTGCTGTTGGCAAGCCTTTGAGCGGAATGAAATGCGCCATCTTGGAGAATAAGTCCACGATTACTAGAATCGTATTGTATCCGGAGCATGGAGGTAGATCGTGATGAAGTCCATAGAAAGCGTATGCCAAGGGCGAGGTGGGATGTCAATAGGGCGTAAGAGGCCTGCTGGTCTTTCCTTTTGACTCTTGTTTTGGGCGCATACTCCACAGGACATTATAAAGTCTCTGATATCTTTTTTCCAAGACGGCCACCAGAAGTAGCGCTTGATCTTTTCTGAAGTCTTGGTCATATCGGGATGTCCTTCCATTAAAGAATCGTGATAACAAGAGATTACTTTTTTCTGTAAATCTGTGCTGGGCAGGTATAATCGTTCTTGGAAATACAACAAGTTGTCCTTTACTGCAAAGTCCTTTCCCTTTAAAGGCCAATTCTGTATGTCTGCTGGAGTTACAAGTTGCCTGGCTTTATCCTTAACTTCCTCTATGGATTGTGTGGCGATTACACCCAGGATTCTTTGTTCGGGAATGATAGGTACAGGTTTAGGGTTGATCAAGTGTTCTTCCACTCCCATTCGAGAAAGGGCATCGGCTTTACCGTTTTTTGTACCGGGTCGATAGGTAATTATAAAGTCAAATTCGGCAAAGAATAATGCCCAACGAAGTTGTCTAGAGGATTGGGCTTTTGCAGTTTTCAAATATTGCAGGTTTCGGTGATCCGTAATCACAGTAACGGTATGTCGGGCCCCCAGCAGATAATGCCGCCAAGCCTTAAAAGCAGACTTGATAGCCAGAAGTTCCTTGTCAGTAATCGTGTAATTGATTTCAGGAGGCGAGAATTTGCGGGACCAAAATGCTACAGGATGCAACTGATTGGTTACCGGGTCCTTTTGTGATAGAACTGCCCCCCATGGCAAGGCTTGAAGCATCAGTTTCCACGATGTAGGGGAGTTCGGGGCGAGGGTGTTTTAAGATTGGTGCAGAGATAAATTTAGTCTTCAAATCCTGGAAAGCTTGTTCCGCCTCGGTAGACCATTCAAAACGTTTGTTTTTCTTTAACAAGGCAGTGATGGGCTGGACTATTCGAGAAAATTCGGGGATAAACCTACGGTAAAGGTTAGCGAAGCCTAACATGCTTTGCACACCTTTTACGGAGGATGGTGATGGCCATTTGAGAATTGCATCGACCTTCTTTGAATCCATACGTACTCCGCTAGGTGATAATATGAATCCCAAGAATTCAACTTCAGTCACGTTGAAAACACATTTTTCCAACTTAGCGAAAAGTTTGTGTTGACGCAATCTTTCGAGGACCATTTTTACGTGTTTCCGATGTTCAGATTCCGATGAAGAATAAACGAGGATGTCGTCAATGTAAACAACAACACACACATCTATGAGCTCTCTGAGGACATCGTTCATAAAATATTGAAAGGCGGCCGGGGCATTGCAAAGTCCAAAGGGCATGACCTGATATTCAAATAGCCCATATTTGGTGCGGAAGGCCGTCTTCCATTCGTCGCCCTCCTTTATTCGAACCAAATGGTAGGCTCCTCTAAGGTCCAACTTTGTATATATGCATGCTTTTCTGACCTGGTCCAAGAGTTCAGGGATCAAAGGTAACGGATATCTATTCTTGACGGTGATCTGGTTCAGGGAGCGATAATCTATACAAGTTCTAAGGTCTCCTTCCTTTTTTGGAACGAAGAACAAAGCTGAAGAAGCAGGGGACTTGGAAGGACGAATAAACCCATTTGCCAGGTATTGATCCAGGTATTGACGAAGGTGAAGGTTCTCAGGCTCGGTGAGGGCATAAATTCTACTACAAGGAGGAGTAGATCCAGGTATCAGGTCTATCTGGCAGTCATAAGACCTATGAGGAGGTAGAGAGTTAGCCTGATCCTTCCGGAAAACATCTTGGTATTCTTGGTATTCGGGAGGTAACTGGGGAGTCGTCTCTGAAGAAGTAGCTGCCAGTGCAACACCAGGTGGAGGATGACAAGTAGAGACACATTCTGGAAACTGGAGCGTTCTTGCTCGCCAATCGATCAGAGGATTGTGTTTCTCTAACCAAGGAATTCCTAGAATAACCTGGAACTGAGGGGCCTTGATCACATCGAACACGATCTTCTCATGGTGTCCATCTTGACTTACGAGCGTCACTTCTTGAGTGGTATGCGTTACTGGTCCGGAGGCTATCTCTGTTCCATCCACCGTAGTAATGACGTCCTTTACAGCCTTGGGACAAAGAGTTAGATTCATCCTCAAAACCATTGCATGATCCACATAATTGCCGATGGCACCGCTGTCGATGTAAGCTTCAATTGCATGTAATCGATCCGGATTATCAGGGCTAATGAGGACCATAGGTATTACGAAATGCGAGGTCACGGAACTGGTTTTCACGCTCGGCAAGAGGACCTCTATTCTTGTCGGGCGAGGTCGTTTCCCTGCTCAGAGTTTGTAACTTTGGTAACTGCAGCTCCTACTGCCTTCTTGGCAGGTTTCACCGGACAGTCTCGAAGAAAGTGCCCTGAGTTTCCGCAATAGAGGCATAATTGCAACTGTTTTCTTCTTTCCCGCTCCTTTTGTGTTAGAGGACCTTTCAGGCCCCCTATTTGCATGGGTTCCCCAGAGTCTACTCCTTTGGAAGGAGTTGGCGGTTTGGAAAATACTCGAGCATCAAACTTGGAACGATCAGCCTTCCTGTTCTGCAGTCTGTGATCTATTTGAACAACTAAATCTATATAGTCCGAACAATCTTGTGGGGGATTCACTACTTGGGCTAACACATCTTTGAGCTCTCCACGTAGACCTCTATAAAACAGCGTAATCCTTTTGTCCTCAGGCCATTGAGTTTCCACTATCAGTCTGTTGAAAGATGCAATATAAGCCAAAAGGTCTTGATTACCTTGTCGCAACGAAAGAAGCTCATTGTCCAAAGCCTGCCCCTGTGAATGTCTTGCGAAAAGTTTTTCCATACTGAGCTGAAAAGCTTGAAAATCATGGAGGACCGGATCATCTTGATTTACTAGAGGGATCGACCAGTCTGCCGCATTACCACTAAGGTACAAAAGCACGAAAGCTACTTTAGCCTGATCAGTTGGAAATGCTGCTGGCCGGCATAAGAAATGCAACCGACACTGATTAATAAATACTGCAAACCTCTTTGGCTCACCAGAAAATCGTTCGGGCGGAGCCAGAGGTACATTCCCAGGTAGGTTGATCTGCACTGGACTCATAGAGGATGTAGAAGGAAGATTTCCCCCAGATGCGGGTAACGGGGTCTGTCCGGCTTGTGACTGTAGCAATTGCCTAGCGAGATCATCTGTTCGCTCCTTGGAAATAATCAGTTCCCTTTTTAGAGCGTTGGTTTCCTGACGGGCTGCATGCACTTCTGCCCTTAGTTCCCCAAGCAACTGGGCTAGCTGGTCGGTATCCGAGGTTTCCATAGCGCCTGGACGGGAGTTTTGTGGTAGGCTTTGTGTTCTGTAACGCTCACCTGATTCCCGTAGAGGCGCCGGTCTTGACTGGGCGTATACCGTATCTTCTAAGGTGATGTGTAACACACGGCTGGCTCTTTGGGCTGGACCCCTGTGCACTGTATGTCTGACTTGAAGGGTAAGGTGTCTGCAGATAGAAAATATGGGATTAATGAACTGGGTTATTAAATGTCTCTCTCTTCTTCCCTTTCTCTTCTCCTGTAGGACCCCAAAGGTTAACGCGCTCACCTTAGGTAAGTGAACGCCGTGCTCTCCATCTGCTTCGGAGCAGGGTGCTGAAACGAGTTTCCTCACTGGATAAGGGAAGCAGGCCTCTTGACTTCAGAGGACTGCTGTCCGTCGTTTTCTTCACGCACGGTAAGTTTCGAGTAATTCAAATGTCTTTAAAAGTCTTTAGTAATGTTGTATCTTGTTTTGCAGGGTTTCGGCGATGGCGAAGATGGAGCCCGTGTGATGAATAGAAGCGCCTTGAAGCACGTAAGTAAGCGCTTGCTGCCTGCTTCACGGCGCGCTCTAACTGTCTTTTCCTTTGCAGGTATAAGTTCGGAGTGGCTGCAGGGTGCCGGAATACCCACTGGGTTAGATGTGAAAGGAGTAATGGCTCGTGAGTATTTAAGTTCCCCAAAGTCTTTAAACGCACCTTGTTTTATCTTTCAGATGCGGGATGCAGCGCCGAAGGCCTCCGGAGCATGCGCAGAATTGGTAAGCTTTTGTCTTTCAGATGCCGGAATGCAGTGCGAGGCGTTGATGACAGCCGATGGATCAGGTAAAAGGAGCGCTGTCACTGAAGACCGTAATGCTAACCTGTTCTTTCTTGTCTTTATAGGTGTTGCTGAAGACTGGATTCAGGATGGTAAGCCTTTTTCCTTAGGCCCAGGATCAGATGCAGAAGACACGATGAGCGTTCTGCTGCAGAGGATGCAGAATAACACAAAGCAAGATTCATCCATCGGGTGTGGTTTAAATAGCCTCCTGTAGTGCTTAGGTGTCTCCTTCCACAGCCACGCCTAGGAAAGAAAAGAGTCCCTGCTTTCCAGAAGAGTTCCAGGGTTCTGAACCTAGGGAGTGGCTCCTCCCCCACCAAACAGGAAAAGTAGTCCCGAACAGAAGAGGATCAGAGGCTCAACTGGCAGGTAAGTAAGCAGCATGGTCTGCCGCAGGTAAGTCCACCCAAGCATTATGAGCCCAGCGCTTCCAGCGCTGGGACTGGGCACATTTATGAGCCTGGCGCCACCGGCGCCAGGACAGAGTCCAAAAGGTCCCAATTGGGACCGGCTGGCGCTCGGAACCTGGGTTATGGGTCTGCTTCCAAGGGAGTTGGGCAAGTCCTGACCTCTTGGAAGCAGAGATCATGACACACAGGGTGTGTTGGAATCAAGGTTGGAGAGCAGGTCTTCATGGATGTTCAGGAGAGCAGTTTCCGTGCTTCAGGCAGCTCTGAAGCCAGACATGGTCATGGAGACAACCAACAGATTCAGTGTGAAGATTGAGCTGGGAGATCCCAGCTTTTCCATGAGTTTGCCCAGGAAAGGAGTGATGGAGATTGGGTGATAGTTAGCCGGGCAGGACAGGTCGGCAGAGGGTTTCTTAAGAAGAGGGTGAACAAAAGACTGCTTCAGGGGCAAAGGGAAGACTGCAGTGGCGAAGGAGTGGTTGCAGAAGTCAGCCAGGGCAGGAGCCAGGGAGTCAATGTGGCCCTTGATGGTTTTGGAGGAACAGGGGTGAACCTGTTTTGACGAGACTTTGTCATAGATCGGACTTGTATAGAAACCTCATCTGGGGAGTACAGGGGAAAGGCAGAAAAGGAGGGAGGAGAGGTGGCTGCAAAAGGGCCAGAGAAAGAGCAGGGGGTGGAGGGTAAGGGGAGAGGAGGAGAGAGAGGACAATATGTCCTGAGTTTTAGAGGTGAAATGAGAAGGCAGTGCTGTGCAGAGGGTCTGGGAAGGGACAGGAGAGGTAGAGACAGCGGCAGGATTGGCCAGTTCCTAGATTGCAGATTTTAAAGAGTTCAGCCGAGTTGTTAGATGCCGTAGAGAAGCAGGCTTGGATGTGAGCTCTCTTCTTGGTGAGGACAGCGAGCCGGAATTGCCTTTGGAGCAGGCAGTAGGCCAGTTTGTTCGAGGATATAAATGAAGCACGCCTTTTCCTCTCAGCCACCCTGCACTTGCTTTTAAGAGTGACGAGGTCTGAATCGTACAAGGAGTTGCACTTGGCCTTGGGCTTCAGGCGGATCCTCATGACAGGGGCAAGAATATCAAGAGTATCAGATATAGCAGAGTGGAGCATGGAAAGGGCTCTGTCAGGGTGAGAGTCAGCCAAAGGGGGCGGAGGGTGAGAAAATGGCAGCGAAAGACTCAACTGACTCGAGCTTCATGGGTTGGATGACCAAGACGGTGGCTGGCAGTGAGGTGCTGGCTTGGCCTGAGCGGTAGAGAGGGTGAGCTGGGAGGAAAGGAGACAGTGATCACTCCAGGAGAGAGGAGTGGTGAGAGGGACAGAAAAGGGAAGGTCTGAGGAGATAAGAACATCCAGAGTGTGCCCTGCAGTGTGCGTCGGGCCAGAGGGGAGAATAGAGAATGAGAGAGAGTCGCAAAGGTTGCAAAAGAATCCAGAGGAAGGACATGAGGCATCCAGGTGGATGTTGAAGTCTCCAAGAAGGAGTTGAGTGGTCGAGACTAGGAGATAAGAGGTGAGGACCGCCCACTCAGAGAGGAAGGAGGAGATCTGACCAGGTGGCCGATAGATAGTAGCCACATTAAGGGAATGGCTAGGAGATAGAGAGAGCCTGCAGATGAGGCATTTGAAAGAGGAGTAGGCCTGCGTAGGAATGACAGAGGCAGGAATCCACTCAGGGAAGATCAGGGCTACACCCCCTCCAGAACGGTTGGACCTGGGTGCGGTGAGGATCTTGTAGCCATCAGGGAGGAGAGTGTCAAAGATCGTGACAGAGCTGGCAGTGAACCATGTCTCAGTGAGACCGAGGACATTGAGGTCAAGTTCCTCAAGAAGGTGGCAGATGTCAGAAGAGTGTTTGACAGTTGAGCGAGAGTTAAGAGAGGTATTATGGAGAAGGTTGCCATCCTTGAAAGACTTCCGGGGAGGGGTACAAATCAGAGGTACGCCCTGTAGAGGTGTAGAAAAAGCCCAAGGGGGGGGGCAGAAAGGTAAGGAGGAGGGGGCAGTGTAGCCAAGGAGGAGGCAGCAGGGGGAGGCATGGAAGCCATGGAGGGGGGAGAGGGGACAGCGGGGGAAGAAAGAAAGTTGATGAGGTGCGAAAATGGTCTATCAAAGAGGAGAAGGTTGGCCTGAGGGACTTCTACCAAGACGGTTCCATTCACATAAACATTAATGATGACCTTAGAGGAGTTGAAGGAGGCCAGGAGTGCCTCCCACCGGGTGCCACCATAAATGGGGGAGGAGGAGAAGGGAGAGACCGCAGAGACCATGTGTAGGGTCCATAGATCTGGCGAGGGAACGACAAAGAGGATGTCGGTGAATGTTTGCCGTTATACTACAGATGCAGTTATTTTATCTTCTTACAATTATTGAATTAGTCTTGTGTTTTATATTATAATGTTTGTTGTGAATTTGCCAATTCTGATTTCTTGCAGTTTTTTTTCCGTATTGCACATCTTTGTCTTATGATTTGAGGTAATTCAAAGGATGGCAAACAGCCCATAAATAAACATTACACATTGCTTTCAATTTTTTTAATACTATATTTTGTGGTAACTGTTGTAAATAGTTTAGGTAGCTGTGATGAATTGGATTCTGTCTCACAGGATTACAAGAGTGGGCATGGACAAAATGGCTTGCTCAGCACTCATACTTCTACAAACCAAAACACAACACAATCAGAAAGGTAAAACAGGGACAGTTGTTAGGCAGAAACCTGTGCAGTTCCCTTAGGGATCACTGCAAAAGATTTAAGACTACAGGTGTTGGCAGTAAACCGACTTGGTAGCAGTCTGTACCACCCAGATTTACCTGGTAGCTGTGGCTGAGCAGTCAGACTTCCCTCAAGAAGAGTTAGGCAGTATGCAAAGTATACTCAATAGGCACTCAGATACAATAATACAAGCAAACACTGACCAGAGCTTTGGTATCAAAGTATATAATTATTTATTTAAAAACACACAGTTGAAACACACTCCAGCACTCTTATTGTAAAATATTCTAAATACAGTTACTATTATGATATATACACCCCTTTTTCCCTATTAGAAAATCACAGTAAAACACCACTTTTTTTCATACAGAGGTGAGCGCTTAACTAGATTGCACTCTAATAAGTTTGTGAAAATGGGAGGGAAAAAGACAGAATAAGCAGAGGTACACCACTCTACAATTCCAGAACACTGTTAGCAAGGCAGAGAGCAAAAAGTCAAAGGTGAGCCAAAGTCCAAAGGCTGGGCCCACTCTTAGAGAGAGCAGAGCACAAATGCGTCCAAGATCACACAGTTACACTAGGCTTAGAAAGTCTTGCAGAGGGTTCAGCAAAGCGTTTAGAGAGGCTTAGAAAAGTTTAGCCAAGGTGTCTCAGGCTAACCCAGGCTCGAAAGCCGGGGGCTAAATCTACCCCGTACAGTCGGTAGCAAGGGAAGCCAGGCGGGACACGGTACCGTAAGTGGGAAGGATCCTCCAGCGGTGGCAGTTGTTCCTGGTAGTGGGTGCAAGTTGCGTCGTTGTCAAGGGGAAGAGAACATCTCGACTTGGAGGAAAGATGAAGGTCGTTGCACTACCAGGGCAGAAACCAGCCGCAGAGTTTCCCGGTTAAAAGGTGGTACCTTGGTTTCGCGGTCGTGATAAAACATGGTATCCCGGTTGCCGGGGTGCTTGGCACAGGCAAGGTGGCCACGAGATACATCAGGAAAGCAAAAAGACGGTGAAACTGGTTATCCCCACCAGTCAAAGGAAGAAGACTCTCCGGCGGGATATCTCCTCTGTCGTTGGGAAAAGTGGTGAGGCAGTCCAGCAGGGCTCCACCGGTGGTGGTGTCGTGGCAGGTTGGCTCAGCTTCTCCCTCGTCAGATTCTTAGGTCCTGTGGCGACTTCTGAAGTTCCAGTCCCCAAAGCCCTGCTTTTATGCAGCAAACCCCCATTCACTCAGCCTAGCTGTCACTCAAACATGCTAAGTGGTGAGCCGGCCGGCTCACCACTTGGGCCATCAGGACGGAATGCGACTTGAGTTGCCTAGGCAACTCAGTCCAGGGTGCCTAAATTCCCCTCCACCCCTCCTAAGTACCCCAGACACAGTGGCACCACTTTGGAGGGCTTCTGTGGAGAAGCCCGCCAAAAAGTGGAACAAAGGGGTTGACTTGGGTTGGAGTCACAGAAGAGAACACAAACGCCATTTTAGAATCAAGTTTGGCAAAAAATACCAACCGGAGAATTAATATTAATTAAATAAACCGGCGGTATGTTCGAGGCTACCGTAAATAATTAAATAAAGGTAGTAGCCTAAAACAATGGGAAATCCCATAGGAAAATATTCGCGGTTGAATATAAAAAGTAGTATCCACTGCCACCAGAAAAAAACTCGATCAGGGGGGACGGAGACGTGCCCCCTCGACTAACAGACCCTGGGGCAATCGAATTGCCCCAGCCAGTACATCCACAATATGATGGTTGGTACTGGTTCTGTTCAGAATTTAAGACTAGTAAAGTCAATGGTGACTTTACATGCCCTGGGAGACAGTAGTCAGTCCCAGGGTATGGAGTCTATACTGGGGGGTCACTATGACACCCCTGTGTTACTGCACTGAGGGTGCTCTGTAACACATATCACAAAAACACATGAAACCCTATGGAGTAAAAGACCCCATAGCCCATTAAACACTTCTAGATCCAAAGAAAACACACTCAAATCATGTCCAAGAGTGAGGGTGAAAGAGTCTCACTCTTGGCAGGAGAAAAAAAATAAACCCCAAAAATCCAGCAAAGCTGCTGGGGGACTCACTAGGTTAGGAAATTCAGCCTAAACAGAGAATTCTCCCTAACACTCGCCCCCCCAGACTAAGGGACAGATGGATTTCATCCACTCCTGGATGAACCTCATACCTCTAGTCGATGACATACATCCTAGAGAGTTCATCAGCATTTTGATGGTGAAACCTTGACCTATGTTCTATGGCCCAATCAAAGGTTTTCCTTTGTAAGCTATATGACCTACAAACCCTTTGAGGAACATCAGTCTTTTTAAAGTTATAGGGGATCTGGTTGACCAGTCCCTCAGAAGTTGGTACAACTTCTGAACCTGTGTTAGGCTTTTTCAAGGGGTCCTTATAAAGGATTCCCTTAGATCTAGAGGGGCCTCCAAGGTTCCTCACCACCTCTCTTGGGGGAGCAGGTTGGGTCTTAGGCCTCTTGGTTGGAGGGGTTGGGGTTAGGCAATGCACCTGCTTCCCCTTCCTCTTAGATCTAACCTTACCTACTTTAGGAGTTTCCCCCTAATACTAGGTTTTGAGTTGGGGTCTTCAGTAGAAGGTCCAACAGTCTGAAGGTTTTTGGCCTTAGACTTTTCTTTCCTGGTTTTCCACCAGCATTGAGAATTACCAGTTCTCTTAGGCCTAGGTAAGGGCCCAGTAGGTCTATCCACTTCTTCCTCGGAAGCAGGGGGAGTCACAGACTCTGAAACTGGGGGAACAATGATGGAGCTTGGTTGGGGCTCCCATTTCCCTAATGTACTAGCCTGAAATGTGCCTGGGTTAGAGGTCAACTTACTAACACCAGGGCTTGTAGTGGGGGTCTCAGTAGAGGTTCCCACAGGCTTAGAGTGGTCCCTTAAGGTGGCCTCTCCAGCCAATTTGGTTAGGTTCTGTTTCTCCATACTGGGAGGCCTGGGGGTATGTGACACTACTCCTAAAGTTCTCAGGTCATTCCCCAACAGGACCTTCCCAGGCACCTCAGTCTGAACACTGACAGGGATCCTTACTGTCATGTTGTTACACTGAATGAGGGCTGGTAGAATAGGAACCATTTGGACAGGGCATCCAGACATCTTGGTGGGACCTTTGGGTGCTTTTGCCACATCCTCAGGGTGAAAGAAGCTTTCAACCACTACTGTTCTGCTGGCCCCAGTGTCTCTCCTGGCAGGAGTATCCTGACCATTGACAAGAACACTGTCCACATAATACACCTTAGAGTTAACAGGTAGGGAGTTATACACCACCCTATTCTGGGGACTAACCAGACCCATAGGCTCTAAGTTTACAGTTGCTTGAAGACCCAAGGGTTCTTCAGCAAAGAGTTCAAAGTGGGCACTAGCCATCTGTACTTCATCCTCAGGAGTGAAGGCTAAGGAGACTGTGCTGATCCCTGCAGGTTTACCCTTGCATCTGGGATCCCCTTTGATATGGTCAGTAGCCTTAAAGATATAGCATTGTCCAAATGCTCTCCGAAAGGGTGGCTTGTTCTGACCTCCTTCTGGTTGTTGTCCAGAAGGTACACTAGCCTGACTCGGTTTACCCTGGGGCTTACCCTGGTTATTTTGTTGTTTGTGGCCCTCTTGGGTATGGGAGGTATTAGAATTCTCTGGATTCAATTTAGGTGGCTGCTTTCCCTCATCCTTTTTCTGAGTGACTCCTGAATCCTTGTGAGTGGCCCTGTTGGCAACCCACAAGTCAGCAGCCTTAGCTAGCTTTCTGGAATCTAATTCCTTTGAATCAGCCAAGTGCTGTCTGAGCTCAGGAGAGCAGGCATCATAAATTGACTCCAACATAAAAAGATTCTTCATACCTTCATAAGTGTTCACTTTGTAACCCTTAATCCATCCCTCTAAGTTTTTCAAACACTCATTCACCCAGGTAGCCCAAGGGGTACCATCAATCTTTTTGAGGGTCCTAAACCTCTTAAGATACTGGGAAGGGGTCTTCCCAAATCTAGCTATCAGAGCTAGTTTCACACATTCATACTCTTTCCTATCCTCCTCCCCCAACTCCATTACCACATCAGTTGCAACAGGGGGAAGCCTAGAGAACAACCAGGTGAGTAAGTCATTTCCTGTGATGTTCTGAGCCCATGATTATATTCAAACAGAGACAACCAGTCCAACACATCCAACTTAGGCTCATACATACCAACCAATTCTTTAGGCATCCGGGGTCTTTTAGGACTGGAACTTCTAGAGGAGCCAGAGAGAGAAGCATTTTCGACAGATAAATTCTTCATTTCTAGCTCATGCTTGAGCTCCATTTCCCTTAGCCTTAGTTCTTGATTCATTTCCTGATGCCTCAGTTCAGCCAGAGTATTCAGTCTCTTGAACTCTAGTTCAAGTTTCATGTTCTCTAATTCGAGATATTGAGGACTTAGTGTGGGACTTGGTAAAGGCCAAGTAGGTACAGCAGGTAGAGCAGATAGAGGCCTAGGGAGGACAGTCACAGCAGCCTCACCCTCCTCTTCTGACTCTTCCTCAAGATTATCAACATTTGGATCAATATCAATTTCTATACTGTTATCTACATTTTCTGGCATGGTAGGTTCCTCAGACCCATGATCCAGACTTTGGTTAGCTAACAACCTTTCTATTAACTCCATTTTCTTGCCTTTAGTCAGGAGGTTCTTATGCTTACACAATACTCTTAAACAATCAGCAGTTTTTGTAGCAAGGGACTCTTAACTATAAGTTTCCATAGTTGACATGTTAGAAAGATTACTTTTTCAGTGCTAAGATTAGTGGTTAGTTGTCTAAGGTATCCTCAAGCACTCTAAAGTGTATACTCAATACAAATCCCACCGCTGTACACCAGTTTTAGGCAGAAACCTGTGCAGTTCCCTTAGGGACCACTGCAAAAGATTTAAGACTACAGGTGTTGGCAGTAAACCCACTTGGTAGCAGTCTGTACCACCCAGATTTACCTGGTAGCTGTGGCTGAGCAGTCAGACTTCCCTCAAGAAGAGTTAGGCAGTATGCAAAGTATACTCAATAGGCACTCAGATACAATAATACAAGCAAACACTGACCAGAGCTTTGGTATCAAAGTATATAATTATTTATTTAAAAACACACAGTTGAAACACTCCAGCACTCTTATTGTAAAATATTCTAAACACAGTTACTATTATGATATATACACCCCTTTTTCCCTATTAGAAAATCACAGTAAAACACCACTTATTTTCATACAGAGGTGAGCGCTTAACTAGATTGCACTCTAATAAATTTGTGAAAAAGGGAGGGAAAAAGACAGAATAAGCAGAGGTACACCACTCTACGATTCCAGAACACTGTTAGCAAGGCAGAGAGCAAAAAGTCACTGGTGAGCCAATGTCCAAAGGCTGGGCCCACTCTTAGAGAGAGCAGTGCACAAATGCGCCCAAGATCACACAGTTACACTAGGCTTAGAAAGTCTTGCAGAGGGTTCAGCAAAGCGTTTAGAGAGGCTTAGAAAAGTTTATTTATTTATTTTATTTATTTATTTATATTTATATAGCGCGCAAGCAGCCCAAGGGCATTGAGGCGCTGTTGCTTGCATGAGCTTAGTTACAGAGGTACAGACGTGGTAGCAGTAAATGGCACATTGCATACAAACACAGACATAGGTATCATTACAGCTTATTTGATTGGTCAATACAGATTAAGCAGTGGGTCCTATGGTTGGTATTCATGCTGCTACGAAGGACCTTATGAGAAGAGGATGGTTTTCATTGCTTTGCGGAAAGCGAGGAAGGAGGCCTCACTTCGGATGGTGGGAGGTAAGGCATTCCAGTGAGTAGGTGCGAGATATGGGAAGCTGGATCCACCCGCTCTAGCTCTTTTTACTCGTGGCACACAGAGCATGTTGGTATAGGGTGATCTGGTTGGTCTTGTAGAGGCGACGGGGTGGATTCTTTGTGAGAGGTAGTCGGGAGCAGTAAGATGGATGCACTTGTGTGTCAGTGTCAGCGCTTTGAACACGATTCTCTCTTTTATTGGGAGCCAGTGGGCCAGTTTTCTGGCCTCTGAGATGTGGTCTCTTTTAGCAATGCCTTGGGCTGCACGGAGAGCACTATTCTGGATGACTTGTAGCCTCTCAAGGTTTTTTTTTATGTTCCTAGAAATAGTACATTGCAATAGTCTAGCCTGGAGCCGGTGATGGCTCTGGCTATGTTTGTGCACAACTCTCTGGAGAGAAAAGGCCTGACTGCGTTCATAAGTTTAGCGTGATATGCTGCTGAGGAGGCAATTGCGTTGACTTGTCTGTCCATGGATAGGTTGGAGTCCAAATAAACTCCAAGAGTTTTGACTGAGTCTGAGACCGGTATTTTGATGGTGTCGATGGTGAAGTGACTAAATTGGGAGTCAAGATTTTTTAGCGTGTCCAGGGAACCTACCAGTAGGAGTTCAGTCTTGTCAGAGTTGAGGCATAGTCCATTGTCTGCCATCCAGGCTTGGATGGTGTTGTAGAGATTGTTAAGGGTCAAAGAGTCAGTGTCATAGTTGCCGGTGTGGGTGAGGAGGATCTGGGTATCGTCCGCGTAGTTAGTGTAAGAGATACCCAAAGCGTCGAGGATGAGGAAGAGGGGTCGTGTGAAGATGTTGTAGAGGGTGGGGGAGAGGCATGAGCCTTGGGGCACACCACATAGTATGATGGTGGGTGAGGCAGAAGCTAAGTCAGAGAATACTTGCATGGTTCTGTCTTGTAGGAAGGAGGTGATCCATGCTGTGGCATCAGGGGAGAACTTGGCAGTAGAGGAGAGGTGATGGCATAGGACGTCATGATCAACGAGATCGAACGCCGCAGATAAGTCAAGAAGTAGGAGAAGTGCTGGTTTGCCCATGTCTCTAGCATCGTCCATCTGGTTTTTCAGATCAAGTAGGGCGGTTTCCGTCCCATGTCTGGGGCGGAAGCCAGATTGGCGGAGTCCCAGGAGTTTGTTCTCTTCGATGAAGTGCTGAACCTGCAGGTAGGCTGCTTTGTCCAGTATTTTGAGGAGGAAAGGGACAGTGGTGATGGGTCTATAGTTGTTGGGGGAGGTGGGATCGAGAGTTGTTTTTTTTAAGAGGGGGCGGACCCATGCTTCCTTAAGGGAGGCGGGGACTTTCCCTGTTGCAAAGGAGCATTGACAAAGGCTGTCAGGAAGGGGGCAAGCGCTTCTGTGCAGTCCTTGATGAGAGTGGCTGGGCAGGCATCACCTTTACAGTTAGAGGGTTTGATATTCCTCATTATATTAATGATGTCTTTTTCCTGTATGGGTTTGAAGGAGAAGGGTTGGGGGGGGCAAAGTGTCCAAGGCTAACCTAGGTTCGAAAGCCGGGGGCTAAATCTATCCCGTACAGTCGGTAGCAAGGGAAGCCAGGCGGGACACGGTACCTTAAGTGGGAAGGATCCTCCAGCGGTGGCAGTTGTTCCTGGTAGTGGGTGCAAGTTGCGTTGTCGTCCAGGGGAAGAGACGATCTCGACTTGGAGGAAAGATGAAGGTTGTTGCACTACCAGGGCAGAAACCAGCCGCAGAGTTTTCCGGTTGAAAGGTGGTACCTTGGTTTCGCGGTCGTGGTAAAACGTGGTATCCCGGTTGCCTCGGTGCTTGGCACGGGCAAGGCGGCCACGAGATACGTCGGGAAAGCGAAAAGACGGTGAAACTGGTTATCCCCACCAGTCAAAGGAAGAAGAATCTCCGGCGGGAGATCTCCTCTGTCGTTGGGAAAAGTGGTGAGGCAGTCCAGCAGGGCTCCACCGGTGGTGGTGTCGTGGCAGGTCGGCTCAGCTTCTCCCTCATCAGATTCTTAGGTCCTGTGGCGACTTGTGAAGTTCCAGTCCCCAAAGCCCTGCTTTTATGCAGCAAACCCCCATTCACTCAGCCTAGCTGTCACTCAAACATGCTAAGTGGTGAGCCGGCCGGCTCACCACTTGGGCCAATCAGGACGGAGTGCGACTTGAGTTGCCTAGGCAACTCAGTCCAGGGTGCCTAAATTCCCCTCCACCCATCCTAAGTACCCCAGACACAGTGGCACCACTTTGGAGGGCTTCTGTGGAGAAGCCTGCCAAAAAGTGGAACAAAGGGCTCGACTTGGGTTGGAGTCACAGAAGAGAACACAAACGGCATTTTAGAATCAAGTTTTGGCAAAAAATACCAACCGGAGAATTAATATTAATTAAATAAACTGGTGGTATGTTCGAGGCTACCGTAAATAATTAAATAAAGGTAGTAGCCTAAAACAATGGGAAATCCCATAGGAAAATATTTGCGGTTGAATATAAAAAGTAGTATGCACTGCCACCAGCCAAAACTCGATCAGAGGGGACGGAGACGTGCCCCCTCGACTAACAGACCCTGGGGCAATCGAATTGCCCCAGCCAGTACGTCCACAATATGATGATTGGTACTGGTTCTGTTCAGAATTTAAGACTAGCAAAGTCAATGGTGACTTTACATGCCCTGGGAGACAGTAGTCAGTCCCAGGGTATGGAGTCTATACTCGGGGGTCACTATGACACCCCTGTGTTACTGCACTGAGGGTGCTCTGTAACACATATCACAAAAACACATGAAACCCTATGGAGTAAAAGACCCCATAGCCCATTAAACACTTCTAGATCCAAAGAAAACACACTCAAATCATGTCCAAGAGTGAGGGTGAAAGAGTCTCACTCTTGGCAGGAGAAAAAAAATAAACCCCAAAAATCCAGCAAAGCTGCTGGGGGACTCACTAGGTTATTAAATTCAGCCTAAACAGAGAATTCTCCCTAACAACAGTTATGCATCAGCTGTGCCTTTTGTGGTAACAAAGGCCGAGTGAAGGCTATACTCCTAAGAGGGCTGTGAAGGTAAACCTGTAAAGATCCAAACATCACACTATCGCAGTACCAAATAAAGTGAATGTGCAAACAAGTTTCTATTACACGGCCCACGGTAGTGGCCGTGTAGTTATCGTTAAGTTGCTCATCTCATAGGAAGAGCACTTTTTGGGCAGCTTATAACTTTGCTCCCCTGAACGAATCCTTACCAAAGTTCGGTGAGGTTTGGTCCAGGGTGGGCAAAGTTATAGGGGGGTCCCTAAATTTCTTTTTTTCCCAAAGACTGAATGGGGAAAAAACTTTGCTCACACCTACAGCCCAAACCACTGGATGGATTTTCACCAAATTTGCTGCAGTAGCAGCGACTTGGTCCCGAAAGTGTGCTTTTGTAAATTTGGTGAAAATCCGTCCAGTAGTTTTTTTTTTAAATTAAGTTGCTCATCTCATAGGAAGAGCACTTTTTGGGCGGCTTATAACTTGGCTCCCCCTGGACGAATCCTCACCAAAATTTGGTGAGGTTTGGTCCGGGGGGGGGAGGGGGGCAAAGATATAGGGGAGTGTCCCTAAATTTATTTTTTTACCATAGATTGAATAGGGAAAACACTTTGCTCACGCCTACAGCCCAAACCACTGGACGGATTTTCACCAAATTTGCGGCAGGAGCAGCGGCTTGGTCCCGAAAGTGTGCTTTTGTAAATTTGGTGAAAATCCGCTCAGTATTTTTTTTTTAAATGACCAAAAAGTAGGTCTAAAAAAATGTGTGATATCTATGTCCACTCCGCGGACACACTTCCCTGTTCGCTCCGCGGACAGGACACTGATTGGTTAATAGGCTTGTGTTCGCTGATTGGATGGTGAAGAGCTGTCATGACCCTTGCCCCTGGCCCTCACTGGCAAGTCAGCCTTCCAGTTGGGCCAGGTCAAAGGCCTTAAAACCTCATTCAAGACCCACTTGGAGTCAGTCCTTCGGCGCCAGGCTCATAACCATCATGAAGACCAACATTAGAATGGGACTATTTACTTGGGATTATTTAATTTAGGGGGTTCAGCCAACATGGAGACACACACATAGCTCAGTTGCAAGTAACTGAGCTATGCGGCCTAGTCTTTTGGGTGTGGCAAGCCTGGGACTACTTTACCTGGACTACTTTGGGTGTGGCAGGCCTGGGACTATTTTACCTGGACTACTTTACCTGAGAATATTTAAACCGCACCCAAACAGCAGAACATGCTTTGCGTTATTCTGCTGTGGGCAGCGTAACGCTCACCGTGTCCAGTTCTTTGATGCCAGCTTACCTGAAACCAAGGACCTGCTGAGAGAAAAAGAACACTACGAAAACTTACCTGGAACAGTATCCTGCCTTCAGTCCATCGCCGACTTCAGTTCCACTCACTTGAAGGTACAAACTCCATCATCCGGCACCGCATACATCCTGAAATACCATAACCTGGAAAGAGGAGAAAGAAAGACAGCATTAGTAAGTGTTTACTCACATTTCCTCCCGAATGAAGAAAGCCACACAATTCTTACCTGGTTAGTCATCTCCTGGTCAGTATCATTGCTGGAACATTACGGCACTCGGCGAGGAACATCACAACCTGCAAGGAGAGAAAAGACACAGGTTAGCAATATAAAAGTCGAAACAGCGCCACGCATTGCGCATTACTCACCGGACAGCATCGCGCGTACCGCGCTTTCGCCTACCGGCCCATGCTCATCTTCAAACTGCATGACAACACCAAAATACCTTTGCATACCTAAAAGGAAAGAAGCACGACATTATTATTCCAACTAAGAGGAACATAAGAACTGAATATAAATACTTAAAGCAGCAAACCTATGGAGTCGCAGCAGGCCTGGATTCCCACAGGAGGGCTTGCACCAGTGCAGTAACTTGGTTGCTTCTCGACCCCACATCTACGTGCCCCTGCCACGAGGAGCAGGAAGGAGAATCCACCTTTTACAATATTAAGGTGAGGAGAGGGCCCAAGGGGGAGGAAGGAGTTGAGGCTAAGGGAGGTGGGAAAACATAAAGACAATCTGGTATTCAATCCAGCTCTCCTATATTGCAGACCCATCTTTAACCAGAGGCCTTACCAAGGGACCGAGAGAGGGTTTGAGAGTGCAAATCATCCAACCAGGCTTGGGTGGCGTTCCTGTGGATACCATGTGAGCATAACAGAACGCAAAGCCTCAATAATATTATCCACCTGGGCGTCATGGAGACTTCACAGACTGACCAGTTAGTTCAGTTGTTGGGACAATTGCATGCTGAAGTACATTCAGCCAGGCAAGAAACCAACACTCTTGGGAGGGATTTGATTGTTATTAAGGATCATACCGACGAGATAAGTAGACAATTGCTCCAATCACAGGAAGGACAGACCCCATTGCCTGGTAACATTCCTCCAGCACCTGTACCAACTTCTTCCAACAATCCAGTACAAATAACCCTTCCTGGGGCAGTTCCTTTAGCTCCACCTGAACGATTTACAGGGGACCCCAAGAAGTACTCAACGTTCATGAACCAGTGTCGTCTTCATTTCCTTTGCAGACCTGGGGCTTTTCCTAATGACCAAGCGCGGGTTGCTTTTGTCATGTCATATCTGAGTGGCAGTGCTGCGGATTGGTCGGTACCATTGGTAAGTCAGGATAACCCATTGTTACATGACTTTGGGGGTTTCCAGATGGAAATGGAAAAACTCTTTGCTCGTCATACCCAAGGCGAAGCATTAGAAAACAAACTTTTGTCACTCCATCAAGGAAGTCAAGACTTGCTTACATATATAGCAACATTTAACAGACTAGTCGTTGAAGCTGGGTGGCCTGAGGAAAAAAGGACCACACTATTTCATCGGGGTCTACGACGGGAACTAAAGGATGTCCTTGCTCAAGTGGTTAACCCACTGAAAGACTGTGGAGAATTCATCAACCTTGTGGTGCAATTAGATCACAGATTACAAGAACAAAAAGCAGACCAGATAAGGTTAGCACTAGAGCTGTGTATGTCCGGTCAAAGGATAATGTTCCACGTATATTGGAAAACACGGTAGAACCCATACAAATCGGAGGTGTACGGCCCCCTTTAACTAAAACTGAAAGAGACGAGAAGGCAACAGCAATTATGCTTATATTGCGGAAAATCAGGCCACTTGCTCACAGAATGTCCAGTGAAACCACCAAGAACTGTTGGAGCCACAGAGAAGGAAGATAATAACAAAGAGTCGGAAAACTACCAAGCCCGGCAAGCGTAGAGGTCCGCTTGTTGAGCGAGAAGGATGAGCCACAGACCGCAAATTTTGCATTACCAGTAATTTTGTTCAATCACCAACAACCGTCTCAGATGCATGCTGTTGAAGCATACATAGACAGCGGAGCAGTTGGGAATTATGTAGACCAAGATCTGGCAGCAGAGATGGGGCTTCCCTTATGCTCTAAGTCGACTACTGAAAAAGTTACTACCGTTGATGGGACAGAAATAGCTTGACGGACAAGTAACCCAATACACAGCAGCACTAACCCTACTGTGGCAGGATGGGCACCGAGAATCTATTGCATTCGATCTCATCAAAGCTCCTCAGTTTCGACTAATCTTAGGGATGTCATAGTTGGTAGCTCACAACCCTCTAATAGATTGGCATGCCAAGAAGTTGGCTTTTTCCGATGATTGTGCTTGCACCTGTTATTACCAAGAAAAGGGGAAAACAGACTTATGTACATCTGCTAGTCCCAGTGCGGCGGCGATTGTACTAGGTGTGACTAGTACACTACCAAATGAATACCAAGATTTTCAAGACGTGCTCCAGAAAGAACAAGCCAATACTCTACCACAGCACATGCCCTACGATTGTCAGATCGACCTCATACCTGGTGCGCAAATTCCTTGTGGTCGAATCTATGCACTTACTGAACCAGAAAACCTCCATTTGAGATCTTATCTTGATCAGTACCTGGCAAATGGATTTATCCGCCCATCTAAATCACTGGCAGCCAGTCCCTTATTCTTCGTACCAAAGAAGGAAGGACATTTGAGGACTTGCATTGTCTATAGTGCATTAAACCAGATTACAGTAAAAAAACGTTATCCACTGCCCCTTATTCCTGAATTATTGGATCAAGTCAAAGACGCCCAAATCTATACCAAACTAGACCTTAGCGGGACGTACCATCTTGTTCGAGTGAAGAAAGGAGACAATTGGAAAACCGCCTTTCGTACCAAATACGGCTTTTATGAATACCATGTAATGCCTTTTGGACTTTGCAACGCTCTTGCTGCATTCCAGTACTTTATGAATTATGTTTTGAGGGAGTTAATCAACGTTTGCGCCCTGGTATACATTGATAACATGTTAGTGTATTCTGCTACAAAAGGAGACCATGTCAGGCATGTCCGCTCCGTCCTTACTAAACTCTGCCAACATCAATTGTATGCTAAATTTGAAAAATGCTCTTTTCATGTCACCAAAGTGGAGTTCCTCGGTTTTATCCTCACACCAAAAGTTATCCGAATGGATAGGCACAAGGTAGATGCCATCCCTAACTGGCCGTAACCAACTTCATTTAAAGCAATCCAGAGTATGTTGGGCTTCGCAAACTTTTACCGCCGATTCATCCCAGATTTTTCCCAAATAGTGCATACAATTACATCACTATTGAGAAAAAACAATAAAAAGTTCCATTGGACCGAAGAAGCAGAAGGCCTTTCAAGAACTTAAGAAAAAATTCACTTCTGTTCCAGTTCAACGGCATCCTCGCCCCCTCCCTTATATAGTTGAAACAGATGCCTCTAGCATGGCTATGGGAGCTGTTATCTCACAAAGGGACCCAAGAACTGGCCAGTTACACCCTGTGGCCTTCTGGTCACAAAAATTCTCACCTCCTGAACTCAACTATGCTATCACAGACAAAGAACTCTTGGCTATAAAATCAGCTTTCAAGGCATGGCGACACTATCTCCTTGGTGCTTGACATACGTCACGGTCATAACTCCAACTAAGGCCCACTCTGTCCCAAGGCCCACTCTGACTAAGGCCCCTTCCTGTCTGCCCCTCAGCCCCATTCAGGACCCGGGCTGGAGCCCTGTCACAAGCAGCAGCCCTGCTCATAGCTTCCTGCTAAGGAGCGACACTGCCGGAGCAGCTCGCCCGTGTGCCACCCGCTGATTCATGCCGCTTGGTGCCTGCTCGCGGTTACCCCATAGAGGCACATCTATACTACGGTATGACCCCAAGTGCCCTGGCGACCTCCTTCGAGCACCTACCGCCCTCCAGGCAAGAGCCGCAATGCAGCAACAACGTAGTTTCATTCAAAATGGCCGCGGCCATCCTGGAAGTCCCTTTGTTTATTTTGGTTGCCTAGCAACCACCTTGCCGCACGACCTTAAAGAGCGAGGCAAGCCGGAGGTGGAAGCCGGCCCACCTCTCCCAAGGCCCACTCCGACTAAGGCCCCTTCCTGTCTGCCCCTCAGCCCCATTCAGGACCCGGGCAGGAGCCCTGCCACAAGCAGCAGCACTGCCTCATAGCTTCCTGCTAAGGAGCGATGCTGCCGGAGCAGCTCGCCTGTGTGCCACCCGCTGATTCATACCGCTTGGTGCCTGCTCACCTTTACCCCATTGAGGCACATCTACACTACGGTATGACCCAAAGTGCCCTGGCGACCTCCTTCAAGCACCTACCGCCCTCTAGGCAAGAGCCACAACGCAGCAACAACGTAGTTGCATTAAAAATGGCCACGGCCATCCTCGAAGTACCTTTGTTTATGTTGGTTGACTAGCAACCACCTCACCGCACGGCCTTAAGGAGCGAGGCAAGCCGGAGGCAGAAGCCAGCCCACATCTCCCAAGGCCCACGCCGACTAAGGCCCCTTCCTGTCTGCCCCTCAGCCCCATTCAGGACCCGGGCAGGTGTCCTGCCACAAGCAGCAGCACTGCCTCATAGCTTCCTGCTAAGGAGCAACGCTGCCGGAGAAGCTCGCCCGTGTGCCACCTGCTGATTCATGCCACTTTGTGCCTGCTCGTCGTTACCCCTTTGAGGCACATCTACACTACGGTATGACCCCAAGTGTCCTGGCCACCTCCTTCCTGTCTGCCCCTGTCCGCACCTGCGCCACGGCACCGGACATTGCTCTGCGAACACTCCAACTACATTACGTGTACCTGGACTTCAAAATCTTTTCTTGCATGACCGTCAGGTGCCCTAACATTTTGCTTCTCTAGTCTGGTAAGAATCATACTGTCCAATGACAATATATATTCCCATTATATGCATGGCCTACCCATACGCTAATCGAGTGCCCACGCTATCCCTCGTTCCGCTCTCAATGGGATTAGCATTGTATTAATAGTACTGTATTCTACTAGCAGTCCAATTTGATAATGACTGTCTACGGTATTCTCACTGTTACTGTGTCCAGCGGGTATGATACACTCATACATTTAGCTGCTCCATTGATGCTGTACCCCTTTCACTGCTTTTCATACGGCTCGTTAAGCTTGCAATGTTAAATGTCTATTGTCGCAGGCACTGCACTGCATGCAATTATTTATGCAGACTAATTATCACCACACATGACACACTTATATACTGCCCTTATTGCGGATGGCAAACAAATTTAGCGGTTTCATTGCTTATGCACACTGTATTTTGCCTCATCTGATTTGTATTGCATTGCATTACCTGGTAGCCTGCACTGCTCATATTGAATCTAACAGCTCACTGTCTGGGCTTATTGCATACTTATACAGACATCGCTGTTTTTAATTCCTGGTAAAGCTTAATCTGCCTATTCTGATTTGTCTTAGAACATTCTGTGTACCGTGCATATTGTGACTAAGGCCCACTTAGCTAAAGTTGAACTGGCCCACTGTGACCCACTTCTCACTACGAATATGCCAGGCCGCCACACCCTATATATATATCCTTATGCTACTTATCATTCTTCAACTGCTTAGCAGTTCAGTAGCCTACCCTAACACTACCCGCCTAGCCGAGAAGAATTCACTCCTCCATACCTCCACTAGCATGGCACTCAAGCCTAGTAGCCTTGTCTATTCCAACTACCAGCCCACAGGAGAATATACTACAATCCCTTGTACCACGTACATTAGAAATCTTAAATTACGTAGTAGACTTCCCAAAATCTATGAGCCTCTGACCAGATCGCTACCACCTTCCAATAAGAAAAATAACTGCTACCACATGACGACAACGACTAGCGCCAAACGGCCTGTCACCCTTCCCACCTGTAGCATCTCTGATACTCAGACTCCCATACACATCTTCAAGACATCAGCCCCTAGTAGCCGTACCACTTGCCTAACCACAATTAAAGAAGATAATCAACCCCTTAAAGGAGCTCTCCTTAATGCTAGGTCACTGGTGGCTCATGCTATTGACATAGCAGACCTAATCACAGAAGACAGCCTAGATTTCCTTGCCATAACCGAATCATGGTTACACAAGGCCGCAGGACCGGCACTCACGCTAGCCATCTCAGAAGGATACACCATTCTCAGACAAGACAGAGATGGCTCCCGAGGCGGTGGAATAGCTATCATATCTAGAGAAAGCTTATCTCTAAGACTAGTAGCCCCACATGACCTGCAATCTTGTGAATCCCTCTCTATCAAACTACCACTAAAGAATTCCCAGTCACCCACCATTCATGTAGTCTACAGAACCCCTGGTCCTATTGGCACTTTTGAAGAAGACCTGCATAACCTAATTGCTAGCAATCTCAAACACACCTCCCAAGTACTGCTGCTTGGTGACTTTAACTTAGGCCTGAATGATCCTTCGGACAAACAGGCCATGCAAATAGTAAACTCCCTTAATGCACTAGGATTAGCGCAAAAGGTGAATGTTCCCACCCACATCAAGGGTAGAACCCTGGACTGGGTAGCCAACCACAATTGCACAGCTACCATCACCTCTATTTCTCCCCTATCTTGGACTGACCATTTCCTTGTGTCAATGACACTCTCCACTACCAGACCGAAACTCTTAGCTCCACAAGAAGCGCCACCCTGTCTGACCAGGTTAAAAAAGAATATAACAGTGGACAGTGTGATCCCTAATATTCTACCCACCCTAAATTCTCTGCCAGACAACCTTGACCCAAGTACTATGGTGCAAGAATGTAGTAAGATCATGCTCTCCACCTTGGACAATGTCGCCCCCCTCAAACTGAGAGCTAGTAAAGCCAAACTACACCTCAACAAGTGGTTCACTCCACAGTTAAAGGATCTGCAACTATTAAAAAGAAAATGCGAAACTGACTGGCGCCTTTGCCCCTCCCATGAGAACAAAAAGAAGCTAGCGTCCACTGCATCACTCTATAAAAAAGAAATCTGCCTGGCTAAAAGAAACTCCTACAATGAACGGATAGCTAACTCTAACTCTAGCATGAAAGAACTATTCACAATCCTCAAAGAACTAGAGTCCCCTATCTCTCCACCCGATATCTGCATCAAAGTCAAGAACTGGTGCTCAGAGATACAACAAGCACTAACAAACAAAATCAACACTCTCCAAACCAAAATAAAAAACAAGAAAGACTCTCAACCAACTAACTGCCACTCTCTACCAATTGTAAATATCTCTGACCCAAATACCACATTCTGCTTCACTAAAACAACAATCCTTGAAGTGGAAAAAACTATCTTTCTCACAAACCACTGTAAAGGATACATTTGTCCAGCACACATTATCAAAGAGGCTGCAAGAGACCTCTCCCCTTTCATCTCCAAAACTGATTAACGCCTCCTTTGCCTCCGGCACCGTCCCAGCCAATCGCAAACAATCATGGGAGCTCCCGCTTCTCAAGCAGCAAACATTAGACCCACTTATCACTACCAACTATCGCCCCATCACAACGCTACCATTTTTACTCCAAGTTTTAAATAAAATTGCATATTTACAGATCCAGAAACACCTTGAACAGCAGAAACTCCTAGGGGTCGGACAGTCAGGATTCCGACTATTACATGAGACGGAGACTGCACTGATAGACCTGAAGACTCAGATCAAGCTGCTGAGAGATCAAGGGAAAACAGCATTATTGCTGCTACTCGATCTCTCAGCTGCATTCGACCTGGTCGATCATAAGGTCCTCTGTAGGCATCTAGATACAGAAGCCCATTTCTCCACTAGTGCTGTTAAATGGATAGAATCATTCTTGAGTGAAAGAACTAGTAGAGTATTCTCACCCTCTGCAGCTGTGGACCCCACCCCTATTTTGTGTGGTGTCCCTCAGGGTTCTTGTGTGTCCTCTACTCTCTACAATATATTCACCAAGCCACTGTTTGATGATCTGGACCTTTTGGGTGTCACCTACACTAATTACGCAGATAACACTCAGATTCTCCTCCCTCTTTCTGGGGATCATGGTAGGGACCTGGCGTTGGTGAATAGAATCTTTCTCATCATTGTGGCATGGATGGCCACTCATGGCCTATGCCTGAATGATGACAAGACAGAGTTGATAATCCTTGGCTCCGCGTCCAACATTACCAAATTAGGGCACCAGTATGCCTCCTTCATCATTGACGGTAATAACACCATCGTCTCCAACGAGGTAAAAACTGTGGGTTTTTACCTTGATGCAACAATGTTCTTTAATAAACAACTAAACTCTCTTGTGTCCACAACAGCCTACACTTGTAAGCTGATCAGAGCAGGTAGGCCCTTCCTCTCTAATGATAGCTGCCTCATACTGGCCAGAGCATTAATCTTATCAAGAATAGACCACTGCAACACCCTCTACAGTAGTGCTAATAAAACCACTATCCATAAACTCCAATTACTGCAAAACAATGCCATCAGAGCTGCTTTAGGCTTCAACAAAAGAGTGCACATCTCTGCTATCAGACGTCATCACAAATGGCTATCTACCCAGAACAAAATATAACTATAAATCGCCTCCTTGACACACAAAGCACTACACAATGTAGCACTGCGTTACCTTATTGACAGCATATCTAGAAGAACATTCAACAGACCGTCTAGAACCATTAACACTAACTGTCTGGTAGTACCCAGATTCAAATCTTCTAGTATTGGCGGCAACAGCTTCCCTGTGAAGGCCGCTAAACTTTGGAATTCCCTGCCACACCAGTTGAGAGCCGACCTCCCCTACTCTTTTTTCAGAAAGAACCTCATCACTCACCTCAAGCTGACTGAGAACTAGTTCTCCTCTGTAACAGTGATACGCTAGTACGACCTGCTAGACTGGAAATTTGTAAATGGTGTACATCCCTAGTTACCAAGATGTAAATAACGTTGCCCTTCTGCGCAACCTAAGTCTTGCATATTGTATTATCTCTTGTGTGATGTGATTTTGTAATGTGATTTTTCATTTTTGCCTGTACATTATGTAACCTTTGTAAGCTTTGCATATCATTCTGCGCCCTGCTACTCTTGGGTCTGGTGTGCCTTATAAATGCAATAAATGCAAATGCAAAATGCAAAATAACTGATCATCGAAACCTGCAATACCTAAAAACAGCAAAGGCTCAATCATCCCATCAACTGCGGTGGGCTCTTTTCTTCGCTGAATATGACTATGTGATTACCTACCGGCCAGGAGTCCGAAATGGAAAGGCTGAAGCCTTGTCCCACATGGGTGTTGATGAAAAGGTATACATAACTCCAGATCGATCCAGTAGCCATCATTCCAGAAGACAAACTCCTGGGTCTTGCAACAACATTGACACAGGGTGAACTCTAAAACAAGATCCAACTCTTAATGGATCCCACTTTCTCAAAAAAGTGGTGTACTCAAGGAGAACATTACACCATTAAAGACCAGTTACCATATTTTAGGAACCGTCTATACTTGCCAAGTAAAGATTTACAAGAGCAGGTTATTTTGGCTTATCACGACTCCCTGATTGAAGGTCATCCTGGAATTGCCAAAACTCTAGCTAAAGTAAATCAAAACTATTGGTGGCCCACATGGCGTAAAGACATCATACAATTTATCCAATCTTGCAGTGTGTGTGCACAAAACAAGTCCCAAAAGCAGAAACCAGCGGGTCTTCTCCAACCATTGGAAAATCCTCCCGCACTGTGGCACACACTGTCCCTTGATTTCATTACAGATCTACCTCCCAGTCAAGGATTCAACATCATCTTAGTAGTTGTAGACTTGTTCTCTAAAATGGCATGCTTTATTCCTTTTAAGGGTCTTCCAAATGCATCCAATTCAGCAAAAGTATTCCTGGAGGAAATCGTACGGCTACATGTCTTTCCATCGGTCTTGATCTCAGATCGAGGTAGTCAGTTCGTATCCAACTTCTGGAGGAAATGCTGTTCAATGGCCCAAATTGACATTCGACTATCCACAAGCCACCATCGTCAAACAGATGGCCAAACAGAAAGAACAAACCAAACCCTCGAGCAATACTTACGTTGCAATGTTACATCAATTGGAAAGAAATTGGAAGGACTTGTTATGGATAGCTGAACATGCTTATAATATTTCTTTTCACACCAGCAATGGACAAAACCCTTTCTACACTATATATGGTAGACATCCACGTACTTCAGAATTGGATCTCCCAACCCCTTTGGAAATGCACCTCGCTTAATTAAAAAGTTCCATCAGAATTACCCAGCCAAACCAGGACCAGGCAGAAGTGCCACCATGAGAGGAGACTTGGGGGGGAGTGCAGTCCTGACCCTTGCCCCTGGCCCTCACTGGCAAGTCAGCCTTCTAGTTAGGTGTTAAGAGGGATTTCTGAACTCTGACCTGGAGGGGCAGAGGTTCAGAAGGCCATCCTAGTTTCTTGGAACAGGGTAATCTCTGCACAAGACAGACCAATCAGGGTAGCTATGGCAAGCGGTCAAGACTAAGTCTCAAGAGGGGTGAGGGTGAATGAAGGACCTCAATGAGCACACAAAGCAAAGACACTTACAAATTACTCCAGACAGGTGTTATATAAAAAATATAGACACATTTATTACAAGGCCTTTGTAATATAGACCATATCGAAGAATCACAGTAACACTAGAGTAAACCAATACATCACAATCAATACAATATATATACAAGACCAGAGGGGTCTAATTGATTAAAGAGCACAACATATGTAGACCACCTAGATTGGGAGGAAAACAGGCAGTGCAAGTAATCTTTAGACCCAGTTCCACATCAAGAATACACCTAACTAAGAGGCAATCCAAGCCCTACGATGAGAGGAGCCTTATACTGAATAGTACATGCACGCACTTGTGCCAATGGACAAAATAAGGTCTCTTCAAGGGCCACTAGCAGCTCAGGAAGGTGGATACTGCGATGAAGAACAAGTCCCCACTATTCAAGCAGGACCCCCACTTGGTGGAAGAGGCAGGTTGAGAGTGCGGGATGGAGTCGCTATTTCACAATAGCTGTGGAAAGGTAAAGGGCCCTCAGGGGCAACTTCCTGCGCTAGGGGCCACCGCTTGGGGTATGGACTACTCACCGGTCCCCGATGCAGGCAGACCCAAACTTTGCCAGTACAGTCCACTTCGCTGGCAGGTTCGAATGCGACAATCAGGACGTCTCGACACCGTGTAGTTTCCAAGATACAGCAGGGATTCCCAAATGGGACAGTGGCGATTTTTCCGATCTGGGTGGAGGAATCAGCTGATTTCCACTGCAGCAGGCTTCAGGGTCAAGGGGGTCACATATGCAGTGAACTTGCACAGGTTGTTGCCACAGCAGGGCAACACAGTAACCGCATTTGCTCTGGTCCCGGTGCACTCGTCTCACTTTGGACCTGGGATTGCCAAGTGTACGAAATTCAGTGAGTGGGTGCCGTGGACACAGAGCAGGCAGTATACCAAGTTCGGAGGGCCTCCTCAAAACCGCGGCGGTAACAGAGCAAACGTCCCGTGTAAGCTGGTCAGCCCACTGGTTGGCCCAGAGACACTTCCGAAGAGGCTTACTTGCAGGGTTTGTTGAAGGTGCCTAGAATAGTTGATCCCACTATTCCAATGGGCGAAGCGTCTTCGCAGATGTTCTAGGACGATCAGATGCAGAGGGGTCCCACGGGACGACAGCGGGCTCAGGGTGCCAAACCTTCCAGGGGATCACCAGTGGTTCCTCGACTCGGCTTCTTGTTGTAGGATACTTGGCTCCTTATCCTTTGTTTGTGTGAAATCAGGAGATCGACATTGTAGTGGTGTTTTCAGCCTCCTCTTATCCCAAGTTTCCTTCGCGCCAAAATGGAGAGGACCCAATGGGATATCTGCTCACAACCATTCACTCAATACGTGAAACAATCACGGACAACAGTGGTCCCAGGCATTCAGGACATTCCAGATTCTATGGCACCCAGGATGTGTATTGGGAACAGACATCCCAGCTCCCATGCTGGAGGCTCACACACAAGACATGCAGAAGCCTATGAAAGCCTTATGTTTCGCAGGAAAGTGCATGCCCAAATAAGGACTGACCCGGGTCGACTCCACCTGGGGAAGGTGAAGGGGCAAGATGGCCAGAGGACAGGACAAAGAACCTAGTGGCATGCCCATTTTGGAGCCAGGCCACTTATTTGTGCCAAATACGGTAAACGCGGTTAACATGGCAAGAAAGGGTTAAAAATATAAGAGAACAATAGTTGCCACCAGTTCTGTCCATGACACATCTGCACAGTTCATAAAAAGTCCAGCGAGAGTTTCTAGGGCCTTTGGAACGACTAGAGACCCAAGTGTGCTGTAAGGTAAGTTACTTTGTACACTTGTTGCATGTTGCACAAAAGCTGCAACATGAGGAAAGGACTAAGGGAAACAAAGTCTCCCAGTACTGACTGTCTTAAGGACATGTCAGTTTCCCCATTAAAATTGAGCGAAAGCCCAGAGGAGTGCATCTTAGGGCTGTGCGTCTCTGGCAAAGTTTAGTTCGGGGTTTTTAAACAGCAGCAAAAAGTTTGGGGGTTGACAAATGGCGGGAAAAGTACATACAATAATGAAATCTTTCCTAATACTAGGGCCAGGTCAAAGGCCTTAAAACCTCATTCAAGATTCTCTTGGGGTCAGTCCTGGCGCCTTTGGCGCCAGGCTCATAACCATCATGAAGACCAACATTATAATGGGACTATTTACTTGGGATTATTTAATTTAGGGAGGTTGAGCCAACCTGGAGGCACACACATAGCTCAGTTACAAGGAACTGAGCTTTGCAGTCTAGTCTTTTGGGTGTGGCAGGCCTGGGACTACTTTACCTGGACTACTTTGGGTGTGGTAGGGTTGGGACTATTTTACCTGTACTACTTTACCTGAGACTATTTAAACCGCACCCAAACAGCAGAATATGCTTTGCGCTATTCTGCTGTGGGCAGCGTAACGCTCACTGTGTCCAGTTCTTTGATGCCAGTTTACCTGAAACCAAGGACCTGCTGAGAGAGAAAAAACAGTATGAAAACTTACCTGGAACAGTATCCTGACTTCAATCCATCGCCGACTTCAGTTCCACTCACCTGAAGGTACGAACTCCATCATCCGGCACCTCATGCATCCTGGAATACCATAACCTGGAAAGAGGAGAAAGAAACACAGCATTAGTAAGTGTTTACTCACGTTTCCTCCCGAATGAAGAAAGCCACACAATTCTTACCTGGGTAGTCATCTGCTGGTCAGTATCATTGCTGGAACATTACGACGCTCAGCGAGGATCATCGCAACCTGCAAGGAGAGAAAAGACACAGGTTAGCAATATAAAAGGCGAAACAACGCCGCGCATCACGCATTACTCACCGGACAGCATCGCGCACACCGCGCTTTCGTCTACCGGCCCATGCTCTTGTTCAAACTGCATGACAACACCAAAATACCTGTCCATACCTAAAAGGAAAGAAGCAAGACATTATTATTTGAACTAATAGGAACATAAGAACTGCGTATAAAGACTGTAAAGCAGCAAACCTACGGAGTCGTAGGAGTCCTGGATTCCCACAGGGGGGCTTGCACTAGTGAAGTAACTTGGCCGCCCCCCACATCTACGCAACCCTGCCACGAGGAGCAGGACGGAGAATCCACCTTTTCAATATTAAGGTGAGGAGTGGGCCGAAGGGGGAGGAAGGAGTTGAGGCCAAGGGAGGTGGGGAAACATAAAGACAATCTGGTATTGAATCCAGCTCTCTTATATTACAGACCCATCTTTAACCAGAGGCCTTACCAAGGGACCAGGAGAGGGTTTGAGAGTGCAAATCATCCAACCAGGCATGGGTGGCGTCCTCGTGGATACCAGGTGAGCGTAACAAGAGAGTGAAGTGCGTCAGTTTTTTGATATGCCCGCCATCTTGGATGTCCGCGAACATCACGGTAAAAACATATTAAAAAACACAACATTACACTTGTCAAATTCATCAAATAATCTCTGGGGAGGTGAGGGGTGATGAGGATGGGATGGGATATGGCTGCAAGAAGCAAAAAAACGGGTGTTTTTTGCCACAAAAGTCCGCGAACAGTTTGGATGTTCGCGAGCAGTCCTGAAAAGTTTGCGGACACCTCGGCATTACAGGGTTGGTGAAATGCAGTTCTTGAATGGCTCATAACTTTGGCGCCACTTAATAGAACGGCATGACATTTTTCATGTATATTTCTGACCTGATTCCGAATGAGTTACAATGTTTGGTGGGATTTTGTCAAGAGGGGGCAAAATTAGAGGGGAAGTGCCAACATAATTTAAAGGTTTATAAATGAGGTGCCATTTGACAAATCTACACTTCATTTGGCAAACTGATATAGATCTAGATATAAAGGTTTTTGCGAAGTTTGGTGGGTTTCTGTCAAGGGGGAGCAACATTAGAGGGGGGGTCCCAAAATATTGTAAATGCTTATAAATGTGGTGCCATTTCACAAATCTACACAAAGGTTTGCAAAAATATCATAGATCTGGATATAAATGTTTTCTTAAAGTCTGAATTGATTTTGCCAAGTGGGGGCTAGGTTATATGACGATTGTAAGTGCATACATTTGACACATTTGAAAAAATAAAACATGGGTGGATTTCCAGCAAACGTGCGTAAGCAGCATTGGCAAGGACCTACAAGCATGGTTTTGGAAATGTGCCAGTGTTTTATTTTTTGACAAGTGTCATAATGTAGCTACAAGAAATAGCGGTATATCTTTAGTGACTGAGGGGTAGCCTGTGGCCATGGGCAGAGGCCAGATTGTCTGGGTCATGGAATAAGGTCATGATCTGGATAATCTGGCTACTGGCCATGATCACAAGGGACAAAACATAGGATTAAAGTGGCCATGTACACCTGGGACTGGCTTAGTGGTAAAGTTATTCAAAATTAGGATAGATTTGAAAGGGCAGAAAAATGTACCTGTGGTAATATGGTCATAGGGTTCTCTTTTTGCCTTCTTCAGGCTGCCATGGAAAGCGGAGAGGGGCCCTGTATGGAACCCCCGCCTTCCCTTTCCATGGTGGCCATTTCAGGGGCTCGAATGGGGGGATAATGGTCCAGAGACCATCTTATCCACCCTCGCTTCGTTTGGGCTGATAACTTGGGTTGCTGGGCTGGTATCCACCTTTCCAGTCCCTGGAAAGTTGGATGAACACCACAATATTCCCATTAGCATAACACAAAATGCAAATGGAAATGTTGGAAAATCTTATTGAGTCTATGTACTTTACTGAGAAATATAAAGTAGATGGAGTCTGTATGTTTTTATTTAGTTCTATTTATTAACTGTGAAAGGTGGTCCCTAAAGGAACATTTCTTTTGTTGTTTTTGGATGTATTCTTTTGGCAGGAGAGCTAAGAACAAAAGGTCGGGAGGGAAATGAGGGACGAGGAACCAAATACTAATATGGAGGGGAAGGTGGACAAGGGAAAATGTTGCGATGTTGCGCATGTGTTATTTCTATGTTATGGGGCAGTGTTTCTTATACTCCTTGATTACAGGAGTGGTGGTGGCTGTTGGGGAGGAGGGATGGCATTAGCTGATGCCATTTTAAGATAAATAATAGTTTTTCTAAAAGTATGTACTGTGTACTAGATTGTTAATCGATAATGAGTAGGAAATTCTGAAGTTGAAAGTTCATAAATCAGTAGAAAATGCAGTTCCGAACTGTCCGCGAAGCAGATATCTTATCATGAAGTGCAGATGGGTACTCAGACACGTCATCATGCAGCGCGCCAGCGTATGGTCATGTGGCACTGTCCGGAAGGTCTGCTATTAAGTTAGATGTTTGTAGACGTCTTTGGATGCAATACTAGTTGAAATAGTTCCAGAAGGTGGCAAATGGCAGAGTTTTAAGGTGACACTTTGTAAATGGGACACAAATATTGCTATATTGGGTAAGTTTGATATTAGTAAGCTGTAGGAAAATAGCATGCACTGGTAAAAACCCATCAAATTCATTGAAAAATCTTTGTTAAAGGGGCATTAAGGTTAAGTTGCACTAATAAAAACCTACGAAATTCAACGAAAAAACTTTGTTAAGGGGACGTTATGGTTAAGTTGCACTAATAAAAACCTATGAAATTCAAAGAAAGAACATATGACAAGGTTAACATTTAGATGTATAACACCTTTTTCAATGTTATTATTCTGACTGCCAGTGAACAAAACCACCTGGCCTATATATGTCATTGAACAAAAACAAGTGGCCCAGATTTGTGATGTCATCAATGACATTTGTGACATCATCTTTGATGTTCTGGGTATTAGTCTTAGCAGTGCACGGTGGTGGTGCGAGTTATGGTTGTTTAGCTTACTATAACTGGCGAATTTCTGGGGGTTTTCGGTTTTACTTGAAACCATAACGTCCCTTTAACAGAGTTTTTTTCTTTGAATATACATATAAACACTTTAATAAAACACATCATCTGCAAGTAGAACAAAAAAGAGATTACTCACAAATACCCATCCCATATTAAAGACAGAGAAAATGTGACAGACTGAAGAAAGTAGCACTTTGAACTTAATTCCAGGAGTGGTAGATAAGGTACTGCCAAAAACGATATCTTGTCGAAGGCAGGGACAATTGTGACATAACTCTAAGGCCCAAGTGGACCGGGGGGCAGGTCAGTGACACAGTACATGAATTGGTTCTTGGCGGGCTCCAGAAGTTCTGCAAGACACCAGAACAGTACCCCAAGAGCTTTAGAGAGTTCCCCAAGAATGGCAGTCAAACATTTGAGGCATTTATACATCATCCCCTGAAATATTGACTTGTGGGGTCACAGGTAACAAAGTTGACACATTTAGGGGCATGTGTAATTTGATTGTATGTGAGAGTATGCTTAGACAATGCGAGATGGAATGCACCAGCATCTAGTGGACAAGACCATCACAGACGTTTGGAGCTTGCAAAGGCTCCCGATCGGTTCCTGGCTAATCGCATCCAGAAAAAGGCAGTGGTTAGTGTATCCCAACTGAAAGGTCGATTCATGGAACAAATGTGCGCCAAAAATCTTGGCTCAAGCCAGCGCAAGTGTGAAAAAGCAAGGGCACGTGCACGTGTACGATTCATGGAAGGGCCTGCGAGTGTTTACAGCGGGATGTGCACCAAATCTGAGCATGGTGCGCACTGGCGCAAACGTCACAGCAACATCCTGAACGCCGTGCGCAACGTGCACATCGAAAGCGCACAACTTCGGCACACACACCAAAAAGGGGGCGGGACACAGGGTGTAACACGCAGAATGGGGAACAACGCATGAAAAAGAAGGCGTAACTGGGGAAGTACTGCAGGGAAATACACGGAAAGCCCACACGCACGCGAACAACACATATTCATGGAATCAAATACGGGAAACCCGCACACGTTAAAAGACGTGCACAGGCGTCAACATGTCCGCCACACGAAGGCAGGCGAAGCGTCACTGTGCACAGTTTAAAAGTGCGTGCAAAAACAAACACGTATATACAGCTACGATGAATGCCCCATTTGTCGCAGCACTGATCGTGGGACACCAATGGAGGAGGAGAATAGACAGGACCTGCATTTTATTGCCCAAGACCAGCCTTTTTGGGATGGCTGACGACCAGGTCTATGGCAGGTATAGGTTTCCACCTCATATCATCCTAGACCTGGTCAGGGAGTGGGAAGATGACCTTACATCCCCCACCCTGTACTCCCAAGCATTGAGCCCCTTGGAGAAGGTGATCAATGTCCTGCATTTTTTGGCCACTGGAAAATTTCAGTGGAAAACTGCCATAGTGGGGGGTCTCACAGGCCACGCAGTCACGCTGCCTACACCAGGTGTTGGCAATCATGACTCCGCGCCCCTCAGTCCGTAGGCACATATACATGCCCAGAACACCCGCAGAAAGTCAGGCCGTGGTCCAGGACTTCTACATGGTGGCACACTTCCCCAAAGTGCTTGGTGCCATAGATTGCACCCATGTGGCCCTACGTCCACCTAGGGCCACTGAGCACATATATCGAAACCACAAGCACTGGCATTCCATCAACGTGCAGGTTGTATGCGATGCAAAGGAAACATTATTACCTCTGTCTATGCAAACTACCCTGGCTCAACCAATGACAGTTTCATATACAGAATGTCCGCCCTGAGCCGGGCCCTGGCTGGAAGCTGGGAAACATGGCGACACATGGCTCCTAGGTGAGTACAAATGCCTGTGCACATGCATGCATGTCACACACAGACAAATACACAAACCCAACTAATCACAACCATTATCACATCCCCAGGGGACAGTGCCTACCCTCTGAGCAACCACATGATAATGCCAATCCAGATCCCCACCACACCACACCAGGTAAGATACAACACTGCCCATATTGCAACCAGGGCCATAGTGGAGGGCACACTTGGAGTGCTCAAGTCACGCTTCCGCTCCCTTGACCGATCTGGTGGCCAGCTACTATATGCACCCCCAGTAGTGTGCAGGATCATTGTGGCAGCATGTGTCCTGCACAACATTGCAACACGGCAGGGCGTACCGGTGGACATGGTGGTGCCCCCACATCCCCAATCAAAGTCACAGGCGCTGCCCATCCATGAGAGGGGAAAGGGCAAGTGGCGAGGCAGCCCGGACCCAGCTTGTGGCCACATTTTTCAACTAAACTCCCACCCCTGTGGAGTGCACACAGGCCTGGCACATACCAGGTAACAATTGATGATGACAAAGAGACAGTCAACTGTAACAACCTTACCACCCTGAGAATGTTGCTATGGAAGTGCTACATTGTGTGCATCCCTAGCTACTTAAACATAACCAATCCCGTGTGACCAAAAGGAACACATGCATGGTGTGTATCACACCCCCCGCAAAACAGGCCATGACAATCCCTGGTATGTCACCCAAACCCTCCCAAACCACATCACCCTTGTCTGCCACACCATGACATGGCATGCAACAGCAAAATGCCAACACATGAGCAATAATATATGAAGTGACGTGTGATGAATGGAAAGTGGCCCAAGACAATGATGCCTGACATGGAATCAGATGAAATGACTGACCAACAACCTCCCACACATACCAAGTCATACAGAAATGCCGTCCACCAGTGGTAGCTTGAACACAGCACTGAATGCCTGTTCATATGCACATTGAGCAAGGCAAAATCGCCACTCCCAAACCCGTGTGCTGTGTGTGTCTCCTGCTACACATTGCTCAGCACACAGCACAGTGAGCAGCCATTGTGTTGGGGATACACCTTGAGCATCACATCAAAAGGACAAATAAATAAATCTACCCATTGACGCATATCCAGGACCCCCAAATGGTAATTGATCATGTGCTGCAAGGACACAGCGTGTCCGAGAAGGCAATATGTGTGCACCTGTGGGCATGAAAGGGTGGTTGTATGTGTGGTGGAGCATTGTGCAACTGCGTGTGTCAGTAGGGACATGCACTAAATATATGCATGTGAAATCAAGTGACTCTCAGTGTCCTATACATATCACATGTGAACATTGCCCATGTGTACACCCCAGCTTGTCAAACCACAAAAATCCCCTGACACCTGAAAAGTAAATACAACACAGGAACAGCCATTGAACAGCAGAACAAATCATGTACATAGTACCCCACAAACACATTGTCAGAGAGTTCCCAAACACTGTAGCCCAGGCTTTCTGTCCAACAACAAAAGGGCCTCCCTCATTTACACATCACCATGGCCTTCTGAACAACTGTGTCTGCGGTATGCAGCCTTCTCCCTTTTAGTCTACCTGGCTACAGGATCCCCCTACCCCTTGGTCTTCATGTTCCACCTTGCGTGTAAATAGAGTCCAGCCCCCTCAGAGGCCTCCTTGACTGGTAAAAATACCAAATTGCAGAGAACTCCAAGGAGCCAAACCCCCAAACCAGGGAAAAAAGCTTCTAGGCACAAAAATACCCTGGAAGAGTCTCCAGTAGATTACTTGAAGTGGAAAAAAAAAGTCCCGGCACACGTACAAGCAGAATGATAGAACTACCAAGGTAGCAGAGTTCCACAATGGTTAAACAGGAAGGGTACCTTTTTCCGGAAACAGCATACAATGAGGATGCAACAACTGATGGGTACTGTCACAGCTCCTGTCTCCAGGTGCAGGAGTGGCACGAACCAACCACCCCCTCCGTAGTCTGGGTGTCTGCAAGGTAAAACGTACAGAGGCCTCCGAGACCCCGGCGGGGAAAAAGGGTCAGGGATCCGTTGGTTGGACAGGCATAGGTATTCAGGATAACCGGAAAGAGGGGCAGGAGAGGGGAGTTGGATTGGCAAGGGAAAGTAGTCAAAATACAAAATACAACTATTGTCAATAACACATACTCAATCAGAGAAACCATGTTCTACATGCAAGTAGTATGAAATGAGTCAAATGCAAGACAAAGTGAGACTTATCTCTGGGGTGAGTGCTGGCCTTCTGCCTGCGCACTCTCAGGTCTGGTAACAGGATCAGTTCAATGCTGCAAAGAGGGCGTGAGTTACTAATCTGTGTGTGTTTACAACACACACACAACACCATTCATGCCCCAAAGTAAGTGACTTCTCCACAAACAAACACTTGTCTGCTGATATGTACGCATACGTTAGCTTGCCCCTGTGATGGTTCATACACTGTCAATGCAGTAAGGCAGGTGCACGTGGGCGCGCAGTAAATGGAAGACCAATGCGTCAAGAATCACAAATGATAGAATGGTCCCTGGGGGACCTGCTAGACGCGTATAGCGAGGTGCGACTTCAGTACAAGTCGTGTTCTGGCAGCCATGGATTACAATAGGTAGTGCAAGTGGTAATTTGCACATGCAATGATATGAACTGCACACAAGCCTGTGCCTCGCTGGGTGTCCCTGTGTGCTGTATACGTTTCTGGCTCGGAACACTACTGTGCTAATAACTCAGCTTCTATGGAGCAGTGGGGACTGGAGGATATGTACGATGGCCCGTGCGTGTGCCCTTGACAATTTATAAAGCTACTTGACATTTCTCCCTTAAAGCATCTTAGCTGTACTGTGCGCTTCTACAACAATATTTGGCCAAGCTCTCCAATACTGGCGCTACTTAGCATGCATGTGCAAGTGGCCTGGTGGAAGGTTGGCTGCGGTGTGGCCCCTTGTGCAGCTCACCTTGTTTGGAGCCCGTGGAAACACATCTGCTTCTGTTGGACGTCTGAGCACAAGCCCTGTGCTTTGGCTTGGGCACACATGCGCACGTTTGCACCACCGAGCGTGGCCAGGTTTCTGTAGTACTTGGCCCTGTGTCTGCTGGCAAAGGTAGTCTGGAGGCTCTTCCTGCAGAAAGGGAATAAAAAATATTAATAATTCTGGAAAGTTCCCTGTGTGTGTGTCTTCATGCTGGTTGTCTTGGGCCATGTTACAGACCTACATCAGAACTCCTCCCACCATCAGTGTGACTTTGACAGCAAAGGGTGCAGGCTACTGTCTACAGCATGAAGTGCATCAAGCACATATACAGGCAAGAAAATAACATACATCACAATCCACATCAATTAATGGACACATCAATCATGTACTCACCCAAATAGATTACAGACATGCCGTGGATATAACCCACTCAATCCCCACTAGAGGTGTTAACACAAGTAGTACAGCAGCAGACAGGCCACAGATATGACGAAAGTCCACAGACCTTGTGTAAATGTTTGTTACACCGAACCATCCTTGCGAGCCCATGGGTAAGGGAAGCAAGAGTGGCCTATGTGAGTCAGGACCTGAAGCTGCAAACACGTACACGAGACAAGCTTGAAGGGCTCAGCTGGAATAGACAGTGTATGCTTTCAAAAGTCACAAAGCACCATAAAGCACCATACCGTCACATGAATGCACAATATACAAGCAATTTTAAACTATATTAACTAAGTAAACTAACTATAAAAAACCTACATTACCTAATTAAACTAACAAGAAAAATCAAAAATGGCCACATACGACCCGGGAGGGACGGCACCCAGGAGTGGGGAGGTACAGGGTGCACGTCAACACCCACATGCGATGATGTTGAGACAAAAAAAAACCTCCATGGGCTCAACGCCTGCACAGCCCGACCTGTGTGGGAGATATCTCGTCGTCCGAGTCACCCTGTGGCTGAAAAGGTTGACGTGGCCCAGTACCCTGACCATGCCTAGGTGCAGCTTGCCCCTCGTCGGCAGCAAGTCTGCGGAATGGGTGAGCATGGTTCTGTACGGCGATGACACGTAGGTCAGCAAGTAGAACCTCGCCTGATATGCGTGCTTCCTCTTGCAAGGTAACACTGAGTTCTTCCTGCATGGCCTGGCTGACAACTGGTATACCTCCCAGAAAGCACGTAGCTCAGCTGAGATGGTACTCTCTAGCTGCTCCTACCTCTCCTCTGACTGCTTCCTCTGGGACATCAAGAGCACACCCAGATTAGATGTGAGAAAATCATACTCAACCCTCATGGTCTCCATGTGTGCCTGTGCGTGAGCAGCAATTGCTTGATGGAAAGACACCATTTCAGCCCAGCGTGCCCTGTCTGAGGCCACCATGCCCAGCCTGAGCAAGTGGGCCGTGGACTGTGCCGCCCACTGCTGGAGTTCCACCTGTCTAGCAGGGGGTTGCACGGATTGGGCCACACATTCCATGCTCTCAGCGATGTTATCAATTGTCTGTCCCCTGGTGTTCTGAATTGGCAACCATGACTTTCTCCCACTCAGTATACCCCAGTGGCGCACGGCCACCACGTTGCTGGGCTTGACACCTGCAGGGCCCAAGGAGGCGACGTCCTTGTTGGGTTGGCACCGCCTGCGGCTGCAGGACTACATTCCTCCATCGACGTGATGCTCCAGGCACTTCAGCAACTGGTGTGGAGGGTGAACCTGCATCCCGATCCACCATAGGCGGCGGTCCCACCACCGTCTGGCCCCTCAGTGCAGGTGTGGCGGACAGAGGAGAGTCCACATCAGAATCAGTCACCCCTGACGAATGGACCCGATTCACATCCAACTCGACATTTTCGTCAGAGTGATCATCTGGGCTAGACTCATTGCCAGCCGTAGACAAGATGGTCTGTAACGCAAGTGGGTTCTCGTGGCCTACCACCCCACGACACCCACTTGTGCTGGGTTGTTGGTGTGATAGCAACCCTGTGTCTGGCATGACAACACCATCCTCTGGCTCCCTTGCTTCATCATCTGCAAAGGGGAGAAAAATAAACATTAGAACACATGTCAGAAGCACATAACAAACAGATAGACATCACATAGACAGCCAGCACATGAAGCAGACATGTCACACACAAATGAGAACCTGCCAGGCATCCAGTGGCCTTGATATGCAAACACATCCCTAAAGAATTAATTCATGTGTCTAAATAGCCAAGCCTACACAACTACAAATTGTAGTATATGAACTCCATCAGACGCCACCTCTGTCAGGCACATGTCACAGGCATAAAAGACAGAGGGAAACTAAGAGATGCAACACACCATAAGCATTTCAGAACTGCTAATTGACCACTGATGCAAGTGATTCGAAACACACAATGGCACAGGTAACATGCATGTAGACATGCATCACTAATGCATCATCAGCAATATAGCTCCATCCATCTGCAGCTCGGCCCGTACCGGGTGGCAAGGGCCATGTAGATATGGTGAATGTCCCAAGCAAAGCAATGGCGTGCAAACAGGCATGAGGGACCATAACACCCAGTACCATCAGAGCTGCAGGACATGGGGCCTCCACAACACCCCTCTGGGCCTGATTGAGCCCATTGGGCTATGAATGTGCACTATTCCAGCATTCCTTGTGTAAAATGTCGCATTCATGACATAGAAGAGATGAAAACCTGACCATACATGCTAGGTCACTTTGACATTGCATCAGTGAGTAGGCAAGTAGAACGGTGTGACACGGCTCAGAAGTGGGTTGATGCAGTGCAGAACATGTGTACGTTACCCACTATCTACATGAACAAGTACATTATGATGTCCATCAATAAATGTGAAGGCAGTGCAAGGGCAAGTTCTGGCATCACGTGCAATGTGCATGCATGGCTGCAAGCAAACCCCCCCCCCGTAAGTGAAAATGCAGGGAAGCATTGCATGGAAGCAAAAGGGTGACCAGAGACCTGTGTATTGGCAGACAGTGTTGACTAGTGTCAATTGCATCATCTGAGTCAACTGACAACACAGCAGATGATAATGGGACAGTAAGCAGGAGACATGATGAACCCTCAGTAGTACACCCATGTGTGCAGAAGCCAAAACACCAGTTGAACAGCGTCAGTGGGCCTGAAACAGGACAGGGGGAGGCCTGTGCCCCACACAGAATGTGACACCGTAAACATGTGTGTGATGCAGGACTGAGCCAGAGTGGGCATGGAATGGATGGTCAATGGCATGATATGCAGGTCATCCTGGTCACATACTACGATGATCATCCAGTCAAGCACAACACATCACACAAGCAAACCACACATGGACTCGACAAACACGCAACAACAGTCACTGGACGTGGCATCAAAGTCCAGCATCTCTCCCACTCCTTCGACCAATCCTGTCGGTATGAACCCCGCAACGACTGACTCGTGCGGAGGGAGGTTTTCCTCCTCAGGTGGTGGCCCACTGCCAGTCACCAGAGTCATGTTGTAATTAGAGGCACGCTATGCCTTGGTACTGCTTTTGAGGTGATCCCAATGCTTTTTGCACTCTTGGACTGTGTGCACCTCATGCCCGAATGCACTCACACGATCCGCAACTTGCTTCCAGTGGGACATACGATGGGCCGCAGTAGTTTGACATTTCAGCCCCACTAGCATATCACAGTTGTGGTCCCGCACGTAGTCCACAAGGAAGTCCAGTTCCTGCACGGAGAAAGGCTTCTTCCTCAATGTGCCAGAGGCCGGAGCTGTGTCTGGGGTCCCAGCCTCTACTGCAAGTGCAACCTTCCTCCTCTTGGACACTGGTCCGGACCCTGGCTGGCAAATGCCGCCCTGCTCAGTATGGGCTGTGGTGCTAGTGGAATGAACTGAGGGAGTGGCAGGTGGAACAAGGACGGAAGCCCTGACTTGCGCCAGTGGCTGCTGGGTGCCCTGGAATGGACCCTGTGCAGCAACATCTGCTGTGCCAGGGTCATTGACCGGGACTGTCCTGGATGGTAGACTCATAATCGGGGTGGTGTCGGCTTCATCTGCTCATGCACTTGCCAACACCCGGCTGTTCAGGGCAGCAGATGACATTACTGCCTCAGGGACACATGCCTCGGTCAGGGCAGCCCTGCGTGCACCTACGGTGTGCCTCCTGACCTCCTGGAAATCATCCTGGAACTCTTCAGGTGCCAACGCAGTCTGCGCTGGCAGACCCTGAGCCTGGGTGATGGTGTCCACAGCTGCACCTGCAGCTACCACTCCCCTTGGGCCCATGGCAGTCGATGAAACAGACTGCCAGGTCACATGGGTGCCAGTGCCAGATGCAAGAACTGCATCTCCCGGCGTCGCAGGGGGTGGTGGCATGACTGCACCAACACGTGGCACAACATCGTGCCGAAGTGGCGCACCCCTGCCTATTCCCCCTCTGCAGCCACCGTGGACACCCTGGAGTCCCCCTACTCCCTGATCACCCTGGCCACGTCCCTGACCATGCCCGCCACGTGGAGTACGCCCAGCTGAGGCGCCCCTCACCTTTCATGGCCTCCCAGCCATGGCACAGATGTAGTAGTGCCGGCACAGATGTAGTAGTGCCAATGGGAGGTGTACATGACAATTGTCCTGGGCAATTAGGGTGAAGAGGGTGGGATACAAGATGTTAACAGCACCCCTGCATCTGCAAGGCTGTATGTGACCCCGGTGATGAAGTGACGGGTCACGCAATGCTCAGGCACCCCAAAACTGCAGTAAAACTATGCACACAACCCCCGGTAGCCCACGTGTGTGGAATTAACCTCCCACAGTATGCGGTGGCACCCAGGGACACGCAAGCTACCATGACCTCGAAAATGGGTACGCGATACACAGGGGCACCCGCAGTGGGAAAAATAGCATGCGCGACTCACTGTCAGACTAGCATGATAATGAAAAACACGCGTAGCCAATACCCCCGCAAAAAGCAGAGATACTTCCTTGATCCGCTGTGAAGTTGTGATGGCACGCGAAACAACATGAAGTAGCAACACACACGTCGGTCTCCACGAAAGGCACATACAGCGAACTGCTGGCCCCGCTCACCTTTAACCTGTGCTGAGGGAAACGCCCGTGCACGTCACTTCTCTTACGTGCTTAGGCCCTTTCCTCGGATTACACGCATTCACACGCGTAAGTGTTTTTTGGCACGTGTGGATGCACCCCTGCTGAGGGAAATGCTTGCGCGTATCACGTCACATACGCGCTTACTCGCTAAGGACCTTTCCTTGAATTACATGCTGACGTGCATTTTTTTCACGTGCCAAATCACTTCGTATCAAGCTGACAACGCAACAACACACGGAAGACCACGCTCCTGCCCAGAAGGCCATTTTCCTGCCCCCCAGAGCCCCGAGCATATGCCCACCTGCCATCTGCTGCTGCCTGCCTGCTGGCCACGTGCCCTGCTATTTGGTGCCTGCGCGTCAGCCATCTGCAGGGGTCCAGTTGCTGTGACCACCTCTGCTGGAACAGAAGACTCCCGACTGGTATTCCATCGCTCCACAGCCCAGCCCCAGGACCCAGTTGCCCACCCACACCTGCCTTGGGGGTTGCCATGTCTGACACAACACCATCTGGCACCAGTGGCAACCCCCCAGCAGAGAGGCAGATGGCTGCCAGCTTCAGTGCCAATGAAGTTGGCATCCTGGTGGAGCAAGTCCTGGTGTAGTATGATGCCCTCTTTGGAAGTTCACATGGTAACAATGAAGGACGGAAGAGGATCTGGAAGGACATTGTGGCTGCCATCTATGTGGAGGGGGTGGCAGCCCGCGACATGCGACACGTCCGGAAGTGCTGGGAGGACTTCAGGTCCAGGACCCTCAGCAAGGCCCGGCGCCTGTTGAAGGCAGCGGATGGTGAGTGGTGCCGGGTCCGCCTTACCAACAACCAGATGAGGGTCCTGGAACTTATACGCCCAGTGCTCCACCTCTAGGTCCTTGAGAGGCAGACCCGTCCAGAGTCGAGTGGAAAGTGAACATGCATACTGATTGGACGCTGTGCATGTTGAGGTGTGCCAGGAGTGTGCAAGTTGGACATATGTCTTGGTAAGCCCATGTATGGAGGTGTATGTACAGGGACAGGAGCCTGCTGCATGTGAGTCCAGTCATGTGTGAGGCAGATCAATGGTGTATGGTTTCAAATGCATGGTGGCCAAATGCATGTGTGGGTGAACACATGTTTAAATTTCTATGTATGTACTGTGGCATGGTTGTGGTGTGACACATGGATGCTTGTTCCACCTTCATGTATCTGCACAATGTACATGTACATGTGTGTGTATTTGACAAGCAGCAGAAGGGGCAGCTGAGACCCCACAGTGACCTATGGAGGAAGATGGCACAGAGTCATCCAGGTTGGTGGGGGGGTTTGGTTGAGGAGGAGGCCGTGGAAGGGCCACACACCGGGTCTGGAGGGGGGGATTCCACTGGTGATAGTGGTGCAGTCCAGGGGCAGGAGGCAGGGACAGGAGGCAGCACAGGCCGCCACGGAGGTGCCTGTGTGTAATCCTGTCCCTGATCCTGTGACTGCATCATCCCGCACCAGCAGGGATGCCTTTGTCCAGACCCGTTCTCAGGGAGCGGATGCGTGAACAACAACTGGCCTTCCTCTCCCTGCGGACGTGGCAATCCGGGACCGCGTTGAGCCTTTCCTGGCTGGGGTGGTGCTGCGTCAACGTGGCATCCGGGATGACATGCAGGGTTTTCGTGAGGACTCTGCATGTTATTTGGGATGCCTCATTGACCTACTAGGATGAGTCACCAGTGCTTGGTTCCTCCATCTGCTGGACCTTGTACCGACCCCCTCCTCAACTGAACCCCCTACATGCCAGTCGTCCCATCCGTGCCATCTTCTGGCCCAAGTATCACCTGGGTACCCTGTGGAGCTGCCTCTGACCCAGCAGCCAGGCTGGTGGAGGACACATCCTTGCCACAGTCGGGAGTCGGAGGTCCAGCAGGGGGGCCGCCCCAACAACTGGACCCCAGCAGGAGGAGGATGTGCAGGCATCAAGAGGCAGGGCACATGCACGGCAGCAACAGGCTCAACGTGGGAGCAATGATGGCTCGGGGCCATCAACATCAGAGGTGCAGGCATCGGCTGGAGGGCAGGAGGACCCTGGATTGGGAGTGTCTTCCATGTGGCAGTGATTGGGCCAGCAAATAAATGCGGAGCGGCGGCGGGCGGAAGAGGCACGGCTCACTATGGTCAGGGCGGAGAACTCCATGCACAGGGCACTGAGGTGGGCTGAGTGCCTCGAGGAAATTCACAGGGAGTTGGAGCTGGACATGGATTATCCCTGCGAGACCTCGCAGCCAGGGAACAGGCCCGCCTCCAGGACGTTGAACGGGAGTTCGATGATGCCCTGGCCCGGGAAATCAACAAGTGAGCCGTAGGACTTGCCCGCCTCCATTGTATATAGTTAATTAGTGTTAGGTTTCCTTTCTATTTTTCTTTCATTTTGGGGCGCATGGACTATGCCCCACCTTTTTGTATATAGTTATTAGTTAGGTAGGGTATTTTGTAGGTTTCCTTTGGATTGTTGGGCTCATTAACCCTGGATTTTTACATTGTACATAGTTCTGGACTAGATTTGACTTGAGTGATTTTTTTTTACCCATGGAGCAATGGTTTTCTTTTTTGTTTAACTTTGGATTTGGTTTGATGGACGAACACTTTGGAGCCTTTTTCTTTTGGATTTATTTGGATTCTGCATTCATATATTTTTCATTCATTTTGAACATGCAGCCTTTTGTTTATTAATTCTATTATTGTGTGATTTTCTCTCATTTGCTTTTGTATTTAATACAGGTGCCCGTCAATGCTGGGTGGGTGGGTGGGTGTGCAGGGGGACATGAGTCCGGGCCTGCTGGCAGGTGCCCGTCAATGCTGGGTGCGTGGGGGTGCAGGTGGACATGAGTCGGGGCCTCCTGGCAGGTGCCCGTCACTGGGGGTGGGTGGATGGGTGGGAGTCAGGGCTCACAAGTGTGCTCACAAGTGCATGGTGCCATGTGGGCTGACTGCAGGGCATGGTGAGGGTTGAAGGGTAGTCTTCTGTGGTGTGGGCTGCCTGCAGGGTATGCACTGGGGTGATGGGCTGCCTGTGGGGCATGCACTGGGGGGGTGGGCTGCCTGTGTGGCATCGGGAGGGTGGATGGGTTGCATGCGTGTATTCTGAGGGTTGCATGGGGAGTTTTACACGCGATTCCGCTAGTGCGAGAGGGGTACGTGTATTCTGGGGGGTGCACTGGAAGGTATACACGCGATTTTGCTAGCGCGAGAGGGGTACGTGTATTCTGAGGGGTGCGCAGGGAGTTTTACATGCATTTTCGTGGTTGGGGGGCTGTATGCTGGTCCACTGGCCTTTGCGCCATGTACTGGATTTGTGCGCTGTTAATGGTGCACGGGGCGGGGTTGGGGGCGTAACTGGCGCTGCTGCAGGTTTTCTGCGCCACTCTGCACCACAGCTGGTTATGTATGTTAAAATCCATGAATATGCTGTGCGATGAAATGGGTTTTGGTGCACGCGGCTTGCGCAGACTGCCGGACACGCACACTGTGCGCCAGCTGCGTGCGCCACTTGTGTGCAGATTTCCATGAATTACCCCCAGAATGACAAGGTGAGTGAGAAACATAAACCGAAACATATACCGAAAGTGGGTAAGGACAAATGTTTGCACCCTCTTGCCAAGAAATGGCCTTAAAGTTCTGAGGGGAGAACATCATCACCTACATTGTCTGCTCCTGCAGAAAGGAGAAGTGAGGGCACCCCAAGCGCTAGGAAATTCACGCTCAGAGCCCCGCAATGCTGCTTCACCTGTGTAGATCAGAAGCATAGGAAGGGAGATGCTGCTTGCAAGGGTAGACTAAAGCCGGAGTTGTTAATGCTAAGCACATGGAAGAAGAAGAGGAAATAATCAATGTGGGCATATTATCCGATGAATTCCCATTTTGCCTGGGATTGACTGAATGCACCAATGTATTTCCGAGCAGGAAAGGTACTGGGTCTCCCACATGCCCCCTATTCCAGAGTGTATGTAATAAATCAGAGATTTAAAATTGTTTGTGAATTTTTGTTGGTAAATCTTCTTTGTTTTTTTTCTAGTGCTTTTACTGAATGAATTGGAATGTAAATGTTGTAACGTTTTGAATGTATTAGATTGTAATTGACTGTGCTATCATGATTTTTACATTTGTCGCAAAGGTGCACACACCAAAAACAATAATAAAAAAAAAAATACTAAGATTGTTTTGTACCATGCATTCATTATGGGGAGCAAAGCCCAGCACTCTGTCATACTGCTGCAAGTATCACTTTTGAATGACGATGGTGGGTGCTAGAGGACAGATCCTTCATGGTCCTCTGAGACTAGTCAGGGAATTGGATATTCTCACCCAAGGCCTCTGATTATTGTGGAGTTCAGTTGGAGGCGGAAACATTGCAACTCTGAGTCACTGTCAAGGATACCATTCCCATAGACTGTTTGTTAGGAAACGATAGACCTGATGCTGAAATTATCACCAAAGTCACACGATCGACGGCCAAGGAAGCAGCTTGGGTAGCAACCCTAATGGCAATGGGTCCAGGGGCTCTTCTGGCTGATGATGGCATAAAACCGGCTCCACTGGTACTAACTAGTCAGGACCAGAATCGCCAGAGATGCCTCCTCCTGCTGCAGGGGGTCTAGTGGCCAAAAAAGTGCCTCCTCCTGCGGCACACAACTCAGTGAGCTACGGGTTGCCTAAAGGAGTAGAACCCAAACTTTAGGTGGAGGATATGGTAGCTTCATGCCTCGCTGCTCTCCCTGAGCTAAGTGACTTGTCATTAGCTGGGTGCCCAAACCAGGATGATTTGGCAGATCTGCGTGAGCAGGCAGAGAATCAGACCCAGGAGGAATCCCCTGAGATGTTCAAGGTGTACTGGTGGAACAGAGTTGTGTACAGTGTGCCCAAGACTTCTGAGGTGGGGGCCAGCAGGTGTTTGGTGGTTCCCCACTACCACAAACTGTTCCTGTTCGGCCTGTCTCCTAACATTCCATTGCCAGGTCCCCTTGGGATGACGAAAACATCTCACTGGCTGTTGGCTCATTTCTACATGCCTCAGATGGGGTCAAAGATAAAACCATTTGCCTGCTCCTGCCACCCAGGCCAAGCATCCAGCAAGGCAGTCAGAGCCACCAAGGCCCCCTTAATACCACTACCCATGGTTGGGTGGCCTTTCTAGAGAAAAGGTATGGACAGTGTGGGTCCTATGGATCCTCAAACCTCCTCTGTAAACTGATATATCTTGGTCATAGTTGATCATGCCATCCGGTACACCGAGGCAAAACCCCTGAGAAAAATCAATGTCCCTGTGGTCACAAAGGCTCTCATCCATAAATTCACTCATGTGGGATTCCCTAAGGAAGTTATTTTTGACAGGGAATACACATTCATATCCACATATAAGTAGATGATGTGGGATGAACATGGTGGTACCTGTAAGCTCTCCACAGACTTTCACCCACAAATGAATGAGCTTGTTGGGTGGTTCAACAAGACCCTCAAGGGAATAATAGGTGGCCTGGAAGAACCACTCAGGAGAAAATTGGATATCCTCCTGCCATGCCTCCGGTTCTCTTAATTGGATGTGCCACAGAGCAGTGTCGAGATCAGTCTCTTCGAGCTCTGGTATTGTCATCCCTTTAGGGGTCTGCTAATTATAGAGCAGGAAGGATGGGGGAAATACCCCAACTTCTTCCATTGACACAGTGGACTATGTTATCGGCCTCCGATCCCAGATGTCCAAGTACAGAGAACTGGGCACCAAGCACCTTATGCCCAGTGAGGAGCCCATGAATGACTGGCATGACCAGAAGGGGACCATGATAGAATATACTCCAGGCCAGCTGGTCAGGATCATGGAACCATTCCAGCCCAATGCCTTGTACAATTGAGCCCTACATAGATCTTGAAAGGAGCAGTTAGGTTAACTATCTCATTGAAATGAAAACCCAGAGGCAGAGGCATCAGGTCTTTCACGTCAACCCATTGAAACCACATTAAAGCCGGTATTACTTGGTGATGGCTCTGGTTACGGATGACGAGGCAGAGGAGGAGACAGATGCCCTCCCTGATCTGATACACAATGAGCCCACCGATGACTGTCAGTGGTTGCTTGATAAGTGCTCCATCCTGTTCTCTTTGACTCCTGGGAGATTGATTGGTGCGCCAATGACATCGACACAGGAGCCAGTAAGCCAGTAAAGAGTAAAATTCACTGAATGTCGGACAATGTCAAAGACACCATCAAAGATGAGGCCTCCAAGATTTTGTCATTGGGGGTTATCTAGCCTTCCTGCAGGCCATGGGATAGCCTGCTGGTTCTGGTCCCTAAAAAGTCCAGTTGCAGGAAAACGGAAGTCCGATTTTGCATGGATTATCAAGGGCTCCACTCTTTCATGAAGACAGATGCACACCCAATCGCTCAGGGAGATGAGCTAATCTACATGTTAGGCTCAGCCCTGTTCATGAGTGCATTAGACCTCATGGCTGGGTATTGGCCAGGTTGTTGGACCAATCCTGCAAAAGAGAGGTCTGCATTCTAGACCCTGGACAGGCATTAAAAGTTCACTGTTATACTGTTCAGACTAAGAAGGCACCTGCAACCTTCCAGAGGATAGTAAAGCAGGTCATAATGGTGCTGGAAGACTTCAGTGTTGTCTACCTCGACGATGTTGCCTTATTGAGCAACACCTGGGACGACAATCTAACCCACCTGGAACATGTGCTTCAAGCCATGTGGAAGGCTGGCTTGACTATCAAGGCGTCCAAATGCCAGATGGTGCAGGGTGGTTAGGAACAGCCTCTCCAGTCCAGCCGGTGATGGACAAGGGCATCCACACCACCCAGACTCAAGTAAGGGCCTTCCGGGGCCTGACAGCTTAATACTGGCCTTTCATTAAGAGGTGTGAGACTCTTGCCCGTTCCGTAAACGACAAAACTTCCAAGAAGCTGCTGAAAAACGTCACTTGGATCCCTGCCTGCTAGACATTCTCCCAGAGATTGAAGGATGGCCTGCGCAAGGCACCCATTCTTAAGATACAGGATTTTGGCAAATAGTTTATCATACAGAAAGAGGCTTGCAAATTTGGCATTGGTGCAGTGTTAGCACAATTGAACTCTGAGAGTGCTGAACAACCTAGTGCGTAACTAGATAGGCGCTTGACCAAGCGAGTGCACAAATGGGCCACCATTGAAAAGGAGGCATTTGTGGTAGTTTGGGCGGTATGAAATCTGACACCATACATCTTTGGGTTTCACTTAACTGTTCAAACTGACCACAAACTTCTGAGGTGGCTTATGTCCACGCATGGATAGAACCCCAATTTACTGCGTTCAGGCATATCCTTACAGGGATTTGACATTGACATCCAACAAAAAACTGGAGCCACACCACTCCAATGCAAATGGCCTCAGTAGGTACGTATGCCAGGGGAATGAGCCAGGCCCTTAAAAGGGTGAGTCTCAACCTTTTTGCTGCAGGGGCTCATGAGGAATTTCCATCTGGCAAGGGAGCAAAGCCCTGGCTTTTTTTATTTTTAGTGCCTACAATAATGGGGGTGATTCATTTTCTACTAACCAGATCCCCCTTTTTCATAACTCCATGACATAAGCATAGTGCACTTCTGCCCTGCTACATCAGTAGCCTGTTCCATAGTACCTGCTGCGCTCTTGGCACAAATCAGGTTCAACGGTCACAAGATACCCACTCGACTGGCGTGTTGACAGCAAAGTCACTGCAGCACAGGGTCGACATTTAAGATATGCCCCCCTGTACCCAAATTACGATGATCATGAGTACCCCATGCTGGTGGCAGGATAATCTCTCAGAATAAGCTAGTCCTGCCATTATGCATAGTGCATCTTGATACTTATGATCGTGGCCACGACAAACCAATAAATATTACACATGTGTGAGCTCCTCTGAGTCAGCTCTGCTTGGGAAGGGAATGTGTATTGGTGTCAGACAGGCAGATGCTTCCACCTTTCTTTGATTCTCTTTGTGAGGGCCGGTAACCTCCTCCCCAAGAGACCACCACAGAGCAGGCAGGCGCACTGGGATCAGGTATCAAACAAGCACACCCATTCAGGAGGAGTAGCCTCACACAAGGGTGTTGCATGTCTAAAGTTCTTTTGTTGTCAGTAGAAGGAAAGAGGGGCAGGAGTAGTCTGGACAATGGAAGAGGCCTTCGCCATCTTGTTTCTCACTGTCTTTCTTTCCCTTTCCTGTCTCCTCCACTTCAAAGAATCAAAGAGAGACTGGGTTGTCTGGGTTTCTGTCCTGCAGGGTGGCCCTATCGGCCAGTCTGCCCCTACTACACATTACCTTCCACAGCAGAGCTGACTCACAGGAGCTGACACATGTGCAATATTGAGTGGTTTGTGGCAACCATAATCACAAGTATCACCATGCACTATGCCTAAATTCAGGCATAGTTTATTCTTAAAGATTCAACGGCCACTAGCATGGTGTACTCATGATTGTCGTAGTTAGGGACCAGGGGGCATATTTTAAATCAAATCTTGCCCCTATGCTACAGTGACATTGTTATCACTGCGACAGTCAAGTCAACACCTTGTGACCTTTGAACATGTTTTGTGCTCTGTGCCATGCTTCTTGTGTCTTGACTATTGGGGAAGCTGCTCCCAGACAGTTCTTGACTTTGGTGGTCTCGCTCATAGACTTTAAGTCCACCACCGTGACAAGGTATTTCCCTCCTGAAACACTGTAAAATTGTATGGCTTCTGGTGTCACCACTGTGATGAGTGAGCTCATTTCTGAGGTACTCTGAAATCTTATGGCTTTCGGTTATACCAGTATGATGAGGAAGTTCTATCTTTATGCTCTCTTTAGCTTGTAGGTTAACACTGAGATTAGACAATGGAGTTCCTTGACTCTTGTATCTTTGTTTATCCCCACTGTGCTGAGGGAGATCACTCCCGAGGAATACTTGACTCTTGGTTCGCTGGGGATGACTACTGTGACGAGAAAGATCAATCCTGAGGAATTCTTAAGTCTTGCTCTCTGGGTATCACCACTGTGAGGAGGAAGATCACTTCTGAGGAATACTTGATTCTTGGTTCTTTGGGTATCACTACTATGAGGAGGGAGATCAGTTCCAAGGAATACTTGATTCTTGGTTCTTTGGGTATCACTACTGTGAGGAGGGAGATCAGTCTTGAGAAATACTTGACTCTTGGTTCTCTGGGTATAACTACTGTGACGAGGGAGATCACTCCAAGGGAATACTTGAGTCTTGGTTCTCTGGGTATCACTACTGTGACAAGGGAGATCCCTCCTTAGGAATACTTTATTCTTGGTTCTCTGGGTATAACTACTGTGACAGGGGAGATCACTCCGGAGGAATACTTGACATTTGGGTCTTTGGGTATCACTACCGTGAGGAGGGAGAACACTTCAGAGGAATACTTCCCTTTTTGGTGCAGCTGCTCGGCACCAGCCTTACTGTGGCAGTCTCTGCCAGGTTAATGGACCGTATGGTCCAACTACCAGAGATCATGCAGCGACCGGCTTCTTCGGCTCGTGGATTAGACTGAGTTCCGTCCCTACTCACAGAGAGCTTCTCTGTTTCCTTCTCGAGGTACTCTTCCAAGGACCGACTGTCTCTTGTCATCTAAGTTGGTCCAGGTTTGAATTTCCCAGACTGGTAACTAGGAATGCCAACCCCCCTTGCAGCTCCTCCTGCTTCCCGATCTCACTTGTCCTTCTTCTGTCTTGACTTTCTTTGGATGGGCCTGCCCCAGCGTAATCTCAATGTCCATCATCCTTGCCTGCGAGGTAATACTCATGCCTCCTTGTCGCCGCCTCATCACAGTTCTTGAATATTCTCTTGCATTGTTATTCTCAATGCTTCTTTGAATCTTTTTTGTCTCAGTATTGTCTAATCTTGGTGGTGAATCAAAAGATACTGCACAATAACACAACTGGAGCAAATGGTTTTCAGTTGTAATAGGCCAAAAAGCCCCAGAAGCCTCAAAAAGTTGTGAGCCAGGTTAGCAGTGCAAAAGAATGCCATACCATTGCCAAGTCCGACAGAGCGGAAGAGGTATATCTTCCAAATGTCTGTGTACCTAGTGTTGCAGTCATTCTCATGTGTCAGGTTGAAATGCAAGAGAAAAAAACTGTCATTAGAGATTAATTTAGATCCCAGGCAGAACTGGCAGAAACGGGTGCACGAGGACACATTATGATTCTATCTAAATGAGGAACATTTCTTAAGAATATGACTTGTCTGTGTCAGATCAGGAGAAATATATTTCAACCATTGTGGAAATACACATGAATGAAGGTCAGGCTTGGGTACCAGTGCACATGAATGGGTATCCGGAAATGATTGAGGCAGTATTGGCCCTAGAACAGGAGTGGAGTTTCATTAATGAGAAACTGTTCAAGCACATTCAGAAAAGAAATTCAAAATTTTGCAATACAAATATTAACAACTATTTGGATAAGACATTCCAGAGTTGGGACATAGAATTGTGTGGCGATGCATTTTGAAGATAACAATAGGATCCAAACGTATCCATCACAATATATGTATTGTAAGTGGAACTGAGGTCAAATTCTATCTGGGTAAGGATATTATGCACAGAATGAGAATGGATTTACATTTTGTAAATCAAAAGGTTTGGTCCAGACTGGGAGAGACACCACCAAAATTTGAGAATAAAATGCAAGAATACCATTGTGTACAAATAATGCCATATGCAGTTGAACTCCAAGTGAAAAACAATGTTTTCATTCCTGCATTCACAAGGCAGTTTAGAGTATCGATGAAATCCAGAAATTGACAAAAGATTATGGAGTCTGATACATTTGTGTGTATCAATGAAACCATTAGACAGCAGGGACTAGAATCTGATAACACACCATTTGGTAGATGCTGGGGATGGCTCTATCCGCATACTCTTCGATAACAAAGTATGTTAGGAGATTTACTTGCAGTACATCAATAGGAATGGCAATGCAGAAATCATATTACATTGTAGATTTGAACAAGCCAGATATTGGGAATATTCCAGAAAGCTATGTCACTTCACAAGGTGAACTGTCTGAGTTTTAAGACTCCAAACGAATAGGATCTTCAGGATTCAGTCAGTGGGCCTCATTACGAGTCTGGCGGGAACTGTGCCTGAAATTCCGGCAGGTTACCGCCGGACTCGTATTACCATTCCGCCTCTGTGATTCCCAGAATTAACGGGGCATTACGACCCCGGTGACCCGGGAATTCCAGAGGCGAAATTCGGTAAATCCCCATTCCCATTGAGTCCCATAGGCCTGCAGATGGGTGGTGTTAAACCCGCCAGGTCAGACCTGGCAGGAATGACACCTTCGCCTGCAGGACTGGAGTTCACCCAGCATGGAAACAACGGTGGCGGCGGGTTTACCGCCACCGTTATTTCCATACCGGGTGATTCGTAATGAGGCCCACTATATCCTTATGAACCAAAATTTGTGATTTGTCATTCATTTCATTTCAGCTTTATTTTGTTAGAAATGTATCAAAAAATCCAAAATATATATAAACACAACACAAGCACAACAACCAAAAAGCCAAAACCCAAACACCTTAACTAATAAAATTAGTAAAATACATGGGAGGTCATTACTACTCAGGCGGTAAGTACACCAACTTTACCACCATGGTGTAAACTACGTTTACACCATGGTGGATGGTGGATTTACCGCCCCATTCCAAGGTGAGTGGGGCGGTAAATCCCCATTTCCCATTTACCCTTCCCCATTCCCATTTTTGCCCCATAGGGCATAATGGGAGTGGGGAAGGTGCTAATTACGGCACTGTAAATTACGGTGCCGTAATTCGCACCAAGGCGGTTTAGCGCCATGGATTTTAACGCCTGCTAAAAGCAGCCGTTAAAATTGGAATTAGGCGTTAAGGGTTAACGACGGCGTTAACCCTTAACGCCTGGGTCGTAATGACCTCCATGGTCATAAATAGATATTGATTTGATTGATATTTTATTTCTATCGCGCTTGTACACAAGTGTTTCAGGCATGGCTGCCGCTGGAATAATTTTTTTTCTGGTGCCCAGGAATGGGCAATTACCGGGTCATTACAGCTTTGCCAGACCCGGTATTTTCAGAAATAAAAACAGTTATTCGAAACCAGGAAAAGTGTTCCTGTACATAAAGTGCATAGTTGTTTTAATTACAACATGTATTGCTTAGGTTTTACTATTCTATAAGGAGCCCCACATTAATTAAAAACAATTGGATGACTTTGTGCTTAGGGCCCATCAAAACAGGCACAGAGAATATTTGTAATTAGGGGACGAGATTACTCTCTTTTGTCCTCCTTAGCCAGGCCCTAAACAGCAACCACCCTGTGGTGAACATGACAAGGGAGTCCTTGCCTGCCAGACAGAGGTTGCTAGCCTCAGCAACAGTTGAATCCTACTTCTGCAGAAAAAGGAGCTTCAGCGACCCTTTCCTAAGGGCGGCATACATGGGACAAAAGAAGGTGGGCGCCCTCCCGCCCACCAGGTCTGACCTGGCGGGCGGAACGGCACCCGCTTGCAGACCATGTCGGATGTACCGGCACCATTATAAATGGTGCCGGTGCATCTAACCTCCCCATTCACATTCAGCCCTATGGGGCTCAAATGGGAATGGGGAGCATTTTTTTCCAGTGCCCAGGAATGGGCGTTTACCGGGTCCGGCAAAGCTTTAATGACCCGGTAATTGCCCATTCCTGGGCACCAGAACAAAATTATTCCGGCGGCAGCCATGCCTGTATTACAGGCACGGCTACCGCCAGGGTCATAATGACCTCAAATGTACTATATTTTCCCTGGCTTCCAGGCAAAATGGACAATGGGGATTGTAGCTGATATTCCATTTCGACTTCACTACAGCCAAAGGTAATATGCCATGACGCAGCATGTCATACAAATAGTGCACAGCTTTAGGGTGCATGTAGCCTAAGTACTCTTCATAACACTTGTCCTGCTTTAGGGCCCAGTAGGTGCTGAAATGAGAGGACTTGCCCAACATCCTATCTATTTTGGATGACCTTTGCAGCCTGAGGGAAGAATGTACCATGGCCTTTGAGTTTATGTTTATAGTCCGTGGATAAGCTCAAAGGTTCATAAGGTCCATAGCCTGGAATTCCCTCTTTAAATGAACTAGACAAGGAAGGGCTGGCCAGCACTCCTGTGCCATTACTTCCTCTAGGGCCACCCGATAATCAACAAGGTTTTCACTCTTCCACAGGCTAAGCCAATATAGAAGCAGTTTTGCCCTACAGATTTATTCAATAGACTGAAGATCCAGCTCAAAGAGGATTGGAAAGTAGGGGCACTAGACGGCAAACGCAAAACATAAAAAAAAAGAAATCAGTGATAGACCGGTGCGTACCATTGTACCACCCCCAGAGTTCAGCACCATAAACCGCAGTTTGTCTAGTCTGGCCCTTGTAGACATCCAAGACCACATGCACAGCCACAACCCATGTGTCTTTGCAAACTTTGCTATTGAGCCACTTCACCTAGATAAAGTAAACCCCGCCTTTTTAGTTTGTTTGCCCCACGTACAATTTTTGTGCACTCTTATACCCAATTAGTCATATGCTTTGACTTGCTCAATTCCAGCTCGTCCGAGTATCAGATCAAGCCTATAGTGCTTAGTCCCCCTTGATCCTTTGAAAACCATGGCCTTAGTCTTTTGGATATTTATCATCAAGCCATTTACACAACAGAAACTTGAGAAAATATCAAGCTGACGGTGTAGTCCCCCTGGGGTAAAAGACAGGAGGACAGTGTCATCTGCAAACATCAATACCGGGATCCTGTCGTATGCCAATGCTGGGGCATCAGTTGGGGATGACAAAAGTTTAAAAATTACACCATTTAGGAATAGGGAAAAAAATAGGGGGGTCAGGACACAGCCCTGATACACCCCTATCTCAATGTTCACTTTCCTTGATAGTACCCCACCCATACCACAACAAATCTTTGCCCCATTTCCCTGGTAGAGCAGCACAACAGCTTTATGAAGGACAGGGTAATACCCAGATTAAACAGCATTATCCATAGTCCTGCCCTAAGGACTGTATTGAATGCCATCTGGTGGTCCATAAAGACTGCATAGACCAGCCTTTTTCTTAGGATAACATACTTATCGCAGAGCAGTCATAGCCTAAGGGACTGGTCCACAGTGCTGATACTCCTTCCAAACCCAGCCTGCAGATGACCCAGAGTACTGACCTCCCCAACCCATTATTCTAAATGCGCTTATAGCACCATGGCAAACATCTTGCCCCCAGTATCGAGGAGGGAAATTGGCCTATAATTGGCCATGAAATGTCTTGCCGCCTTTTTTATAGATGGGTATAAAGATTGCCTCAGTCCAAGACAGTGGGGCTTGTCCTAGCGGCACCACTGCATTGAAAAGTCTAGTCAAATATGGTTCCCAAATTGATGATTCACTGGCAAGGAAATCAACCAGTGTCATATCAGGACCTGGGATTTTTCCCTTCTTTTGGCAACTCAATGCCAATTTTACCTCTGCCTCACTAAAGGTTAGGGCTTGATTTCATGTTAAATCAATTTAAATGATCCCCCCCCCTCCAGTCCCTATTCTTCTTATACAGACTTTGAAAATGGGTTACCCAGACCTCCTCAGGGATAGTTCCTTGGATTAGATTATGCTCCACTGGCTGGTCCTCGCTCTCCAATTCCCAACATTCCTTGGTGTCTCCATTTCTTATTGCAATGAGGAGGGAACATCACCAGGATTATTACATTATATTCCAGGTGGATTACAATGAGAGAGAAGAAGAACTGCACATTCAGTTGGAAACTCCAAGATGCTTGGTAGTGGCATCTGTACAAAAAGATACTGCCACACAATTACAGGAAAATCACAGAGATTCCTCCTCTGGAGGATTTTCGAGAATTTTCTAAAATGGTAATAGAACAAATTCAAGCTGCAGATGCATTTAAAAATGAGTTAGAGAGGGACCAATTAAGGACAACATGTCTAGAATGTATGACTATATTTGCCAGAGATGCATATGATTGTGGATATACTTTTCTGCATGTTTCTACACTGCAAGAAGGTTACGGTAGGGAACCTGTCTTTGTGTGATAATATAGGCTTCTTTGGCAGAAATAATCAGAAAACTAGAGTCAAGAAGAATCAAAAGACACATTAACAGTACCTCAAACACGCCTATATTAGACATGTTGACATTGGCATTTATGTGCAGACTTCAGAGAACTTATCAAGAGGGTACTGGTGTCTAGGATGCCCCTTCCATTCATCGAACATGGTCTTACACTGATACATGGGTCAAAAGCTTTTACCACTTTAGATCTGTCAGTTGGGTATTGGTGTGTGTCATTAGCAAAGGACATACAAAACCTATTTATGTTTACCTTCAGAGGTATGCACAGAAAAGAACCCACTTTGGCTATATCAACAGTGGGAGTGAGTTTCACATTTTTCTGAGTAATGCACTTCCGGATGAAACTGAGAGAGAAACTATGGTTTATGTGGATGATATCCTGATTAAGAATGAGGACATAAAAATAAATGTTATTGAAATAAGACATGTACTCAGCCAGTTGAAAAGGGCTAGAGCAAAGATCTCATTGCAGAAGGCACAATGGTGTAGAAAAAGTGTAAATTTCTTGGGGCATGAAGTCACAGACCAGGGATTGAACCCGCATAGAAAAATGAAGAAGCTGTTCAAAAGTTGAAAGATCCCACAAATTTGAAAGGGTTGAAAAGCCTGTTAGGAATTACAAGTTACAATAGAAGATTGGTTGAAGACTATGCAGAAATCACACAACCATTGAAATTGGAATGGGGGCAGGAACAGCGTGAGGTGGTAGCTAAGGTAGTAAACACTTCATGTTTGGTTGATACAAAGAAGAATCAGGATTTCTTCATACAAATAGGTTTCACAGACTTGTGCATGTCAGCAGTCTTGTATTCAAAGCATGATTCAAATAACAAGACCATTGCATATCCCAACAAAGCCTTATGACAAGTAGAAACCAAATGTATTTAATGTGAAAAAGCACCATGGGAGTTGCAACATGTCTGCGAAATTATTCAAGGAGAGCAGGTGATTGTTGAAACTTCTCATCAACCCCTGCAATTTTTGCAAAGTGATAGCATTAAATCAGGAAATCTAGCCCAATCGAGAATCACATTGCGAACCTTGGCATTGCAGGTCTTCCCTGTAGAAGTAAGATAAGGGCAGAATTAAAGAAGTCCAGTGGCTCAGGGGCTTCAAGAATTGCATGATTGTGCATTTTTGGGAACTACAGATAGTGCAGAGTTGAAACAGATTTGATTGAATTTAAGCAATCACCATACCAAGCATTTGATGAAGAAACATTTAGAAATCTCCCAACCGTACATGTGGATGGGTGTGCATATCATGTGAGTAATTACCCTGAATAGAAATTGGTGGGAGGAATTGGAAATATGTGGATCGAATGTGAAAACATCCCATCATTGAGCATGAGGATAGATCCCAGAAGTAGTCAGGTAGCAGAGTTGCTGGCAGTCAACAAAGCAATATCCATAGCAGTAGAAAACAAATTAAAACAATTAGTGTTGGTTACCATCCCTGACTATGCCCAGAATAGATTTGTGGAATACTCTCTGGGATGGAAGCTGAGGGGGATGGACACTTGTAACAAAAATCCCCTCAAGCATGGGAAGCAGATTCAGACCATCGACAATCTTGTTTCAGAGAATGAGATGAAAATTCATTGGAGGGAGATAAGTTGGCAAACACCAGGAGAAGATTAGAAAGGGAATGATAAGGCTGATCAGTTGGCCAAAATTGGGGCATTAATGGGAGAACTGTTTCCTATTGAACACTTGCTCGGTGAGATCCAGGTGGACGTGGTGACACGTTTCAAATCTCAAGGGACAGATAATCAAACAGTAGTTTAATGGAGATTTGACACACTCAATCAGGATTTGATTGATGTTCAAAAATAAGACCCAATTCTAGGTATGTTTTACAATCATGGATCAGATGTAGAAAAGAATCCCATAACAAAGGAGGACTGCAAGGGAAGTGAGAAGTTGAGGGTGATGATGACAGGTAAAAAACAGTTTCAGCTGCAAGACAGACTTTAAAAAAATTCTTTAAGTATTTTAAAAAAAAGTATTTAAAAAAAATCTATTTCAGGTCACATTCGATGGGGAGTCCCCATTCATTTTGGGGGTTCATGTTACAGCATGCCCATGATGCAATAACAGCGGGTCACAGTGGTGTGCAGAATATATCTGAAATCTTAAAGGAATATGCTTATCGCCCGCATATGGCCCATGCTATGGAATTGTAAAGACTGGGGTGTTTTGGTGTGTGCACAGTTCCAGCCCACCTTGCCAACACATATAGCACCATTAATGAAGAGAGGATTGACACTTCTCTGGTCAGATTTGCAAATATATTTCCTTGGCCCTGTCCAAGGATCATCACAGGGAAACAAATACATGTTAACAGTAAAATGTTTGATGTCAAAATGGTGGGAATGCATAGCTGCACTAATTGTTGTTCACATACTCCAGCTACCCTTTTGGTGAATCACATATTTTCTCGGATTGGTTTGCCTCAGAGAAAAGAATCAGACCATGCAAGCCATTTTACCAGTGCAGTGATGTCATGGCCCAAAGGGGACGGTGGTCCCTTTGGCGTTGGTGGCGGAAAATTGCATGGTTACTAGTCCCTCTCCTAAGATGGTGGCTAGCTCCGCAGAGAGCATTGCAGTGTTCTCAGTGCTCCTGTCTGTGGCTACACCCCTCGGGTGTACGAAGAAAGCTTATCTGGAAGCTGAGGCTCGACGGCAGCACGTCACTGCTCTTCATGCAAGATGCTCCGTAAGTTCGATACTAAGATTCAGAGCTTTACTAACTTCTGGTTTCTGTGATCATTCACTAATGACTCTTTCATTCCAGCAATCTGTATTTACTTCCAACTCTGTCTCTGTGAGTTTTGCACCAACCACTTCCTGGACTATCTTGGACGCAGGGCTGTTGCCAGTCATTTTCACTTTGCATCACAAAGATCTTTCGCTCCTAGCTTTTCCGGCTTTTGTAATCTTCCTGCTAATCTTCGATCCTTCATCGTATCCAACCTCAACTCATTATAGCCATTTTCATGGCAAACAGACGGTCTAGACAGACAGTCCACACTGAGAGCTGTGAAAGCATGCCCCAATCTTCTCAACTGTTTACCTACTCTCTTCTCAGCCACGCCGAGGTAGGCTGCACATATCTTCTTCTCCTTTTCTCTATGGATCGTGCTTCTCTTACTCATTTCATATGGTTTATAGTGTATTTCCTCCAGTCCCTTCAGGGGGATATTCAAGCAGTCAGCAACAGGACTCCACACCCTGTGGGCTCTGCAGCTTTTTTTTTTAATTAAGTGTACATCCTTCTCTTTTCTCTTTACTCATTGCAGTTTGGGACAAATTAGAAATTTACTTTATCCTTTCTCACCCTTTAAAGCCCAGCCTCCTATGCCAGGATTGAAGCAGAAGTCACGTTTTCCACGTCCAACATTCAAGAACTAGTCTACAGTCTGAAGAGATTTGGAAATCCATGCTTCACCAGGGTTTTCTTCCACAGAGGGGGTTCCCTGGGGGCTCAGCTCCCTCTGCTCTGTTGATCTGAATTGGGGTGCAGGGTCACCGGGGGTTTTCTCATATTTCTGAGACACTTCCATCTGGTTCAGGTTAGTGCTCCAAGCCTTATTAGTTTGTATTGGTAATCACATTCTCAGCACAGGTTTAACAGTTAGCAACACCTGCACACCTTCTCAAGCCAGCCATGGACCAGATGCAACAACTCGTGTCAGCAGTCCAGTCCCTGACTCTTGAAGTACAGGGATTAAAACAGGAGAACGCCACACTGCGGTAACAAATGGTATGGGCTCCCAAGAGTTCGGAATTACTATCAGGACCCTTACCAGGAGGTAAATTTGATGGAAACCCCATAAGCTAAAATAATGTTTGGAATCTTGCACTGTGCAGTTTACTTTCAAGACGTCTTTTTTCCCAGCGGATTGTGACAGAGTGGGACATATCTTTCCCATATATGAGAGGCCTCTCGAGTCCCCAGATCTTTCAATTTTGCTGACATGATTACCCTTGTAACTCAACTAGACTCCTGTTTACAGGAAAGGCATAGTGAAAGGCGTAGAGAAAGGGTTCTCCGACCCTGCAGCGATACCCCACCTGAGGCACCTGAAGCCATTCCCCCTGATGACCCGATGCAGCTGGGATTGGCTCATGGACCCCTAACGCCGGGGGAAAGGGCTTGCAGGCGGTCCTTAGATCATGTATTGTGGATCTAAGGACCAACTGGTTAGGGACTGCCCGATCGTGCCTCCTCAAAAATCAGGAAACACAGGAACCCGATCGTAGGTGGAACTGCAATGTGGGTACAAGTATCAGGTTCCCCGACACCCCAGAGCGCTACACCCAAAGCGGATCTTCGAGATGCACCAATGGTGGTTCTCTTGGTGTCTTTCAAGTGTGGGCTCCTGGAGATAAATCAGGTTCCTGCTTTAGTGAACAGCGTAGCCACAGGAAACTTTGTTGATGATGACTGGGCCTGAAGTAAGGGTCTGCCTCGCATTGCCAAGAAAACCTCTATACCCTTAGAGAGTGTGGATGGTAGCCCTCTTACTTCAGGACCCATCCGAGAACAGACCCTCCCGTTTCAAATGCAGGTGACTACAGACACAGAAGAAATCACTTTCGATATGATTAGGGCTGAACATTACCCCATTAACCTTGCTCTTCCCTGGCTTAGGGTGTATAACCCTTATATAAACTGGTCCGCCGGCACTTTCTTTTTAGGATCCGAACATTGTCTCTCCCACTGTTTATCTCAGGGCTCTATAGAATTCTCCACTCCTTTTTCCTGCACGAACACCCATAAGCGACCAGGCTCAACCATGTCCACAGACTACCAGACCCTTATCAGCAATACCAGGCGGTATTTGTTAATGCCCAGCAGAATTCGCCTACAATAATGCCACGCATTCCGCCCTGAAGCATGCCTTCTTCTGTTCATATGGTTACCATCCTGTTTTCCTCCCATTGACCTGATCTCTGCGGGAGCGTTGGGAGCCTCTGATCAAAACGTGCTGTGGACGGCCTCGCTGGGATTGGGACCTCTTCAAAATAGGAAACAAGTGTCACTATCTTATGGACCCCAAACCTTGTTCTCCTTACTCCCATGATTCCCCCTTAACCTCCGAGGAATTTAACCAGGACCTCTGCTCACCAGTGTGCTTAGAAAGAGAAGCTCTCAATCCTGCTTTCTTGCAGGGGCACTATGTTCCTGGTGGAGGCTGCTGCTAGTTACTTCACTGGCACTAAAGCCCAGTCCTGCTGCAATCTGAGGAGCGGCCTTGTTATGGTGGGTAATATTTAGTTCAGCTTTATGTAGTTTTGAAGCTTGTCTTGCCTCCGTCCCTACGGTTCAGTGGGGGGGGGGGGCTTGGTTGTTGCTTTGCTTTGAAAGTGGTGGCTTCTGAAATGAAAGCGTGTTGCTAAATGCAATTGCAGTCTTTAGCTTTTGTTCTTATGGTTCCCTGTGTTTCTCCCTTTCATGCAGGTAAAAGCGGGAACGGTCGACAGTGCCTGGTGTTTTGCTGCCATGCTGGTGAGTGCGCCATTTGCATGCGTGCATGTTAGATGATTGTCCCCTGAGTGTGCGTGTGTGCTCAGTGACGCGTTTTTGCTTTGCTTAAGGTGCAGGTAACATTTGCGTGCGTTGATTTTCTAGTGCGCAATTAGTAACAGTTTGTGCACTAAATCTGTACCTTCCTTTTTTGTTTCACAGGCGTGAACGATCGGCAGCTACAGTTCTGAGGAAGGGGCATGTGCCGGGAGTTTAACAGCAACAGCGAGGAACCTACAGGCCTCAAAGAGGAGCTGAACGAAGAGCCCAGCTGTATGGAGATGCAGGAGATCCCGCGAAGTAACTGGTATGTGCTGAATCTGATTCCTTTTGATCACTATGGTTCAGATTGATATGCAGTATGTTTTTTTCTTTCCTTTGCAGGTCTGTTTCTGGAGAGCCGCTAAGCACTGTGCTGCACTCTGCAGTTTCAACGTGAAGTATGAGTGAAGCTCTGGGAGTGGTTTAAATAGGCAGCCACACCCAGAGACTAGTACTCTCCTGAATGAGGTGTATGGGCCACTGCATGGCCATCTTGAGGGAACGAGGAAGTCCGACTACTCCCTTGAGTCTTAATGGTGTTCTGTGCCTGCAATTGTGAGGAATGACTGGAACACCAGGCAAGGACCCATCTAGTCCCCATGTGGGTAATCCAAGCACTGCTAATGCCATGCGAGGGGTGCCTAGCAGCGGTAGTCCCTTGATAATCATGACAGTGACCACTCTGGCAGCCACACGTTTTCTGGTCATCAATTATTTAGTTCATCAAATTTAGATAGGGGATGCTACTGCCCTCAAAACTTTACAGGAGACACAGCATCGGGTGAAAAGCTTGCGGACGGACGTCAGACCCCTGCTCCAGATTTCAGACCAGGGAACAAGGTGTGGCTGGCCTCTCGATTTCTCCCAAGACATTTAGTCCCCTCCAAGCTGTCCCCTTGCTATTTTTGACTCTTCAAAATTCTGGAGCTGAAAGGGCCTGCAGCGGTTCGGCTTCAGTTGCCTCCTACCTGGTCTCATTTGCATCCTGTCTTCCAGATCTCGCAATTGAAGCCCAATGTTCTGGATCATTTCGACAGAATTTTGGTTTCCAAGCCTCCTCCAGTAATGACCAATACATGCCCCGAGTATGGGGTTTTGGGTATTTGCGACTCCCATTATTTCCGGGGTCGCCTCCAGTACCTAGTGGACTGGCCGGGTTATTCTGCGGCTGATCGAACTTAGGAGCTTGCTTCCACAGTCCATGCTGCCCGGCTAGTTTGTCGGTTCTGCCGTCGGCATCCAGGCAAACCAGGGGGGCTTTGCCTTTGGGGGAGGCATGTCATGGCCCAGAGGGGACGGTGGTCACATTGGCGTCGGTGGCAGCAAGTTGCCATGTTTACTAGGCCCTCTCCTAAGATGGTAGCTAGCTCTACAGAGAGCATTGCAGTGTGCTCGGTGCTCCCGTCTGTGGCCACGCCCCTTGGGTGTACAAAGAAAGCTTATCTGGAAGCTGAGGCTCGACTGCAGCGCGTTGCTACTCTTCATGGAAGACGCTCCGTAAGTTCGATATTAGGATTCTGAGCTTTACTAACTTCTGATTTCTGTGATCGTTCACTAACGACTCTTTCATTGCCTAGCAATGGTACGTCGGTCAGTTTCACTTTGCATCACACAGATCTTTCACTTCTAGCTTCTCTGGCTTTTCTAATCTGTAATCTTTCAATCCTTCAGCATATCCAATCTCAACTCATCAGAACCATTTTCACGGCAAATAGATGGTCCGTGCTAAGAGCCATAACAGCACGCCCCAAACTTCTCAACTGTTGACCTAATCTCTTCTTGACCACGCCGTGATACGCTTAAAAAATCTTCTTCTCCTCTTCTCTTTGAATCTCCCTTTTCTTACTAATTCAGTATTTCATCTGGTTTATGGTGTATTTCCTCTTATCCCTTCAGAGGGATATTCAAGCAGTCAGCAACAGGACCCCACACTCCTTGTAGTTTGTGACACATTAGAAATTCATATTATCCTTTCTCACTCTTTCTCACTCTTTGAAGGTCAGCCCCCTATGCCAAAATTGAAGCAGAAGTCACAATTTCACCAACCAGAATTTAAGAACTAGTTTACAGTCTGAAGAGATTCGAAAATCCCTGCTTCATCATGGTTTTCTTCCACAGAGGGTTTTCCTGGGGGCTCAGCTCCCTCCACTATGTTGATTGAGTGGAGAGCGCAGGGTCACCGGGGATTTCCCTCATTACCATGAGACTTCCAACTGGTTCAGGTTAGTGCTACGAGCATTATTAGTTTGCGTTGGTAATTGCATTCTCAGCACAAGTTTAACAGGTGCTGAGACCAAGAAGTGGAACATTATAGCGATAAAGAGCAATTTACATTTCGTATCAGCCATCCTCCAGTGGTGGAGTAGAAAGGTGCAAAAGATCAATAATCGATATACTGAAAACGTTTGTGGCTGAAGCAGCGTCTGGGTGGAATTTACTGCTTCCTTTAGTTCTAATGGCAGTTGGAGTGACACCATCCAAATCTACAAATCTCAGCCCACATGAGATGATCACAGGCAGGAAGATTATACTTAGATTTATTTACAAGACCAATGAGCAAGTCTTGTTAATTGGATTCACAACTCATGAGTATGTGGAGGAGTTGTAGAAACAATTCTATCATGCATTTGCATTTGTGCAGAGGAATTGTTACGCTCACCTGGTCTCTGTGGAGGCATTGGGGGATGGTTCCAGCCCTCCCTGAACTTGAATCACCCCCTTCAAGCTTCTCCCTCAGTAGAAAAGCTGTGAGCGGTGATACATGGTGATACTGCTCCTGCGTGGAGATGTGATTGTTGTACCTCTCGAACCCTTCACCCCAAAGTACGGTTTCTGTGAGCATACGCCGGCCCATAAAGCTTACCTGTGAATTATGGAAGATAAGCTCTCTTTCCTTCTACTTCTGGCAGGGGCGTGTTGAATGTGATCTAGTTCCTTCAATGATCTCTGATAAGGATTAGTCCAGTCCAGCTGCAACTATGCTTCTCCTTATGATTGGTAAGTCTTTCTTGAACTCTTGTGATGCTGTTCGTTCTGTTTAATGTCCTTATATGTTGCTCCTATTTATGCATGCAATAATGTCTCTGTTCTGTTTTCTTCCCTTAGATGGAAATGCGGCCTCAATGCATCTGTGAGATGTGGCCAAATGGAAGATGGATGCTACTGCAATGTTCAACAGCAGGTAAGTGATGGTTTAAGGAAAGTGCATAGTATGGCAAAGCGCAACCTTAAACTGACTGTTTTTTCAATGTCTTACCTTGTCTTCTGTTTTTACTTGCAGGCGCTGCTGTTGTTGATGGAGCATGTTGTGCTGCGGTGCCAAGAAGAAGATTTTGGCGTTCCAGAAAGTGTAAAGATAAATACTTGGTTCACCGAAAAGATGTACAGGTAAGAACAGCTTCCCCCAATTGGTAAGTATGCTGGCAAGAAGCAGGATGTCCAGGAAGCAGCGTCTTCAAAGGTAAATCTGACCTCAGGCAATGGTGAGCGTTACGCTGCTTGCAAGCGCAGAATAATGTGAAGCGTCTGTCTTGAGGATCTGGGAAGCTTATAAAGCTTTGATCGTGGGCACGCCCATTAGGGCCGGCTTCCCAGCCACACCCTGCCACTCTAGAGAGTGAGCACGAGCAAAGGCAATCCATTAACAGCCACACCCAAGACTTAATTTGGGGCTGCTTAATGGATGGACTGTTCAAGGTTAATGCATCCTGCTTAATGGATGGAATGTTCAAGGTTAATGCATCTGAAGTGCTAAATCCATAATAAAAGACTTTTGGTGTTAAATGGATGTTCTTGTTTACTTTTGTTCATGAGCCTGGTGCCAAAGGCACCAGGACAGTGTTCACCCGGGTCTCCTGTGCATGCGACCCCTGCATGCTTGTGCCCCTCACTTCATGACCATGACAGGAATCTAGAAAGAGCGGCCAAGGGTGCCAAATCATACTATGGCAAGAGTCATTTTTTAGGGGGTATGAGGTAGGTGACCAGGAATATAAGTTCAATTTTGCAAAATGAAATTTTAAGAATATTAAATTCATGGTGTCCTGGCGTGGCCAATTCAAAATTGTGGCCAAGGTTTCACCTGGTGTATAAAATACTGAAGAAGGAAGGAGATCTGGCTGTAGAACAGTTTGTCCACATGAATAAAATAAACCTGGTTTACGTGAGGTGCAAAGAATAGAACAAACTGGAGAAACCAATAAACGGAGGTGTAATCATGACATCAGAAGCAAAGATACACCATGAACTAGGTGAGTAAATCAGTTTGTGATGGTCCACAAAGGGAAGGACACAGGATTAAGAGTAAAAGGATTAATCATAACAGATAATCAGGTGTGTTTACTGTGCCTGGAGGAATGAATGAACAATTATAGTATTTGTAGAAAAGAATTCAAATATATAAATTTAACTAAGGGATAACGCGTTTCATACAATTGTTGATGCTTGATACATAACCTGTCTGTGTCACTCCTCTGTTGTAATGAGTGGTTCATTGGTTTCCCTCCACAAGGTTTGTTAGAGCCTGATGTACATGAGGCGACCTCAAGACAAAGAACGAAGGAGTCCCACGGAACGTGTAAAGGAGGAATACACCATGCGGAGAGAGGCTGGCAGATGCAGAGGAGAAACCAAGATGACAACACGGCAGTCCACGCTATGTGGGAAGAACAAAAGAGTCAAGAATCCTGTTGATATATTTAAAAATGTTTCGGTTATAACGTGTCTAGTGACAAGGACAGAGGCCTCTCTGGCGAATGGACAGGTTTTACTCAAGCCAGGGCAGCATCAGGCATTGTTGTGGAAGATGCCCTTGGACCCATTTTAGGAAATAGGAGGCTCTTATATCAGAACATTTATACTAGTGTAAATCCGGACTTGCTTTTAGAAAGAAGGTTTAATGTGACAGAGATTAAATCTGCTCAAGTAAAACAGTGGGTGAAAATATGCATGGAAGGAGCTCAAAGAGCTGTGAAAGAGATCTTGATGCAGCTGGAGAAGATCTTTATGAGCACATCTAGTGTTAAGAGAAAAAGTGAATGTAGAATGTAAGGTTTTCTGATAGCAATAGCAAACACAGTGCAAGTGAACACATTGGGGGTCAAAGCCCGAGAATTAGGCCAAGACCTTAACCTTGACTGGACAGGTTAAAGTGGAACAGAAAGAACTGGTTCAATATGTGAATCAAACCATTGTAACCCTGAATAAACAACCATTGATGTTAGAGCGTAGTATCAATGTAAACCCACTGGAAATGCATCTCCCTAAATTTATGCGGGAGGTTCAAGATCAGTATCTCAGTCAATTCAGGGTCACATTCCAATGTATTTCATTTTGTCTGAAATCAACCAGCAAATTAAAGCACGGATGACCGGAAGAGAAATAGAAACAATGCAAGAAAAGCTTTCCTTCGAGATAAGAAGAGCATTACCCCTGTACATAGTTATAGAGCGTTGATGGTCGGGTTTCTCTTGAGTATTCCATATATCACCAAACAATTGATACACAAAACCAAGATAGTGCATGATGTAGGCATATGGCAGAATGATACATAAATACACATTGTGACTTCTGAAATGATGGGGTATGGGTTTGTACTCATTCCAAAATTAAATACTTGTGAAAAGTTCAAGGAGCAAAACTACATATACCCAGGGAAACCATTTACACCTGATGCAGCAAATACAATATGTGGGTTGCAGGCAGATAGAGTGCTACAGAGGAGTGTGTGGTATCAATAACTAATCCAAAATCTGAAGAGTTAGCGCATGCCAAATTAATTAAGTGCAGCTGGCAGGTTAGTACATGTGCAGTGAATTATACAGTTACAAACCTCAATGATGGATCAATTGTTGTCAGGCCATTGCAGTACAATGTATTTTTCATAACAGTACCTACGTATACCATGGTAATGGTTGGTGGTCTAAGGTTGCCTCATGTAGATAATGATTTATTGGAGGGCAGAGTAGAAAACATTGAGTTATTCCAAAAAGACACTTTTTATAAGGATCCTAATAAAGAATATCTCCTGAGACATAAGTAGGCACACACAATCATATTGATTATACAAAAGTCCAATATCACAGTGAGTGATCTGGGTTTGGCAAATGGGACAATGCAGTGGACAGAGAAGGAGTTGAGGATTGTAGGTGTGTCTATAGTTGCCATCTTGGTGTGGTTAGTGACACTTACAATAACGTTACATAATAACTCAGTTGGGTTGACAGCCATGGAAAAGAAGAAAACACTACTGAATGGGGAATATGATTTCTAGCTGGTTAATTGCTCTGCAGAGTCACTGCCTTTGATCGGTTCCATGTCATTTCATCACGGATATTTTTTCGCAGGGTTTTTTACCGCGATTCTTTTTACGAAAAAAACCATCAAATATTTTTTCATTAATTTTTGGGGGTGGGTCCCGTGGGTCCCCTCCCAACCCCCCATTTATTTTTTAATTTGTATTTTACTATCTCACCCTAAAAAAATGTGATGGGATTTTTCAAGAAAAAATGTGCGGTAAAAAAACCCACAAAAAACATCCCGCAATGAAAGGAGGTCATACCGTTTGATCAGTGTCCTCCACATGAAACAAGGGAAATGTTAGGATATTCATGAAGTTGAAGGGTTTGTGCAGTATTTTCTATGTGTAGTTACTAACACTTAGTATTGGGAGAAACATGTGTTGCTAACAATTAGTGTTGGGGTAAATAGAGTGGGCTAGATCTGTAAGGCCACAGAAGTGTTGGAATCACGGCAGGGACATGAACACGGGCATTGCTGGGTTCAGTAAATAATGATTCAGAAAATAATGTAAAATTAAGAAGTGCTTTGCAAGGCAAGTTTTAGGGCAGGTTTCAGTGCACTCAATGCAAAATATTAAGATGGACCTTGAAAATAAACGTTCATTATGTAAAGCAAGAAAAGTGAAGGAAGGTAGAGATGCAGTGTAACATATTCCCCAGGCCGCAGCGTGCCGTTCTAAGCAGAAACTTGATGACACAATGGAAGCAGGGAGGAAAAATATTAAAGAAATGTCATAGAAATGTTAAAGAATTATACAGCAATTTATAGAGAAGCAGGTGCTGAATGAGAGGTTTAACATATGGAGAAATAAGGAGCAGGGGGCTGGTGATACTGGGGAGAGAGAGGTGCTGCTTCTGGCTGGATGGAGGGTGAGGGCTTCCCTGGGTGGCTGGTTCTGGCGAGCATCAACAGCTGGGGTGCAGAATGGTGTAGTTGCAGAGAGAGTCCTTTTAAGGCCGTAATTCGAATTTGGGATAGTGTCCTGCAGAGATGGGCTGAGTTTTATTTAGTTGCAAGAAGGGCCTGGTGAGCTAAGGGCAAAGCAACCATTCTGGGAGACAGAGAGCCCAGAAATAATTTTGGCGAGTGAGTATAAATAGGTCGACAATCAATTAGAGCCCTTTCTGCAGGGTAATTGGTAAGGTGTCAGTGTTGACACAGAAGGGTAAACTCCCTTGATCCTTCAGGTACCAAAGGATCAATGAAGTAGCCTGAATCCAAAGTATTAGATGTGGGATAGTTTTTTTTACACAGAAGGGGTAATAATCTCATAATCCCATAATCTAATCACCAAGCTAATGATATGCAAGTGTAGGGGAGTAACCAGGAGCTGAAACTGTACTCTTATTGCATTGCCTTCAACACAAATGAATGCCAGTTAGGATTGCCAAGGTTAGACAGAAAATCACATACATTTGAAATGCAAAATGTTTATTGATGTAGAGTGTGCTTCTTTTTTAATTTCACATGTACCCAATGCAAAATGTGTTTTGATCGGAAGTGTGTCGTTCTCTGATTTTCACATTTTCCAAATGCAAATGATAATTACAAGTACACTCTTATCCAGCAAGTGAACTGGTTGTATTGTTATTCTGTTCTTGAGGGGAGAATTTGAACATAATGTGCATAACTGTGAAAGTGTGTGGTGATTTTTATTGTGTCTGAAGCCTGTTCTATTCTTGCATCTAGAGGTAAATGGGTATTATGAATGGGTGGCACAGTATGAAGTCTGGAAATGCCTTTCTTATGTCCTGTGGTATAAAAAAAAGGTGGCAAAAAGGGAAGGATCAGTATTCCCTCTACAATCTCTACTTACCCAACCTACCCACACTCTCTCTACCCCCAACCACCCATCCTACCTCCATTCTCTCTTCCCCAACCTTCTGCCCTACCACCACTCTCTCTATCCTATCCATCCCCTCACGCTACCCTCAATCTCTCTAGCCCCACCCACCCTACCCCCACTCTCTCTACCCCACCCACCTCTCTCTATAATATATCCACCCACCCCATCCTCACTCTTTACCCACCCTCATCCTTTCTCTCATACTCTCGCTTTATTTCTTACCCTCTCCATCTCAAGCTTTCTCGCCCATATTTCCTCTTGCTCATCATTGAATGCACCTTCTCTCAATCATTTCCTCCCTTGCTCTATTCGCCTTCCATCTCATTCTCTTGCACACCTGTTCCCCTGGTCACATCCTCCTCTGCACCCTGGTGCCTTTAAATGCAAAATGCAAAAACCAGCAGTCAACACCAAAACTGCTGGCTTTGCCAATACCCATTCCTGTTTCTGGCTCTGGGAGGGACAAAAGTTGGGATTTTGTGTGGTGGAAAACTGCCATCATGACTAGTGATAATTTAGAGGGTACTGCTTTTGTGCCTAAGCCAGCTAAACGATTATGTCTGTCTCTTTGTGCCTGTCATTAACATACTACCACAAATGTCACTGCATTTACGCAGCCCCATTGTGCTGCAATTGATTTGGAGGGAAATGATCTTTGATAACAAAAGAAAACAGCTCGATTAGAGGGTGTTACCCCACCCAGAGGGAGGCATGAAGTATAGATTTTTGAGTTTTGTAGCAGAGGGGTGGAGACCAATATGTGTGAATACACATTTTGCACATTGTATTAACTTGACCACTACAGCAGTTTACTCTTTACCTTGACTATTCCAATGTATCCATGGTGTTTTCTGCCACTGCCAGGATTTATTGACTTTTTGCAAGCCCCTGAATGCCTGGTCTTGGGAACATGTATTTTAGGGGGGGGGAGTTTGGGCTGGTAATGTTTCCAACTGGGCAGAGTTTTCTATGAAAATTGATCATCTTCAAGAGGGTCTAACGAATATGATGTTCTTCTTGGGTGTCTTAATATTTGAATTGCTTATGCTAGTGCACTTTGCTGCTTATTTTACATTTGATAAAAGCAATACATATATTGAAATAAAGGTATGTAGCAGAACAAATGCAAGTAATTCTACTTGTAGGTGTAATAGTTACAATAGAACAACTACTTTTCCAGAAGCAATCTTGCCAATATTAATATCTGTAGAAGTACCAGCCTTATTAGGAATGTTTTACTATTAGAAGACTCAATGAACAATATGGCAAAACATATACACCAAATGATGAGTATTAGAGGTAGATCTGCTGGAGTTGTAGTGGAATTATTTAGCATATTTTCCCATTTGACTTTTCATTTGCTATTTCTTGCATTCCAACTTTGCTATCACGCAATTTGAAAAAAAATAAAGAAGCAGCAGAAAAAGTAGTGAATAGAAACATTACTAGTCGTGCAGCTAGTTGTAATAGTAACAATATAAATAGCTGTCCCAAAAGTACCAGTACTGCCAGAACTAGTAGTATTAGGGGAAACGGTAACAATAGTGATATGGCCTCATTACGACTCAGGCGCTAATGGGTTAACGGCGCCGTAAAAGGCTGCAGCGCCTTTAACCTATTAGCGCCTAATTACGAGGTCCCTTTGCGGGACCCGACCTTAACGGCTGGTGTAGACCAGCCGTTAAAGTAGGGACCCGCAAAGGGACCTTGGTGCTAATTACAGTGCCGCAATTTGCGGCACCGTACTTAGCACCTTCCCCATTCCCATTGAGCCCTATGGGGCAAACATGGGAATGGGGAAGGGCCATGGAGGAAGGGGGAATTACCGCCCCGCCAACCTTGTAATGGGGTGGTAATTCCCCCTTTCTCCATGGCGGAGTCGGTAACTTACCGGCATGGACCATGGTGCTAATAGCACCATGGTCTTCCGCCAGGGTCGTAATGAGGCCCATGGTATTGTTAGCAGTAATAAGAGTTTCACTGGCAGTAGTATGTGTCAATATTAACACTATTTGGGAAGGATCGAAAGTTTCACTCGCATGTAACCGTTAAAGATGACTAGAAAATAAGAGTGGCAGAAATACTAGGATCAAAAGCGGATGTTGCAATCAGTTCATATGGTGATGGGTCTGGAATTAAACTCGGACACAGGTGATTCAAGGTTTTAGCTATGGACTTTTATTTAACACAAATGGGGGTGGAAAATGCCTCTCTATCCCTGCTCTAAGAGGTATTGTCTCTACCTAAAATAAAGATAATTTGTAGGTCCTTTGTCAAGATGTCCGCAATAAATTGTCCTGTGTCCAAAATACTATTCTGACCATCATATTATAAAAATCAAATAAAAGGTGAAGAGGGCTTCTTTTGGTCTTGGAAACCGTTCAAAAAATGTTTTAAATCCAACGTAAAAGTTACAAGAGGATAAAGTTCACAGTTCCAGATGATAATTCCCTTCCCCGGGGGTTTCTCTTCACTCCATTTTATACTGGTTTTCTCTTTCAAATCAAAAGTAACAAATACACAAAGTGGCTTGGCTGAAAGTCTGTTTCTTAATAAATTACCTGGTGTACTCTCCTGTCAGGTGTTCTTCTTATTTCTTTATTTTTCTCAAACACACTTTTTTTTAGTTTTTTTTTTAAACTCTTTATTTCTCATTTTCAACAAGTTACAATAAACAACAGAATTAACATCCTAGGTGATTGAACTGAAAAATACATAACAGTGGAAAACAAAATAAAACAGAATTCCAAACCATAACTCTGTATTCCACCATATGAAACTTAGGACTAACCTAAAACAAAGCCAGATGTATCAAACAAATGACAACAAACAAGTAAGACCACACAAAACAACCACATAGACAACACAACCCCCCTCCCCATATATTAATGCTAATAGACCAATGCACTCCACTCCAGAACCTAATCTAGCATCATCCATAAAGGTCAATAAAGCTCCCCCACATTTCCTCATAAAGGGTTTCCTTGTTTTGTTTACAATACATCGTTTTCTCAAGTCTGGATAAAATTCTAACATCTAAAATCCAGTCCTCCATCATCGGCTTCTTCCGTGTCTTCCAGACCCTCAACACCTGTTTAGCCGCCGCCAACAAAACTTTGATTACCCCACACAATATCACCCAACTCACATGCCGTCCACCACTATACAATAATAAGATGACCGCTAAGGGAGTGCGTGGATAAACAATGTCCCAAATTTGATCGACCCTATCAATAACCTCCCTCCAAAAACTCACCACTCTTTCACAATACCATAACATATGTATCAAAGTACCCTGTTCTTTCCCACAACCCCAACACCGATCATCACCAACTAATCCCAATTTACACATACAAACTGGTGTCCAATATATTCTGCCATATATTCTGCCCAATATCCTCTTTGATTACTTGTTGATGCAACTTTGTCAGCATGTTCTTGTGTAATTCATTTCAGAAATGTTCCAGTTTATTTCACATACTTTGTTCATCAAACAAAAACACATGACTTTTCTGCATACTTCTGCACCTAGGGGTTGCATGGAATATTCTCCTGTCAGAGATTTTCTGATGTGCATACTTCTGCACCATAGGTTTGCCTGTTATATTCTCCTGCCAGGCTTTTTCTGATTTGCACACTTCTGCACATAAGGTTTGGCTGGTATACTCTCCTGCCCGGGCTTTTCTGTTGTGCACGCTCCAGCACTTTGGTTTGCCTGGTACACTCTCCTGTCAGGGCTTTTCTCAAAATCTTCTTCTTATCCACAAACACTTGTGACTTGAAGTGCCTGGTACACGCTTCTGCCAGGACTTTCTCTTATATGTGCTATGCATAGTTGCAAACTTGACAAGTGCCCTTGACTGCGATCTACACAAACCCTCACTCACTATAGACTACACTGGCAGAATGTGATTTCCATCATGGTCTGAGACAATTGGATTCCTGGGGCTTCAAAATCATCCCATAAAATAATATCTACAATTTGCATCCTCACTTTTAAGGAGAAGCAAATAGAGCAATTCTGTGGAATGGCATATTGGGAAATACACTAAGCAACAACAATTTACAGCAAAACAACCAAGTATCACTTGCAAAATTAATGTTTCACAATATTCAACCTTGTTTTTCTTTTGTGAGTATCTGTCTGCTCAGTGTTTCAACTATTACCTACAATAAATATGCCAGTAATAGAGTGCACATTTCCTCAAGTGGAGCCATTAGAAATATATGCAAGTGCATGTTATCAACCTATTGTGAAATTATCTGCAGTCTTTTGTAGGTAACAGCGCTAGAACTGATGGTTAAAAAAGGAGCATCAGCAGCCCACTCCCCAGATGACAAATGATCCCATTTCACCATGTCCTAACATGCGTGCTTAAAAGTACAGCACTTTTACATCCTTTAGGCTATGACTGACCATTGTGCACATACCATACTCTGATAATAGCTGTGCGTTTCCAGGGCTTCCCCTTTTATTCACTTGGATGTATTTTCTGTGCAGGGTACGGCCCGTGGCCATCTTGTGCTTTCTGGATCTTGATTGTCTTGGCCTTTTGGGTTTTTTGTTCTTTTTTAACACTTTCACAGACAAACAGCGCATATCAGACCCGAGCACTGACACCCCATTCAGAAGGCCTCAGGTTGAAAGCCCTAGGATTTTGGGTATTTAAATTGTACATGGAGGCACACATCTACAAGGGGAACTACCATAACCTCTTTCAATACCAATATGCAAAGCGATCAAGGTATTTTTTCTCCTTTTGCTTTGAACCTACATTTCTCCTAATCAGGCATGTTTCCTGCGCACTCCATCTGGCATACCTTTTTGGAATGTCCCCACACCTATTCTTCAAATAGCTGTGCTGCAGCAATTTCTCCTTTTGGGTTATGTGTGTAAAACCTGTTTCTCGTGCGAAAATACTTTCTCAGCCACTCACACCATGTTTACTTCATCGTGTATCAGTCAATCGGAGAGTTCCCATAATGCCATACAAGTGCAGGCGTTACCACCTTTTGACATTATTGATTCCAGTAATTTGGGACCCAGGTGGTCCAGATGGATTAAAGATTTCTATCTATATCTGGATGCGATGGCTCGGCATGATGACAGATGCATGAGAGGAATGTTAATGCACTCTGTTGGTCCCTTGGTGTATGCACTGGCGTAACAGGGGCCCTCGCATCCCCCCCCCCGCGGTGGGGGGGGGGCACTTGTTCTGGAAGGGGGCCCCACTTGGAGTAAAAAAAAAACATTTTTTTTTTACATTTTCTTTTTTAATTTACTCTGCATTTCTAAAGAAATGATTTCTGAAACAGAAATAATTTCTTTATGAAGGCAGAGTGAATACAAAAAGTCTGGTGGCTACCCCCACCCCATGACATGAAGACCCTAGGCTGGAGGCCTCCATGTAATGGGGTGGGGAAGCCCTATGACTTCAAAAATAAATAGTTCATTTTTGAAGTCACTCTGCCTTCATGAAGAAATTATTTCCATTATTGTTGAGTCCTTAACAGAAATAATTTCTTTATGAAGTCAGAGTGACTTCAAATAGAAACAATGGGCCTCATTACGAGCATGGTGGTAGCTGTGCCTGTATGGCAGGCATGGCTACCGCCATGCTCGGTACCGGCGCCGCCTCCTGCGATTGGGCAATAACCAGCCCTTTATGAACTGAATGGACTGGTAATTGCCCATTCGCTGGTGGCAGTATTGCCGGGCTCTTGATCCCCATTCTGCCCTATAGGGCAGAATGGCAGTGGGGAGCATGGTTGCGCCGGCACTGTTTTTAACGGTGCCGGCGCAATTGCGAGTTATGCTTGCTGGTGCCACACAGCCCACCAGATAAGACCTGGTGGGCTGTCAGGAACCAGTGAGCAGAACTCCTAATGCGGCGTGACGGTATGAATGGTGCCAGTGCCTTACCGCCACCGTTCACACCATCACCCCCAGGGTCCTAATGAGGCCCAATTTATTTTTTAAGTATTATGGCTCCCCTCAACCAATGACGTGTGCCTGTGTGAGTGTATGGTGAAAGAGTGCACACAAATGTATGGGTGGCTGGTTATGTGTGTGTGTGTGTGTATGTACAGTGAAAGAATGTACACTTAAATGTATGGGTGGCTGCCTGGGTGTGCCTGTATGGTGAAAGTGTCCACACTTAAATGTATAGGTGAATGTGTGAGGGTATGGTGAAAGGGTGCACACAAATGTATGCGTGGCTGGGTGTGCGTGTACAGTGAAAGGATGCACACTTAAATGTATGGGTGGCTGCCTGGGTGTGCCTGTATGGTGAAAGAGTGCACTCTTAAATATATGGATGGCTGGGTGTGCGTGTGTATATATGGTGAATGGCGTGTGTGCTTGTGTTCAGGGGCGCAACAAAACCTGCATTTCAGGGGGCTAACCCTTAAAATGTTGGGAGAGGTGCCAACTTCACGTGTGGTGGGGAGGAGAAACCCTATTTGTGTGGGGGCATCTAACTTCTTTACGCATTTTAAGGAGACTATTCTAGTGCAGCTTCAATGTTACAAGCAGTTAACTCTCTCCTTTAGGTCTGAAAGCACCCACTTAGGGGCTGCTGTGAGAATGACTGGTCTCCTGTTTCCTCTCCACCCTTCCAATCACTCCCCTGGCATGCAGTACTAAACCCACATCACAATTTCACTTGCTTAAAAAATTTGGCATTTGAATGCAGGTACTAACAGTGAAATGTTGTACATTAGTCATTGCTCGGCCGGGCCCTTGTTAACAGCAAAACCCAGGTGCCGTTTAACATCTGTGTCCTTTTCTGTCAGCAACTGCTCTGTATGTCAGCCAGGTCAAGTCAACATAGCCCACAATTTCAATGGGGCCGGGGGGAGTGCTGAAGCCCAGTCAGCTCAATGGTGATGCACCACTACGTGTTTAATGCCTTGATTAATTATTGGTAATCTTCTTTACACCTAGCCCTATTCTTCCTCTTCCCAGTACTTGTGTATGAGGCAATACTTGTGCATGAGGCACTATGCCTCATACACAAGTACTGGGATAAGGTAGAGGTACATGAAGGTAATGCCTGACTTAGCTAACTGTAATCTTTATTACTCCTAGTCCCACTCTTCCTCATCCCAGTACTTACAAGTGAGGCAAGGAGCCTCATATGTAAGCACTGGGACAAGGAAATGGGACATGGAGGTAATTCTGGGCCAATCAGCTGATTTTGGAGGTTGGGGTAGGGGATGACAAGGAGAAGGGATGTGTGGGGGTGGGGTTGTGCAATAAATCATAATGGTCGCCCATGTCCATACTAAGCAGGCATCATATGTGGTATTGGTGGCTAGAGAGGCATTTTGGTGCAGCCAGTCTAGTCATTCCTCAGTTTGGTATGACTTTATTTAACTGGGCATTTCTGATAAAGCAGTCCTGCTAAGTGTAATTACCTGGCTAGACTAGCATTTGGGTTCTGCCAGTCTAGCCGTTTCTTACTGCTGCACTGTATATTTTTTTGGGCATCTATAATAAAATGATATGTTATGATATGATAAGTCATATATAACACACCTGTACACAAGTGTTTTTAGGCACAACAAGATAAGGGAAGGAAAACTGAGGGAGGACAAGACAAATGATTTTACTAAGCTTTGTGTCATTCAGGTCGTCCAAGTGCGAGAACGAGAAGTGCAAGAGGAAAGGGAGGAGGGAAGTGCAAGGGAGAGGGGAGGGGAAAATAGGGCAGCGATGCTCTGAGTAAGTGTTGCCAGGGCAGCGCGACTCTGGGTAGTGCAAGGAGAACAAGGGACAGTAGGGTTACAGTTATAGCCCCTAACTGCGTGGTAGGCCTGAAGGCAGTGCAAGGGTGACTTACCAAGAAAGAGCCTGGACTCAGTGAGACAGAGGGTAGCCAAGGAACCAGTTGGTACAGCAGACAGGTAGATCGGCAGGGGAGGGATAAAGAAAAAGCAGAGGAGAAGAGGAACATTTTGATCTGCTTGCGGAGCTTCAAGTGTTCCGGCTCAAGTTTGAGAGGGTCAGGGAGGCCATTTCAGAGGGAGGCACCTGCAGGGGAGAAGGATCTACCCACCCCCCACTCTCTGCCTGGAGAATCATCTAACCCTTAGGGCTCGAGAAGGAAGGTATTTTGGAAGATAGCGTTGGGTGTAGTGTGGATCCCAGCCCCAGAAAGCCTTGTGGACAATGAAAAGGGTCTTGAACTTGATCCTTGCAGCCACTGAAAGCCAGTTGAGAGATTTCATGGCTGGAGAGATACAGTCCCTGGGCTTGAGGCCAAGGATAAGTCTCGCAGTCCTGTTCTGGATTAGTTGCAAAGGGCGCAGAGTAGAGGAAGGCAGTTTGAGAAGGTGGATGTTGCAGTAGTCCACCCTAGAGAGAACCAGAGCCCTGGAGACAGTGAGCTTCTGGGAGAAAGTGAAACATGGAAGAGTCCCTTGGAGGAGGTGCAGCTGGTAGTGGGACTTCTTGGGGACGTCCGAGATGCGCGGAGTGAAAGAGAGAGTTGAGTTGAAGATGACACCACGAATGAGCGAGAGAGGAGAGTAGGCTGAGGGGAGCCTGAAGGAAAGCTGAGTGTTATCCGCATAACACTGTAAATTAGAGAAGGTAGAGATCAGGTGTGTCAAAGGGCCAAGTAGAGGTTGAAATACCAGGGTGAGAGGATAGAGCCCTGGAGAACGCTACATGTAGAGACAGATGGCAGAGTGAAAGGGACCAAGTTGGTCCTGGGAGGGGCAGTCCAAGAGGAAGGAGGTCAGCCACTCCAGGGCCTGATCATTGATTCCCAGGTTCTCACAGAGTCAATTGATCAGGATGGCGTGGTTGACCGTGTCGAAAGCAAGAGGAAAGTTCCAGGATGATGAGCACAGAAGGAATGCTGGAATCAAGGTTAGAGATAAGATCTTCACAGGTGTTTAGGAGAGCAGTTTCCGTGCCTCTGGGAGCTCTTAAGCCAGACTGATGGTCATGGAGACAACCAGTAGATTCAGTGTGGAGAGTAAGCTGGCAGTTGGCCAGCTTTTCCAAGAGTTTGGGAGACGGGAAAGTTCCAGTGGCAAAAGAATGATTACAGAAATCGGCCAAGGCTGGATTAAGGGTGTCAATGTGGTCCTGAATGGTTCTGGAGGAACAGGCGAGCACCTGTTTCGCCGACACTTCCATAGATGGGACTTGTCTAGAAACCTTGTCAGGTGTTAGAGAGAAAGAGGAGAAAGGAGGAGGAGAGGGAGAGATGGCCCGAGGGGGCCGAGGGAGGACGAGGGAGAGGAAGAGGAGATAGTGGACAGAATGTCCTGCGTTTTAGCGGAGAAGCGAGAGGCCAAAGCTGTACAGAGGGCCTTTTGAGGGAACAGGAGAGGTAGAAACCACAGCAGGATTGGCCAGTTCCTTACAGATTTTAAAGAGTTTGGCTGTGTTGTTAGAGACTGCAGAGACGCAGGCTTGAATGTGTGCTCTCCTCTTGATGAGTCTTATTGCTTTGACTGCCATTTTGGTACAACCAGTCTAGGAATGTCTTAATGTGGCCTGGCATGCTTTAATGTAATGTTATTATTTGTCTATACTGGTCTACATTGTGCAGCCAGTTGTACATGTTTTCATTGTGGCATGGCATTTTTAATAGCAAAGCATTAATGTTCATGTGCACTGTTGGTGACTTGCATCTATTGGATTGCTGTTACCCTACACAACAATAGCAAACACTGTGGCTTTTTAGCCAATTTTTCTAGGAAAGTGTGCTGTATATTGCATTAAAACACATATTTATATCTTTCTCCTAGTGCAGTGTGTGGCATACCCCTTGAGCAACACGCTTGTGCGTATTGCGCAAGCGTGGTAATCTAGGACTGCCCAGAGTGTGGTGCTACTTGTGATTTGTTGCCGAGTTGGGGGGGGGGCCTTCAGCATGGCTTGCAGGTGGGCCCCCAGGCCTTGTGTTATGCCAATGGGTGTATGATGTGATATATGAGATGCAGGAGGATACCACAAGTAGATTCATAGGTCTGATAGACTGTCTAAACACATACTTCGCCCGCAAAGAAACAGTGATAATGAAAGACATCTGTTCCACACCACCATGGAGGCAAATTAGGGAAACACTGGATAATTTTGTGATGAGGCTAAGAATGAGAATAAGTATTGTGACTTTAAAAACTGTTCATATGAGGAAGCCCGACACACAAATTACGGCAGTGTGTGATTCTTCTGCATGCTTCAAAAAGGTATTATAAAAAAGGACACTGAAAAGATACTAATGCCGGCAAGCATGTCCATAGCCATATATTTTCAAGTAAGTGCAATGGATACATTTAAAATATCAGAATCAAGTTATGTGCCCATATGACAAGTAACTTTGTTGCAGAACCCAGAGAATGTTCACAGACGGTTACGCTACATATGCAGAAAGGATTTTGTGGGTGCTTGAATATGTCAAGTCATTGGAAATATATGCAACTCCTCTGGTCTAGAAAATCACCTTCAAACAGTTTGAAATTTCTACAAGTCCGGAATCCACACAAATGAGGTACAGCGACCGGATTGAACCTCAACGTCAAATCGGACAGCGAGAAGAAGATCACCTGAACAAAGGAATCCCTCCCCACAAAGAACCAGGACAGCAACACATTGACACAGAAGGTCCCCTTCTCATGATAGACAAACATTGGAAGAACTACGAAGACATCAAACCCTTAAAATAAAATACGATATCGCGAGTCATCAAACCGCCATCCAGATAATTCTGAATCATCATCTAGTGGTGGGAGGAAACAAAGGCAGTGTACGCAGTAGGAAACTCAATGGCAATTGAACATAGCCTGACTCCACCATGACAACTGAATGGCAGCTCTGTTGAGTTCATAAGTGGCACTCAAGCAACAGTAAATGTCATGAGCAAAGATGTACATGTAGGGCTGAGATACACTCCCACCCACAAAAGCAGCCATGCACCTACCCAATGTACCAGGTATTCTGGAATTACCCTACCCAGCATAGGATCTATCCACAGACAGGTGTGGGTCCCAGGAGTGCCTAAAGTAGTAGCAGAAGGAGAAGAAGTCAGGAAGTGGAAGCAGCCCACAACTGCAGTGTTCCTGGAGCCAGTGAGCGATGTTCCGTGTTCAGGTTCACTTTCAAAATGTTTCCAGTAACTGTTACCAGCTCAATCTTAACTCACATAATAGTGGAAGCTAGTAGAAGATATATTCTGGAAGCTTCTCAAGACCTTCATTTTCTACTCCTCCTTAACACTCTGCCTCCCCTGCTAGTTCCACCTGCCTCTATGTCTGGTGGCCTGTACCCCTCATGAGCCTTACTGGGGCAGGTCTTCCTTCGACCAATCTCTCCATTACCCCTTACCCCTTACCAGCACTTGCCCTTGGGCACCCTTCCCCAACTAGCCTACTGAGTCTGGTCCACCTCCCATCCCTCACACTAGTTGACCTATATGCCCTTGCCCTTGCCTGAGCTCTTGACCTCCTAGGCCTCCCTTAGCACTTGCACAGCCCCTTGACCCTCACCCCCTTGCACTTCTCTCTATTCTCCCTCTTCCCCTCTCCCTGCACTTCCTATTTTTGCACTTGCATGATCCAAATGTCACAAGGCCTAGTAGGACCGTTACTGTTATTTCCTCCCCTGTACCCCCCATCCCCCATTGTTTTTTGTTACCAGGAAACACTACTTGATATATAGTTGCCATAAAAATGCTTAATAAGTAAAATTCAAAATAAAGTTGTTCATTGCTACGAAAAGTACTTTGAACAATGGAAATGTATCAAACCCACTCCTAAAGCAAGCTGGAGTGCTCGAGTATAACAAACAGCTTTTCATTTCCCATTGTTAAACTGTATACTTTTACTGTAGTGGTCACTTGTTTCCAATTAGAAGGGGAAAGCTTTGCTAAACCATTTGGAAACCTGAAGGGCACACATTGTTACAAAGAGTATTCCATCAAAGAGAGGTCATGTGTGAACAACTATTTCACAAAGTGTAATTCTGTGTTAACCAAAGAGAATACAATTACTTACATCTCTTTAAAGTTAAATATCTTCATCAAAGAGTGGTTGTGTGTGCCTAAATCTGTTTCTCTTGTGAAACTTGAACCTTGTACGATCCCAAACAAATATTCTATGAATGAAGAAGTTGGTTAACTAAAGAAAAGAACACGCATTGCCCAAGCCAGTAGGCAAATCCATTCTGTATTGAAACCAGCTATATTAAAATCTAACCACCTGCATCCTGAAGTTGTTGAAGTTGTTAAAAGTCCAGTGTCCTCTGATTCAAGTGTGACAAGGTTATCCAAAGCTGGCAGAGTGGCAATACCTCTTCAGGGTAGCTACTGGAGCCAAGAAGGTGTGAATAACTCTGGGGAAAGGAGCTGAGTACTTGTAAAACGATTAAGTCAACAATTTGTAATGCTGAGATTGTTGGAGATGAGAGAAAGGCAGTCTGGAAGCAGAAACAGATTATACTAGTGGCACTAAGACAGGCAGAAGAGGCAAAGAGACTGCCCATTTTGTATATCGAAGGAAAGATTAGTGCCTTACCTAGCTGAGGAGGTCGGATAGTCTTGTCTTTAAATTGCCTAACAATCATAAAGTTTCAAATTGAAGTTGAAGCAGATCTGTCAGAACTGTGGTTGTCTATAATGCTATCAATGAATGTTGTAATAAAGATGGCTGAAGCAGTATCATACGGGGGAGCAAAGGAGTCTGCTTCCACAGTAACAATAGTAGAAGGGTGTTGTCAAGAGGGAAACAACACCCCGAGAAGAAGCATCCTGAAAATTATACAAAAGTTCTGCAGATGTTAAAAATACATGGACAGTTATTGAAGATAAAGTTATTACTTTTACCCTTGAACTGTGGCAACACAATCCTGGTAAGAGGAAATCCAGGATTACCATTGGTGCTGTTTTCTTTGCTGGAATTGGAAGAGGAACGTTTCAACAGAAAGCTAAAGAACGATTACCAGAGGATTTTGGTTTGGGTGAACTTTTGTTTATTTTGAAATGCACAAAAACTGACCCAAGACTTTGCTTTTCTTTGTGAACACTTAGAGAGACTGATGTTGGACCATCCTGGGAAAGGGATATACCCAAGATAAATGAAAGTCATCCAAGTAAGTGGTTGATTGGTAATCACTTATTTATGTTGTTTATAATTTACTTTGAATATTTTGTTGTTTAGTGTGAAGGACAGTTTGTTGCATGCAAGGAGAAATCCCCTTAGAAGTGTTTGTGCCCTCCCCGTCATTCTCATGCAAAGGAATAAAACTGACACACCCCGGACGGGGAATGAGGCAAAGAGAGCAGGCTGCAAAAGTTCAAGGCAAGGTTTATGTAAATAAATTACATTCAAAGATCTCTGTTGCCTCTGAGAGCGCTCTGACCAAAATGAATGTTACACTTTATAGGGCGAATGACGCAACTAAGATAAGATACTACTTTGGTCCCGTATTGGACAGTCCATATGGTGCCTAAGGTTTGGGTGGAATCTCTTCCTCCGGGTTGGCTGCTTTGTTGGTGGGAGGGTGGACGTCAGGCATCTGTGCTCCGAATGGGTGAAGGTCAGGTCGCTGTGAAGCAGGGTGATCACTAGCTAAGCTAACATAATATATTCTCAAAATACATGCACTAAATAACAATTGTTTGTAGTGTTTGAATAATTCATCATGTCTCTATAAAAGTCACACGTATATCTATACTATCAATTACATTGTATTATAAAGGCTTTAGGTTAAGGGACTTGACCACCATAATAACACTATTTGAAGTTAAGGTCTGCATTCATAAGAATCTCTCGTATGTGACATTTGTTAGTAGTAGACAATGATGTACTGCATTAGGGGTCTAATGTTAGTTGGGGATCTATTGGGTGGGCATCATGGCTTGGTCAGTGATCTAGCACATGAAAGGAATACCTTGCAGGGGCGCAGGGTCACAATAGCAGTACGTTTCCACTGGCAAGGGTACGGGGGCAAGGACACGTTTGTGGAGATGGACGAGCTATGTGCTTAGCTCATGCTGGTTCACATGCAGGACAGTGATCTGAGAGGAAGAGTGATGTGTTACAGTTATTATTTGTTGCAAGCACCTCCAGCTTCAGAGTGAGAATGGAGCCGCAGAGTTTTCCAGTCAGAGTGGGAACGATGGTGGGGGCCATGTGCCCTGTGTGTCTCGCTGTTGCGAGAAAGGGAAGAGAAGCGTTTTTGTACTATCACAGTGAGGCCTAGTCACCAAGATGGAGTCGAAATGGGGTACAAAAATGGATGCCCTGTGTCCTGCGCAGTGGTCCCATCTACGTGAATGTTAACCGAAGTTGACATTGCATAAGGGCGAGGGGCGAACCCATCACTGGAAGCACTTGGTTCGAGTTTTGTACTAAGAAGTAAAGGAAAGGACACGAGGGGCCTGATGGCCCCTCGCTCCCACACATTCCCCCCTTTTGTTACATCTAAAGTAACAAATTATGCCACTTCATTTCTTTCATTCTCCCTTCGGTAGTATTCAGCTTCAGCAACTGCTTCTTCCCAGGCTGGGGTACCCTTTACTGGCATCCATGCTCTGCATACACTTCTCAAGCTATTCCCTCTTCGTGCATATTCATCTGGAGTGCATGTTAAGTATATCCCACCATCCCCGTCCAGGTCTACCCATACCTCGTTATACCATTGAAATTCTGTTGGTTCCTTGATTGTGGTGTGGTATAAATTATCGACCCTGTCCCCATATTGCCTGTAGATGGCAGTCATCCTGTACTTTGGAGGGTTATGTTCCCCTGTTTGTATTTGTGCATCTATCATAGTTGCTACCGTTGTCGGTCGGCCCATTGTTACTATCATCATAGTTGAGGTAGGCATGCTTTTTGCACAACACCGGAGTCCTAATTGGCACACGCAGAAGAATAGTAACACAAAGACGATGATAGGGATGAGTATTTTCATCATCACATTGTTCCATGATGGTATCCAGCCGAACAAGTTGTCAAACCTTGTGCTTTCTTCTGCTCCGCCCTCTGTTCTCATATTCTCTCCTAGATTGTGGACTGCTTTTATCTCATGTGAGAGTGTCCCGTTATCTGCATCTTCGGATGGCACGAATGTGCAACAGCCCCCCCCCCCGATTTTTCGGCAAACACCACTGTCCATCGCCGTGAGGAGATCTAGAACATATCGGTTTTGCATTGTCATTAGGCGCAAGGCACGGAGCTCTATTTTTATAACGTTGAATCCTTCTTCAGTGTCATTGGCCAGTTGGATTAGCTCCCAGCGCACTATTTGTAACCATTTGGCATTTGCTCGTGCTTGGAGGCCTGGTGCTAGGAGCGATGCGAAAAATGTCTCTGCAGATGAGAACAGCTTGTATTTTTGTGGGATATTTTTGACGATTCAGATGAAATATTGTTGGATGATCTTTTGCTTCGTGACAACTTTGTTTTCAACTTGTATTCTGACAACAGTTCATAAGCTGGAAGTTCTGTGTTTACTTGTTGGGGTGCTGTTGATGGATCAGCCGATTGCCCTGCTGCCGATTTGCCAGCTGAATCTCCTGCCACTCCTTGGATATGGCTTTTTGGTATCACCATCAGGGCTGTATAGAGAGTGGCTAAGGCGCAAGTACCTTTCCAGGATGCAGGTAGATGCAGATAGGCTTGTTTGCCACAAGCCCAGTACATGTCCATGAGGGCTGCGGTGCCTTTCTTCATGTCAGGTATTATTACTGTCTTGTTGCATCTCCTTGCTTCCCCCATGTTCACTTTTCCTTCCCCATGTAAGCACAGTTTGTGCAGTATTTCTTTTTGTGTTTTTATAGGCTTTTCCAGTGCTGTAATCCATGTTAGCTTAGTGACTGCTGTGACCAGATGGGGGTGCGCACTCCCTTTATCCATTGGAACGCGTCCTCAGCTAGCCCCCTGAGTGCTTCTGCTTTGCATTCAATAGTTTCATCGTGCCATTTGTTTTCTGCATACCTCGTTCCTTTTATGACAAGAAATGGCTCTCTGAGGCAGATTACTCCTTGATGCCGGCTCGTGTGTGTTCTCTCACTGTCCAGTCTTTCTAGGCTGACGGTGTGTGCCTGGAAGGTGCTTTTTATCCTACATAGAACTAAATGAATCAAACATTGAGCCTCCGACAAGGGCACTTCTGGGGTACCAACATTTTGGGTGTCCCTGATGCATGTGGTATGAGTGAACAGACATAGTTGCTTTCATTTGTTGCTTGCTTTGCCATAGCACTCATGTCTGAGTACCATTTGTTAGATTGATCAGGGTGGCAGGGGTCTTCTATTTCGTCTAACCCCAGGTTATGATAGATATCGTATCTCTTCCTTCCCTCTCCCCTTTTGTCTCTCCTTTTCCCTCCCTCCTTATAGCTTCTCACTCTTTGGTACTGTATTGGGAACATTCCAGCCCAGGCAGTGTCATTACTGTTGAATATGGCATGTGTATACTCATTAGTAGCAGCAGCATAATATGAGGTAGGTTTTATGGTTGTCTGCGCATGCATGCTCGTGTTGGCTAAGTTACTCGGCCAATAATAGTCGCCATCGTATTCATTCGATTCATAATAATTACTCATATTTATGCCAGGATGTAACAAGGAGACAATTGTTGGATCAGCAGGGGTGTGTTCTGAAGGTTGTGTCACATTTGTATCGTTAGTACTAATGATATATCTTTCTACCCATATTGTCTTTACTCCAGTCCATATCAGGCTTGAACCTTCTCATATCAGATTAGCGCCACTCTCCCCCCTTGTGCATGTCATTAACCAGAGACAAGAGAGTGTAGTACCAGGCCATAAAGAACAACATCACAGAAAGCCAAACATCAGCGCATTTCAAAACACATTCAACATTGCTAAACTTATTAGCCCCAAAGGCATCCCTATTGCTATCTAACATTAGCAAGTTCTCCGTGAATGTACTTTGTTGGGCCATTTTGGTCACCTGGAGGGATGATACAAATTTGTTAAGTGACCAGAATATGTACATTATTTATATATTTACACTTCTTGTTTGTTCATTGCTTTTGTCACAGTTGCTGCACTTATTATTATGCATTTTTCTGTCATTCGCTTCACTTATATCCTCGTTTTCATTGTGCATTTTTGTAACAAGAGAGAGATATAGTGATGAAAAGAGGGCAAAAAGGGAAGAAAAAAGATAGAGACATAGGGTAAAGCAAATCAGAGGATATATCAGTTGCTTTGCTCCTTACAACTTTCTTTTTATTTGATCAGTTTGTCATTGCTGATCAACCTCACTTGTAGTACCACTTGCACATTCCTGTTCACTCTGAGGGAGTGTACTATCGCGTGCCCTCCTCACATCTGAGAGGTGCACCCAATATTTCAGTCCCTTAACTTTCACTGCAGTGGGCGTACTATAAATAACTTCACAGGGGCCATGAAACCTTGGTGAATTCCATCTCCTGACAAAACTCCTCACATATACCTGTGCCCCTGGCATCAGCGGCCCAGTTGGGCTATCTGTGGCTGGCGTGGTAGTATCAGTTGCCACATTTTTAGTAAAAGGCGGTGCTGTTTGCCACGCTATGCTGCGTACTGCGCGCGTCAGCTGAGTCAAATATTCTTTAAATTCTTCCCCCAGCACTGTGGCAGCCCTGTTTGCATCTGATGTTCTCCTAATTGGGGAGAGTGGTCTGTGTATTCGGGTCCCAGTCACAATTTCATGGGGCTCAAATGGTCGTCTTTGCATGGTTGCGTCCTGAGTTGGAACAGTGCTAGGGGTAGGCAATATACCCAGTTCTTCTTCAATGTATTGCACAATTTTGATAAGTTACTCTTGAGCAGGCCATTGATCTTTTCCACCACTCAATTAGCCTTCGGATGATAAATGGAACACAGTTTGTGCTTCACCCCCAAGAGTGACGTCTCTTCCTTGAAGAGGTCATTCAGAAAGTGTGTGCTATTGTCTGACCGTATCACATCACATATTCCCCACCAGGAAAACACTACTCATACTAGGAACTTTGCTGCGCACTTGGGGTCTGGGTGGGGACATGAACCCGCCTCCACCCACCTTAAAAAAGGACATACTACCACAATTAGATACCTTGCCCCATTACATCTCTCTCCCATGTCAGCGTAGTCTATATGGAGTTCCCTGAATGGCCCTGCTGGTCGTGGCAAAGTGCCTCGCAATGTCCTCAATGTCATCCCTGAATTGTATGTTTGACATGTTGTACAATCTATGATACATTTTGACAAATGTTCCTGTAGGTTGGGGACAAACCAATGTCCCTGTATGTCTGTGGCAATGTGTTGTTTCGCTACATGGGCTGGAAGTGCAGCAGTTGAAATGCTAGTTTTAGTAATTCTACCAGCATCACTACCTTCCCCGTTGTCTCCTGTCTCCAAATGAGGTCTATGGCCGATTGTTTGCACCCCCACTTGCTTCACAACTCTTGCTCCTCCGGTGGTGCTCTCCTCTGTAGCTTTATCAGCTGTGCTATGGGTGTGTTACGATAGGCTTCTTCTAGTGGCTCCACGGTGGCTGCTTTGACAATGCATTTGGTTGCTGGTGTTATATTGAAATACGAGGCCTCCTTCGCTGCTGCGTCGGCTGCCGCGTTTCCCAATGAGATCACATCTGTGTTGTTGGTATGGGCTTGGCATTTTACCACTGCCACTACTGATGGTTCTGCCAACGCCTCTATCAACTCATTCAATAGCGCGGCGTGCTGTACTGTTGAGCCATCTGCTCGTCTGAACCCTTTTCTGTGCCAGCATGATAGTCCTGAATGGACAGTGGTGGTTGGATATGCTGAATCTGGGTATATAGTCACTGTGCATCTTTTGGCTGTACGTAATGCCTCAATTAATGTGGTTAGTTCAGCCTCTTGTGCAGAGGAATGGGACGGGAGACACTTTTGGACAATTGTCTCATAGCTATCTTCCTCCATTCGTACTACTGCCATCCCTACATGCTTCTCTCCTGCTTCTGGGTTGATTGATGCTAAACCATCTATGAAATATATTTCTCCTTCCTTCAGGGCGTTTTCACTCGCTTTGGGAATATCATCACCCTCCCCCTCATAGGTGGCACAATCGTGTTCCTGCATGTCCTCCGTTGTACAAGGCTCTGTAATGAATGTTGCTGGGTTTACTGTTTTACACCTAACCACATGCACATTGGGACTTGAAATCATTATTTCATATGCGGTTGCTCTCTGTGTTGTCAGGGTTGATTTTGAACGCTCAAGAATCCCATATAATGAATGCTCTGCATACAACGTTACTGAACATCCCATTACAATTGTGGCACTTTTTTCAATGGCGAAGGCCGCGGCTGTGAGGGCCTGTTTGCACGCGAAGTGACCTTGCATCACTGCATCTAGTGTACCACTGTAATAGGCCAATGGTTTGTGGCCTAATGATGTTTTTTGTGTCAGCAATGCCATTATCATTGTTTTATTGCAGTGCGAGAACAGGAATAATCTGGGTTCGCGAGTACTGGGGCATCTGCTATGAGGTCTTTTAGTCTGAAGTACTGAGTCATCATATCATGTGTCATTTTATTGGGGCTCTACTTTTTTGTGCTTCTTTTAATGCTTGCAATACTGGGCGTGTGTCTGATGCATAATCAAGGATCCATGCTCGGCAATAGTTACATATGCCAAGAAATGTTTGCATGTCCTTCACTGTCTTAGGTATTATTATGTTACGTATAACAGCTGCCCTATCAGGGAGTATTCGTTTTCCATCTTTCGATATCAACTGTCCGAGGTATACACCTTTGGCAAGGCAATACTGTAGCTTCCCTTTATCGACTTTGTATCCTTTGGTGGCTAACACATTTACCAGTGTTATGGAGTCCTTTCTGCACTTTCCTTCAGTTTTGCTACAGACGAGTAAATCGTCTACGTATTGTATAATGGTGCTCTTTACGTCTATATTTCCAATGTCTTCACGCAATACTCAAACTTAAATATACTTGGGCTTTCACAATATCCATCTGGGAGTCTGCGATGTTCATATCTGTTATTTCCGAGTATGAATGCTGTGAGGTAATGTGATCCTGGATCAAGTGGTATGGAGAAGAAGGCATTCTTCAAGTCAACCACAGTAAAATGTGTAGATTTTTTGGGTATGCTGCACAGTATTGATGCCGGGTAAGGCACTAACGGGAACTCTTTTTGAATGACGTCATTAAGTGGGCGGAGATCTTGGATTATCCTCCACGCCCCACCTTTCGCTTTTTTAATCGGGAAGATGGCTGTGTTACACAGGGAGTTTTTTGTCGGTACTGTGATACCTTGGTTCCGGAGTGCATTGATTGTCTCTCTAATTCCTTCTTCTGCGTCTCTGGATATTGGGTACTGTTTCACTGTTGGCACCTGGTTTAATTTTTATCTTTATCGGTGTTACTTCGTGTAATAACCCTACACCATGGGGGCCTGTCGTCCAAATTTCTGATGCTACTTTTGCCATGTCAAATATTGTTGGTGGAGCATTAACACTAGCCATGAGTGGGTTGTGTACCTCTCTGTACTGGATCATGATGTCACATGGCATACTTATTTCCATTATTATCTCTCCATCATCTTCATTGTCAGTGAATAATTCTTCATCAGTTAGGTCTCTTAACATTATGTTTGGATATATATATAGCACAGTTCTCCACTCACACCCATGCGTGTCCAGGCCTATGAACACAATACGTTTGCTCGATGCCTGAACTGCCGAGATGTCTATGGACATTATCGTGCCTGGCACGACATCCATATTTACAATTGGGCGGAGTATGAAGTCTGATGGTGTCCTCCATTCTTTTCTTGTTATCTCGGGTACTACTCGGGCTAACATTTTGATGCCATAGATAAACATGTCTATATCAATAGGTATCCCTCGCACCACAACTTAATTCATCATCGTACTGATCATTAACATTGCTCTCACTGGGCACACTCCTGGGGTGGAACACACTATCCCCCGCTCGGTAAACGAAATGGTCATGTTCAATTTACTTAGCAAATCTCTACCCAGCAAGTTAATTGGCTCGTCTTCGTGATACAGTAAGGGTGCGCGCACTGTTTTCCCCCCCACCGTTATATCAAGATCTTTGGTGTAAGGAACTTTTAAAATAGCCCCAGAGAACCCCTGCGTTTCCAAATTCCTGCCTGTGAGCGGAAACTGCCCTTCCATAAAACATGATTTTTCCGCTCCTGAGTCTATCATAAAGATAAACTGCTTATTTCCTATCTACGCCCCCACTAGTGGTTCCTCTACAGCACGTAGGGTGGTGAATAGGACTGGACACGCAAATGCTCCCTGTGGCTGTCCTAGTCTGCGTACCTTTCTTGTCCGGGCACTGAGAAAACATTATCTCCAACTACTGTGGCGCCGCGGAACGATGCAGGTGCACCATGTGCAGTTGTTGCGAAATTGTTGCTGCTGGCGTTTCCTACAATGTTTTGTCTTGTCATGGGCTGTGATGCACTGTGATGTGGTTGTGAGGGTGGTTGTCTTTGCTGTATTTGGGGTTCGTTATAACATTGGTCTTGTGGTCTTATGCCTCCCATTGGTAATCCATAGGGGCTACCTGGGTGTGGGCATACCATACCTGTTCATGGTCCATGGGTGGTTGCCCTTGGAAATACCCTGAGAGCCACATTCTGCAATCCCTTGAATAGTGTCCCCATCTCCGACAGTTCCAACATGACCCTTGCTGTCCTCCTCGCATCCCTTGGCCACCGAATCCTCTATTCCCCATTCCTCCGAACCCTCCTGTCTGGCCTCGGTACCCACCTCTTCCTCTTGCCGGCCTTTCTTGCCACTGTGGTCCTCTGTGTTGCTCCTCTCCGTTCCACGGTCCTTGTTCTCCTGCTGCCCACAGCGCTGCTATTCCCACTGGTCTGTTTCCCACACTTTCATCCCCCTCGTACTCCCTATTTGTTGCTACGTTGGCGTTTATGGTGGCGACCTTCACTAATTTATTCTGTACCAGTTTCACTTTGTCTGCCAGCCTTTTTTGTGCTATCTCCTTTTCTCTCTCTTTGATCCTCATAGAGTGGTGCACAATTATACTCTGAATTTCAGGCCAACCCTTGGCTTCTATCCCAGCTATCTTGTCCAAGGCCTTCTGTACCTCCTTCGAGAGCACTTTCTTGATTACAAAATAGAACAAAGCAGTGGATTGGTTCCATGCCGTACCAGTTTCGCTTCTCCACAAGTTCTGCACCTGCAATATGAATTGCGTAGGCTCCTCGTTCTCCTCCATTGTACATTGCATTACCAAATGTAAATCTGGAATATCTGCGTCCCATACTTGTGCTCGAACATTGTTAAAGGGCGATCCATCGTGGCGGTCACAGCTCATTGTTACTCCCGGAAATCCCGCCTTTTCCCACACCGCGTCTGCTTGATCAAAAACGGCGGACACTAGCAAACTTTTTACATCGCCAACGGTACTCCTGCCGTGTTCTTCTCGAACGCATGAATCAATTTCCCCGCCCCTCCCACAAGTGGGGGGAGGAGTTTCAACAAGTTGTTTTTATCCACCTGGGCCCACGGGATATAGTGTGGCCTGCCTGCTCCTTTATGTATTAAAGGCATCTGCAACTTATGCTTCTTCCCTGTTTTACTTGCTGTCCCTCTCTTTGTCTTACTTACCAGCATATTCCCTACTCACTCCCTTAATCTACCCTGCCATCGTGGGGGTGATTGTGGATCCATGTCATCGAAATGATGTGGCAGTGGGGATCCTACAGCTGCCACTTCTTTCTCGTATTCGTCTAGATCGCTCCACACCTCCTCTTCTTCCTCTTCTTGCTTGCCATTCTCCTCTTGTTCTTCTCCGCGCTGGCTTCCTGCGGTGGCTGGGCGTATAATTCTCACTGGTTTGTCATTCAGATGGAACAGGAACTCTCCTCATCGCCATTCTTTTTCTCGCCCTTGTGATGTAGGTGTTCCCTGAGAAAGTACACACTGTGCTGGCTCTGGTGTCGCTGGGGCTAATTCCCCTGTTGCACTTAGCGGGGGTACTTCCCCTCCCCCCGGTAGCATCTGGCCTCGGTCGCACAGTGCCCTTAGCCACGTTATTTCCATTTGTGCATGCGCTAGCTGGCGGTCTAAATCTCCAGTTAATCACGTTAAATTCACAGAGGGTGCACTTGTCGGGCCATAAAGGCCTCCTTTGTCGTATGGTGGTGGCGCTGTGGCTACCGCTCCATTTGAGGGGGTGGGGCACGCTGGTATATACAGAGGCTCGCTCTATCCTACTGCCGGTTTTGTCATTAAGGGGTATATTTTAGTTGTATCGTTCCCAACTGTGGTCGTTGGGCATTCACCCTTGGGTGTTCCACTTACCTCTCCCTGCGTTTTCTGTTTTTTTATTGTTTTTTCTATATCTACCTCTGCTGTAGGGGTAACTTCCTCGAACATTTGTCACAGATCCAATACTTCTCTTCTGATCTGCAACTGTTTTCTTTTATATTTTGCCAACAAGTGTGTGGACACTAGGTCTAACACCCTTTTGTCGAATGACCCTCCCTCTGGCCAGATTGGTATCACACTGACCCCTTTTATCTCCGTCACCCATTGATTGTGGTACTTTTGTATCCTGTCACTATATAGTGGGAGGTGTTGGCAAATGTAAGGTAATGGTGTTATTCCCCCCATGATCGTGTTTCTCCCTTCGCTTGTGGGTATATGCTTGCACCCGATCCTTCCTCTAATTGCACCTTTCAACCACCCTTCCACTTGTATGGATCAACAATATATTAAGCGTTTCTCACTTATTGGCAGTTATTGGGCATCTATATTCAACATAACCTTTGTAATCATTGCATTTCCAGGTTCAACAGTTCACTTTTGCATATATAACCCCATACCAACAAATAATTTACAACATTTTGACACACACAACAATGATGGACAAAAAGAAAAAGACATATAACACATAACATGCACATGCGCTACCTGCACGCTTTTACCTCCCCCTTGTTCCCGTTACCAAACACTTTTTACCCTTCCCCGTTTTATCTGCTCTTCTCATTCACTCCCCACCTCTTCCATCCTTTTACTCTTTCCCAAGAATTCTTGCTTATACGGAAAAAGAATATTCTAAATAACTACTCCGAGTCTACTCAATATACGAGACTCCTACTATTTTTTTTTATCTCCACTTATTTATCTGCACTGGACGAGACAATGCTACGCGGCGCCGCCTTCTACCCCGTTCGGGCTAGGATACCTCTTCTCTTCTTCTTCTTACTTCTCACAAAAACCTAATGGTCATATAAAGGACAGATCAGAAAAGCCTCAGCATCACTCACACAGTCCCTACTCTTGGTTTTAACCCACTATCACCTGTTCCCCCTTACCTTTCCTTAGGAACCTTCGCACCCAGCACTCACCTGTTCAGTCAGGTAATCCGAGGGTCACCGTTCACGGTCTGACCCCAGTCAGGTCCGCACCCCAACCAAGTCGTGGCCCGCCTCGGCGAGCAGCTTTTTCAGTTGGGTATTCGTCAACCGGGAACCCTTGACCCTTTCTCGTAGTGTGCACAGGCTGGTCGGCCGTGGAGGCGATGGTTTTGCTGGGGGGTGTCCCAGATCTCGACGCATGGTGCGGGCCTCGAGGCACTGCTCCAAATCACGTTGCAGGGGGTCACCAAATGTTTGTGCCCTCCCCGTCTTTCTCAGGGAAAGGAATAAAATTGCCACACCCCGGTCGGGGAATGAGTCAAAGAGAGCAGGCTGCGAAAGTTCAAGGCAAGGTTTATGTAAATAAATGGCATTCAAAGATCTCTGTTGCCTCTGAGAGCGCTCTGACCAAAATTAATGTTACAATTCATTTTATAGGGCTAATGACGCAACTAACATAAGATACTATGTTGGTCCCGGATTGGACAGTCCATATGGTTCCTACGGTGTGGGTGGCATCTCTTCCTCCGGGTTGGCTGCTTGGTTGGCGGGAGGGTGGATGTCAGGCATCTGTGCTCCGAATGGGTGAAGGTCAGGTCGCTGTGAAGCAGGGTGATCACTATCTAAGCAAACATATTATATTCTCAAAAAACATGCACTAAATAACAATCGTTTGTAGTGGTAGAGTTTGAATAATTCATCATGTCTCTATAAAAGTCACACGTATATCTATACTATCAATTACATTGGATTATAAAGGCTTTAGGTTAAGGGTCTTGACCACCATAATAACACTGATTGAAGTTAATGTCTGCATTCATAAGAAACTCTGGTATGTGACATTTGTTGCAAGCACCTCTGGCTTCAGTGTGAGAATGGAGCCGGAGAGTTTTCCAATCAGAGTGGGAACGATGGTGGGAGCCATGTGCCCTGTGTGTCTCGCTGTTGGGAGAAAGGGAAGAGAAGCGTTTGTGTACTATCGCAGTGAGGCCTAGTCACCAAGATGGAATCGAAAGTGGGTACAAAATAGGATGCCCTGTGCCCTGCACAGTGGTCCCATCTATGCAAATGTTAACCGAAGATGACATCGCTTAAGGACGAGGGGCGAACCCATCATGGGAGGCACTTGGTCCGAGTTTTGTACTGAGAAATAAAGGACACGAGGGGCCTCCCACACAGAAGTTGGACTAGGTTGGGAACTCCCTGGCAGGGTATGTTTAGTGAGGATTCATCTGCACTTTATTTTATTTAAAAAATGTCTAACACTGAGAAAACCACAAGCATTTGTCTGTTTCACCTTATTAACTCCTCACAAGGGGTAGCCCTCATTGCCAGATCCTACTTGCATATCAGGCCATGCACCTTACCCTCCACTCCAGGGTATTAATACTGATCCTTAAGCTTGCCACCAATCCCCAAACCACATTTAACCAGCTCCTGATATATATGGAATCAGGATCCAGATTATTTGATCTAGACATCCCACTCCTTATCACTCCTTTTGTGAAACCCTTGACCTAATGCATCATTCTGGGTGATCTCTACCTAGGCTATAACAGTGCCCAAGAACCCAAAGCCTTGATGCTTACAATAGCTCTCAAAGTCATGATCTTTACCAAATTGATAGATGCAACCACCCATTCGAAAAGGGTGCACTTTGGATTGGATTCTTAAAGCCAATGTAATCATCAACATCTCTACCATTAACCGTGTTCAATGGTCCAAACACTTCGTCATCCAGTTTAATCTCTCCCGGTCCGAGCTACACATACATACAACTACTAGAGTGAACCCTGTACACGTTCGTAATACTCACATTTTGATGCATGAGGACCATAGGCCCTCTCTCTTACCAATGCTCTGCTCAAGCGCACAGGCCCAGAAAAACTCCCCCTAGACCTGGCCGACCAATTCCACGCATGTCTGCTCCAGACCATTAACCGACATGCACCAATAACAGCCATCCGGGTTCTGCCCCAAGCATTATACAGAAACTGCCCTCTTGGACTTGAAACTCCAGATGGATAAGATCTGCACCTCTGCCATCCTCCTCCCACTGGATCTCTCAGCTGCGTTTGACCTAGTCGACCATAGTAACCTTTGCCATCATCTCAGCCAAAATTTCAACTTTTCACCTGAAGCCACTACTTGGATAAAATTCTTCTTCAGTGAGCATACCATCAGAGTATACAGCAGGGAATCTGCTGCCAACCCCATTCCTGTACCACTACGTGCCCCTCAAGATTCCTGCCTCTCACCCACACTTTACAACACTTACACAAAGCCCCTTTCCGATCTCCTCCAGTGTACAGTACTACAATGATACAATGGAGCTCCTCATTATGGGCTCCCCATTCCGCCTCAAACACCTCAATGCATCCTTTCCTTCTTTCTGCATTAATGCATGACCAACATGGAACAAAACATAACTATGGAGGTCCACCTTGAAGATGATTTATCCATGACCAGGCATATCAATGCCCTAGCTTTGTCTAATGCCTACACTGCAAGGTTCATCTCTCTGAGTAGGCAAGTCCTTTCACTGAGCAACTGGTTCATTCTCGCTCGAGCACTGATTCTCACAACATTTGATTACTGCAATGTCCTGCTCATGAACACCACTGCTGCCAACATGTCCAAACTTCAATTACTACAAAAAAAAGCACTTTGAACTGCCCTTGAACTAAAACGCTCGTATTACATCACTGCAACCAGACGTGAGACCCACTGGCTCCCTATCAAAGCATGGGAGGACTTTACCCCTGCTACCTTAACAACTATATTACTCAAAATATCCCTGTGTGGGTGCTAAGATTCAGCTCCAGAACTTTGCTGGTCACCCCTGTTTCAAGAACAAAAGAGCCAGTTTCCGCATCATGGTTGCTTCCCTATGGAACTCTTCACAAGCACCCATCAGAAATCAAGAATTCTACACTACTTTAAAAAAAAATAAACAGTAAAAACCTGGTTGTTTGATAAATATGAGAAACCCTGATTTTGGCGTTCACCACCATTTGCCTGCTGTTAACTATACTGCCTCTACCTATTACTGTACTTAACACTGTGATACTCTAGGGTCTAGGCATTGTCAAAAATGTAAATAATAAATAAATAAAATGTGCACTGCAAATCAAGCCATCAAAAGAGAAAAGCACCTGTGTCTAAGAATAACTGACATGAAGAATTTGTTGCACGGAGCAACTGTGTTCTCAAACTTGGACCTAAACTAAGGATACCAACAGCTAGCATTACACCCAGAATCTTGGTACGTAACATCTTTAACAACTCACCTTGGACTGTTCGGATATTAATGCCTCAGCTTTGGTGTTTCATCAGCAGCAGCAATATTTCAAAATTAAATACATCATAATCTGTCACTTTCCAAAGTGCCTGAACTACAGTAACAACATTATTGTGTTGGGAACAAATCGAGAAGTTCACAATGATACCCTTCGACAGATCAGCACAGCTCTTGAGGAAGCGCTTCTTACATTAAATGCTGACAAATGCGAAACCAGTAAACTAAGTTTTTCGGGCACATATGTTCCAGTAATGTGCTTCAAACGGATCCAGAGAAAGTCCAGGCTCCCATGTCAAAGCCGACCCCGACAAAACGTCTTTCTGAGTAGCAAGAATTTTGCATCCATCAGCATGCCGTTAAGACTTTTCACAGTGACAGTTTGTGAGTTTCAGTGGTCTACAGAATGTGAATAAGCCTTCCTCTCTATTAAGGAACACATAGCATCTGCTACCTGCATAGCATACTATGATCCAGACCTACAAACAGAACTCACCATGGACACCAGTCTGGTGGGCCTGGGTGCCATGCTGGCATAACACAAATCTGATTCATCATCATCCCTTCACATAGTACCCTATGCCAGATGTAGCCTAACACCATCTGAGTGTGCATACTCGCAAGCTTAGAAAGAGAGTCTGGTTGTGGTATGGGCATGCAAACATTACCACCTGTTCTTATGTGGGAAAAGGTTCACTGTTGTCACCGACCTCCAAAGTCTCACAACTATCTACAGTAAACACAATGTGAAGATGCCCCCTCAGATTGCCAATGGAACCTACAACTCCAGGAATATCAATTCGATGCCACTCATACACCAGGCAAGGAAAACAATCCAGTTGATTTATTGTCAAGACATCTCCTACCAAATATGCAGTGTGTCAGGAAATCAATGTATGATCAATGCATTACAAATGTAGTGCATAATGCATTGCCCAAGGCTTTATCCATTGCCACTTTTGTAGGGAAACATCTCAAGATTAACTACTGTCTAACATGAAACAACACATGCTGTTTAACAGGTGATGTATCGAAGCTAGAGCAAAAGGGAAAATGTCCAAATAAGAAGAGTCCAAAGTGCTACATACATTTGTTCTTATCAAGAATGAACAGTCCATCTCCCCACACGGTTTCCTTCTGAAGGAGAACAAGATTGTCTTTCCTACCTTGTTACAAGTAAAGGTCATTGAGCTGGCACATGCAAGTCATAGGGGGCAGCATTGAAAAATAGATTGCTATGACAGAGGGTGTGGTTCGACAACATGTATTAAAATATAGAGCATGCATTGGGGACATGCACTGTTTGCAAGTACGTAGAGCCCTGCAAAATCCCAGAACCATTAAAAATGACAATCCAGACACAAAGTTATGGGAAGAGGTAGCAGTGAACTTATATGGCAAATGTATGGGCAAACCCCCCCACGCAATAGCAATGTATGGTGCTGAGCTCTAGGGATTTAAGAAAACACGCGTAATTCAACTAAAGGAGGATACCTTTATCACATGGTTCCTCAACCACACGCGCTCAGGCCCGCTGTTTGCCATGCACTCAGAACTGAACCATCCCTTTATAAGTGATGAGTCGAAGTTTTTTTGCCTCACAGGAAGGTGAAGAGGGCCCATGAAGGGTGGCCAGAGTTAGAGATGGAAAGCGAGTGCAGGAGTCCCAATGAGAAGGAACTTTTTCTTACTTGCATTAAGGCAGGGATCATTGGAGGTGCAAAAATCTTGCATAGCTGATAGACATTCAGGATTGAGCAAGAGAGAAAAGGAGTCTGAAAGGAGCCTGAAAGAGAGCTAGATGTCATCCACATACCACTGAAAGTTAGAGAAGGCAGAGATTAGGTGGGTCAAAGGGGCCAAGTAGAAATGATGAGAGCCAGTGTGAGAGGTTGGAGCCCTGCGGAAAACCACTTGTGGAGAGGGAGGTGGTGGAGAGAATGGACACCAGTTGGACCTGGGTAGGTCAGTCCAGGAGGAAGGAGGCCAACCACTCCAGGGCCTGACCTGTGATGCCCAGGTTTTCATGGATTCAATTGATCAGGATGGCATGTTTGACCATGTCAAAAACAGAGGAAATATCAAGGAGGATGAGGACTGAAGGAAGGATGGAGTGGAGATTAGCGAGCAGATCTTCATGGGTGTTCAGGTGTAACGCTCACCTGATTCCCGTAGAGGCGCCGGTCTTGACTGGGCGTATACCGTATCTTCTAAGGTGATGTGTAACACACGGCTGGCTCTTTGGGCTGGACCCCTGTGCACTGTATGTCTGACTTGAAGGGTAAGGTGTCTGCAGATAGAAAATATGGGATTAATGAACTGGGTTAATGAATGTCTCTCTCTTCTTCCCTTTCTCTTCTCCTGTAGGACCCCAAAGGTTAACGCGCTCACCTTAGGTAAGTGAACGCTGTGCTCTCCATCTGCTTCGGAGCAGGGTGCTGAAACCAGTTTCCTCACTGGATAAGGGAAGCAGGCCTCTTGACTTCAGAGGACTGCTGTCCGTCGTTTTCTTCACGCACGGTAAGTTTCGAGTAATTCAAATGTCTTTAAAAGTCTTTAGTAATGTCGTATCTTGTTTTGCAGGGTTCCGGCGATGGCGAAGATGGAGCCCGTGTGATGAATAGAAGCGCCTTGAAGCACGTAAGTAAGCACTTGCTGCCTGCTTCACGGCGCGCTCTAACTGTCTTTTTCCTTTGCAGGTATAAGTTCGGAGTGGCTGCAGGGTGCCCGAATACCCACTGGGTTAGATGTGAAAGGAGTAATGGCTCGTGAGTATTTAAGTTCCCCAAAGTCTTTAAACGCACCTTGTTTTATCTTTCAGATGCGGGATGCAGCGCCGAAGGCCTCCGGAGCGTGCGCAGAATTGGTAAGCTTTTGTCTTTCAGATGCCGGAATGCAGTGCGAGGCGTTGATGACAGCCGATGGATCAGGTAAAAGGAGCGCTGTCACTGAAGACCGTAATGCTAACCTGTTCTTTCTTGTCTTTATAGGTGTTGCTGAAGACTGGATTCAGGATGGTAAGCCTTTTTCCTTAGGCCCAGGATCAGATGCAGAAGACACGATGAGCGTTCTGCTGCAGAGGATGCAGAATAACACAAAGCAAGATTCATCCATCGGTTGTGGTTTAAATAGCCTCCTGTAGTGCTTAGGTGTCTCCTTCCACAGCCACGCCTAGGAAAGAAAAGAGTCCCTGCTTTCCAGAAGAGTTCCAGGGTTCTGAACCTAGGGAGTGGCTCCTGCCCCACCCAACAGGAAAAGTAGTCCCGAACAGAAGAGGATCAGAGGCTCAACTGGCAGGTAAGTAAGTGCATGGTCTGCCGCAGGTAAGTCCACCCAAGCATTATGAGCCCGGCGCTTCCAGCGCTGGGACTTGGCACATTTATGAGCCTGGCGCCACCGGCGCCAGGACAGAGTCCAAAAGGTCCCAATTGGGACCAGCTGGCGCTCGGAACCTGGGTTATGGGTCTGCTTCCAAGGGAGTTGGGCAAGTCCTGACCTCTTGGAAGCAGAGATCATGACATCAGGAGAGCAGTTTCCATGCCTCTGGCATAGTATCCCCTGGAAGAATTACATATGTATGACCCTAACGAAAGTGGACCCAGGAGAACTGTTTAGGGACCCGAGTACCATTTCCAAAAAAATGACCTTGCGCTGATTACTGGGAAATTAATACACATATGTGACATACAGAGGAGGGACAGTGAACTCCTGATTACTTCATGCGATAGTCGATTAGGTCTCTTATAACTCAACCTAGGTTTGGTTTTCTGCCAAGTGAAAAGGTATCCAATTGGAGAATACAAACATCACCCCAAAGGCTGTGCTGCCCATATTTCCTGCAAGTACAGGAGAATATTATACACACTATGTTTGTATGTGAATTATAAAGAAAAATATGCAGAAGACACTCCTCCCTTTGTTTAGACGTGCAGGTATAAGAACAGCTGGGAGTAACCTGCGATATCTGTTAGTTGTCACAGACCTGATAGCCTTAGCTGCACTACAAAGTTATATTTTCATTGTATCAAGGCTGTGCAAATGATATATAGTTGGGTTATCAGCCTTCCCATACATACACGGTTTCTGTTTTAAAACCTATATCATATGAAGTGCCAATAATTCTTCTCTGCAAAATATTAATGTATTCATGTATAAAGTTTTTGAAATGTGTTGCACTTTTATGGTGTGTGCCAAATAAAGTTTATGATGATGACAATGACCTATTTGAACCATTTCCAAATGATAAATATGTACTGGTAGCCATAGATGCGATGAAGTGGTTTCCTGATGTGCAAATGGTATATTCTATGGGAGCGCAGTCAGTGATTCCAGCAATGGGCAAAATGCTTGCTGCCTATAGATTTGTGTAGAGGAGGGGCCAAATACCCCCACCTCAACCACTCTGCCCATATTGCCTATGTGTTGGGAACCAGAGTGTGAGACAAGTGCGGTGCCATTGAGAATACCGATACCGAGGAGAATCCTGGAAGCAAGGTTCCCATTGAGAAAGCCATACCTGCATACAAGAAAATACGATAGCCATTTGAATAAATCCCACAAGAAGCAGAAAGAATGAATGGCGAAGACGAATGGTGATGTCACACAGAGCCGTACCGACGTACATAGAGGATGCAGAGACAAGAGAATGAAGATATTCTAAGGCATCACGAAAGTATCAAAGATAAGTAGCTTCTTTGGATCAAGGTGAAGCTTATGCTTCAGAACTGATGAAGATATCAAGTCATTTTACATGTATACAGATGCAAAAGAAACGCAAGCAGATTAAGTATTCTTGAGGCTAGCTTAATAGTGAATAGATTGCAGCAATCACCAATGTGTATATGTATATATGTATGAGTAAAGGATTGATGTTTCCACTACGTATTATAGCAGTGCTCGACTAAAGAAATAAAGGCTCTTTTCTAGTGTGTCGCAGTAAACAATAATTGAATTACAAAGTGAATCTCAGAAAGGCGAGGCTGGATGAGCCCAAGAAGCCATGGTTTTATCAGGCTATAGTGAGGTGACATTGGATACAAATCGTGTGAAAGAACAAAACTCCTGTTCAGAAGGCATGAAAAAAACAAGGAAGATGTCAGAGGTCTATTAGAAAGTAGTATTTTAAATGCATCAAAGGCTCGATTTTTTGGTCTTCAGTCAAGTGGAAGGATGAAAGTGGACGAACATGACGACCACACCTACGCATGAGGGCAGAGCATGCCTTCACTCTCCTGAATTCTCCAGAGCTAAGAACACTCCTAAGGACAAGTTCAAAGTCCTAATTGACAGCAGACCACTGAGGTGATGATAGACGAGTATGCTAATTGGTGGGAGCTATGGTTAAGACAAGCTCACCAGCACCTGGAAGCCCAACCTGTGTGCTGCTAACGTAGGTGGAAAAGTACTGACAGAGGTTAGAGTGCAAACCAATTGTAGGGAGCCATGTAATTAAGGGTCCTATAGTTTGTGTAGGCAATGTGACATTGTATATTTTGTGTCTTTCATGGTGACCAGTTTAAGGGGAGGGCTTAGTTGCCCCACCTGATGTTAAGAAGCCTATCACTTATTCTCATTTCCTTAGACTAGTATGGAACACATACTTAGATGTTCTCTTAAGACCCTATCACAATTGCCACTAGATTATTATAGTTTGCCACGCAGGATGATGTTAGTGATACGTAGGTTGACGTCAATGATGACGTGATTTTAGCATATAAGCTAGGTTTTTCATAATATGCATTGAGTAAGAGGTTCGAGCATGTTCGTTGATGTTCGCTGTACCCCCAGCTTTAGATAATTGATATTAAAACAGTTTTCTTTTTTGCCAACTAACTGAGTCGTTTCGATTATTGATGTGTAAATAAATTCTGCATCCCCTTTCATCTCAAGGGTATTGTTACTCATTTTAAAGAGCTGGGACCATCCAGTTCATTTGTAAATATTGTGAAGTCAGACAATGGATCCCTGTTTAGTGGTCATGAGTTCACATTGTTCACTGAATATCTGGGCTTTAACCACAGAAAGTTCACACCATTGTGGACACAGGTAAATGGTACGGTGGGTCGATTCATGGCTAACATTAAAATGCCACTTCAAATATGCCACATCACAAATGGATTATTTATGCAAGTTATTTGCAATTTACAAGAGGCTACCAAAATACCCCTTACAGCATTACAGGGGTCTTCCCTTCTGAGTTAATGTTCAAGTGTGATTTCTGCAGCAGAATACCTCATGTAGTTGGTGAATGAAGATATGATGAGGTCACAAAAATGGTATGACAAGCTGATGAGAGCAAGAAATTAAAAATGAAAGAATACCAGGAGCGCAGAAGAGGGGAAAAGGAATCATATATACGCATTGGTGACTGCATCATTTTGAGTCAAACACAGTCTTACAAGGAAAATCCAGAATTTCATCACAGCCTTCTAACAGTTATGTTATGTTATTTTATGTTACTTTTGATTTATATAGCGCAATATGTAATTGGTATGATCTCAAAGCACTGGTAGGTTGAACGCCCGCTGAACCATAGTTCTGGCCAACAGAGGGAGATAGTGTCGTAGGGTGCACCCCATATGTGTGCAGCTGATGTAATTGCCGAATGGTAGCTGTATCCTAGCGTTAGGTGTGGTGCTGAAGATATCAGTTAGATGTGTGCAGTCTGGTGGGTCGACACCCAGACTGGCCTCCAGCTGCGTTAGGCCTAAAGGACGCATATGTGAGCAACTCCACCGGAATGTGCTTGGCTAGCTGCGTTTTATTAGGGTGATGAGGTGTTCATGGGGTTGTATTTGTCTGTGAACAGCTTGGCCAAATGTATCAGGGGTACAGCTGTGTTCTAGTTGAATGATGGTGTATAGTAGAGAGTAAGAGTAGTGATGTGATATGATGTTTATCTTTAAATCGCCTGAGACCAGGTACTTGAACAGGAAGGCAAGGAACACAGTGACACATGGGCATATAGAGACAGGGGGCTGTACTTACAGTATCAGGAGGGGGTGGGGGTACGGATATATAGCAACAGCATGCGGAACAGGAAAGCAGGATACACAGTGATACACTTGTGGGGCATGTTAACATTTACATTCGGATTTCTATCCAGATGCGATTCAGGCTAATGTTCACAGCTCCACCCAAGTGTGGGACATGCCAACATTTGCATTTCTATCTAGAAGCGACTCAGGCCAACCTTCACAATCCTGTCCGGGTCCGGCGCAGGCTAATGTTCACAATTCTAACTAATTTCACCATTACTAACATTCACAATCTGGAATGGGTCTGGGGCAGGCTAATGTTCACAATTCTAACTAAGTGCAGAAGTGTGGCATTGCTAACATTCAGAATCCTGTCTGGGTCCGGCGCAGGCCTATGTTCATAAATCTACCAAGGGCGGCATTGCTAACATTCACAGTCCTATCTAGAAGTGACACAGGATACTGTTTACAAGTCTGACTAGGTGTGGCTTTGCTAACATTCACAGTCCTATCTAGAAGTGACACAGGATACTGTTTACAAGTTTGACTAAGCGCAGCATTGTTAACATTCACAATCTAGTATGGGTCTGGGGCAGGCTAACGTTCACAATTCTAACTAAGTATGGCATTGTTGACATTCACAATCCTGTCAGGGTCTGGCACAGGCTAAGGTTCACAATTCTAACCAATTGCAGCATTGCTAATACTCACAATCTAGTATGGGTCTGGGCAGGCTAATGTTCACAATTTCAACTAAGTGTGGCATTGCTAACATTCAGAATCCTGTCACGGTCTGGCACAGGCTAATGTTCACAATTCAAACCAAGTGTGGCATTGCTAACATTCACAATGGTGGTGACCAGTATATATGATAAATGATGCTAAAAAATGTAAAATTAATTTGACATAGCTGTCATTTGCCTTTCCATCTAGATGCAACTCAGGCCAGTGTTCACAATTTCAACCAGGTGTGGCACATGTTGCCATTCACAATTCCATCCAAGTGTGGGGGATGCCGACATTCACAGTTCAGTCCAGGGGTGGGACATGTAGGGACATGTTAACATTCATATTTCTATCCAAATGTGACTCAGGCTAATGCTCATGATTTCATGATTCACAGCTACATCTAAGTGTGGGACATGTCAACATTCAAAATTCAATCTAGATGCGGCCCAAGTGTGGGACATGTTGACGATTGCATTTCTATCTATTTGCGACTTAGGCTAATGTTCACAATTTCATCTCTAAGTGTGGAACATGCTACCATTCACAATTCTATCTAAGTGTGGCACATGTCACGTCACAATTTCATCTCGATGCGGATCAAGGAAATGTTCACAAATTCATCTAAGTGTGGCACATGCTACCATTCACAATTTCATCTAGGTGTGGGACATGTTGGGACATGCTAACATGCTCAACTCTAGCAAGATGCAACGCAGACTGTTGGTCATGATTCCATTTTAGTGTGGGACATGTTGACGATTGCATTTCTATCTATGCGACTCAAGCTAATGTTCACAATTCTATCTAAGTGAGGTACATACTAACATTTACAATTCTATCTAAGTGTGGCACATGCTACCATTCTCAATTCCTATAGTGGGAGAGTGGCCTACACCTAACAGAACAGTTGAGTACAATACTAAACACAGCCCTATATGGTGGGAGAGAGGCCTATGCCCAACAGAACAGTTGAGTATGATACTAAGCATAGCTATATTTGAAAGTGTGGGTGTTAGGCAGAATTGCAGGTCGTACCCTCTGGGACCGCTACACACAATTAGGACTACAGGTGTTAGCCAAACCAACCTTTGGTATAAGTCTGTACCACACAGTTTTTGGTAGCGAGCTGAGCAGTCAGGCTTATCTTAAGAGTGAATGTGAGCAGTACAAGTAACTACTTGTGCAACTACACAGATGACTTTCAATCACATTGGTTCAAGTAAACACTTATACTCAAGGTTCTTTGGTAAAAACACGTATTAATTTATTACACAATCATTTAAAAAACATTTCACTAGAAGAGGCAAATTAATAATATAAACAAATGCAATCCAATACGAAACTGTAAGCTTTTGAGGAAGTTTGAGCTCCCCTGAAATAGGAGCAAAATGGCAGTTCAATTACTTAGCAGTGAGCAAAAAGGACAAAAGTAAGTAGAATAGATCACATATACTTCCTAGGCAGTGCAAATAGTTTCAGTTCATCAGAAGAGTTCAATTCAAGTCAATAGGCCAGGCCAAAGTCAATGGGCTAGTGTTCTGGATAGGAAAGAGCAGTTCTGGTATCAAATGGTAAAGTCTTTGCGACAGTGTCTTAGGTGAAAAAGGATCATACAATGAGTCGCAAGCTGATTAGGCCTGTAAATTGGGAAAGTTTCACAAACTTTCACCGCGAGAGTGGTGTTCTCTCAATCGGGTTGACACAGTATCTTTTGTTTGAAGAAGCAAATGTTGCTGAAGTCGTGGTTCCTGGCAGGTCCTGCAGATCTCGCTGTTCCTGAGCCTCAGTCATGGGAAAAAGAGAGAGGACGTCAGGGGACTGCTGCACTGCACAGGATCGTTAAAGAAAGCAAACAAAATGGAGTCACTTCAGTTCCAGTAGTTGTAGATTCAAGAACACAAGCTGGTGTCTCTCTCCCTGGTTAATCCTAACCAGCCTTGAGAATGGTATCACTGCATTGCATCTCAGCCAAACTATGTTAAGCACCTGGCTGACTATGCCCTGTTGTGTCTAGTCACTTAGCAGTTCAATGCCATATGCCATATGCCATAGATTCCTCGCAACGTTCCCTATCACATCAAGACGCTGCACTATTGTATTAGTGTTATATGTTATCTCAAATTTAGATGTCATATCAGAGTATTCTAGTAAATTGCCTTACTCAATTGCAGCCGTTGCTCATGTGCATTCTAGACAAATTGCTCAATTCTAGGTGTTACTTAACGCTTTTTAGCTAAATTGCTCAGTTCAAATCTAGGTGCTACTCAATGCTTTTTAGCCAAATTGTCTTATTTCAAATCTAGGTGTTACTCATTGCCTCTAGCCACATTGTTTTGTCTCAAATTTGGGTGTCACCCATTGCCTCTAGCCACATTGTTTTATCTCAAATCTAGGTGTTACCCAGTGCATTTTAGTCACACTGTTTCATCTCAAATCTAGGTGTTACCAGTGCATATTTAGCCACACTGTCTTATTTCAAATCGAGGTGCTTCTCAATGCTCAATCCTGAGACAAGATCGTCCCAATTCCAGAGGAGGGGTGTTGCAATTATCCACAAATGCAGTCTTACCATGAGACTAGCAACATCTACCAACGTCCTATCTTGCGAAATACTCTCAGTCAAAGTCCCACTCACCAATACCCAAACTTTCAACATCCATTTGATCTACCGCCCGCCAGGCCTCATTGGGACCTTTGATGAAGATATTAACACAATCCTCTCCAGTAACCTTAAAAGCTCTACCCAAGTTCTCACCCTGGGGGGCTTTAATATGGGCCACAATGATCCTGAAGACCTTACCGCCAGCACTATAGTCAACGGTTTTGCGCAAAGAAGTATGGCACCTACACATTCCAAAGGCAGAATACTCGACAGAGTGGCCGATTACAGCTGTCTAGCAAACATTACAAATATCTCACCACTAGCCTGGACCGACCACCAGCTGGTTTCGTTCATGCTTTCTACTGACAGACCTCCACCCCCTCCAATTATTAGGGCCCTGCCTACCCGCACAAGAAACAAGAAGAATTTGACAGTTGGAAGACTCATCCCGAACCTACTCCCCACACTCAACACACTCCCCGACAACCTGGACTCTGGTTGAAGAATATAATAAGATCATGGCCACCTCGTTGGACCTAATTGCCCCCCTCAAACTTAGACCAAGTAAACCGAAAACGCACCTAAACAAATGGTACACACCATTCCTCAAAAAACTTAAGGCAGCAAAAAAGGAATGGTGAGGCCACTTGGAAAAAATCCCCCTCAGCCGCGAATAAATTCAAACTTTCCAAACTAGCCGCACTCTACAAAAAAGAAATCTACCTGGCTAAACGAACCTCTTTTGACTCTCGCATATCCCAAGCAAAATCAAACATGAAGGAACTATTCTCCATCCTCAAAGAAGTAGATACCCCCATAGTACCTACAGACACCTATACCAAAGACAAAAACTGGTGCTCAGAAATCCAAAGTGCCCTAGCAAATAAAATTGCGACCCTCCAAAGTAAAATCTCCTGTAAAAAAGCTTCCCTCAATGACACTCTCCCTTCAAAAATACCAGATAAACCCACGCTTACAGATCTCACTTGCTTCAACTTCTCCAAAGTCACCATTCTTGAAGTAGAAAAAAATCATCCTGTCTCTGAAACCTTCTAAATGTCAGGTAGACCTGTGCCCGGCACAGATCATCAAAGATGCTGCCCGTGACCTCTCCCCCTTCATCACGAAACTGATTAATGCCTCCTTTGCCAATTACTCCATCCCCACCAATCTAAAACAATCCTGGGTATTTCCATTATTAAAAAAAAAACACACTTGACCCAGCTACACCCACAAATTACAGACCCATAACGACTGTTCCCTTCCTCCTAAAAATCTTGGACAAGGTTGCCTATGTACAAATACAGAAGTACTTGGAAGAACACCATCTATTAGGATCTAGACAATCAGGGTTCCGTCCTCAACATAGGACTGAAACCGCTCTCATTGACCTGAAAGCTCAGATCGATACGCTCAGAGACAATGGCCAAGTTGCCCTACTCCTCCTCCTTGACCTGTCTGCAGCTTTCGACTTGGTCGATCACTCTGTCCTATGCACACACCTACATACCTCAGCTACCTTCTCTGCTGAGGCCATCACTTGGATTACCTCTTTCCTTAATGGCAGAACCATGAGGGTCTTCTCACCTGCTGCGGCAGCAGACACAATACCCATCGCTTGTGGCGTCCCACAGGGCTCCTGTGTCTCCCCCACATTGTACAACATGTTTACCAAGCCCCTTTTTGATGATTTGGATCATCTCGGTATCACCTACACCAACTATGCAGATGATACCCAAATCCTCCTTCCGCTTTCTGGAGATTATGGAAAGTATTTGGCCTTGCTAAATAGGGTGTACATCATCATCCAGGCATGGATGGCCATACATGGACTATGCTTGAATGATGATAAAACTGAACTTATCATCCTAGGTACTACATCCAGTTTAAAGAAACTTGGCCCTGCCTACAACTCTTTCATGATCGAGGGTAACAACATCAAGGTTGGACAAGAGGTTAAAACTTTGGGCTTTTACCTGGACTCTAATTTCTCCTTCAGAAGACAGGTGAGCTCCCTGGCTTCCTCCACGGCATATACGTGTAAATTAATCCGCACAGCTAAACCATTTCTGTCTGACACTTGTTGCCTTACCCTCGCTAGAGGCCTTATACTGTCCCGCCTGGACTATTGTAACGCCCTCTATCTGGGATCCTCCAAGGCTACCACTAGCAAACTACAAACTCTTCAGAACAACGCTCTCAGACTGGCTTTGGCCATCTCCAGAAGAGAGCACATCTCAGGATTTAGTCAACAGAACAACTGTCTCTCCATCAAAGACAACATTCTCTTAAAAACTGCATCACTCACTCACAAATCCCTCAATAACGCTGCCCCTAGCTACCTGATCAATAGATTCCATAGACAGTCCTCCCTGAGACCTACCAGAACTGCCTATAAAGACTGCCTTTCTGTCCCTAACTTCAAACGTGCCACCATAGGGGGCAACGGCTTCCGAGTGAAAGCAGCTAAACTGTGGAACTGCTTACCACCAAATCTTTGAGTGGACCTGCCCTACCAGAACTTCCTTTCCAAGGTAGTTTCATGGCTGAAAACGTAGGCAGTCAAAGACACTCAAGTGCCAAGCCTGTTCCCTTTCGTGCTACCTGCACACACTGTAACCATGTGTGCCCACCTGTTTATATGTATATAAGATCTATGTACCTCTTTGTTGATATGTATATAATATCGGTGTACTTCACTGTCTCTATGTATATTTTATGACTACTGTAACCAAGCTTCACAAATTCTTGTAAAGGCTGCACCCTGATACCCTCGGGTATGCTCGCACATTATAAATAATAAAACAAACAATCAAACAGGTGTCTTAGTTGATTGGTCCCACCATCTCAAAGGAAGAAGCTGTCCTTGAAGGAGCTTCTTTGTCGAATGGAGTTTGGCAATTCAGACCTGCAGCAGGGCTTCACCGGGCAAAACAATGGTCCAGATGTTGCAGCAGCCGTCCTCTTCCAGCTTGTCTTTGGACCTTTCGTTCCAGTGGTCGACTCTGCCTTCCAGTCCTGGAGACTCGCCTTTTAAACAGTTTTCTCCCATTCAGTCCAGCCTAGCTGTCACTCACCCAGCAGGGTGGCTGTCCTTGCCAGACAGTCAGACAGCCAATCATGCCAGAGTGCATTTGGGTGTCCTAAGAGACTAAGCACAGGGAGTTTCAGGCACCTCCCTCACTTCCTGACCACCCCAGACACTCAGACGCCAGAGGCAGTCTTCAGTCCTGAACCCCACCAAAGGCACACAAACAAAGGGACCAAACCTGGTTTGTCGTGCATAGACAAACAATAAAAGGACCTTTCCAAAAAGAAACGGCGAAAAAAGAAGACCGATTTTTAGTTACCAGTGTTTGCGGTCGGGAAAAATCATGGTAGTTCATTGTAAAACCACTGCCAGCAGCCTTTTCAATAGGAAAGTGTAGCATTTGACTGCTACATGAGTATTTTAGACACAGGGGATACTATGTAACCCCTCCAGCACTCGATTGTAAGATGGTGTGTGCTGAGTCTAAGAATTTGGAAAGACTAGTAAAGTCAGTTTCACTTCACATTCTCTGGGAAACAGTAGTTATCCCAGAGAAGGTATTTAAACCTGTGGAAAGTCTAAAGAGACAGCTATGTGTTGCTGCACTGAGGGTGCTGTGTAACACACATGAAAAGATGCCTACGGAGTTATCTTAACACTCCAAAGTCAAAGAACACAAAATGTAAAACACGCATCAAAATACATGAAAGAGTGGGAAAAAAGGCTCACACTCTTACAAGGTAAAAATATCAAGTCCTCAAAATCCAGCAAAGTTGCTGGGGGTCTCTAAGGTGAAGGGAATTAGCACATTTATGAGAATTCTCCCTAACAGTGGGAGGGAGGGAGGCAGTGGAAAATTATCACAGTATTTTAAATAAGTTTGCTAAGTGGCTAGGGTTCCTGGGTAGAGTAATTGCTCTTCTCCCCACCCAGGTCACTTCTACCGTACTGGTACTAGTAGTTTCTGGTTGACGGCTGGCCACTGGCTTCCCCTGCTGACTCCTGCAGACAGTTCTTGGAGCTGCCTCTATAGGATATGCCATTTGCCGGTTCAGTTAAGACAAGAGAGCCAACTAATCACAGACAGAGGGAGGGGATGAGGAGGGAGGGAGATCAGGGGGCTTGGGGCTCGAGGGCAAAAGGAAACAATTGTCAAAATAAACATCCAGGAGGGTCTAGGGTCTCGTGCACTCAACTGCTCGCCTCAAGATGGAAGTGGCGAGCAGGTTGCAGCGCAGGGACTCGGGCCGGCAACACAGGTCCTATGGACTAATCATGGACGGGGGCCGGATGGGAGATGGGAGGAGGGACTCTGCAGAGGGAAATGGGATCAGAAGATCATGGGGCTGAGGGCTTGAGGGCAAAAGGGAACAATTGGCAAAATAATGCCCAGGAGGGTCTAAGGTCTCGTGCACTCACCAGCTCACCTCAAGATGGAAGTGGCGAACAGGTTGCAGTACAGGGACTCAGGCCGGTAACACAGGTCCTATGGACCAATCAGGGCCGGGGGCAGGATGGGAGGCGGGAGGAGCAAGTACAAAGGGGAAATAGGACTGGGAGATCAGTGGTCTGGGGGCTCGAGGGCAAAAGGGAACAATTGTCAAAATAAGGCCCAGGAGGGTCTAGGGTCTTGCGCACTCACCTGCTCACCTCAAGATTGAAGTGGAGAGGAAATTGCAGTGCAGGTACTCGGGCCGGGAATAAAGGTCCTATGGATCAATCAGGGCTGCTGGCGGGATGGGAGGCAGCAGGAGAGACTTCGAAGGGGAAATGGGACCTGGAGATCAGGGGGCTTGGGGTTTGAGGGCAAAAGGGAACAATTGGCAAAATAAGGCCCAGGAGGGTCTAGGTTCTCGCACACTCACCTGCTTGCCTCAAGATGGAAGTGTCGAGCAGGTTGCAGTGCAGAGACTCAGGCCGGCAACAGAGGTCCTGTGGACCAATCAGGGCCGGGGGTGGGATGGAAGGTGGGAGGATGGACTCCGAAGGGGAAATGGGACTGAGAGATCAGGGGGTTGGGGGCTTGAGGGAAAAAGGGAACAATTGGCAAAATAAGGCCCAGGAGGGTCTAGGGTCTTGCACACTCACCTGCTCGCCTCAAGATGAAGTGGTGAGCAAGTTGCAGTGCAGGGACTCGGGCCGGCAACACAGGTCCTATGGAACCATCAGGGCCGGAGGGGTGGGATGGGAGGCGGGAGGAGGGACTCCAAAGGGGAAAAGGTACCGGGAGATCAGGGGGGTGGGGGCTCAAGGGCAAAAGGGAACAATTGTCAAAATAAGGCCCAGCAGGGTCTAGGGTCTCGCGCACAGTAACAAGTGTAAATGGATCAATGGTTCCTGCTGAACGACAGGCACACTCTGTCACAAGGAATTAATTGTTCTTCAAGAGACTAATGCCGATGATCCAATTAGAGGTGAAAGTGCATCTTATCCAGAGTCAGAAGACATTGGATCTGACTACATGGAAGGGGACATTGACAAGACAGAGAGCAGTGAAGAAGAAAATTAAGCACACATAAAATGGAGACCATCCCAAAGAACTGTAAGGAAACCCATACGCTGGATTCAAGAAATTGACTAAAAATTGAAGTGGAGGGGTGGGAAATCCCCCAATGTAACAGGAATACGTCTGGTTCAGGAGAAATCTCCACACCCAAAAACCAGAAAGTCCAGAAGTGTGACAAAAAACACTGTTTATTAGGAGATCTCACAAACAGGGGCAAACATGAACAACCCAGGATTTCCAATCCTCTCTCAGCTGGTTACAGGCTTCTCAGCAGGTTATGAAGGGTTGTGACAATTGCAATGACACGTTACTCTACAAAAACCTGATGTAGGTTGGAGTTGGTTAGTGGGGCAAACTACATATTGCATCTATATCGGGTTACATATAATCTGGTGGCTCCACCTGCAACAACCTCCTAAATGTTGCAAATAAAGTCATATCAGGTTAGTGCATTATAAGTGATTGAGGCAACAAAGAGTGAACTGGCACTGGAGGCAAACAGGTATTGGTCAGTGAGGGTATTTTCAGTCTTGGTATCTTGGACAGTTACCAGCCCATGACCAACAATTCAAGGTGATGAGAACAGCCCCAAAGGCGCTGTCTGAACCAATAAGCTTACCATCTCCAATCCTGTAGGTCTTGAGACAGGACATTTAGCTTTCAACCTAGTACTACTTTGTAGCGTCTATCCAAAGAAGTATGGGAATGGCAGTCTCTGACTGACTCAACTGAACAGGCTTTGTCCTCCAGTCTCAGATCACGTGTGTGGAAACCACTGACTTGCTTTTCCTGCTCAACATTTACGATAATTATTAGCATTTATACATGCAGGTGTTATACTTTTCCTGTCCTCTGGAGGCTCAAGCTACCTTTCTGTAACGCTCACCTGAATCCCACGGAGGTGCAGGTCTGGCTTCGGGACTCTGAAGATGGACAGGAAGGGCCCTCAACTCTGGCTTCTCCGGCTCGCAGGAATATTCCCCTGTGCGTGAAAAGGGAGTATTACCTACTGACTGAGTTATGCTCAAGCCTCCCACTCTCTTCCAACCCTCCACGATACCCTTCCACGATTCCCCATGAAGTCTCACCTTAGGGTCTGAAAGGACGAGCTCTCCATCCTGCTTCTGACGCAGGGGCGCGTTGAACCCAGTTACTTCACTGGATTGAGGTTGGATGGGAGTTCAGGTAAGCTTGATTATACTGGTAAGGCACTCTAAAAGTTCTGTTGCAGGTTCAAAAGTTCAAGCTTTAAATAATAATGTTCATTGCCTTTTTTCAGGTGATGAATGAAGATTCCTTTGGAAACTCCTTGCAATAAAGCGCTGATGTTGATGTCTTTTCCCCATAGGGGCCGGGGTTCGGAATGCCGGAGATATGGCGCTGACCCGAAGTGAAACGTGCAGTTCCAGTAAAGATCTGGTAAGTCCTAGATGAGCGCTCAGGTAATGTTTTTGCATTCGCTCATCTAATGTCTTTGTCTTTTTTCCCCATAGGGGCCGGGGTCCTGCTTGGAAGCAGCAAGACCCGAAATGAAATGGGAATGACCCAACAGGTAAGTCTTAGAAGGAAACTGAGCTTTTCCTATTCCCTTCCTTCTCTCACCTCTTATTCTTGTCTTTTTCTCTAGGCTCTGGGAAATGGCTGTGTATCCGGATGATCGCTGCTGAAGATGGAGGAACCCAGGAAAGGTGAGTGAAATGCAGTCCTGCAGCGATCGTAACGAAATGCTTTTAAAAAATTATGTCTTCCCTTTCAGGATCGTCGGTGATGTCTCTGTGGTGCAGATTAGCTGGTAGGTCTCTTGTCTCCCTTTTGCAGGTGACCCAGGATGCTGACAGGCGTGGCTGAAGTCCAGATGCAGGAGCTGACACGGTGAGCGTCCAGCTGCGAGGAGCAGAACAACGCGAAGCATGAGTTGCTGATCGGGTGTGGTTTAAATAGCTTTGGAAGAAGTTCCAAAAGTGTATCCTTCCTCCGATCAGGTATGTATCCTTCCCCGACCACACCCGGGTGGAAAGTAATCCCACAGGTAAAGTAGTTCCATTCAGGCCTCAAGAGGGCCTGGATGTGGCAGCATGGTCTGCATCAGGTAAGTGCACATTAAAACACTTGAACACATGTCTAGCTTTATGAGCCTGGCGCCTAAGGCGCCAGGACAGGGGTCCAACATGAGCCTGGCGCCTAAGGCGCCAGGACTGCGTCCAAAGGGCCCCAGCTTGGGCCCGCTGGTGCTCCCCTGGGGGAAATGATGCCTGCCTCTGGGGTTGCTGGGTCGGACCTGGCTCCTTGGAGGTAGGCATCATGACAGTACCCCCCCTCAAGGCCCCTCCCAAGGTTCTTCCCTCCAGGGGTTTTGGCTGGTTCAGAAATCTCCGGTGAAACCTTTGTACTAATCGAGGTGCGTGGACATGGTTACTAGGCTCCCACGATCTTTCTTGAGGTCCATACCCCTTCCAGTCTACAAGATAGAAGAGTTTCGACTGTACCACCTTGGAGTCTAAAATGTCTTTAACTTCGAATTCTAATTCCCCTTCAATTTGAACTGGATCTGGAGGCTTGGACAATCGGGTTCCTGGTTGTACTGGCTTCAAAAGTGATGCATGAAAAACTGGATGAAAACGCATGTTGGACGGTAGGTCCAGTTTAAAGGCCACTGGGTTGATTATAGCTTTGATGGGATAAGGTCCTATGAATCTGGGATTGAAGGTTTGCGGGCCCTTGAGGGGTAAATGTTTAGTTGCTACCCATACCTGGTCTCCTACTTGGTAAGGAGGAGTTTTACTTCGGTGTAAATCAGCGTTTTCTTTATACTTTTTCTTGGCTTGCTGTAAATGAGTTGCAGCTTCTTTGAAGGCTCGGGTTATTGTGGAATGCAGATGATTTACTGCGGGCATTTCCAGGGTCAGAGGTGGATCTAGATCAGAGGTCCGAGGATGGTGACCATACAAAGTATAAAAGGGGGTTTGTCCGGTTCCAGAATACACTGAATTGTTGTATGCATATTCTGCGATCCAAAGGATGTCTTTCCAATTTAGCTCGGATTGGTGTAACATGCACCGAAGATATTGCTCGAGAGTCTGATTGGTTCTCTCGGTTTGTCGGTCTGGGGGTGGTGGCTGGTGGATAACCGCACATCTATTTGTGCTAGTTGACAACACTTCTTCCAAAAATGTGAGATAAATTGACTTCCACGATCCGAGACTAAAATGGAAGGGAAACCATGTATGCAAACTATATTCTCCAGGAATTCCTTGGCCAAGGTGGAAGCTGAAGGCAAACCCTTTAAAGGGATAAAATGGGCCATTTTGGAGAATAGGTCCACAATTACAAGGATTGTGTTGTAACCAGCACAAGGAGGCAGATCTGTTATAAAGTCCATTGACAGGGTGTGCCATGGTGCCGGTGGAATGTCCAAGGGTTGAAGTAGGCCGGCTGGCCTTTTCTTTTGAGCCTTGTTTTGGGCGCAAATTCCACAAGACAGTACAAACGACTTTATGTCTATTCTCCAAGAAGGCCACCAGAAGTGGCGTTTGATTTTTTCTTCCGTTTTAGCGATACCAGGGTGTCCTTCCATTAAAGATTCATGATGATGGGCAATAACAAGTTCTTGCAATTCTTTACTTGGCAGAAACAACCGCTCCTGGAAGTAGGGTAAGTCATCCTTAACGGTGTAATGAGGACCCTTTTGACTCCATTCCAGTAAGGTTGAAGAGTCTAGAAGTTGTTTTAATTGCGTTTGAATATCCTCAATAGATTGCAATGAAGTTAAGCCTAAGATTCTTTGCTCAGGTATGATGGGCACAGGTTCTAAACTCGAATTAGGTTCTTCCATGCCAATCCGGGATAAGGCGTCCGCTTTTCCATTCTTGCAGCCAGGGCAATAGGTAATTACAAAATCGAATTCCGCAAAGAATAGAGCCCATCAGAGTTGTCGTGAAGATTGAGCTTTGGCCGTTTTTAAATACTGTAAGTTTCTGTGGTTCGTAATTACGGTGATGGTGTGCCTTGCCCCGAGAAGGTAATGACGCCAAGCCTTGAAAGCAGATTTAATAGCCAGTAACTCTTTATTGGTAATTGCGTAATTGATTTCAGGAGGAGAACATTTTCTGGACCAAAAGGCCACTGGGTGTAGTTAGTTAGTCTTTGGGTCTCTTTGCGACAGGACAGCTCCCATGGCCAAACTGGATGCATCGGTTTCCACTATGTACGGGAGATCTGGGTGTGGGTGCTTCAATACAGGTGCAGAGGTGAATTTGGTTTTCAGGTCCTAGAAGGCTTTTTCGGCCTCAAGAGTCCATTCGAAGCGTTTGTTTTTCTTTAGGAGAGCGGTGATGGGTTGGACTGTTCGGGAAAATTCCGGGATGAATCTTGGATAGAAATTGGCAAAGCCGAGCATGCTCTGAACTCCCTTCACCGAGCTTGGAGATGGCCATTTGAGGATGGCGTCCACCTTTCACGAGTCCATTCGGACTCCTTGAGGTGTCAGGATGAATCCGAGAAACTCTACTTCTGTGGTATGAAAAACGCATTTTTCGAGTTTTGCAAATAATCTGTGCTGGCGCAGTTTCTCAAGAACTGCCCTAACATGTCTTCTGTGATCCGATTCTGAAGAAGAGTATACCAGGATATCGTCAATGTAAACAATGACACAGACATCGATAAGTTCCAGAAGAACATCATTCATAAAGTACTGAAAGGCGGCAGGTGCATTGCACAAACCGAAGGGCATCACCTGATATTCGAAGAGCCCAAACTTGGTGCGGAATGCTGTCTTCCATTCGTCGCCTTCTTTTATGCGCACCAGGTGATAAGCTCCTCGGAGATCTAACTTGGTGTACACACAAGCGTCTTTCACCTGGTCGATAAGCTCAGGGATTAAGGGCAGAGGATAACGATTCTTAATCGTTATTTGATTTAGGGCGCGATAGTCAATACACGTTCTAAGGTCACCTTCTTTTTTTGGCACGAAAAACAGAGCTGAAGAGACAGGAGACTTGGACGGGCGAATAAAACCATTGGCTAGGTACTGATCTAAATACTGACGCAAATGCAGGTTCTCAGGTTCCGTAAGAGCATAAATCCTACTACAAGGTAGTTGAGCATTGGGTACCAGATCGATCTGGCAATCATAAGACCGATGGGGAGGTAACGTGTTAGCCTGTTCTTTCTGAAAAACATCTTGGAATTCTTGGTATTCTGACGGTAGCTGTACAGGGGTGGAAGTTGCTGTAGCTAGACCCATAGCTGGATTTCTTGGATAACAAGTTGGTTCACAATCAGGAAAACTTATCTTCTTTGCTCGCCAGTCAATTCTGGGATTATGTGTTTCTAACCAAGGAATTCCAAGAATTACTTGAAATTGTGGGGCCTTGATCACATCAAACACGATTGCTTCCCGATGTCCATCCTGACCCACCAGTGTCACTTCAACAGTGGAATGCGTTACAGGCCCTGAGGCTATTTCGGTTCCATCTACTGTAGTAATGACATCTTGGGTTACTTTCGGGCGGAGAGGAAGCTTAATCCTGGAAGCCAATTCACGGTCTATGTAATTTCCAATAGCTCCACTGTCGATGTATGCTTTTATAGCATGCAACTGCTGAGGCTGTTTTAGGTCCACGAGCACCATTAGCATGACGAAATGCGAGGTCAAAGAGTTAGTTTTCATGCTCGGCAAGCTGACCCCTACGCTTGCCGGGCTAGGTCGTTTCCCGAATCAGGTGTCACTAAATCGTTATCAGTAGCTCCAACCACCTTCTTAAGTGGTTTAACTGGACATTTTCTAAGAAAGTGACCGGAAGTCCCGCAATACAGACAAAGTTGCATTTGCCGCCCTCTCTCTCGTTCTTTCTGCGTTAATGGTCCTTTAACACCACGGGTGCTCCCCTGGGGGAAATGATGCCTGCCTCTGGGGTTGCTGGGTCGGACCTGGCTCCTTGGAGGTAGGCATCATGACACTTTCATTCATGTCCAGTCTGATTTGATGTGTGTGATGCTGGAAATGCATCAGAGGGACAGGGCCTCTGAATCCTTGTCCTTTACTGCCTTTTATCGTGTGTTCTGTCATGTTTTCTGCCCAGGAGTCCATGTGGGACTCCTGGCAGTGCAGCTCTCTCTTTTGGTTTGGTGAACAGACCCATGGGATACCCTTATGGCACTCATGGGTAGGGGTACAACCCTGTGCCCCTAGTGTATGTTTTTGGGCACCTGTGGGTGGCCCACAGAGCAGGGTATGGGCTGGTGGCAGCTCCATGCTGAATTTGACAGGTGCTATGGGTGTCCTCCATTTTGGGATACCCAGGCCCTGCCATTGGGATCAGTTGATTCCTGATAGAAAACAAGATGGGCCCTGTGGCCTCTTGCTTTCTATTGCCTGTTGTCTTGTTTTTCCCCAAGTCCTGGGAAGCCCTGACTCTGTCCCTTCCCCCTGATCTGCTGTTGGGTGGAAGTTCCATATATGGTGTTGTTGTGAAGGCCCAGCTAGACTGACTGGAGCCTTCCCAGTGACTGTATGTTGTGGGTACCTCCTGTGGGTGGGACCTGGGTGAATGGAGTGGGTGACCAATATACACTCCTTGTTGTGGTTGTCTGGTTTCTGGCATGTGAGACAAAGACTGAGACAGCCCTGCCCGAAACTGGCCTGAATGCAGTGTGTAGTGTTGAATGGCTGGGTACTTGTCCCAATCCACATTCCTTGTTGTGAGTGTCTGAAAGGGAGGAGTGTGGCCTGAATGCACTGTGTGCCTGATTGGCTGACTGACTGCATGAATGCCCTGCTGTGTGATTGGCTGCTGTGTGTGTGCCAGCAGTGTGGATGAGAGGCAGAATAGTATATCTGGGGACCTCTCACCACTGGAAATTGTTCAGTTCAGAAGTTCAGTTCAGTTCAGAAGTTCAGAAGCATTCAGAAGCTGAGTCTCCACTCAAGAGTAACTGGATTTGCTGATCCTCGACGCCCAGCTGGAAGAAGAAGACTTGCTGTTGCTTTTGCTTCGACCGATCCGAAGGCTGCCGTGTTCGTCGAGGACTGACCCGAGAGAGGACCTGGCTAGGCGCCCTCTTCCCGTGCTCCGAGGGGCCATCGAGCACCGCCGAATCTTCGCCGAAGCGCCCTGGAAGTCAGACCCTCGAAAGGCTGCCGACCCGAGACGGGACCGCCGAGGAGATCGAAGTGAAGCACCCGGACATCGACGCCGTCGAAGTCCATTGCCGTCGACCAGGGTTCGCAGGTTTGTGTAACCGCTGGAGGCCCGTCGAAGTTGTGTTGCCCAGCCGTGGGAACCACTTGACGCTGTGCCGCCGACGACCGGATGTGATGCTGGAAATGCATCAGAGGGACAGGGCCTCTGAATCCTTGTCCTTTACTGCCTTTTATCGTGTGTTCTGTCGGGTTTTCTGCCCAGGAGTCCATTTGGGACTCCTGGCAGTGCAGCTCTCTCTTTTGGTTTGGTGAACAGACCCATGGGATACCCTTATGGCACCCATGAGTAGGGGTACAACTCTGTGCCCCTAGTGTATGTTTTTGGGCACCTGTGGGTGGCCCACAGAGCAGGGTATGGGCTGGTGGCAGCTCCATGCTGAATTTGACAGGTGCTCTGGGTGTCCTCCATTTTGGGATACCCAGGCCCTGCCATTGGGATCAGTTGATTCCTGATAGAAAACAAGATGGCCCCTGTGGCCTCTTGCTTTCTATTGCCTGTTGTCTTGTTTTTCCCAAAGTCCTGGGAAGCCCTGACTCTGTCCCTTCCCCCTGACTGGCTGTGGGGTGGAAGTTCCATATATGGTGTTGTTGTGAAGGCCCAGCTAGACTGACTGGAGCCTTCCCAGTGACTGTATGTTATGGGTACCTCCTGTGGGTGGGACCTGGGTGAATGGAGTGTGTGACCAATATACACTCCTTGTTGTGGTTGTCTGGTTTCTGGCATGTGAGACAAAGACTGAGACAGCCCTGCCCGAAACTGGCCTGAATGCAGTGTGTAGTGTTGAATGGCTGGGTACTTGTCCCAATCCACATTCCTTGTTGTGAGTGTCTGAAAGGGAGGAGTGTGGCCTGAATGCACTGTGTGCCTGATTGGCTGACTGACTGCATGAATGCCCTGCTGTGTGATTGGCTGCTGTGTGTGTGCCAGCAGTGTGGATGAGAGACAGAATAGTATATCTGGGGACCTCTCACCACTGGAAATTGTTCAGAAGTTCAGAAGCGTTCAGAAGCTGCGTCTCCACTCAAGAGTAACTGGAACCGCTGACCCTCGACGCCCAGCTGGAAGAAGAAGACTTGCTGTTGCTTTTACTTCGACCCGATCCGAAGGCTGCCGTGTTCATCGAGGACTGACCCGAGAGAGGACCTGGTAAGGCACCCTCTTCCCGTGCTCCGAGGGATCATCGAGCACCGCTACATCTTCGCCGAAGCGCCCTGGAAGTCAGACCCTTGAAAGGCTGCCGACCCGAGACGGGACCGCCGAGGAGATCGAAGTGAAGCACCCGGACATCGACGCCGTCGAAGTCCATTGCCGTCGACCAGAGTTCGCAGGTCTGTGGAACTACTGGAGGCCCGTCGAAGTTGTGTTGCCCAGCCGTGGGAACCACTTGACGCCGTGCCGCCGACGACCGGAGCCGTCCGCTCCTTGCCTAAGAACATTTGGATCGAAGGACTCCCTCGTCCGCATCGTCGACCGCTTTATCCTACCGGAGAAATTCGAGGACGACCAACGCGCCGAGGAGAATCCGCCGGAGGGTTTCCCGCCACCTCACGACCCCAAAGACTCGAGCGACTCGACGCCCTTGCTGGGCCACCGTCATTCACAATCTTTGCGGTCCAGAACTAGTGTCGCCGAGGTGCCCCGTACGCCTCTTCCTCGCAGGACGCCGACGTCTCGACGCCGACGAGCACCGCTCGGATCGAAGCCTGCCACCTCATCGGTGCCGTTCTACCCTGTTTGTTGTCGGACGTTCGACGCCCCGTGTCTCCCGCTTGAAAGGGAAGGCATTCAAGAAGGGCCGTCGATTCCCCGACACCGAATACCGAGTTCCTCGACGCTTCTCGACGCCTCTCGACGATCCGTGACTCCTGCTTTAAAGGGGGTCACTCAAGAAGGATCTGTCGACGCCTCTTCGAAGAACTCGACTCCACCAGGTACATTGGGGGGGTAAAAACATTGTAGGAGAGAATAAGACTGTTGAACAATATATGGACTGGGCTTGTGTTATATCTCTTTATTTTACAGGTTGCCCAGGTGGGGGGATCTCCACACAGAACTGTGTCCAGTAGCTAGGGCCAGTATTCTGCCTATTGTTTCAACCATCTGTTATCTCTTCTCTCTCTATTGCTGGTTTCCTTCTTATTGATCTGTGTGCCATTTTGACAGTATTGTGAATGCACTTTAATGAGGTCTAATATTAGTGGTACCACTTTAGAATTGTAGATATTTACCATTATTGATTTTCCTGAGCACAAAGCGCGTTATTGTGATAAGTGTACATAACCCTTGAATATTAATTATATAAAGACTGTGTTTTCAGTAATACAGTGTGTGGACATTCCTTTGTGGGGGCTTGGGGATACACTGTACTTAAGAACCAGCCTGCATCACCTCCTGAGAAGATAGGCCTTGATTGCTCGTCCATCGCTACCGTAATAGAGAATCTTGGCTGGGGTCCTCTGTGCCTCTCTACCATATAGAGAGCGGAAGTACATACCCCCCCACCGGTCTTTACAAGCTGGTGGCAGCGGTGGGATGCTTATGGTTTTAAGACTCAGTGTATAACCGTGCCACTTACAAAATATCCGCACTTTATTAGATTAAGGTTTGGGTGTGTACCAAATAACTGCATTACGAGCAATGGAGCCCATTGCAAATGGTAAATTGACTCGGATGAGCTTAGAGGCTCTCCAGAGTGCTTGTGAAGCCAGGGAGTTAGACTTTGTGGAGAAGTCTAGGGCTGAGCTGATAGCTGCCCTGGTGGACTACCAGACTGATGGTGAAACTCTTGATGAAGGGGGGGATGCAACCAGTGAGGACTCTGCCCCTGGGGTTGTCGCTGAATCTGTTTCTGGGAATGCCACCATTCCTGCTGCCTCTGTTCCAAACCCCAGCAATTCCATGGAACTTGAGTTATTAAGGATGAAGTTAGCCTTTGAATATCGCAAGTTGGAAATAGAAGCTGAGCTTAAGAAATAGGAGCTGGCACAGCAAGTGGAACTCAAGAATAGGGATCTTGCGCTCAAAGAAAAGGACACTGAATGTCAGAGAATCCAGTTAGAGAAAGCTCGAGTGTAGACTTCAGCTAGACCAATTGAGAGTGGCAGGTCCCCAGCCACCAAGTTTATGAAAGATTTGGTTGGTGTGTTTGTGGAGGATTCAGATATCCTCCAATGGATTGAAGCGTTTGAAATGGCTTGTGCAATTCATGATGTAGATAAAAGAGATTGGGCTAAGTGTTTGTTAAGCAGAGTGCCTCAAACTGGATATGACTGTATTCTGAAGCTGAGTGTGGAAGAAAGGGGTCAGTATGAGTGTATGAAGTCTGCTTTGATTGCCAAGTTTGGCAAGACATCTACCCAATACCTTAAAAGGTTCAGGGAATTTAAGAAAAGAGAGAATGTGTCTTGGGTGGACTGGGTGAGTACTGCGCACATGAACATGATGGGGTGGATTGATGGATACAAGGTGAAAACTTTTGTTGAGTTGTCCCACCTCTTGTTTTTTGAGCATTTTTCTGAAGCCTGTTCACCAGAACTGCGTCAGTATGTGGCTGACCAGAACATTTTGGACCCCTTTAAGCTGGCTAGGTTGGCTGACAAGTGGGTCTCCCACCGGGTGTCCCCTAAGGACTCCAGTGGGAAGGACAAGGACAAAGAAAAGGGGGCCTCTCAGAAAGCTGAGGAGTCCCAAAAGCAGTCACAGTCGGGTAAACCAAAACCTTCCTCTCCTAAGACCCAAAAATCTAGTGGGGATAAGTCCTCTGTGGGTGGGAATAAGAGTAGTGGTCCACCTGCTGCAAAGCAGGTTCCCAGTGGTTCCAGTACCGTACCACGCACTCCTGGCACTTGTTGGGATTGTGGGGCTCTGGATCACAAAAGGGGTGACCCCAAGTGTAAAGGTAAGGCACTTGGAGTACAGGCTGTCAGCCGGACCTACCCTTACCCCTTGTCTGAGGTGGAGGCCACTGTCCTCCCCTCCTCTACCGGAATCACCTTTGGTGCTCCGGTAGAGATTTCCTTAGTGTCCCTTGGGGCCTGGGACCAGTATGCAGAAGTACTGGCGACTATCCCACAGAACACCCGTAGGTTTTTGAGAAGTGTCCTCTTGAATGGCCAGCCTTCTACTGGCTTGAGAGACACTGGGGCAAGCATGACAGTGGTGGACAGGACCCTGCTCAAGCCAGAGGACTATGTCGGTGCTCCTCTGAGAACCACCAGGTTAGCTGGTGGGCCTCCCAAATTATCGCCTGTAGCCCTAGTCACACTCATGATTGGAGACAAGACAGCAAAGCTTCCTGTCCTGGTTCAGGACAATGTCCCTGCTAACATTCTGTTAGGAAATGATCTAGTAGAGTTGGGGTTGATCTCGGATGGTCTTCCCATGACTGCTGCTGCAGTCACTAGGTCACAGGTGACACCGGGTCTGGCTGTGAGTCAGGTACCCGAGCCAAAGGCGAGGCCTAAGGCAAGAAGAAGGAAGACCAAGAAGGCCACCTCTGTGGAGGGAACACCTTCTCTTCCTGCTGTTCCGACAGCACCCATTGGGATCCATGCTCCGGACGGGCTGGGTCCAGTGGAAAACCCAAACTCAACTCCTGTGGGAGAAGAGACAGAAGACTCTCCTGTGGGAGAGGTTCTCAACCCGGAGGGTCATCCTGACCTTCAATGCTTGTTAGCTGAAGGGGGACCCTCCCGGGCAGACTTCTGTAAAGGACAGAGAGAGTGCCACTCTCTCGAGGGCCTGAGGAAACAGGCCCTGTCCCAGGCACAAGGTGAAGTGCCTAGGACATTCAAGATTTATTGGGAGGGTGAGCTCCTTGTTAGTGAGCCCACTAAGCCTGAACCTGGTGCCCGCAAGAGGTTGGTGGTACCCCAGGTTTACAGGCCCTTCCTACTGCAGTTGGCGCATGAGGTGCCCTTGGCTGGTCATCTTGGGACTAAGAAGACTAAGCAGAGGATCTCTGCCCATTTCTACTGGCCAAGGATGGGAGTAGAGGTGGAGTCCCACTGCAGGACCTGCCCCACTTGTCAGTTGTCTGGCAAGACTGGAGGCAGGGTCATTGACCCACTGCAACCATTACCAGTGGTTGGCACACCATTTGAGAGGGTGGGCATCGACATCGTCGGTCCCCTTGACCCTCCCACTTCAGGTGGACATCGGTTCATCCTGGTCTTGGTAGATCATGCCACCAGGTACCCTGAGGCAATACCCCTTCGGAATGTTACTGCCAAGGTGGTTGCCAGGGCTCTCCTGGGCATTTTCACCCGTGTTGGATTCCCCAAGGAGGTTGTCTCTGACAGAGGATCCAACTTCATGTCAAGTTACATGAAAACCATGTGGAAAGAGTGCGGGGTAACCTACAAGTTCTCCACCTCTTACCACCCCCAGACCAATGGTCTGGTTGAGAGATTTAATAAAACTCTCAAGGGCATGCTAGGTGCTTTGGAAGAGCCCCTAAGGAGGAAATGGGATCTCCTCCTGCCATGCCTGCTGTTTGCTTACAGAGAGGTACCTCAAGAGGGTGTTGGTTTCAGCCCCTTTGAGTTACTCTTTGGACATCCCGTGAGGGGGCCCCTCGCCTTGATCCGAGAAGGCTTGGAAGCCACCCCTCCAGGTCCCGCCAAGTAAGTGGGGGACTATGTGTTAGGCCTCAGGCGGAGGATGACACAAATGATGGGTCAGGCAACAGCAAATCTCAAGGCCAGCCAGGAATTGAATAAGTACTGGCATGACCTGAAAGCTTCGCAAGTGGATTGGACTCCGGGACAGGAAATCCTTGTGATGGAGCCTACCAAGCCTAGAGCTTTGGCAGACAAGTGGACTGGACCCTTCAGGATCATCTCCAAGATGGGGCGAAGTCAATTATCTGGTTGACATGGGAGCCTCTGGGGTAGCCCCCCAGGTATTCCATGTCAACAGGCTCAAGCCTTTCCACAGGCGAGCAGAGGTCTCATGTCTCTTGCTAGCTTCAGGGCAAGAAGAGGATGAGAGTGAGCCCCTTCCTGATTTGCTGCATAGCAACCCTCTGGATGGCTCAGTGGAGGGAGTACGTCTCTCTCCAGATTTGACAACAGAGCAGCAGAGGGCCTGCAGGGCTTTGCTCCAGCAGTATGCCTCTCTGTTTTCACTGACACCGGGCCTTACACCGTGGTGTAAGCACGAAATTGACACTGGTGACAGTGTGCCTGTCAAAAGCAGGAGCTATCGTATGTCAGATACCGTCAAAAACCACATCCAGGCTGAGGTCGCCAAGATGTTGGATCTGGGTGTTATTGAACCCTCAACCAGCCCCTGGTCCAGTCCAGTGGTCCTTGTCCCCAAGGCAAGTTCCCAGGCGGGTACCAAGGATTGGAGGTTCTGTATGGACTACCGAGGAGTCAATGCCGTCACCAAAACTGACGCACACCCATTGCCCAGGGCTGATGAGCTCGTGGACACCATAGGTGCTGCCAAATTTGTGAGCACCTTTGACCTTACCTCAGGTTATTGGCAAATAGCTCTGACGGACCATGCCAAGGAAAAGACGGCATTCTCCACACCTGAGGGACTCTACCAGTTTAGGGTCATGCCTTTTGGGTTGAAGAATGCCCCTGCCACCTTCCAGAGATTGGTCAACCATGCGCTCAGTGGGCTGGAAGCCTTTTGTGTGGCTTACTTAGACGACATTGCCGTCTACAGTTCCACCTGGGAAGAGCATTTGACACATCTGGATAAGGTGTTGCAGGACTTAAAAAGGGCTAACCTCACTTTCAAGGCCACCAAGTGCCAGATAGCTCAGGGGAAAGTTGCCTATCTTGGTCATGAGGTAGGAGGGGGTCAAATCCAACCTCTCTCCAGTAAAGTACAGGATGTACAGAACTGGGAGACTCCCACTACTCAAACCCAGGTGAGAGCCTTTTTGGGCCTCACTGGGTACTATCGCAATTTCATGGCAGACTATGGAACCATAGCTGCACCCCTGACAGCTCTAACTTCGCCCAAACAGCCTAGGAAGGTTAATTCGACTGAAGCCTGTCAGAGGGCCTTTGATGGCTTGAAAGAAAGTCTGTGTAGGGCACCTGTGTTGTGTGCGCCTGACTACAGCCGACCCTTTATCGTCCAGACGGACGCCTGCGACACCGGAATTGGAGCTGTCTTGTCCCAGTTAGATGACAAAGGGAGAGAACATCCTATCATATTCATCAGTAGACAACTCAAGGGTAGAGAACTTAGGTGGGCTACTGTTGAAAAGGAGTGTTTTAGCATAGTTTGGAGCCTTAGGCGTTTTAGGCCCTACCTTACGGGGTCTACCTTCAAGGTCCAAACAGATCATAAGCCCCTGAAGTGGCTTATGCAGATGAAGGGTGAGAACCCGAAATTGCTCCGGTGGTCCATTAGCCTGCAAGGGCTAGACTTCACCATAGAGCACAGACCAGGGAAGAGTCACGATAATGCAGATGGCCTTTCCAGAAGGTATGTTGACCGTCTGGATGAGGGTGTCTATCCCGTGGGAGATTAGACACCCTCCACCTCAGTCTGGGGGGGGCGACTGTGATGCTGGAAATGCATCAGAGGGACAGGGCCTCTGAATCCTTGTCCTTTACTGCCTTTTATCGTGTGTTCTGTCGTGTTTTCTGCCCAGGAGTCCATTTGGGACTCCTGGCAGTGCAGCTTTCTCTTTTGGTTTGGTGAACAGACCCATGGGATACCCTTATGGTACCCATGAGTAGGGGTACAACTCTGTGCCCCTAGTGTATGTTTTTGGGCACCTGTGGGTGGCCCACAGAGCAGGGTATGGGCTGGTGGCAGCTCCATGCTGAATTTGACAGGTGCTCTGGGTGTCCTCCATTTTGGGATACCCAGGCCCTGCCATTGGGATCAGTTGATTCCTGATAGAAAACAAGATGGCCCCTGTGGCCTCTTGCTTTCTATTGCCTGTTGTCTTGTTTTTCCCAAAGTCCTGGGAAGCCCTGACTCTGTCCCTTCCCCCTGACTGGCTGTGGGGTGGAAGTTCCATATATGGTGTTGTTGTGAAGGCCCAGCTAGACTGACTGGAGCCTTCCCAGTGACTGTATGTTATGGGTACCTCCTGTGGGTGGGACCTGGGTGAATGGAGTGTGTGACCAATATACACTCCTTGTTGTGGTTGTCTGGTTTCTGGCATGTGAGACAAAGACTGAGACAGCCCTGCCCGAAACTGGCCTGAATGCAGTGTGTAGTGTTGAATGGCTGGGTACTTGTCCCAATCCACATTCCTTGTTGTGAGTGTCTGAAAGGGAGGAGTGTGGCCTGAATGCACTGTGTGCCTGATTGGCTGACTGACTGCATGAATGCCCTGCTGTGTGATTGGCTGCTGTGTGTGTGCCAGCAGTGTGGATGAGAGACAGAATAGTATATCTGGGGTCCTCTCACCACTGGAAATTGTTCAGAAGTTCAGAAGCGTTCAGAAGCTGAGTCTCCACTCAAGAGTAACTGGAACCGCTGACCCTCGACGCCCAGCTGGAAGAAGAAGACTTGCTGTTGCTTTTACTTCGACCCGATCCGAAGGCTGCCGTGTTCGTCGAGGACTGACCCGAGAGAGGACCTGGTAAGGCGCCCTCTTCCCGTGCTCCGAGGGATCATCGAGCACCGCTACATCTTCGCCGAAGCGCCCTGGAAGTCAGACCCTTGAAAGGCTGCCGACCCGAGACGGGACCGCCGAGGAGATCGAAGTGAAGCACCCGGACATCGACGCCGTCGAAGTCCATTGCCATCGACCAGAGTTCGCAGGTCTGTGGAACTACTGGAGGCCCGTCGAAGTTGTGTTGCCCAGCCGTGGGAACCACTTGACGCCGTGCCGCCGACGACCGGAGCCGTCCGCTCCTTGCCTAAGAACATTTGTATTGAAGGACTCCCTCGTCCGCATCGTCGACCGCTTTATCCTACCGGAGAAAGTCGAGGATGACCAACGCGCCGAGGAGAATCCGCCGGTGGGTTTCCCGCCACCTCACGACCCCAAAGACTCGAGCGACTCGACGCCCTTGCTGGGCCACCGTCATTCACAATCTTTGCGGTCCAGAACTAGTGTCGCCGAGGTGCCCCGTACGCCTCTTCCTCGCAGGACGCCGACGTCTCGACGCCGACGAGCACCGCTCGGATCGAAGCCTGCCACCTCATCGGCGCCGTTCTACCCTGTTTGTTGTCGGATGTTCGACGCCCCGTGTCTCCCGCTTGAAAGGGAAGGCATTCAAGAAGGGCCGTCGATTCCCCGACACCGAATACCGAGTTCCTCGACGCTTCTCGACGCCTCTCGTCGATCCGTGACTCCTGCTTTAAAGGGGGTCACTCAAGAAGGATCTGTCGACGCCTCTTCGAAGAACTCGACTCCACCAGGTACATTGGGGGGGTAAAAACATTGTAGGAGAGAATAAGACTATTGAACAATATATGGACTGGGCTTGTGTTATATCTCTTTATTTTACAGGTTGCCCAGGTGGGGGGATCTCCACACAGAACTGTGTCCAGTAGCTAGGGCCAGTATTCTGCCTATTGTTTCAACCATCTGTTATCTCTTCTCTCTCTATTGCTGGTTTCCTTCTTATTGATCTGTGTGCCATTTTGACAGTATTGTGAATGCACTTTAATGAGGTCTAATATTAGTGGTACCACTTTAGAATTGTAGATATTTACCATTATTGATTTTCCTGAGCACAAAGTGCGTTATTGTGATATTTGTACATAACCCTTGAATATTACTTATATAAAGACTGTGTTTTCAGTAATACAGTGTGTGGACATTCCTTTGTGGGGGCTTGGGGATACACTGTACTTAAGAACCAGCCTGCATCACCTCCTGAGAAGCTAGGCCTTGATTGCTCGTCCATCGCTACCGTAATAGAGAATCTTGGCTGGGGTCCTCTGTGCCTCTCCTGTACCATATAGAGAGCGGAAGTACAGACCCCCCCACCGGTCTTTACACCGGAGCCGTCCGCTCCTTGCCTAAGAACATTTGAATCGAAGGACTCCCTCGTCCGCATCGTCGACTGCTTTTGTCCTGCCGGAGAAAGTCGAGGACGACCAACGCGCCGAGGAGAATCCGCCGGTGGGTTTCCCGCCACCTCACGACCCCAAAGACTCGAGCGACTCGACGCCCTTGTTGGGGCACCGTCATTCACAATCTTTGCGGTCCAGAACTAGTGTCGCCGATGTGCCCCGCACGCCTCTTCCTCGCAGGACGCCGACGTCTCGACGCCGACGAGCACCGCTCGGATCGGAGCCTGCCGCCTCATCGACGCCGTTCTACCCTGTTTGTTGTCGGACGTTCGACACCCCGTGTCTCCCACTTGAAAGGGAAGGCATTCAAGAAGGGCCGTCGATTCCCCGACACCGAACACCGAGTTCCTCGACGCTTCTCGACGCCTCTCGACGATCCGTGACTCCTGCTTTAAAGGGGGTCACTCAAGAAGGATCTGTCGACGCCTCTTCGAAGAACTCGACTCCACCAGGTACATTGGGGGGGTAAAAACATTGTAGGAGAGAATAAGACTATTGAACAATATATGGACTGGGCTTGTGTTATATCTCTTTATTTTACAGGTTGCCCAGGTGGGGGGATCTCCACACAGAACTGTGTCCAGTAGCGGGGGCCAGTATTCTGCCTATTGTTTCAACCATCTGTTATCTCTCCTCTCTCTATTGCTGGTTTCCTTCTTATTGATCTGTGTGCCATTTTGACAGTATTGTGAATGCACTTTAATGAGGTCTAATATTAGTGGTACCACTTTAGAATTGTAGATATTTACCATTATTGATTTTCCTGAGCACAAAGTGCGTTATTGTGATAAGTGTACATAACCCTTGAATATTAATTATATAAAGACTGTGTTTTCAGTAATACAGTGTGTGGACATTCCTTTGTGGGGGCTTGGGGATACACTGTACTTAAGAACCAGCCTGCATCACCTCCTGAGAAGCTAGGCCTTGATTGCTCGTCCATTGCTACCGTATTAGAGAATCTTGGCTGGGGTCCTCTGTGCCTCTCCTCTACCATATAGAGAGCGGAAGTACAGACCCCCCACCGGTCTTTACAAAGTCTGGTGGCAGCGGTGGGATGCTTATGGTTTTAAGACTCAGTGTATAACCGTGCCACTTACAAAATATCCGCACTTTATTAGATTAAGGTTTGGGTGTGTACAAAATAACTGCATTACAAGCAATGGAGCCCATTGCAAATGGTAAATTGACTCGGATGAGCTAAGAGGCTCTCCAGAGTGCTTGTGAAGCCAGGGAGTTAGACTTTGTAGATAAGTCTAGGGCTGAGCTGATAGCTGCCCTGGTGGATTACCAGACTGATGGTGAAACTCTTGATGAAGGGGGGGATGCAACCAGTGAGGACTCTGTCCCTGGGGTTGTCGCTGAATCTGTTTCTGGGAATGCCACCATTCCTGCTGCCTCTGTTCCAAACCCCAGCAATTCCATGGAACTTGATTTATTAAGGATGAAATTGGCCTTTGAATACCGCAAGTTGGAAATAGAAGCTGAGCTTAAGAAAGAGGAGCTGGCACAGCAAGTGGAACTCAAGAATAGGGATCTTGCGCTCAAAGAAAAGGACACTGAATGTCAGAGAATCCCGTGAGAGAAAGCTCGAGTGGAGACTTCAGCTAGACCAATTGAGAGTGGCAGGTCCCCAGCCACCAAGTTTATGAAAGATTTGGTTGGTGTGTTTGTGGAGGGATCAGATATCCTCCAATGGATTGAAGCGTTTGAAATGGCTTGTGCAATTCATGATGTAGATAAAAGAGATTGGGCTAAGTTTTTGTTAAGCAGAGTGCCTCAAACTGGATATGACTGTATTCTGAAGCTGAGTGTGGAAGAAAGGGGTCAGTATGAGTGTATGAAGTCTGCTTTGATTGCCAAGTTTGGCAAGACACCTACCCAATACCTTAAAAGGTTCAGGGAATTTAAGAAAAGAGAGAATGTGTCTTGGGTTGACTGGGTGAGTACTGCGCACATGAACATGATGGGGTGGATTGATGGATACAAGGTGAAAACTTTTGTTGTGTTGTCCCACCTCTTGTTTTTTGAGCATTTTTCTGAAGCCTGTTCACCAGAGCTGCGTCAGTATGTGGCTGACCAGAACATTTTGGACCCCTTTAAGCTGGCTAGGTTGGCTGACAAGTGGGTCTCCCACCGGGTGTCCCCTAAGGACTCCAGTGAGAAGGACAAGGACAAAGAAAAGGGGGCCTCTCAGAAAGCTGAGGAGTCCCAAAAGCAGTCACAGTCGGGTAAACCAAAACCTTCCTCTCCTAAGACCCAAAAATCTAGTGGGGATAAGTCCTCTGTGGGTGGGAATAAGAGTAGTGGTCCACCTGCTGCAAAGCAGGTTCCCAGTGGTTCCAGTACCGTACCCCGCACTCCTGGCACTTGTTGGGATTGTGGGGCTCTGGATCACAAAAGGGGTGACCCCAAGTGTAAAGGTAAGGCACTTGGAGTGCAGGCTGTCAGCCTGACCTACCCTTACCCCGTGTCTGAGGTGGAGGCCACTGTCCTCCCCTCCTCTACCGGAATCACCTTTGGTGCTCCGGTAGAGATTTCCTTAGTGTCCCTTGGGGCCTGGGACCAGTATGCAGAAGTACTGGCGACTATCCCACAGAACACCCGTAGGTTTTTGAGAAGTGTCCTCTTGAATGGCCAGCCTTCTACTGGTTTGAGAGACACTGGGGCAAGCATGACAGTGGTGGACAGGACCCTGCTCAAGCCAGAGGACTATGTAGGTGCTCCTCTGAGAACCACCAGGTTAGCTGGTGGGCCTCCTAAATTATCGCCTGTAGCCCTAGTCACACTCATGATTGGAGACAAGACAGCAAAGCTTCCTATCCTGGTTCAGGACAATGTCTCTGCTAACATTCTGTTAGGAAATGATCTAGTAGAGTTGGGGTTGATCTCGGATGGTCTTCCCATGACTGCTGCTGCAGTCACTAGGTCACAGGTGACACCGGGTCTGGCTGTGAGTCAGGTACCCGAGCCAAAGGCGAGGCCTAAGGCAAGACGAAGGAAGACCAAGAAGGCCACCTCTGTGGGGGAACACCTTCTCTTCCTGCTGTTCCGACAGCACCCATTGGGATCCATGCTCCGGACGGGCTGGGTCCAGTGGAAAACCCAAACTCAACTCCTGTGGGAGAAGAGACAGAAGACTCTCCTGTGGGAGAGGTTCTCAACCCGCAGGATCATCCCGACCTTCAATGCTTGTTAGCTGAAGGGGGACCCTCCCGGGCAGACTTCTGTAAAGGACAGAGAGAGTGCCACTCTCTCGAGGGCCTGAGGAAACAGGCCCTGTCCCAGGCACAAGGTGAAGTGCCTAGGACATTCAAGATTTATTGGGAGGGTGAGCTCCTTGTTAGTGAGCCCACTAAGCCTGAACCTGGTGCCCGCAAGAGGTTGGTGGTACCCCAGGTTTACAGGCCCTTCCTACTGCAGTTGGCGCATGAGGTGCCCTTGGCTGGTCATCTTGGGACTAAGAAGACTAAGCAGAGGCTCTCTGCCCATTTCTACTGGCCAAGGATGGGAGTAGAGGTGGAGTCCCACTGCAGGACCTGCCCCACTTGTCAGTTGTCTGGCAAGACTGGAGGCAGGGTCATTGCCCCACTGCAGCCATTACCAGTGGTTGGCACACCATTTGAGAGGGTGGGCATCGACATCGTCGGTCCCCTTGACCCTCCCACTTCAGGTGGACATCGGTTCATCCTGGTCTTGGTAGATCAAGCCACCAGGTACCCTGAGGCAATACCCCTTCGGACTGTTACTGCCAAGGTGGTTGCCAGGGCTCTCCTGGGCATTTTCACCCGTGTTGGATTCCTCAAGGAGGTTGTCTCTGACAGAGGATCCAACTTCATGTCTAGTTACATGAAAACCATGTGGAAAGAGTGCGGGGTAACCTACAAGTTCTCCACCTCTTACCACCCCCAGACCAGTGGTCTGGTTGAGAGATTTAATAAAACTCTCAAGGGCATGCTAGGTGCTTTGGAAGAGCCCCTAAGGAGGAAATGGGATCTCCTCCTGCCATGCCTGCTGTTTGCTTACAGAGAGGTACCTCAAGAGGGTGTTGGTTTCAGCCCCTTTGAGTTACTCTTTGGACATCCCGTGAGGGGGCCCCTCGCCTTGATCCGAGAAGGCTTGGAAGCCACCCCTCCAGGTCCCGCCAAGCAAGTGGGGGACTATGTGTTAGGCCTCAGGCGGAGGATGACACAAATGATGGGTCAGGCAACAGCGAATCTCAAGGCCAGCCAGGAATTGAACAAGTACTGGCATGACCTTAAAGCTTCGCAAGTGGATTGGACTCCGGGACAGGAAATCCTTGTGATGGAGCCTACCAAGCCTAGAGCTTTGGCAGACAAGTGGACTGGACCCTTCAGGATCATCTCCAAGATGGGCGAAGTCAATTATCTGGTTGACATGGGAGCCTCTGGGGTAGCCCCCCAGGTATTCCATGTCAACAGGCTCAAGCCTTTCCACAGGCGAGCAGAGGTCTCATGTCTCTTGCTAGCTTCAGGGCAAGAAGAGGATGAGAGTGAGCCCCTTCCTGATTTGCTGCATAGCAACCCTCAGGATGGCTCAGTGGAGGGAGTACAACTCTCTCCCGATTTGACAACAGAGCAGCAGAGGGCCTGCAGGGCTTTGCTCCAGCAGTATGCCTCTCTGTTTTCACTGACACCGGGCCTTACACCGTGGTGTAAGCACGAAATTGACAATGGTGACAGTGTGCCTGTCAAAAGCAGGAGCTATCGTATGTCAGATACCGTCAAAAACCACATCCAGGCTGAGGTCGCCAAGATGTTGGATCTGGGTGTTATTGAACCCTCAACCAGTCCCTGGTCCAGTCCAGTGGTCCTTGTCCCCAAGGCAAGTTCCCAGGCAGGTACCAAGGATTGGAGGTTCTGTGTGGACTACCGAGGAGTCAATGCCGTCACCAAAACTGACGCGCACCCATTGCCCAGGGCTGATGAGCTCGTGGACACCATAGGTGCTGCCAAATTTGTGAGCACCTTTGACCTTACCTCAGGCTATTGGCAAATAGCTCTGACGGACCATGCCAAGGAAAAGACGGCATTCTCCACACCTGAGGGACTATACCAGTTTAGGGTCATGCCTTTTGGGTTGAAGAATGCCCCTGCCACCTTCCAGAGATTGGTCAACCATGCGCTCAGTGGGCTGGAAGCCTTTTGTGTGGCTTACGTAGACGACATTGCCGTCTACAGTTCCACCTGGGAAGAGCATTTGACACATCTGGATAAGGTGTTGCAGGCCTTGAAAAGGGCTAACCTCACTATCAAGGCCACCAAGTGCCAGATAGCTCAGGGGAAAGTTACCTATCTTGGTCATGAGGTAGGAGGGGGTCAAATCCAACCTCTCTCCAGTAAAGTACAGGATGTACAAAACTGGGAGACTCCCACTACTCAAACCCAGGTGAGAGCCTTTTTTGGGCCTCACTGGGTACTATCGCAATTTCATGGCAGACTATGGAACCATAGCTGCACCCCTGACAGCTCTAACTTCGCCCAAACAGCCTAGGAAGGTTAATTGGACCGAAGACTGTCAGAGGGCCTTTGATGGCTTGAAAGAAAGTCTGTGTAGGGCACCTGTGTTGTGTGCGCCTGACTACAGCCGACCCTTTATCGTCCAGACGGATGCCTGCGACACCGGAATTGGAGCTGTCTTGTCCCAGTTAGATGACAAAGGGAGAGAACACCCTATCATATTCATCAGTAGACAACTCAAGGGTAGAGAACTTAGGTGGGCTACTGTTGAAAAGGAGTGTTTTAGCATAGTTTGGAGCCTTAGGCGTTTTAGGCCCTACCTTACGGGGTCTACCTTCAAGGTCCAAACAGATCATAAGCCCCTGAAGTGGCTTATGCAGATGAAGGGTGAGAATCCGAAATTGCTCAGGTGGTCCATTAGCCTGCAAGGGCTAGACTTCACCATAGAGCACAGACCAGGGAAGAGTCACGATAATGCGGAGGAGTCCATGTGGGACTCCTGGCAGTGCAGCTCTCTCTTTTGGTTTGGTGAACAGACCCATGGGATACCCTTATGGCACCCATGGGTAGGGGTACAACCCTGTGCCCCTAGTGTATGTTTTTGGGCACCTGTGGGTGGCCCACAGAGCAGGGTATGGGCTGGTGGCAGCTCCATGCTGAATTTGACAGGTGCTCTGGGTGTCCTCCATTTTGGGATACCCAGGCCCTGCCATTGGGATCAGTTGATTCCTGATAGAAAACAAGATGGCCCCTGTGGCCTCTTGCTTTCTATTGCCTGTTGTCTTGTTTTTCCCAAAGTCCTGGGAAGCCCTGACTCTGTCCCTTCCCCCTGACCTGCTGTTGGGTGGAAGTTCCATATATGGTGTTGTTGTGAAGGCCCAGCTAGACTGACTGGAGCCTTCCCAGTGACTGTATGTTGTGGGTACCTCCTGTGGGTGGGACCTGGGTGAATGGAGTGGGTGACCAATATACACTCCTTGTTGTGGTTGTCTGGTTTCTGGCATGTGAGACAAAGACTGAGACAGCCCTGCCCGAAACTGGCCTGAATGCAGTGTGTAGTGTTGAATGGCTGGGTACTTGTCCCAATCCACATTCCTTGTTGTGAGTGTCTGAAAGGGAGGAGTGTGGCCTGAATGCACTGTGTGCCTGATTGGCTGACTGACTGCATGAATGCCCTGCTGTGTGATTGGCTGCTGTGTGTGTGCCAGCAGTGTGGATGAGAGGCAGAATAGTATATCTGGGGACCTCTCACCACTGGAAATTGTTCAGTTCAGAAGTTCAGTTCAGAAGTTCAGTTCAGTTCAGAAGTTCAGAAGCATTCAGAAGCTGAGTCTCCACTCAAGAGTAACTGGATTTGCTGATCCTCGACGCCCAGCTGGAAGAAGAAGACTTGCTGTTGCTTTTGCTTCGACCGATCCGAAGGCTGCCGTGTTCGTCGAGGACTGACCCGAGAGAGGACCTGGCTAGGCGCCCTCTTCCCGTGCTCCGAGGGACCATCGAGCACCGCCGAATCTTCGCCGAAGCGCCCTGGAAGTCAGACCCTCGAAAGGCTGCCGACCCGAGACGGGACCGCCGAGGAGATCGAAGTGAAGCACCCGGACATCGACGCCGTCGAAGTCCATTGCCGTCGACCAGGGTTCGCAGGTCTGTGTAACCGCTGGAGGCCCGTCGTAGTTGTGTTGCCCAGCCGTGGGAACCACTTGACGCCGTGCCGCCGATGACCGGAGCCGTCCGCTCCTTGCCTAAGAACATTTGAATCGAAGGACTCCCTCGTCCGCATCGTCGACCGCTTTTGTCCTGCCGGAGAAAGTCGAGGACGACCAACGCGCCGAGGAGAATCCGCCGGTGGGTTTCCCGCCACCTCACGACCCCAAAGACTCGAGCGACTCGACGCCCTTGTTGGGCCACCGTCATTCACAATCTTTGCGGTCCAGAACTAGTGTCGCCGAGGTGCCCCGCACGCCTCTTCCTCGCAGGACGCCGACGTCTCGACGCCGACGAGCACCGCTCGGATCGGAGCCTGCCGCCTCATCGACGCCGTTCTACCCTGTTTGTTGTCGGACGTTCGACGCCCCGTGTCTCCCGCTTGAAAGGGAAGGCATTCAAGAAGGGCCGTCGATTCCCCGACACCGAACACCGAGTTCCTCGACGCTTCTCGACGCCTCTCGACGATCCGTGACTCCTGCTTTAAAGTGGGTCACTCAAGAAGGATCTGTCGACGCCTCTTCGAAGAACTCGACTCCACCAGGTACATTGGGGGGGTAAAAACATTGTAGGAGAGAATAAGACTATTGAACAATATATGGACTGGGCTTGTGTTATATCTCTTTATTTTACAGGTTGCCCAGGTGGGGGGATCTCCACACAGAACTGTGTCCAGTAGCGGGGGCCAGTATTCTGCCTATTGTTTCAACCATCTGTTATCTCTCCTCTCTCTATTGCTGGTTTCCTTCTTATTGATCTGTGTGCCATTTTGACAGTATTGTGAATGCACTTTAATGAGGTCTAATATTAGTGGTACCACTTTAGAATTGTAGATATTTACCATTATTGATTTTCCTGAGCACAAAGTGCGTTATTGTGATAAGTGTACATAACCCTTGAATATTAATTATATAAAGACTGTGTTTTCAGTAATACAGTGTGTGGACATTCCTTTGTGGGGGCTTGGGGATACACTGTACTTAAGAACCAGCCTGCATCACCTCCTGAGAAGCTAGGCCTTGATTGCTCGTCCATTGCTACCGTATATGAGAATCTTGGCTGGGGTCCTCTGTGCCTCTCCTCTGCCATATAGAGAGCGGAAGTACAGACCCCCCACCGGTCTTTACAATGTGTCTCTGTTAAAAGGTTAAACAAGGAATCCACAATGAAGGACACATTCCTTACTCTATGTGCTGTGTGACTGACTGTGGGAAAACTAATAGTATTTTAGTAAATGCATTTTCTATGGCTTGAAGTTCCTTACTATGTCAAAACTCGAAAACAACACTATAATACATGAAAACTGGCTTGCCTTTTGTTATATATAATTTAGGCATTAGTTCAACTGGTTGTGCACTATATTTGTGAGCACATTTAAAAATAACACCCAAAGCATGCCTCACAGTTGTAGACTAAATGGCAATGTGGGAAATCGGATTAAGATTAGAAGAAAAGTGGATACATGTAATCATAGTACGAAAGCAAAGGTATTGGGGTTTTATTTGAGTAAAAAGGCATCCCTTGCATTCTGCCATTACTATAGAAACACATTGTTTCTGATTTTAACACACTAACTGTTTTTCAAGAGTAGTCATAATTTCCGTGTATGTGTCAATTAGTCTCTGAAGAGATTTGGGAGTTCTGGCCAACAGCATGCAATCATCAGCTTTGACAGCAACAGAACTCAAATTGTAATAACTAACAGGACCTCAGTTTCCAAAATACAAAGGTTAGCTGTTTGACTAAAACATAATACTTTCTTATGCAATGCATGACAAGGAATGGAGAGGTGGTGTTTGTGAGAAACCTGAGGTCATCCTCACATCTATTCTCCCTGGATCCTCTGCACAGGTGGCCACGGAAAGGCCATCGCTTTTGGATCCTGACCCTGGAGGTGGAGAAGCAAGGGAGGATAAATTGGGTGGAGGGTTTTTGGGGAATGAGACAAAGTGTCCTTAGGTGAGACACAGTAGTATGCCTTATCAATTAGTGATGAACCCTTAGTTCCAGAAACCTTTGTAGGATATTGTCACCCCGTTCCATTTGATCAGAATAACATTAGGGGAAATAAAAAACCTTGCAGATCCAGAAGAGATGTGAGGAAGAATAAGGTGTCCTTGGGTGAGACATGGCATTTCCTTATTGACATCCAATCTAACCCCTCCCCAACATTCAGGTCTGTTAAAATCCAGTTCCCGGCATTTCTCCACAATTGACAGTTGACAGTACTGGGATGAAGAAGAGGCAACCAAGAGCAATGAAGACTACGCTCTTTTACCACCCTGGTATTGGGACAAGGAGAGGCCTACTAAGAGTTGTAAGGGTCAGGCATGTCTCATTAATTGTGGTCAGGCAGAGTTAATTGAACACTTGCACTTGAAGCCTGTCAAGGGGCTGCAAGTGTATAAAAGGAGCTCAACAGAGCAGCAGAGGGAACAGAGAGAACAGAGATGACAGGAAAAGGAGCAGAGAGCCTTGGGCAGAAATGCTGAAATGCTGGGGACCACAGTGGAAAGCGGTCCATGGAAGCATGGTCTGGGAGCCAGTACTTCCTGGAGCGCAGGGAATGAAGGGAGGGAAGCTCCGTGGCACGGCTGCTTTATTCCCTTATTCTCGTGGTGCTCGTTCCCCTGTGTGGAGAAGCCCACACAGGAGTGCCTCAGGGACCGAAGGTGGGAGCCTGACCTTGGAAGTCAGAGACTGTTTGCTCCATGCTGCAGCGAGAACTGTCAGAGCGACCAGTGAGTTACTGGTGGGAAATCTGGCACGCAAGTGTGTGAAGTTTGGCACGCAAGTGTGTGAACTTTGTTAACAACAAACACATTGTAGCAGAGTCATCGCGTGTCTCAAATGAGCAAGTTTTCGAAGGTCTCTGGTCTTTCACAATTTCAATTACTGAATCGCCAGGAATACATTTGAGTGGTCACGTCTGGCATGAAACACATTTTCGAAGTTCTCCGAACAGAGGGCTATTTAAAGTGAAATTATAAAATATTGAATCTTTAAAGTGAAACAAACATTAAACATTTAAAGAAGAATGAACAAACAGTGACCATTCAAAGCAAAATGAACAAATACTTAATAGCAGAATAATTCTTGAACAACAAACAATGTCAAAATTTGTTATGTGTGAAATCCACAATTATTGAATACCAAACTGAATTAAAACTTTGCAAACCAACAGAATCAATACTTCTTTTAAGCTAAAGAGGGTATGGGACCCTAAATTCAAGTAAATCATTATATGCTGAATATCAAATTAGATAAAGCTTTAAAGTTTGTACTAACTACTATATGTTGTGTTTCAACATTAAAAAATACTTCGAAGAATAAGCTTGTAAAACATGAAGTCTGATCTATAGTGGAACTTTAAACTTATACAAAAGAAAGAAATATAATTTCCAACTTGTGTAAAAGCTACAAGCTACTAGAAACAATAGTTGAAAATGGAAATAACGGAACTGTAAAACTTAAAATAAAGAGGGCAAGTATATTTTTTTAACTGTGTTGTTTAACCAAATTATAACTTGAAGAAGGGAATCCTTGAGAAGTGAGATATTTGCTGAAGTGAAGATGGAGTCTCAATGTTCCCTTGTGTTTTTTGACACAGAATTTCGGGAAGGGAACCACAAGTAGTGGTTAAAACCATATCCTTTTTCCAAAGAAGGTAAGTTAAGACTTTTTGTGGAACTACTTTACACTTGGGAAGGGAGCTGAAAGGAAGCTGCGAGCTGGAAGATGATCCTACTTTTGTATTGAACACTGTTTTCTTTTGCTTACTGACATCCCTACAGATTGTACAGATACAGATGTGAGGGCAAGCATGGGTTTTGGAGACAGACAGATTACTAAATTGAATTATTTCCTTAGTTTTATTAAGATTGGGATGTCCCACCTTAGCATACAGCAAGTTAGATAGTGGTCTTTTCTCAAATGTTCAAGGAATTACTAAACATTCAATTCATCAGAATCAATTGAAAATTGAATGATTCAGGTTTTCGAGGAAGTAAACATGCCTGGTCTATTTTCAATGCCACTGCCTTCCCAATGATTTTCTGTAAAATGTTAGATTGGGAAGAAATTGAACAGGGCAGAGCTTTATAAAGCACTACCTTTGACCAAAGAAGATATCTTCGCTGGTTACTATGTGAGACTTTATTCTGACAGTAAGATACATCAGTAATTGAGAAATACAACCACAAAGCATTTTGGGATTTTCAGGGTAATTCATAGAATTTCGCAGAAAAGTGTCGCAAGCGGCTGGCGCAGAGTGTCCGCGTGCGATTGTCTGCGCCAGGCACGTGCGCTAAAACCGATTTCCGCGCACAGCGTATTCATGGATTTTGGGCTCCCAAACCAGCCGTGGCGCAGAGTATCGCAGCGACCCTGCAGCAGTGCCAGTAACGCCCCCAAGAAAGCCCTCGCGCAAGGAAAAGCCATCAAAATCGCCAAATCATCGCAAAGGGCTGCGCTAACCCTGGACCAGTTTACAGGGCTGCCAAACAAGGAACGCAAAGCGGGTAACGTTCAAATCAGGGGTATGCGGGAAGTTTTACACGCAATTAGCCAGGGTACGTGTATTACAGGGGTACGCGGGAAGTTTAACACACGATTGGCCAGGGTACGTGTATAACAGGGGTGCGTGGGAATTATCACACGCGATTTGGCCAGGTACGTGTATTACAGGGGTGCGCGGGAATTATCACACGCGATTTGGCTGGGTACGTGTATTACAGGGGTGCGTGGAAAGTTACACACGCGATTTGGCTGGGTGGGTCCTCACAGGTGTTCCCTGTACACCCTCCACGGCCCCTAAAGGCAGCCCACAAAACAGGGGACTACCCTGCACACCTGCTCATGTCCCCCTGCACCCCCACCCCCCAGCAGTGCAGGGGCACCCTCCACCAGGCCCCCACTCATGTCCCCTATCACCCCCACCACCCAGCCACCAGGGGCAGCCTCCACCAGGCCCCCACCCATGTCTCCCACCACCCCCACCCCCCAGCAGTGCAGGGGCAGCCTCCACCAGGCCCCCACCCATGTCTACCACCACCCCAACCCCCCAGCAGTGCAGGGGCACCCTCCACTAGGCCCCCACCCATGTCTCCCACCACCCCCACCCCCAGCCACCAGGGGCAGCCTCCACCAGGCCCCCACCCATGTCTACCACCGCCCCACCCCCCAGCAGTGCAGGGGCAGCCTCCACCAGGCCCCCATCCATGTCTACCACCACCCCCACCCCCCAGCAGTGCAGGGGCACCCTCCACCAGGCCCCCACCCATGTCTCCCACCACCCCCACCCCCCAGCCACCAGGGGCAGCCTCCACCAGGCCCCCACCCATGTCTCCCACCACCCCCACCCCCCAGCATCCAGGGGCAGCCTCCACCAGGCCCCCACTCATGTCCCCCTGCACCCCCACCCCCCAGCAGTGCAGGGGCACCCTCCACCAGGCCCCCACCCATGTCTACCACAACCCCCACCCCCCAGCCACCAGGCCCCCACCCATGTCTACCACCACCCCCACCCGCCAGCCACCAGGGGCAGCCTCCACCACGCCCCCACGCATGTCTACCACCACCCCCACCCCCCAGAAACCAGGGGCACCCTCCACCAGGCCCCCACCCATGTCTCCCACCACCCCCACCCCGAGCATCCAGGGGCAGACTCCACCAGGCCCCCACCCATGTCTCCCACCACCTCCACCCCCGAGCCACCAGGGGCAGCCTCCACCAGGCCCCCACACATGTCTACCACCACCCCCACCCCCCAGCAGTGCAGGGGCAGCCTCCCCCAGGCCCCCATCCATGTCTACCACCACCTCCACCCCCCAGCCACCAGGGGCAGCCTCCACCAGGCCCCCACTCATGTTTACCACCACCCCCACCCCCCTGCAACCTGGGGCACCCTCCACCAGGCCCCCACCCATGTCTCCCACCACCCCACCCCCCAGCATCCAGGGGCAGCCCCCACCAGGCCCCCACTCATGTCCCCCTGCACCCCCACCCCCCAGCAGTGCAGGGGCACCCTCCACCAGGCCCCCACCCATGTCTACCACCACCCCCACCCCCCAGCCACCAGGGGCAGCCTCCACCAGGCCCCCACTCATGTCCCCCTGCACCCCCACCCATCAGCATTGCAGGGGCAGCCTCCACCAGGCCCCCACACATGTCCCCCTGCACCCCCACCCCCCAGCCACCAGGGGCACCCTCCACCAGGCCCCCACTCATGTCCCCCTGCACCCCCACCCCCCAGCAGTGCAGGGGCAGCCTCCACCAGGCCCCCACTCATGTCCCCTATCACCCCCACCCCCCAGACACCAGGGGCAGCCTCCAACAGACCCCCACCCATGTCTACCACCACCCCCACCCCCCAGCAGTGCAGGGGCACCCTCCACCAGGCCCCCACCCATGTCTACCACCACCCCCACCCCCCAGCCACCAGGGGCAGCCTCCACCAGGCCCCCACTCATGTCCACCTGCACCCCCACGCCCCAGCAGTGCAGGGGCAGCCTCCACCAGGCCCCCACTCATGTCCCCTATCACCCCCACCCCCCAGCAGTGCAGGGGCAGCCTCCACCAGGCCCACACCCATGTCTACCACCACCCCCACCTCCCAGCAGTGCAGGGGCAGCCTCCACCAGGCCCCCACTCATGTCCCCATGCACCCTCAACCCCCAGCAGTGCTGGGGCAGCCTCCACCAGGCCCCCACTCATGTCCCCTATCACCCCCACACCCAGCAGCGCAGGGGCAGCCTCCACCAGGCCCCCACCCATGTCTACCACCACCCCCACCCCCCAGCAGTGCAGGGGCAGCCTCCACCAGGTCCCCACCCATGTCTCCCACCATCCCCACCCCCCAGCAGTGCAGGGGCAGCCTCCACCAGGCCCCACCCATGTCTACCACCACCCCCACCCCCCAGCAGTACAGGGGCACTCTCCACCAGGCCCCCACCCATGTCTCCCACCACCCCCACCCCCCAGCCACCAGGGGCAGCCTCCACCAGGACCCCACCCATGTCTCCCACCACCCCCACCCCCCAGCAGTGCAGGGGCAGCCTCCACCAGGCCCCCACCCATGTCTACCACCACCCCCACCCCCCAGCCACCAGGGGCAGCCTCCACCAGGCCCCCACCCATGTCTACCACCACCCCCAACCCCCAGCATCCAGGGGCAGCCTCCACCAGGCCCCCACTCATGTCCCCCTGCACCCCCACCCCCCAGCAGTGCAGGAGCACCCTCCACCTGGCCCCACCCATGTCTACCACCACCCCCACCCCCCAGCAGTACAGGGGCACCCTCCACCAGGCCCCCACCCATGTCTCCCACCACCTCCACCCCCCAGCCACCAGGGGCAGCCTCCACCAGGCCCCCACCCATGTCTACCACCACCTCCACCCCCCAGCCACCAGGGGCAGCCTCCACCAGGCCCCCACCCATGTCTACCACCACCCCACCCCCCAGCCACCAGGGGCAGCCTCCACCAGGCCCCCACCCATGTCTACCACCACCCCCACCCCCCAGCAGTGCAGGGGCAGCCTCCACCAGGCCCCCACCCATGTCTCCCACCACCCCCACCCCCAGCAGTGCAGGGGCAGCCTCCACCAGGCCCCCACCCATGTCTACCACCACCCCACCCCCCAGCCACCAGGGGCAGCCACCACCAGGCCCCCACCCATGTCTACCACCACCCCCACCCCTCCACTCATGTCCCCCTGCGCCCCCACCCCCCAGCCACCAGGGGCACCCTCCACCAGGCCCCCACTCATGTCCCCCTGCACCCCCATCCCCAGCAGTGCAGGGGCAGCCTCCACCAGGCCCCCACTCATGTCCCCTATCACCCCCACCCCCCAGCCACGAGGGGCAGCCTCCACCAGGCCCCCACCCATGTCTACCACCACCTCCACCCCCCAGCAGTGCAGGGGCACCCTCCACCAGGCCCCCACCCATGTCTACCACCACCCCCACCCCCAGCCACTAGGGGCAGCCTCCAATAGGCCCCCACTCATGTCCCCCTGCACCCCCACCCCCCAGCAGTGCAGTGGAAGCCTCCACCAGGTCCCCTCTCATGACCCCTATCACCCCCACCCCGCAGCAGTGCAGGGGCAGCCTCCACCAGGCCCCCACCCATGTCTACACCCCCACCCCCCAGCAGTGCAGGGGCAGCCTCCACTAGGCCCCCACTCATGTCCCCCTGCACCCCCACCCCCTAGCAGTGCAGGGGCAGCCTCCACCAGGCCCACACTCATGTCTCCCACCAGGCCCCACCCCCAGCAGTGCAGGGGCAGCCTCCACCAGGCCCCCACCCATGTCTACCACCACCCCCACCCCCCACCAGTGCAGTGGCAGCCTCCACCAGGCCCCCACCCATGTCTACCACCACCCCACCCCCCCAGCCACCAGGGGCAGCCTCCACCAGGCCCCCACTCATGTCTACCACCACCCCCACCCCCCACCCACCAGGGGCACCCTCCACCAGGCCCCCACCCATGTCTCCCACCACCCCCACCCCCCAGCATCCAGGGACAGCCTCCACCAGGCCCCCACTCACGTCCCCCTGCACCCCCACTTCCCAGCAGTGCAGGGGCACCCTCCACCAGGCCCCCACCCATGTCTCCCACCACCCCCACCCCCCAGCCACCAGGGGCAGCCTCCACCAGGCCCCCAACCATGTCTACCACCACCCCCACCCGCCAGCAGTGCAGGGGCAGCCTCCACCAGGGCCCCACCCATGTCTACCACCACCCCCAGCCCCCAGCAGTTCAGGGGCACCCTCCACCAGGCCCCCACCCATGTCTCCCACCACCCCCACCCCCCAGCCACCAGGGGCAGCCTCCACCAGGTCCCCACCCATGTCTACCACCACCCCCACCCCCCAGCAGTGCAGGGGCAGCCTCCACCAGGCCCCCACCCATGTCTACTACCACCCCCACCCCCCAGCAGTGCAGGGGCACCCTCCACCAGGCCCCCACCCATGTCTCCCACCACCCCCACCCCCCAGCATCCAGGGGCAGCCTCCACCAGGCCCCCACCCATGTCTCCCATCACCCCTACCCCCCAGCAGTGCAGGTGCAGCCTGCACCAGGCCCCCACCCATGTCTCCCACCACCCCCACCCCCCAGCAGTGCAGGGGCAGCCTCCACCAGGCCCCCACCCATGTCTCCCACCACCCCCACCCCCCAGCATCCAGGGGCACCCTCCACCAGGCCCCCACGCATGTCCCCCTGCACCCCCACCCCCCAGCAGTGCTGGGGCAGCCTCCACCAGGCCCCCACTCATGTCCCCTATCACCCCCACCCCCCAGAAGTGCAGGGGCAGCCTCCACCACCCCCACCCTCCAGCAGTGCAGGGGCACCCTCCACCAGGCCCCCATCCATGTCTCCCACCACCCCAACCCCCAGCCACCAGGGGCAGCCTCCACCAGTCCCCCACCCATGTCTACCACCACCCCCACCCCCCAGCAGTGCAGGGCCAGCCTCCACCAGGCCCCCACCCATGTCTACCACCACCCCCACCCCCCAGCCACCAGGGGCAGCCTCCACCAGGCCCCCACTCATGTCTACCACCACCCCCACCCCCCAGCCACCAGGGGCACCCTCCACCAGGCCCCCACCCATGTCTCCCACCACCCCCACCCCCCAGCCACCAGGGGCAGCCTCCACCAGGCCCCCATCCATGTCTACCACCACCCCCACCCCCCAGCAGTGCAGGGGCACCCTCCACCAGGCCCCCACCCATGTCTACCACCACCCCCACCCCCCAGCAGTGCAGGGGCACCCTCCACCAGGCCCCCACCCATGTCTCCCACCACCCCCACCCCCCAGCATCCAGGGGCAGCCTCCACCAGGCCCCACCCATGTCTCGCACCACCCCAACCCCCCAGCAGTGCAGGGGCAGCCTCGACCAGGCCCCCACCCATGTCTCCCACCACCCCCACCCCCAGCAGTGCAGGGGCAGCCTCCACCAGGCCCCCACCCATGTCTCCCACCACCCCCACCCCCAAAGCATCCAGGGGCACCCTCCACCAGGCCCCCACTCATGTCCCCCTGCACCCCCACCCCCCAGCAGTGCAGGGGCAGCCTCCACCAGGCCCCCACTCATGTCCCCTATGACCCACCCCCCAGCAGTGCAGGGGCAGCCTCCACCAGGCCCCCACCCATGTCTACCACCACCCCCACCCCCCAGCAGTACAGGGGCACCCTCCACCAGGCCCCCACCCATGTCTCCCACCACCCCACCCCCCAGCCACCAGGGGCAGCCTCCACCAGGCCCCCACCCATGTCTACCACCACCCCCCACTAGTGCAGGGGCAGCCTCCACCGGGCTGAGCTTGAGGCTTCAACACACCAAAGGACAGAACAGCAGCTGGAGCATCTCACCCGTACGCTCTCAGCTGAGATGCAGGCAACGAGGGCAGAGGTCCGGGCATCCCGTGAGTTGTTGCATGGGGACCTCCGCACACTCATCCTCCAGAACGAGACCTACCACACCCGCATGCTTGCAGCCATGGAGGAACAGACTAGGGCCTTGCGTGGGCTGCCTCCCATAGTGCAACCACCTCCGGATGCAGCTGCACAGGGTGATAATAGCGACAGCAGTGATACTCCCACAATAGGGTAGCCGTGTGGGCCATGAGCCCATGGAGGTGTTTTTTTTTCCCAAGATCCACACAGGTGGGTTTTGGTGTGCACCCTGTCCTCGGACCTCCTGGGTGGCCTCCCCAACCCCCCGGGCCCATCAATGGCCATTTTTTATTTTTATTTTTTTTTATTATTTTTTTTTTAATTTTAATTTTTATTTTTATTTTTCCCAATTTTTTTGGGACAATTTGTATCCTTCCGTGGTTCCTGTGGGCATACGCTGCATTGTGGCTGGGCACATGCAGGCTTGTCATGTATTTGGTTCAGATGCTTGGGTTTGAGTCACACACACCCCTCCTGCTTCCCGTTTCCATGGGCTTGCAAAGGGTGTGCCCAAGTGACATTGACGTACATGGTGACATTGGACTCCCACTACATGTGTGGGTAGTCTAGTCAATACTGTGTATACATTCCTAGTGCATATTGCTGTTGTGTTGTACACTGCATGTTGCATTGATGTGTAACTCATCATCTGTGTCTACCTCCGAATTTGCAGGTCCCTTTCTCATGTCTACACAAGGCCTTCTAGTTTGGAGATGGGGTCCATGTTGGCAGCAGTGCACCTACAACTCTACATGGCACCAACACTGTACAGTTGGAAGTGGTGGGAGTGCAGGCATTTCCAGGTGGTGAGACTACTAATTTATTACATTTGTGATGTCATGTTAATGGTAGTACCTGCTCAAGTTTTTTGTTGGTCCTGCATTACTGTGAGCATTTCAGGTGTCACAAGTTTCAATTAGGGACACTGTACATTGTGACACTTGTGTCATGTTGTGGGGATTACTTTGTTTACCTGCACATAGCATGACATGGCACGGTGTGTCGTGTGGCGGTGCTGGGGATGGGTTGGGTGACATGGCACTGTCCTCTTGTTGCATTTTGCAAGTGGGTATTCATTTTAGCTGCTTGAATGTGTTTTTTCACAAAACTGCATTGGTGGTGTCTGTGTAGGTAGGGATGCACACATTGTAACACTTCCAGGTGAACAATCTCAGGCTGATATGGTTTTCATGGTTGATTCTCCAGACATTCAGGATCAGTGTCAGGTTGAGTCATCATTGATTGTCAGATGGTATGTGCCAGGGCAGTGTGCACTCCACAGGGGTGTGATTTCAATGTGAAGTAATTAGCCACTAGCTTTGTACGGGCTGCCTCCTCCCGTGCCCTTTCCCGTCCCATGCGCAGCGGCTGTGCATGTGGTTGGGGATGTGGGGCCACCAACATGTCCACAGCCAGGCCCCGGCGTGTTGCAACGTTGTGCAGGACACATGCTGCCACTATGATCCTGCACACTACTGGGGGAGCGTATAACAGCTGCCCGCCAGAACGGTCAAGGGAGCGAAAGCGTGACTTTAGCACTCCGAATGTGCGCTCCACTATGCCCCGGGTTGAATGTGGGCTGTGTTATATCTTACCTCGGGTGGCGTGGTGGGGTTCGGAATTGGCATCATCATGTGGGGGCTGAGAGGGTAGGCACTGTCCCCTGTGGAGGTGGTGATTGGTATCATTGGTGGGGTTGTGACCTTGCTCAGTATCTGACATGCATGCATGTGCAGTGGCATTCATACTCACCAAGCAGCCAGGTATCGCCATGCCGCCCAGTTTCTAGGTCCCGGCTTAGGGTGGACATTCGGTAAATGAAGCTGTCGTGGGTGGACCCGGGATAGTTGGCATATACTGAGGTGATTATTCCCTTGGCATTACATACTACCTGCACGTTGATGGAATGCCAGTGCTTGCGGTTCCTATAGATGTGCTCAGATGCCCTGGGGGGACGTAGAGCCACATGGGTGCAGTCGATGGCACCTAGAACTTTGGGGAATCGTGCCACACCGTAAAAATCCAGGGTGGCAGCATGCCTTTCTGCAGGTGTTCTGGGCAGGTATATGTGCCTGCGGACTGATGGGCATGCAGTGATGATGTTCAAGACCTGGTATAGGCAGCGTGACTGCGTGGCCTGTGACACCCCACCCACTATGGCACTTGTCCGCTGAAATGATCCAGTGGCTAAGAAATGCAGTACATTGAGGACCTTCTCCAGGGGGCTGAGTGCTTGGGAGCACAGGGTGGGTGATGTGAGGTCATCCTCCCACTCACTCACCAGGTCCAGTATTATGTGTGGTGGAAACCTGTACCTCCCATGCACCTGGTCATTAGGCATCCCGAAAAGGCTTGTTCTGGGTGTGAATATTCTGTCCCTGACTATCCTCCTCCTCCTCCTTTGGTAGCCCACGGCCACTGCTGCTAGGAACGGTATGTTCATCCTGGCGTCTGAGCTTGTTATTTTGTTAGCACGCAAATGTATGCGTTGTGCGTGTTGTAGGCGAGCGTGTGACCCACGCACCCCTGAAATCCAGTACCCAGTCCAATAGAGTGGAAATTCCCGCGCACCCCGGGATACAGGTGCGCTGACGTACTTGCGTGTGTAAGTGCCCACGCACCCCTGAAATACACGTACATAGGCCAATCGCGTGTACGCGCACTTTGTCCAATTACACGCGATGACACTCTGACGTGCAGTCTTTCCACGTGTGCTCCGTCATCACGTGCTATGTGGGAAACACCCGTGCGGGTCACGTCACAGACGCGCTTACGCGCTGAGGGCCTTTGCTCCAATAGAATCGCGTATGCGTGCTGACGCGCTTACGCGCTAAGGGCCTTTCCTCGAATTTCACGCTGACGTGCAGGATTTTCACGTGCCAAATCACTCCGTATCAAGCTGGTCACGCGAAAACACACGGAAGACCACGCTCCTGCCCAGAAGGCCGAATTACTGCCCCCCAGTTCCCCAAGCAGCCTCCCACGTGCCATCTGCTGCTGCCTGCCTTCCTGCCTGTCTGCTGCCACCGTGCCCTGCCATTTGGTGCCTGCACATCAGCCATCTGCAGGGGTCCAGTTGCTGTGTCCACCCTGCTGGAACAGAAGACTCCCGACTGGGATAACATCGCTCCACAGCCCAGCCCCAGGACCCCGTTGCCCACCCACTCCTGCCTCTGGGGTTGCCATGTCGGGCACTTCCACATCTGGCACCAGTGGCAACCCCAGGCCAGAGGGGCAGAGGGGCACCAGCTTCACTGCCACCGAAGTTGGTGTCCTGGTGGAGCATGTCCTGGGGTAGTATGATGCCCTCTTTGGATCATCCCACGCCAGCAAGGAAGGAAGGGAGAGGATCTGGGCCGACTGTGTGGTTGCCATCAACGCGGAGGGGGTGGCAACCCGCGACGTCCAGAAGATCAAGAAGCGCTGGGAGGACTTGAGGTCCAGGACCCTCGTGAAGGCCCGGCGCCTCGTGGAGGGGGGCCGGGGCCGCATGAGTTCCAACCAGATGAGGGTCCTGGAACGCGTACGCCCAGCGCTCCACGCCCAGATCCTTGAGAGGGAGACCCGTCTGGAGTTGAGCGGTAAGTGTCCAAGCATTGCTGTGTGAGACAGGGCATGTTGCAGTGTGCTGGTTGTCTGACACTTGCCTGTATGTGTGACATAGGCCATGTATGCATGTATGTGTGCAGGGACATCATGGTAATGCATGTGCGACCAGTGATGTGTGAACCACATGGTTGTTGCATGTGTTTAAATGCCACATGGGGAGCCCTATGCAGATTTTTAACATGAGAGCATGCCAGTCTCTGTTCCTGGACATGGGTGGGGGTGAGGGATGGGTGCTGATGCCAGGTACATATATGGTAGCCATGTCTGTGTGCCTGACCTGCGTGTCTGCGACTTGTGAATGCCACGGATGCATGACACATGTGTGTGACAATGCACAGATTCACTGATGCAGCCTAGTACCCTTGTATCCGCTGTGTTTGGGGTGTATGAGGCCAGATGGATGTGACTGAGTTGAAGTGTGTGCATGTGATAGGCATGACCCATGATGCATGTGAGTTCCATATCATTGTATGTTTCAAGAGTCCATTGGACATGTATGGAAATGTCCATGGCATGCACCATGCCTGTTACTGTGTGTGTTTTGCCTGGACTGGGGTGGTGGTAAACATGAGTGGGGGCCTGGTGGAGGGTGCCCCTGGTGGCTGGGGGGTGGGGGTGGTGGGAGTCATGAGTGGGGGCATGGTGGAGGGTTCCCCTGGATGCTGGGGGTGGGGGTGGTGGGAGACATGAGTGGGGGCCTGGTGGAGGGTGCCCCTGCACTGCTGGGGGGTGGGGGTGGTGGGAGACATGGGTGGGGGCCTGGTGGAGGGTGCCCCTGGAAGCTGGGGGGTGGGGGTGCAGGGGGACATGAGTTGGGCATGAGTAGGGGCCTGGTGGAGGCTGCCCTGGTGGCTGGGGGGTGGGGGTGGTGGTAGACATGAGTGGCGGCCTGGTGGAGGGTGTCCCTGGATGCTGGGGGGTAGGGGTGGTGGGAGACATGAGTGGGGGCCTGGTGGAGGCTGCCCCTGGATGCTGGGGGTGGGGGTGGTGGGAGACATGGGTGGGGGCCTGGTGGAGGGTGCCCCTGCACTGCTGGGGGGTGGGGGTGGTGGTAGACATGAGTGGGGGCCTGGTGGAGGCTGCCCCTGGTGGCTGGGGGGTGGGGGTGATGGGAGACATGGGTGGGGGCCTTGTGGAGGGTGCCCCTGCACTGCTGGGGGGTGGGGGTGGTGGTAGACATGGGTGGGGGCCTAGTGGAGGCTGCCCCTGCACTGCTGCGGGGTGGGGGTGCAGGGGGACATGAGTTGGGCATGAGTGGGGGCCTGGTGGAGGGTGCCCCTGGATGCTGGTTGGTGGGGGTGCAGGGGGACATAAGTTGGGCATGAGTGGGGGCCTGGTGGAGGGTGCCCCTGGTGGCTGGGGGGTGGGGGTGGTGGTAGACATGAGTGGGGGCCTGGTGGAGGGTGCCCCTGGTGGCTGGGGGGTGGGGGTGGTGGGAGACATGAGTGGGGGCCTGGTGGAGGGTGCCCCTGCACTGCTGGGGGTTGGGGGTGGTGGTAGACATGAGTGGGGGCCTGGTGGAGGGTGCCCCCAGATGCTGGTTGGTGGGGGTGCAGGGGGACATGAGTTGGGCATGAGTGGGGGCCTGGTGGAGGGTGCCCCTGCACTGCTGGGGGGTGGGGGTGGTGGGAGACATGAGTGGGGGCCTGGTGGAGGGTGCCCCTGGTGGCTGGGGGGTGGGGGTGGTGGTCGACATGAGTGGGTGCCTGGTGGAGGGTGCCCCTGGATGCTGGGGGGTGGGGGTGTTGGGAGACATGAGTGGGGGCCTGGTGGAGGGTGCCCCTGCACTGCTGGGGGGTGGGGGTGGTGGGAGACATGGGTGGGGGCCTGGTGGAGGGTGCCCCTGGATGCTGAGGGGTGGGGGTGCAGGGGGACATGAGTTGGGCCTGAGAGGGGGCCTGGTGGAGGCTGCCCCTGGATGCTGGGGGTCGGGGGTGGTGGTAGACATGAGTGGGGGCCTGGTGGAGGGTGCCCCTGGATGCTGGGGGGTGGGGGTGGTGGGAGACATGAGTGGGGGCCTGGTGGAGGCTGCCCCTGGATGCTGGGGGGTGGGGGTGGTGGGAGACATGGGTGGGGGCCTGGTGGAGGGTGCCCCTGCACTGCTGTGGGGTGGGGGTGGTGGGTGGGAGACATGAGTGGGGGCCTGGTGGAGGCTGCCCCTGGTGGCTGGGGGGTGGGGGTGGTGGGCGACATGAGTGGGGGCCTGGTGGAGGGTGCCCCTGGATGCTGGGGGGTGGGGGTGTTGGGAGACATGAGTGGGGGCCTGGTGGAGGGTGCCCCTGCACTGCTGGGGGGTGGGGGTGGTGGGAGACATGGGTGGGGGCCTGGTGGAGGGTGCCCCTGGATGCTGAGGGGTGCGGGTGCAGGGGGACATAAATTGGGCATGAGTGGGGGCCTGGTGGAGGGTGCCCCTGGTGGCTGGGGGGTGGGGGTGGTGGTAGACATGAGTGGGGGCCTGGTGGAGGGTGCCCCTGGTGGCTGGGGGGTGGGGGTGGTGGAAGACATGAGTGGGGGCCTGGTGGAGGGTGCCCCTGCACTGCTGGGGGTTGGGGGTGGTGGTAGACATGAGTGGGGGCCTGGTGGAGGGTGCCCCCGGATGCTGGTTGGTGGGGGTGCAGGGGGACATGAGTTGGGCATGAGTGGGGGCCTGGTGGAGGGTGCCCCTGCACTGCTGGGGGGTGGGGGTGGTGGGAGACATGAGTGGGGGCCTGGTGGAGGGTGCCCCTGGTGGCTGGGGGGTGGGGGTGGTCGGCGACATGAGTGGGGGCCTGGTGGAGGGTGCCCCTGGATGCTGGGAGGTGGGGGTGTTGGGAGACATGAGTGGGGGCCTGGTGGAGGGTGCCCCTGCACTGCTGGGGGGTGGGGGTGGTGGGAGACATGGGTGGGTGCCTGGTGGAGGGTGCCCCTGGATGCTGAGGGGTGGGGGTGCAGGGGGACATGAGTTGGGCCTGAGTGGGGGCCTGGTGGAGGCTGCCCCTGGATGCTGGGTCTCGGGGGTGGTGGTAGACATGAGTGGGGGCCTGATGGAGGCTGCCCCTGGATGCTGGGGGGTGGGGGTGGTGGGAGACATGGGTGGGGGCCTGGTGGAGGGTGCCCCTGCACTGCTGTGGGGTGGGGGTGGTGGGTGGGAGACATGAGTGGGGGCCTGGTGGAGGCTGCCCCTGGTGGCTGGGGGGTGGGGGTGGTGGGAGACATGAGTGGGGGCCTGGTGGAGGGTGCCCCTGCACTGCTGCGGGTTGGAGGTGGTGGTAGACATGAGTGGGGGCCTGGTGGAGGGTGCCCCCGGATGCTGGTTGGTGGGGGTGCAGGGGGACATGAGTTGGGCATGAGTGGGGGCCTGGTGGAGGGTGCCCCTGCACTGCTGGGGGGTGGGGGTGGTGGGAGACATGAGTGGGGGCCTGGTGGAGGGTGCCCCTGGTGGCTGGGGGGTGGGGGTGGTGGGCGACATGAGTGGGGGCCTGGTGGAGGGTGCCCCTGGATGCTGGGGGGTGGGGGTGTTGGGAGACATGAGTGGGGGCCTGGTGGAGGGTGCCCCTACACTGCTGGGGGGTGGGGGTGGTGGGAGACATGGGTGGGTGCCTGGTGGAGGGTGCCCCTGGATGCTGAGGGGTGGGGGTGCAGGGGGACATGAGTTGGGCCTGAGTGGGGGCCTGGTGGAGGCTGCCCCTGGATGCTGGGTCTCGGGGGTGGTGGTAGACATGAGTGGGGGCCTGGTGGAGGCTGCCCCTGGATGCTGGGGGGTGGGGGTGGTGGGAGACATGGGTGGGGGCCTGGTGGAGGGTGCCCCTGCACTGCTGTGGGGTGGGGGTGGTGGGTGGGAGACATGAGTGGGGGCCTGGTGGAGGCTGCCCCTGGTGGCTGGGGGGTGGGGGTGTTGGGAGACATGAGTGGGGGCCTGGTGGAGGGTGCCCCTGCACTGCTGGGGGGTGGGGGTGGTGGGAGACATGGGTGGGGGCCTGGTGGAGGTTGCCCCTGGTGGCTGCGGGGTGGGGGTGGTGGTAGACATGAGTGGGGGCCTGGTGGAGGGTGCCCCTGGTGGCTGGGGGGTGGGGGTGTTGGGAGACATGAGTGGGGGCCTGGTGGAGGGTGCCCCTGCACTGCTGGGGGGTGGGGGTGGTGGGAGACATGGGTGGGTGCCTGGTGGAGGGTGCCCCTGGATGCTGAGGGGTGGGGGTGCAGGGGGACATGAGTTGGGCCTGAGTGGGGGGCCTGGTGGAGGCTGCCCCTGGATGCTGGGGGTCGGGGGTGGTGGTAGACATGAGTGGGGGCCTGGTGGAGGGTGCCCCTGGATTCTGGGGGGTGGGGGTGGTGGGAGACATGAGTGGGGGCCTGGTGGAGGCTGCCCCTGGATTCTGGGGGGTGGGGGTGGTGGGAGACATGGGTGGGGGCCTGGTGGAGGGTGCCCCTGCACTGCTGTGGGGTGGGGGTGGTGGGTGGGAGACATGAGTGGGGGCCTGGTGGAGGCTGCCCCTGGTGGCTGGGTTGTGGGGGTGTTGGGAGACATGAGTGGGGGCCTGGTGGAGGGTGCCCCTGCACTGCTGGGGGGTGGGGGTGGTGGGAGACATGGGTGGGGGCCTGGTGGAGGGTGCCCCTGGTGGCTGCGGGGTGGGGGTGGTGGTAGACATGAGTGGGGGCCTGGTGGAGGGTGCCCCTGGTGGCTGGGGGGTGGGGGTGGTGGGAGACATGAGTGGGGGCCTGGTCGAGGGTGCCCCTGGATGCTGGGGGGTGGGGGTGGTGGGAGACATGAGTGGGGGCCTGGTGGAGGGTCCCCCTGCACTGCTGGGGGGTGGGGGTGGTGGGAGACCTAGCTGGGGGTCTGGTGGAGGGTGCCCCTGGATGCTGGGGGGTTGGGGTGCAGGGGGACATGAGTTGGGCATGAGTAGGGGCCTGGTGGAGGCTGCCCCTGGTGGCTGGGGGGTGGGGGTGGTGGTAGACATGAGTGGGGGCCTGGTGGAGGGTGCCCCTGGATGCTGGGGGGTGGGGGTGGTGGGAGACATGAGTGGGGGCCTGGTGGAGGCTGCCCCTGGATGCTCGGGGGTGGGGGTGGTGGGAGACATGGGTGGGGGCCTGGTGGAGGGTGCCCCTGCACTGCTGGGGATGGGGGTGGTGGGAGACATGAGTGGGGGCCTGGTGGAGGCTGCCCCTGGTGGCTGGGGGTTGGGGGTGGTGGTAGACATGAGTGGGGGCCTGGTGGAGGGTGCCCCCGGATGCTGGTTGGTGGGGGTGCAGGGGGACATGAGTTGGGCATGAGTGGGGGCCTGGTGGAGGGTGCCCCTGCACTGCTGGGGGGTGGGGGTGGTGGGAGACATGAGTGGGGGCCTGGTGGAGGGTGCCCCTGGTGGCTGGGGGGTGGGGGTGGTGGGCGACATGAGTGGGGGCCTGGTGGAGGGTGCCCCTGGATGCTGGGGGGTGGGGGTTTTGGGAGACATGAGTGGGGGCCTGGTGGAGGGTGCCCCTGCACTGCTGGGGGGTGGGGGTGGTGGGAGACATGGGTGGGGGCCTGGTGGAGGGTGCCCCTGGATGCTGAGGGGTTGGGGTGCAGGGGGACATGAGTTGGGCCTGAGTGGGGGTCTGGTGGAGGCTGCCCCTGGATGCTGGGGGTCGGGGGTGGTGGTAGACATGAGTGGGGGCCTGGTGGAGGGTGCCCCTGGATGCTGGGGGGTGGGGGTGGTGGGAGACATGAGTGGGGGCCTGGTGGAGGCTGCCCCTGGATGCTGGGGGGTGGGGGTGGTGGGAGACATGGGTGGGGGCCTGGTGGAGGGTGCCCCTGCACTGCTGTGGGGTGGGGGTGGTGGGTGGGAGACATGAGTGGGGGCCTGGTGGAGGCTGCCCCTGGTGGCTGGGGGGTGGGGGTGTTGGGAGACATGAGTGGGGGCCTGGTGGAGGGTGCCCCTGCACTGCTGGGGGGTGGGGGTGGTGGGAGACATGGGTGGGGGCCTGATGGAGGGTGCCCCTGGTGGCTGCGGGGTGGGGGTGGTGGTAGACATGAGTGGGGGCCTGGTGGAGGGTGCCCCTGGTGGCTGGGGGGTGGGGGTGGTGGGAGACATGAGTGGGGGCCTGGTCGAGGGTGCCCCTGGATGCTGGGGGGTGGGGGTGGTGGGAGACATGAGTGGGGGCCTGGTGGAGGGTGCCCCTGCACTGCTGGGGGGTGGGGGTGGTGGGAGACCTGGCTGGGGGTCTGGTGGAGGGTGCCCCTGGATGCTGGGGGGTTGGGGTGCAGGGGGACATGAGTTGGGCATGAGTTGGGGCCTGGTGGAGGCTGCCCCTGGTGGCTGGGGGGTGGGGGTGGTGGTAGACATGAGTGGGGGCCTGGTGGAGGGTGCCCCTGGATGCTGGAGGGTGGGGGTGGTGGGAGACATGAGTGGGGGCCTGGTGAAGGCTGCCCCTGGATGCTGGGGGGTGGGGGTGGTGGGAGACATGGGTGGGGGCCTGGTGGAGGGTGCCCCTGCACTGCTGGGGGTGGGGGTGATGGTAGACATGAGTGGGGGCCTGGTGGAGGCTGCCCCTGGTGGCTGGGGGGTGGGGGTGGTGGGAGACATGAGTGGGGGCCTGGTGGAGGGTGCCCCTGCACTGCTGGGGGGTGGGGGTGGTGGTAGACATGGGTGGGGGCCTGGTGGAGGGTGCCCCTGGTGGCTAGGGGGTGGGGGTGGTGGTAGACATGAGTGGGGGCCTGTTGGAGGGTGCCCCTGGATGCTGGGGGGTGGGGGTGCAGGGGGACCTGAGTTGGGCATGAGTGGGGGCCTGGTGGAGGCTGCCCCTGGTGGCTGGGGGGTGGGGGTGGTGGTAGACATGAGTGGGGGCCTGGTGGAGGGTGCCCCTGGATGCTGGGGGGTGGGGGTGGTGGGAGACATGAGTGGGGGCCTGGTGGAGGCTGCCCCTGGAAGCTGGGGGGTGGGGGTGGTGGGAGACATGGGTGGGGGCCTGGTGGAGTGTGCCCCTGCACTGCTGGGGGGTGGGGGTGGTGGTAGACATGAGTGGGCGCCTGGTGGAGGCTGCCCCTGGTGGCTGGAGGGTGGGGGTGGTGGGAGACATAGGTGGGGGCCTGGTGGAGGGTGCCCCTGCACTTCTGGGGGGTGGGTATGGTGGTAGACATGGGTGGGGGCCTGGTGGAGACTGCCCCTGCACTGCTGGGGGGTGGGTGTGGTGGTAGACATGGGTGGGGGCCTGGTGGAGGGTGCCCCTGCACTGCTGTGGGGTGGGGGTGCAGGGGGACATGAGTTGGGCATGAGTGGGGGCCTGGTGGAGGGTGCCCCTGGATGCTGGTTGGTGGGGGTGCAGGGGGACATGAGTTGGGCATGAGTGGGGGCATGGTGGAGGGTGCCCCTGCACTGCTGGGGGGTGGCGGTGGTGGGAGACATGGGTGGGGGCCTGGTGGAGGGTGCCCCTGGTGGCTGGGGGGTGGGGGTGGTGGGAGACATGAGTGGGGGCCTGGTGGAGGGTGCCCCTGGATGCTGGGGAATGGGGGTGGTGGGAGACATGAGTGGGGGCCTGGTGGAGGGTGCCCCTGCACTGCTGGGGGGTGGGGTGGTAGGAGACATGGGTGGGGGCCGGGTGGACGGTGCCCCTGGATGCTGGGGGGTGGGGGTGCAGGGGGACATGAGTTGGGCATGAGTGGGGGCCTGGTGGAGGCTGCCCCTGGTGGCTGGGGGGTGGGGGTGGTGGGAGACATGGGTGGGGCCTGGTGGAGGGAGCCCCTGCACTGCTGGGGGTTGGGGGTCGTGGGAGACATGGGTGGGGTCCTGGTGGAGGGTGCCCCTGGTGGCTGGGGAGTGGTGGTGGTGGTAGACATGAGTGGGGGCCAGGTGGAGGGTGCACCTGGATGCTGGGGGGTGGGGGTGGTGGGAGACATGAGTGGGGGCCTGGTGGAGGGTGCCCCTGCACTGCTAGGGGGTGGGGGTGGTGGGAGACATGGGTGGGGGCCTGGTGGAGGGTGCCCCTGGATGCCAGGGGTGGGGGTTCAGGGGGACATGAGTTGGGCATGAGTGGGGGGCTGGTGGAGGCTGCCCCTGGTGGCTGGGGGGTGGGGTTGGTGGTAGACATGAGTGGGGGCCTTTTGGAGGGTGCCCCTGGATGCTGGGGGGTGGGGGTGGTGGGAGACATGAGTGGGGGCCTGGTGGAGGCTGACCCTGGATGCTGGGGGGGGTGGGTGGTGGGAGACATGGGTGGGGGCCTGGTGGAGGGTGCCCCTGGATGCAGGGGGGTGGGGGTGGTGGGAGACATGAGTGGGGGCCTGGTGGAGGCTGCCCCTGGATGCTGGGGGGTGGGGGTGGGGGGAGACATGGGTGGGGGCCTGGTGGAGGGTGCCCCTGCACTGCTGGGGGCTGGGGGTGGTGGGAGACATGAGTGGGGGCCTGGTGGAGGCTGCCCCTGGTGGCTGGGGGGTGGTGGTGGTGGGAGGCATGAATGGGGGCCTGGTGGAGGCTGCCCCTGGTGGCTGGGGGTTGGGGGTGGTGGGAGACATTGGTGGGGGCCTGGTGGAGGGTGCCCCTGGTGGCTGGGGGTGGGGGTGGTGGGAGACATGAGTGGGGGCCTGGTGGAGGGTGCCCCTGCACTGCTGGGGGGTGGGGGTGGTAGTAGACATGGGTGGGGGCCTGGTGGAGGGTGCCCCTGCACTGTTGGGGGGTGGTGGGAGACATGAGTGGGGGCCTGGTGGAGGGTGCCCCTGGTGGCTGGGGGTGGGAGTCGTGGTAGACATGAGTGGGGGCCTGGTGGAGGGTGCCCCTGGTGGCTGGGGGGTGGGGGTGGTGGGAGACATGAGTGGGGGCCTGGTGGAGGGTGCCCCTGGATGCTGGGGGGTGGGGGTGGTGGGAGACATGAGTGGGGGCCTGGTGGAGGCTGCCCCTGTTGGCTGTAGGGTGGGGGTGGAGGGAGACATGGGTGGGGGCCTGGTGGAGGGTGCCCCTGCACTGCTGGGGGGGTGGGTATGGTGGTAGACATGGGTGGGGGCCTGGTGGAGGCTGCCCCTGCACTGCTGGGGGGTGGGGGTGGTGGTAGACATGGGTGGGGGCCTGGTGGAGGGTGCCCCTGCACTGCTGCGGGGTGGGGGTGCAGGGGCACATGAGTTGGGCATGAGTGGGGGCCTGGTGGAGGGTGCCCCTGGATGCTGGTTGGTGGGGGTGCAGGGGGACATGAGTTGGGCATGAGTGGGGGCCTGGTGAAGGGTGCCCCTGCACTGCTGGGGGGTGGGGGTGGTGTTAGACATGGGTGGGGGCCTGGTGGAAGGTGCCCCTGGTGGCTGGGGGGTGGGGGTGGTGGGAGACATGAGTGGGGGCCTGGTGGAGGGTGCCCCTGGATGCTGGGGAGTGGGGGTGGTGGGAGACATGAGTGGCGGCCTGGTGGAGGGTGCCCCTGCACTGCTGGGGAGTGGGGGTGGTGGGAGACATGGGTGGGGGCCTGGTGGAGGGTGCCCCTGGATGCTGGGGGGTGGGGGTGCAGGGGGACATGAGTTGGGCATGAGTGGGGGCCTGGTGGAGGCTGCCCCTGGTGGCTGGGGGGTGGGGGTGGTGGGAGACATGGGTGGGGGCCTGGTGGAGGGAGCCCCTGCACTGCTGGGGGGTGGGGATCGTGGGAGACATGGGTGGGGGCCTGGTGGAGGGTGCCCCTGGTGGCTGGGGAGTGTTGGTGGTGGTAGACATGAGTGGGGGCCTGGTGGAGGGTGCCCCTGGATGCTGGGGGGTGGGGGTGGTGGGAGACATGGGTGGGGGCCTGGTGGAGGGTGCCCCTGGATGCCGGGGGGTGGGGGTTCAGGGGGACATGAGTTGGGGCCTGGTGGAGGCTGCCCCTGGTGGCTGGGGGGTGGTGGTGGTGGGAGGCATGAATGGGGGCCTGGTGGAGGCTGCCCCTGGTGGCTGGGGGTTGGGGGTGGTGGGAGACATGGGTGGGTGCCTGGTGGAGGGTGCCCCTGGTGGCTGGGGGTGGGGGTGGTGGGAGACATGAGTGGGGGCCTGGTGGAGGGTGCCCCTGCACTGCTGGGGGGTGGGGGTGGTAGTAGACATGGGTGGGGGCCTGGTGGAGGGTGCCCCTGCACTGTTGGGGGGTGGTGGGAGACATGAGTGGGGGCCTGGTGGAGGGTGCCCCTGGTGGCTGGGGGGTGGGGGTCGTGGTAGACATGAGTGGGGGCCTGGTGGAGGGTGCCCCTGGTGGCTGGGGGGTGGGGGTGGTGGGAGACATGAGTGGGGGCCTGGTGGAGGGTGCCCCTGGATGCTGGGGGGTGGGGGTGGTGGGAGACATGAGTGGGGGCCTGGTGGAGGCTGCCCCTGTTGGCTGTAGGGTGGGGGTGGTGGGAGACATGGGTGGGGGCCTGGTGGAGGGTGCCCCTGCACTGCTGGGGGGTGGGTATGGTGGTAGACATGGGTGGGGGCCTGGTGGAGGCTGCCCCTGCACTGCTGGGGGGTGGGGGTGGTGGTAGACATGGGTGGGGGCCTGGTGGAGGGTGCCCCTGCACTGCTGCGGGGTGGGGGTGAAGGGGGACATGAGTTGGGCATGAGTGGGGGCCTGGTGGAGGGTGCCCCTGGATGCTGGTTGGTGGGGGTGCAGGGGGACATGAGTTGGGCATGAGTGGGGGCCTGGTGAAGGGTGCCCCTGCACTGCTGGGGGGTGGGGGTGGTGTTAGACATGGGTGGGGGCCTGGTGGAAGGTGCCCCTGGTGGCTGGGGGGTGGGGGTGGTGGGAGACATGAGTGGGGGCCTGGTGGAGGGTGCCCCTGGATGCTGGGGAGTGGGGGTGGTGGGAGACATGAGTGGCGCCCTGGTGGAGGGTGCCCCTGCACTGCTGGGGTGTGGGGGTGGTGGGAGACATGGGTGGGGGCCTGGTGGAGGGTGCCCCTGGATGCTGGGGGGTGGGGGTGCAGGGGGACATGAGTTGGGCATGAGTGGGGGCCTGGTGGAGGCTGCCCTGGTGGCTGGGGGGTGGGGGTGGTGGGAGACATGGGTGGGGGCCTGGTGGAGGGAGCCCCTGCACTGCTGGGGGGTGGGGGTCGTGGGAGACATGGGTGGGGGCCTGGTGGAGGGTGCCCCTGGTGGCTGGGGAGTGTTGGTGGTGGTAGACATGAGTGGGGGCCTGGTGGAGGGTGCCCCTGGATGCTGGGGGGTGGGGGTGGTGGGAGACATGGGTGGGGCCTGGTGGAGGGTGCCCCTGGATGCCAGGGGGTGGGGGTTCAGGGGGACATGAGTTGGGCATGAGTGGGGGCCTGGTGGAGGCTGCCCCTGGTGGCTGGGGGGTGGGGGTGGTGAGAGACATGGGTGGGGGCCTGGTGGAGGGTGACCCTGCACTGCTGGGGGGTGGGGGTGGTGGGAGACATGAGTGGGGGCCTGGTGGAGGCTGCCCCTGGTGGCTGGGTGGTGGTGGTGGTGGGAGACATGAGTGGGGGCCTGGTGGAGGCTGCCCCTGGTGGCTGGGGGGTGGGGGTGGTGGGAGACATGAGTGGGGGCCTGGTGGAGGGTGCCCCTGCACTGCTGGGGGGTGGGGGTGGTGGGAGACATGGGTGGGGTCCTCGTGGAGGGTGCCCCTGGTGGCTGGGGGGTGGGGGTGATGGTAGACATGAGTGGGGGCCTGGTGGAGGGTGCCCCTGGTGGCTGGGGGGTGGGGGTGGTGGGAGACATGAGTGGGGGCCTGGTGGAGGGTGCCCCTGGATGCTGGGGGGTGGGGGTGGTGGGAGACATGAGTGGGGGCCTGGTGGAGGGTGCCCCTGCACTGCTGGGGGGTGGGGGTGGTGGGAGACATGTGTGGGGGTCTGGTGGAGGGTGCCCCTGGATGCTGGGGGGTGGGGGTGCAGGGGGACATGAGTTGGGCATGAGTAGGGGCCTGGTGGAGGCTGCCCCTGGTGGCTGGGGGGTGGGGGTGGTGGTAGACATGAGTGGGGGCCTGGTGGAGGGTGCCCCTGGATGCTGTGGGGTGGGGGTGGTGGGAGACATGAGTGGGGGCCTGGTGGAGGCTGCCCCTGGATGCTGGGGGGTGGGGGTGGTGGGAGACATGGGTGGGGGCCTGGTGGAGTGTGCCCCTGCACTGCTGGGGGGTGGGGGTGGTGGTAGACATGAGTGGGGGGCTGGTGGAGGCTGCCCCTGGTGGCTGGAGGGTGGGGGTGGTGGGAGACATGGGTGGGGGCCTGGTGGAGGGTGCCCCTGCACTGCTGGGGGGGTATGGTGGTAGACATGGGTGGGGGCCTGGTGGAGGCTGCCCCTGAACTGCTGGGGGGGTGGGGGTGGTGGTAGACATGGGTGGGGGCCTGGTGGAGGGTGCCCCTGCACTGCTGTGGGGTTGGGGTGCAGGGGGACATGAGTTGGGCATGAGTGGGGGCCTGGTGGAGGGTGCCCCTGGATGCTGGATGGTGGGGGTGCAGGGGGACATGAGTTGGGCATGAGTGGGGGCCTGGTGGAGGGTGCCCCTGCACTGCTGGGGGTGGGGTGGTGGGAGACATGGGTGGGGGCCTGGTGGAGGGTGCCCCTGGTGGCTGGGGGGTGGGGGTGGTGGGAGACATGAGTGGGGGCCTGGTGGAGGGTGCCCATGGATGCTGGGGAGTGGGGGTGGTGGGAGACATGAGTGGGGGCCTGGTGGAGGGTGCCCCTGCACTGCTGGGGGGTGGGGGTGGTGGGAGACATGGGTGGGGGCCTGGTGGAGGGTGCCCCTGGATGCTGGGGGGTGGGGGTGCAGGGGACATGAGTTGGGCATGAGTGGGGGCCTGGTGGAGGCTGCCCCTGGTGGCCGGGGGGGTGGGTGGTGGGAGACATGGGTGGGGGCCTGGTGGAGGGAGCCCCTGCACTGCTGGGGGTGGGGGTCGTGGGAGACAAGGGTGGGGGCCTGGTGGAGGGTGCCCCTGGTGGCTGGGGAGTGGTGGTGGTGGTAGACATGAATGGGGGCCTGGTGGAGGGTGCCCCTGGTGGCTGGCGGGTGGGGGTGGTGGGAGACATGAGTGGGGGCCAGGTGGAGGGTGCCCCTGGATGCTGGGGGGTGGGGGTGGTGGGAGACATGAGTGGGGGCCTGGTGGAGGGTGCCCCTGCACTGCTAGGGGGTGGGGGTGGTGGGAGACATGGGTGGGGGCCTGGTGGAGGGTGCCCCTGGATGCCGGGGGTGGGGGTTCAGGGGGACATGAGTTGGGCATGAGTGGGGGCCTGGTGGAGGCTGCCTCTGGTGGCTGGGGTTGGGGGTGGTGGTAGACATGAGTCGGGGCCTTTTGGAGGGTGCCCCTGGATGCTGGGGGGTGGGGTTGGTGGGAGACATGAGTCGGGGCCTGGTGGAGGCTGCCCCTGGATGCTGGTGGGTGTGGGTGGTGGGAGACATGAGTGGGGGCCTGGTGAAGGGTGCCCCTGGATGCTGGGGGGTGGGGGTGGTGGGAGACATGAGTGGGGGCCTGGTGGAGGCTGCCCCTGGATGCTGGGGTTGGGGGTGGTGGGAGACATGGGTGGGGGCCTGGTGGAGGGTGCCCCTGCACTGCTGGGGGGTGGTGGTGGTGGGAGACATGAGTGGGGGCCAGGTGGAGGCTGCCCCTGGTGGCTGGGGGGTGGGGGTGGTGGGAGACATGAGTGGGGGCCTGGTGGAGGGTGCCCCTGCACTCTTGGGGGTTGGGGTGGTGGGAGACATGGGAGGGGGCCTGGTGGAGGGTGCCCCTGGATGCTGGGGGGTGGGGGTGGTGGGAGACATGGGTGGGGGCCTGGTGGAGGGTGCCCCTGGATGCCGGGGGGTGGGGGTTCAGGGGGACATGAGTTGGGCATGAGTGGGGGCCTGGTGGAGGCTGCCCCTGGTGGCTGGGGGGTGGGGGTGATGGTAGACATGAGTGGGGACCTTTTGGAGGGTGCCCCTGGATGCTGGGGGGTGGGGGTGGTGGGAGACATGAGTGGGGGCCTGGTGGAGGCTGCCCCTGGATGCTGGGGGGTGGGGGTGGTGAGAGACATGGGTGGGGGCCTGGTGGAGGGTGCCCCTGCACTGCTAGGGGGTGGGGGTGGTGGGATACATGAGTGGGGGCCTGGTGGAGCCTGCCCCTGGTGGCTGGGGGGTGGTGGTGGTGGGAGACATGAGTGGGGGCCTGGTGGAGGCTGCCCCTGGTGGCTGGGGGGTCAGGGTGGTGGGAGACATGAGTGGGGGCCTGGTGGAGGGTGCCCCTGCACTGCTGGGGGGTGGGGGTGGTGGGAGACATGGGTGGGGGCCTGTTGGAGGGTGCCCCTGGTGGCTGGGGGTGGGGGTGATGGTAGACATGAGTGGGGGCCTGGTGGAGGGTGCCCCTGGTGGCTGGGGGGTGGGGGTGTTGGGAGACATGAGTGGGGGCCTGGTGGAGGGTGCCCCTGGATGCTGGGGGGTGGGGGTGGTGGGAGACATGAGTGGGGGCCTGGTGGAGGGTGCCCCTGCACTGCTGGGGGGTGGGGGTGGTGGGAGACATGGGTGGGGGTCTGGTGGAGGGTGCCCCTGGATGCTGGGGGGTGGGGGTGCAGAGGGACATGAGTTGGGCATGAGTAGGGGCCTGGTGGAGGCTGCCCCTGGTGGCTGGGGGGTGGGGGTGGTTGTAGACATGAGTGGGGGCCTGGTGGAGGGTGCCCCTGGATGCTGGGGGGTGGGGGTGGTGGGAGACATGAGTGGGGACCTGGTGGAGGCTGCCCCTGGATGCTGGGGGGTGGGGGTAGTGGGAGACATGGGTGGGGGCCTGGTGGAGGGTGCCCCTGCACTGCTGGGGGGTGGGGGTGGTGGGAGACATGAGTGGGGGCCTGGTGGAGGGTGCCTCTGCACTGCTGGGGGGTGGGGGTGGTGGTAGACATGGGTGGGGGCCTGGTGGAGGGTGCCCCTGCACTGCTGGGGGGTGGTGGGAGACATGAGTGGGGGCCTGGTGGAGGGTACCCCTGGTGGCTGGGGGGTGGAGGTGGTGGTAGACATGAGTGGGGGCCTGGTGGAGGGTGCCCCTGGATGCTGGGGGGTGGGGGTGCAGGGGGACATGAGTTGGGCATGAGTGGGGGCCTGGTGGAGGCTGCCCCTGGTGGCTGGGGGGTAGGGGTGGTGGTAGACATTAGTGGGGGCCTGGTGGAGGGTGCCCCTGGATGCTGGGGGGTGGGGGCGGTGGGAGACATGAGTGGGGGCCTGGTGGAGGCTGCCCCTGGATGCTGGGGGGTGGGGGTGGTGGGAGACATGGGTGGGGGCCTGGTGGAGGGTGCCCCTGCACTGCTGGGGGGTGGGGGTGGTGGTAGACATGAGAGGGGGCCTGGTGGAGGCTGCCCCTGGTGGCTGGAGGGTGGGGGTGGTGGGAGACATGGGTGGGAGCCTGGTGGAGGGTGCCCCTGCACTGCTGGGGGGTGGGTATGGTGGTAGACATGGGTGGGCGCCTGGTGGAGGCTGCCCCTGCACTGCTGGGGGGTGGGGGTGGTGGGAGACATGGGTGGGGGCCTGGTGGAGGTTGCCCCTGCACTGCTGCGGGGTGGGGGTGCAGGGGGACATGAGTTGGGCATGAGTGGGGGCCTGGTGGAGGGTGCCCCTGGATGCTGGTTGGTGGGGGTGCATGGGGACATGAGTTGGGCATGAGTGGGGGCCTGGTGGAGGGTGCCCCTGCACTGCTAGGGGGTGGGGGTGGTGGGAGACATGGGTGGGGGCCTGGTGGAGGGTGCCCCTGGTGGCTGGGGGGTGGGGGTGGTGGGAGACATGAGTGGGGGCCTGGTGGAGGGTGCCCCTGGATGCTGGGGAGTGGGGATGGTGGGAGACATGAGTGGGGGCCTGGTGGAGGGTGCCCCTGCACTGCTGGGGGGTGGGGGTGGTGGGAGACATGGGTGGGGGCCTGGTGGAGGGTGCCCCTGGATGCTGGGGGGTGGGGGTGCAGGGGGACATGAGTTGTGCATGTGTGGGGGCCTGGTGGAGGCTGCCCCTGGTGGCTGGGGGGTGGGGGTGGTGGGAGACATGGGTGGGGGCCTGGTGGAGGGAGCCCCTGCACTGCGGGGGGGTGGGGGTCGTGGGAGACATGGGTGGGGGCCTGGTGGAGGGTGCCCCTGGTGACTGGGGAGTGGTGGTGGTGGTAGACATGAGTGGGGGCCTGGTGGAGGGTGCCCCTGGTGGCTGGGGTGTGGGGGTGGTGGGAGACATGGGTGGGGGCCTGGTGGAGGGTGCCTCTGGATGCCGGGGGTGGGGGTTCAGGGGGACATGAGTTGGGCTTGAGTGGGGGCCTGGTGGAGGCTGCCCCTGGTGGCTGGGGGGTGGGGGTGGTGGTAGACATGAGTGGGGGCCTTTTGGAGGGTGCCCCTGGATGCTGGGGGGTGGGGGTGGTGGGAGACATGAGTGGGGGCCTGGTGGAGGCTGCCCCTGGATGCTGGGGGTGGGGGTGGTGAGAGACATGGGTGGGGGCCTGGTGGAGGGTGCCCCTGCACTGCTGGGGGGTGGGGGTGGTGGGAGACATGAGTGGGGGCCTGGTGGAGGCTGCCCCTGGTGGCTGGGGGGTGGGGGTGGTGGGAGACATGAGTGGGGGCCTGGTGGAGGCTGCCCCTGGTGGCTGGGGGTTCGGGGTGGTGGGAGACATGAGTGGGGGCCTGGTGGAGGGTGCCCCTGCACTGCTGGGGGGTGGGGGTGGTGGGAGACATGGGTGGGGGCCTGTTGGAGGGTGCCCCTGGTGGCTGGGGGGTGGGGGTGATGGTAGACATGAGTGGGGGCCTGGTGGAGGGTGCCCCTGGTGGCTGGGGGGTGGGGGTGGTGGGAGACATGAGTGGGGGCCTGGTGGAAGGTGCCCCTGGATGCTGGGGGGTGGGGGTGGTGGGAGACATGAGTGGGGGCCTGGTGGAGGGTGCCCCTGCACTGCTGTGGGGTGGGGGTGGTGGGAGACATGGGTGGGGGTCTGGTGGAGGGTGCCCCTGGATGCTGGGGGGTGGGGGTGCAGGGGGACATGAGTTGGGCATGAGTAGGGGCCTGGTGGAGGCTGCCCCTGGTGGCTGGGGGGTGGAGGTGGTGGTAGACATGAGTGGGGGCCTGGTGGAGGGTGGCCCTGGATGCTGGGGGGTGGGGGTGGTGGGAGACATGAGTGGGGGCCTGGTTGAGGCTGCCCCTGGATGCTGAGGGGTGGGGGTGGTGGGAGACATGTGTGGGGGCCTGGTGGAGGGTGCCCCTGCACTGCTGGGGAGTGGGGGTGGTGGGAGACATGAGTGGGGGCCTGGTGGAGGCAACCCCTGGTGGCTGGGGGCTGGGGGTGGTGGGAGACATGAGTGGGGGCCTGGTGGAGGGTGCCCCTGCACTGCTGGGGGGTGGGGGTGGTGGTAGACATGGGTGGGGGCCTGGTGGAGGGTGCCCCTGCACTGCTGGGGGGTGGTGGGAGACATGAGTGGGGGCCTGGTGGAGGGTGCCCCTGGTGGCTGGGGGGTGGGGGTGGTGGTAGACATGAGTGGGGGCCTGGTGGGGGTGCCCCTGCACTGCTGGGGGGTGGGGGTGGGGGTGGTGGTAGACATGGGTGGGGGCCTGGTGGAGGGTGCCCCTGCACTGCTGGGGGGTGGTGGGAGACATGAGTGGGGGCCTGGTGGAGGCTGCCCCTGGATGCTGGGGGGTGGGGGTGGTGGGAGACATGGGTGGGGGCCTGGTGGAGGGTGCCCCTGCACTGCTGGGGGGTGGGGGTGGTGGTAGACATGAGTGGGGGCCTTTTGGAGGCTGCCCCTGGTGGCTGGGGGGTGGGGGTGGTGGGAGACATGGGTGGGGGCCTGGTGGAGTGTGCCCCTGCACTGCTGGGGGGTGGGGGTGGTGGTAGACATGGGTGGGGGCCTGGTGGAGGGTGCCCCTGCACTGCTGGGGGGTGGGGGTGTAGGGGGGCATGAGTTGGGCATGAGTGGGGGCCTGGTGGAGGGTGCCCCTGGATTCTGGGGGGTGGGGGTGCAGGAGGACATGAGTTGGGCATGAGTGGGGACCTGGTGGAGGGTGCCCCTGCACTGCTGGGGGTTGGGGGTGGTGGGAGACATGGGTGGGGGCCTGGTGGAGGGTGCCCCTGGTGGCTGGGGGGTGGGGGTGGTGGTAGACATGAGTGGGGGCCTGGTGGAGGGTGCCCCTGGTGGCTGGGGGGTGGGGGTGGTGGGAGACATGAGTGGGGGCCTGGTGGAGGGTGCCCCTGGATGCTGGGGAGTGGGGGTGGTGGGAGACATGAGTGGGGGCCTGGTGGAGGGTGCCCCTGCACTGCTGGGGGGTGGTGGGAGACATGGGTGGGGGCCTGGTGGAGGGTGCCCCTGGATGCTGGGGGGTGGGGGTGCACGGGGACATGAGTTGGGCATGAGTGGGGCCTGGTGGAGGCTGCCCCTGGTGGCTGGGGGGTGGTGGGAGACATGGGTGGGGGCCTGGTGGAGGGTGCCCCTGGATGCTGGGGGGTGGGGGTGCAGGGGGACATGAGTTGGGCATGAGTGGGGGCCTGGTGGAGGCTGCCCCTGGTGGCTGGGGGGTGGGGGTGGTGGGAGACATGTGTGGGGGCCTGGTGGAGGGTGCCCCTGGATGCTGGGGGGTGGGGGTGGTGGGAGACATGAGTGGGGGCCTGGTGGAGATTGCCCCTGGATGCTGGGAGGTGGGGGTGCTGGGAGACATGGGTGGGGGACTGGTGGAGGGTGCCCCTGCACTGCTGGGGGGTGGGGGTGGTGGGAGACATGAGTGGGGGCCTGGTGGAGGCTGGCCCCGGTGGCTGGGGGGTGGGGGTGGTGGGAGACATGAGTGGGGGCCTGGTGGAGGGTGCCCCTGCACTGCTGGGGTTGGGGGTGGTGGTAGACATGGGTGGGGGCCTGGTGGAGGGTGCCCCTGCACTGCTGGGGGGTGGGGGTGATGGGAGACATGAGTGGGGGCCTGGTGGAGGCTGGCCCCGGTGGCTGGGGGGTGGGGGTGGTGGGAGACATGAGTGGGGGCCTGGTGGAGGGTGCCCCTGCACTGCTGGGGTTGGGGGTGGTGGTAGACATGGGTGGGGGCCTGGTGGAGGCTGCCCCTGGTGGCTGGGGGGTGGGGGTGGTGGGAGACATGTGTGGGGGCCTGGTGGAGGGTGCCCCTGGATGCTGGGGGGTGGGGGTGGTGGGAGACATGAGTGGGGGCCTGGTGGAGATTGCCCCTGGATGCTGGGAGGTGGGGGTGCTGGGAGACATGGGTGGGGGACTGGTGGAGGGTGCCCCTGCACTGCTGGGGGGTGGGGGTGGTGGGAGACATGAGTGGGGGCCTGGTGGAGGCTGGCCCCGGTGGCTGGGGGGTGGGGGTGGTGGGAGACATGAGTGGGGGCCTGGTGGAGGGTGCCCCTGCACTGCTGGGGTTGGGGGTGGTGGTAGACATGGGTGGGGGCCTGGTGGAGGGTGCCCCTGCACTGCTGGGGGGTGGGGGTGATGGGAGACATGAGTGGGGGCCTGGTGGAGGGTGCCCCTGGTGGCAGGGGGGTGGGGGTGGTGGGAGACATGAGTGGGGGCCTGGTGGAGGGTGCCCCTGCACTGCTGGGGGGTGGAGGTGGTGGTAGACATGAGTGGGGGCCTGGTGGAGGCTGCCCCTGGTGGCTGGGGGGTGGGGGTGGTGGGAGACATGGGTGGGGGCCTGGTGGAGGGTGCCCCTGCACTGCTGGGGGGTGGGGGTGGTGGTAGACATGAGTGGGGGCCTGGTGGAGGCTGCCCCTGCACTGCTGGGGGGTGGGGTGGTGGTAGACATGGGTGGGGGCCTGGTGGAGGGTGCCCCTGCACTGCTGGGGGATGGTGGTGCAGGGGGACATGAGTTGGGCATGAGTGGGGCCTGGTGGAGGGTGCCCCTGGATTCTGGGGGGTGGGGGTGCAGGGGGACATGTGTTGGGCATGAGTGGGGGCCTGGTGGAGGGTGCCCCTGCACTGCTGGGGGGTAGGGGTGGTGGGAGACATGGGTGGGGGCCTGGTGGAGGGTGCCCCTGGTTGCTGGGGAGTGGTGGTGGTGGTAGACATGAGTGGGGGCCTGGTGGAGGGTGCCCCTGGTGGCTGGGGGGTGGGGGTGGTGGGAGACATGAGTTGGGGCCAGGTGGAGGGTGCCCCTGGATGCTGGGGGGTGGGGTGGTGGGAGACATGAGTGGGGGCCTGGTGGAGGGTGCCCCTGCACTGCTGGGGGGTGGGGGTGGTGGGAGACATGGGTGGGGGCCTGGTGGAGGTTGCCCCTGGATGCTGGGGGGTGGGGGTGCAGGGGGACATGAGTTGGGCATGAGTGGGGGCCTGGTGGAGGCTGCCCCTGGTGGCTGGGCGGTGGGGGTCGTGGTAGACATGAGTGGGGGCCTTTTGGAGGGTGCACCTGGATGCTGGGGGGTGGGGGTGGTGGGAGACATGAGTGGGGGCCTGGTGGAGGCTGCCCCTGGATGCTGGGGGGTGGGGGTGGTGGGAGACATGGGTGGGGGCCTGGTGGAGGGTGCCACTGCACTGCTGGGGGGTGGCTGTGGTGGGAGACATGAGTGGGGGCCTGGTGGAGGCTGCCCCTGGTGGCTGGGGGGTGGGGGTGGTGGGAGACATGGGTGGGGGCCTGGTGGAGGGTGCCCCTGCACTGCTGGGGGGGTGGGGGTGGTGGTAGACATGAGTGGGGGCCTGGTGGAGGGTGCCCCTGGATGCTGGGGGGTGGGGGTGCAGGGGGACATGAGTTGGGCATGAGTTGGGGCCTGGTGGAGGCTGCCCCTTGTGGCTGGGGGGTGGGGGTGGTGGTAGACATGAGTGGGGGCCTGGTGGAGGGTGCCCCTGGATGCTGGGGGTTGGGGGTGGTGGTAGACATGAGTGGGGGCCTGGTGGAGGCTGCCCCTGGTGGCTGGGGGTGGGGGTGGTGGGAGACATGAGTGGGGGCCTGGTGGAGGGTGCCCCTGCACTGCTGGGGTGTGGGGGTGGTGGGAGACATGGGTGGGGGCCTGGTGGAGGGTGCCCCTGGATGCTGGGGGGTGGGGGTGCAGGGGGGCATGAGTTGGGCATGAGTGGGGGCCTGGTGGAGGGTGCCCCTGGTGGCTGGGGAGTGTTGGTGGTGGTAGACATGAGTGGGGGCCTGGTGGAGGGTGCCCCTGGTGGCTGGGGGGTGGGGGTGGTGGGAGACATGAGTGGGGGGCTGGTGAAGGGTGCCCCTGGATGCTGGGGAGTGGGGGTGGTGGGAGACATGAGTGGGGGCCTGGTGGAGGGTGCCCCTGCACTGCTGGGGGGTGGTGGGAGACATGGGTGGGGGCCTGGTGGAGGGTGCCCCTGGATGCTGGGGGGTGGGGGTGCACGGGGACATGAGTTGGGCATGAGTGGGGGCCTGGTTGAGGCTGCCCCTGGTGGCTGGGGGGTGGGGGTGGTGGTAGACATGGGTGGGGCCTGGTGGAGGGTGCCCCTGGATGCTGGGGGGTGGGGGTGCCGGGGGACATGAGTTGGGCATGAGTGGGGGCCTGGTGGAGGCTGCCCCTGGTGGCTGGGGGGTGGGGGTGGTGGGAGATATGTGTGGGGGCCTGGTGGAGGGTGCCCCTGGATGCTGGGGGGTGGGGGTGGTGGGAGACATGAGTGGGGGCCTGGTGGAGGCTGCCCCTGGATGCTGGGGGGTGGGGGTGGTGGGAGACATGGGTGGGGGACTGGTGGAGGGTGCCCCTGCACTGCTGGGGGGTGGGGGTGGTGGGAGACATGAGTGGGGGCCTGGTGGAGGCTGCCCCTGGTGGCTGGGGGGTGGGGGTGGTGGGAGACATGAGTGGGGGCCTGGTGGAGGGTGCCCCTGCACTGCTGGGGTTGGGGGTGGTGGTAGACATGGGTGGGGGCCTGGTGGAGGGTGCCCCTGCACTGCTGGGGGGTGGGGGTGATGGGAGACATGAGTGGGGGCCTGGTGGAGGGTGCCCCTGGTGGCAGGGGGGTGGGGGTGGTGGGAGACATGAGTGGGGGCCTGGTGGAGGGTGCCCCTGCACTGCTGGGGGGTGGGGGTGGTGGTAGACATGAGTGGGGGCCTGGTGGAGGCTGCCCCTGGTGGCTGGGGGGTGGGGGTGGTGGGTGACATGGGTGGGGGCCTTGTGGAGGGTGCCCCTGCACTGCTGGGGGGTGGGGGTGGTGGTAGACATGAGTGGGGGCCTGGTGGAGGCTGCCCCTGCACTGCTGGGGGGTGGGGTGGTGGTAGACATGGGTGGGGGCCTGGTGGAGGGTGCCCCTGCACTGCTGGGCGATGGGGGTGCAGGGGGACATGAGTTGGGCATGAGTTGGGGCCTGGTGGAGGGTGCCCCTGGATTCTGGGGGGTGGGGGTGCAGGGGGACATGTGTTGGGCATGAGTGGGGGCCTGGTGGAGGGTGCCCCTGCACTGCTGGGGGGTAGGGGTGGTGGGAGACATGGGTGGGGGCCTGGTGGAGGGTGCCCCTGGTTGCTGGGGAGTGGTGGTGGTGGTAGACATGAGTGGGGGCCTGGTGGAGGGTGCCCCTGGTAGCTGGGTGGTGGTGGTGGTGGAAGACATGAGTGGGGGCCAGGTGGAGGGTGCCCCTGGATGCTGGGGGGTGGGGTGGTGGGAGACATGAGTGGGGGCCTGGTGGAGGGTGCCCCTGCACTGCTGGGGGGTGGGGGTGGTGGGAGACATGGGTGGGGGCCTGGTGGAGGGTGCCCCTGGATTCTGGGGGTGGGGGTGCAGGGGGACATGAGCTGGGCATGAGTGGGGGCCTGGTGGAGGCTGCCCCTGGTGGCTGGGGGGTGGGGGTCGTGGTAGACATGAGTGGGGGCCTTTTGGAGGGTGCCCCTGGATGCTGGGGGGTGGGGGTGGTGGGAGACATGAGTGGGGGCCTGGTGGAGGCTGCCCCTGGATGCTGGGGGGTGGGGGTGGTGGGAGACATGGGTGGGGGCCTGGTGGAGGGTGCCCCTGCACTGCTGGGGGGTGGCGGTGGTGGGAGACATGAGTGGGGGCCTGGTGGAGGCTGCCCCTGGTGGCTGGGGGGTGGGGGTGGTGGGAGACATGGGTGGGGGCCTGGTGGATGGTGCCCCTGCACTGCTGGGGGGTGGGGGTGGTGGTAGACATGAGTGGGGGCCTGGTGGAGGGTGCCCCTGGATGCTGGGGGGTGGGGGTGCAGGGGGACATGAGTTGGGCATGAGTTGGGACCTGGTGGAGGCTGCCCCTTGTGGCTGGGGGGTGGGGGTGGTGGTAGACATGAGTGGGGGACTGGTGGAGGGTGCCCCTGGATGCTGGGGGTTGGGGGTGGTGGTAGACATGAGTGGGGGCCTGGTGGAGGCTGCCCCTGGTGGCTGGGGGTGGGGGTGGTGGGAGACATGAGTGGGGGCCTGGTGGAGGGTGCCCCTGGATGCTGGGGGTGGGGGTGGTGGGAGACATGAGTGGGGGCCTGGTGGAGGGTGCCCCTGGAACTGCTGGGGGGTGGGGGTGGTGGGAGACATGAGTGGGGGCCTGGTGGAGGGTGCCCCTGGATGCTGTGGGGTGGGGGTGGTGGTAGACATGAGTGGGGGCCTGGTGGAGGCTGCTCCTGGTGGCTGGGGGGTGGGGGTGGTGGTAGACATGAGTGGGGGCCTGGTGGAGGGTGCCCCTGGATGCTGGGGAGTGGGGTGGTGGTAGACATGAGTGGGGGCCTGGTGGAGGCTGCCCCTGGGGGCTGGGGGGTGGGGTGGTGGGAGACATGAGTGGGGGCCTGGTGGAGGGTGCCCCTGGATGCTGGGGGGTGGGGGTGCAGGGGGACATGAGTTGGGCATGAGTGGGGGCCTGGTGGAGGCTGCCCCTGGTGGTTGGGGGGTGGGGGTGGTGGTAGACATGAGTGGGGGCCTGGTGGAGGGTGCCCCTGGATGCTGGGGGGTGGGGGTAGTGGTAGACATGAGTGGGGGCCTGGTGGAGGCTGCCCCTGGTGGCTGGGGTGTGGGGGTGGTGGGAGACATGAGTGGGGGCCTGGTGGAGGCTGCCCCTGGATGCTGGGGGGTGGGGGTGGTGGGAGACATGAGTGGGAGCCTGGCGGAGGGTGCCCCTGCACTGCTGGGGGGTGGGGGTGGTGGTAGACATGGGTGGGGGCCTGGTGGAGGGTGCCCCTGCACTGCTGGGGGGTGGGGGTGGTGGGAGACATGAGTGGGGGCCTGGTGGAGGGTGCCCCTGGTGGCTGGGGGTGGGGGGGTGGTAGACATGAGTGGGGGCCTGGTGGAGGCTGCCCCTGGATGCTGGGGGGTGGGGGTACTGGGTGACATGAGCAGGTGTGCAGGTTAGTCCCCTGTGGTGTGTGCTGCCTGCTGGGGCTGTGGAGGGTGTACAGGGAATACCTGGGAGCACACAGCCAAATTGCGTGTAGAATTTCCCACGTACCCCTGTCATACACGTGCCCAGCCAAATCGCGTGTGGAACTTCCCGCGCACCCCTGATATTCACATACCCTGCCAAATCACGTGTGGAACTTCCCGCGCACCCCTGAAATCCACGTACCCTGCAAAATCGCGTGTGTGACTTCCCGCGCACCCCTGAGATCCAGGTACCCAGCCAAATCACGTGTGGAAATTCCCGCACACGTACCCGGCCAAATCGCGTGTTGAACTTCCCGCGCACCCCTGAAATCCACGTACCCTGCCAAATCGCATGTGGAACTTCCCGCGCACCCCTGAAATCCACGTACCCGGCCAAATCGCGTGTGGAACTTCCTGCGCACCCCTGAAATCCACGTACCCGGACAAATCGCGTGTGGAACTTCCCGCGCACCCCTGAAATCCACGTACCCTGCCAAATCGTGTGTGGAACTTCCCGCGCAACCCTGAAATCCACGTACCCGGCCAAATCGCGTGTGGAACTTCCCACTCACCCCTGAAATCCACGTACCCAGCCAAATCGCGTGTGGAACTTCCCGCGCACCCCTGAAATCCACGTACCCTGGCAAATCGCGTGTGGAACTTCCCGCGCACCCCTGAAATCCACGTACCCTGCCAAATCACGTGTGGAACTTCCCGCGCACCCCTGAAATCCACGTACCCTGCCAAATCTCGTGTGGAACTTCCCGCGCACCCCTGAAATTCACATACCCTGCCAAATCGCGTGTGGAAATTCCCGCGCACGTACCCGGCCAAATCGTGTGTGGAACTTCCCGCGCACCCCTGGAATCCACGTACCATGCCAAATCGCGTGTGGAACTTCCCGCGCACCCCTGAAATCCACATACCCTGCCAAATTGCGTGTGGAACTTCCCGCGCACCCCGGAATACACGCACACGTTATTTTTCTGTCAGCGGGTGTCCTTGTTTGTGGGTACCCCTTTGCACGTCATTTGTCCTGGAGGGCCACAGTATAGGACATTCATTATGGCTGTACATAGGTGCTATTTGTTGGCGCACCTTTTGGCGCACATTTCTTACAGGCGCAGAGACGCTACCGCCTGCTTTCTTGTGGCAGTCGTGTTTGTGCCTGTGCGCTAGTTTAAGCGTGCGCTTTTTTGCCCTATTCAATTCCATGAATACGTGTTGTAGGCGAGCGTGTGGGCATTCCGCGCACTTGCACCCTGTACTTCCCCCGTGACGCCCACATTTTGGCAAGTTGTTCCCCATTCCGAGTGTTACGCCCCGTGTTCCGCCTACTTTTGTTGTGTGCGCCGCGCTATGTGCGATTTTCGCTGTGGCCTGTGCGATTTTCGCTGTGACCTGGCGCACGCCGTTAGATGGCCTGTGCGCCAACGTGCGCCGCGCACTTTTTTATCGCACATCCGATGGTTTTCTCGCGCACGGCCTTCCATGAATCGATGTGCGCTGCTTTTCGTGCGATTTTCGCACTTGCACTGCGATTTTCGCTATTCCACTGCGATTCCCACGTTTTTGGCCACTTGCGCCGCGCTAATTATTCCATTAATCGGCCTGTACTTTCTTAAACACAGATGTAAGTAAAGCATCCATTATGGCTCTTTGCTGCAAGGTGGCCAAAATATCACATCTAACAAAGATCTCAAACTTACGGGATCATTTAAAAAGGATATGCAAATTGCAAGCACAGGACTGCAAAGGTAAGTATTTATATGCTGTTGGGACTGCTGCATGCAATTCTCAAGACTCATAAAACAGAGTCTAAATGTGAAGTGTAAATCAAAGTGAAATCACCTTAACTCTAAGTGCAGGATGCAAATTACACTTTGCAGGCAGTGTTTTATAATGGATCCCAAAGGAATCTGCCTGCTATTTACCAGGTTTAAATACAAGCTGCATTCCCCTGGACTCATTGGCTTTACACTTGCATTAACATATTTTGCATGCATAAAACTAGGCTCTCTTCCAAGACGGAGAAGGGAAGCAAATCATAGATCCAAACACTGCTTTGCTGCACTCCTACACCTTGGAAGAAAAATGGAGCAGAATGTTACATGGAGGAGTACAAGTATTGCAGCTCATTTTTACACCTCCATTTAATGACAAATATGACACTTTTAGTGATTACCACATATACTCAGGGGTTACAATACATGGACCATGGGTTGATATTTCTATGCTTGATGTTAACCCCAAATCTGTTTAATGATTTCTACAAAGCAGTGGGTGATGCTCTGGCAAACATATTGTGGGTTTTGTTCAGGATCTATTTTACTGGAAATGAAAGGGTTATAATAGGCTGTAATCATGTTTTGGATTTGATTTTTGGTTAAGTAATGTAACGTGGAAAAATAATGTTGACATATTAATCAAATGCCATAGTGCAGCACATACTTTATTTAATGAGTTACAATATAAACAGACCTTGGATAATGTTAGGTTTTTAATAATGTCCGAAATAGGTTTTCTCTGTAATACTTGCAAATATCACAGATATTACTATTAATAATTGCAAATAACGACAGCTTTTATGAGATTGGTGTATTTTCATCCAGAAGCTAACTAGAGTAATTTGACAACATGCAATCAACCTTATTATTCAAAGTGACAATAATTCATTAGATATCAACACTGTGTGTCTCCCTCAAAGTATTGTTTAGATGTTGTTTCAATAATTTAGCACAAATCTCTTGTAGCGATTGAAATATGGTGCTAGTGAATTTTTTTTTAAGTAACTGCTCTGTGATTAGTTTAATCCAATGGGGTTCTGTTAGAACATACGACTAAAGCCATATGGGTAATTATTAAGTCAATAACCTTCCCAGGGAAATGTGGATAGAAGAAGCATGTTGGTATTTGCAATAGATTAAAAAAAAGATCAAGTACAATGTTTGACTTTGACCACAATTAAGAAGTTAAAATCACTAAACATTTTAAATGGATGAGTAATGTAAAAAAAAAAATAAGTGAAGAAGACAAATCATGGGAGGTGAGTGTATGTTTTATTTATTATTTACATGTTATCTGAAAGAGCTGGGGAGCTCCTGTCCTCCTCCTTCTCTACTCTGTTACCGCTCTTTTCTCAGTGTTCATCTCTCCCTCGGTTTTCAAACAGCTCCACTACCAAACATCATCCTTCAAATATGCTGGAGGATCACAAAATCTTGATGCTCCTCTGACAAGTTTCCTCTCATTGCTGCTGTTGCTCTTTCCATTTCCACCACTGCTACTTTCTCCAAGTGAATTCCCAGATAAAGAATTTGATTTTATCCATACATTTTGATTAACATCTACTCTACACATTTGTGTCACATTCCTGAACACCATCAGCCTCTCCATATTCCAAATTCTGCCATCCTCCACCTCAACCGCATTTTACAACACATTCACAACCAAGATGGGCTGGGACCATCTGAACGGCCGTCATGATGCCTACATCCAAGGAGCCAGGTCCGACCCAGCAACCCCAGAGGCAGGCATCATTTCCCCCAGGGAAGTGCCAGCGGGCCCAAGCTGGGGCCCTTTGGACACAGTCCTGGCGCCTTAGGCGCCAGGCTCATGTTGGACCCCTGTCCTGGCGCCTTAGGCGCCAGGCTCATAAAGCTAGACATGTGTTCAAGTGTTTTAAGGTGCACTTACCTGATGCAGACCATGCTGCTACATCCAGGCCCACTTGAGGCCTGAATGGAACTACTTTACCTGTGGACCTACTTTCCCCTGGGTGTGGTCGGGGAAGGATACATACCTGATCGGTGGAAGGATACATACCTGGAACTTCCTCCAAAGCTATTTAAACCACGCCCGATCAGCAACTCACGCTTCGCGTTGTTCTGCTCCTCGCAGCTGGACGCTCACCATGTCAGCTCCTGCATCTTGGACTTCAGCCACGCCTGTCAGCATCCTGGGTCACCTGCTAAGAGAGAATTGGAGAGAAAGAAGACCTTACCTGCTAAAGCTGCATCACGGATTCTTCACACCGACGATCCTGAAAGGGAAGACATCATTTTAAAAGCATTCGCTTCGATCGCTGCAGCGCTGCATTTCACTCACCTTTCCTGGGCACCTCCATCTTCAGCAGCGATCATCCGGATCCGCAGCCACTTCCCAGAGCCTAGAGAGAAAAAGACAAGAACACAAGGTGAGAGAAGGAAGGGAATAGGAAAAGCTCAGTTTCCTTCTAAGACTTACCTGTTGGGTCATTCCCATTTCATTTCGGGTCCTGCCGCTTCCTGGCATTCCGGACCCCGGCCCCTATGTGGAAAAAAGACAAAGACATTGAATGAGTGAATGCAAAGACATTACCCAAACGCTCATCCAGAACTTACCTGTCATTTACTGGAACTGCACGTTTCACTTCGGGTCGGCGCCATATCTCCGGCATTCCGAACCCCGGCCCCTGAGGGGAAAAAAGACATAAGTGATTAGCGCTTGCTGCAATAAGACAATGAACATTATTATAAGGCTTGAACTTTTGAACTTGCTACAGAACTCTTACAGCGCCTTACCTGAATAGTCAAGCTTATTTGAACTCCCATCAAACCTCAATCCAGTGAAGTAACTGGGTTTCAACACGCCCCTGCATCAGAAGCAGGATGGAGAACTCATCCTTCCAGACCCTAAGGCAGACTTCACGGGGAATCGAGGAAGGGTATCGTGGAGGGCTGGAAGGGAGTGGGAGGCTTGAGCATTATTCCGTCAGTAGGTAATACTCCCTTTTCACGCACAGGGGAATATTCCTGCGAGCTAGTGAGTCCATCTTCAGAGTCCTGCGCTTCACCATAGAAGAAGCATCAACACTCGCAGCCAGAACTGCGCCTCCGTGGGAATCAGGTGAGCGTGACAGGCCCCTCTCTCAAAACACATGCTAGTTTGATTTTCATTCATCCACCTACATCAGGGTATTTGGGACTTCACTCCCTTGCTATCAAAATACACATTGTTACACTCCTGGACTCCTTTTATCATACCACCTATGATTGTGGATCAATCATCTAAACTCCTGATCTTTGCATCAATAGAGGCGTTAACTTAGTGTTTGGCTTCACCCCCTTGCTAAATTCAAACATGGATATACCACTGGTGGAATGTGGGGTCAAGCTGCTACAACTGTTTCCTGCACAGCCTCCTTCCAATCAGTTTGATTAGCCAAGGCCCAGCTAATGATGTCCTTTATTACCCTATTAAAATGTTCTATGACCCCCCTCGGGGGTGTTATATTACACTACTACTCAGTGTTATGCAGTCCCCATTACTGTTCTCCTGCATCTATCTGGATTTCAATTGTACTTCATTGTCCATCAAGATTGCTCTTGTGTGCCCCTCTCTATGAAAAAATGTCTTATATTTTTGTTGTGTGTCACGCAGCACCCTCAGTGCAGTGGCACAGGGATGTCTTTCAGACTTCCCAATGTTTAAATACCTTCTCTGGGACTGACTACTGTCTCCCAGTGAATGTAAAGTTTAAATTATCTTTGCTAGTCTTTTTAAATTGCTAGACCCAGCACACACTGCCTTACAGCAGAGTGCTGGAGGGAATTATGCCTAGAAAACTCATGTAGCCCTTAAAAGCTACCCTTTCCTCTCAGAATGGCTGGTGGCAGTGGTATTACCATAATTTCCCCAACCGTGACCCGTTTAAACGCTCTGGTAGCTGAAATCCACCGGAGCCATGTTTTTCAAGATGGCTTCTGAGCCCCTTCTGTAAAACCAGGTCATAATCGACTTTTTCACTATTTCGTTTTGGAAAAATCCTTCTAGTGTTTGTCTCTGCGCGCCAAACTAAGTTTGGTCCCTTTGTTCACTTGCCTTTGGCAGGCTTCTGTACTCAATCTCCCCTCTGGTGCCTGAGTGTCTGGGGTGGACAGGATGTGAGGGAGGTGCCACAACTCCCTGTGCTTAGTCTCCTATGAGACCTGAATGTACTCTGGCATGATTGGCTGGCTGACTTTCCGGCAAGGACAGCCACCCTGCTGGGTGAGTGACAGCTAGACTGGAATGAATGGGAGAAAACTGTTTAAAAGCAGGTCTCTCGCACTTGAAAGGCAGAGTTGACCACTGGACAAAAGAACCAAAGACGAGCTGTAGGAAGATGACTGCTGCAACTTCTGGACCGTTGGTTTGCCCATTGAAGCCCTGCTGCAGGTCCGAATTGCCTGAAACTCCCTCGACAGAGAAGCCCCTTCAAGGAAGACTTCTTCCCTTGAGATGGTGGGAACAACAATTCGCAAGCCACCTGGAAACCATCTCCATACTGATTGAATGTTCTTCAGAGTACTGTTGAAAACCGGATAGCCAGTGAGAGGGATACCAGTTTGTGGACTTTAAGGCACTCACACCTTAAACTTACATTTTGCCAAGCTTGTGGACCCGTCCCCGTGAAGTGCAGGAACCTGCTAACACCCTCCCTCTTGTCCCCACGACTGAGGCCCAGGAACAGCGAGATCTGCAGGAACTACCAGGAACAACTGCCTCAGCTACAGCTTTCCTTCATTACAAAGGTACTGTGCAAACGTGTTTGAGAAATCTTCTCTGCCGCGGTGAAAGTTTGTGAAACTTTCCCAACTTTGAAGTCTTGTTCGCTCCTAATCCGACCTATAACTCTTTTTCGTGTTAACTACTTCTAAGAACATTGGCAAAGACTTAACCGTTTACTACCAGGACTGTGCTATTCTATCCAAGACACTGATTCATTGACTTTGGCCCAGGCTTATTGAATTGAACGGCCTCTTGTAGTGAACTGAAACTAATTGCCCTGCCTAAGAAAGTAATTTTGTTTGATTCTTATAACCTTTGTCTTTTTACCCCTTTTAAAGGTTATTGAAGTGTCATTTTGCTCCCACTTCAGGGAGCCTAACTTGTTCAGAAACTTATTGGTTTAGTACTGTAACGTATTATAGTGTGATATTGAGCTGCTTATTACTAGTAGAATGTTTTCTAACTATCTGTGTAAATAAATTAATATTATTTTACCAAGAAACCTTGAGTAAGTGTTTGAACCACTGTAATTGCAAGTCCTTTTTGTAACACCTGGTACTGCCCACATCCCTCTTGAGATAAGCCTGGCTGCTCATCCCTGCTACCACAAAACTGTCTATTAGAGACTTATAACAAAGGTGAGATTGTGCTTACACATGTAGTCTTAACTGTGTGTAGTGTTCTCAAAGGGTACTGCATGTAATTCTGCCTAACACTGGTGGTAGGTGGTGAGGATAAAGTATAGTTGTTACATTGTGAGTGCTATCTCTTACTGTTGTTCAAATAACATTCACAAGGCTAAGCACCACTAGAAAAGTAATTGTTTTATCATGCCTGATATGGATAACTACAGACAGGAGGCCCTAGTAATTTTAACAGTTTATCAACTAAAGGAAATGTGTAAAACCAGGAACCTCACTGTTAAAGGCAAAAAGAATGAATTGATGGAAAGATTGTTGGAATTTCAAAGTCTGAGAAGTAGGTCTGTTATGCCTACTACTGCAGCAAATGTGGAAAATGATGATGAGGTTGATAATGTTTCAGAGTCCAACTCAAATGTTATTGATGAGTTAGAGGCAGAGGACTTTGCTCCTTGAAGCACCCACAGTCTGGATGGGTACAGCATGGCATACTGCAGCCCACAGTCGCGAAGAGCGCAATTCGCTGCCAGGAAAGAGAGGCGAGCCTTTTGGACTGATGGAGTACAGTCTGGGTAGAACAACACCGGGGTATTATCATATTGCAGGTCTCTGACTTCCCGGTCTCTGTGAAGAATAAATTCATGACCCTGTAATTTAACAGTCAAGCTATGATTGGTCTGGGGCTCTGGCCCGGCCTCAGAACAAGTTGTAACACCCGGTGCGCCCTTTCGACCAAGAATTTTGATAACAATGGGGGAGCTTGCAGAACCTCCTGGATGAACTTTTCCATGAACAACTCCATGTTCTGCTGTGGGACTGATTCTGTAATACCAACCACCAGAATGTTGTTCCTGCAGGATTTTGCTGTTACGCTCACCTGGTATCCATGGGGATACCACCTAGCCGACTGCTCGCTGGTATACTCCTCAGTGATTCCCAGATGTGGTCTGCGGGGAAGGTTCTGCCTGGAAATACAGGAGGGCTGTTTTCAAGACTGGTTGATCCAGGTAAATATCTTCCCTCCACCCCGTATAATTTCAGCCCCTCTGGGCCATCTCCTCACCTTGTGGTAGAATTAGGCATGCTCTCCGTGCTGCCTTCTTGGCAGGGGCACATTGTCTTCTGTGGGTGTATGTAAAGGACTGGTGGGGGGGTCTGTACTTCTGCTCTCTATATGGTAGAGGAGAGGCACAGAGGACCCCAGCCAAGATTCTCTAATATGGTAGCAATGGACGAGCAATCAAGGCCTAGCTTCTCAGGAGGTGGTGCAGGCTGGTTCTTAAGTACAGTGTATCCCCAAGCCCCCACAAAGGAATGTCCACACACTGTATTACTGAAAACACAGTCTTTATATAATTAATATTCAAGGGTTATGTACACTTATCACAATAACGCACTTTGTGCTCAGGAAAATCAACAATGGTAAATATCAACAATTCTAAAGTGGTACCACTAATATTAGACCTCATTAAAGTGCATTCACAATACTGTCAAAATGGCACACAGATCAATAAGAAGGAAACCAGCAATAGAGAGAGGAGAGATAACAGATGATTGAAACAATAGGCAGAAGACTGGCCCTCGCTACTGGACACAGTTCTGTGTGGAGATCCCCCCACCTGGGCAACCTGTAAAATAAAGAGATAGAACACAAGCCCAGTCCATATATTGTTCAATAGTCTTATTCTCTCCTACAATGTTTTTACCCCCCCAATGTACCTGGTGGAGTCGAGTTCTTCGAAGAGGCGTCGACAGACCCTTCTTGAATGACCCCCTTTAAAGCAGGAGTCACGGATCGTCGAGAGGCGTTGAGAAGCGTCGAGGAACTCGGTGTTCGGTGTCGGGGAATCGACGGCCCTTCTTGAATGCCTTCCCTTTCAAGCGGGAGACACGGGGCGTCGAACGTCCGACCACAAACAAGGTAGAACGGCGTCGATGAGGCGGCAGGCTTCGATCCGAGCGGTGCTCGTCGGCATCGAGACGTCGGCGTCCTGCGAGGAAGAGGCGTGCGGGGCACCTCGGCGACACTAGTTCTGGACCGCAAAGATTGTGAATGACGGTGGCCCAGCAAGGGCGTCGAGTCGCTCGAGTCTTTGGGGCCGTGAGGTGGCGGGAAACCCACCGGCGGATTCTCCTCGACGCGTTGGTCGTCCTCGACTTTCTCCGGCAGGACAAAAGCGGTCGACGATGCGGACGAGGGAGTCCTTCGATTCAAATGTTCTTAGGCAAGGAGCGGACGGCTCCGGTCGTCGGCGGCACGGCGTCAAGTGGTTCCCACGGCTGGGCAACACAACTTCGACGGGCCTTCAGAGGTTACACAGACCTGCGAACCCTGGTCGACGGCAATGGACTTCGACGGCGTCGATGTCCGGGTGCTTCACTTCGATCTCCTCGGCGGTCCCGTCTCGGGTCGGCAGCCTTTCGAGGGTCTGACTTCCAGGGCGCTTCGGCGAAGATTCGGCGGTGCTCGATGGTCCCTCGGAGCACGGGAAGAGGGCGCCTAGCCAGGTCCTCTCTCGGATCAGTCCTCGACGAATTCGGCAACCTTCAGTTCTGTCGAAGCAAATGCCACAGCAAGTCTTCTTCTTCCAGCTGGACATCGAGGATCAGCAGTTCCAGTTACTCTTGAGTGGAGACTCAGCTTCAGAACTTCTGAACTGAACAATCTGAACTGAACTGAACAATTTCCAGTGGTGAGAGGTCCCCAGATATACTATTCTATCTCTCATCCACACTGCTGGCACACACACAGCAGCCAATCACACAGCAGGGCATTCATGCAGTCAGTCAGCCAATCAGGCACACAGTGCATTCAGGCCACACTCCTCCCTTTCAGACACTCACAACAAGGAATGTGGATTGGGACAAGTTCCCAGCCATTCAACACTACACACTGCATTCAGGCCAGTTTCGGGCAGGGCTGTCTCAGTCTTTGTCTCACAAGCCAGAAACCAGACAACCGCAACAAGGAGTGTATATTGGTCACACACTCCATTCACCCAGGTCCCACCCACAGGAGGTACCCACAACATACAGTCAAAGGGAAGGCTCCAGTCAGTCTAGCTGGGCCTTCACAACAACACCATATATGGAACTTCCACCCAACAGCAGGTCAGGGGGAAGGGACAGAGTCAGGGCTTCCCAGGACTTTGGGAAAAACAAGACAACAGGCAATAGAAAGCAAGAGGCCACAGGGGCCATCTTGTTTTCTATCAGGAATCAACTGATCCCAATGGCAGGGCCTGGGTATCCCAAAATGGAGGACACCCAGAGCACCTGTCCAATTCAGCATGGAGCTGCCACCAGCCCATACCCTGCTCTGTGGGCCACCCACAGGTGCCCAAAAACATACACTGGGGGCACAGGGTTGTACCCCTACCCATGGGTGCCATAAGGGTATCCCATGGGTCTGTTCACCAAACCAAAAGAGAGAGCTGCACTGCCAGGAGTCCCACATGGACTCTTGGGCAGAAAACATAACAGAACACACGATAAAAGGCAGAAAAGGACAAGGATTCAGAGGCCCTGTCCCTCTGATGCATTTCCAGCATCACAGTCGCCCCCCCCAGACTGAGGTGGAGGGTGTCTAATCTCCCACGGGATAGACACCCTCATCCAGACGGTCAACGTACCTTCTGGAAAGGCCATCCGCATTATCGTGACTCTTCCCTGGTCTGTGCTCTATGGTGAAGTCTAGCCCTTGCAGGCTAATGGACCACCTGAGCAATTTCGGATTCTCACCCTTCATCTGCATAAGCCACTTCAGGGGCTTATGATCTGTTTGGACCTTGAAGGTAGACCCCGTAAGGTAGGGCCTAAAACGTCTAAGGCTCCAAACTATACTAAAACACTCCTTTTCAACAGTAGCCCACCTAAGTTCTCTACCCTTGAGTTGTCTACTGATGAATATGATAGGGTGTTCTCTCCCTTTGTCATCTAACTGGGACAAGACAGCTCCAATTCCGGTGTCACAGGCATCCGTCTGGACGATAAAGGGTCGGCTGTAGTCAGGCGCACTCAACACAGGTGCCCTACACAGACTTTCTTTCAAGCCATCAAAGGCCCTCTGACAGTCTTCGGTCCAATTAACCTTCCTAGGCTGTTTGGGCGAAGTTAGAGCTGTCAGGGGTGCAGCTATGGTTCCACAGTCTGCCATGAAATTGCGATAGTACCCAGTGAGGCCCAAAAAGGCTCTCACCTGGGTTTGAGTAGTGGGAGTCTCCCAGTTCTGTACATCCTGTACTTTACTGGAGAGAGGTTGGATTTGACCCCCTCCTACCTCATGACCAAGATAGGTAACTTTCCCCTGAGCTATCTGGCACTTGGTGGCCTTGATAGTGAGGTTAGCCCTTTTCAAGGCCTGCAACACCTTATCCAGATGTGTCAAATGCTCTTCCCAGGTTGAACTGTAGACGGCAATGTCGTCTAAGTAAGCCACACAAAAGGCTTCCAGCCCACTGAGCGCATGGTTGACCAATCTCTGGAAGGTGGCAGGGGCATTCTTCAACCCAAAAGGCATGACCCTAAACTGGTAGAGTCCCTCAGGTGTGAAGAATGCCGTCTTTTCCTTGGCATGGTCCGTCAGAACTATTTGCCAATAGCCTGAGGTGAGGTCAAAGGTGCTCACAAATTTGGCAGCACCTATGGTGTCCACGAGCTCATCAGCCCTGGGCAATGGGTGCGCGTCAGTTTTGGTGACGGCATTGACTCCTCGGTAGTCCACACAGAACCTCCAATCCTTGGTACCCGCCTGGGAACTTGCCTTGGGGACAAGGACCACTGGACTGGACCAGGGGCTGGTTGAGGGTTCAATAACACCCAGATCCAACATCTTGGCGACCTCAGCCTGGATGTGGTTTTTGACGGTATCTGACATACGATAGCTCCTGCTTTTGACAGGCACACTGTCACCAGTGTCAATTTCGTGCTTACACCACGGTGTAAGGCCCGGTGTCAGTGAAAACAGAGAGGCATACTGCTGGAGCAAAGCCCTGCAGGCCCTCTGCTGCTCTGTTGTCAAATCGGGAGAGAGTTGTACTCCCTCCACTGAACCATCCTGAGGGTTGCTATGCAGCAAATCAGGAAGGGGCTCACTCTCATCCTCTTCTTGCCCTGAAGCTAGCAAGAGACATGAGACCTCTGCACGCCTGTGGAAAGGCTTGAGCCTGTTGACATGGAATACCTGGGGGGCTACCCCAGAAGCTCCCATGTCAACCAGATAATTGACTTCGCCCATCTTGGAGATGATCCTGAAGGGTCCAGTCCACTTGTCTGCCAAAGCTCTAGGCTTGGTAGGCTCCATCACAAGGATTTCCTGTCCCGTAGTCCAATCCACTTGCGAGGCTTTAAGGTCATGCCAGTACTTATTCAATTCCTGGCTGGCCTTGAGATTCGCTGTTGCCTGACCCATCATTTGTGTCATCCTCCGCCTGAGGCCTAACACATAGTCCCCCACTTGCTTGGCGGGACCTGGAGGGGTGGCTTCCAAGCCTTCACGGATCAAGGAGAGGGGCCCCCTCACGGGATGTCCAAAGAGTAACTCAAAGGGGCTGAAACCAACACCCTCTTGCGGTACCTCTCTGTAAGCAAACAGCAGGCATGGCAGGAGGAGATCCCATTTCCTCCTTAGGGGCTCTTCCAAAGCACCTAGCATGCCCTTGAGAGTTTTATTAAATCTCTCAACCAGATCATTGGTCTGGGGGTGGTAAGAGGTAGAGAACTTGTAGGTTACCCCGCACTCTTTCCACATGGTTTTCATGTAACCAGACATGAAGTTGGATCCTCTGTCAGAGACAACCTCCTTGGGGAATCCAACACGGGTGAAAATGCCCAGGAGAGCCCTGGCAACCACCTTGGCAGTAACAGTCCGAAGGGGTATTGCCTCAGGGTACCTGGTGGCATGATCTACCAAGACCAGGATGAACCGATGTCCACCTGAAGTGGGAGGGTCAAGGGGACCGACGATGTCGATGCCCACCCTCTCAAATGGTGTGCCAACCACTGGTAATGGCTGCAGTGGGGCAATGACCCTGCCTCCAGTCTTGCCAGCCAACTGACAAGTGGGGCAGGTCCTGCAGTGGGACTCCACCTCTACTCCCATCCTTGGCCAGTAGAAATGGGCAGAGAGCCTCTGCTTAGTCTTCTTAGTCCCAAGATGACCAGCCAAGGGCACCTCATGCGCCAACTGCAGTAGGAAGGGCCTGTAAACCTGGGGTACCACCAACCTCTTGCGGGCACCAGGTTATGGCTTAGTGGGCTCACTAACAAGGAGCTCACCCTCCCAATAAATCTTGAATGTCCTAGGCACTTCACCTTGTGCCTGGGACAGGGCCTGTTTCCTCAGGCCCTCGAGAGGGTGGCACTCTCTCTGTCCTTTACAGAAGTCTGCCCGGGAGGGTCCCCCTTCAGCTAACAAGCATTGAAGGTCGGGATGATCCTCCGGGTTGAGAACCTCTCCCACAGGAGAGTCTTCTGTCTCTTCTCCCACAGGAGTTGAGTTTGGGTTTTCCACTGGACCCAGCCCGTCCGGAGCATGGATCCCAATGGGTGCTGTCGGAACAGCAGGAAGAGAAGGTGTTCCCTCCACAGAGGTGGCCTTCTGGGTCTTCCTTCTTCTTGCCTTAGGCCTCGACTTTGGCTCGGGTACCTGACTCACAGCCAGACCCGGTGTCACCTGTGACCTAGTGACTGCAGCAGCAGTCATGGGAAGACCATCCGAGATCAACCCCAACTCTACTAGATCATTACCTAACAGAATGTTAGCAGGGACATTGTCCTGAACCAGGACAGGAAGCTTTGCTGTCTTGTCTCCAATCATGAGTGTGACTAAGGCTACAGGTGATAATTTAGGAGGCCCACCAGCTAACCTGGTGGTTCTCAGAGGAGCACCTACATAGTCCTCTGGTTTGAGCAGGGTCCTGTCCACCACTGTCATGCTTGCACCAGTGTCTCTCAAACCAGTAGAAGGCTGGCCATTCAAGAGGACACTTCTCAAAAACCTACGGGTGTTCTGTGGGATAGTCGCCAGTACTTCTGCATACTGGACCCAGGCCCCAAGGGACACTAAGGAAATCTCTACCGGAGCACCAAAGGTGATTCCAGTAGAGGAGGGGAGGACAGTGGCCTCCACCTCAGACACGGGGTAAGGGTAGGTCAGGCTGACAGCCTGTACTCCAAGTGCCTTACCTTTACACTTGGGGTCACCCCTTTTGTGATCCAGAGCCCCACAATCCCAATAAGTGCCAGGAGTGCGGGGTGCGGTACTGGAACCACTGGGAACCTGCTTGGCAGCAGGTGGACCACTACTCTTATTCCCACCCACAGAGGACTTATCCCCACTAGATTTTTGGGTCTTAGGAGAGGAAGGTTTTGGTTTACCCGACTGTGACTGCTTTTGGGACTCCTCAGCTTTCTGAGAGGCCCCCTTTTCTTTGTCCTTGTCCTTCCCACTGGAGTCCTTAGGGGACACCCGGTGGGAGACCCACTTGTCAGCCAACCTAGCCAGCTTAAAGGGGTCCAAAATGTTCTGGTCAGCCACATACTGACGCAGCTCTGGTGAACAGGCTTCAGAAAAATGCTCAAAAAACAAGAGGTGGGACAACTCAACAAAAGTTTTCACCTTGTATCCATCAATCCACCCCATCATGTTCATGTGCGCAGTACTCACCCAGTCAACCCAAGACACATTCTCTCTTTTCTTAAATTCCCTGAACCTTTTAAGGTATTGGGTAGGTGTCTTGCCAAACTTGGCAATCAAAGCAGACTTCATACACTCATACTGACCCCTTTCTTCCACACTCAGCTTCAGAATACAGTCATATCCAGTTTGAGGCACTCTGCTTAACAAACACTTAGCCCAATCTCCTTTATCTACATCTTGAATTGCACAAGCCATTTCAAACGCTTCAATCCATTGGAGGATATCTGAACCCTCCACAAACACACCAACCAAATCTTTCATAAACTTGGTGGCTGGGGACCTGCCACTCTCAATTGGTCTAGCTGAAGTCTCCACTCGAGCTTTCTCTAACTGGATTCTCTGACATTCAGTATCCTTTTCTTTGAGCGCACGATCCCTATTCTTGAGTTCCACTTGCTGTGCCAGCTCCTCTTTCTTAAGCTCAGCTTCTATTTCCAACTTGCGATATTCAAAGGCCAATTTCATCCTTAATAACTCAAGTTCCATGGAATTGCTGGGGTTTGGAACAGAGGCAGCAGGAATGGTGGCATTCCTAGAAACAGATTCAGTGACAACCCCAGGGGCAGAGTCCCCACTGGTTGCATCCCCCCCTTCATCAAGAGTTTCACCATCAGTCTGGTAGTCCACCAGGGCAGCTATCAGCTCAGCCCTAGACTTATCCACAAAGTCTAACTCCCTGGCTTCACAAGCACTCTGGAGAGCCTCTAAGCTCATCCGAGTCAATTTACCATTTGCAATGGGCTCCATTGCTTGTAATGCAGTTATTTGGAACACACCCGAACCTTAATCTAATAAAGTGCGGATATTTTGTAAGTGGCACGGTTATACACTGAGTCTTAAAACCATATGCATCCCACCGCTGCCACCAGGCTTGTAAAGGACTGGTGGGGGGGTCTGTACTTCTGCTCTCTATATGGTAGAGGAGAGGCACAGAGGACCCCAGCCAAGATTCTCTAATATGGTAGCAATGGACGAGCAATCAAGGCCTAGCTTCTCAGGAGGTGATGCAGGCTGGTTCTTAAGTACAGTGTATCCCCAAGCCCCCACAAAGGAATGTCCACACACTGGGCCTCATTACGACCCTGGCGGTAAGTTACCGCCAGGGCCGTGACTTTACCACCATGGCGTAAACTACGTTTACGCCATGGTGGTTGGCGGACTTACCGCCCCATTCCGACCTTGGCGGGGCGGTAAGTCCCCAATCCCCATTTACCCTTCCCCATTCCCATTTTTGCCCCATAGGGCATAATGGGAGTGGGGAAGGCGTTAATTACGCCACCGTAAATTACGGTGGCATAATTAACACCAAGTTCCCTTACCGCCATGGTTTTTTACACCTGCTAAAAGCAGGTGTAAAAACCGCCATGGCGGAAAGGGAACTCGTAATTGGCGGAAAGGGGTTGGCGCAGCTAACGCTGCCGCAAACCCCTTTCCGCCAGGGTCATAATGAGGCCCACTGTATTACTGAAAACACAGTCTTTATATAATTAATATTCAAGGGTTATGTACACTTATCACAATAACGCACTTTGTGCTCAGGAAAATCAACAATGGTAAATATCTACAATTCTAAAGTGGTACCACTAATATTAGACCTCATTAAAGTGCATTCACAATACTGTCAAAATGACACACAGATCAATAAGAAGGAAACCAGCAATAGAGAGAGGAGAGATAACAGATGATTGAAACAATAGGCAGAAGACTGGCCCTCGCTACTGGACACAGTTCTGTGTGGAGATCCCCCCACCTGGGCAACCTGTAAAATAAAGAGATAGAACACAAGCCCAGTCCATATATTGTTCAATAGTCTTATTCTCTCCTACAATGTTTTTACCCCCCCAATGTACCTGGTGGAGTCGAGTTCTTCGAAGAGGCGTCGACAGACCCTTCTTGAATGACCCCCTTTAAAGCAGGAGTCACGGATCGTCGAGAGGCGTCGAGAAGCGTCGAGGAACTCGGTGTTCGGTGTCGGGGAATCGACGGCCCTTCTTGAATGCCTTCCCTTTCAAGCGGGAGACACGGGGCGTCGAACGTCCGACCACAAACAAGGTAGAACGGCGTCGATGAGGCGGCAGGCTTCGATCCGAGCGGTGATCGTCGGCGTCGAGACGTCGGCGTCCTGCGAGGAAGAGGCGTGCGGGGCACCTCGGCGACACTAGTTCTGGACCGCAAAGATTGTGAATGACGGTGGCCCAGCAAGGGCGTCGAGTCGCTCGAGTCTTTGGGGTCGTGAGGTGGCGGGAAACCCACCGGCGGATTCTCCTCGGCGTGTTGGTCGTCCTCGACTTTCTCCGGCAGGACAAAAGCGGTCGACGACGCGGACGAGGGAGTCCTTCGATTCAAATGTTCTTAGGCAAGGAGCGGACGGCTCCGGTCGTCGGCGGCACGGCGTCAAGTGGTTCCCACGGCTGGGCAACACAACTTCGACGGGCCTCCAGCGGTTACACAGACCTGCGAACCCTGGTCGAAGGCAATGGACTTCGACGGCGTCGATGTCTGGGTGCTTCACTTCGATCTCCTCGGCGGTCCCGTCTCGGGTCGGCAGCCTTTCGAGGGTCTGACTTCCAGGGCGCTTCGGCGAAGATTCGGCGGTGCTCGATGGTCCCTCGGAGCACGGGAAGAGGGCGCCTAGCCAGGTCCTCTCTCGGATCAGTCCTCGACGAATTCGGCAACCTTCAGTTCTGTCGAAGCAAATGCCACAGCAAGTCTTCTTCTTCCAGCTGGACGTCGAGGATCAGCAGTTCCATTTACTCTTGAGTGGAGACTCAGCTTCTGAACTTCTGAACTGAACAAACTGAACTGAACTGAACAATTTCCAGTGGTGAGAGGTCCCCAGATATACTATTCTGTCTCTCATCCACACTGCTGGCACACACACAGCAGCCAATCACACAGCAGGGCATTCATGCAGTCAGTCAGCCAATCAGGCACACAGTGCATTCAGGCCACACTCCTCCCTTTCAGACACTCACAACAAGGAATGTGGATTGGGACAAGTACCCAGCCATTCAACACTACACACTGCATTCAGGCCAGTTTCGGGCAGGGCTGTCTCAGTCTTTGTCTCACATGCCAGAAACCAGACAACCACAACAAGGAGTGTATATTGGTCACACACTCCATTCACCCAGGTCCCACCCACAGGAGGTACCCACAACATACAGTCAAAGGGAAGGCTCCAGTCAGTCTAGCTGGGCCTTCACAATAACATCATATATGGAACTTCCACCCAACAGCAGGTCAGGGGGAAGGGACAGAGTCAGGGCTTCCCAGGACTTTGGGAAAAACAAGACAACAGGCAATAGAAAGCAAGAGGCCACAGGGGCCATCTTGTTTTCTATCAGGAATCAACTGATCCCAATGGCAGGGCCTGGGTATCCCAAAATGGAGGACACCCAGAGCACCTGTCCAATTCAGCATGGAGCTGCCACCAGCCCATACCCTGCTCTGTGGGCCACCCAAAGGTGCCCAAAAACATACACTAGGGGCACAGGGTTGTACCCCTACCCATGGGTGCCATAAGGGTATCCCATGGGTCTGTTCACCAAACCAAAAGAGAGAGCTGCACTGCCAGGAGTCCCACATGGACTCTTGGGCAGAAAACATAACAGAACACACGATAAAAGGCAGAAAAGGACAAGGATTCAGAGGCCCTGTCCCTCTGATGCATTTCCAGCATCACAGTGTATGCGGTCTAGTTACTTCACTGATGCTGGCCCGTGATGTCTTTCAAGTAGGTCTTATTACTGTTCTTTCGTATTGTTGTTATTCCTGCATGCCTTTCTGTATTTAATAATGTATTTTTCTCCCTTAGATATGCTGAGCTTCAGTGTGGTGAACTGGCCTGGTTGAGCCTCGCTGGTATCTGATGGCACATAATAAGCGCTACAATGAGGTAAGTAAGCGCTATGCGCAGTGCTGCAAAGTCCTGCCTTTGCTAACCTGTTGTCTTGCTTTTCTCGTAGGTCAGGAATTCTTCCAGCGCGTGTGAAATTTCCGGAGTGATGCTTGCCGAGAAGCGACCAGCCAGGTAAGCCTTTTGAGCAGTTCGTAATTTGCAACGTCTTTAATGCCTTCCTTAATGTTGTTTCTACCTTCCTCTTTCAGGTCGTTCGGTCCGGGTGGCATGCGGATTCGAGGAAGCTGTTCACAGGAGCTGCGAGAAGATAAAGATGAAGATTGCAGGTAAGATGCTGCTGCTAATGGTATTCCTTTTGTCTCCCTGCAGGTTCAGCTTCTCCAGGGCTCGTGGGTATAGCTGGACAAGGTGAGCGTTACGTTGCAAACTGTAAAGTAGCACGAAGCGTGTTGTCTTGCTCGGGTGTGGTTTAAATAGCCCCGACAAAATAGTCCAGGTAAAGTAGTTCCTAGGCCACCACACCCAAAACACTAGACCGCATAGCTTGGTTCATAAGAACCAAGCTATGTGGATGCCTCCATGTTGGCTGACAGTCTCACTAAAGTAGTTCCAGAACAGAAGTTTTTCATGGTGTATGAGCCTGGAGCCATAGGCGCCAGGACTGGCCCCAAAGGGGTTTTGAAGAGGATGCCAGGCCCTCGAGACCCGATGCCTGACCCCACCTGGCCAATGGGCTTGCCAGAGGGGGTTTTGGGAGAGGGTTGTGACAGCACTCCTCCCTAAGGCCCCTCCCACGGTGTTCCTTCTATCTGTCCAGGTTTAGTTGGGAAGTTCAGGTGAAATTTCCTAATTAGACGTGGTGCGTGGATGTTCTCACTGGGCTGCCAGGATCTATCTTGTGGTCCAAATCCTTTCTAATGGACGAGATAATATAACTTGGACCTAGAGTATTTAGACTCCAGGATATTTTTTACTTCGAATTCTGGTTCTCCGTCAATGAGTATGGGCTTTGATGGTGTCTCAATCCACGTAGCGGGTTGCATTGGTTTCAACAGGGATACATGAAATACTGGGTGGATTTGTAGATTAGGTGGTAAATCCAGTTTGACGGCTACTGGGTTGATAATTGCCTTGATGGTATAGGGTCCTAAGTATCGAGGATACAAGGTCCGGGTTCCCTTGATGGGTACAAATTTAGCGGCTAACCAAACTTTGTCTTCTACTTGATAGTCAGGGGCCTTTTTTTCGGGGTTGGTCGGCAAATTTCTTTTGTTTTTCTTTGGCATGAATAAGATGTTCCTTTGCCTTTTTGAAAGCCTGAGTGATGGTTGTGTGTAGAGTCATCAACGTTGGCATTTACAAGCTGGCTGGAAGGTATAGTTCAGAGGTACGTGGATGTCTACCATAAAGGGTATAGAAGAGTGTTTGTCCTGTGCTTGAATGCAAGGAATTGTTATATGCATATTCGGCTATCCGTAGTAAGTCTTTCCAACTCCTTTGTTCTTGGTGCAGCATGCACCGTAAATATTGCTTGAGTGTCTGATTGGTCCTCTCGGTTTGGCCATTCGTTTGAGCATGGTGACTAGTAGATAACCGAACAATTTGCGCCATAGCACAACATTTCCTCCAGAAATTGGATACAAACTGGCTGCCTCGATCAGAGACCAGAACTGATGAGAAGCCATGTAGCTTAACAACCCCCTCCAGGAACACTTTTGCTAAAGTGGATGCGTCAGGGAGGCCTTTGAGAGGAATAAAGTGTGCTATCTTTGAGAATACATCCACAACTACAAGGATGGGGTTGAACCCTTGGCTGGGGGTTAGATCAGTGATGAAGTTGAGGGAAAGAGTGTGCCATGGAACGGGAGGAATGTCTAATGGTTGTAGAAGAGAAGATGGTTTTTGTTTCTGTGATTTATTTTGTGCGCAGACACCGCAGGACTGACTATACTGAATGATGTGCTTACGCCAGGTAGGCCACCAAAAGTTCTGTTTCACCTTAGCTAGGGTTTTGGCGATCCCAGGGTGCCCTTCGATTAGTGAATCGTGATAACCTGAAATAATATGCTGTTGTAATTCCTTCTTGGATACATATAGACGATCCCTAAAAAAGGGTAGATGGTCCTTTATGGAATATTGTTCTCCTTGAGTTTGCCATGCAAGGAAAGCATCAGGATTCATTGTCAGTTGAATTTCTTTTCATAGTTCTGCTTGTGTTAAGGCTGTCATGATACCCAAGAGTTTGTCTTCAGGTATAATAGGTACTGCGTCTGGAGTTGAATATACCTTTTCATCTATGCCCATATGAGATAAGGCATCAGGCGACAGGATGAAATTGGCTGGTTTCTGGGTCTCTCTTTGAAAGGACAGCCCCATTTGCTAGACTGGAAGCATCAGTTTCAACGACATAAGGGAAGTCTGGACGAGGATGTCGTAGGATAAGAGCGGAGGTAAACTTTCGTTTAAGTTCCTGAAAAGCTTCTTCTGCTTCTTCGGTCCAAGTGAACCTTTTATTGTTTTTTTGTAATAGTACTGTGATTGGGTGCACAACCTGAGAGAAGTCTGGGATGAACCGGCGGTAGAAGTTTGCAAAGCCCAGCATGCTTTGCACCCCTTTCAGAGACGTCGGTGAAGGCCATTTCAAAATGGCTTCTACCTTGTGCACGTCCATTCTGATGCCTCCTGAGGTAAGGATAAAACCAAGAAACTCTACTTCGGTGACGTGAAAAAAACATTTTTCAAGCTTTGCAAACAAGCGATGTTGACGGAGCTTGGTGAGGACTGAACGAACGTGCCTGACATGATCTTGTTTTGAAGCTGAGTACACTAAGATGTTGTCTATGTACACTAAAGCGCACACGTCAATTAATTCCCTCAAGACGTCATTTATGAAATATTAGAATGCCGCAGGAGCATTGCATAACCCGAAGGGCATGACTTGCTATTCAAACAAGCCGTACTTAGTATGAAAGGCAGTTTTCCATTCATCTCTGTTTCCAACTCGGACCAGGTGGTACGCTCCTCGAAGGTCAAATTTGGTATAAATCTGGGCATCTTTGGTCTAGCATCTCAGGGATAAGTGGCAAGGTGTAGCGGTTCTTCATAGTGATCTGATTCAATGCGCGGTAGTCAATACAGGTTGTCAAGTCCCCTTCCTTCTTCGGTAGGAAGAACAAAGGACTGGCTGCTGGGGATTTATATGGACGGATAAATCCGTTTGCAAGGTACTGGTCTAAGTAGGATTTCAAATGAAGGTTTTCCGGTTCTGTGAGAGCGTAGATCCTGCCGCAAGGGATTTGTGCACCAGGAACAAGGTTGATCTGACAGTCATAGGGCCAGTGCGGCGGCAATGTATTGGCTTGGTCCTTTCGGAATACATCCTGGAAATCGTGGTATTCACTTGGCAAGGTATTAGTTACCCCCAGGGTTGATACTGCCGCTCCGGGAGTCATGGGGATACAGACATCGGGTTTCTCCTCTTGATAATAGCAGGCAGGGGATCAGTCACCATGGAAGGTTAATGTTTGTGCCCGCCAGTCTATCAAAGGGTTGTGAGCAACCAACCATGACATCCCTGGTATTAGCCTGAACTGAGGTGCCCTGATGAGATCAAACGAAATAGACTCCCAATGTCCATCCTGGCACATCAAAGTTACCCTGGCTGTGCACTGGGTTACTGGTCCGGAAGCGATTTCTGTCCCATCCACTGTGGTTACCTTGCCCATAGTCGGTTTAGAACACAAAGGAAGTCCAATCTCTGCTGCCAGTTCTTGATCAATATAATTTATAACTGCTCCGCTGTCGATGTATGCTTCAACGGCATTCATTCTTGACGACCGTTGGTGGTTAATTAAGATCACTGGTATTGCAAAGTGCGAGGTCAGCAACTCTTTCTTCTCACTCAACAAAATGACCTCTACGTTTGCCGAGCTTGGTAGTTTTCCGATTCCTTAACTTGATCCTTTTCTGTGGCCCTGTCTATTCTTCTTGGGGGTTTTACTGGGCAGTCTTTCAGGAAATGTCCTGGTTTCCCACAATACAAACAACGTTGTTGTTGTCTTCTTTTATCTCGCTCTTGTTTTGTTAATGGAGGCCGTATCCCTCCGATCTGCATGGGTCCTACAGCATTTTCAGGTACACGTGATGTGTTTTTCCTTCGTCGAAAGTACACAGCCCGAGGGTCCGTCTTAGACCGGTCTGCTTTTCAGTCCTGTAACCGGTGGTCTAACTGTACGACCAAATTTATGAATTCGGTACAGTCTCTGGGCGGATCAACCACCTGGGCTAAGACGTCCTTTAATTCGCCTCGTAAGCCTCGATGGAATAATGTGGTTCTTTTGTTTTCTGGCCACCTAGCTTCGGCAACCAGTCTGTTGAAGGTAGCAATGTACGTTGACAAGTCCTGATTCCCCTGTCGGAGGGATAAGAGTTCATTGTCTACTGCTTGTTCCTGGGTATGGCGAGCAAAACGTTTTTCCATTTCTCTCTGGAACCCCCCAAAGTCATGTAATAGAGGATCTTCATGGGTCACCAATAGCACCAACCAATCTGCTGCACTACCACTCAGGAATGATAAGACAAAAGCTACCCGAGCTTGGTCGTTTGGAAATGCTCCAGGCCTACAAAGAAAATGAAGTCAACACTGATAGATGAATGCTGCATACTTCTGTGGGTTGCCTGAGAACCTTTCTGGTGGTGCCAAGGGAACTATTCCAGGTAACGTGATCTGTACTGGAGTGGGGGTAATAGATGGTAAGGTGGGGTTTTGCATCAGCACCATGGCTGCCTCCAAAATCCTTCCGACTCCGGTCTGTTGGATGGACCAGTCCATTCCGAGGTCAGCGGGACCGGTAATTCCCCATTCACCAGAGCCATTCCCCATTCCCATTTGAGCACCAATAGGGCTCAATGGCAAGGGGGAAGGCAGCAATAACGGTACCGCAAATTGTGGTACCGTTATTGACCCCGGTATCCATTTTCGGGTTCCGTCCTTAATGCCTGGAAAAACCAGGCGTTAAGGGAGGGCCTGCAAAGGGAACACTTAGTAGGGCGGTAAGGGATTACCGGCAGCGGTGCCCTTACCGGTGCCGGTAATCCCTTACTGCCCACCTCATAATGAGGCCCACTGCCTTTTTTCTAACAGTATATGTTTTGTTCGTTGTTCTGTCTAATGCAAGGGTTAAGAGGCAATGCATTGATCAATGGACTTCTCAATTCATAAAGAACAAGCGTGCCCCTGGTATGAGAATACAGCGGTGATGGAACAGCGACCTTCAGCAATCATTCTTAGATACAGGCACAAGACTTAAGCTCTGTAATACTCAGATGAAACTGGAGTTGGCCAAGAGAGACCTGGTCACAATTTGCACAAGCACTTAGGCCTTTGGCCATTAGTGCTGTTTGGTTTATTGGACATTAGGCTGCCCATTCTGCTATAAACTATCCCCTGATCAATACAGAAATGATGTTAACACAACATTGGGCCTCATTACGAGTTTGGAGGTAAAAATCTGTCATCAACGGCATGCCGGTATGAACGTGCCCAAGTAGCCTTGATGCCGCAAACAGCGGCTGATTATGAGTCCTCAGGCACGCGTGTACCGGCATGCCGGTAACGGAAGTACCGCCTTGCCGGTAATGTCCCACAAAGACCCTGATGGCAGCATCATGAAATGCACTGATACCTCCTCCTCCATCGACATCCCCTAAATAATGGTACCGCTAATACCATTAGCGTTATTACCGGGTCCGTCATTACCGGAACAGGAAGTAACGTCATCAAGCAGGGATGGGAAATGCACTGGCGGCCATCTTAAAAAACACAATCCATTGCAATCCTCTGCAGTCTGCAGACAGGACCTGTGCATACAAAATCCCAAACACTCCTGGAAGTAGATGTTCAAAGCTACCCTGAAAGCCGCAGCTCGCTTGCGTAAACCGAGATTTAGCGATGAGGAGATAAATATGTTAGCCGAAACGCTGGTGGAGCAGGCCGACGTAGTATTTTGTGCTGACCTGAGGCGTCCAGCACAGCTAAGGGAAAAACAGATATGGGAGGATGTAGCGAGAAAAGTGAGTGTGGTTGGCACCACCGCATGCACCCTCAGGGACTGCAAGAAGCGGTGGGATAACCTGTTGGTGCACACTCCCCCATAAAGTTACCAAGGTGGGAAGAGACCTGCAGCACAACCATTGATATGGAGGCCATCAAAGGAGTAGGCGGAGCAGAGTATGGGGTCCTATCATCGGCTGATGAAGGTGAGTGACACTTTGCGCACAACACAAGTCCCCACAAACACCTGACATCCAAAGTACAATGTTGTCCAATGTGAATCTGATGAGAGCCACTACATGGCCCATCATACACACATTCACATATCCCTGTCTAGATGCTGGCCCCACCACTGTCAAATCAAAATGCATGCTGCATGCCGCTCCTATACCTAATACACACCCGATACATGGAATAACAGCACATGTCACGCAGCACGCAAGCCACAACACACCTGTAGGCCACACAGCAGACACTATGCTAAACATGTCAACACCTGAGCGATGCCAATACTACCCCCCAATCTTGCATGCACCCTGTCCACCACAATAACAAGCATGAAATGATTCACATGGCACAAACTGCACAAACACCAATGCATGCATGATGCAAGTACTCGCATAGCTGATGCCCTGCCTCTCTCTCTGTCCCCCACAGGCACGGATGCAGACAGCGACGGGCCTGATGCTGGTGCACAGCCCAGGACACCAGCCAAAACATCAGGGGTCGGGACGATGACACCAGGCCATCCACATCCAGTTCTCAAGGTTGATCCAAGTGCCACACAAGACACACACCAGTACACAGCCAGCTGCACAGCCCCCAACACATGACCAGCAAACACCTGCCCTTGCACCCCTGGAGACACATGTCTCACAGGATGAGCCTACATCTGTGGAGACCGAGCATAAAGGCTTGCATTCAGCAGCCACTAGTTCTGTTGGGGAGGCAGCTGCATCCACACCACATAGTGCCGATGATGACGATCGGCATGTAGAGTACACACATGAAGAGAGCATCTTGTTGGGGGATGTTGTATGAACGCCCAGCCTGCAGGACACCCCACAGGTCACTCCACAGGGCACCCCTCAGCAAGAGCCTGAAGGCTAGGGCAGACATGAAGAGTGGGCTCTATCAGAGGAAAGCCCTGTATTGGCCACATCAACACCAGCCAATGAACCATCCACGCCCAGCGCAATACATGACCTTGAGGGACGTTTGTCAAGGATGGAGGTCCACCAACAGGAAATGCATGAACTTGAAAGCAATATGTTGCTGATGGGCAGGCAACACGTGCCATGCCATGGGGGACAACACTGTGGCCATCATCAAGGCCATTAATAGAAACTCCAAGCCGGTCCATGAGGGCTTTGCTACTGTGGCCCAGATCATTGCAAGAATGGCCAACACCATGGAGCAGCAGCGTCCAGTGGCATCCAAGCCACAGCCATCAACCTCGTCCACTGCCACGCCTGCCAGATCCACGCAGATCAGCCCTGTGTGCAGGTCCCTGCGCAGCATGCAGCGCACTGACACGCACCCTCTCCTCCAAAGAGGGGGCAGCAGTAGCAGGGTTACCCTGCATGTGTTCACTGGCAGTGCATCTGGACACTTGTGCACCATTGTTGTTCACCTGGTGTGTGGGTGTTTTGGGGGGCAGGGGGAGGCTGGATGGGGTGTGTGGGGGTGTTGGGGGGAGGGGAGGCTGGACGGAGTGTGTGGGGGGATTGGGGGGTTGAGGGTTCATTCATGTTGTAAATACCATCTGCACAATACACCTGTTGTGTTAAAAAAATCACATGACTGGACATTGCTTCTTCAGTGTTTGTCAATTAATCCCCAAATCCAGTGCCCATATTCCCCATGTCACAGTGCCCAGGGTCCCACATCTATGTCATCCTCTGCATCCCAGTGCATCAGAAACTATGGTTTATCAATGATCTGCACACAGCACGTCCCTCATGTGCATTGCGGCCTGGCCGATGTGCAACATCTTCTCCTTCCTCATCTTCTTCTTCTTCATCTGGTGGTGGCTGCTCCATGTCAGTTGGCAGAGTAACGTTCTGTCAGATGCACATGTTGTGCAGCATGGCACATACCATGATGATCTTGCCCACCTTCTCAGGACCGTAAATGAGTCTGCCACCCGACCTGCTGAGGCAGAGAAACCGTGCCTTCAGCAGGCCAAAGGTCTGCTCTATGACCACATGAGTGCATGTATGGGCACGATTGTAGTCCTCTTCAAGCCTGTTCTGCGGATTCCTGACAGGGGTGAGGAGCCATGGCTTCAGGGGATAGTCAGCATCACCTGCATGGGAGCACAATAAGGTTTGTGTAAGGGTATTTCTTCTGTTCCATTTGTGCTCAGCCTGTACATCGTTCATGCTCATATGCAGTGTATTGTGAATGGCAGCTATTGACTTCACATCTGCGCACCTATCTGTCCTGTACACAACTTGGCACTCCATGGTGCTGATCTTGGGTGACGTACACGACTTAGAGGCCTTGACATTGGAATCAGCAACCACCCAGATGGAGTGACAAGGTCCATGATGTAGTTACATGGGAGGGTTGTGTGGCAGGGGATGAGACCAAATGCATGTTGGGCAATGTTTGATGCATTAAGTGCATTAGGCTAATGCACAACGTAACACAGCTTGTTTAGTCTATCATGCTTATGGATAATTGTTGACGCCATGCACGTGTCCCTCAACGTCTTCACACCAGTCACAATGGCACAATATGATTGTTGGTAGGGTCCCTCACTGTAGGGATGTGTTCCTAGGATGTTGCAGGGTATTGACTCACATGCTGGTACTCATGTGCTGTGGGTGATTCCCCCACCATTCGCACCCATGTAGGTGTTGTTCAATACTGAATGGCTCCAAATTGAGACATTCTTGTCACATGTGTTTTCCCATTTGAATTCATCTGCACATGTTGCCATGGTGTTATGCAGTGTTACTGTCGGGAGGGGCAGTGACAGGGGATTTGCCGGAGGGGAAATCATACTGTACACGCATGGAAGCATAACCTGCGAGGTGCTTCAATGCGGTCATGTGTATTCAGCTTTGTGACTGCATGATGGTGCATTGTGGTGCTGTGGATACAGGCAGGTGATGTCCAGTGGACAGATTCAGGGGTGCGGGCTGATTGTGAGTCTGACTTTTCAACATTGTTGTGCGGGCCAAATATGTCGGCCTCCATTTTCTGTGTCTTGAATCTTATTTGTATGATTATGGGCATATTGCTTGCCAGCATGGACTGTGTCCAGACACCCCATTGATGACACTTCCATGGCCCAGTGGGCAGACAGGTTGCATATGCATGTCCCCCTCCCCACAATACTCTCCCATGGCCCAGTGGGCAGACAGGTTGCATATGCATGTCCCCCCCTCACGATACACCTCCATGGCCCAGGGGTCAGACAGGTTGCATATGCATGTCCCCGCCCACGATACACTCCCATGGCCCAGAGGTCAGACTCACCCAGCAGCCAGGCACATCTTGCATCATCTCGTTCCATATAGCCGGGTAGCGAGGAGTTCCGCAGCACCATTGCATCATGCGTGGATCCTGGGTATCTGCCACAGCAGTGTGTTATCATCTTGCTGGCGTCACACACCATCTGCACATTGATTGAGTGGTATAGCTTCTGATTGCGGTACACCACCTCCACGGCATGCAGTACTACCAACTCTGCGTCGGTGCAGTCGAGGGCACCAATGACATTGGGCATGCCTGCCAGGGCATGAAATGCTATTTTGGTATCATTCACCTCCTGTTCTGTCCGTGGTAGGGATATGTGGGCCTTGCGTGCTTTAGGAGTGCATCCAGCACTCGGTTTAGCACACCAGAGAAATATGGTTGCGAGTTGCCATGCAGCTTCCCCACTGTGTGCTGGTAGGCGCCTGTGGCCAGGAAGTGGAGCACAGACACCAACTTCAGCAGAGGGGCGATGGCGGTGCGGATGTTGATCAGGTTGACCAAGTCTTCATGTATTAGATCCACTATGGTGGTGATGGTGTCCCTGTCCAGGCAGTGCAGGGTGTGGATCTGTGCTGGGGTTAAAATAAATGGACTGGCCCTTAGGCGAGGGATTGGTGGCTGCCTGCGGGGAACCAGTGCCTGCACTAGTGGGATTTGCTTGGGCGGTCTCACCCTCCTTCCCCTCCTGCATCTCCTCTGTAATACCTGCTGTACTGCTGCTCAAGCAGTAGCAGTGCAGGCATGCCCTCCAGCTCCAGTATCACAATTGCAACTGGAATCATTTTGGTCTTGGAAGGGGTGTGTGTGTGGGTGTGCTCCTTTTGTGCAGGGCCAGGCTCCATTGCCTCCACCTGTGTTGATTGTATGCACCTGTGGCATTTTGGAACACAGCAGTTTGCTATTTACGGGTGATCCGCAATGCCGGTATTGCCGGCATCATGGTGGCCCTTCTTACCGGCATCTGGATGCTGGTATGTGAATGACCATGTAACTCGTAATGTCCTCTTCTTTGCGGAATGCCGGTGTTACTGGCACTGCACCTGCGCGCATGCCAGTATGGTAGTGCACGGCCACAGCGGGTCCCTGTCAATGCCGTAGTACCAGCATCTAGGGTCGTAATACAACGGCCCAGCAATTAATCCTGGTATTGCCTTACCGGTACCGTTTTTATCAGAGCGCAAACCTTGTAATGAAGCCCATTGCTTTTGCAGAGCCCAGTTAAGAAATCCCAGCATGGCGATGAGAAATGCTGCAAGGCCTCTGCCAGATGTACATACCGTACAATAAGTCCATACCTTAGCAATACAAGTCGAGGATTGCAACCTGCGCCTCTCTGGGTGTTTTGTTCTACAACCCATAACCATAATGACCATTAACTATTGTCAGTGGGGGCAGGGATGATGGGATCAATCTGCACAGCTGAAGATTGTGGATTCATAATTAGTGCAGTAGCAAGAAAATCCCTACCTAACGCGTGACAATCTGTGAATGCTGCAGTGCTATAACCTTGATCACCAAAATATTGTTTTTTGCAAGTGTAACCCTGTCTTTGGGACCGAACATTCTGATTTTATCCTTTGATAGAACAAAAGTTGTGTATTTGAGAGCTCTGCTCGCCATCACAGTAGACTCTGTGGTTTCCAACTCTTAGTGTTGTGTTGTGAATGGTAATAAGTAACGGTAATATAAACCCATGATCTTAAATGTTGTAGAATGTAATTGTTCCGTTTTTAATGTTGCACTCACGTCACTTGGTGGGAGCTGCTGCTAAAGGCCCACATAGCGATAACTGTCAATCGTAGAAAAGTCAATATATTTGGGTGGAGGCAGGACAAAGGTAGAAATGTTATTAATGGCTTTCGTGAGATACCTGTCATGACCCACTTCCTGAAACCCCCCCCCCCCCCCGGCAGGCCCATAGGCCAGGAGGGGTCTCAGCTCAGGCCCCCAACAAGTTTAGGCATCCTTTGCCTAGGCCCTCTTGGGGCCAGTCCTGGCACCTTTGGCGCCAGGCTCATACTAAATGAAGACTTGTGCTTGGGAACTACTTTAGTTCAATGCCAGTCAACATGGAGGCATCCATATAGTTTGGCTCGTTGGAACCAAGCTATGCGGTATAGTGTTTTGGGTGTGGTAGCCTAGGGACTATTTTACCTGGACTACTTTCTTGATGCTATTTAAACCACACCCGACTTGGAGAACACGCTTCGCGTTACTTTGCAATCCTGCAACGTGACGCTCATCGTGTTCAGCAGTATCTGCGAACCTCGGAAGAACAGCACCTGAAAAACCAAAAGGACATCGTTATTAGCAGCAGCTTACCTGTGATTCCACCACTAGCTGCCCTCTGCTCCTGCAAACAGCATCCAAGGAACAGGGAGCCTCCCGGACCATCAGATCTGCAAAAGGAGAGAAAGAAGAGAGTAGACATTTACAATTGTGCCAGCAGCTTACCTCTCAAGTCGCCCATCGACCAGCACCGCCTTGGGACTTCTTGCTCTGGGTGAGCACCGCAACCTACGGGAACAAAAGACAACAGGTTAGCAAAGGCAAGGCATCATAGCGCTGCGCATAGCGCCTACTTACCGTATCAAGACGCTCTCGAATCACCATCACCTGCCGGTGAGTCCAAATTCAGCCAACGTTCCACAGCGAGCGTCTGCGCTCCTAAGGAGAGAGAAAATACATTATTGAATCCAAGAAAGGCTTGCAGCATAACAGTAATAAGACCTACCTGAAAGACTCTAAAGGGCAGCATCAGTGAAGTAACTAGATCGTACTCACCCACAAAGGACAACACGCCCTGCCAAGAAGGCAGGAGGGTGAGCACACCAAAACCCATAACAAGGTGAGGAAAGGTCCGGGGAGGGGCTGCGGGCATACGGGGTGTTGGGAGGCTCTTACCCCAGTTGCCCAGTCTTGAACATTGCCCACCTCTTTTCCAGGCAGAACTTCCCCGCTGATTATACCAGGAAGCGGCTGAGAAGGGCACCAGAGTCCCCGCAGCTGGGTGGCGTCCCGTGGATACCAGGTGAGCGTAACAGAACACGAAGCCTGCCAAACCAATCCACCTGGGTGCCATGAAAACATCAGAACTAGACCAATTTGCCCAATTGTTGGGAGAACTTCGTGCTGAGGTTCACCCTGCCAGACAGGAGACTAACGCACTCCAGAGAGACTAATTGGTGACTAAAGAGCGTACTGAAGATATCAGCAGGCAAGTCTTGCAATCACAAGCGGGTCAGACGCCTCTACCTGGGAACAACCCACCGATGCAAAATCCTAGCATGTCATCCACTGTCTTTACTCCGGTACAAGTTGTGTTACCAGGTACAGTTCCTTTGGCACCACCGGAGAGGTTTGCTGGTGATCCACGAAAATACGCAGCTTTCATGAATCAGTGTCGCCTTCATTTTCTTTGCAGGCCGGGAGCATTCCCAAATGACCAAGCCCGGGTAGCCTTTGTTTTATCATACCTCAGTGGCAGCGCCGCAGATTGGTCGGTACCATTGGTGTCTCATGATGACCCTTTATTACATAACTTTGAAGACTTTCAGAGGGAAATGGAGAAACTCTTTGCTCGCCATACCCGAGAACAAGCTGTGTGCAATGAACTCCTTTCCCTCAGACAGGGGAATCAGGATTTGTTAACGTACATCGCTACTTTCAACCGATTGGTTGCTAAATCTAGGTGGCCTGAAAACAAAAGAACCACGTTGTTTCATCGGGGTTAACGAGGCAAATTAAAAGACGTTCTAGCTCAACCTCCCATAGATTGTTCTGAATTCATAGACTTGGTTGTGCAACTGGACCATCGTTTGCAAGACCGAAAAGCAGACCTTTCTAAAATGGACCCTCGGCCAGTGTACGTTCAGCCTAGAGACAATGTAACTCGAGTGCAAGAAAATACTGTGGAGCCCATGCAAATCGGAGGGGTACGACCCCCACTAACAAAACAAGAGCTAGATAAATGGAGACAACAACTATGTCTATACTGCGGAAAGTCAGAGCATTTCCTGAAGGACTGCCCAGTGAAACCTCTGAGGAAGATCGTTGGAGCCACGGAAAAAGATGAAGAGAAGGAGTGTCAGTCGGGAAACTGCCCAGCTCGGCAAACGTAGAGGTCAGTTTGTCGAGTGAGGGAAAAGAGCCACCGACCTCACACTTTGCAATTCCGGTGATCTTAATTAATATCCAACGGTCGTCAAGAATGCATGCCATTGAAGCATACATCGACAGCGGAGCAGTTGGGAATTATATAGATCAGGACCTAGCTGCAGAGATGGGGCTTCCCCTGTGTTCCAAGCCGACTACAGACAAGGTAACCACGGTGGATGGGCCAGAGATAACCTTGCTGTGCCAGGACGGACATCGGGAACTTATTTTGTTCAATCTCATCAAGGCACCTCAATTCCATCTCATACTAGGGATGCCATGGTTAGTTGCTCACAACCCTTTGATTGACAGGTGGGCAAGAAAATGAACCTTTCCCAGCGACTGTTCTCCAGCCTGTTATTACCAAGAACAGAAACCTTCTTTCAGTATCTCTACGACTCCTGAAGGGGCAACTTTGGGAGTGACTAGTACCTTGCCAGAGGAATACCAAGATTTCCAGGATGTATTCCAGAAGGACCAAGCAAACACGCTGCTGCCGCACAGGCCCTATGACTGCAGATCGACCTTGTTCCCGGTGCTCAGGTTCCTTGTGGCAGAATCTATGCTCTCACTGAACCCGTAAACCTTCATCTGAAGGCTTATTTAGACCAGTACCTTGCAAATGGATTCATCTGCCCATCCAAGTCCCCTGCAGCTAGTCTTTTGTCCTTTGTACCAGAAAAAGAAGGGGACCTAAGAACCTGTATTGACTACCGCGCATTGAACCAGATCACTGTAAAGAACCGTTACCCTTTGCCGCTCATCCCAGAAATGATGAACCAGGTCAAAGATGCCTAAATTTACACCAAACCGGACTTTTGAGGAGCATACCACCTGGTGCGGGTCAGAAGCAGAGAAGCGGAGACAAATGGAAAACTGCTTTCCGCACCAAATATGGTTTGTTCGAAATATCAAGTCATGCTTTGGGTTATGCAACGCTCCTGCGGCATTTCAGTATTTTATTAATGACGTTTTGAGAGAGTTAATTGATGTCTGCGCCCTAGTGTACATAGATGATATCTTAGTGTACTCAACTTCAAAACAGGATCACATCAAGCACGTCTGTTCAGTCCTCTCCAAGCTCTGGTAACATCGTTTATTTGCAAAGCTGGAGAAGTGCTTTTTTCACGTCAGCAAAGTTGAGTTTCTAGGTTTTATTCATACCCCAAGAGGCATCAGAATAGACCTGCATAAAGTGGACGCCATTTTGAAATGGCCATCACCAACGTCAGTAATAGGGGTACAGAGAATGTTGGGCTTTGCGAACTTTTATCGCCGGTTCATACCAGACTTCTCACAGGTCGTACCCCCAATCACCATATTGCTAAGAAAAAATAACAAGAAATTTGCCTGGACCAAAGAAGCAGAGAAGGCTTTTCAGGAACTCAAGAAAAGGTTCACCTCCGCGCCAATCCTGCAACATCCTCGCCCCGATCTTCCTTATATCGTGGAAACAGACACTTCCAGCATAGCGATGAGAGCTGTCCTCTCGCAAATAGATCCAGTAACAGGCCAGCTACATCCAGTGGCCTTTTGGTCGAAGAAATGTTCTCCCCCGGAGATGAATTATGCCATCACGGACAAAGAACTCTTGGCGATCAAATCCACCTTTAAGGCCTGGCAGCACTACCTTCTGGGGGCCAGACACACCATTACAGTTATCACAGACACCCAAAAACTTCCAATACCTTAAGACAGCTAAAGCCCAGTCTTCACGCCAATTGCGGTGGGCCCTTTTCTTCGCCGATACGACTATGTCATCACCTTTCGACCAGGGGTCAAGAATGGAAAAGCTGACCCACTCTCTCATACAGGCACTGATGACTTAGTATATACGCCCCCAGATCCAGTCCCCATCATACCGGAAGACAAGCTCTTGGGCCTCACTACGGCCTTAACCCAAGTTGAACTGAGAGATAAGATTCAACGAACCATGAACCCAGATGCCTTCTTCGCATGGCAAGTGCTAGGAGAACAATATTCCATTAAATATCACTTACCCTTTTTAAAGGATCGGTTGTATGTACCCACCAAAGACTTACAACAACAAATTGTTGCTAGTTATCATGATTCTCTGATCAAAGGGCACCCAGGAATCACCAAGACTCTAGCCAAGGTAAAACAGAACTTCTGGTGGCCTGCCTGGCGTAAGGATGTCATCCAATATGTTCAGTCCAGCCGAGTCTGTGCGCAAAACAAGTCGCATAAACAAAAACCATCCAGTCTTCTGCAACCTTTAGACATTCCTTCCAATCCCTGGCACACTCTTTCCATCGACTTCATCACTGACCTACCTCCCAGTCAAGGGTTTAACACCATCCTGGTAGTCGTGGACTTGTTCTCAAAGATGGCACACTTTTTTCCACTTAAAGGCCTCCCTGACGCACCCACTCTAGCCAAAGTGTTCCTGGATGGTATTGTAAAACTACATGGCTTCCCATCAGTCCTGATCTCCGATCGAGGTAGCCAGTTCATCTCCAACTTCTTGAAAAAATGTTGTGCAACATAGGGGCTTCTTACCTGGGACTACTTTTGAGGCTATTTAAACCACACCCGACCAGCAACACACGCTTCGCGTTATTCTTCATCGAGCAGCGTAACACTCACCGTGCCTGCTGGGCAAACCAAGCTGGGCAAACACCATTACCTGGACTCGGGGGGAATGCAACTTCTGTTTCATCGAGCAATCCTGTGCAAGTGGTTCTACCAGGGAGCATTCCTTTAGCTCCACCCGAACGTTTTGCTGGGGACCCAAAAATGTTTGCCGTGTTTATGAACCAATGCGGCTTGCACTTTTTATGCAGACCTGGAGCTTTTCCGAACGACCAAACCAAAGTAGCCTTTGCACTATCATATCTTAGTGGCAGCGCAGCGGATTGGTCAATTCCATTAGTTAACCAGGATGACCCTCTTCTTCAGGATTTTCAAGGTTTTCAATTGAGCATGGAAAGACTATTTGCCAGACATTCACAGGGACTGGCCCTGGATAACGAACTTTTATCATTACGACAAGGTAACCAGGATCTACTAACCTATATATCGCAACTTTAAATAGGTTAGTGGTGGAAACCGGATGGCCAGAGGTAAAACGAATTACATTATTTCATCGTGGACTTCAGGGTGAACTCAAAGACGTTTTGGCCCAAGTTGTGAACCCACCTCAGGATTGTGCAGAATATATAGACTTAGTGGTCCAGTTAGACCACTGACTTCAGAATAGAAAGGCTGATCGAGCTATGTTCGCGAATCGGGTATTGGTTAAACCCAATGTTACCCTCAAAGGAACAGATGTATCAGAACCGATGCAGATCGGGGGGGTCAAGGGACCCTTAACTCAAAAGGAAAGAGAAAGAAGACAGCAGATGCAATTATGCCTGTACTGTGGGGCCTCAGGACATTTTCTACGGGATTGCCCTATAAAAACATCTAAAAAAGTAGTCGGAGTTGCTGATAAAAATCAAACAGAGCCTGATTCAGGAAACGACCACGCCCGACAAGCGTAGAGGTCCGCTTACCGAGCTTTAAGAAGGATACTCAGACCTCGCACTTCATCATACCAATGGTCCTTATAGATCCAAGGCAGCCATCACGTATGCAGGCAGTGAGGGCATACATTGATAGCGGGGCCATAGGAAACTATGTGGAGCACGGGTTGGCTTCTAGGATGAATCTATCTCCCTGCAAAAAGACCACTTCGGATGTCATCACCACAGTCGATGGAACTGAAATTGCCTCTGGGCCTGTAACTCATTCCACCGCAGAGATGACACTATTGGGTCAGGATGGGCATCGAGGGACTATTGTGATTGATTTAATCAAAGCGCCGCAGTTCCAAATAATACTGGGGATACTTTGGTTGGAAACAGATAATCCTTGTATTGATTGGCGAGAGAAGAGAATAACCTTCCCGGATTGTGCACATACTTGTTACCCAAAAAAACCCTTGAACCAAGGCCTGGCCACATTCGCTACTCCAGTCGTGCAGTTACCTCAGGAATATCAAGAATTCCAGGATGTTTTCCAAAAGGAACAGGCAAACACCCTACAACCTCACAGATCATACGATTGTCAAATCGATCCCATACCCGGCGCACAATCTCCATGTAGTAGGATCTACGCCCTTACGGAACCCGAAAACCTTCACCTACGACAATAATTGGACCAATACCTTGCCAATGGCTTCATTCATCCATCCAAATCCCCTGCATCTTCAGCTTTGTTCTTCGTGCCTTAAAAGGAAGGTGACCTCAGAACGTACATAGACTACCGCGCATTAAATCAGATCACGGTTAATAACCGATACCCATTGCCTCTGATCCCCGAATTACTAGACCAAGTAAAGGACGCTTTCATCTACACTAAATTAGATCGAGGGGCATATCATCTGGTACGTGTAAAGAAAGGCGACGAATGGAAGACTGCTTTTCGCACTAAGTACGGGTTATTCGAATACCAGGTGATGCCCTTCGGGTTGTGCAATGCACCAGCAGCCTTCCAGTATTTTATGAACGATGTCCTTCATGAACTCATTGACGTCTGTGTTGTTGTATACATAGACGATATTGTAGTGTACTCCTCTTCAGAATCAGACCATGTGAAGCACGTTTGTGCAGTCCTTGAGAAACTACGCCAACACAAGTTATATGCAAAATTGGAAAAATGCGTTTTTCATGCTACGGAAGTTGAATTCCTTGGATTTATCCTGACTCCAAAAGGAGTCCGAATGGACTCTCTAAAGGTGGACGCAATCCTCAAGTGGCCATCAACCAGTTCAGTTAAAGGGGTACAAAGCATGCTCGGATTTGCTAATTTCTACCGCAGATTCATTCCGTATTTCTCACATGTTGTACACCCTATCACAGCACTTTTGGGGAAAACAAACGCTTCTTGTGGACCGAAGAAGCTGAAAAGGCCTTCCAAGAGCTGAAAGCGAAATTCACATCTGCACCTGTCTTAAAGCATCCACGCCCCAAACCTCCATACATAGTTGAAACTGATGCATCCAGTTTAGCCATGGGAGCTGACCTGTCCCAGAAGGATCCTGAAACCGGTCAACTTCACCCAGTAGCATTTTGGTCCAGAAAGTTCTCGGCACCCGAGTGAAACTATGCGGTTACTGATAAAGAATTATTAGCCATCAAATCTACCTTCAAGGCTTGGCGGCATTATCTTCTCGGTGCCAGGCACACCATTACGGTAATCACCGATCATCGGAACTTGCAGTATTTAAAAACAGCCAAGGACCAATCGCGCGTCAACTTCGATGGGCATTGTTCTTTGCCGAGTTCGATTTCGTGATCACTTATTGACCAGGTTGTAAAAATGGCAAGGCAGATGCTTTAGCCTGAATAGGGATGGGAGAAGCATATGCGAAACCCGGAACCAGTGCCTATTATTTCAGAACAAAGAATTCTTGGCATAACCACTCTACAGACACTAGAGGATATTCAAGTAAAGATCCAACAACTCTTCGATCCAACAACCCTGCAGGACTGGGTGAAGAAAGAACCCGGACTACTCAGTCATCAATGACCCACCTTATTATCAAGGGTGACTATTTCTACCACACAAGAAACTACAAGAACTAGTCATCTCCGATTATCATGACATCCTGATGGAAGAACACCCAGGTATCACAAAAACTGAAGCTAAAGTTAAGAGACAATTCTGGTGGCCCACCTGGCGAAAAGACATAAAGTCATTTGCAATGTCTTGTGGCATTTGCGCCCAAAACAAAAGTCAGAAGAAAAAACCAGCTGGCCTCTTACAACCTTTGGATATTCCACCTACACCATGGCACACCTTATTGTTAAACTTTATTACAGATCTACCATTCTAGTTATTGTGGATCTTTTTTCCAAGATGGCCCACTTTATTCATCTAAAGGGATTACCTTCTGCTTCAATTCTGGCCAAGGAGTTCCTCGGAAACATTGTTCAAATACACAGATTACCTTCCGTATTGGTCTCTGACCGAGGTAGTCAATTCATATCACATTTTTGGAAGAAATGTTGTCAACTGGCGCAAATTGACGTGAGGTTATCAACCAGTCACCATCCCCAGACCGATGGTCAGACGGAGAGGACCAACCAGACCCTTGAACAGTACCTACTTTGCATGCTAAACCAGAACGAAAGTAATTGGAAAGATATTTTATGGATTTCCGAGTATGCATTCAATAACTCTGTACATTCAGGAACCGAACAAAGCCCCTTTTATACCATACATGGACATCACCCTCGAACCTCAGAACTAGATTTGCCTCAGCATTTAGAAATGCCTGCAGTTTGTCATTTGCATTCTAATATTACACAAGCCTTAAAGAGGCAATAGAACATTTGAAACAAGCAAAAGAGAAAATGCTGATCAACATAGAAGTGAAACTCCACAATACCAGATTGGGGATCAAGTTTGGCTGGCTACAAAACGCATATCTCTGAAGGGAACTCAGACTTGTAACCCTAGATATTTGGGATCTTACACTATTAAGGCCATTATCAAAGTAGCCATCAAATTGGAATTACCCTCTAATATGTGCATTCATCCTGTCTTTCATGTTTCACTTTTAAAACCAGTTCAACCAGGAACAAGATTAACCAAACCACCCGACCCCATCTTGATAGATGGAGAACCTGAATTCGAGGTAAAAAATGTCCTGGACTCCAAGATGGTTAAATCAAAACTTTTTTATTTAATCGATTGGAAGGGCTACGGACCACAAGAAAGATCATGGGAACCTAGTGACCACGTCCATGCACCTCGGTTGGTGAAAAGATTCCATCAGAACTTCCCAGACAAACCAGGGCCCAGGGGAAGAACAACTTTACAAGGGGCCTTGGGGGGAGTGCTGTCATGATGCCTACCCCCAGGCATCCGGATCAAGCCCATCAGCCCCGGGAGCAGGCATCTAGACATTTAGTAAAACCTCAGCATCCCCGGCTAGGGGCTATCTGGGTTCAGTCATGGCACCTTAGGCGCCGGGCTCATAGTAGGAATCAGTCCTGGCGCCTAAGGCGCCAGGCTCATAGTCATTACTTACCTCAGGCAGACCATGCAGCAAATGACTCCAATCCAACATGAAGCATGAACAGGACTATTTTTCTACAGGGACTACTTTTTTACTCGGGTGTGGTTCTAGGGACTTCTACCTGGGACTACTTTTGAGGCTATTTAAACCACACCCGACCAGCAATACACGCTTCGCGTTATTCTGCATCCAGCAGTGTAACACTCACCGTGCCTGCAGCCTGCATCCAGTCTTCTGCCACACCCGCCTCAAATCCAGAGCTCCTAAAACAAAGAGGAAAGAAAGGGACAAGGTTAGAAAACAATCTTATTTCTATTCCACACCTGATTCTGGATCCATCTTGTCTCCGGACCTGTAAAGAACATCATTTCTGCAAGCGCCGCACCTCCAGCTGCAGCGCCGCGCCATACTCACCAGTCTTCACAGCATCCTTCGGGTCGGCGCTGCCTCCATCATTTCTTCGCCAAACTTCGGCACCTAGGAGACAAAAGAAAACAACAAGGTGAGCCGAGGGAACCAACAAATATAATTCTTACCACCATAGACTTACCTGATTTACCACCGGAGGCATCCTTTTGTGACTCTCCATATTTTCACGTGCTGCATCTGTAAAGAGAGACAAAACAACACATTTTCCTCGTGCAACATTTACCGGACAGCACCGGGTAATACAGATTTTTACCTGATCGCCACCAGCTGCCACAAGAGCATCTTTTCACGGGCCAGCTGCAAGACAAGAAAGGAAGGGGGGAACAAGAGTGAACATCGGACATATTGAACTCTATGAACTTAATACTTACTGGACCTCACCAGAAACCTCAGAGTCAATACTCTCCGGAACTCTCCCGAGCCTTCAAACCAGTGAAGTAACTGGAATCGACACGCCCCTGCAAATCCACGCAGGATGGAGAGCTCATCTTTCAAGAATATAAGGTGAGATTGCTGTGAGGGCATTTCAGAGGTGATTAGTTGGGGAGGACTGTGGGGGTGCCATCACTTGAATCCACAAGTGGCTAAATCCATCTCTCCACTTGTAGGAGAATATTTCCATGGGTTAAGCAGACAAGATTAGGAGGGCAGATCCAGTCAGTCATCGCTGCACTACGCATCGCGTGGGTGGAGACCGCAGCTGTCCGGGTCCACCCGACGCCCCCGTGGGAGCCAGGTGAGCGTAACAGCATCATAGCGCTGCACATAAGGCCTAGTTACCGCATCAAGGCACTCTCGAAACACAATCACCTGCCGGTGAGTCCAAATTCAGCCAACGTTCCACAGCGAGCTTCCACGCATGTAAGGAGAGAGAAAAGACATTATTGAATCCAAGAAAGGCTTACAGTATAACAGTAATAAGACCTACCTGAAAGACTCTAAAGGGCAGCATCAGTGAAGTAACTAGATCGCACTCGCCCACAAAGGACAACGCGCCCCTGCGAAGAAGGCAGGACGGAGAGCACCTCAAAAACCATAACAAGGTGAGGAAAGGTCCGGGGAGGGGCTGTGGGCATACGGGGTGTTGGAAGGCTCTTACCCCAGTTGCTCAGTCTTGAACATTGCCCACCTGTTTTCCAGGCAGAACTTCCCCGCTGATCATACCAGGGAGTGGCTGAGAAGGGCACCAGAGTTCCCACAGCTGGGGGGCGTCCCCGTGGATACCAGGTGAGCATAACAATACCTTCGTAAAGTGCAAGAGAGGAGAGCCTATAATGCTGTCTTTCCATCTCCCACTAGCTACTGTAGGGATCCTTCGAATGACCATTACCAATGTGATGGGAGGCTAACTGCAAAACGACTGTGGTGAATGTGCCACTCAGCTGTATTAACATCTACAGGCAGGGAGGAGAGGGGCTTCAAATGTGGGGCTGGGAGAGGGGCAAAGTCTTTGTCGACTGGTACACAATCCCCCACTAAATACTTTAGGGAACCATTAAGGATACATTACCAAACTTGATAGCCAGGGTGCAATTAAAAGTCAAGTATGAATGTGTTACTCTGCTGTAAGAGCAGTTAGGGGAAGAGGAGTGAGACAATTCAACTGTGTGGCCCGGTTGGAGGTTGTTGGATAGCAACAGAAACAAGTGAAAAATGTGTGTGCTGCCTCCTCTGACATTCTGTAATTAGGCAAACCTTTCCTTTCAAGAACGCTATAACAAGAAGCAAGACGCTTATTAAAGCTCCCCAGTCTTCATTGTCACAGAGTTAATTATAAAGCGCTAGTTATAAAGCTGCAAGAACATTTGCCTTCAACGGCAGCAAACCACGTTGGATTCCCACTTGTTCCAATGCCGCTTGGAAAGGGCCTTTGCTAAATGAAAACATATTTGGTGCAAATCCAAACACAAGTATGTGAAAATTTTTGAAAATGTAATGAATGCATTAAAATGTTGGATTGGTAGACAGATCTAATCCTGGTACCCAGTTGGTTAAGGAGACGCTCAGTTCATAAAGCTCACTCCAGGTCTGTGGTCTGAACCCTGTTCCATGGTCTGTCATAGGTGATCGACTTCTCTTCCCACTCACTGTGCACCTGTGGCCACGACCAGCGAATGTAGGAGCATGTGTCCCCACCCCTATTGAATGTTATGGAGCCCCCTAATGTTCACATTATTAACAGCTTCGCAAAAGGATGCCTGTGATCATAACTGAAGATAAATTAGGGTCAAACGAGCATTTGACTGATGTGGTCAGTTTGGCCAATAAAAATAGTAATACATTCATAAGCTGTTAGTGGACACTGTATTCGAGTTGAATTGAAATTCATCATGTGAGATCTGCAACCCCTCAACAAGGCTTCAAATAGTGTGGTAAATTGAGTCTGGGACTATTTAAACACTATTTGCATGTGTGTTTCTGTGTGGTGAGTGATGTGGAGATATACAGGGGTTTTCGGTTGGTGTGTATTGCATTATTGAGTGCAAGTTTATGACCTGGTATGGCAGTCCCTATTCCCCTCACACAGCTGGCATTAACCCTCACTGCAGAATGAAACATCTCTTCAAAGAACCAGGCTTCCAGTACTCTTGCCCTCCACTGGCTACATGCGTCAAGCAAAAGCACTCTGCACGACCACTGAAGCGAGGAGAACAATCGTCAAATGTTAGCATGCTGAGGATTCACCCGCAATGAACTACCTCTGATTTTGCACTAGTAAATGAATATGTTGCACACATCACTTTTTGTCAAAGGGAACATTCGGGGTCTATCAGCTTGCACTCTAAGAGCAGAAAAGACAACTGGCACAGTGAAGTGATCTTCCCTCTCCAATTCTCTTTGCCCGACGTGGCAGTATTCAAGTCTCTAACGCACTCAGATAATTGCAAATTACACAGGGCCAGGTAAACTTTCCAAAACTAGTTTAATTGCTATCCCTGGAGATGGTTCAGGTTGATATTCCCTATTGTTGAGGAAATGCCTCCATACAAATAATGGCAGGTAAACATTGTGCAACCAGCTGACATTTTAACACTGCCAAGTACGCTTCTATTCTTGTCAGGGTTCCATCCAGTATAGGAATATCTGCAGGAAGTTTAACTCTAAAGTACTGGTGCTTAAACACATAGCACAGCTTGGAGTTTTCCCTTTATGTATAGAAGTCTGTGATTTTGTCATATGAACAGATAAGACTGAAACCAAACTCAATGGAGAGATCGCCGTATTTGGCACATCGCTGGCATCTCAATGTCTGTACATGCAACTAAACATGAAATATAGTCCAACACCAGTTTGCTTAGAAAAATCTCAGTGTGGTGTGATGAATCGCAAAAATGTGTCCCTTCTCCCAAAGATGGAGCCCTCCTGTGAGGATGTGGAGGTTAGCCTGGAACACAATACCCCTCCTAGGTGGAGGCAAGTGGGACCTCATCAGGAGAGGCTCCCCCTTTGGGGAATAGAAATCCCATTGCTGTGAGGAACTCCCTAGAGGACATTCTAAAATAACCTGTTTGTTTATAAATGCTATAATAGAGAAATTACTGGTTGCCGGTCTTGATGTACCAAAGCTTGGGCTGCACAGGTTTCCAGCACTCCTCTATGATGGCGGTGCCGTACTGCTATCTACAACACAGATGGGACTAAGACATAGTTTGAAAATGTTCATAGAGAAATGCCAGTGACTTTCTTTGTCATTAGCAATCTCGAAAAAACAAAGGTTGTGGTCTTTGGCAGAAAGAAGCAGAAAAAGATTAAGCTGAAGGTTGATAACTATGTGCTAGAACATGTGCCCTATTATGATTACTTGGGTATAGGATTCTCAGAGGATCTTACATGGACCGCCCATCTTGTCAAGGCCACAGCAACACTGGTGAAATACAGTGGGTGAGTTTGCTGTTTTTCAGCAAGCTTGGAAAGGGTACTATCTCCCCTGCCATTAAACTATACCAAGAATAAGGCAGGGCGGCCGTAAGTTACGGGATCAGAATTGTGGGGTCATTGCCCCTTAACTGAGTTATGCGTAGAGGACAATAATTGTATGTGGAGCCTACTAATGCAGCCAAAGGGAGCTCCAATGGCAAGCCCAAGATGTGAATGTGGACTCAAACCAATAAATGAAGTAATTGCCACTAAGCCCCTGCTGCATTGAACAAGACTCTGGAGTGCCCCTGAACTTGCAAATACAGGGAGTCTTTGAGCTGCCTGAAAATTGTTTCAAGAGCTGACTCATTAGTAAGGCTTTGATTTGTTAAGAAAGGCCTTGAAGACCTGGGCTTGGCGGACTACCGGGTAACACCAGAGTGTATAACACAAAGCGCAAATGCTAAAGCTAAAATTAAGTGCCATGATGCCATTCTAAGAACAAAGAAAAGGGCGTGTAAACGGGTCCACCTTACATAATGTTAAAGCAGGCCGTAGGATTTGAAATGTATTTAGATTGTGTAACCCTTGCATATGCCCGAATGCTGTACACCCAGCTACGTACAAATACCCTCAGGGTAGCTGAGTTTACATCAAGTTGGACAGATGCGCGGGAGAAGCATTCAGGGACTGTGGCAATTCAGAGGAATCAGTAAAGCATGTTTTACTGGTCTGTCAAGGGTATGCTCAGTTGAGAAAGTATTACCTACAGACAGTGTTTAGAATAAAGGACAACAAGAGAGCGGGCAGTAACCTTCTGCAAAAATACCCCACATGCAAATCTAATCTATTGCATTGCAAAATACATCCATAAGGCATGGCTATACCGGGCTAAATGTAACTGATATAGATGTATGCGAAACGTATGAATGTTACTGTGTATTATTGATATGAATTGTAATTGCTTGCTATTGTGTCTTTCTTATATTATATTAAGATGCTTTTATTGTTTTTATGCCGAATACAGCTATGTACAACAACAATAACCTCTTCAAACTTTTCCTGTGAAATTCTGCATAACTATATGGCTACATTTAACAGCAAAATGTTGAATAGTAGCATCCCACATACCTCTCTATCACCTTAATCACAATCGCCCTTAGTTCATAACAATCCTCTGCTGCGCCCATGCACACTCCATTTAGACATGGGTGACTAACAGGGTCTTGGCCACCCTCTCATAACTACAATGGCAGAAATGCACCTATGTATAGTAGCACCTCCCAAACTTTCCCCACATTTCTGGATCCCGATCTGTCAGTGGGCATTGAACCAAAAGCACATCTGGACCATAATTATGGTGAAAGGTGGTATAAAAATGACAAAATGAATGAATGATAGTGCGAGAAGCGGAGAGAGATACGATACAACCTGCAGCTAGGAGACAGAGAGAAACAGAGCTGGACGCTATGCGTCCTAGAGCAAAGAGAAAGGGAGTGAGAGAGAGAGACAGAGAGTGGTGGCGTGACCACAAAAGACTTGTGGTGGCCTGAGGGTCCCAGAAACACTGCCGAAACTAGTTGGCTCCGGCAAGCACTTAGCAAGCCAGTATATGAAATACTGAAAGACTATCTAAAAAGAAAAGGAAGGAGAGGAAAAGACATTGAAGAGACATGAGAGACCAAGATGGGGAGAGAGAGAGAGAGAGAGAGAGAGAGAGAGAGAGAGAGAGAGAGAGAGAGAGAGAGAGAGAGAGAGAGAGAGAGAGAGAGAGAGAGAGAGAGAGAACAGACCCTGAATTTAAAGAAAACATTTGGGCGTTATCCCTAAGAGCATAAGGTAATAGGAAAAAATTGAGATGCGGGAGGGGGGATGACAAATTAGTGATGGAATGGTCATACTCATCCCAGTCATGAGAAATATATTATAACATTGGGCCTCATTACAAGTCAGCCAGTCCGGAAACAGCAGTGGCGGTAAATCCGCCACCACCGTTGTTTCCAGACCAGCTGATTCCGAGTCCTGCAGGCGGGAGGTGTCATGGACACCAGACGGACATAGAACACTGACTCTGTCATAGACGGAACCTGTGTTTCCCTGGTCCCCATCCCCATGGAGTCCTGTGGGAATGGGTTTTAACACAATTCCATTTTCAGAATTACAGGTTCACCGGGGTTGTAAAGCCCCGGTGATACCGGCAATCACAGAGGTGGAATGGAATTACCGGTCCGGCGGCAGCCTGCCGGTTTTTCCAGCACAGCTACCGCCGGACTCGTAATGAGGCCCACTGTCACAAAGAAGAGAGAATGAGGATCATTATTGGAATGCTCACTGTTAGGTGAAGATTTGGGGTAGCACACTTATGGTGTACTAAAACAACCTTAGCCTCCTGGCAATAGGACACAACCTTTGGTATAAGTCTGAACTACACAGGTTGGTAGTGTGGTAGATCAGCCAGGATTATCTCAAGAGTGGTCAATGTGAGCAGTAGATCAGTTACACAAAGATTCACAATGACAAGTATTCAAACAAACACTTAAACTCAAGGTTTCTTAGTAAAATAATTAATTATTTATTTACTGGTCATTTCAAGTAAGCCTTCTTAGAAGGGAGCAATATTTTAGCAACACACAAACACCTTCGGAAAATACACACTCTTAGGTTCTAAATCAGCAAGCACCCATTTGGGATGCCACACAGACTCTTCCTACACCCTCAGGTGACATCAATTGTTTAGGACACTGTGGACATTGATATGTTACTGTTTGGCATTTAGAGTAGTCAGAGTTGGGTTAAAGCAAAGGTTATTAGAATACACAAGAGATCACAGTTATTCTCAAGCAGGCAAATACCTTTCAACCCTCCCCAATGTGAGAGGAGAGACGAGTTTTTCACTGGAAATATGTTAGGCCAAAGTCAATAGGCAAAATACTATGTAGCTGAAACAGTTCTTGCAGGTAAGTAGAAAAGTTTTTGTATGAGGTCTTTAGATGTCTTTAGTGAAAAAGAAGAAGCAATGTAGGGCCACAAGCTGTTAGGCTTGTGAAGAGTAGAAACAAATCTACAACAAGAGGTAAGTTCTCTTAGACTTTACAGTACCTTTAGTTTGAAGAAAAGCAGCAGATGACCTCTGTTCCTGTGCAGCTCTGCAGATCCTCTTGTTCCTGGGCCCGAGTCATGGGGACAAGAGGGAGGGCTCCTGGGGACTCCTGCATTGCGATGGGGGTGGTTACCTACAGCAACCGGCTATCTTCTTACAAGTGGTTTGATTTAAAGGTCCAAGTGTCCCTTTTCAGCCTTACACAACATCGTGGCGAGGCTTCCATTAGGATTAGTTTGTTTTTTTGGTTTATTTTGTTTGTAATGTGTGTCGTTGGGCTGCACTGTGGTTACCAAGTCTGGGGCTGTTCAGGCTTATGAGGAAATCAATATGCAGTCATGTAGAAAGACGGTAACCTTGTAACCTGCGCTCTCAGCTTTTTGTTGTATGACAATAAATAGAGAAAAATCGTTTTGACTTAATTAATTTCTTATTTTATGTTATTTCTATTTCTTATTTATAATTCCAACTGTATCCATATACCCTTCTTACAAGTGGCAATTCATTTTTTCAGCTTCTCGTGTCTACCGCATTAAGCAACACTGCAGTTCCTGGCTGTCGAGGTGGGCTTTCCTTGCATCTGGGGTCCAGCACTCTCTTGAGTGGGCTCAGGCTTGGTCAGGCCTGCTTCCTGGGAGTCCGGAGGATCTTCCTAGAGCTCTTGGCAAGCTTAAAAGCTACACACACAATCAGGTGTTCCTCTCCCTGGTTATTTGGTTCCAGCAGCAACACTGTGGAATTTCAACCAGCTCTGAGATGGATGTCAGGTGGCTTACTTTGGAGTTCATTGGTCCCACCAACTCAAAGGGAGAAGTCGTCCTTGCAGGGGCTTCTCTGTTGATGCCAATTTTTTTGGAGCTTCAGCACAGCAGCAGGGCTTCACCGGGCAAACCAACGGTCCAGTAGTTGCAGCAGGGGTCTTCTTCAAGTTCTTCTTCGTATTCCTTCGTCAAGTGGTCGACTCTGCCTTCCAAGCGAAAAGCTTCACCTTTTACGTCCAAGGCTGGGGACATCAACCTCCGACTATTCTGGAACTCTGGCTGGCCTACGTTAAAGCTCCTCCCTATGGGGAGGTATTGGCAAACTGATGGGGCTCCCTGGTGGGGAAAAGCTGTAACACAGGCCAGCCAGAGCTCCAAGATGGTCAGAGGTGATGCCCCCAGCCTTGGCCGGCTGTCTCCTATGTGGGTAGACCATCCCCAAGCACAGCAGCAGTCCCAGGGAGCCCCGGCAGTTTCCACAACCTTTTACAGAGGGAGAAGCTGTAACACATTGCAGCCAGAGCTGCAGGATAGTCAGGGATAATATCCCTGGCCTTGGGTGACTGTCTCCCATATGATGCAACCATCCCCAAGTGCAGAAGCTGTCCCAGGGAGCCACAGTGGGTCCCCATCCCATCTCTGAGAGAAATTCTGTAACACAGCCCTGCCAACATTCCAGGATGGTCGTGGTGATGTCCCTGGACTTGGGCATCTGTCTCCCATGCAAGGTGACCATCCCCAAGCTCAGAAGTAGTTTCAGGGAGCCCTGGAAGGGTCCCCGCCCTCTCCTGGAGAGAAAAGATGTAATGCAGTCCAGCCGGAATTCCAGGATGGTTGTAGGTGATGTCTCTGGGCTTGGCCACCTGTCTCCCATGTGGGTCGATGGTCCCTAAGTCCAGCAGCAGTTCTGGTGAGCCCCGGCAGGGTCCCCATTCTTCTCCAGAGGGAACATCTCTAATGCAGTCCAGCCAGAGGTCCAGGCTGGGCTTGGGGATGGTCCACCACATGGATGACGGACTCAAAAGGCCATGGATATCACCCCAACCATCTTGGAGCTCTGGTGTAATGCTCACCTGATTCCCGCAGAGGCGCCGGTCTTGACTGGGCAAATACCGTATCTTCAAAGGTGATGTGTAACACACGGTTGGCTCTTTGGGCTGGACCTCTGTGCACTGTATGTCTGACTCGAAGAGTAAGATGTCTGCAGATAGAAAATATGGGATTAATGAACTGGGTTGTTTGGTGTCTCTCTCTTCTTCCCTTTCTCTTCTCCTGTAGTACCCCAAAGGTTAACGCTCTCACCTTAGGTAAGTGAATGCCGAGCTCTCCATCTGCCTCGGGGCAGGGTGCCGTAACCAGTTTCTTCACTGGATAAGGGTGCAGGCCTCTTGACCTCAGAGGACTGCTATCCGTCGTTTACTGCACGAACGGTAAATTCTGGGTACTTCAAATGTCTTTAAAAGTCTTTTGTAATGATGTCCCTTGTTTTGCAGGGCTCCGGCGATGGCGGATGACGGGCTGAAGTGAGTTGAGGATGGAACCCGTGTGAGGAATAAAAGTGCCTGGAAGCACGTAAGTAAGCGCTTGTTGCCTGCTTCACGATGCGCACTAACTGTCCTTTTATCTTGCAGGTACAAGTTCGGAACTGCTGAAGGGTGCCGGAATACCCACTGGATTCGGCGTGGGAAGGAGTAATGGCACGTGAGTAATAAAGTTACCCAATGTCTTTAAACGCACCTTCTTTTGTCTTTCAGATGCGGGATGCAGCGCCGAAGGCCTCCGGAGCGTGCAAAGAGTTGGTAAGCTTTTGTCTTTCAGATGCCAGAATGCAGTGCGAGGACCTCCGGAGCATGCGAAGAGTAGGTAAGCCTTTGTCTTCCAGATGCCGGAATGCAGCGCGAGGCGTTGGTGACAGCCGATGGACCAGGTAAGAGATGCGCTGTCACAGAAGACCGTAGTGCTAACCTTTCTTTCTTGTCTTTATAGATGTTGCAGAAGACTGGATTCTGAATGGTAAGCCTTTTTCCCTTAGGCCCAGGATCAGATGCAGAAGGTACGATGAGCGTTCTGCTGCAGAGAATGCAGAATAACGCAAAGCAAGATTCATCCATCGGGTGTGGTTTAAATAGCCTTCTGTAGTGCTTAGGTGTCTCCTTCCACGGCCTCGCCTAGGTAAGAAAAGAGTTCCTGCTTTCCAGAAGAGTTCCAGTGTTCTGAACCTAGGGAGTGGCTCCTGCCCCACCCAACAGGAAAAGTAGTCCCAAACAGAAGAGGATCAGAGACTCAACTGGCAGGTAAGTAAGCAGCATGGTCTGCTGCAGGTAAGTCCACCCAAGCATTAGGAGCCTGGCGCTTCCAGCGCTGGGACTGGGCATATTTATGAGCCTGGTGCCACTGGCGCCAGGACAGGGTCCAAAAGGTCCCAATTGGGACTGGTTGGCACTCGGTACCTGGGTTATGGGTCTGCTTCCAAGGGTGTTGGGTAAGTCCTGACCTTTTGGAAGCAGAGATCATGACAGCACCCCCCCTCAAGGCCCCTCCCAAACCGGGCTTCTCCGGGGGTTTGGGCTTGTCAGGAAATGTTCGATGAAATCCTTTGATTAGACGAGGAGCGTGGACATATTCTGCAGGTTCCCAGGATCTTTCTTGGGGGCCGTAGCCTTTCCAGTCAATTAGGTAAAATAGTTTAGATTTGGAGATCTTGGAGTCCAGGATGCTTTTGACTTCAAACTCGAGTTCTCCATCAACTAGGATAGGTTTTGGAGATTTAGTTAGTCGGGTTTGAGGTTGCACGGGTTTTAATAGAGAGACGTGGAAGACCGGATGTATCTTCATGTGAGGGGGCAAGTCTAACTTGACCGCTACTGGGTTTACTATGGTAGTGATGGAATAGGGACCAAGGTATCTTGGGTTGAATGTGCGTGGTCCTTTTAGAGGTAGATATTTGGTGGATAACCAGACTTGATCTCCTACTTGATATTGGGGGGCTTCCTTCCGATGTTGATCTGCTCCTTTCTTGTATTGTTCCTTAGCCCTTTGAAGGTGAGAAACGGCTTCCTTAAAGGCTTGGGTGATTGTAGAATGCAGGTGGTCTACTGCTGGTGTTCCAAGATCTTGGAGTGGATCCAACTCCGAGGTTCGAGGGTGACTGCCATATAAAAGAAAAAACGGGGTCTTCCCAGTTCCCGAGTGGACAGAGTTATTGTAGGCATATTCGGCTATCCAAAGGATATCTTTCCAAGTTTTTTCAGTTTGTTGCAGCATGCAGCGTAAATACTGTTCCAGAGTTTGATTGGTCCTCTCGGTTTGTCCGTCTGTTTGAGGGTGGTGACTGGTCGAAAGTCTCACATCAATTTGAGCCGACCGACAGCAACTTCGCCAAAAATGAGAAATAAATTGACTACCTCGATCCGAAATTAAAACTGAAGGAAAACCGTGCAGTCGGACGATGTTTTCGAGAAATTCTCGGGCCAGAGTTGTTGCTGTTGGCAAGCCTTTGAGTGGAATGAAATGCGCCATCTTGGAGAATAAGTCCACGATTACTAGGATCGTATTGTATCCGGAGCATGGAGGTAGATCGGTGATGAAGTCCATAGAAAGCGTATGCCAAGAGCAAGGTGGGATGTCAATAGGGCGTAAGAGGCCGGCTGGTTTTTCCTTTTGACTCTTGTTTTGGGCGCATACTCCACAGGACATTATAAAGTCTCTGATATCTTTTTTCCAAGACGGCCACCAGAAGTAGCGCTTGATCTTTTCTGAGGTTTTGGCCATACCGGGATGTCCTTCCATTAAAGAATCGTGATAACAAGAGATTACCTTTTTCTGTAAATCTGTGCTGGGCAGGTATAATCGTTCTTGGAAATACAATAAGTTGTCCTTCACTGCAAAGTCCTTTCCCTGCAGATGCCAATTCTGTATGTCTGCTGGAGTTACAAGTTGCCTGGCTTTATCCTTAACTTCCTCTATGGATTGTGTGGCGATTACACCCAGAATTCTTTGTTCGGGAATGATAGGTACAGGTTTAGGGTTGATCAAGTGTTCTTCCACTCCCATCCGAGAAAGGGCATCAGCTTTACCGTTTTTTGTACCAGGTCGATAGGTAATTATGAAGTCAAACTCGGCAAAGAATAGTGCCCAACGAAGTTGTCTAGAGGATTGAGCTTTTGCGGTTTTCAAATATTGCAGGTTTCGGTGATCCATAATCACAGTAACGGTGTGTCGGGCCCCCAGAAGATAATGCCGCCAAGCCTTAAAGGCGGACTTGATAGCCAGAAGTTCCTTGTCAGTAATAGTGTAATTGATTTCAGGAGGCGAGAATTTGCGGGACCAAAATGCCACGGGATGCAACTGATTGGTTACTGGGTCCTTTTGTGATAGAACTGCCCCCATGGCAAGGCTCGAAGCATCAGTTTCCACGATGTAGGGGAGTTCTGGGCGAGGACGTTTTAAAATTGGTGCAGAGATAAATTTAGTCTTCAAATTCTGGAAAGCTTGTTCCGCCTCGGTAGACCATTCAAAACGTTTGTTTTTCTTTAACAAGGCGGTGATGGGCTGGACTATTCGAGAGAATTCGGGGATAAACCTGCGGTAAAAGTTAGCGAAGCCTAACATGCTCTGAACGCCTTTTACGGAGGATGGTGATGGCCATTTGAGAATTGCATCAACCTTCTTTGAATCCGTACGCACTCTGCTAGGTGATAATATGAATCCCAAGAATTCAACTTCAGTCATGTTGAAAACACATTTTTCCAACTTAGCGAAAAGTTTGTGTTGACGCAATCTCTCGAGGACCATTTTCACGTGTTTCCGATGTTCAGATTCCGATGAAGAAAAAACGAGGATGTCGTCAATGTAAACAACAACACACACATCTATGAGCTCTCTGAGGACATCGTTCATAAAATATTGAAAGGCGGCCGGGGCATTGCAAAGTCCGAAGGGCATGACCTGATATTCAAATAGCCCATACTTCGTGCGGAAAGCCGTCTTCCATTCATCGCCCTCTTTTACTCGTACCAAGTGGTAGGCTCCTCTAAGATCCAGCTTTGTATGTATGCATGCTTTTCTGACTTGGTCCAGGAGTTCAGGGATCAAAGGTAATGGATATCTATTCTTAACGGTGATCTGGTTCAGGGCACGATAATCTATACAAGTTCTAAGGTCCCCTTCTTTTTTTGGAACGAAGAACAGAGCTGAAGAAGCAGGGGATTTGGAAGGACGAATAAACCCATTCGCTAGGTATTGATCCAGGTATTGTCGGAGGAGAAGGTTCTCAGGCTTGGTGAGGGCATAAATTCTACTACAAGGAGGCGTAGATCCAGGTATCAGGTCTATCTGGCAGTCATAAGACCTATGAGGAGGTAGAGAGTTAGCCTGATCCTTCCGGAAAACATCTTGGAATTCTAGGTATTCGGGAGGTAACTGGGGAGTCTCCGAAGAAATTGCTGCCAGTGCAACACCAGGCGGAGGGTGACAAGTAGAGACACATTCTGGAAACTGAACCGTTCTTGCTCGCCAATCGATCTGAGGATTGTATTTCTCTAACCAAGGTATTCCTAGAATAATCTGGAACTGAGGGGCCTTGATCACATCAAACACGATCTTCTCATGGTGTCCATCTTGACTTACTAGCGTCACTTCTTGAGTGGTATGCGTTACTGGTCCGGAGGCTATCTCCGTACCATCCACCGTAGTAATGACGTCCTTTACAGCCTTGGGACAAAGAGTTAGATTCATCCTCAAAACCATTTCATGATCCACATAATTGCCGATGGCACCGCTGTCGATGTAAGCTTCAATCGCATGTAATCGATCCGGATGATCAGGGCTAATGAGGACCATAGGTATCACGAAATGTGAGGTCACGGAACTGGTTTTAACGCTCGGCAAGAGGACCTCTATTCTTGTCGGGCAAGGTCGTTTCCCTGCTCAGAGTTTGTGACCTTGGTAACTGCAGCTCCCACTGCCTTCTTGGCTGGTTTCACCGGACAGTCTCGAAGAAAGTGCCCTGAGTTTCCGCAATAGAGGCATAATTGCAACTGTTTTCTCCTTTCCCGCTCCTTTTGTGTTAGTGGCCCTTTCAGGCCCCCTATTTGCATGGGTTCCCCGGAGTCTACTCCTTTGGAAGGAGTTGGTGGTTTGGAAAATACTCGAGCATCAAACTTGGAACGATCGGCCTTCCTGTTCTGCAGTCCGTGATCTATTTGAACGACTAAGTCTATATAGTCCGAACAGTCTTGCGGGGGATTCACTACTTGGGCTAACACATCTTTGAGCTCTCCACGTAGACTTCTATAAAACAGCGTAATCCTTTTGTCCTCAGGCCATTGAGTTTCCACTATCAGTCTGTTGAAAGACGCAATATAAGCCAAAAGGTCTTGATTACCCTGTCGCAACGAAAGAAGCTCATTGTCCAAGGCCTGCCCCTGTGAATGTCTTGCGAACAGTTTTTCCATACTGAGCTGAAAAGCTTGAAAATCATGGAGAACCGGATCATCTTGATTAACTAGAGGGATCGACCAGTCTGCCGCATTGCCACTAAGGTACGAAAGCTACTTTAGCTTGATCAGTTGGAAAGGCTGCTGGCCGGCATAAGAAATGCAACCGGCACTGATTAATAAATACTGCAAACCTCTTTGGGTCACCAGAAAATCGTTCGGGCGGAGCCAGAGGTACATTCCCAGGTAGGTTGATCTGCACTGGATTCATAGAGGATGTTGAAGGAAGATTTGCCCCTGATGCGGGTAACGGGGTCTGTCCGGCTTGTGACTGTAGCAATTGTCTAGCGAGATCGTCTGTTTGCTCCTTGGAAATAATCAGTTCCCTTCTTAGAGCATTCGTTTCCTGATGGGCTGCATGCACTTCTGCTCTTAGTTCCCCAAGTAACTGGGCTAGCTGGTCGGTATCCGAGGTTTCCATAGCGCCTGGGCGGGAGTTTTGCGGTAGGCTTTGCGTTCTGTAACGCTCACCTGATTCCCGCAGAGGCGCCGGTCTTGACTGGGCGAATACCGTATCTTCAAAGGTGATGTGTAACACACGGTTGGCTCTTTAGGCTGGACCTCTGTGCACTGTATGTCTGACTCGAAGAGTAAGATGTCTGCAGATAGAAAATATGGGATTAATGAACTGGGTTATTGGGTGTCTCTCTCTTCTTCCCTTTCTCTTCTCCTGTAGTACCCCAAAGGTTAACGCTCTCACCTTAGGTAAGTGAATGCCGAGCTCTCCATCTGCCACGGGGCAGGGTGCCGTAACCAGTTTCTTCACTGGATAAGGGTGCAGGCCTCTTGACCTCAGAGGACTGCTATCCGTCGTTTACTGCACGAACGGTAAGTTCTGGGTACTTCAAATGTCTTTAAAAGTCTTTTGTAATGATGTCCCTTGTTTTGCAGGGTTCCGGCGATGGCGGATGACGGGCTGAAGTGAGTTGAGGATGGAACCCGTGTGAGGAATAAAAGCGCCTGGAAGCACGTAAGTAAGCGGTTGTTGCCTGCTTCACGATGCGCACTAACTGTCCTTTTATCTTGCAGGTACAAGTTCGGAACTGCTGAAGGGTGCCGGAATACCCACTGGATTCGGCGTGGGAAGGAGTAATGGCACGTGAGTAATAAAGTTACCCAATGTCTTTAAACGCACCTTCTTTTGTCTTTCAGATGCGGGATGCAGCGCCGAAGGCCTCCGGAGCGTGCAAAGAGTTGGTAAGCTTTTGTCTTTCAGATGCCGGAAAGCAGTGCGAGGACCTCCGGAGCATGCAAAGAGTAGGTAAGCCTTTGTCTTCCAGATGCCGGAATGCAGCGCAATGCGTTGGTGACAGCCGATGGACCAGGTAAGAGATGCGCTGTCACAGAAGACTGTAGTGCTAACTTGTTCTTTCTTGTCTTTATAGATGTTGCAGAAGACTGGATTCTGAATGGTAAGCCTTTTTCCCTTAGGCCCAGGATCAGATGCAGAAGACACGATGAGCGTTCTGCTGCAGAGGATGCAGGATAACGCAAAGCAAGATTCATCCATCGGGTGTGGTTTAAATAGCCTTCTGTAGCGCTTAGGTGTCTCCTTCCACGGCCTCGCCTAGGTAAGAAAAGAGTTCCTGCTTTCCAGAAGAGTTCCAGTGTTCTGAACCTAGGGAGTGGCTCCTGCCCCACCCAACAGGAAAAGTAGTCCCAAACAGAAGACGATCAGAGACTCAACTGGCAGGTAAGTAAGCAGCATGGTCTGCTGCAGGTAAGTCCACCCAAGCATTATGAGCCCGGCGCTTCCAGCGCTGGGACTGGGCATATTTATGAGCCTGGTGCCACTGGCGCCAGGACAGGGCCCAAAAGGTCCCAATTGGGACTGGTTGGCACTCGGTACCTGGGTTATGGGTCTGCTTCCAAGGGAGTTGGGTAAGTCCTGACCTTTTGGAAGCAGAGATCATGACATCTGGCTAGCCAGCGTTACAGTTTATCACTCTGGGTATGGACAGGGACCCTGCCATGCCTCCCTGGAACCTCTGCTGGGCTTGGGTATGTTCAACCCACATGGTAGACAGCCGCCCAAGCCAAGGGACATGACACCCTACTACCCTGGAGCTCTGGCTGGGTTATGTTACAGCTTCTCCCTATGGGATAGGATGCAGACCTGCCAATGCTCCCTGGAACCACTACTGGGTTTGTGGATGGACTGCTCCTTAAGGTGAAGGACAGCATCCCAGACCATCCTGGAGCTCTGAGCTGGCCAGCATTATAGAATTTCCCTCCGGGGAAGGGACGGGCACCGTGCCAGGGCTCATTGGGACTGCTGCTGTGCTTGGAGACAGTAGACCCAAATGGGAGACAGATGTGTATGGCCAAGGACATCACCTCCAGCCGTCCTGGAGTTTTGGCTGGGGTGTGTTACAGCTTTTCCCTTTGTGGAGGTATTGGTACACTGCCGGGGCTCTCTAGTGGGGAGAAGATGTAACAATGCCAGCCAGAGCTCCTAGATGGTCAGAGGGGATCTCCCCAGCCCTGTCAGGGTCCCCAACCTTTCCCGGAGGGAGAAGCTGTAATGCAGGGCAGCCAGACTCCAAGATAGTCAGGGGTGATGTCCCTGGCCTTGAGCGACTGTCTCCCATATGTGGCAATCATTCCCAAGTGCAGCAGCTGTATCAGGGAGCCCCTGCAGGGTCCCCATCGATTCCCAGAGGGAAATCCTGTAACACAGCCCAGCCAAAACTCCAGGATGGTCGGGGTGATGTCCCTGGGCTTGAGCGGCTGTCTCCCAAGTGGGTTGACTGTCTCCAAGGCCAACAGCTGTTCCATAGAGCACTGACAGGGTCCCAGCCCTTTCTCAGAGGGAAAAACTGTAATGCAGGTCAGCCAGAATTCCAGGATGACCACAGGAACAAATCTGTAGGTTGACTACAAGAGCAAATTCCTGCTAAATCTGCTCTGCCAAAACATTTGCGGTTACCAGTGGTTTAGCATTTACCCTTTGTGCCCAGGTAGGTGCATCCACACATGTGAGGTACCATTTTCGTCATGACACCTGTGAGAATGAGGTAAGGTAGGACATGTGTTTGTTGGCGGCGTGTATCAGTGGTTTGAGGTGGGACTTGTCCAGAAATTGAGGGGTTTTTTCCTGAATTTCTGACTGTGCCAGGCATTGTGGGTAATACATTCTGGGGCAATTCGCGCAAGTCAGACCTTTGTGGACACCCACAGGTGTGTTCTTTTCAGAAATGCATGGGGTTCCCTGTTTTCCTTAGTGGATGCAACACACCAGGCCCAAATTTGTAGGTTGTCTACAAGAGCAAATTTCAGCAAAATCTGCTCTGCCAAAACATTTGGGGTTACCAGTGGTTTAGCCTTTAGCCTTTGTGCCCAGGTAGGCGCATCCACACATGTGAGGTGACTTTTTCGTCACGACACCTGTAAGAACACAGGAAAGTAAGACATGTGTTGTTGGCGGCGTGTTTCAGTTGTTTGGAGGTGGGACTTTTCTGAAAATTGAGGGTTTGTTCCTAAATTTTGCATGTGGGTAATATATTCTGGGAAGATTTGTGCAAGTCACACCTCTGTGGATTCCCAATGGTGTCTTCTTTTCAGAAATCCATGGGGTTCCCTGTTTTCCTTGGTGGCTGCGACACCCCAGGCCCAAATTTGTAGGTTGTCTACAAGAGCAAATTCCTGCAAAATCTGCTCTGCCAAACATTTGTGTTTACCAGTGGTTTAGCCTTTTCCATTTGCGCCCAGGTAGGTTCACCGACACATGTGAGGTACCGCTTTCATCAGGACACTGGTTAGAATGTGCAAACATAGTGCATGTGTTGTTGGCGGCGTGTTTCGGTGGTTTGGTGTTGGGAAACGTCTGATAATTGTGTTTTTTCCCCTACATTTGGACTTTGCCGGGGCTTGTGGGTTATACATTCTGGGGCGATTCACACAAGTCAGACTTCTGTAGATTCCCAGAGGTTTCTTCTTTTCAGAAATGCATGGGGTTGCCTGTTTTTGCATCAATGCCGGCTTTGGGTTGACATTTGCGTGTCCTCTGCTGCTAACACCTCGGGAGGTTTGCAAGGAAATTGCTAACACTGTGGATTTGGGACACTGTGAAAAATTGTACCTGCTCAAATCCAGGCCCACAATAGATGGGAGTTGTTTCAGCTCTGTTGGGGGGACCTCCTATTCCTGAATACTAGAGATTCAGCCACATAAGAAGAAGAAACCAGACCACACACAAATCGGTGCATGTCCCTAGCTCTGAAGAAAGTGGTGACAACCACCTCCATACCACTGAAACCAGTCAGCTTCTTTGCGACCTGAGTAGACAAACACGGATCAGGGAGATCCCTATATCTGGCTGCATTTTGTTCCCAATATCAAAAAGGGATTGTGAACTTAATAAACCGAGGAACAGAGTTAATATCAAGGACAGACCTCCGAACCCAAAGAAATAGGAGTTGTCTTTGACTACCAGTTATCTTCGACTATCTTTGGTCCAGGTCTAAAACTCGAAACGCAAAGGTTTTTTGCTTTTTAATCTTTTTGTGAAGTGAATTCACGAGCTCTGCCTCTCGATTCATATAATCTCCTCTTCCATCGAGAGACAGTAGACCAATACCTCTATTTTAATTGGTTCCATTCCAAAAAATGCAAATCAAAAACTGAATGTTTATTTGGAAAACAACACATAAAACAAACCAGAATGTGTGGAACCCTGAAGGAAAAAAAACAGGAACTCAACACTACGGATTAATTCCAAAAAAGAAGTAATAGTTGAATAAAATTGACTTCAATCAAAGTGTGATAGACCGTTTTTGTCAATACACCTGTGCGAACACGTAGGACATGTGTTGTTGGTGGTGTGTTTCGGTGGTCTGGACGTGGGATTTGTCAGAAAATTGAGGGTATTTTTCCTACATTTTGGACTTTGCCAGGGATTGTTTTATAATCTGTTCAAGAAATGCTTTTGCCAGTGCGGTAGTGTTAGGAAGTCCTTTGAATGGAATGAAATGTGCCATTTTAGAGAACAGGTCTACAACCACCAGAATGGTATTAAAACCTTGACAGGGATGTAAATCCGTAATAAAATCAAGAGAAACTGTATGCCAGGGAGCTGCTGGAATATCCAGTGGTTGTAGGAGGCCAGCTGGTTTCTGTTTTTGTGATTTATTCTGTGCACATATCCCACAGGATAGAACAAATCGAGCAATGTCCTTATGCCAGGTTGGCCACCAATAATTCCGTTTAACCTTGTCTAGAGTCTTAGCAATTCAGGGATGGCCTTCGATCAGGGAATCGTGATAACCAGACATGACCAATTCTTGCAGATCTTTACCTGGTAGATATAGTAGTTCCCTGAAGTAGGGTAATCCATCCAGAACCGTGTGATGTTCATTTTGGGAATTCCATTTCTGCAATATCTCAGGGTTCATTAAGGTTCAAATCTTATCTTGAAGTTCACTCAGAGTCAATGTGGTGGTGAGCCCCAGTAGTTTATCACTTGGGATGATGGCAGCAGGGTCCAGGGTACTGTTTGTTTTCTCTTCAACACCCATAAGAGACAAGGCATCGACCTTCCCATTCCGAACTCCCGGTCTGTATGTTATAACGTAATCGTATTCTGTGAAGAATAGAGCCCACCACAACTGTTGTGACGATTGGGCTTTTGCAGACTTTAGGTATTGAAGGTTTCAGTGACTGTGATTACTGTGATGGTATGTCTGGCAACTAATAGATACTGCCATCGGGCTTCGAAGGCTGATTTTATTGCCAAGAATTCTTTGTCTGTAATTGCATGGTTAAGATCTGGTGGTGAGAATTTACGTGACCAAAAGGGCATGGGGTGTAATTGGCCTGACTCTGGATCTCTTTGAGAGAGAACTGCTCCCATAGCTACGCTGGAAGCATCAGTTTCCACTATATAGGGTAAATCAGGGCAAGGATGTCGTAAAATTGGCGTAGAGGTGAATCTTTCCTTGAGTTCTTGAAACGCCTGTTCCGCCTCTTCCGTCTTTTGGAATTTTTTGTTGTTTTTTCTCAGTAACGATGTGATTGGGTGGACTATCCATGAGAAATCTGGAATAAATCAACAATAAAAATTTGCAAAGCCGAGCATGCTTTGGGTTCCTTTAAGTGAAGAAGGTGACGGTCAATTAAGGATGGCATCTACTTTGTGTAAATCCATCTTGACTCCCTTTGGCGAGAGAACAAAACCCAGGAACTCAACTTCAGTGACATGGAAGGAGCATTTCTCGAGTTTAGCATACTGTTTGTGCTGGCAAAATTTTGCAAGGACTGAGCAAACATGTTCCACATGATCTCTTTCAGAGGGGGAATACACCAGGATGGTATCAATATAGACCAGGGCACAGACATTGATTAATTCCCTTAATACATCATTCATGAAGTATTGGAACGCTGCGTGAGCGTTGCACAGCCCGAAATGCTTTACCTGATATTCGTACAGGCCATACTTGGTGCAAACGTGGTTTTCCATACATCCCCTTTCTTAACACGGACAAGGTGGTATGCTCCTCTGAGGTCTAATATGGTGTAGATTCGAGCATCCTTGACTTGTTCCAGTTCCAACAGTTCCGGCATAAGGGGCAAAGAGTAGCAGTTTTTTACTGTGATTTGATTAAGTGCGTGGTAATCGATGCACGTCCTCAAATCTCCTTCCTTCTTGGGCACGAAGAATAAGGGAGAGGCTTCCGGTGACTTTGACGGGAGGATAAACCCATTAGCCAAGTATTGATCAAGATCGGACTTCAAGTGGAGATATTCAGTTTCCGTAAGTGCATAAATTCGACCACAAGGAACCTGTGCGCCAGGTACCAGGTCGATATGATAGTCATAGGGCCTGAGTGGCAGTAATGTGTTATCTTGTTCCTTCTGAAAAACATCTTGATAATCCTGATATTTTTTTGGTAAGGTGTCCATTGGTTCCGCGATCCCTGTTGCTTTTCCTTGAACAGATTTCATATTTGGCTGTGGTATAGATTTCTGGTAGCAAGCGTGGGCGAATTTGTTGGAAAAGGTCAGTCTTTTTGCACGCCAGTCTATGTGGGGATTGCAAGTTACTAACCATGGCATCCCTAAGATGAACCAGAACTGAGGAGCTTTGATGAGGTCAAATGTAATTGCTTCTTGATGTCCATCCTGACACAGAAGGGTTAATTCTGTTGTGCATTGGGTTACTGGTCCTGAAGCAATTTCCATACCGTCAACAGTAGTTACCTTTTCAGTTGTTGGTTTTTTGCATAAGGGAAGTCCCATTTCTGTTGCCAGATCTCGATCTATGTAATTACCAAATGCTCTGCTGTCTATATATGCCTCTATGTCATTGGTGATTGAACAAGGTTACTGGTAGGGCGAAATGTGAGGTCTGTGACTCATCCTTTTTGCTCGACAAGCGGACGTCTACGCTTGCCAGGCCTGGTAGTTTTCCGATTCCTTTCCATCATCTTCTTTTTCTGTAGCATCTACCACCTTCCTTGGAGGTTTCACTGGGCATTCTTTGTGGTAGTGACCCGATTTACTGCAGTATAAGCATCACTGTGGCTGTCTCCTCTTGTCTCTTTCACCCTTGGTTAAAGGGGGTCCTCCAATCTGCATGGGTTCTGTGGTATTTTCTGATGGATGTTGAACATTATCTTTTGAACATACGTAAATGGCACGATTTTCGAGTCTACTTCGGTCTGTTCTTTGATCCTGTAATCTGTGGTCCAACTGAACTACCAGGTTGATAAACTCTGCACAGTCTTTAGGTGGGTCTACTACTTGAGCAAGGACATCCTTCAGGTCTCCTAATAGGCCCTGATGAAACAACGTGGTTCTTTTATCTTCTGCCCACCCCGCTTCTACAACCAGTCTATTAAAGGTGGCAATATAAGTCAACAAATCTTGATTCCCCTGGCGGAGGAACAGGAGTTCGTTATCAAGAGCTTGCCCATGCAAGTCTCGAGCAAATAACTTTTCCATCTCCTATTCAAAACCCCTGAAGTTCTGCAGTAATGGATCATCACGGCTCACTAAAGGTACTGACCAGTCTGCAGCACTTCTACTCAAATATGATAACACAAAGGCCACCCTCGCCTGGTCGTTTGGGAAAGCCCCAGGCCTACAAAGACAATGGAGGCGTCACTGCTTCATGAATGTTGCGTACCTTCTGGGGTTTCCATTAAACCGTTCTGGTGGTGCCAAGGGTACTGCTCCCAGCAACGTTATCTTTACTGGATTGACCAATGATGGTGTAGTGACGGGTGGGGTGAATCCGGCCATGGAGCCTGCCCCGCCTGTGTTTGTAGTAGCTGTTTGGTTAGTTCATCAGTATGGTTTTTTGTGGCTATTAATTGTCCCAAAAGCTGGGCTAACTGATCGGTTTCAGATGTCTCCATGACGCCCAGGTGGAAAAGGTTTAACAGGCTTCGAGTTCGGTTACGCTGAACCTATACTCCTGGGGGCGTCTGGAAGGCTCTGAGATCTGGAACCCTGGATGCGTAGTTGCCCAGTGCTGAATAATGAATCTGCAATTACAGAAGGGCAGATTTGTGATAACTGTCTCTAATGGATAAATCTTCCACCTCCCTCTGACCGATTCCCTTCCCACTGGGTACCTTTCTCACATTAGTTATTTGTAGGGTGAGCTATCCGTCCTGCGTTTCTTGTGCAGGGGCTCTTGACATTTGTTGGCGAGCTGCCCGAGTTGCTTCACTGGTGCAGTTTGCCTTCCTTGGGCCCAGGCCTGCTGTGACCCCGAATCTGCTGGTAGGCAGATAGGTTATTAATTGTAAGTCTATGTTCTGTTTATGGTGGGAATTTGTTAATGTCTTTATCTCCTTCTTTTCAGGTGCGAAGGTCTTGATGCTGGGGTGCCGGATGGAGACGCACGTTTTCTAGGTAAGAGAAAGCGCGAAGCGCAGCGCCTTATTGTCTTTTAAAGCTAACCTGTGGTTTCTTCTTCTTCTCCTCAAAGGCCGTTGTGGTGCTGCGAGTGGATGAGAGCGCGATGAAAAACAGGCCCCCGGAATCCGTTAAGGTAAGTACAGCGCTGTGAGGTTGTTTAATATTTAAAGCGAACCTGAATATGTCTCTTTTCCTTTGCAGATGTTGCTGTGTTGCTCCGGATGGAAGCGTGGTGTAGCACGATGGAATTCATGTAAGACTGATGGAATTCAATGATTTGGAAGCGCGCATTCTAATATTGTTTTTCCCTTTCTTGTTATTCCAGGTTGCAATGTTAGAACAGCAGCTGTGGTAGAGGTTCGCCGGAAGTCCTTAAGCTAGTACTCACAGACAGGTGAGTGATGTTTCTTCTTCCCTCAGTTTCCACAGATTGCAGCCCAGTTGATATGCTGAGTGCTCAATGGTGTTTCCTCAGATAAAACAGAATAATCTTGATCTTGTTCTTGCAAGATTACAGGAAGATGCTGAAGACCAGGAGCTGGACACGGTGAGCGTCACACTGCGGGTTGCAGAATAACTCGAAGTGTGTTCTACAGTCAGGGTGTGGTTTATATAGCCCAGGTAAACTAGTACCAGGGAAAGTCATTCCAGGCCTGCCACACCCAAAACACTAGACTGCATGGCTTGGTTCTTAGAACTAGACTGTGTGGGTGCTTCCATGTTGGATTTAAAGGCCCATGTACATGAATGGGACCTAGTTTGAACAGCCCTTCCTTCCTACATATGAGCCTGGTACCAAAGGCGCCAGGACTGGCTCCAGGAGCCCTTTTGCAGTGGTTTTAAGGCCCTCAGGGTTCTTGTGGGAGTCTGCTTGTGGCACAACTTGTGCCCCCTCACAGTGGTCATGAAACCTCTGTGGAATCCCAAGGGTGTCTTATTTTCAGAAATGCATGGTGCTCCCTGTTTTGCTTGGTGGATGCGACACCCAAGGCCCAAATCTGTACATTAACCACAATAGCAAATTCCTGCAAAATATGCTCTTTCGAAACACTTGGGTTTACCAGTGGTATAGACTTTTCCCTTTGCGCTCAGGTAGGTGCACCCACACATGTGAGGTACCGTTTTTGTTTGGACACCGGTGGGAACATGGGAAGGTAGGGCATGTATTGTTGGCCACATTTTACGGTGGTTTGATGGTGGGAAATGTCTGAAAATTGGGTTTATTTCCCCTACATTTCGTACTTTGCTGGGGCTTGTGGGTAATACATTCTGGGGTGATTCATGCAAGTCAGAACTCTGTGGAATCCCAAGGGTGTCTTCTTTTCAGAAATGCATGGGGTTCTCTGTTTTCCTTGTTGGCTGCGACACCCCAGGGACAATTCTGTAGGTTGTCCAGAAGTGCAAATTCCCGCAAAATCTGCTCTGCCAAAACACTTGGGGTTACCAGTGGTTTAGCCTAACATGCACCCAGGTACGTGCATGTTAGGCAGAATTATATGCAGTACCCTTTGGGAATACCACACACAATTAAGACTACAAGTGTCAGTAAAATGTCACCTTTGTTACAAGCCTGTACTACACAGTAAAGTGGTAGCGATGGCTGAGCAGCCACACTTATCTCATGAGTAAAGTGAGCAGTACAAGAAGTTACACAAAGGACAACAATTACTATGATTCAAACAAACACTGATTCAAGGTTTGTGAGTAAAATAATGTACATTTATTTACACCATCAGTTATAAAACAGTTCACTATTATAAAGCAGCAGAAAATCACAATCTTAATACACTAAAAGAACACCCAATCAATTCTGGACAAGTTAAGCTCAAAATTAAGTGTGAGCAAAATGGCACTCCAACAATTTAAAGGGGAGGAATTACAAGATTATTCAAAAGCAACAACCCCAACGAGTTATAGGCAGGGCAATCTAGAAAAGGCTTACTACAACTAGAATTGAAGTCAATAGGCATGAGCCAATGTTAATAGTTCAGAGTCTTTGAAGAGGATCACACATTCAATGCAGTTCGTGGTTAAGTCTTTGCCAAGAGTTCAAAACGAAGTTGGTTGGAGGAAAAGTTATTCAAAGGAGAAGAGGAGGACAAGCCTTCAGAGAGGCAAAAGATTTTGAACACTTTCACCGCGGTCGGACGGAACGAACGACCGGATTTGCACAGTACCTTAAAAGCAGAAGAATGCTGTAGCTGAAGCAGTTGCTCCTGGCAGTTCCTGCAGGCTGACGGTTCCTGGAGCTTCAATCAAGATGACAAGTAGGAGGACTTCTGGAGGGTCCTGCACTGCCAAGGGAAGAAGCCAGCATCAGAGCAAAACGTTGAATAAAAGGTGTGCTCCTTAAAACCCAAACAGGTCCCTTTCTCTCTGGCTATCCGGTTCACTGCAACGATGCACAGCAAAATCGACCAGAGAGGGAGGTTCGACATTTGGTGTTTGGCGAGCTGGTTGGTCCCACCAAGCTGAAGGTGAAAAGACTCTTTGCAGACCTCCTCTGTCGTCAAAGTTTCAGGCGATTCGGACCTGCAGCAGGGCTTCACCGGGATGTCCAGTAGTTGCAGCAGTCGTCTTCCTTCAGCTTCTCATTGGCTCTCTCGATCCAGAGGCGCCTCTGCCTTTGAGTCTCTGGGACCGGCTTTTTATGCACCAAATCCCCCATTCACACCTCCTGGCTGTCAATCACACAGCAGGGTGGCTGTCCTGGCCGGACAGTCACCTAGCCAATCAAACTAGAGTGCAACATGGGTCTCCAAGGAGACCCTGTGCAGGGGGCCTAAAACCCCTTCCTCACATTCAGCCCACCTAGACACTCAGGCGAATAAGGAGGGATTCTGCGCAGATGCCTGCCAAAGGACGGCGAACAAAGGAACCAAACCTGGTTTGGCACGCAGAGTAAAACACGAGAAAGACCTTTACAAAATGAAATGGCTAATAAAGCCAATAGGAACCAAACAAAAATAAAAGGCGTCCAGCGGGTTTACAGTTTGAGGCTACCAAACTTAGCTTCCGGTAGAAAGAAAGGGGTAGATACCACTTCCACCAGCCAAATCTTAGAGAAAGGGGAACAAACTAATGTTCCATGAGAATCAGACAAAAGGGTATAACTATTAACCCCTCCAGTCCTCTATTGGAAGATAGGGTGTACTGGGTCTGTACATTTAAAAAGACTAGTAAAGTCAATGATATATTTACATGTTCTGGGGGACAGTAGTCAGCCCCAATGGAGTTTAAAGTGGGAAGTCTGAAAAGACAACCCTGTGTCACTGCACTAAAGGTGCTGTGTGACACACAGTAAAATGATGATGCCTATGGAGTGGGTGAGACTCCATATCTATGAACACAAAAATGTACAACACATTGAAAATGAAAAGTTCCAAGAGCCAAAATATAGCAAAAGAGCTGGAGGGCTCTAAGGTAAAGGGAATTAAACACTTGTGTGAGAAATCTCCCTAAGAGTGCACCCACACATGTGATGTCTCGTTTTCGTTGGTACACCTGAGGGAACGTGGGAAGGTTCTTCATGTGTTGTTGGCAGCGTGTTTCGGTGGTTTGAGGTGGGACATGTTTGAAAATTGTGTTTTATTTCCTACATTTTGGATTTTTGGAAAGACTTGTGGGTAATACATTCTTTGGTGATTCACACAAGTCAGACCTCGGTGTATTCCCACAGCTGTCTTCTTTTCAGAAATGCATAGGGCTTGCTGTTTTGCTTGGTGGCTGTGACACCCAGCGCCCAGATCTGTAGATTACCCACAAGAGCAAATGCCAGCAAAATCTGCTTTCCCGAAACAATTGGGGTTACCTGTGGTTTAGCCTTTTCCCATTGTGCCCATCTAGGTGCACCCACACATGTGAGGTACCATTTATATGGGGACACCTCTGGGAACATGGAAAGGTAGGACATGTGTTTTATGGGTGTCTTTTGGTGGCTTGGAGGTATGAAATTTCAGAAAATTGTATTTTTTTCCCCTAAATTTCGGAGGTTGCAGTGGCTTGCGGTTAATACATTCTGGGGCAAATCGAAGAAAGTCAGACCTCTGTGGATTCCTATGGGTGTCTTCTTTTCGCAAATGCATGGGGTTTGCTGTTTTCCGTGGTGACTGTGACACCCAGCCCCAAATCTGTAGGTTGTAAAGAAGAGCAAATTCCTGCAAAATCTGCACTGTCGAAACTCTTGGGTACCAGTGGTTTATCATTTTCCCTTTGCACCCAGGTAGGTGCACCATCACATGTAAGGTACCGTTTTCGTCAGGACACCTGTGGGAACGCAGGAAGCTAGGACATGTGTTGTTGGCAATGTGCTTTGGTGGTTTGAAGGAGGGAAATGACCGAAAATGGTGTCTTTTTTCATAAATTTCAGATATTGCCAGGGATTGTGAGTAATACAATCTGGGGTGATTTGCGAAAATCAGTCCTCTGTGGATTCCCACATGTTCTTTTTTCAGAAATGCATGTGATCCCTGTTTTGCTTGGTGGATGCAGCACCCAAGGCTGAAATCTGTACATTACCCACAAGAGCAAATTGCTGCAAAATCTGTTCTGCCAAAACACTTGTGTTTACCAGTGGTTTAGCCTTTTCCCTTTACGCCCAGGTAGGTTAACCCACACATATGAGGTACCATTTTCATCAGGACACCAGTTAGAATGCGGGAAGGTAGGGCATGTGTTGTTGGTGGTGTATTTTGGTGGTTTGGAGTTGGGAAATGTCTGAAAATTGTGTTTTTCCCCTACATTTTGGACGTTGCTGGGGCTTGTGGTTAATAAATTCTGTGCCGATTCGCGCAAGTCAGTACTCTGTGGAATCCCAAGGGTGTCTTCTTTTCAGAAATGCATGGGGTTCCCTGTTTTCCTGGATGGCTGCGACACCCCATGCCCAAATCTGTAGGTTGTCCACAAGAGCAAATTCCTGCAAAATTGGTTCTGCCGAAACACTTGGGGTTACCAGTGGTTTAGACTTTTCCATTTGCGCCCAGATAAGTGCATCGACCCATGTGAGATACCGTTTTCATCAGGACACATGTAGGAAGGCGGGAAGGTAGGACATGTTGGCTGCGTTTTTCGGTGGTTTATTGGTGGAAATGTCTGAAAATTCAGTTTATTTTTTTACCAAATGTCAGAATTTGCCGGGGCTTGTTGGTAATACATTCTGGGGAAATTTGCGCAAGTCAGACCTCTGTGGATTCCCTCAGGTGTCTTCTTTTTGGAAATGTATGCGGTTCCCTGTTTTCCTTGTTGGCTGCGACACCCCAGAACCAAATCTGCAGGTTGGCTACAAGAGCAAATTCCCAAAAAATCTGCTCTGCGGAAACATTTGGGGTTACCAATCGTTTAGCCTTTACCCTTTGAGCCCAGCTAGGTGCATCCACACATGTGAACTACCGTTTTCGTCATGACACCTGTGAGAACGTGGGAAAGTAGGACATGTGTTGTTGGCGGTGTGTTTCGGTGTTAGACGGAAACCTGTGCAGTTCCCTCTGGGACCACTGCAAAAGATTTAGGACTACAGGTGTTTTGCAGTAAACCCACTTGGTAGCAGTCTGTACCACACCGATTCACTTGGTAGCTGTGGCTGAGCAGTCATACTTCCCTCAAGAAGAGTTAAGCAGTATGTGGAGTATACAAAATAGGGCAATTTACACAGTAGGACAAGCAAACACGGAACAAGGCTTCGGTGTAAAGATATATAGTTATTTATTTATAAAAACACATCTATGGAAAACACTCTGGCACTGATACGGCAAACAACTTCAATCACAATTACTATAAGTAAATCACTCCCCCTAACAATAGTTTGACAAGTCTAGGTTAAACGGCACCACTTGTTTGCAGACAGAGGTGAATGCTTTAATCTAGATGGCACTTTGTCGCAAATTGTTATAGAAAGATTGGAACAGTTCAGAACAGAAATTTAAGAAGGCTTGGAGGCGACCCAGTGGAGAGGCGAGGATTCAGACACCTCACGCTAACCGACACAAGGGAAGCCAGGCGGACACAGTACCTTGTTTGTGGAGAGACAGCTCCGGCCGGGGCAGTTGTTCCTGGTTGTGGATGCACGTCGGGGCTTTGCCAAGAGAAGAGATGATCTCGTCGTCGAAGGAAAGTTTGAAGATCGTTGCACCACCAGGGAGGAGACCAGCCGCAGAGTGCTCCGTCACAAGTCACCACCTTTTGGTCGCGGTACAGGGGTTAGTGGCTATCCGGTTGCCGGGGTGCTGTGCACGGGCAATTCGACCACTGCGTCCTGGAACGAAGAAAAAGCAAAGGGGAATGGTTGTTCCCACCAGTCAGGGGAAGAGACTCTCCGGCGGGGAGATCTCCTCTGTCGTCGGGAAGTGGTGAGTCGGTTCAGCAGGGCTCCACCGGAGGTGTCGTCGTTACAGGTCGGTTCAGCTTTACCCTCGTCGAATTCTTAGGTCCTGTGGCGACTTCTGAAGATCTAGTCCCAAAAGCCAAAAGTGGAACAAAGGGCTCAACCTTTGGTTTAGGAGTCACAGAGACGAACACAGACGCCATTTTAAAAACCGAGTTCTGGCAGAAAATACCAACCGGTAGATTTATTTAAGACAAATAAACCGGCGATATGTTAGAGATTAACGAGAAAAAGTATTAACCTCCAACAATGGGAAGAATCCCATAGGGTTATATTCGGGGTTGAATATAACAAGTAGTTTCCACTGCCACCTGCCAAAACTCAATGAGGGGGGACAGGACAGTGCCCCCTCGAATAACAGACCCAGGAGTAATCGAATTACCCCTACTAGTACGTCCACAATAGGATGGTTTGTACTAGTTATGTTAGTAAATTTAGGTCTAGTAAAGCCAATGGTGACTTTACATGCCCGGGGAGACAGTAGTCAGTCCCTGGGTATGGAATCTATGGTGGGGATCCTCTAAGATGCCCCGGTGTTATGCCATGGAGGGTGCGTTGTAACACACATAGCAAAACAAATGAGACCCTATGGAGTAAAAGACCCCATAGCCCATAGAACACATTGACATTCAGAGGAATTAACCACATTCATGTCCAAGAGTGGGAGAAAAAGAGTCTCACTCTTGGCAGGATGGAAAAAAACTAACTCCAGAAATCCAGCAAAGCTGCTGGGGGACTCACTAGGTTAGGAAATTCAGCCTAAACAGAGAATTCTCCCTAACATTCGGTGGTTTGGTGATGGGTCTTGTCTGAAAATTGAGGGTTTTTTCCTAAGTTTTAGACTTTGCCAGGGCTTGTGGGTAATACATTCTGGGGCGATTCACCCAAGTCAGACCTCTGTAGATTCCCACAGGTGTCTTCTTTTCAGAAATGCATGGGGACCCTGTTTTCCTTGGTGGCTGCAACACCCCAGGCCCAAATCTGTAGGTTGGCGATTCGCGCAAGTCAGACCTCTGTGGAATCCCAAGGATTTATTCTTTTCAGAAATGCATGGGGTTCCCTGTTTTCCTTTGTGGCTGCGATACCCCAGGGCCAAATCCATAGGTTGTCCACAAGAGCAAATTCCAGCAAAATCGGTTCTGCCAAAACACTTGGGATCACGAATGGTTTAGCCTTTTCCCTTTGCGCCCAGATAGGTGCACTAACACATGTGAGGTACCTTTTTCATCATGACACCCGTTAGAACACGGGATGGTAGGACATGTGTTGTTGGCGGGGTGTTTCGGTGGCTTGGAGGTGGGACTTGTCTGAAAATTTTGGGGTTTTTGCTTACATTTTTGACTTTGCCGGAGCTTGTGGGTAATACATTCTGGGGCGATTCGCACATGTCAGACCTTTTTGGATTCCCATTGGTGTCTTCCTTTCAAAAATGCATGGGTTCCCTCTTTTCCTTGGTGGCTGCGACATCCCAGGCCTCGATATGCAGGTTGTCCACAAGAGCAAATTCCTGCAAAATCTGCTCTGTTGAAAAACTTGGGGTTACCAGTGGTTTAGCCTTTTCCCTTTGCGCCCAGGTAGATGCACCCACACATGTGAGGTAAAGTTATCATGGGAACACCGGTGGGAATGCGGGAAGGTAGGGCATGTGTTGTTAGTAGTGTGTTTCCATGGGTTGGTGGTGGAAAATGTCTGAAAATTGAGTTTTTTCCCCTAAATTTTGGACTTTGCTGTGGGTTGGGTGTAATACATTCTGGGGCAATTTTGAAGAAAGTCAGACCTCTGTGGATTCCCATGGGTGTCTTCTTTTCAGAAATGGATGCCTTTCCCTATTTTCCTTGGTGGCTGCGACACCCCAGGCCCAAATCTGTAGGTTGTCCCCAAGAGCAAATTCCCACAAAATCAGCTCTGTCGAAACACTTTGGGCTACCAGTGGTTCAGACTTTTCCCTTTGTGTCCAGATAGGTGCACCGACACATGTGAGATACCGTTTTCATCAGGACACATGCGGGAATGCGGGAAGGTAGGGCATGTGTTGTTGGTGGAGTGTTTCGGTGGTTTGACTTGTGAAATGTATGAAAATTCAGTTTTGCTTCCCTAATTTTTGGACTTTGCCGGGGCTTGTGGGTAATACATTCTTTGGCGATTCACACAGTTTGACCTCTGTGTATTCTCACAGCTGTTTTCTTTTCAGAAATGCATGGGACTCACTGTTTTGCTTGGTGGCCGCGACACCCAACACACAAATCTGTAGATTACACACAAGAGCAAATTCCAGCAAAATCTGCTTACCTGAAACACTTGGGTTTACCAGTGGTTTAGCCTTTTCACTTTGCGCTCAGGTAGGTCCACCCACACATGTGAGGTACCATTTTCATCGGGATACCTGTGGGAATGTGAAAAGGTAGGGCATGTGTTGTTGGCGGTGTGGTTTGGTGGTTTGGTGGTATGAAATGTCCAAAAATGATGTTATTTTCTCTACATTTCGGACATTGCTGTGGCTTGTAGGTTATACATTCAGGGGCAATTCAAAGAAAGTCAGACCTCTGTGAATACCGACAGGTGTCTTCTTTTCGCAAATGCATGGGGTTCCCTGTTTTTCTTGGTGACTGGGACACCCAGGCCCAAATCTGTGGGTTGTCTACAAGAGCAAATTCCTCCAAAAATCGGATCTGCCGAATCTCTTGGGGTTACCAGTGGTTTAGCCTTTTCCCTTTGCACCCAGATAGGTGCACAGACACATATGAGATAAAGTTTTCATCAGGACACATGTGGAAACGCAGGAAGGTAGGCCATGTCTTGCTGGCTGCGTGTTTCAGTGGTTTGATGGTGGAAATGTCTGAAAATTCAGTTTTTTTAATCAAATGTCGGACTTTGATGGGGCTTGTTGTTAATACATTCTGAGGAAATTCGCACAAGTCAGACCTCTGTGGAATCCCACGGGTGTCTTCTTTTTTTAAATGCATGGGGTTCCCTGTTTTTCTTAGTCTCTGCGACACCCCAGGCCCAAATCTGTAGGTTGTCCACAAGAGCAAATTCCAACAAAATCTGCTCTGCCGAAACACTTGGGGTTGCCAGTGGTTTAGCCTTTACCCTTTGTGCCCAGATAGGTGCATCCACACATGTGAGGTACCGTTTTCGTCATGACACCTGTGAGAACACAGGAAAGTAGGACATGTTTTGTTGGCGTTGTGTTTCGGTGGTTTGGTGGTGGGAGTTATCTGAAAATGTAGTTTTTTTTCAGATTTTGGAATTTGCCAGGGATTGTGGGTAATCCATTCTGGGGCAATTCGCACAAGTGAGACCTCTGTGGATTCCCACACGTGTCTTCTTTTCAGAAATGCATGGGGTTCCCTTTTTTCTTGGTGGCTGCGACAACCCAGTCCCAAATCTGTAGGTTGTCCACAAGAGCAAATTCCTGCAAAATCTGCTCTGTCAAAACACTTGTGGTTACCAGTGGTTCAGCCTTTTCCCTTTGCACCCAAGTAGGTTCGCCCACACATGTGAGGTAACGGTATTGTGGGGACACCAGTGGGAATGCGGGAAGGTAGGGCATTTGTTGTTGGCAGTGTGTTTCGGTGGCTTGGTGTGGGAAAGATCTGAAAATGATGAATCTTTTCCTAAATTTCAGACTTTGCCAGGGATTGTGGGTAATACAATCTGGGGTGATTCCAACAGGGTTCTTCTTTTTAGAAATGCACAGGGCTCCCAGTTTTTCTTGGGGGCTGTGACACTCAAGGCCCAAATCTGAAAATTGCACACAAGATCATATTCCAGCAAAATCTGCTCTGCCAAAACACTTGTGTTTACTATTGGTTTAGCCATTTACCTTTGCACCCAGGTAGGTTCACCCATACATGTGAGGTACTGTCTTCATCAGGATACCGGTTAGTCGTGGAAAGGTAGGGGATGTGTTGTTGGAGGTGTGTTTCTGGGGTTTGGAATTGGTGGGAAATGTCTGAAAATTGTGTTTTTTCCACTACAGTTTGGATGTTGCTGGGGCTTGTGGGTAATACATTCTGGGCTGATTCGTGCAAGTCAGACCTCTGTGGAATCCCAAGAGTGTCTTCTTTTCAGAAATGCATGGGGTTCCCTGCTTTCCTTCGTGGCTGCGACACCCCGGGCCCAAATATGTAGGTTGTCCACAACAGCATTTTCCTGCAAAATCGGTTCTGCGAAACACTTGGGGTTACCAGAGGTTTAGCCTTTACCCTTTGCACCCAGATAGGTGCACCGGCACATGTAAGATACAGTTTTCATCAGAACACCTGTGGAATGCAGGAAGGTAGGACATGTGTTGTTTGCAATGTAGTTTAGTGGTTTGGAGGGGGGAAATGTCTGAAAATTGTGTATTTTTTCCTAAATTTCAGAGTTTGCCTGGGATTGTGAGTAATACAATCTGGGGAAATTTGCGCAAGTCAGACCTCTGTGGATTCCCACAGGTTTCTTCTTTTTGGAAATGCATGGGGTTGCTTTTTCCTTGGTGGCTGCGACACACCAGGCCCAAATCTGTAGGTTGTCTATAAAAGCAAATTCCCACAAAATCTGCTCTGCGAACCACTTGGGGTTACCAGTGGTTTAGCCTTTACCCTTTGTGCCCAGGTAGGTGCACCCACACATGTGAGGTACGGTTTTCATCACAACACCTGTGAGAACATGGCAAAGTAGGATATGTGTTGTTGGCGGTGTGTTTCGGTGGTTTGGAGGTGGGACAAGTTTGAAAATTGTGTATTTTTTCCTAAATTTCAGACTTTGTCAGGGATTGTGAGTAATACAATCTGGGTGATTTGCGAAAGTCAGTCCTCTGTGGATTCCTACAGGGTTCTTCTTTTCAGAAATACACAGGGCTCCCTGTTTTGCTAGGTGGCTGCGGCACCCAAGACCCAAATCTGAAAATTACTCACAAGAGCAAATTCCCGCAAAATCTGTTCTGCCAAAACACTTGTGTTTACCAGTGGTTTATCCTTATCCATTTGCGCCCAGATAGGTTCACCCACACATGTGAGGTACCGTTTTCATCAGGACACCGGTTAGAACGCGGGAAGGTAGGGCATGAGTTGTTGGCGGCTTTATTTTGGTGGTTTGGAGTTGGGAAATATCTGAAAATTGTGTTCCCCCCCCCCTACAATTTGGATATTGCTGGTGGTTGTGGGTAATAACTTCTGGGCTGATTTCAGAAATGCATGGGGTTCCCTGTTTTCCTTGGTGGCTGCGACATTCCAGGCCCAAATCTGTAGGTTGTCCACAAGAGAGAATTCCTTCAAAATCGGTTCTGCCGAAACACTTGTGGTTACCACTGGTTTAGCCTTGACCCTTTGTGCCCAGATAGGTGCATCCCCCCAAGGTAGGAAATTTCTTGTTGGCTGCGTGTTTCGGTGGTGGAAATGTCTGAGAATTCAGTTTTTTAAGACGAATGTTGGAATTTGCTGTGGTTTGTTGGTAATACACTCTGGCGAAAGGTGCTCAAGTCAGACCTCTGTTGATTCCCATGGGTGTCTTCTTCTTGGAAATGCATGGGGTTCCCTGTTTTCCTTGGTGGCTGTGACACCCCAGGCCCCAAATCTGTAGGTTGTCTACAAGAGCAAATTCCCGCAAAATCTGCTCTGCTGAAACACTTGGGGTTACCAATGGTTTAGCCTTTACCCTTTGTGCGCAGGTAGGTGCATACATACATGTGAGGTATCATTTTCGTCATGACACCTGTGAGAACACGGGAAAGTAGGATATGTGTTGTTGGCGGTGTGTTTCAGTGGTTTGGAGATGGAACTTGTCTGAAAAGTGAGTTTTTTTTCCCTAAAGTTTAGACTTTGCCGGGGATTGTGGGTAATACATTCTTCGGCGATTCCTGCACAACATACCTCTGTGGATTCCCATGGGTGTCTTCCTTTCAGAAATGCAAGGGGTTCCCTCTTTTCCTTGGTGGCTGCGACACCCCAAGCCCAGATCTGCAGGTTGTCCACAATAGCAAATTTCCGCAATATCTGCTATACCGAAACACTTCGGATTACATGATGTTTAGTCTTTTCCCTTTATGCCAGGCAGGTGCACCCACACGTGTGAGTTACCATTTTTATCAGGACACCTGTGGGAATGTGGGAACATAGGACATGTGTTGTTGGCTCTGTGTTTTGGTGGTTTGGAGGTGGGAAATGTCTGAAAATCGTGTATGTTTTCCTAAATTTCAGACTTAGCCAGGGATTGTGGGTAATACAATCTAGGGCGATTCGTGAAAGTCAGTCCTCTGTGGATTCCCACAGGGTTCTTATTTTCCTTTGCATAACAGGAAATGTATGGTGCTTGGTGGCTGCGATACCCAAGGCCAAATCTGTAGATTACCCACAAGTGCAAATTCCAGCAAAATCTGCTCTGCCAAAACACTTGTGTTTACCATTGTTTTAGCATTTTCCCTTTGCACCCAGGTAGGTTCACCCACACATGTGATGTACTGTTTTCATCAGGACACCGGTTAGATCGTGGGAAGGTAGGCCATGTGTTGTTGGCGGCGTGTTTCTGTGGTTTGGAATTGGTGGGAAATGCCTGAAAATTGTGTTTTTGTCCACTACAGTTTCGAAGTTGCTGGGGCTTGTGGGTCATACATTCTGGCCTGATTCACGCAAGTCAGACCTCTGTGGAATCCCAAGAGTGTCTTCTTTTCAGAAATGCATGGGGTTCCCTGCTTTTCTTGGTGGCTGTGACACCCAATACCCAAATCTGTAGGTTGTCCACAAGTGCGAATTCCCACAAAATCTACTTTGTCGAAACACTTGGGGTTAACATTGGTTTAGCCTTTTCCCTTTGCACCAAGGTATGTGCACCCACACATGTGATGTATCGTTTTTGTCAGTGTCACACTCACCTGGGTCTCTGCGAGAGTGATGAAGTCTTCCAGTTTTTCTTGGTGGCTGTGACACCCCAGGTCCAAATCTTTAGGTTGTCCAAAAGAGCAAATTCCTGAAAAATCGGCTCTACCAAAACACTTGGGGTTACCAGTGGTTTAGCCTTTTCCCTTTGCGCTCCGGTAGGTGCGCCGACGCATGTGAGATACCATTTTAGTCGGGTCACATGTGGGAAGATGGGAAGGTAGGACGTGTGTTGTTGGCAGTGTGTTTCGGTGGTTTGGTGCTGGAAATGTTTGAAAATTCTTTTTTTTGTGTGCCAAATTTAGGAACTTGCTGGGGCTTGTGGGTAATACATTCTCGGGAAATTCAAGTCAGAGCTCTGTGTATTCCCACGGTTGTCTTCATTTTGGAAATGCATGGGGTTCCCTGTTTTCCTTGGCGGCTTTGACACCGCCAGCACAAATCTGTAGGTTGTCCACAAGAGCAAATTCCTGGAAAATCCGCTCTGCCGAGTGTTTGGGAGTATTCTCAAGAATGTGCTAATTTCCCCTACCTTTTGAGACCCCCAGCAACTTTGCTGGATTTCTGGGATTTTTTTTTTTTTACCTGGGAAGAGTGTGAGCCTTTTTTTAACACTAACACTCTTCTGTGTATTTTGTGTGTGTTTTACTTTTGTGTTCTTTTGGTTATGGAGTTTTAAAGCAACTCCAGTGGCATCATCTTTTACTGTGTGTCACACAGCACCTTCAGTGCAGTGGCACAGGGGTGTCTTTCAGACTCCCCAAGGTTTAAATACCTTTTCTGGGACTGACTACTGTCTCCCAGAGCATGTAAAGTTAAATTGGCTTTACTAGTCTTTTTAAATTTACTGACCCAGCATAAACTATCTTCCAATAGAGTGCTGCAGGGGTTGCTTAGCAACCCCTGAGTCAAAACACTCATGTAACAGTAAAATGTTACCTTTTCCTCTTTTAAATGGCTGGTGGCAGTGGTTTAGATCAACTACCGTGATTTTTCGTGACCGCTAACAAAGGTAGCTCAAAATCAAGGGCAGCCATATTGAATGCCGCCCCAGACCTAGCTGTAAAACAGACTCTGGTCAACTTTTTTTCACCCTTTCCTTTAGGAAAAGTTGTTCTTGTGTTTAACTCTGCGCACCAAACCAGGTTTGGTCGCTTTGTTCGTGTCTTTTGGTGGGCTTCTGTGCTGAAGCCCTTCTCTGGTGTCAGAGTGTCTGGGGTGAACAGGATGTGAGGGAGGTGCCTGAAACTCCCTTTGCTTAGTCTTCTAGGAGATCTGAATGCACTCTGGTGTGATTGGCTGGCTGACTTTCCGGCAAGGACAGCCACCCTGCTGGGTGAGTGACAGCCAGGTTGAATGAATGGGGGAAAAGTGTTTAAAAGCAGGTCGCTGGGACTTGGAAAGCAGAGTCGACCACTGGAACGAAAGAACCGAAGACGAGCTGAAGGAAGAGGACTGCAACAACTCCTGGATGACTGGTGAAGCCCTGATGCAGGTCCGAATTGCCTGAAACTCCAATCGACAGAGAAGCCCTTCAAGGTTAACTTCTTCCCTTGAGTTTGGTGGGAACAACCAAGTCATAAGCCACCTGGACACTGTCCCTGACTGGTCGATTTTTCAACAGAGTGATGCTTGAAAACCGGATAGCCAGTTGGTAGGAAACCAGTTTGTGGTCTTTAAGGCACTCACACCTTAAAGCGACTTCTTGCTACAGCTTTGGCCTCAACCCTGGGCAGTGTAGGAATCTCCCGGCATCCGCCTTCTTGTCCCGATGACTGATAATCATGAACTACGAGACCTGCTCGGACCTGCCAGGAACAACTACCTCTTCTACAGCTTTCTTTGTTAAAATATGTAGTGTGCAAACACGGTCTGGTAATATTTTCGGCCATCAAGAAAGTGTTTGAAGCTTTCCTCAACTTCGAAGGTTTGTCCTTCTCTAACCATTCGTCAAACTTTTCGCCTAGCCAATCCTTTAAAAATCTGTGGGAAAGACTTAACCGTTATATACCAGAACTGTGCTATCCTAGACAAAAGACTGTGAACCACTGACTTTGGTCCAGGCCTGTTGAGAAGAATTGCTGGTTGTATGTAACTGAAACCCTTTGCCCTTCCTGTGAATGTATTTGGGATGTCTATTCTCAAAACCTTGCCTTTTACTCCCCTTTATAAGTATTTGAAGTGCCATTTTGCTCGCACTTCATTTTGGAGCTAAAATTCTTCATTTACTTGCCGGTTGGATTTTTGTGGTTTATTAGTGTGTGATACTTAGCTGCTTGTGCTAGTGTAATGTTTTCTAGCTAAATGTGTAAATAAATGTATTTTATTTTACCGAGAAACCTTGAGTGTATATTTGAATCACTGTATTATTGGTCCATTGTGTCACTTGTTCTACTGCTCACTTAAACTCTTGAGATACGTCTGGCTGATCAGCCATCGCTACGACTTTACTGTGTGGTACAGGCTTGTACCAAAGGCAAAATTGTTACATTTAGAGTGCTACTTTTGTTCAAATAATCTTCACAAGGCTAAGCAACACTAGTAAAGCAATTGCTTTATTATGACTGATATCGAAAGCTACAGACAGGAAACCTAGTGACTTTAACTGTTGATCAATTGAGAAATATGTGTAAAAGCTAGCAATCTCATTGTAAAAGGCAAACAGGTTGAATTTATAGAAAAGTTGTTAGAATGCCAAAGTCTGAGGAGTGGGTCTGAATCCCCCACACATGCAGCAAATGTGGAAATGTTGATGAGGATGATAATGTTTCTGAGAGTAACTCAAATGTTATGGACGAGTTAGATGAGGAAGAAGAGTCTTCATATGTAGGCCCTGTTTTACCTCTACCTGCTCATAGGCATCATCCTCTGACCACAGGGACCCTACCAGGTCCAACATTAAGTCTTGAATTTCTCTCACTTGAAAAGATGAGATTGGAGTTAGAATTTAAAAAGATCCAAGCTCAAACTGATAGCAAACATAAAGAGCTTAGGCTCAGAGAAATGGAATTGAACCATGCATTAGAAATGAAAAAGTTGTCTATTGAAACTGGTTCTCTCCCAGAGTCCTCTAGGTCTTCCAGTCCCAAGATGCCTCGCATGCCCAAAGATGCAGTAAGTATGTATGAGGTTAAGCTTGATATTTTGGATTGGTTGGCTGCTTTTGAATATAAACATCAGATTCAAGACATTAAAGTGAATCTGCTGATTCCTTTGCTTTTTAGGCTACCCCCTGTTGCAACTGATGTGGTAATGGAGTTGGGTGATATAGACAGAAAGGAGTATGAAACTGTGGAGCTAGCTTTTGATAGCGATATTTGGGAAGACCCCTTCTCAGTATTTTAAGTGGTTTGGAACCCTCAAAAAGCATGATGGTACCCCTTGGTCTACCTGGGTGACTGAATGTTTGAACAACTTAGATGGTTAGGTTAAGGGTTACAGAGTGAACACTTATGAAGTTATGTGGAATTTGGTGAATTTGGTGATGTAGGAATCTATATATGATCCCTGCACTTGGCTGACTCTAAGGAAATTGATCCCTAGACGTTGGCAGGGGCTGCTGTTACGCTCACCTGGCTCCCACAGAGGCGCTGATTTGAACTGGACAGCTGCAGTCTCCACCAATGTGACGTGTAGGGCCGAGATGAAGGACTGGACTGGCTCACCTAGCTTTGTTTGCTTGGCCCGTAGAAATATTCTTCTGTAAATGGAGAAAGGGAATTAACCACCCGTGGGGTTGAGCGTAAATCCCCCCACCCCCGCTGTTCTCCCCACAGATCTCATTTGATGTCCCCTCTTATAGTCTCACCTGATGGTTTGAAAAGATGAGCTCTCCAAATTAGGTAAATCTATTGTGGTGAGAAGAGTTCCCCTTGTTTGTCCCTTCGTCTCACCTTGTCCTTGTCCTTTTATTCCCCTTAGGGGCCGGGGTACGGCGAGGATGGAATGGAGACTGCGCCGACCCGTGAAGAGGAATAGTACCCCCGGCGGTAATCAGGTAAGTCTATGGGGGTAGTTACTATTGCCTCTGTTTATTCCTTTGGCTCACCTTTGCTGTTCTTGTGTTCCCCTTAGGTGCCAGAGTGCGGCGGGAATGTGCAGAAGGATGCAGTGGATCGTGAGGATGCTGCGAAGGCCGGTGAGTTCAGCACAGCACTGCAGCAGGCGAGGCGGCGCACGTAAAATGCTTCTTTCTTCCAACTCGAAAGCGCGGTGGATCCGGAATTCAGGTAAGGATCAAAGGTTTTGCCCTCATTCTAACCACTTCTCCTTATGTTCCTCCCTTTTTCTAGGAGCTGCAGACTCGAGGCGGGCATGGCAGAAGACTGGATGCAGGCTTGCAGACACGGTGAGCGTTGTGCTGCTGAATGCAGAATAATGCGAAGCGTGTGCTGCTCTTCGGGCGTGGTTTAAATAGCCTCCGGAGTAGTCCCAGGTAAGTATTCCTCCCCAGCCCCACCCAAGTAAAAAATAGTCCCTAGGTAAAATAGTCCCTTCCAAGCCTCATTTGGCTTGGAGCTCTGCAGCATGGTCTGCATCAGGTAAGTTCTACTCTATGAGCCTGGCGCCTATGGCGCCAGTACTGACTCTCCATATGAGCCTGGCGCCATAGGTGCCAGGACCGCACCCAAACAGCCCCTAGCAGGGGTTTTTGGGCTTGCTCAAAATAACTTGATGCCTGCTTCCGGGGTTGCTGGACCTGGTCTGGTTCCCCCTTGGGTAGTCATCATGACAGCTGCTGACTTGTGGGTTGCCAACAGGGCTAGTCACAAGGATTATAGGGTAACTCAGAAGAAGGATGAGGGGAAGCAGCACAAGAAAGATACCAAAGATAATTCAAATACCTCCAATCCAAAAGAGGGCCACAGACATAACAAGGGTAAGCCACAGGGAAAACCAAATCTGGCTAGTGTACCTTCTGGGGACAAACCAGAAGGATGTCAGAACAAACCCCCATTTATAAAGACATTTGGTAAATGTTGTGCCTGTGGGTCAACTGACTGTGATGCTGGAAATGCAGGACCTCCATATCCTTGTCCTTTACTGCCTTTTATTGTGTGTTCTGTCGTGTTTTCCACACAGGAGTTCATGTGGGACTCCTGGTGGTGCAGCTCTCTTTTGGTTTGGTGTACAGACCCATAGGATACCATTATGGCACCCATGGGTGGGGGTACAACCCTGTGCCCTAGTGTATGTTTTTGGGCACCTTTGTGTGGCCCACAGAGCAGGGTATGGGCTGGTGGCAGCTCCATGCTGAATTTGACTATCCTCCATTTTGGGGATGCCCAGGCCCTGCCATCGGAAACAGTTGAATCCTGATAGGAAACAAGATGGCCCCTGTGGCCTCTTGCTTTCTATTGCCTGTTACCTTGTTTTCAAAAGTCCTGGGAAGCCCTGACACTGTGCCTTCCCCCTGACTGTCTGTTGGGTGGGAGTTCCATATGTGGTGTTGTTGTGAAGTCCAGGACAAACTGGCTGGAGCCTTCTTCCCAGTGACTGTATGTTGTCGGTACACCCTGTGGGTGCGACCTGGGTGAATGGAATTTGTGACGATTATGCATCCTTGTTGTGGATGTCTACTATCTGGTGTTTGACACAATGACTGAGACAGCCCTGCCCGAAACTGGTATGGAGTGTTGAATGGCTGGCTACGTGTCCCAATAAACATAACATGTTGTGAGTGTCTGGAGAGAAGTGAATGGCCTGAATGCATTATGCAGCTGATTCGCTGCCTGCCTGCATGAATGCCCTTCTGACCAATTGGTTGCCTGAGTGTGACTCAGCAGAATGAATGGGAGATCAACCAGTATATCTGGGGGGCTGTCACTGCTAGAATTGGTGTTCAGAAGCTGAAGAGTAACTGGAGTGAAACTGAAGCTTGACCTTGTGGCCCTGCTGGAAGAGAAGAATTGCTGTTGCTCTCCTTCATCAATCTGAAAGCTGCCGTGTCTCCAAGGACTGACCCAGAGAGGACCTGGTAAGGCGCCCTCATCCCGAGCTATGAGGGACCATCGTGCACCAGCTGATCTTTGCCAAAGCTCACTGGTAGACAGACCTATGACAGGCTGCCGACCGGAAACGGGGACTGCCGCGGAATCCCGAAGAGAAGCAACCGGACTGTTGTCTGCCACGGGCAACGACTGGCGTTGACGACCGGAGCCGCCGTGCTCCCGTTGCCTAAGAACTTTCGATTCACGAATGCGCTGGTCAACACCGCAGCCCGCCTTAGCCTGCTGGAGAAGGCCAGCCCGTCGACGCGCTGAGGAGCATCACCAATGGATTTCCCGCCACCTAAAGACCACAGAGATGCCGACGACTCAACACCCTTGCTGTGCCACAGTTCTTCAAAATCTTTGGGGTCAGAACTATTGACATCGAGGTGCCCTGCACGCTTCTTCCTTGCAGGTTTGTTTATGCTTCCCTGTCGACGAGCAACACTCGGAACGAAGCTGCCACTTCACCGCCATAGTTCACCCTGTTGTTCGCCGGACGTTCGACGATGCATGATTCCTGTCTTAAAGGGACGGCACTCAAGAAGGGCTGTCGATTCCCTGACGAGTAACTCGTCAAAGCCAGGTATTTTGCGGTTGCTGAACTATTGGAAAGACTCTCTTAAACAATATATGGACTGGGCTGGTGATATAACTTTATTTTACAGGTTGCGCAGGTGGGGGGATCTCCACATATAACTGTTTATAGGTAAACAGGGCCAGTATTCTGCCTATTGTTCTAACCGTTTTCCTCCTATATCTATTGTTGGTTTCCTTTACAAACTGATTTGTTTGACATTTAACCGTGCAGTTAATGCACTTTAAAGAAATCTAATAGTAATAGTGGTACCACGTAGAACTGTTTGTTTGCCACTATAGATAACCGAGTATAAAGTGGTTATTGTGATATTGTACGTAACCGTGAACATTAATTATATAAAGACTGTGTTTTCACTAATACAGTGTGCTGACATTCCTTTGTGGGTGCTTTGGGACTACACTGTACATAAGAACCAGCCTGCATCACCTCCTGAGAAGATAGGCCTTGTTTGCTAGACCACGTACCAATAATAGAGAATCTTGGATGGGGTCCTCTGTGCCTCTCTTCTGCCATATAGAGAGCAGAAGTACAGACACCCCCCTCCGGTCTTTACACTGACCATTTGAAAGGGGATCCCAGATTTAAGAGTAAACCTTCAGGGGTCCACACTGTCTCCTTAGTCTCCTCCCCTGTGGATGAAGTACCAGTGGCAAGTGGAAACTTTCACTTAGTGGCTGAGGAACCCATGAAAGTCTCAGCCAGAGTTTCTTTAGTGTCCCTGGGTCTGTAGGAACAACCAAATGTACACGTGTACAACTCTATCCCAGATAATACTAAAGAGTATTATAAAGACAGTGTTCTTGTGAATGGTCAGGAGACCTCTGCCATCAGAGACACTGGGGCCAGCATAACTGTTGTTGATTAATCATTTTTCAAGATTGAGGATGTTGCTAGGGCACCAAAAATCTTAACTAAGCTTGCTGGAAGCCCTGTCCAAATGCTTCAATTTTTACCATCTCTCATCCAGTGCAATGACATGACTGCCAGGATACCTGTAAGTGTGCATAGTGAAGTACCTAGAAAAGTCCTGTTGGGGAATGACTTAAAAACTCATGTGGTTGTATCAAGCACCCCCAGGCCTGCCAGCAAAAGGAAACAGGAGCAGACTAGGAAGGCCAGAGAGAGTACTTTAAGGGGCATTCAAGAGGAGATTATATAGGAAACTATAACTCCCAGTCCACAGGACTTATTGACTGCAATTTACAAAAAGAAAGAGGAAAAGGGGAAACCAAAAATCGCTTAAAAGAAACCAGCCAGCACTCCTGTGCTACCGACAAGGACATCCGAGAGAGGACTGTCCAAGAACACACCTGTGATCCCTCCACCAGCTGAGGCTGCGTGCAGGGATGGACTGGCCTATAGGGAACTCTGGAGATTCAAGATTAACTTCTTTGCTTGAGTTTGGTGGGAACAACCAACTCGTAAACCACCTGGACACAGTCCCTGCCTGGTCGAATTTTCAGCAGAGTGCTGATTGAAAACCAGGTAGACAGTAGGAAGGAAACCAGTTTGTATTCTTTAAGGCGCTCAAACCATAAAGCAATGTCTTGCTACAGCTTTGGCCTCAACCCTGGGCAGTGCAGGAACCGCCCAACATCCTCCTTCTGTCCCCACGACTGAAGCTCAGGAACTGCGAGACCTGCTCGGACCTGGCAGGAACAACTGCCTCCGCTACAGCTTTCTTCGTTAAAAAAGGTACTGTGCAAACGCGGTCCGGAAATGTTTTCGGCCATTGAGAAAGTGTGTGAAACTTTCCTCAACTTCAAAGGTTCGTCCTTCTCTAAACATTCGTCAAACTTTTCAACTAGCCAAATCCTTTAACAGTCTGTGGCAACGACTTAACCGTTAAATACCAGAACTGTGCTATCCTAGACGAAAGACTCCGAACCATTGACTTTGGTCCAGGCCTGTTGAGAAGATTTGCTGTTTGTTTGTAACTGAAACCCTTTGCCCTGTCTATGAATATATTTGGGCTGTCTATTCTCATAACCTTGTCTTTTCCTCCCCATTTATAAGTGCCATTTTGATCCCATTTCATTTTGGAGCTAAACTTGTTCATTTACTTAACGGTTGGATTTTTTGTGGTTTATTAGTGTGGGATATTGAGCTGCTTGTGCTAGTGTAATGTTTTCTAACTAAATGTGTAAATAAATGTATATTCTTTTACCAAGAAACCTTGAGTAAGTGTCTATTTGAATCACTGTATTATTGGTCCGTGTGTCACTTGTTCTACTGCTCACTTAAACTCTTGTGAGAAGTCTGGCCGCTCAGCCATCACTACCACTTTACGGTGTAGTACAGGCTTGTGTAAAAGTTGAAAATGTGCTCATGCTTGTAGTCCTAATTGCCTGTTGTGTTCCTAAAGGGTACTTCAGGTAATTCTGCCTAACACAAAGCACTTGGGGCTACCCGTGGTTTAGCCTTTTACCTTTGCACGCAGGTAGGAGCACCCACACATTTGAGGTATCGTTTTTGTCGGGACACCTGTGGGAACGCGGGAAGGGAGGACATGTGTTGTTGGTGGCGTGTTTCGGTTGTTTGGAGCTGCAAACGTTTTTTTTTGTTCCATACATTTCTGACTTTGATGGGGCTTGTGGGTAATACATTCTGGGCCGATTTGTGCAAGTTAGACCTCTGTGGAATACCACGGGTGTCTTATTTCCAGAAATGCATGGGGTTTTCTGTTTTCCTTGGTGGCTATGACACCCCAGGCCCAAATCTGTAGGTTGCCCACAAGAGCAAAATCTCTCAAAATCTTTTCTGCCGCAAAACGTGGGCTAACCAGTGGTTTACCCTTTTCCCTTTTCCCTTTGCTCCCAGGTATGTGCAATCCCACATGTGAGGTACCGTTTTTGTCAGGACACCTGTGGAAATGTGCAAAGGTTGGACATTTGTTGTGTTCTGTTGGTTTTCATAATGTTTTCATACATTTGCTACTGCACTTTGTTACACAACCCTTTAACTTCCCAAATGTGACCTACATTTAATCTCTGCTTTCGGCACTGTATGCTTTTTTAACCTGCACAAGTCACCTACCTTTCAAAAGGTCTGCATGTGATCTTTCAAAATATGTATGTTTGTCATTCCTCACTACATTTGTTTTCCTTATTTGCACATGCTAATTATGTCTGTTTAGGCCGTCAGCATAACAATCCTGTGTACCATGGCTCAGTTTGTGGCTTGTGGTATTGCTTGTTTTGTGAAACATTACAAAGAATGTGTGACTTCCTAACTGGAAGAGTCGGGGGAATGCAGTGGGTCATTGCATTTCTCAATATTCACAGAAGCCATTACCTTACAGGTGCCAACATGTCCGGCACATACCGTTTTATCTGTCATTTTTCAATTTTGTCCCCAAACTATGGGAACTTTCCATGCATAGTTGTTACCTGACCTGGGCAAATCACCCCTTCATAGCCTTGGAATTTTGTCTACTTTACAGAAATGTATGCCTTTTTCTATTCCCATTCAGCTTTCCTACCCTCCTCTTCCATTCCGTCCACGCAAGTCCTTTCGGAAACAAAATTGTAAAATTGCCTACCTCTAACAAAAGTGATGGTAACCGTATATAAATATGTTATATTGGTTTCCACTCAATCTCTACACGAAAGCCTCAATATTGGCAAATTCAGCACAGCAAACCATTTATTCCTAGCTCTTACAAGGAAAAAACCACAGGCTGCTTTGTACATCATTGTATTGGCATTTTCAGAAAAAACACAAAATGCGCCCGCTTTTTGGTTATTTTCTCTCACCCCCATACAGCAACAAGATGAGCATGAAGAACAATTATTTTCTATGCTCATAATATAGCATTCAGTGTATTTAATATGCCACAGTGTTTATTACAAGATTGGCACCCCCAGTTCTGGGGTTTATTTCAGCAAAAATTGATTGGTTTTAGTTTGCCTGGTTCAGTGTACATGTAACGTCTCCATTGGGATCTCAGCAGACCTTGAGTCTCCTAAGCCGTGTATAACTATGGATACACTGCAGGAGAGGTTCCCATTATAATATGGCAGTTACTCATGTTCACGGAGCACTACGTCATCACGTTCACGTCAGTCCCGGAAGAGTGCGATTCCGGGAATAAAGACACTGCAGACCAGGGAGGAAGCACGCTGCAACTGTTATTAGTGTTGCGTAACACTAGTTTGTGTGTTCCTTGCATAGCTTCGCTGCTTGCTTCTATTTCTTTCTCCATCTGTGTCTCAAATTCTCCCGCTGCCTTACCGACATTTCTACGCAGCTCCTGCTTTTTCCTTCACTTCTTGGTTCTCTGTCCCCTCGATTCATTCCTCTCTGTGCTTCTTGGAATCCCAGCTTCTGGCGACTGCCTTGGTTTCCCCCTTTCGGTGTTCCCGGACTGCACTCTCCCCACTGTGTGCCTCTGCTCAGTACTGAATACCATCTTCTGCTCTTCAGTTTTCTTCTTGTAAAACCAGTCCTGCCTCACATTGGTATCACTGCAGCTGTTACATCGACCTGGGATCCACACCAAATCCAATGAGGTGTTTTTCCCCTGGAGTTTTTTTTTCTTCCTTGAGACCCAGCTCTCCGGGTGGTCTCTGTGTTCCCATATTACCATACTCGGGTGGCACAGTGGTGGCATGGAGAGAAAGGACTTACCTCTTTGCACCAAAGGACAACAAGTCAAAGAAGGTGATGCCTGAGAATGACAGCTTGCAAATCCTTAAAAAGAAAAAGGAAGCAGTCCTTATGAAGCAGGTCTAGGAATTAATGGTTGCTATACAAGTCTTTTACTTGGAGGTGCAAAACCTAAAGACCGAAAATGTGGTTTTGCAGAAAACATTACTGCAACATGAACCCACTGGAGAGGGCGGGCAATACTGGGGACCTTCAATGGAAAAGTATATTGGCGAGCCAAAGAAATTCAAGGAGGTTTTGGATGCCTGCACATAGCATTCACATTCAGGCAAGCAGCCTTTCTCTGTGAATGTTCTAAGGTGGGATTTGTGATCTCCCAACTTACTGGGAGTGCCTTCTTATGGGCCACTCCTTTGGTGGTGTCTTCTAGTCCCTTGCTGGATGATTATAAGGGATTTCTCGAGGCCTTTACCAGTATATTTGACAGACCAGAACTCACGTATACCAAGCAGGATAACTTCCTATACTTTACCCAAGTAGCCATGGATGTCTTAATTTATGTGACTAAATTCAAGCAACTGGCACACCAGATTGCTTGGCCCGAAGAAGCTTGCATCACCCTGTTCCGGAGGGGCTTAGCGGAAGAGCTCAAGGACAAACTAGCCTGTGTTCCTCTTCCCCCTTCCTTTGAAGAACTGGTTAATTTGGTATTGCAGATAGATTACCGGCTGTAGGAGAGAAAGCAAGAATGCAGATAATCACGGAACACCAACCCTCATGTTTTTTCACCTTCTCCTGGACCGGAGACAAAAAGCAACAACAAGGAAGAACCTATACAAATAGGTACAGCAAGAGGGACCTTGTCGGATGAAGAACGATCCAGGCGTAGAAGGCCAGGATTAGGCATGATCATCTGGTATGCAGGTTCCCTCTGGCCCCGGCTAGCAAGTCGGGAAACCCCAGTTCACACTCGTAGTAGGGACCTATGTGCGGGAACCAAGTGCCAGTCACAAGGAAGAGGACATCAGTGATACCCGGAGGACCAGTATGCTAGTTATCAAGATCAGACTATCCATTCCAGGGCATGTCACCATGGAGACACACGCCATGGTGGATTCAGGAGTTGTTGGCATCTTTATGGACCTCAATTGGGTGCACAGATGAAAATCCCAATAGAACAGAACAACCAAGCCATACCAGTTGAAGAGGTTGACGGAGTACTGTTGAGCAGTCGACCCAATGAAAAGCATGCAACCGTATTTGAGATGTCAATCCAACAGCATAAGGAAAGCCTAGTCTTTGATTTAATTTTCACTGCTCTTTATCCAGTGATTCTGGGGATTCCCTGGCTAGCCAAACACAATCCCTATATAAATTGGTCCGCTCACACTCTGTTTTTGGGATCTGAACAATGCATGTACTCTTGCTTGTTAACCGCCAATAGAAAGGTCTATTCTTGTTTCCTTACCAACACCCGCAAGAGCAACGGTGGCAAAAGTTTTACCCACCAAGTACCTACAATTCCAGGAGATCTTTGTTACTGAAGACAAAAAGTTCTTGCCACTGCATCAAGCGGAAGACTGTGCGATAGACTTGATTCCAGGAGTCACTGTTCCTTTCAGCCGGATGTACTTGCTCTCACCCTCTGAGAAGACAGCCTTGAGGCAATACCTAGATGAACATCTCCACAATGGTTTAATAACAGAATCCAAGTTGCTGAGTGAGCCTCCCTATTTTTCATACATAAGAAGGATACGGATGAATTGAGACCATACCTAGACTACTGAGGACTGAATAAAGTCACTGTAAAGGATACATATCCTTTACCCCTGATGCTGGATGTATTGTAGGTGGTTCAGTCTGCTAAGATCTTTACGAAATGAGACCTCTGAGGTGCTTACCATCTGATCAGAATATGGGCTGGTGATGAATGGAAGACTGCCTTTCACACAACATTCGGGCACTGTCAATATCAGGTGATGCCTTCTGGGTTGGCTAATGCCCCAGCTGTGTTTCAGAAATACATAGACCATCTCTTAGCTGATCTTTTAATGCACTCAGTCATCGTCTACTTGGATGATATACTGGTGTATTCCGCTACCCCAGAAGAACATGAGGTCCAGGTATGTCAAGTGCTGGAACGGCTTCAAGCTCAACAATTGAATGTCAAGTTGGAGAAATGTGTTTTTTAAGCTTCCTCTGTATGCTACCTAGGTTATATCCTTTCCAATCAAGGGATTACTATGGACTCCAGGAAAATAAGAGCTTTACTCCAGATGCCGGCTCCACGTACCATCAAGGAGCTTCAGAGGATCTTGCACATGGCTAATTTCTACCAGAAATTCATTGCAGGATTCTCGTCTCTAGTGTTAACCCTTACACATCTTCTTAAGAAGAACATCCCTTTTAACTGGGGCAAATCCAGACAAGAAGCCTTTGACTGCCTTAAAGTACACTTCACCTCAGCCCCGTACTAAGACGAACTGATTATGAAAATGCCTTTATCCGGGAGACTGATGCCTCAGATGCTGTCATTGGGGCCAATCTAAAACACTGACAGGAAGATGGTGAGGAACATCTTTTGGCATATTACTTGAAGACCCTGTTGCCCGGTGTTAGGTACAGATTTGGGGTAGTACCCTTAGGGTGTAATACAACAACCTCAGCCTCCTGGCAATAGAAACCCAACCTTTGGTATAAGTCTAAACTACACAGGATGGTAGTGTGGCCTAGAAGCCAGCCTTATCTGAAGAGGGGTCAATGTGAGCAGTAGTGGAGTTATACAGAGATTCACAGTGGCATGTATTCAAACAAACACTGATACTCAAGGTTTCTTGATAAAACAATTATACATGTATTTACCAGTCATTTAAACAAGCCTTCTTCAGAAGGAAGCAATATAAAAGCAAGTCTTAAACACACTTCAGAAATACACACTCTTAGGTTTCTCAGAATCAGTAAAGACCCATTGGGGATGGCACACAGACACTTCCTACACCCTCAGGTGACTCAAATATATCGGAAACTGTGGACATTAATATATCACTATTGCATTTAGAGTAGTCTTTGAGAGTGTAAAAAAAGAGTTATTAGAAAAAACAAGTTATCACAAATATTCTTTAAGCAGGCAAATACTTTTGAATCCCCCAATGCAGAGCAAGTTACCCCCTTCCTCGAAGGATAGGTGCAACACAATAACAGAGGAGAGAAGAGTAATTCAGGGAACCAGGATAAGCCAATGTCAACGGGCAAAAGTCTATGTAGCTGAGACACTTTTTGAAGGTGAGTAAAAGTCTTTGCACAATGTTTTTGAAGACTTTAGTGAACAAGATGAATCAAATGTAGGGCCACAAGCCGGAACAGTTGTTAAGTAGAACAAAATCTACACAGAAAGGTAAGTTCAGTCAGACTTTACAGTACCTTTAGGTTGAAGAAAAATGCAGCAGTTGACTTATGTTCCTGTGCAGCTCTGAAGATCCTGGTGTTCCTGGGTCTCATTCCTTGGGACACGAGGGTGGACTTCTGGGAACTCCTGCACTACAATGGGACGGTCACCGATGGCAACCGGCAAACTTCAAACAAGTGGCACTTTGGTGTTTTAGCTCCTCATGTTTACCGCAATGAGCAACACCGTGGTTCTTGATTGTCGAGGTGGGCCTTCCTTGCATCTGAGGTCCCGCACTCTGTTGAGGGGGCTCAGGCTCGGTCAGTCCAGCTTCCTGGGAGTCCAGAGGATCTTCCTGGAGCTCTTGGCCAACTTAAAAGCAAGGCACACAAACTGGTGTTCCTCTCCCTGGCTATTCGGTTCCAGCAGCGACTGCAATGGAAATTCAACCAGCTCCAAGAAGGATGTCCAGGTGGCTTACTTTGCAGTTGATTGGTCCCACCAACTCAAGGGGAGAAGTCGTCCTTGCAGGGCTTCTGTGTTGATATGAATTTGGAACTTCAGCACAGCAGCAGGGCTTCACCGGGCAAACCAACGGTCCGGGAGTTGCAGCAGGCATCCTCTTCAAGTTATTCTTTGGATTCCTTCATCCAGTGGTCGACTCTGCCTTCCAAGCCAAAAGTCTCACCTTTTATGCAGGTTTCTCCCATTCATTCCAGCCAGGCTGTCAATCAACCAGCAGGGTGGCTGTCCTTGTGGGGCAGCCAGCCGGCCAATCACCTTGGAGTGCATTCCTATCTCCTAGGAGACTAAGCACAGGGAGTTTCGAGCACCTCCCTCACTTCCTGCCCCCCACCAGACACTCTGAAACAGAGGCGGGGTTCACTGGTGAATCCCGCCAAAGACACCATTTTAAAAAGGGAGCAAACCTGGTTTGGCACGCAGAGTAAATCTCAAGAAATAACTAAACAACAAGGAATGGCAAAAAATGAAGACCAGGCCATTTTGACAAAGATGGCATCCATGGGTGCTTTACTGTGGCTGCGAACGCAGCCCTCTGTAAAAACACAATGCGGTAGTAAAAAGTAACCATTGCCACCAGCCATTAATTGTATAAAGAGTAACATAAAAAATCTTACATGAGAAGCTAAACAAAGGGGCTACTAAGTATCCCCAGCAGCACTCTATGGTAAGATAGTGTGTGCTGGGTCTAGAGAGTTTCAATGTAAATAAATTCAATTTCACTTTACTGCTCTTGGAAACAGTAGTTGTCCAAGAGAAAGGTATTTAAACCTTTGGGCAAATCTGAAAGACTTCTCTGTGCCACTGAACTGAATGTGCTGTGTGACACAATACAAAAAGATGCCTATGGAGTTTGTCAGACTCCACAAACCAAAAGAAACACAGAGTTTAAATCACTTAAAAATACATGAGAGAGTGGGAAAAAGGGTCTCACTCTCTCGAGGTAAAAAATGAAAAAGTCCTAGAGTCCAGCAAAACAGCGGGGGGTCTCCAAGCTAGAGAAGAATTAAAATATTTCTGAGAAGTCTCCCTAACACCCGCCAAATGTAACTATTCAGTGTTAGAGAAAGAACTGCTTGCCATAAAACTGGCCTGTAAGAAGTGGAGACATTTGTTACTCTGAGCTCCTCAACCCACTGAGATAAGGACAGACCATCGGAACTTAATGTCTTTGTAAAATCTAGACTGCCAGAACAGCTGGCAAGCACGATGTGTGCACTTTTTTCACATTATTCCTTTGTGAATAACTACCCGCCTGAAACAAAGAACCTGAGCGCTGATCTCCTGTCCAGAAAGAGGCACCAGGAGGTGGAGAGGCCATATTGTGGCATGATGTTCCCTACCACTTTCTTCATACATGCAGTTCGTTACTTGGATGCATCAGTTGCAGACTGAAGGAATATGAAATCCCCCGGATCCTAACATACATACGCGACTGACACACAATGATGGTCTATGCTACTTTAACAAACTGATTTATGTAACCACACCTGAATTCTGCTTAAAGATTATGAAGCTGGGACACAGCTCTTTTGTGGGTGGTCACCTCTGACAAAGAGTCACAATATACCTCTTCAAGAGGTATTTCTGGTGGCCCACTCTGATCACTGACGTTACCACCTATGTCACTGGGCGAAATTAGGCAGCAAGTAGGGCTGCAGCCACCAAGCGCCATGCGTTAGCTTTTGCTGCCCAGGACGGTCGCCAATATGCCAGACTATTTGGAGGTATGAAGTCATTATCTATGCTTAATTACGCTGAGGATTTTTTTCGAGAAGCAGCGATATTCGTGAGCTCATGGAGGTCTCTGTGCCGCATGGGGTTGTTTAAGGTGTACACGTTTATTCGTTTTACTATTAGATGTGTCCAGGGCGGCGCTGTGCTGCCTGGCTTTGTTAGAAGTGTGCATTTTCGTTTGCGCACGGTTTGAACCCGAGCAAGGGTAGTAATGGGAATGTTATCATCACGACAAGTCAGTACAATTAGAGTTACGTGGGTATCTGGATTTTGTCTCCCCCCAATGCATTCTAGCACATCATGAGCAGAATCAATTTCATTAAAATAGTTAAACCTATATCTTGCGTCCTTAACTTTAGCTTAATGTCCCTAAACAGGAAAGGAATCTGTTCCTGGTTTTACCCAGGAAACAGCCAAGGGGGCACTCGCCCTATCTTGGCTCACTACTTTCCTGCAAAAAAACTAAAAAAGAGGTGTACGCCCTTGGGAGTCAACCAATTTCTTTTATTATGTTGCTAACCCTCGGTGTGACTTATTCATAAAAACCACAGCACTTGTTGGTCCAAAAAGTTGGTACAGTTCTTGCTGTGTGTTACAAACACAATGGATAATTTTGCCAAGCTCATATATTACTTCTTTATGAGTCAGGTTTATCAGGACATCACCCTGAGCCTAAAATCGTCAACCGGTTTCAGCGGGGATAATTGGTTTTCCGCTTTCTTCAGGACTATAGAGTTGATTATCACACTATATACATTCATAAATGGAAAGTAGTAACAACTTTCTGTCTTCAAATTTCTTTTTCTGGATCCTGCGTGTTCCACTTTTAGATGGGACATCTCATCTGGTTAACAGCTCCCTGCAAGGGAATTATACACATCACGGGTCTTGAAGTCTATGACTATTCTATTCTGGATTCTTCTAAACCTATGGTTTCTTACCACTATCTGTCGTCTGGGATAGTAAGACATCAGTTCAAATTGTTCTGTTCCTCTCAGGGTTTTTTTAGTCTCTATTGGGTGAATAGAGAGACTACTGGTTAATTACATCTATATCTAAAAGAAAATAGTATCTAATAGGTTTTTTTACTCGTTTTTTTTTACTTGATTATTATTTCACTTACTGTCACTTGGTTTGTATCAGTGCACGGTAGTCACTTCAAATCTTGTCTATTCATTCATTCTTCTTATATGTGGTAAAGCTGTCATTCCTGTGAGACATAAATAGGTGATGTTGTTGAGGGTTGGTACTATTCTCATAATACATCTCAGTCCGGTAAATATTCTACTTGCCCATTCAACTAAAAATAGTTGGAGGAAATCACTAAGGCAACTTTCAGGGATTTTTTTCGTGTTTTGGCTGCCAATTGCGATGAAAAATGAAGTCTGCTTAATGTGGCATTATCAGTTGCAATCCCTTGCCACGTGTATTACAGGCTCCCTTACTAATTAGTACGATACTACAGATGATCGAGGCATTGTTCCCTGTAAACATAAGGAACGCTGCATATTGTAACATGACATGTCCCAAAATGAGTGCAGTGTCACATAAATGCCCCATTACTGATATCTATTATTTTTCTTAGTGCAAACAATAACAAGCAGTAAAGAGATGTAGTCTTGCTCTTTTAATTAAACTAGATTGTGAGTAGTATAAATCCCGTGACGTTATCCCGAACTGGGCGCCCATTATTAACATCTGTTCTAGATGGTTCTTAATAGCAGGCAGAACACAGAGAGTGGGTGTCGTCTCGCTCATGTGGGTGAAAAGGCTGCGTATGGAAAATTGAATGGATAAGCCTGGTACATCGACCTTCCCCGGCGCCACAGACGGCATACACACAAGGGCAACAACAGTGCACCGACCACAGCGCAACACACGGCAAACCAATTATCCTCGCTGAAACCGGTTGACGATTTTAGGCTCAGGGTGATGTCCTGATCGACCTGACTCATAAAGAAGTAATATGTGAGCTTGGCAAAATTATCCATTGTGTTTTTAACACACAGCAAGAACTGGACCAACTTTTTGGACCAACAAGTGCTGTGGCTTTTATGTATAAGTCACACCGAGGGTTAGCAACATAATTAAAGAAATTGGTTGACTCCCAAGGGCGTGCACCTCTTTTTTATTTTTTTTTGCAGGAAAGTAGTGAGCCAGGATAGAGCGAGTGACCCCTTGGCTGTTTCCTGGGTAAAACCAGGAACAGATTCCTTTCCTGTTTAGGGACATTAAGCTAGAGTTAAGGACGCAAGATATAAGTTTAACTATTTTAATAAAATTGATCATCGCGACAAGGCCTAGGGTTTGCAAACTATTTGATGTCATGCACTGTGGAGTTCAGCACTCGTGTGTGGTTTGGGTGCATCGTCAGTGTGCCACGTGTTTTTATGGGGAAGCCAAAAAGATGTCAGTGTTTTGGCGCACAGTAAGGACAACACAGGATTAGCACCCGGATGCCCTGGGGTTCAGGCGTTTGATAATTGCCAAATAAATAAAGAGGTATGCTGATCATGGACAATACTTTTTTGATACATCTTCTCGCGAACCACAATATTATTGAAAGTGCAATTCAGGAGCATGGTGTTTACTTTGTGGTCTGCTATTCGATTACGGCATCAGGGCACTGCTTCAGTTGACCAGCCAGTGTGTTCTAACTGCAACATTTTTCTAAAGCACATTTGAGCATGTTTTTGGCATTTGGAATGGGTTGGTGTGCACTGGCCTCTGTGCTGCACCTCTGTTTTACCATGTACCACGGGGTGGTAACTACCAGCGCGCAATGTCGGGGGCCTTCACAGCATAATTAGTTGCAAACCTACAGATCAATGTACTGTTCCTTGTAGCTCGGCACTCCTTACACATTTTTTAACACAGAGCCTGGGTTATTAACGCGTTGCACTCAGTATTGAGCCTATGCATCCGAAATTGGAAAATACACATGCATTTTCAAATAGTGGGCATTTTCTGATTTATGAGTAGGGATGTACTTGGCCTCGGTGCCGAAAGTTTCTTTATTATTTGATGCGAGTTTTGTCTAAACAGGAGTACTTTCTTGTATTAGGGGTAGGGTGTGCATGACCATGAATTAAGATTCAGTCTAAACCTTTCAGCCATCACCTCATTGTTTTTGCTTTGTCAACCCGAGGTGGACGGGTATACCCAGACGTGGGTCCCGTGCCTGCTGGGCATAGAGACCCAAGCTACTCCTCCTGATGAGCCCCAACAAGGGCGAAACATGTTTAGGGATGCTTGTGGTCTCGTGCAGAAGGGATGTGAGCAAGCAGTTTGGGCTGGACTGCCCCTTTTGGGGTGGGGCCAAGCCTGATTTGCATATGGTCTTTCCCCTTCTGTAATGGCTTGGCAGACGAAGAACGATGTTGCCCTGAGCAATGCCAGTGGTTAAGATTCAGTCTAAACCTTCCAGCCATCACCTCTTTGTTTTTGATCAGTGTGCTGAGGAGCTGGTGGGGTTTCATTTTAAAGTTTATTAAATTATAGGGACAGTGTCACTGTAGCAAGGCATTTCGTATTAGTGGTCACAAGGAAAATATGAGCATTTGAAGGCAAAAATGTACATTAAAACGTAGGGAGGATTTGGTCCGGGCTGCTAACGTCCGTTGTTTTAGGGGCAAAAATGCTGGGTTCCTGGGCAGTGCTTTATTTATTTATTTATTTATTTATTTATTTATTTATTTATTAAAATGCCATTGGTTTATATAGTTAAACCTTACATTTATGTTTCAACAGAAAAAAGCAAACAATAAAATAAAAAAGAAATATCATATTAAATTAATGATTGTATGTCTTGCCAAAATCGGATTACAGCTGTAATCATCCTTCTGTTATTTCCTGCTAGTATCAACGACCAATGTTCTTCGGGGTCCAATGTCCTTGTGGATTTTAGGTATAATCGAGCTATTGTAGTACGTTTTGGTGCGATCACAGTACATATAATAAGCAGATGGTGTATCGATTCTATAGAGTCTATTTTCTTGCAGAATCTACACGTCTGGTCGCGAGGGATAGTTCGATTTCGAAGCCCGTTGATTTCCTGTGTGGGTAAAATGTTCAATCTTAGTCGAAGGTATAGGTCTCTAATGCCCCGATCAGGAAACATTTTGAGGTAGGGCGGGAGTTCATTAAGCGCTCTCATGTCATTTGTGCAGTTTAAGGTTGATGTATACTGGTTTTTGGATTTCTTGTGTCTTCATCCAGTCTAGTCTTGCTACCTGCAGTTTTGCTTTTTGTGGTCGGTTTAGTAGCATGTCCAGCGATATGGTGTTATCAATCCTTTGTGCTTGGACAAAGTTTTTCCACTTGTTCAGGGCTGCATCGTAGATGTTTGTGGAATTATCACGTACTATGTCCCATGTTGGAATGCAGTCGGTGTTCAGGATTTTCCTTAATAAATCAAGTTGCTTCCATTTTATGATTGAGTTTAAAGACTGCAGACCTAGTTCAAATCTTATACGTGCCGCAGGGACAGCATTGGGTAATGAGAGAACCTTTGCCCAAAAGATTTGTTCTATTTTGTTTCATGTGTGTTTGTGTAAATTAATCATGGTCTCTCCACCATAAGTCAGAATCGTCACGGCTTTTTGTTTGTAATATAGAATAATCGATTTAATTGAACATTTTCCAAATTTTCTATGGATGATTAATGCTTGACGTGCCATTGATTTTGCTTCGGTTATGAGATGAGTTGCCCAAGGTTCTTCATTTGTCTACTGATTAATCCACATCCCTAGATATTTGAAGGATTTCACTTGGATGAGTTTTTCATTCTTCAAATAGAAAGTCGGTCTCTTGATCGTCAGGGTTATTCTAGCTGTAAGTGCCATAACTTTTGTTTTTTTTATGTTGATTTCAAGTTCATTGGCTGTCATATAGGTGTCGATGTTCTTCAATGCTTGTTGTAGTCCTTTAGGAGTCTTAGAAAGTAGCACAATGTCATCTGCATATGACATTATGGGAAGGACTACTGAGTTCAATGTTGGTGGATTTGTTAGAGGAGAGGCTATAGAATCTTCAAGATCTGAAGTGAAAAGATTGTAGAGTGCTGCCGCCAAAGGACAGCCTTGTTTCAGCCCATGCCAGGTTTTGATGGGTTGTGTTACCAGGCCGCCTTTGGAGAGTCTGATCCGTATTTTGGCGTTTGAGTATAAAAGTTTTATTGGTTCGAAGATGTTCGATGGGCAACCCCATTTTGTTAACTTTGACCATAGCAAATCTCGGTTAATTTGATCAAATGCCAGATGTAGATCAATAAATGCCAAGATATTTAGTAAAGCCTGTCTGTCTTGTTGCTAATCGTTGTGTTTCTTTTGCCCATCTGGTAAGTTGCTGTTGAAGTATATTTGCACAGATCTTTCCCAGAGGGTCTAGCAGGGTAATAGGTCTGTAGTTCATAGGATCATTAGTCGGGCCTTGTTTATAAATGGGGACAAGTACTGCTTTTTGCCATGAGCAAGGTATAGTTTTTGTGTTGTTAATTAAGGCCAAGATTTGAGCAAACATTGCAGCCTATATCTCCGGATCTTTTTTGATGATGTAATTTGACAGGCTATCTGGCCCTGGAGCTCTTAATACATTCAATTTGATGATAGCTTCACTGATGTCGATAGGAACACAGTCCAGTGTCCAATTAAAGTTTTGAGGAATTAGTTCTAATGACTTTCCATTAGAACGTTGTTGGTAAAGTTGTTAGAAATGTGATTTCCAGTTTGCCTCTGAAACATCGGAGATTAACTTATTCCCCTGTTGTTTTGAGCTCTTTAAAAGCCTCCATAGGTCACAAGTATTGCCCGGACCTAGTAGTCACAGCATGTTTTCTGCATCGTTTTGTTCAATGATCATCTTGTTGTTTTTTGACCAATTTTTACATTTTTGCTTGGCCTTTTTAATGTGTTGGTTCTGTGTTGAATTTGGCCTTTTTTAATTTGTTTTATCAATTTTTTAAGTTCTTTTTTCCTTAGCCGCTATTAAGGGATAGTAGGCGTGTTTGTGGTCCTTAGAGGGCATAATTTTCTTGCTGTTCGGTTTTTGGTGGAAAGTATGTAGGATCCATTCATAATTCAATTTCTTTAGGTTTGTCATTTGAGTACTTCTGAAAATATCCAGAAGTTGGTTAGTTTGCTTTTTGGTCAATCTTAGTCGGTTATTGGCATTGTTTATTTCTAAGTCTGGTAGATCTAAGTAGGTCGAATTGGGTCTTGGGTCCGGCCATGTTCTTATTAGTATATAGTGATCACTTGCTTCACAGTAGATGTTTTCCGCACGTTGAATGGGGGACTTTATTGAGTTAGATCGATATATGAAGTCAATAATTCCACGACTCTGGGCTTTCGCCCATGTAGCAGCCGGAAGATTGGTTAGTCGGTTGATTGCATCTAGTCGTGTCATGCTTCTATGTGTCATCTCTTTGGTCCATCTTCTGGCACGGTGGTCAAAACTGAGGGTATCAAGTTCTTGACCCAGTTTAGAAAAGAAGTGCAAATTCAGATCACAACAGACTATAAATTCAATGCCAGGATAGTTAAGTGAAGCTTTGTCCATTGCCGTGAATAATTTATCTATGTATACATCATCTATAATACTTTGAGGGTTCCAGTATGTATTCAATACACATATATGTTGGTTTTGGATGTTTGGACATTCAGAGTTATTGATGGTTTCCGTTTCATGGATACATTGGAGAATTATTATATGTATCCAGGCGTTAATAATTTCATGTTTAGTTTCCTTAAGATGTGAGTCCATGCTAATTAGTATCAATAAACCGGATGATTGTCGTCCTTTGTGATTTGAGATAGCTGGGTTCATATATATAATGAATCCATACATACCGGTTTGTGGGCGAGCCATGTCTCTTGTAGACATATCACATCTGCTGTTTTAAATTCCTGCCTGGTTTGGCCGAATAGATGATGATGATGATGGCCTCTCGTATTCCATGAACATACGGTTAATAAGGTATTGACATTACAGCTTGATTGCTAATGCCGACGCTGAAAAGTGGTTTCTGCATAAGGGTATGATTTGTCTAATATCCTCCTAATTGGATAGCGATGTGTCGGAGATTCGTGAGGTGCCGTTCTTCGAATATCGTCGGCTGGAGAGTCAGCGTAGGTCCTTTGATTGAATGATATACGTGAATTTGATGAGTCAGTTGTTATCGTGATTTGTGAATACGTTGAACTATCATCATGCGAGTTGTGTTCGATGCTTGGTGTTACTTGGTTTGTTTCGATTGTTCTCAGCCGAAATCCCAGGGTTTGCAGGGCGTCTATTTCGGATGAGATTATGCGCAGAATCTTATTGTTACTGCAATGTAACCATATGGAATCTAGCTTGTCTGGGCTGGTGAATTCAATCTCTTTGATATCTTCTGTTGTTACAACAGTGAGACCAGGGATGCATGTAGAAGATGAAGAACATTTGTTCGGTTAAGGACCAAAGTTTCATCATTTCCACAGGATCTTTCCAATTTTAGTACGTTTCGAGAGGTAGGTTTCCTTGGATCTATGAATTCCGGTAATTGCTGTAGGGTCAGCTCTCTTGGTAATAGTGATTCTTCTATTAGGGAGGTCTCTGAGATCAATGAGCCATCTAGATTTGTCACCTCGCATGGTGATCTTGACCATCATTTTTAGAGGGTAACTCCATCAAAGACGATGAATGGTGGATTTCAGAGCATGTTTGGTCATAGCAGTCTATTACTAGTTGTGAAGATTCATTCAGTTGCAGTTCATTGGGGTTACTTATATTTTGCTCTTGATTTGAATATATCGAGAGGTTTATTAGTAGGTCCAATTTTATGGCAGTGCATTATTCATTGCAGTGAAAGGAGGGCTGTTTTGTGTTAGGGACATCACATTTGCTGCAGCTTTTGAGAACTGTTGAGGGGCTCATGGCGCTTTCAAGCTGTGTACCAGGCGCGATGGGGAAATTACCACAATTAGCGATGTGTTGGGCGCCAAGGATGCAGTAACGTTTGTTCTATAAATAAGGTCTGGGAAACAGCTGTGTTCTTCTGAGAGGAACATGCAGGTGCCAAAATTCAGGCAACAATACTGGGTGGGTGTCTGTCAATGCACCCGTTCATTTAATTAACAATGTAGCTTTTATGGGGGTTTGGCTAAGCTGGCCCCGCATTCATTCACGTTGGCTTGCATCAGGTTGCTTGCTCATTTGTGCAGCCACTGGCATACGATTATCCATCCGATCTAGCCTTCCTTTGTGCAGCCATTGGCTTGCCAACCAGCATTCCCCAACAATAGGTGGTTTTATGTGCAATTCCGTGAGTTGCATAAGGAACAGATGATGACTATGGGAGTAGGGACTGTTTTACATTCCCCTCGCGTTTCGTTTGCCTTGGTAAGCTTTGCTCAGGGACAATTTGTGCGATATTATTAGGATAGATCAGCAGGTAGCACCGACGGTTGCATTGTACCCCACACATCGGAAATGTTTTTTAGCCGGTTCAGAAGCTCCTATTTTAGAAACTGGGAAACGAGGAATGGCACTGAGGCAGTGGGTGATTCAGTGGTATGTTGCTGCATGCAAGTTGAATGCTTTTAGTTTATCATTGGTGCACGAGTTAAGGATGGGCCCTTGTGTATTGCCAGCAACAATTTACGTCCCACGCAGCATAGGGTGTTAACTGTGAGGGCACATGGATATGTTAGGGGCTAAATTTAAATCCTGCAATTAAATAAATGATGTAAGTCTTGCAAATGGGCATTTATAACATATGAACAAACAATATTACTATATACCAGCCACCCAGCTAGTCAATTCAGGATGATGAAAGGATGGGATACAAATCAATCATTTAGGTGATTCCTGATTTTATTTATTTGTAGGATATCTAGCCATGAGACAAAAGTTTCCAGGACACAGAGTCCCAAGGGGGGAGACAACAGAATGCCTTATGATCTCCTTGGATATAATAACAAATTGTTTATGTGCAATAACCTACTAAACTGTATTGTGTATTACTGCAGCTCTATGTGACCCTGCTGCCACCCGTATGTCTCCCTATGTTCCTCTAACAGTGTATTCACACATATTCTAACCATGTAACCAAGCCAGATTCTACCACGGAAATGCAACTGTTACTAACCTAAAGAAATGTAAATAAGACTTTCGTGACAGGCTAATGTAACCCAACTGCCCATCTATGTGATGCAACTAAGACGTATTCCTGTAACAGCGCCTCGATGCCCATGGGCTGTGTGAGCGCTCTATAAATGTAAATAAATAAATAAATGCATAAATAATCACATAAATAACAGGTTCAAGGATGTCCTAAAAGGAGAACAGATAATGTGGCAGGTCGGTCATGGTACAGGTAAAAAGCTGGAAAGTAGTGGTAAGGTTGGATAGAGTATAACAAAGGTTAAGAGAGGCTTTGCTGGTCACTCAAGATGCAGGAAGTGTCTGCTGATTAGGTATCATATATGGCGCCAGGTGAAAGGGGAACATGAAAGTCTTGCAATCTTTAGGGCTGATATGATTGCAAAAACGTATCCGCCTTTATCTAGGGGGACTGTCCGAAGTTGGGTGCCCTGTCCCACTAATGCTTCCCCACTAATACTTCACCAGTGGGCCAGATTACAAATCCTTGGAAAATGAACAATTTGCATCAGATGTTTGGAAGGATGAACCTTTATTCTGTTGCCCAAATGAAACATTGTTCACGTACTGTGAGATTGCAGAGGTTGTGTAAGGTGTGTCATTAGGACTGGTCATAAAAGGTAGGAAGAAGGTTGATGCTAGCATGGTTTGAGCAATATTAAAATGTTTGGGCTACAGGCAGGGAATGGCCAAAAGGCTTCTAGTCTCATGGCCACGATGAAAGTAGGCTGTGTTAATACATTGTATGGTCAGTAGTTTGACATGGGTTGCTGAGTACATATTCTGAAGTGAATCTTATGTCATTGTCATATGTACTATTGAAACGGGGTCATAAAAGAAAGGAATGATCAGTTACAATTTTGTGCCAATTTATTTCAAGGCTGATACAATCTTGGGCACAGTCAGAGCCAGTTGGGGTTGCTCTGTATAGCTATTTGCACTTTGGTTTCAATGTTTATTTCATGGGCACCTTGAAATAATTTTTGCTTGGATCCTTATGTTTAATAAAGGACTGTAACAGAAATAAGCAGATATGAATGCACAATGAAAAGGTTAAGAAGGTGCGGTTATCTTGAATTAAATACCCCTCCGATTGTGGGCAAACATATCTGCATAGAAGTGTGTATAATGAGTGATTAGCTTCTACTGAATGGTTGTTGTTTAAACACGCACAGTGAACATTGCAGGTATAAATTGCCCCACAAATATAAACAATGAACACCACAGTCATTTTGACCGTCACTCTGATCACGGCCAGGTTCACTGTCAGGTTTTAAAAAACTGAGATGTGAGATGGCTTGGTGGATTGAGCGCTGGCAGCAGCGACACATTTCTCTACCCTTTTGGCCCCGTTGACATTGCTTGACTTGCCCCCGCCCTTGGTAACAACGGTCCTTTCACCAGCAGCTGGTTTGGCCATGGGAACCTAAGGTTGATGGACTTAGGGATCTACCGAGCATCCTTACTCCTCACTGGTGCCAGCTATGGACACTGTTCTGCACAATTACAGTGTGAATAACAGACTTGTGATTATGTGTTATTATAGGATATGGAAATAATAGAGCACGTCAACCACCGCCTCGGTCTGGTCCCAGGAGTATGACCAGGAATGCAGCATAATGATGCCGAAAGCCTTGGTAAGCTGTGGGACACTCCCACAATGACACGCACGTGTTAAGAATGAAGGATGGCATAAATGCACGATAAGTTCACATTTTGCTTTATGTACAACTTGAGGGTCTGTCCAGTAAATACCTCCAATGGTTTGGTAAACTGTGGGACCTTCCACAATGTGCATGCACATGGTAAAACTGGACGCTGGCATAAGCTCCTTTATAATTTGAAATTGTGTTTTGGGTGCAAGTTAATGGTCTGGCCAGGAACGCGACATAACACCCCCCAAGACATTATTGAAATGGTAAGCTGTTGGACACTGACACAAGGAACATGCTTGCAGTAAGACTGGATGATGGCATACATGCACTGATAAGTTGAAATTGTGATGTACGTACAACTTGAAGGTCTGGCCAGTAACACAGCATTACAACCCTGTGAGGTTGGGCAAGCGATGGGACACTGCCACAGGATACATGCCTACGTTAAGACCGGATTAAATTGTGGTTTGTGTGCAATTTGAGAGTCTCGACCAGCAGACCGGTACATGGTTACCTGGTTTGGGGGTGGGGGGACACATAGACCTTCAATTGTACTAGTGACTAGATAGTCCTGGGCCACTGGCAGGTTTTGGAGCACTTATCGTGCCAGTACTGATTTCCAAAGGCAATTTAGTGAAATCATGCAATGACCAAAGGAGATAGAAACTCAATAGGATGATTGACATTGAACTTGCAGATGAAGTTAGGAGACAGGCGTAAATGTGTGCGTAAAACCACTCTTTCCTTGTGAATGGTTACCAATAGATCTTGCATTAGTAATTCACCAACCTTCACATGCATGTAAAGAGAGGCACTTTTATTTATCAGCCCACAAGGTGGGCTCAGAAGGGCCTGAGGCCCCCCTTTTTGGGAAGGTTCTAAACGAAATGTTTTTTTCTAACACTCCCCCAAACATCACTTGGTTAACATATGGATTTGATTTGGCCACACCTACCAGCCGGGACTTGTCTATTAACTGCACGTGAAGTAAGGGGTACCCACACAGGCTCTGGGAAAGGGGTCGACTCAGCGGTCATGCACCTGAGAAGTGGAACATGTGCCAACCGCAGGATAGCAGGGCACTTTTGGCTTCCAGGACTGATCTCCATGAGTCAGCCAAGTGAGATAATTTTACGGCCAAAGGGGACAGCAGTTCTATAAACTGGGGGCACTGAAGCCAAGGATGAATTTAGTGCTTGTGAATATTACAAAATAAGTGGTGGAATAATAGAAAGTGGTGAATAGGAAGTAACAGGTAGGTGAGGTTTAGGAAGGGTATGAGCACAGGTATGGGGCTATTGAAGGCAGCGGGGGGCCACCCCCAAAGCATGGTGCAGTTCGGGGCAGTCCTAGTCGGGAAGCAGTGTGATGCAGCAGTTTCAAACGTGGACAGTTTCCCGATGGCCACACTCGCAGAAAACTCAGACGATGGTCACTGAGTCCCTTGGGGACAGTTGAGACTCCCTGTCAATATGATTCAGTGGTCCTGGGGAAGAAGTACTGCGTGCAGTATAGTCTGAAGCATATGTTTGCTGCCTTGCTAAGCTGTGTGCAACAAGAGTACACCAGAACATTCAGAAGTTTGTCATTACCCTGCTTATCGGCTACCTTAGAAGTATAAGTTCATGAACTGTGACATTGCTTAGGGCTGGGACTGCCCCATATTGTGTTATGCTCCAATAAATGTGACCTTTTGTTTTCAAATGTATAACAATTGTCTGTGTTTATTTGTAGGGTAGTAATGGTTATGGTCTGTTGTCTTACCCCCCAACCCCCCAGAAAGGGGGAGGGGGTGAATGGGGGATGGCACTGCTAAGAACAAGACGTCTTGTCACCTACCATAAGGCCACCTCTGCTCCCCCTCTTTGCCTTCTCAACCATTGCAGAAGATCTTTACAGACTTTAAAGTGGATATACCGGAATCCCAAGGTTGTACTTTCATTATGGTAACTGTGGACTATTTCATGAAACTGGCTCATTGTTCCTGTTTCAGAAAGATACCAAGCACATTAGAGATGAGCATAGGGTTCCTTACAGACATATTCCACTTACTTGGGTTACCAGAGTCTATTATTTCTGACCGCAGCGCACAGTATACCTCAAGGTTCTGGCGGCATTGTGTAAGCATCTCAGTATCTAGAGCCATGTCGCCAGGTTACCATCCTGAGACAAATGGTCAGACCGAGCGCCTTAACCAAACTCTGGAGCAGTAACTTGAGTGTTTTACAAAGCACTCAGATGACAATTGGGTAACGCTATTGTCATTTTCTTATAACAACGCGGTACACTCACCTATGGGAAAGAGTCCCTTTTTCTGTTCTTACGGGTTTCACCCAACCTGGATTACGGAACTACTGGCTGTGGATACTTCAGTACTGTCAGTAGAAGGAAACATAAAGAGCCTACAGGATGGCCAACAAAATACCCTTCAAGCCATACAAGATGCACAAACAAAATACAAGACCTATGCTGATCGAAGAAGGAGGCAATCAGAGAATAATCGGAAAGGTGACCTTGTATGGCAGTCCTCCAAATACCTCCCTCGCAGACTGAAACCGGGCAAGTTCTTTCCTAAGTATGTTGGACTGTTTGCAGTTCTGATGGCTATCAATCCAGTGGCTTACAAACTCTGGACGTATACATCCTGTCTTCCACGCTTCTTTGTTGAAACCATTTGTGGAAAGAATAAGAGAGATGTCACTCCCCCCACAGACGATCATGAAGGAGAATACGAGGTACACAAGATATGTGACTCCAGGTATCATCATGGTGTCCTTCAGTATCTGATAGATTTGGAAGGCTATTCTGTGGCCAAACGATCTTGGGAACCTTCCACTAACAAATGAGCACCTTGCCTGATTTGTGAATTCCACCTGCTCAATACATGGAAGCCGGGTTGTTTCCGACATAGGAGGGGGCACGATGTAACGTCTCTGTTGGGCTCTCAGCAGACCTGGAGTCTCCTAACCCATGCATCACTATGGAGATGATGGAGGAGAGTTTCCCATTCCAAAATGGCAGTTACTCATGTTCACGGAGCACTGATGTCATCATATTCACGTCAGTCCTGGAAGAGTGCAATTCCGGGAATAAAGACACTGCAGACCAGGTAGGCAGTGTGTTGCAACTGTTATCCATGTTGCTTAACGCTAGCTTGTAGTAGGCTCTGGGAAAATTGTTATCTTAGTGCCCCCCACATGAGCTACCAAGAATGAAGTAAAGGAAGAAGCTGGTTTCTATGGAAACACATCATCTTTGGATGAGGAGGAGGGAGCACAAGGAGGCAGAGATGGATTTCAAGATAGAATATAAGGAATTAATACATGGCAGTAAGAAGAGGAACAGGAGCATGTGGATGCAGGGCAGTGGGATGAAAGTAAGAAGGCAGATGATGGTCATCAGGTGGAACTTGAGGAGGCTGTGGAAAGGAAAGGTTGAGTGCATGGCAGGACAAACACAAGACACAGATAAGGGACAGGAGGAAGAGATATAGCAGGAAATGTAACAAGGCAGTTCCATGGTAGGAGGGGGACACACATATTGAACTGGTGGAAGAGGGAAGGAGGGAAATCACCTACCCACCTGGTTGTGGCAGTATTTTCCTCTGGGAAGATGTTGGCTGGGGAGTGTTCAGATGTGCTCAATCTTTGCAATATGTAAGTTAGCTTGGGCAAGAAGACTGAGGTTATGCATTGACACACCTGCCAAGCATAAACACATGATGTAGTAGAATAACATAAGATTATATACTTATGTGTGACTTGCTGCCCCTGACGCCTTGGTGGCCTCCTTCACAGTTGCAGAGACGGCGGGCCTCATTACGCGGTAGGTGGTAAGGGATTACTGGCACTGGTAAGGGCACCGGTGCCAGTAATCTCCTACCACCCTATTCTGAGGTCGCTTAGGGGACTTCAGAGCTAATAACGGTCCCGCAAATTGTTAGCTCCATCCCCATTCCCATTGAGCCCTATGGGGCTCAAATGGGAATGGGGAATGGTTCCCGGAATGGGGACTTACCGGGTCCTCCAAGGTTGGAATGACCCGGTAGGTCCCTATTTCGGGAACCCGGACCCAGAATGTGGTAAGGTGGTAGCCATGGCGCTAATAGCGCCATGGCTACCTCCTACTGTGTAATGAGGCCAGCATCTTCCAGCATGTTTAGAGATACAGGTTGTTGCTGGCATGGCGTATGTTTTGGTGGCATGAGAAATAGGCCCAACACTTGTACAACTACCAAGAGGGATTTGCCATGATTGTCTCCCTATCCTCCATGGATGGAAAGGTTGGTAGGCCCACATAAAATGGCATGACAGCATGTCTGGAAAACAAGCACACAGTGCCTACACATCTGGGTTTGGGTCAGACAAGTGGATCTGGAGGTCAGTGCAGGCTAGGATACTCTGATGGCACATCTTTGTGCCCCTCAACCCAACTCTCTTCTTAATGGACCAAGACGGGGGCTGACAGGCTTTCCATAACATGGACTAGCTCCCAGATGCAACCAGCTGCTTCTGTCTCTTTCACTGTCCTACTTGCTCCTTGTAATCTAGAACTCAACTCTATTTCTTCATCAACTGCTTGATATTTCATATTTGGGCATGTTCAGAATGCCAGCAGAGATGTCCATAAGCAGTAGACTTGGAGAACATGCTGAATACATGCCCTCCCCCAAAGTGTTCCACGAAAGGTGCCCAACTATGAAATACCAAAAATACTACACCACATGGTAGGACACACCGTGGGTACAGTGGATATTTGTAGCATTGTCAATGTGTCAGCCTTAGAAATCATGAAACATTGACCAAGCTAAGGGGAATTACCCCAGATTCGGAATACCGAAGCTGGTGTGATTGCACGGGTGATCCCATTCATTGTTTCTGTTAAATAGGCTGTCCTGCTGAAGGCCACTTTATTAAGGGAGGAATGTTAATGTCCACTCAAAATCAGATGAAACACAATGTGTCAATGCTTAGAATGCTGTGTAGGGTGGTGAAGGTGGTTCCCACATTGTTTAGGTCAATGTGTACATGTACTGCACTATCACTATTGAATGAATATATTAGATATCCGTGATTGATTTATATTAACTCTATTTCCCATGTGTGTTTCACAATACAGTCATCAGTATGAACTATATGCAAAGCTTTAAAAAAAATGAATAACAAAAATGTTAAATATGTTTTGATAAACTGTTAAATGCTATTAGTCTAAAATGGTTTTGTGTTTAAATTACTTCCGAACGCATTCTGCCTCATGCTAATGTTCCAGTCCTTGGCTTTCTTTGGTTGTGCCATGTGTTATTTCTGTCAATGCTCATACACCTCAATCACATTTACCTGACACTTTAGTACATTAGCACAGCTGGACACAGAACTGTGGCTTGGAATCTGGAGGAATAATGGCACAATAGCAACAATTTCTGGGTTATGATGGTTGACTCCTAGGGGAGGTCTGTATTTGAAGTCTTGTGTATTGTGAAAGGTATTGTGAATGCGTCCACACCATATAGAACTGCAGAGATATGGATCCAAATTGGTCCAGGTTTTTCCCAGTTTTCACCCAGCACACTGTTATCTTGCACAGAGTGCAGGTGGCAACATGTTCCTGATCGGTTTATGGTTGAACAGCTTCTACACTTTGGATTTTCATGGTAGGCTTAGATGAGTCTATTACATGTATATGACTGTGAATGTCATGATTTTTCTAGTTCATCATGCTTCTCTCTACTCTGGATTCATTCTCTAGTGTCTTTATTCACCCTCACACGATGGGCCTCAATATGAGTGTACCAGTGCCGTAATACCGGCATGTGACTGCACCGGCACACTCCAAGTTTGCCGGTAGGGTGGTGGATTTACCTTCAGCTCTGAGCTGGAGGTATATCCAACACCCTACCAGCAAATAATTACTGGTATTACCGGCCCAGCAATACCACTGCAAGTAATACCAGCAAAACCCCCAATGGAGTCTTACAGGATTTACCAGTGTTTCCACCACTTGGAACCTGAATACTGTTTCTTGGCACACACAAATTACTTTCTATATTTCCAAAAAACTAATTTTAAACCATGACTATATTATCCTCCTGCACTGAATCATTCACATAGATTCATTATGAGTATTACATTATTAGTGATGCTCATACCCCTATATTTATTCACGGTTATCACTGTAGGTTCTGGTCTTCAATTTGCCAAATTAGGAGTTCTGGTAAACCACATAATGAAGTTCCATAGGACCATACTCAGGATTGTTTTAATTACTGCTGTGATCATTTTTCTGGTTGGTAATTCCACAATTTATCTGTAGGAAAAACCTCCATTCAAGTGACTGAGGTATTTTTACTGCCTTGTAATGTAACTTGTAGTGTGTATTTTGCATAAACAGGTAGTCATTCCATTACTTCTTTCCTTTTCACTTATAATCAGCCTGAAAGAAGATGTATTCACAGCACTTATTTTCTCAAGACTCAGAAGAAAATGGCGCACTGATATACACAGACCATCATTATAATTTTGTTGGTAATTCAGCAGTATTTCCACCAAACTACTTCCAAAATTGATTACCATTACCACCAATTTGTTCTGTCGGCTTATCACAGAATTAAAAGTGGTGGCATGGTAGTTTAAATTGCCATTTTTGGAGTCCATAAGACTAGATGGGGTTTTTGACAGAATTACCTCCGGTGGTAATTCCCACTGTGCTAATTCCACTGATAATTAGTAGTAGGCGTTCAGCTGTGCCTCCAGCTTTTTCTGACCCTCTACCACCGATTTTCATAGTTCAGCCATGCGAGAATGCAATGGGAATGCTGAAGTAACAGAATTAACGTTGCATTCCCGCTGATTTTACCCACACTGCCTACCCCATAATGAGCCCCACAGTCACTGAACAAAATTTCTTTAACCAAATAATTCTAAGAATGTGTCTTCACAAGCAACACATATGTTATCTCATCATGACAATATGGCCCACTCTATAACATCCACTGAGGTAATTTTCTCCCTCTCCAGAGAATTTGAAGATTTTCTTTTCTGCAACTAACATGTTCTCTCATCACTAAATGATAGCACACTCGTGTTGCAGCCACTGAAAATTTGCTCCTGCTGCCTTCACGTGATTATAAGACCTCCTTGTCTAATGCAACTACTAATTTCTCTCATCCTAAAAAGATGGTCTTCTCTGTTAGGCAGAATCATAATCATATGGAGTACCCTTTGGGAACACCACACACAATTAAGACTACAAGTGACAGTACAAATTGACCTTTGGTACAAGCCTGTACTACACAGTAAAGTGGCTGTGATGGCTGAGGAGCCAGACTTATCTCAAGAGTAAAGTGAGCAGCATCAGAAGTTGCACAAAGGACAGCAGTTACTATGGTTCAAGCAAACACTGACTCAATGTTTCTGAGTAAAAGAATATACATTTATTTACACATCATTTGTAAAACAGGTCACTGAAGTAAAGCAGCAGAAAATCACAATCTTAACATACTACACAACACCCAATTAATTCTGGACAAGTTAGGCTCAAAATGAAGTGTGAGCAAAATGGCACTCCAATAATTTAAAAGGGAGGGAAAGACAAGGTTATTCAAAATGAAGCAGCACCAACAAGTAAGTAGGCAGGGCAATCTAGAAAAGGCTTACTACAATGAGGATTCCAATCAATAGACCTAGGCCAATGTCTATGGTTCAGAGTCTTTGCAGAGGATCACACAGTTCAGAGTAGTTTGCGGTTAAGTCTTTGCCAAGAGTTTGAAATGAAGTTGGTCAGAAGAAAAGTTACTTGAAAGAGTAGAGAAGGACAAGCCCTCGGATTGGCGAAAGATTTAACACACTTTCACCACGGCCGGACGGAACGAACAACCGGGTTTGCACAGTACCTTAAAAGAAGAAGAATGCTATAGCTGAGGCAGAACTTCCTGGCATATCTAGCAGTCTCACGGTTCCTGAAGCGACTGTCAGACTGACACGAAGAAGGAAGATTGGACGGTCCTGCACTGCCCAGCGAAGAAACCAGCAACAGAGCAAAACAGCAAATAAAAGGTGCGCTCCTTAAAACTCAAGCAGGGTCCGGTCCTCCTGGCTATCCGGTTCACAGCAAATTCGACCAAAGGAGGGAGGCCTGGCTTGGAGTTTGGCGAACTGGTTGGTCCCACCAGCTCAAGGGAAGAAGATTCCTTGCAGAAATTCTCTGTCAAAGTTTGGAGATTTGGACCCCTAGCAGAGCTTCACCGGGAGGTTCAGTCATGGTAGTGGTCCACTTCCTTCATCTTTTCTTCAGTTCTCTCAATCCAGTGGCGATTCTGCCTTCCAGTCCCAGAGACCTGCTTTTTATGCAGTTTTGCCCCATTCACACAGCCTGGCTGTCATTCACATAGCAGGGTGGCTGTCCTGGTGGGACAGTCACCACAGCCAATCATACAGAGTGCGACATGGGTCTCCAAGGAGACCTTGTGCAGGGAGTCTCAAACCACTCCCTCACATCCTGTTCCCCTCAGACGTTGAGACACCTAAGGAGGGCTTCTGTGCAGAAGCCCACCAAAGGATGGCGAACAAAGAACCAAACCTGGTTTGGTGCTCAGAGTAAAACACGAGACAGACCTTTAAAAAAAGAAATGGTGAATAAACTCAGCCAGAACCAAATAAAAGTAAATGGGGTCCAGCGGATTTAAGTTTGAGGCTACTAGATTAGCCTAAAACAGTACCAAGGCTATTTTCATAGACCGTGATAGGGAAAAAAGGGTACCACCAGCCACCAGCCAAATCTTAAAGAAAGGGGAACAAAATAATATTCCATGAGAGACAGACAAAAAATGATAACTATTAACCCTTTCCAGTACTCTATGGAAGATAGTTTGTACTGGGTCTGTGAATTTAAAAAGACTAATAAAGTCAATGGCAACTTTACATGTGCTGGGGGACAGCAGTCAGCCTCAGAAAATGGAGTTTAGAGTGGGAAGTCTGAAAAAGACAACTTGGTGTCACTGCACTAAAGGTGCTGTGTGACACACGGTAAAAAGATGATGCTAATGGAGTAGGTGAGACTCCATAGTCTATGAAAACAAAATGGTAACACACACAGCAAAACACATGTAAGAGTGGGAAAAAAGGCTCACACTCTTACCAAGTGAAACAAATAAATCCTAGAAATCCAGCAAAGCTGCTGAGGGACTCAGTAGGTAAGGGAAATTAGCCAATCTGGAGAATTCTTGCTAACATTCTGAATAATAGCCACTGTGTATAAGCTCATATTTCTTTCAAATAATTCTAAAACCATTTCAAAGCAAGAAGCAAGCATTGCGTCTCAAACAATAGAAGGCCTTCTTAATTACAGTCCCTGAATGTAAACTCTTCCTGCCCACAAATTATTCTAAGACATTTTCAGTAAATACACATACTATTTTGCCTGGTCAAAATCGATGGCATGCTCAGTTAAAAATACCGAATATGTCGCTGTTTTCAAACAGTTCTGTAATGCCATGAGAGGTGGTCGCCGGTATACTCTTCTACCAGAGTTTTATTTAAGGAGCAGCAAAGAAATGCCCTATCACTTTTCAATGCAAGCATTACCCTGTTGCAAAAATAAATTGAAAGAACACATATTTTCACTAAGGCATTTTTTGTCCTGGTGCTAATACTGTGCACACCTACACATGCACCACAGGCATTATTCTGTAACAAGGCCTCTGGTATGTGAAGATGAAATTGATTTATTATAAACTGAGCTACTGCAGTCCGAAACTGCCATGGGGCAATCAGGGTGATCCCATCTGTAAAAACAGACTTGCGCGCATCCGGAAGTGCTTGGAAGTGCGGCTGTTGGGCTGTAGACTCTGCTCCTCGACTACCATCCAGCGAGCAACGTTGCTGTCAGCAAGCTGAAGTTTCATCTCTCTGCTACGCGCGAAACGTGCACTTATCCTGGACGCTTGTGGACTTGGGTACTTATTGTTTATACTCTCTGTTTTTGGAGTAACCTGACTGCGGGTTCACCACGGGTCTCGCAGTGACGCGAGTGCTGCTCATTTCCTTCTTCTCTATCCTTGCAGCTCCACCCTTTTGGTCCCGCCTTGCCACTCGCCCACACGCCCACTGCCACTTCCATAAGAGCACAGGTGCTCACGCATCCGGCGTGCGCATACGGAAGTGCTTGGAAGTGCGGCTGTTGGGCTGTTCCGCTGGCGGTGGTGGGGGTGGGCTCCATCAGATTACTGGTGAGATTAGTTTGCTGGTGTAAGTTTGTGTGTACATTGATTGTTTGACCTGTTGTGTCAAAATGAGAAGGAATAAACTGCCTCTAATGCGTAAGGAAGCGGGCTCCGACTTCTTTGCGGCAGTCAGTACACGTAGGTCCAGTCTTGCGCGCGCTGCAGCATTGGCGTTGCCGGAGATGGGTGATGAGGAGGAGGCGCTCCTGCAGTGTGCGCAAGAATGTTCGAACATGGAGAAGAAAGGGAACGAAGTCCCGAATCCTTCTCAATCGTTGTTTGGGGAAGATGCCTTAAATTATGACACGCTACCTAAACCATACAATTTGGAAGTTGGTAAGGAAGCTTTGCACTCGAGTTAGGAAAATGAACTTAATGTCCCTAGTGTGTTTAATTACGATGACATGTTGGACTGTCCCAACACTCTATCTACTCAGGATAAGTTTGATGCTGGGAATCCGGTAAACAATCAACCAGAAATGATACCGACCGAATTTTCAGTAATGATGAGTCTATTTAATAGGCTTCTGTTGGCAGAGTCACGCAAGCAAACAGACGCTATCAAGGGCTTGGCATCAGAAATAGTGCACCTACCCAAAAGATTTGCTGAACTAATGAGTAATTTAATGAATGAAAAGCACAAGAATGTGGAGGTATATAGTGGCTCCCGTTCTGGCTCGTCTACGACTCCTGATGAGTTTATTGTCATATCTACATCACAGGAGACGTAGTCAAGCCAGTTCCAGCAATGATTGACAATGTTCCGATTGAGGTAGACAAATCAGTTTTTGAAGTGAGCGCACCACTAACGGTGGCAGACAAAGACACTTTAGAGATAAAAATGTCCAAAAGACAAGGTAAAAAGTTAGCTAAACAAAGGAAAAAGAACAATAATAACAAAAATAACCGGGCGAATAAGAACACTTCGAGAAAGTTTCTGAAATTCTGTGATATGACCAGTGACGAAGTGAGGGTCGTCCCGGAAACTAAAAAAAATCATGATCAAGAATTGGACACTAACACTAATAACTAATAACTAATAACTCTAAAGAAAAATCCGTACAGAGTGGATACAAGGAGGGAGTTTTTCCTCTAGGGGTCATCATGAAAAAGAAAAAAACAGATTCAGAATGATGACATGAATGAAATCTTTTATGCAAGACCCAATAATCCTATTTTTGTTGAACCTTCTATTCAAGCTGGGGGGGCGGCCGCTATGAATACATCGAGTCATGGTCCAGTGATGACAGAGAGTAAGATGATTTCGGGGGAAGTCTGCGGGGCTTTCCCCGTACAAGGGAAGTCCAGGGTGGACATTTCAGTGAATTCAGGTCTTGGCAGCTCGGACTGGAAGGTTCGTGCTGACAAGATCGGTTCTAACAGCAACTTCATACCTGACCAATTTGGTGGCTTTAAGAAAAATCTGAGCCCAGGATCAACTGAAGGGATGATCCCCATGGAGTCGATGGGTAATATGAACTACTCCTCCCTCATAAACAGCAATCAACATTTAGGGTGCATGGCCTATATGTGCCATTGCGCCACGGAACGATATGCACAAGCTATGTTGATGGGGAATGATCCCAACTCAAAAACAGCAAGTACCACTACTAAGCTATCTGACTGTAATGGTGGATACCCGGACACAAAGATGGCAACTCTGATGGTAATATCCCTCCTGGGCAAATGGGATGTTGTCCAAACACAATAAACACCACCAATGGTGTTTCTGGGCAATGGGGAGGCTGTACTGTAAACTCGGCTAAAGGGTCTTCTGAACTAGAGGTCCCGACGGGACTTAATGGTATGGTCATCAGACCAACAACTGAAAAAAAAAATGACGATCATTTAGATCCCAATATGCTAGGTACAGCACACGGCTCAGCTAGGGGGCCGGCTCTCAAGGATGAGCTTTTCCAGACCATAATTAGGGTCCTCAAGGAAAGTCACTTACAGGAAGTAAGCTTACCACTTGTGGGACAAGTTATTGAAAACAAGGAAGAGGGAACGTATGAGGATTACTGTGCAGGTACTGGGAGTGTTAACCGGGTAACTACGGGGAGAGGTAATGGGTTAACCCAGGAACCGAAGAAGGGAGGTGGTTTCGAACCAATACAAGATGTGCGTCCACTGGATTTAAGGGAGCCTGTTAGGCCCAAATTACCGGGGCTTGTTCTAAACACCCTAGTTAAGGACTTGGGGAATATATCCCTGAACAGGCCCTACATACTATCCCTATTCAGACAAATTAAGAAACTCAATCTGATCTCTTCTGCTGACATAGAGCTTGTAGACTATATTCACAGGGACATATTAGACTATGTAAGATTGGTAATCCCATCCCCATTGGTAAGAAACCTATTGCTAAAAGAGGCGGAGCAGTTTCAATGTAGGGGCTTTGATATCTTTGAGTTTGTACACACTACACACATGCCTACTACAAATAGGAAGTCCACCTACAATACCTTAGCAATGGATCAACCTCAATTGCAGGGGAAAATCTAAGGTCGAAAAGAGATGATAATTTAGAAAAACAGGATTGGAGATGGTTAGCCCTATCTCTACGGGAGTTTATTGACTCGCTCAAACAATTGAAGTCACTCTAGCTGGTCCAAAACTCTCATACTCTTAAGCTGGAACTCGAGAGGTTCAACTAACCTGTTACACAATGCGATCTTAATGAGGGATTTGTCAAATTGTGACTTCATTTTCATTCAAGAATCATGGGTAAGGGTGCACTTATGCTGGGAGGGTTTTACGGTCTCCTCGCTGTGTGCACAGGGAGGTAGAGTGGGCCGTCCAAAGGGAGGTCTTACCATCGCCATTAAGAACGTCTATAAGCCCAGAATCACAGGGGAGTGGCTTTTCCCGCATCACTTCTTAATAGTTGGATATGACTTGCTGTTCAATACCTTAGAAACAGCCTTTTTGTTTATTAATAAACAGCCTTTTTGTTTATTAATGTTTATTGGAATCCGGCAGAAAATTGGACCTATAACTTGGTGAAGAACTCCTGAAACTTGGGTCCTTAATGGAAACTTGGTTGGAAACAAATCATGGTGGGCATATTGTAATTGCAGGCGACCTTAACGCAGATTGCTGGGATGAATCCTTATTGGGTGATTTTTACATCTCCAAATCCTCGTCCCTGGATTTACCGGGAGGGAATCCAAAATTGCAGGGCAGGATTGGGAAACACTTTAGGGAAGTATGGGGTCTGGAAATGTGCACAAATAATCTTCCGACCTGGGAAGCAAGAGGTTGTAAGTCTATAATTGATCATATCTATTGCTCGGGTGACCTTTTTAGACTCACAGGGTATTTTGATTGTAAAAGAAACAAACTTAGTGACCACTGTATGTTCACCATAGAAATTCAATCTGTTACCCCACCAATTGAGAACAGGACCTACAAACATGGCCTTGAGATTAATTGTTCAGGGAACAAAATAAAATGGTATGAGAAAAAAAATGCTAAACTCTATGCTTTACTGATTGAAGATCACAAAAGTTATACACACTATCAACGTGTTGAGCTATATTCACCCTCCGAGTTCACAGATTACATTAGTAGGACACTGCAGATAATAGAGGTGTCATACAGTAAGAAAAAGAGGGATAAGAGCCACAACATCCACTGCTTCGATAAAGAGGTCTGGGAACATAAACGTAGTATGAGGAAGGACATACGCAACATCAATAAAGCAGGGAACTCTGCTGCTTGTATCTTAGCCATGAAGAGACAAATAAGACAGAGATACAAAAATTGGTCCATAGAGCACCGTAGCTTAAGAGCACAAAGAGATGGTGAAGATATGTTACAAGCTTTGAGAGAATTTAACACGACAAACTTCTGTAGCTTAATTAATAATATGGATAAAAGACCAGAAACTTCTGTCTTCAATCGTATAAGTGAAAGTGAGTGGCTGGGTCACTTTGCTAATCTGCACGGTAACAAATGTGGTGAGCCTGTTGTAACCTGGAAAAGTAACTTGGCCTGGTGCCTGAAATTTAGTGAGAGGGACATTTTTAACTCAAGAAATCTAAAAACTCGGGGGCTCCTGGTCCTAATAACTTATCCAACAAAGTACTTAAGAGGGACCCTAAAATTTGGGCAAAAATATTATTTATGTTATTTGAAAACATACAAATCTCAAGAACTATCCCTCAATCGTGGAGGGTATCCATAATTGTAACCATATTTCAGAAGGGTTCTCGTCAATGTCCCTTAAGCTATAGGCCCATCGCCATTTCAGACCCGGAATCAAAGTTATTTACGTCACTTGTTCTTAGAGACATTCACTTATGGATTGAAGAAAATAACATTTTGGATATGAGACAGACTGGTTTTAGGAAACACACTGGCACTGATTGCGGGGGCCTTATTATACATAGCCTCATAGCTCAATCTTTGAGGGTGGGTGCCAGGTTAACATTCGTTGCATCAATGGACTTAAGCTCAGCTTTTGACCTGGTCGATAGAGCTACATTATGGGAGATACTGATAAATTTGAATATGCCGTCTTTTCTTATAGATATAATAATGGCCCTCTACACTGACACTGGTGTTTTGATAAGACTGGATTCAGGAGGTAATCTGTCGAAAGAACTAAAAATCTACAACGGTCTCCGCCAAGGCTGTAGGTTGGCACCCACGATTTTTAATTTATATGTAAGTGGTGCTGGTATGGCCCTGTCAAATAAGGGTCTTCTTCCTCTGAGAATCGCCAATATGCATTTGGCATGGATGACTTACGCTGATGCCTTCTTACTTATTGACACTACCAAGGTAGGTTTACAGAGATTATTAAATGCTTTCGCGGACTTTATTAACGGAATTTCACTAAAAATCAATGCTTCTAAAACTATGATAGTGCGCCTTGGTAGAGTCAATAAGAGGGAGAATTCCTACTCATGGATGTGAGGTAACAAAAAGCTCAAAGCAATGCCCTTATTTAAATACTTGGGCTACGTAATCTCAGGTACAAACTCAAGAGCCTTATTTAAGTCCCAATTAAAATTAAAGGCTGACATTGCCATTAGGCAAATGAGAGCATTAGAAAAAAAGTACGGTAAATTTACAATGACGCCTCTAAGGGAATTTTATTTGAAAAAAATCATCCCTCGCTTGACTTATGGCGCAGAATTTCACACGACTAGCTGGGAGGCCGATCTGACGTACGTTGAGAATTCCATATGGAAAGCAGTTCTTTATTTTATTCCTAAATGTATACCAGGAGAACTGGTCGGATATGAATTCGGACTAAACTCACTGGCTGCAAATGTGAAATGGAAAATACTAGCTCTGTGGAGGAAGTGCAACTTAGGGATGGAAGGGTCATTGTATACATGAGTGGGGCTGGATTCCGCTAACCCGTTTACTAAAGCTTTGACTGTGGGGACATTTAACTGTTTGAAAATGTTGGGTATGTCTGTAATATCTTAAAAGAACAAACCTTTGCTGGTGAAAGAGTGTGTTATGGGCTTTGATTGGCTTAATACCAAAGGAAAGATAGCAGAATCGTCACTCTATCGGCAAGCCTGCTCTGTACATAAATGGCATCCAACTATGGAAAGATATTTACATAAATATCCCAGTAAACAGATCAGAAATTACTACATGCGCTTCAGGTTCAATGTTGTTTTAACAAATCAAATCAATGTCATCAGAAATAACTATTTAGATGATTGGAAGTGGTGTAGATTTTGTAGAGCTGAAGGCATGGTTGAATCATTGCAACATGTTCTACTTGTATGCCCGGCTTTAAAATCCGAAAGGATAAAATATTTTGCAAAATATGTACACGATACTGCCAATGTAAATAGGGACTTCATTTGGGCTAGAATGGTACACAACTGTGAAGATAATCTAAACATTAGAGTGGTTACTTATCTGAGGAATATGTGTGCTTTCTCATAGAAGGAAATTCCTTGTTGTTTTAGTTGCTCTTGGTTTTAGACTGAAATGTTTATGATGTTTATAATTTATAACTCTGTAGGAAATGTTGTAACTATTAAGAATTGAGAATTAGATGTATCTTCTTTTAATTATTTTTGCTTTTTCTACCTTGCTCTATATGTATGTTTCTCCTAAATACAAAGTTATGTCTTTTATTAGTTTTATTTTTGTAAAGGTTTTTTATAAACCAAAACAAATAAACAAATAATAAAAAAAATAAAAACAGATTAGTTGTTTGTGCCAATGCCATTCCTTCTGCATATTATTATTACAAGGGACTTGCCTGAACACTCACAATCACATCTTGATGTGGTGTGCCCCTGCTGTCCAAATGTTTAAAAGCGTTTCTGTTTCTGTCTGTGATTTACAAAGAACCTTTCCTTTTTGGAAAATCTCTTGGCCCTGTGCAGGAAACATGTTAGTGAATATGAGTATGGGTTGAGTTGTTTCACTGAGGGCAAGGACAGATTTTCTTTTCTGCATATGTCAGTTATATGGATAGTTCTGCAGATTCTCTTGCATACTTTAGTAGGAGAGTGCATGCTGTATTAAAACAAGCTACACACATGCACTGCATTGATGACCCATACTACATGCAGTCAAACAACAAAGTTGATTAATTCCGCCGTATAGGTTCGGGTGACCGTATGGTCAAGTTCTAAATCACTTGAATTAAAGGCTATGAAACCAAATTGAAATGTCCTTAATTCACTTAAGGGTTTGGACCAGGTGATTTTAGTGAAATTCACCTCACTGTTTAGTAAAAAGGCCTTCACAGTGTGAGTGTGTGGTCATTTTTCAACAGAGATAGAAAAAGGAGGTTTTTGGAGCAGTTGATGGAGTGGTAGAAAAATGAAATAATGATATATTGAAGAGAGTAAAAGAAGATAAAGGATTTAGTTAAGGGAAGCAGAACATTACAACAGGATGTAGTTGAGGGAGTGATAGAACATTAAAAGGGAACTGACAGAGTTAGAAAATGTTAAATCAGATGGACCATATTTTTATGACACATAGAAGAGCAGTGAATCTAGATGGCACACATGCACCAGATGTGCATTGTCAGTGCTTACTACTAGATAATAAGGAGATAATCCCACAGTTTTTGAGACAACCAACATTCTATGTGCTGTTGTTTGGTACTGATGAGACAGAATACTATCATCAAAGAAAAATAATCATATAATGGTTTCGAAGAAGGTGACTACGATCAGTGGGTAATTGTTTTTTGATCAATTGAGACAGAATATATTTAGTGAAGAAAATAAACTAGAATTGTTTGATTGCAGCAAATTACGTTCAGTGGCAGTAACTAGTGTGCTCTCCTTCCTGGATAACTGCAGAATATACTAGCAGTAGGTAGAAAATCATAGAACTGTTGTGAGGCACAAGTAAACATTAATTATGTAAGTGTACTGGAAATACTAATAACGAGCTTTACATAATTCAAAAAAGAAATAAGTTAAAAGTACTGTGCCATCCTATTGTGATTCATTGAGGCAGAAGGCTTCTAGTAAAAACAAAATCATAAAATGGTTTACAGGCATGATATTTGGCTCTAAAAGAGAATGCTACATTTTTGCAACAACCACTGGCAGAACATTAGTAGCAAACAGAAATGCATGCAATTGTTTTGTTGCAGGAATTTGCAAGTAGCACATTATCTAGTAGCTACTAATACTAGTGAGGAGGGAATGCGGGGGATATTTTCATGTGCTGTACCGTAATGCTACCTTACTTGTCTGCGGGAGGGAAAACAAACAATCTTGAAACCATTTCATCTGGAACATCTATTTTTTACGAGGCGTGGATATGTAGTTGAAGAGGATTTTATGCCTTCTAAGGCAGCCTCAGTGTATACTGGGGATGGCAGAATTGTGTGTGGTATCAGTCTTGCGTCCTTCTTGTGAGGGATTGCCATCTGGCAAGGGTGCAAATCCCTGGCTGTTTTGTTTTTATTGAACAACAAATTGATGCAGGTAGTTCCATCTCTGAAAGTGTAATCTGCTGATCAGATTCCCCTTTTGCAAGCTCTGTGCAAAAAGTATAGCATGTATCTGTTTCCTTCTCCATCAGTATCCTGACTTGCAGCACCCGCTCTACCCTTGGCAGAGAGCAGGTCCAGAGGTCAAAGATACCTATTTCACAGCAGCCATGACAGGCACGTCTCTGCCGTGTAGGGGCAGCATTTAAGATATGCACTCCGGTACCCAAACGATGTAAGTGGGCCATCTTTTTACGATGACTCAAGTTTCAAGACTCAGCATCCTTATGTAGAGCAAGTAGCGGTTGTCAGGCAGGAAGGAATAGTACCTAAAACAGTTTGCTCCGATTGTAACATACATAGCATGGGCTTCAAACATGGAGAAAAAGACAAAAGAAACTACATCTCCATAAAGGACTTGTGGCTGAGGCAGTTCTACAAAATTGCGAGAGCAGGAGTTTGAGAGTGACACCTGCAAGGGAGAATGGACATGTGGCCGAACGCTAGCTCTGGTGGACCTGGGGAGAGAAGAAGTGTTGCACTATTGCAGAGTCAGAGAAAAGACCAGTTCCAATCTGCGAATCTGCAAGCAAGTAATCCTCCATCATTCGACAGTGCACTCTGTTTTGATTTTGACCAGTATCGAATACTAGAGCGGAGCACCTTGAATAGTAATTCCTGATGTATTGAATCTACTTGCAACAAGTCACAAAGAGGTTAGACCAGGTAGGTATGTTGAATGTCACTTGAAGTCTGTACGTCCGGTGTGCATAGTATGTGTTATTATGGGTAAAAGGTATTTGGCAAATGGAAAATAACAAAGACTAACCAGAGGGCTAATCTCAAAATGCTTTTGTTATGAGCAATAAAAAAGTTTGAAAAGAAAGTCAGGCAGTTTGTGCGATGAGCACACATAAAGAACATGTGTGTAATTTGGAAAATGAGTGCATCAACCAATATGGTAAAGGCTCATATTGAGAAACTTGCTTTGTGTACGTGAAAATGATGTGATTGTACATGGTGACCTTGTTGTAGGAAAACTAAGAAAATCTCAAAGCAAACCTTAAAAGAAAACCTTAAAAGAAAGTGGTGTGAGTTATCTTTTGTGACGAGCCATGACAGAACACCATTAAATGTTGAGTGTGTTATTGCTGTGAGTTTGATTGCAGAACACTGGCCAATAGCTACTACAAAGGAGCTGAGGGACCAGCCATAACCTGTTTCTTATCCCCCTCAAAGAATCAATTTTACATTCCCTAATTCTCTTTACGATTACCCAAAATTCTGTATACCTACACAAATTAAGTAAAAGCTGAAAGTCGAAAAACACTTCTATTTGCTTGCAGCTTGGAAAGAGGCAGGGGTTCAGGGGTGTGTGCCATGTCTGCAAGACGGCATCTGGCCTGACAGAAAAACAAAAAAAAACAAGTGTTGTTTCTCGCCGCAAGTGGCAATTATTGACCCGACCCAATGTTTTTCTGAAGTTATACAATCCTTGTAAATAATTAAAACAGAGTTAAATAGGGGCTCAATGGGAATGGGGAATGGGGAATGGCTGGTGCAATGGGGATTTATCGGTCCCTTATTTGTGGCAGTCATGGCGCAAATAGCGCCATGACTACCACCAATCTCGTAATGAGGCCCAATGTCTGAGTTGTCTCCATGGCAGATATTCTCTCAATGCTGTCTGACAAGAGAATGTAAGTCAGAGTTGCAGGTACAATCCATACACATTCCGGATGTTGGATGCCACTCCTCAACAGTGGTTATTCCAAGGATTCCTGGAGGAGGAGCCATTGTCTCCATACCTGGCCTAGTAAGGGAAATCTCCACAGGAGTGGGTTTGATCTCACTCGCCAATACTAAAGAGTTCCGGACCATAGCTGTTTTAAATGGTGCCACTGTGGCATAATCCATTGTGGTAACAGTGGTGACAGTGTTGCTTTCACCTTGGCCATGCAGCTGTTGCCTAAATGCCTGGGACTCAATTGTGTTGGATGGTGGTGGGACAGTATCCCAAAGATTTTAATACACCTCCACATGTCCACACCCAGTTTGGCTTGCCCACTTAATGGTGCCATCCATTTTGCTGTCATCTTCATCTATTTCCTCCCCCTCAAACGTATAATTGTATATATATTTGTATTCATTTAAATTTTATATATCGCTTTAAGCCAAGATGATGTACAGAGAAACAATGAACGTTACAATGTGTTAATAAGCATAGTCAATAAAAGCAATCGATCGAACAATCATATTAAACATGATGGAAAAAAATAGACATCAATGACTTAAGAAATAGAGGATAGGCAGGATACGCAGGGATAGAGTGAATAGAGTAGGGGGAGCATTCCAGCATAGAGGAGCTAAAATGTTGAACAAATGATAGCCAGATTGACTGCATGGTGGTGAGGTGCCACCAGGAGTAATTTGAGAAGAGGAGTGAAGAGAACGAGAAGGGATATAGAAGGATAACAGAACCGAAAGATAGACAGGAGCAAAACTATAGAGGGACTTGAAGATGAGACATGAGAAATTAAATTTGAGAGTGAAAAGATAACCAGCTAAGAGTAGCAAGGTATAGGGAGATAATATCTCGAATGAGAGAAGACAGAGAAGAAGAATATATTATTTAAAGAGATATTTTAGAGGGGCAAGACAAGAGATTGGGAGCCAAAAGAGAGCAGTGGAGCAGTAGAAGAGTCACGATAAAATCAAAGAATTCAACAGTGTTGTATCTTGAAAAGTAAGAAATGGGCGAGATTTGCAGATACTGTATAGATGATAGCAGCAGGCATGTGATGCTAGAGAAATATGGTGAGAGAAGGATAGAGAAGAGTCAAGATAAAGCCCAGATTTTGCACAGTATGGGAAGTTGGAATCTTGGAATGGGGAAACAAAATAAAATATGGAGGAGGAGAAAGGGGAATAATAATAATAATAATAATAATAATAATAATAATAATAATAATAATAATAATAATAATAATAATAATAATAATAACAGGGAAAATGAGAACCTCTGTTTTCCCAGCATTGAGTGTGAGATAGTGAAAAGATATCCAAGATTTGATGGCTAACAGAGGAGCAGAGAGAGTTTGGTAAATATCAGAGAAGAAAGAAGAGAAGGAGAGAAACAGTTATGTATCATCAGCATATAAGTGGTGTGAAAAGCCAAAGGAAGAAATAACTGTTGCAAGAGGGGAAGTATAGGGGGATAAGAGAAAGCGGCTCCGAATAGACCCTTGCTGAGCACCATGGGCAAGCAGAAAGGACACATATGATTTGCCGGCCCACGAGGCAGAACATTTTCTTTGAGACAGGTATGATTGGAACCAAAAAAGGACAGAACCCGTGAAACCATTTGGATTGCCTGTGGATAAGGGCACAACATCAGTATGTAAGGTACATGAAACATTTAGAACATGATGTACACGTACAAAACACATTCTTGCATCACCTTTGTGTGCACTGTATAATGTCCACTTGATAGGTCCTTGCTGGAGTAATGGCTCTGTACAGGAATGGGCATGTGAATCAGTAGGTCTTGAGTCCAACAACAATCACTGTATGTGGTAATTGTGGAGCCTTACCAATAAATGTGGCCATGCAATGCAGGGCGGCACGCAGGACATGGATGTATGGCATTTGTGTGTCTGCACAAGTCCCAAGTAAAATATATCTTCTGGATGGTGTGTGTAATATGAAATTGTAAAAATAAGGCTGATAGTTTAAAACGTTATTTTGTGGTGTATGTATTTGTCCTGGGGAGGGCACAGACTGATGTAGTCAACTGGTATTTTTTGCCCGTTTCCAAACTAAAAATGCCCCTCTACGGTTCTTAACATGGAAAAGGTATGAGCGACTTTTCCAAAAACAATAGTCTCTTAAATGAGCCAGCACATGTAAATCGCTCCACCCTTTATATCCTTTGCGAGAGGAAAGACAGTGATAAGCAGCGCTTAGAGGGCTCACGGGGTTTGATAGGCGCTGGGAAGGTGATATGTGTCTCTAGGGCAGCAGGAGGTTGAGAGGTGGCACTGACTCCAACAGACGGAAAAGCGGGCCTTGTACATGGAAGCAGCACAGGCCCTCTCGACAAGAATATTAGTGTAGTCCAGGTAGTGCCTCTGGAGGGTGTGGGGGATGAGAGCGAGGCCCTGTGCTTAGCTGAAATTGCCCATGCCTCGCGCCAGCCCTGCCAGAAGCAGCCACTTGGACATCCATGTCAGGTGCAATAGAGTGGGCTATCACGGAGCTTGGACGGACATGTCTTGCGTAGATAAGTGATTTGTTATTTGGCTAAAAATAAGATAACATTTTGTATAAGCAACATACTAGATTAAAGTAGCATTGTAAGGTCTCGCGCGCTAAACGGTGTCAACGATTCGCCATCTTGACCCATCGTGATATGGTCACTCCCTGAATTCCCGAAAAATAAAGCCATTTTATCCACGACATTTGACGGTTACGCATCGCGTGCACAACCCACCAATATGAAGGTACACTTAGGGATGTAACCGTTTGGAAGCCATTCATTACTTTCCCAGATCAAACTGGTCGGGAAGAAGATATTTTTTTTTTTTTTGGCAGCTCTCTGAGTTTGTTGTGAAAAACAATTCGGGTGCCAGTGATGTCTTGGCACTCTGATCTGACGTGCCACAGGAGGGGAACTTGTGCCCGCTTCCACTATAAATACGGGTGCTCCTCATGGGTAGAATCACCGTGCGACTGAGCTATTTCAGATACTCAGTACCCAGCCATCTCTCGCCATGAAGCTACTCGCAGTCCTCGCTGTCCTGGCTCTAAGCTGCTCTCTTGGTGAGTATGTTTCCTGGTGAATTCCAAGATGAAAATCCATCTACAGGGCAGTTTTGTAGAGGGAACATTATTTTTGTTATGGTGGCTTGTCCCTTTCGCATCTGCGCCAATCAAGGCACTGTTCCCGATGTGCTTATTTCTATTCTGCTACGGTGTCTCGCTTGACTTCCAGGTCTTGACTGAATGTGCAGTTAGGTCTCTAGCTGCACAAAGCCATATTGACATTTCAGAACGGGCATTTGCTATGAAAGTTCACAAACACTCCGCTGGGAGATGCAAACAGCCATGAAGTGCTGTGGGGACCCCACACTCATTTTCAAAAATGAGTCAGTTACCTTGACTTTAAATCGGATATTGGTCTCTCCCGCCACTGTGCCACGAGTGAGTGACATTTTGACCCCATGGGTTCCTTTTAGTCCAGTTTATTATCTTGCATGAGACACACTAAACCATACACATAAGGTATTGCAACAGGAGTCTCGGGAGGATAGCTCAGGGGCAACGCGTAATTTCTTGCAATCAAGAGAACACGGAGCAACACAGGTTTGATGCCCGGATCCGCGCTTAGAAACCTCAGGCTATTCAGCACATTTTTAAATAACCAAAATTATAATGTGTTATACCGAAAAAACCCACATGCATATATACATTCAGTAAAAAAAACTTTGTTAATGGGACTTTATGGTTCCAAGTAAAACCGAAAACCCCTGAAATTCACCAGTTATGGTAAGCTAAGCAACCATAACTCGCGCCACCACAGTTCACTGGTAAGACTAACACCCAGGATATCAAAGATGACATCACAAATGTCATTGATAAACTCATTCGAAATCAGGTCGGAAATATCCCACCCATCGTCATCACCCCTCACCTCCCCAGAGATTATTTCATAAGTTTCACAAGTGCAATGCTCAGAAAATATTGTCCGGAGCGTTCGGCCATTTATTTTTACACCTTACCTCACTTTTCCTCTTTTAAAAACATACAAAATCTGGCAGCAGGGTGCGTCCATCTTCCGCTATTCTTATCCATTGGTGCATCTGCCTAAGGTAAACTTCCCTGATGTCACAAAATCATATGCCCCTCCCCTGAACCTCACAAACCTAGTGATATTCTACACCTTTCTCGGTGACGTTCCTCGTCAGCGTAGCCAAACGCGCCCATAATCACCTACGTGACATGACGCAGAACCCGAAAATCAACCCACATCGTCCAACAACACAGCACGTCACAATTCGGAATATTAAACCGTACTTTTAAAGAAAACAATAACACTGTAAAATGTATAAAGTACTTTTATTTCACAGTAAACGCTCCGAGAACATCCGACTATTGCCATATTGAATCAAATTGCAAATTTGTTTCTTCGCACGCGATCCAAAATGTTTATCGTGAGGCACACGTTGTTCTTTTTGCGTACACAAGGTGTTCATTTTCGGCAAAAGAACCGCTTGGGTCGCACAGTGAATTCCAGGGCTTCTACATCAACTTGGGGCTACACCACCGTAAAGGATGTTATGTTACTCCTAATCGCTAGTACAGCGTAAGGGCATAAGGGCCCCGGGCGATCGTCTCAAAAAAGAGTCACTTTGATCCAGGCGTTGACAGCTACGTTCAGCTGCCGATTGACGAAGCCGTCAGTTGGCATCTGGAATCTATGACAATCGCAGAAAGGCAAAATATATCTGTTTCGAAAACATAACAAAAAATGTGTCTAAATACCCAAACTTTATTACAATGTATCTACTGATTTATTAATTCGGCATAGAGTTTAAACTAACGATTAGCACAGACATCAAGCAATCTCAATAAAGAGAAAACAATGTGGAAACTGATACACAATTCGATATGGTCATACATGACATTTTAATGAAATATTAGCATTGAACCTGGGTGAACCTAATGGTGATCTACATGCACCTCGATGCTGCACTCCCCATAACCATGTAAAAAAGACAACTACACACAAAGATAGTACTTGCGTTTCATTGCAATAAGCAACATAAAACAGACAAATAGAATATAACCCAAAAATAATCTTCAGACAATAATAAGTTAATGCTCGTTCCAGTATAAAATCGTCGAAAATCAAACTTTCATTATATTCACCATTTCCATTCTCTTGGCGTAAGTCAGACCAGAACGCTCACTGCGTTCGCACCAAAGATTCTTCATGAACTGAATTTACATGTTCCTTGCACACTTTTGGAATGCATGACCTTATCAAATCTTCATTATTACAAACCTCCTCTCATTGCATTCCTTGTGGAATGGTCCCTTTCTCTCAAAGTCAAAAAAACATTGAACCTTATACTGTGTGTCCCATGCTAGGTCTTCCATAGCTTGCAACCAAAAATTCAAAGCCGGTGACCTTCACTCAGAATCAAAATACATTCTCACTTTGCAACAACTTGGCTCATCGCGTCCATGCCAACTCTTATTCTCATCCACGTCCATCAGACACTGCAGGTGGGTGCCTCAGATGCCAGACTCTAGGGGGCACCAGTCTCACTCCATTATTATTTTAATTACATTTTAACACAAACACATTAGTCCTTTATTTGCCACGCTCTGGTTGTACCACCAGTACATCAATTTATGAACATCAAGTGTTTTAATTAAGATTGTAAAATAACCCGAAATTGCTTCTATTTAATATTAATAAATATTCGGCAACCAATACAAACAATATAGAGTAACGGGCATTCGGAATGTACCATTACTCTGTAATACCACAAGATAAAGTTGGGGTTGCAGACTACAGAAGCAACAATCTATATTTACAAGTCCACAATTCCATGATTATACATCTCCATCCCTTGAATGCCAAAATGCAATCTCTTTTGCCTGTACTTTAGGCACATCATATTGTGGAGCACCTCCAAATATACAGTGTGACTTTCGTGACAAAAAACACCAGTTTTTTGCTTCTTGCAGCCATATCCCATCCCATCCTCATCAACCCTTACCTCCCCAGAGATTATTTGATAAGTTTAACAAGTGCAATGTTGTGTTTTTTAATATGTTTTTGCCGCGATGTCCGTAGACTCCAAGATGGCAAGCGCATCGGAACAATCTGACGCACTTCACGCTCTTCACCATCCAATCAGCGAATGTGTCACATGTCCGCGGACATGACTTAAGCCGATTAGCCGATTAGCCAATCGGTATCCTGTCCGCGAAGCAGACATAGATATCACTAATTCTTTTAGAGCTTCTTTTTGATTGTTAAAAAAAAAAACTATTGGATGGATTTTCACCAAATTTACAAAAGCACACTTTTGGGACCAAGCCGCTGCTCCTGTCGCAAATTTGGTGAAAATCCATCCAGCGGTAACGCTAAACCCATTCTCCACATATCCTACATAAGAAAAACAAACAACTCCCATTGCAACATGTGGTATACTCCATATATCACACAAAACATTGTATGGGTGGAGTGCAATTGGCATAGTGGAATGTATATATTTTATATTGTCCATACATGTTTGTACCTGGGCAAATGAGTGGTTTACAGAACGGTTTACAATCGTGCCAGTAAATCGGGCCCTTTGGAGCAGGATCTCTTTTTGGCGCAAGTAATGAGATGCTCTCAGGCTTCTCATCACTTGCATCAAAAACAGGTGCACCCAAATCTATAAAGACCATCCTAGATGTTCACTTTCATGGGCAATTGTTCACTCACTTGCACAAGGGAGGGGGATGTTCTGTGCATTTTAAAGTGCATCCTGAACTCACAAATGGGATGCACTTTAAAACATGCAGAAAAGCAAGGCATTCTCAAGCACCTGTTTGGAATAGGCACATGGGTGTGTCTTTCCTGACACTGTCATGCATCTTTTTCAATTTGGGACAGCAGTGCTATAACCTGCAGCTGTCCCATTTGCATTCAATCTTTTTCTATCTTTTTTCTCTTGTTTCACAGTAACAGGTCTTTTACTGGCCTGTCTCTGTGAAATATTATAACAGCAGCTTGGTGATTGCTAGGAACCAGCCATACATTAGTGTCTAACGACTGCTCCCATTAATGCAATCTATGCAAGGTGGTGGCCCGGGCATCTTTCCCTGCTGTCCATCCCACCAGAAATATGGCAGTCACCTTTCAGAAGGAGATGACTGTTATATATGTTAAAGTTATTACAATTGGCGACGAGGATCTGAGGTCGTATTGAGCCCCCGGAGCTCCACTCAGCCTATCGAGGTGATACGTCAGCTGCCGAAGAATCTGTGGGTGCCGAGGCCTCATCGAGAGTGCAGCAGGCATTGTGCACTGTGTGAGGCTTCAAAACAGGTTCAGATAAGGTACCCGGCACATGCTGTGTATATTTAGCTGCAGGACATACAATTAAGGCAAGCCTAAACAACGTGCAGTTGTATTGCATTTTATGAGCTTGGCAACGGCAACTGATACTCTAGAGGAAAACATCGAAAGAAACGTGAGAAAAAAACGATTACAACCCGTAGACATCCCCAACAGAGTATTGTCCAAGTTGGCAATTGACGTCATGGGGCGTATGAAAATTTAGAGGCTATAAAGATTTTCATAATAGTTCTAATGGACTACACTTCTAAGTGGGTTAAGTGGGTTGAGCGGGGCGTGGTAGAGGGTTGTGTCTCCACCAAAAAGATCCTTAGTTTTCTGTCTGAGATTTTTTAACAGGGAGGGTGATCCTAAAAGATTAGTGTCAGATAATGGAGTCCAATTTACTTCACTGGAATTTCAGAGATTCTTGAAGGAGAGAGCAATCAAACATATAACCACATCCTTGTACCATCGTATAGCGAACAGACTTGTTGAGAGGATGAACAAGTTTGTGAACGGTGTGATTCAACTAGCTATAGCTAACTCATTGTCATGGAGAGATGCCCTCAAAGAGGCTCTTTGTGCATACAGAACAACTCCCCATTAAACTACTAATGTAGAACCTTTTACCATGATGCGTGGCAGAACGGCCTCTAATCGACTAAGACCTGCATGGATGTTCATGAACATAGGAAGAGAGAAACGGGATATTGACCAAATCATAAAGAGAGTGAGAGAGAGACAAACAAAATCTAAAGAACACTATGATCGCTGAAATGGAGTGAAGGAAAAGATGATCAAGTAAGGGGATTGGGTTTGCATCAGAGAACCTAAGAAGTTGATGAAGGGTGAGTCCAGATTCAGAGCACCCAAAAGAGTATTATGCTGTGTTGGCAAATCTGTTGTATTGGAAGATGGTAAGATGTGGTCCTGTGATGATGCTGTAAGAGTACAAAGGGATGATAACAGGCCAAGTACCAGTGAAATTGATGACGTAGTAAGAGCACAAAAGGATGACAACAGACCAGCCAGCAACCATGTCATCCTAGAGAGAAGGGACTGCAATGGAGAAGTGGACTGTAATGCCGATGGAACACAAGATACGGTCTGTGACAAAAGAGATAAGGTAGTTATGGAGTGGAGGACAATGAAGTTGTCAAGAGTGGTTTATCCAGAAGAAATCGGAAGATGATCCAGAACTTCAGAAATGTCTACATTTATTTTTTTTTTCTGTAAAAAGGGGTGGGGGGGGGGTGTTAAATAGTGTTACACAGTGCCAGCTTGGTTATGTAACGTGTAGAATGTGTATGTAATGTGATTCTGGAATGTAGCCATTTCAGAATCATTAAGACCCAAGCTCTCCAGGTGGCGTTAATCTGAAAATACTTACATATATTTATACAATGACCTGCACATTTCGGCAATGAGAACCTATGAACAAATTGCATCCTCTTCACTTGTCCCATTAGCACTCATTTTTGAAAATCGGCCCCACAGGTTTTTGCAGTAGGCCAGTTTTAGCTTTAGCAATATTTACACATGCACTGCTACAAAGTTCTGTAATAGGGAACAATTGCCCTGCTGCAAAAAGCATACTTTTTCAGTGCAACTAGCCAATCTTCATCCTAGTCTTAGCCCTTTGTCCCCAATGCAAAAATGCATTTTTTCCCCAGAGCAATTTTTGCTCTGGGCCTAATTTCACTTGCACCAATGCAAAATGTCTGAAATATGTCCACTGATACCGATTTTTAGATGCCATGATCTTGTAAAACATTTGAGATAAGAAAAATGACAAGATCTGAAGTTGTATCTTTAGAACCTGTTGACACATTATTGATAGTTCTGATGCCGCTGAATAAAAAAAGAAAATGCCTTGGTGGTGCCCTTCAGAAACATAGGTACAAAATCAAACAGGAAAAGCGTGTACCTAATTTTCTTCATCACGCATTCAGAAAACACAAATCAATGACACTCCTCTGTGCCATTTTTTTGTCAGTATAGCAAGAGGTAGCAAGAGGTAGGAATCCAAGGCAGAACTTAAGATATAGATTTCCCATTCATTTCCCCATAGAGAAAAAAATAAAATATCTGTGCGGTGCACAGCAAAAAACGCTGGACCGAATTGGGCCAGGTATTTCTGGGAGGAGTCTGGGGTTACTCCATCCAGTAATTGTTAAAATATTTGACCGAGCAGGGGGTGTTGGAGGGGAACTAGCGACAAAGTTCAGAGCATGAACATTTTCTTGTAGCCACGGTTATTCAGCAGGATAACTAGCTAAAGGCTGCAGCTAATGGCCCGGTAGTGTTTTAAAATATGCAGTGCACATGGCCAAAGGCCGTGGCCAGAGGTCATGGCCAAAGACCATGGCTTTTGGCCTGCTAATGTTTAGAAATATACAGGGCCTCATCATGAGTTGGGCGGTATCCCAGCTGTATTACGGCTGGGATACCACCCGGGCTAATATCGTTACTGCCACCTGATCCAGCGCTATTAGCACCGGATCAAGGGTTGGGCAGTAATGGGTATTCCCCATTGGACCCAAAGGGGTATTTTTGCCGCAATTATCGTGCACTGATAGCACTGCGCTAATTGCACCCGAAAATGGGCATTACGTTGGTGCATTTACCTCCAGCTTAGGGCTGGGGGTAAATGCTGCCAGACTCGTGATTGGGCAGACCCTTAAATGAGGCAGTAATAGCATTACCGCCGTACTTAAGGGCTACCACCCAACTCGTGATGAGACCGACATTGAGTACAGCTGAAGGCCTTGTTCCCTGGCTAGTGGGATCAAAATCCATGTATAGTGGCCACAGGAAACATATTGGGGGAAAATATACAGTGGATACGGGCAAAGTCTGTGGTCAGTGGCACAGAACAAAACAATGGTATGATAAAACCTTTGAAATTCACTGTAAACAGTTTAGTTAATTTGACTAGATTTATTGCAACAAAAACCTTGAAATTCACCTTGTGTGGGAATTGATGACCGCCTTTACTCAGCGCTTTCTTGTTGCAAAGCCCATAAGCACATACATATTATAAGAGAAGGGATTCAAAATGACATACAAAATGGCATTTGGGTGGCATAGCATTAAGGGGGACATCATCGGGAGCGTGCCTGGCGAAGCTGGTCATCACTTCCCATATCCGCTGAATTTCAAAGCATTTCAAGGTTTTTTTGCAGTTGGTGTTAGTGACTAAGCCTTGCAAACATTCTCAAAAGTGACCGCCAAAATCCAATGAAACTCCTAGTAACATTCTGGCATGTATGCAGTTTCCTGTGTATTGTTCTTCCTGCCCAAATCTGCTTTTATCTCCTTTAAGAGCATACATCTTCAGAGAAGTTCTGGAGAGGTTCAGGCAGGTCCAGGGAGATTCTTGGGGAAAACAGAATAACTTAAAAGGCCGCTGGTAGAGAGAAATGTTACCAGGAAGGTCGGGTGAGGCTGAGTGGTGTGGTTAGCAAGCGAAAATGGTATTCTGTGCATCTTTAAAAGTATTCCAAGCACCTGAAACTCTGTAGTAAAAGCAGCTACTGCAGAGATCTATGTGTAAACTGCAGGTCCCACGTTTGAATGTAGGACAAAAGAACTCAGACCTCCAGCCTTCTGACGTTGATCATATTAGTAATAGTTGAAGTGGGGAATTATAAGATTGCCTGGGTTGCTTTTGATCTTTCAGAGGTCGACACATTGAGTATTAATGCGGTCTATAATATTAGACAAATGGGAATTCATGAGAGACATGGATCTCTGAAAACACTAGCATCAGTCATGGATTATGGGTGCAGGAAGTTTCAACCTGCTGAATTTGCTTCCATGAGATTTACTAAGGTTATTTATTTACTAATAGGGAAAGGCCATGGGTGCAGGTAAATGACCTTAGAAAGCTTGGTAGGGCTGAGGGAGAGTCAGTCACATGTCAAGCATTCATTATGTATGCTCTGACATTCCTTAATGGAATACCATTTAGCCAGTTAGAATTGCAAGGTTATGAGCTACATACGTAAGAAAAACACATGGGGCTTCATTCCGAGGTTGGAGGTAGTCATGGCGCTATTAGCGGACCGGTAAATCCGCCCTCGTTCAATGGGGACTTGCCGGTCTATTTCCACCTTTGCGGGACTGGTATGTCCCCATTGAAATTGCCATTCCCCATTCCCATTTCAGCCCCCATAGGGCTCAATGGGAATGGGGAAGGTGCTAATAACGGGACCGCAAATTGCTGTACCAATATTAGCTCTGAAGTCCCTTAACGGGCCCCGTCCATAATGCCTGGTTCATTCAGGGAAGCTTTTCTGCAGGAGATTTTGTTTTGTAGGGTGGCAATCTTGTTAGCTAAGGCATTTGGGATTTCTGAGCACCAATTTTTATCTTTGGTACAGGTATCTGACGGTTCTATAGGGGTTTCTACTTCTTTCAGGATGGAGAATAATTCCTTCATGTTTGATTTTGCTTGGGATATGTGGGAGTCGAAGGAGGTTCGTTTTGCAAGGTAAATTTCTTTTTTATAGAGAGCAGTTATTTTCAAAAGTTTGAGTTTATTAGCTACAGACGGGAGTTTTTTCCAGGTGGCTTCGCAGTTTCTTTTTTGCTGTCTTAAACTTTTAAGGAATGGTGTGTACCATTTGTTCAGATGGGTTTTGGGCTTACTAGGTCTAAGTTTGAGGGGGGGCAATTTGATCCAGCGAGGTGGACATGATTTTGTTATATTCTTCGACCAACGTGTCTGGGTTCAGGTTGTCAGGGAGTGAGTTGAGAGTGGGGAGTAAGTTTGGGAGAAGTCTCTCCAAAGTGATACTCTTCTTGTTTCTCGTGAGTGTAGAAGGGGCCCTGCTGACCGGCAAACAATAGCAAATGGTGATCAGTCCAAGCTAATGGTGAAATATCAGTGATGTTAGCTAAACAGTTATAGTCAGCCACCCAATCGAGTATTCTGCCCTTGGCATGTGTGGGTTCCATACATCTTTGGGTAAATCCTAGTTCAGAGAGGGTATTAAGTGTAGTATTGGCTATTGGGTCTTCCAGGTCATTGAAGCCCATATTGTAGTCCCCTAGGGGGAGTACTTGGGTGAAACTTTTGAGGTTACTGGAAAGTATAGTGTTGATGTCCTCATCAAAGGTACCTATTGGGCCTGGAGGGCGATAGATCAAATGGATATTGAGAGTTTGGGCATTGGTAAGAGGGACTTTACCAGAGAGTAGTTCATAAGAGGGGACATCAATAGTGGTTACATTTCTCATGGGCAGACTACATTTATGAATAATTGCAACACCCTCTCCTCTGGAGTTGGGTCGGTCTTGTCTCAGGATGGAGTAATTATCTGGGACAGCCAGCATGAGCATTGGGCCTGCTGCCGGATGTAGCCAAGTTTCCATGATAGCAAGGAGGTCGAGGTCTTCTTTTAGAATCATGTCTGCAATTTCTGTTGCGTGTGCTACTAGCGAACTGGCATTGATTAGAGCTCCCTTAATTTGGGTACTCGCAGTGGTTTTGGAGTTTGTGGTTTGTGGGTGGTATTGCGTTAGTTTAGGTTTATCCTGATTAGAGGGGCTACGTGGAGGTATGGTGTTGGGGTTCTGGAATAAGTTAAGTTTGAATGTAGTTGGGCTAGGCCGGGCAATCGTGGTTCTTAGTCTCTGTGTAGTGGGCATGGAGCGGGCTAGGGGCTCGTACATTTTTGCTAGTTTAGCTCTAAGTCCTAAATTTCTGTCAGTAGTAGAGCGGGGGGGGGCTGATAGGTATCAGTGGTTGTAGGTCATCTATATGTAGAGGAGAACTACTAGGAGACTTAGTGTTAAGTGTGGTCGAATGCATAGTGATAGGTGATTGGAGTGGCATGCTGAACAATGCTATGGCATTTATGAAGAACAAGAGGTGGGCGACCAAGCTAATACTCAGGAGACACATGCTAGGTAGTTGTAGCAGCAGTATTAGAAATATGGGTGTTTAGCTTAGCTCCAGGACAGGTCAGGTACACAGGCTTAGGCCGGTGCCGAGTTAGGCTGTCCTAGTCAAAAGAGGCCTCAGACTAAATAAAGCGACTAGTGTTGGCTGAGAAAAAGCACCTAGGTTCTGGATATCACAATTAGGTTAAGATACAAGCGTAACACCTAAGTTCAGAATAACACAGAAGAGCTAGAATGCAATAGGATAGTACCTAAATTCGGGATAGCACATTAGGCTAAAATGCAGGAGGTAGCACCTGAGTTCTGAGTAATACATTGGGCAAGAAGTGTCACCTAAGTTTTGAATAAAGCAATTAAATTAAGATGCAGAGGGGGTGGCACCTAAGTTTGTGATAACATGTACTATCGCCTTGAGCTTGGGAAGTGCTATGTACTAGCATGTGGATTCCGTTTCTTTGCCAGATGCTGAAGCACTCGTGGTTAGCATGTGCTATAGGCTAGTGTCTGAGTATAGTTATAATTTGAGCTAGGAGTAGAGGCTCTCTCATGCTGGATTTGGTTATATGCTAAGATCTAAATTTGGTTGCAATGCGAGTTAACCCGAGCATTTATGGCTAAGATTTTCACTGGCTAGATTGCATTCAAAAGGGAACCTAGGCATATTGAGTGCCGTGTGTACATTTCAAGGAGCAGCTTGGGTTAGTAGTAGAGAGAACAGAGGGCAGCAGCAAGAGCATATGACTCTAAGCGTGGTGGCAATAGAAGTAGTAGGCTTAGGTGGTAGGCAAGTTAGGCATGAAGATAGGTGCTAATAAGGCAGCAAGATCTGACTAAATGCAAAATACACACAATTTAGGCAGGAAACACTGTGTAGGCAAGTAGGTGCCAATGAGGCAGCAAAGGTCTGACTAGCTGCAAAATACACACAATTTAGGCAGGAAACATTGTGTAGGCAGGTAGGTGCCAATGAGGCAGCAAAGGTCTGACAAGCTGCAAAATACACACAATTTAGGCAGGAAACATTGTGTAGGAAGGTAGGTGCCAATGAGGCAGCAAAGGACGGACTGCTGCAAAATAGACACAATTTAGGCAGGAAACACTATGCAGGCAGGTAGGCAGCAAGGTCGGAATAGATACAAGAATCACAATTTAGGCAGGAAACACTGTGCAGGCAGGTAGGCAACAAAAGAATGCCTTGGTGCAGCAGACACAGGTTGTGCTAGAGTACAATGTTTTCTAAGGTGGACTGGCAAGTGCAGGCAATGGAACATAGTCAGCTGACTTCAATAAGTGATATCATGTGGAAAAGTTGCTTTCCCTTGGAGGCATGTGGTGGCAGTGTTGTCAACCAGGAGGCAGAGCAGAGCAGAAATGTTACCTTTAAAGGGGTTAGGCGTGAGAGCCAGGGGGACTGGCAGACAGCAAACACGGCAAAACAGGCTCAAAACAGGAGCTGGCCTTGTCTCCCGACGGCCTTGAAGGGAGTGGGCTGGCTTCGCCTGCCGGCGCCCTATCGGGAAGGAGATAGGCTTGTTAGCCAATCGGCTGGCTGCTGGTGGCCTGGTTAGGTAGATGTGGCTGCAGGCATCCAGTGGTCGGCCATCTTAGCACTACTAGGTACCTCGTGTACCTTAATGGTGGCGGTGGTCTCAATTTAGCCTTTCAGGGCAGGATTGTGCAAATATGGGCTTTTTGGAATCAGAAATCATTAAATACTCGCCTGCCGAAATGCAAGGGCTTTGATGGCGATTTTTGAAATAAATTGCGCGGGGACATCAGCGCTTACCATATGTAAATGCAGCTGGGCAGGTAGTTTCCTCCGTAGGTCCACTGCTCCTGAAGGGACATGACCTGGAGCTCCTGCTCCTCAGGTGGGTGGTGGGGTGTATGATACAGTTGTTTTAGCAGAAACATACATGGGTGGAATGCTGCAAAAAAGGACCCTGCAGCTAAGCACGTTGCATGCAAAGTATGACCATCAGAAGTGCATATACTCTCACCACATGCCAGGCGCCCTCACATGTATGCCAACACCTGGTATATGCTACTTGACTGTACAATCACTCTCCTTCCATATGTAGTATTGTAACAGATGTGTATACATATGGTTGGAGTACTGCACAAAGTGATCCTTATTGAACAGTGTCAGTACACATTTGTAGTAATGGTCTTGTGTTTTCATCTATTCATGAAAAGGCCCCTTTCAGTCGTTGCCATTGTCTCACTCATCCATATGACCCACCCAACTGACATCCGTTATTACCTCATCTCACCATCCCTTGGCAAACTCACCTGTTACAGTGTCAGCCTTCATCTTTATTTCCAATGCACAAACTCGCTTTCATGTCCTCCTCCTTGCATTGCCTACTTACTTACTACAGTACTCATAACTGCTGGTGTATGTAGTAGCTCTTATGAACTGGTTATTGGTCCTGATGGTTAGGAAAGGAAATATCCCAATGTTTTGGAGGAGTAGGATAGGTCTCTTTAGGAACGTGATTGTTGTAATATCAGTTCAGCTTCATATATAATATATGCTACATCAGCGTCATAGCCTGTTCAGAGTTTAGAACTCTTGCCCTTGCACAATCAGTACAGCCAAAGCTCTGATCAAAAGCCCTCCTCCGTATAAGTGAACCTGCAATAAAGGAGGAACAGAAAGGTCAGGTGTTGGTGGTCAGTACGGTTTGAGCTCACCCTTAGGCAAGTAAGTGAACTTGAGAAATATCATGATGTATCCAAGAACACACAAATTCGGTTATGTGGAGGAGCCAGGATTGTGCTCTTCATTTCAATTCTTCTCCTACAACATTTCCGGATAAACTAAAAGGATGAGAGGGAGAATACAATCAGCGTCCGTGGATGAGACAATGCACGGGGGAATTCTCTATCAAAGATGGCACAAACAGACTTGTTTCGATGTACTCTAGGGCACTGCAGAGCTGCTTTGGGAAAGAACGAACTATACATGTTATACTTAAAATAATGCGGAAAGTATAAATAGCCATCGGAAAGAAAGCTCTTCAACAATTTGGTTGCCAATGATTGTTACATTATTATTAGAAATTAAACACGCAAATGACAAAATATATTGTGTTTAATTTTGGCTAAAATGTGTCAAAGCAAAAAATGACCAGAACATTGCTTTAGTGTGTGGTTTCAGGTTTGTGTAAGTATGAGACTTGGGTGGTTGCTTCCTTCCCATGGACCCTTCATCCACACAGGATAGACTTGACTCTATTCCTGGCACCTACCCTGACCCCTCTTAGGCAGAATCCCGTGCAGTGCCCTTAGGGACCACGACACACAATTAAGACTAGACTACAAGTGGTGATACAGGTTTTACCTTTGGTACAAGCCCGTACTACTATGTCATAGTGGTAGCAGTGGCGGAGCAGCCAGGCTTATCTCAAGAGTATATGAGCAGTATCAGAGATTACACAAAGGCACCACAATTACTGACTCAAGGTTTCAGGTAGAAAAATATAAGTACATTTATTTTTAAACCATTCGTTATAAACACAACACTTCTATTAAACTTCAATAAAAATCAAACGTTAAATATACTACAACTAATCCAATTCACATTGTACAGTAAGTCTCAAAGTAAGAACCCTGTGTTGGAAGGAACCGGTGTTAGGCACAAAAACACGTTACCGCGGATACGATTGCGATCACTTTTTGACAGCTCGGTCTACTAAACAAACGCGTATCCGTGACATGAAATGCTACCAGGGCAAAAACACACTTAGCACCTGCGATACCCAGAGGGAGTTGGAGGCAGAAATCACAGGCAATATTCTGGTTAAGCAGGCAGAATCAAGAAACACTCAGAGACAGGAGTTCAAAAGTCAAAGGGCCGGAGTCAGGGTCGAAAGACACCGGGGCCAGTTGCCGAAGATCACACGGACTAACACTTCACGATTCAACGGAGCCAAAAGTACTTTGATATTGTCAATGTTCGGAAGCAAAAGTTATAAGAAGGAGGGAAGACAAGGTCAAGGTTTGGAAATGAAGAAAAAGGGATTCACCCGGTTTCCTCAACAGAACACAGTACCTTGTTCCAATGGTGCAGCTGGTGCCCTGTCAGTTGTTCCTGTTGGTTTCCCGCAGACCCAGGATTCCTGGAGCTACGTCGAGAAGGAGGACATCTGAAGGGGGTCTGCGCCACAGAGGAATGAGGCCGGCAGCAGCGACACGGAATAAAAGGTGCACTCCTTAAAAACAGGAGAGGCTCTTCAGGTGGCTATCCGGACCACTACAGCAGTGTGCAGCGATTTCGACTACGAAGAGGATCCTCTGGCTGTAGAACGTGGGCTGGTTATCCCCACCAAGCTCAAGGGAAGAAGACTCCGGACTGGATCTTCTCGGAGTCGTTTAAGGGCAGATAGCTCAGGACTGCAGCAGGGCTTCACTGGGACTGGGTAGCTTCAGCAGCCATCATTCTCTCGGCTTCTCTTCGGTTCCTTGTAGTTCCAGTGGGGACTCTCTGACTTCTAGCCCAACAGACCTGCCTTTTATGCGAAAACCCCCCATTCACGCAGCCTGGCTGTCAATCACCCAGCTGGGGGGTTGTCCAGCCCAGACAACTACCCTGGCCAATCATGACAAAGTGTAACTTGTGTTTCCTAGGATACCCTGTGCAGGGGGTGACTACACCCCTCCCTCAAATTCAGCCCACCTAGACACCCAGGCACCTTGAGGAGGGCTTTTGGGCATAAGCCCGCCAAAAGACAGTGAACAAAAAAGGCAAACCTAGTGTGCCGCGCAAAGTAAAACACAAGAAGGACTTCAACAAAAAGAAATGGCTAACAATCAGTTCAGCCAAGAGAAAGACTATTTGGTCAGGCGGGTTTATGTTCGAGGCTAATATAATAGCCAAGAACAGTACCACCTTTATCTAATATAATCACGGTAGAAAAGTTAGGGTAGATACCACTGCCACCACTCAAGTCTAAATGTTAAAAGAGCAAAACAATGCTCTAGGAGGTACAAATAAAAAGGGATATGAGTTAACCCTTTCCAGTACTCCATGGAAGATGGGGTGTACTGGATCTGTGGTAGATTGACTAAGTAAAGTTAATGGTAACGTTACCCTTTTCTGGGGGACAGTAGTCGCCTCAGATACGGAGTCGAGGGAAGTCTCAAAGACAGTCCTTTGTCACGGCAATGAAGGTGCTGTGTGACACACACAAAGAAGGGGGTAACTGAAGTGGTGTACTTCAAAGTCCACAATCACAAACACAGCTGGAAACACATAGCAAAACACAGCTAAGAGTGGGGGAAAAGCTCTCACTCTTACCAAGTGGAAAAAAATAAATTCCAGAAGTCCAGCAAAGCTGCTGGGGGACTCACTAAGTGAGGGAAATTAGCCATAAATGAGAATTCTCCCTAACACTCGCCCCTTCCCCAGACTAAGGGACAGGAGGATTTAATCCACTCCTGGATAGACCTCATACCGCTAGTCGGTTACAAACATCCTAGAGAGACCATCAGCATTTTGGTGGTGACTTCCTGCTCTGTGCTCAATGGAAAAATCAAATCCTTGCAGGCAGATTGACTATCTGAGTAACTTTGGGTTTTCCCCTTTCATTTGCATCAGCCATCTCAAGGGTTGGGGGTCAGTCTGAATAGTGAAGGTAGAGCCATACACGTATGGTCTAAACCTCTTCAGTGCCCACACAATAGCAAAGCATTCTCTTTCTATTGTTGCACACCTTGTCTCAGGATCCTTTAACCTCCTGCTGATGAAACAAATGGGGTGTTCCCTACCTTTCTCATCCAGTTGACTAAGGACTGCACCTATACCTACATTAGAAGCATCAGTGTGTACAATGAAGGGTTGGTGATAGTCAGGAGCTCTTAGGACTAGAGCTTGACAAAGGGCTTTCTTTAGGCCTTCAAAGGATTGATCGCACTCCTCATTCCTCCTGACCTTTTTAGGAAATTTGGGAGAGGAGATGCCATTCAAGGGAGAAGCTATGGTCCCATAGTTCTCTATGAAGTTCCTATAATACCCAGTGAGACCCAGGAAGGCTGTCACTTGGGTTTGAGTAGTAGGGGTGGCACAGTTTGTACAGCTTGTGCTTTGCTAGGCAGTGGCCTTATTTCACCTCCTCCTACTTCATGTCCAGGGTAGACCACTGAACTCTGACCAATTTGACATTTGCTTGCCTTTATGGTCAGATGGGCCTGTTCAAGAGCCTGCAATACATAACCTAGGTGATCAACATGTTCTTTCCATGTAGGGCTGAACACTGCAATGTCATCCAAGTATGCCATGCAGAAGTCTTCCATCCCATTCAGAACTTGATTGAGCATCCTCTGAAATGTAGCAGGTGCATTCTTTAATCCAAAAGGCATTACCATGAATTGGTAGAGGCCAGCTGGGGTGGAGAATGCAGTTTTCTCCTTGGCATGGTCTGTCAGGGCTATTTGCCAATAGCCTGACGTTAGGTCAAATGTGCTGAGGTACTTGGCTGCACCAAGTTTGTCCACCAGCTCATCTGTCCTAGGCAAAGGATGGGCAGCAGTCATGGTGAATGCATTTAGAGCTCTATAGTCCACGCAGAATCTCAACTCATTGGATCCTGCCTTTGGTACAAGCACAACTGGGCTAGACCATGGGCTAGTAGAGGGTTCTATTACCCCGAGTTCAAGCATCTTGTTGACCTCATTCCGTATGTGGGATCTGACATTGTCTGACATTCTGTACCCCCTGCTTTTGACCAGGCAAACAGTCACCAGTGTGTATGTCATGCTGGCCCCAAGGGATCAAGCCTGGTGAAAGAGAGAACAGGGAGGCAAACTGATTTAACAGTAACTTGCACTCATCCTGCTGGTCAGATGTGAGACTGGAAGAGAGATTAACTCCTTCCACTTTCTCATCTAAAGGTAAGCCTCTGAGGAGGTCAGGTAGAGGTTCACTCTCCTCCTCCTCCTGAGCTGAAGCTAGAAGCAAAGCTCCTATGTCAGGTCTGGAGACATAAGCCTTTAAACGGTTGGTGTGAAAGACTCTGGGAGCCTCCTTAGGATTGCCACCAGATAGTTCACCTCTCCAAGTTTACCCACAACCTTTAAGGTTCCTATCCATTTGTCCTGCAAGGCCCTCTGCCTTGAGGGGACCATAACAAGAACAAGCTGGTCTTGAGTAAACTCAACCATGTTAGCCTTCTGGTCATGCCAATGTTTGACCAGAGCTTGACCAGCCTTCAAGTTGTCACTTGCCTCTGCCATCATGTGTGACATTCTCCTCCGGAGACCTATCAAATAGTCAGTCACTCTGACTGGCTTGGGGAAGGAGCACTCTCCAAACCCTCCTTAATCAGGGCCAATGGACCTCTAATTGGATGGCCATAAAGAAGTTCAAAGGGACTAAATCCTACTCCCTCCTGAGGGACTTCTCTATATGCAAAGAGAAGGCATGGCAAGAGTGTCAGATATCACCTCCTTAGGAAAACCTACTCTGGTAAAAATTCCAAGTAGGGACTTAGCTACAGCCGGAGCCGTAACAGTCCTCATTGGTTTAGCTTCAGGAAACCTAGTGGCATGGTCCACTACAACCAGGATAAACCTGTTGCCTGAAGTTGTGGGATGGTCAAGAGGACCAACAATGTCAATTCCGACCCCTCTCTAAAGGAATTCCCACCACTGGGAGAGGCACTAAGGGTGCCACATTCTTGGATCCACTCTTGCCAGAAGTTTGGCAAGTGTGGCAGCTTCTGCAGAACTTGTCTACTTCTGTACCCTTCTTAGGCCAGTAGAAGTGCAGAGATAGCCTTTCTTTGGTCTTCTTAAAACTTAAATGACTAGCCAAAGGTACCTCATTGGCTAACTGCAGAAACTGGAGTTGGTTCACTAGAGGTACTACAAGTCTTCTGTAGTCTCCAGGGGTTGACTCAGTTGGTTCACTGTAGAAGAGGCAATCTTCCCAGTGCAACCTATACTTCCCAGGCTCAGTCCCATTGAGCTCAGAAGCTGCCTGTTGGCGAAGACCTTCCAAGGTAGGACACTCGCTTTGTTCCTTACTGAAATCTTCTCTGTTGGGTCTACCTTCTGCCAGTAAAGACTGCAGCTCAGGATGGTCAACAGGGTCAAGATCTCCCACCAAGCTAACATCCTCTTCTAGATCTGATTCCTCAGTTTCTAGTTTGACCATACAGGGTTGAACCTCACACTCAGCCTCAGCTGGCGTGGGCGTCACAGGTGTGACTTTGGACAGTCTCAGAGATGTCCTTCTGGGCACAGGAGTGCTTGCTGGTTTCTTGCTGGCAGACTTAGGTTTCCCCTTTGTCTGATCTTGTCCTGCAATTGGAGTAAGTAAGTCCTGTGGACTTGGGGTGATAACTTCCTCTATCATGTCCCCAGGAGAGCCTCTTATGGTTCTCTCCCTTGCAGACCTTGGAAGCTCCTGCTTCCTTATGCTGGGAGGGGGATGGGGGTGCTAGACACAACTCCAAGAGTTTTAAGGTCATTACCCAACAGGACCCTCCCAGGTACGTTATTTTGCACACTTACAGGTATTCTGACAGTCATGTCATTACACTGGATGAGAGCTGGTAACTGAGGAACCATTTGCACAGGGCCTCCAGCTAACTTGGTTAAGTGTTTGGGTGCCTTAGCAACATCCTCCACTTTGAAAAAACATTCATCAACCACAGTTATGCTGGCTCCAGTGTCTCTGATGGCAGGGGTCTCCTGACCATTCACAAGAACACTATATTTATAATACTCTTTAGTCTTATCTGGGATTAAGTTATAGACATCTACGTTCTGTTGTTCCCAAAGACCTAAGGACACTAAAGAAACACTAGCTGTGACTCTCGTGGGCTCATCAGCTAGTAGTTGAATGTTTCCACTGGTCATAGGTACTTCATCCACCTGGGAGAAGGTTAAGGAGACAGTGTTGATCCCTCAAGGTTTACCCTTACACTTGGGATCTCCTTTCCCAAATGCTCTCTTGAATGGGGGTTTGCCCTGGCCTGCATCTGGTGTGGAACCAGGTGGTACACTAGCCTGATTCGGTTTACCTTGTGGCTTACCCTGGTTATGTTTGGGGGCCTTTTTTGGATTGGAATTATTGGAATTCTCTTTGTTGTCTTTTTTTGGCTGCTTCCCCTCATCCTTCTTCTGAGTAGCCCCAGAATCCTTGTGAGTAGCCCTGTTGGCAACCCACAAGTCAGCAGCCTTAGCTAGTTTCTTAGGATCTCTCTCCTTTGAATCAGCCAAGTGCTGTCTAAACTCAGAAGAGCACACATAAAAATAGACTCCAACATTACAAGATTCCTCAAACCTTCATAAGTGTTCACTTTGTAACCCTTAACCCAACCATCTAAGTTTTTCAAACATTCACACACCCAGGTAGCCCAAGGGGTACCATCATACTTTTTGAGGGTTCTAAACCTCTTAAGATACTGGGAAGGGGTCTTCCAAAACCTAGCTATTAATGCTAGATTCACACAATCATAATCCAGCTTATCCTCCTCCCCCAACTCATTACAGTATCACTTGCAACAGGGGGAAGCCTAGAGAAACGCCAAGGAATCAACTGATTCCCTGAGATACCTTGAATCCCGTGATTGTGTTAGACAGAATACAGTGCAGTTCCCTTAGGGAGCACTAAACCAGATTAGGACTACAGATGAGAGCAATAAATCCCCTTTGGTATCAGTCTGTACCACAAAGATTTAGTTGGTAGCTATGGCTGAGCAGTCAGACTTATCTCAAGAGGGAGATGAGCAGTATTCAGGGTTTACACAATAGGTATCACAGTACGATGGAACAAGGAAACACTGACCAAAGCTTTGTATCAAAAAGAGAATATATTTATTCTATACACATCTAGTTCAACAGATTAATCACAGTTGATAAAGTAAGTTCACTTTAGCAAAGGAAAAGTATATACAACTCCCTATTCAATTGTAGACAATTTTGCGGTAGAGTGAAAACTGAGCAAAACGGCACCGTGAAAACCAACTACAAATGGCACACTAAAAATTTAACGAAAGGGAGGGAAAGCACAAATTAAACCAACAAATCTTCAGACACCCCCTAGCAACACTTCCCTGAAGTTTTGTGAATAAGTAATGCACAGTGACACTTTAGCAGAAAGATAAGTGAATGAAAACTGAGCAAAAGGGCACTCCACAAGTTAAAACAGTTGGGAGGAAGAGGGGTTTAGATGATTTTGGTGCATCAACACATTTCTTATTGAAAATCAATCTAGTGAGAGCAGATCTAACAAATCAGCCAGAGTCAATAGGCCAGAGTCAGTGGTACAGGACCAAGAGCTTAGGAGCAAAAATGTTCTTGTAGCTGCATTCAAGTCTTTGGTAAACGAATAGTGAAAAGGTAGATACGAGGCGAAAGACAATGTTAAGAGAGAGGGTGGCCAACCCAACAAGTAGATAAAGGATTTCAAACACCTTTAGGGCTACCACAGGGAAAAGGGAGGCCTGGCGGAACAATGTACCTTAAACGTGAAGAAGTGGCTCCTGAGGTGGCGGTTGTTCCTGGTAGTTCCTGCAGTTCGAGGGGTCCAGCAGAGGGAGAGAGGCTCTCGTCGTGGAGGAAGGTTCGAGTCACGGCACTACCCAGGGATGGAACCAGCCGCAGTGCTGCCAAATGAAGTTTAAAAGGTGGGCTCCTTTTAATCGCGGTCCAGGTCGATAGCTGCCTGGCTATCCAGTCTCCAAGTGCTGGGCACTGTCGATTCGACCAAGGCAGGTCCGGAGAAGCGATGGGTGAACTGGTTGTTCCCACCAGCTCAAGGGAAGAAGGCTCTTTCGATGAAGATCTCCTTTCGTCGTGTGGAAGAAAAGTGGTGAGACGATCCGGCAGGGCTTCACCTGTGGTGTAGATGCTGAAGATGTCTGTGGCTTCTCTCCCCTTTCGGTTCCGTAGTTCCAGTGGCGACGTCTTGCTCTTCCAGTCCTCAGGACCCTGCTTTTATGCAGAAAGAGATCCATTCATACAGTCTAGCTGTCACTCACACAGTGGAGTGGTCTTCTTGGCAGGAGACCCTCCAGCCTATCAGGTTAGAGTGCGACGTGAGTTGCTGTGGCAACTCTGTCCAGGGGTTCTACTCCCCCACACAAACAACAGACCCACCGCAGACTCAGAGGCGCCAAAAGAAGGGCTTCTTGGCAGAAGCCCGCTAAAAGAGCGAACAAAGGATCCCTGTCCTGGGTTAGGAGAATGGAGTAAGACTCAAGAAAGAAGTTATATTAAAGTTCTGGCAAATAAAACCTACCGGAGTAAAGTTAATAATGAAATAAACTTGCGGCATGTTAGAGGCTGTCAGTAAAAGTATTAGCCTCGAACAATGGGAAAATCCCATAGGAAAATATTTGCGGTTGAATATTTTTGGTAGTAAGCACTGCCACCATCCAGGAACTTTAGAGAGCGGAACTTTAAGGTACCCCCTCGAAAATGAACCCAAGGGAAAAACTATTAACTCTTTCCAGTACCTACAAAGTAAGATGGGTTGTACTGGTTAAGTTTGTAAGATTTGACTAGTAAAGTCAATAGGGACTTTACATGCTCTGGGAGACAGTAGTCAGTCCCAGGTTATGGAGTCTATGGTTGGGGGTCGCTACGACACCCCTATGTCACTGCACGGAGGGTGCTGTGTAACACATGTGCATAAAGATGGTTCCTATGGGTGAGAGAAAATCCCATAGGCATTAAACACAATAAAATAGCCTAGAACAGACATATCAAAAATGCCTAAGAGTGGGAAAAAGAGTCTCACTCTTAGCAGGTAAAAAGAAACTAGCCCTTCAAATCTAGCAAAGCTGCTGGGGGACTCTATAGGTAAGCCATAAAATGAGAATTCTCCCTAACACTCCCCTCCCCGAACCCCCAGACTAAGGGACAGGAGTATCTAATCCACTCCTGGATGGTCTCATACCTCTAGTCGGTTATAAACATCCTAGAGAGACCATCTGCATTTTGGTGTTGACATCCTGACCTGTGCTCAATGGTAAAATCAAACCCTTAGAGGCAGATTGACCATCTTAGCAGTTTTGGGTTTTCCCCTTTCATTTGCATCAACCATCTCAAGGGTTGGTGGTCTGTTTGAATGATGAAAGTAGATCCATACAAGTATGGTCTAAACTTCTTCAAAGCCCACACAATGGCAAAAGATTCTCTCTCAATAGTTGCCAACCTTGTTTCAGGTTCCTTCAGTTTCCTACTGATGAAGCAAATGGGGTGCTCCCTACCTTTCGCATCCAGTTGACTGAGTACTGCTCCTATACCTATATTGGAAGCATATGTCTGTACAATGAAGGGTTGGTGGTAGTCAGAGGCTCTGAGAACTGGAGCTTGACAAAGGGCTTTCTTTAGGCTTTCAAAGGTGTGATTGCACTCCTCATTCCATTTGACCTTCTCAGGGAATTTAGGAGAAGAGATTACATTAAGTGGATAAGCTATGGATCCATTGTTCTCAATGAAATTCTTGAAATACCCAGTGAGGCCTAGGAAGGCTCTCACCTGTGTCTGAGTAGAAGGGGTTGTCCAATTTTGCACTTCTTCAATTCTGCTGAGCAAAGGCCTTATTTCACCACCTCTTACATCATGCCCAAGGTAGACCATTTTACTCTGACCAATTTGACATTTTCTTGCTTTTATGGTCAAATGGGCCTGTTGCTGAGCCTGCAATACATATCCTAGGTGGTCAACATGTTCTTTCCAAGTAGGGCTGAACACTGCAATGTCATCCAAGTATGCCATGCAGAAGGCTTCCATCCCATTCAGAACCTGATTAACCATCCTTTGGAATGTAGCAGGTGCATTCTTTAATCCAAAAGGCATAACCTTAAACTGGCATAAGCCAACTGGGGTGGAGATTGCAGTTTTCTCTTTGGCAAGGTCAGTCAGGGCTATTTGCCAATAGCCTGACGTGAGATCAAAGGTGCTGAGGAACTTGGCTGAACCAAGTCTATCCACCCGCTCATCTGTCCTGGGCAAAGGATGGGCATCAGTCTTAGTGACTGCATTTAGAGCTCTATAGTCAGCACAGAATCGTAACTCCTTGGATTCTGCTTTTGGTAGTAACACAACTGGGCTAGACCATGGACTTTTAGAGGGCTCTATTACCCCAAGATCATGCATCTTGTTGACCTCTCCTTTGATGTGGGTTCTTACATTTTCTGACATCCAATAGCCCCTGCTTTTGACAGGTAAACAGTCACCAGTTTGAATATCATGCTGGCCCCAAGGGGTCAAGCCTGGTGCTAGAGAAAACTGGGAGGCAAATTGATTCAACAAAACTTTGCACTCTTCCTGTTGCTCATGTGTCAGATTAGAAGAAAGATTAACTCCTTCTATTTTCTCATCTAGAGACTTGCCTCTGAGGAGGTCAGGTAGAGGTTCACTCTCCTCCTCCTCTTGAGCTGAAGTTAGAAGCAAAGCTCCCAGTTCTGGTCTCGAGACATAAGCTTTTAGACAGTTGATGTGAAAGACTCTAGGAGCCTCCTGAGGATTGCCTAAGTCCACCAGATAGTTCACCTCTCCAAGTTTTCCCACAACCTTGAAGGGTCCCATCCATTTGTCCTGCAAGGCCCTCTGCCTTGTTGGTACCATAACACAAACTGGCTGGTCTTGAGCGAACTCAACCATGTTGGCCTTCTGGTCATGCCAATGTTTGACCAGAGCCTGACCTGCTTTCAAGTTATCACTTGCCTCAGCCATCATGTGTGACATTCTCCTCCAGAGTCCTATCACATAGTCAGTGACTCTGACTGGCGTGGGGGAAGGAGTACTCTCCAACCCCTCCTTGATCATGGCCAATGGACCTCTGACCGGATGGCCATAAAGAAGTTCAAAGGGACGGTACCCCACTCCCCCCTGAGGGACTTCTCTGTATGCAAAGAGAAGGCATGGCAGTAAAATATCCCACTTGTTCTTAAAAGGGTCTTCTAAAGCTCCTATCATGCTCTTCATGGTTCTCTTAAACCTTTCTACCAACCGTTTGTCTGAGGGTGTTCAGAACTTGTAGGTAACTCCACAGTTTTTCCACATTGCTTTCATGTAGTGGGGCATAAAATGTGACCCCTGTCCAATATTACCTCCTCAGGAAACCCAACCCTGGTAAAAATACCAAGGAGGGCCTTAGCCACAGCCGGAGCTGTAACAGTCCTCATAGGAATTGCTTCAGGGAACCTAGTAACATGGTCTACTACAACAAGTATAAATCTGTTGCCTGAAGAAGTTGGAGGATCAAGGGGACCAACAATGTCGATTCCTACCCTCTCAAATGGTACTCCCACCACAGAGAGAGGCACTGGAGGTGCCACATTCTTAGAGCCACTTTTACCAGAGGTTTGGCAAGTGTGGCAACTCTTGCAATACTTATCTACCTCAGCCACCATTTTAGGCCAATAAAAGTAGAGAGAAAGCCTTTCCTTGGTCTTCTTGAAGCTCAAGTGACCAGCCAAAGGTATCTCACGGGCTAGTTGAAAGAATTGGAGTCTGTTTGTTTGGGGTACTACACGTCTCTCGTAGTCCCCAGGGAGTGACTCAGTTGGTTCACTATAGAAGATGCCATCTTCCCAGTGTATCCTATACTTCGCAGGCTCTTGCCCTTCAAGCTGAGAAGCTGCCTGTCGGGGAAGACCTTCCAGAGTTGGACATTCTCTTTGTCCCTTACTAAAGTCTGTCCTTTGGGGCCCACCTTCTGCCAGTAACGACTGCAGCTCAGGATGGTCCACAGGGTCAAGATCTCCATTGAGTTCCTGGCCTCCTACTAGATCTGAGTCCTCAGGCTCTAGTTCAACCACACAGGGTTGTACCTCACTTTCAGTCTCAGCTGGAGGAAGAATCACAGCTGTGATTTTTGCTAACCTAGGAGATTTCCTGGTTGGCAGCACTGGAGTGCTTTCTGCTGTCTTTTTCCTGGAAGTCTTGGGTTTCCCCTTTGCTTCTGGTTGCTTGGAAACAACAGTTAGTAACTCCAGTGGGGTAGGAGTGATTTCTTTCTCTATCATCTCCTCAGGAGAGCCCCTCAAGGTCCTCTCCCTTCCAGGTTTGGTAAGCTCCTGTAATCGCTTACTAGGAGGTCTGGGAGTACTTGACACTACTCCCGGGTCTTTCAGATCATTGCCCAACAGCACCCTTCCTGGTACTTCAGATTGTACACTTACAGGTATCCTGAAAGTCATTTCATTGCACTGGATGAGAGCTGGTAATTGGGGAAGCATCTGCACAGGCCCTCCAGCTAACTTGGTGAGGCATTTGGGTGCCTTAGCAACATCCTCCACCTTGAAAAAAGATGTGTCCACCACAGTTATGCTGGCCCCAGTGTATCTAATGGCAGGAGTTTCCTGACCTTTGACTAGGTCTTTATAATACTATTTAGTATTAGGAGGGATTGAATTATGTACATCTAAATTATGTTGTTCCCACAACCCTAGAGATACTAAAGATACACTAGCTGAGACGCCAATGGGATTATCAGCCAGTAGTTGAAAGTTTCCACTGGCCATCTGTACTTCCTCCTCTGGAGCGAAGGCTAAGGAGACAGGGTGGACCCCTGAAGGTTTACCCTTACATCTGGGATCCCCTTTTACATGGTCAGTTGAGCCACAAACATAACATTTTCCAAATGTCTTTATGAATGGTGGCTTGTTCTGACCATCTTCTGGTCTGGGACCAGAAGGATCTAGCCTGATTAGGTTTCCCTTGTAGCTTACCCTTAGAATTTTGTTTGTGGCCCTCTTTGGAATTGGAATTATTTAAATTCTCCCTGTTGTGTTTCTTTGGCTGCTTTCCCTCATCCTTTTTCTGAGTTACCCCTAAATCCTTGTGAATAGCCCTGTTGGCAACCCACAAGTCAGCAACCTTAGCTAGTTTCTTAGGATCTAATTCCTTTGAATCAGCCAAGTGCTGCCTGAGCGCAGGAGAGCAGGCATCATAGATAGACTCCATCATAACAAGATTTCTCATTCCTTCATAAGTGTTAACTCTATAACCCTTAATCCATCCCTCTAAGTTCTTCAAACACTCATTCACCCAAGTAGCCCAAGGGGTACTATCGTGCTTTTTGAGGGGCCTAAACCTCTTAAGGTATTGGGAAGGAGTCTTCCCAAATCTAGCTATTAAAGCTAGCTTGACACATTCATAATCCATCCTATCCACCTCCCCCAACTTCATTACCACATCAGCTGCAACAGGGGAGAGCGTAGAGAATAACCAGGGGATCAACTGATTCCCTGAGATATCCTGGAGCCCATGATTATATTCAAACATAGCAAGCCAATCTAATACATCCAACTTTGGTTCATGCATACCCACCATCTCTTTAGGCATCCAGGGTCTTTTTGGTCTGGAAGATCTAGAGGATTCGGGGAGAGAAGCATATTCCAAAGACAATTTCTTCATCTCAAGCTCATGGTTGAGCTCCATTTCTTTGAGCCTTAGTTCTTGATGTCTCTGTTCGGTTTGGGCACTAATTCGTTTGAATTCAAGTTCTAGTCTCATTTTTTCTAGAGATATAAATTCAGGACTTAATGTGGGACATGGTAAGGTTGAGGCCCTTGAGCAGGCAGAGGACCAGAGGGGGTGACATTGTTATCCTCCTCTTCCTCATCTGACTCAACAATAACATTTTCAACATTATCCTCATTACTGTTTGCCACATTTGCTCGAGTAGTAGGGCCTAGAGCACCACTACCCAGACTTTGTTTATCTAACGGTCTATCAATCATTTCTGTTTTCTTGCCTTTGACAGGAAGACCTTTCTGTCTGCACAAATCTTTAAGATAATCAGCAGTTTTTGCCCTCAGTCTACACAATCATACTGGTATGATGGTTTGGAAGTGGAGGAAAGTGGTGGAATTTGAAAATTAGAAAATTTGTGCCATGCTGTTATCAATGGGTGTTAAGATGCTTGGGCAGTTGCAAATACTGAGTGGAGGATAGTGAGTCAAGTCGCGGAAGTAGTGGCTGTGTTACGCTCACCTGGCTCCCACAGGGGCGTCGGTCAGACCCGGACAGCTGCGGTCTCCACCCACGTGATGCGTAGTGCAGCGATGACTGACCGGATCTGCCCTCCTAATCTTGTCTGCTTAACCCGTAGAAATATTCTCCTGCAAGTGGAGAGATGGATTTAGCCACGTGTGGATTCAAGTGATGGCACCCACACAGTCCTCCCCAACGAATCACCTCCGAAATGCCCTCACAGCAATCTCACCTTATATTCTTGAAAGATGAGCTTTCCATATTGCGTCGATTTGCAGGGGCGCGTTGATTCCAGTTACTTCACTGGTTTGAAGGCTCGGGAGAGTTCCGGAGAGTATTGACTCTGAGGTTCCTGGTGAGGACCAGTAAGTATTAAGTTCATAGAGTTCAATATGTCCGATGTTCATTCTTGTTCCCCCCTTCCTTTCTTGTCTTGCAGCTGGCTCGTGAAAAGATGCTCTTGTGGCAGCTGGTGGCGCTCAGGTAAGAGTCTGTATTACCCGGCGCTGTCCGGTAAATATTGCACAAGGAAAACATGTTGTTTTGTCTCTCTTTACAGATGCGGCACGTGAAAAAATGGAGAGTCACAAAAGGATGCCTGCGGTGGTAAATCAGGTAAGTCTATGGTGGTAAGAATTATATTTGTTGGTTCCCTCGGCTCACCTTGTGGTTTTCTTTTGTCTCCTAGGTGCCGAAGTTCGGCGAAGAAATGATGGAGGCAGCGCCGACCCGAAGGATGCTGTGAAGACTGGTGAGTATGGCACGGAGCTGCAGCTGGAGATGCGGCGTGTGCAGAAATTATGTTCTTTACAGGTCCGGAGACAAGATGGATCCAGAATCAGGTGTGGAATAGAAATAAGTTTGTTTTCTAACCTTGTCCCTTTCTTTCCTCTTTGTTTTAGGAGCTCCAGATTAGAGGCGGGCGTGGCAGAATACTGGATGCAGGCTGCAGGCACGGTGAGTGTTACGCTGCTGGATGCAGAATAACGCGAAGCATGTGTTGCTGGTCGGGCGTGGTTTAAATAGCCTCAAAAGTAGTCCCAGGTAAGAAGTCCCTAGAACCACACCCGAGTAAAAAATAGTCCCTGTAGAAAAATAGTCCCTTTCAGGCTTCATGTTGGATTTGAGTCATTTGCAGCATGGTCTGCCTGAGGTAAGTAATGACTATGAGCCTGGCGCCAATGGCGCCAGGACTGAACCCAGATAGCCCCTAGCCGGGGCTGCTGAGGTTTTACTAAATGTCGAGATGCCTGCTCCCGGGGCTGATGGGCTTGATCCGGATGCCTGGGGGTAGGCAACATGACAGGCTGGGGCAAAGTAAAGCATCCAACCAATCAACTATCTATCATTATCACCCGGGGAGGAAGGCGCAAACAATCAAATTCTGCAGAACGCAGGCTGAAATCACTGCGTTCTGTTGAAATCTCTAATCTCAGCCCGTGTTCTACGGAACCCCCACCCTGCCTCCCCGACAATAGCCGCCATGTTCTTTTTTTATTTTTTGTATTATACCCAAAAAAAAAAAAAACGACTTACCTTTTGGTGCCACCATGGAAAGAGAAGATGGGTTCAGTATGGAGCCCTGCCTTCCCGGTGGCCAGCTTGGGAAAAGATTTCCCTTCATTCAACGGGACGCACGCAGCGTCCCGTTGATTTAATTAACATTTGTATTTTAGCACCACGGGTTTCCGTTTGGTGACCCTGGGTGCTAATGGCCTCAACACCACATCCAGCCCACCGGATCAGCTGTTAACGCCCCCTGTCTCCTTTGGCATCTACCCCCCCGAGGGACTTGCCTCGCTTGCCCCCCCCAGAAACAGTTTTGCGATAAACTTGGTGGCTTGGTTGCTTATAGGGATACTCCACCAATGGCTTGCTTCATTTGCACCCCTCCTTTAGGGAATTGCAATATACAGATTGATTGAATAAGGTTGGCGACAGGAAGAGGCGTTGCTAGTGGGTGGGGCTTAGGTGTTATAGCCCCGGGTCTTTTGGTTGTAGCCCCAGATAGAATCTCAGGGTCTACAACCAAAAGGCTATTTAGCCCGAGTCCCGACAATCCTGATATTAGTATAGCCCGGATCTTTTCCAGACCTAGCAACACCCCTGGTGACAGGCAAGCTCCCTGTGAAACTCTACAGTGTATTAACTCCGCTGTCGAGCTGGCGTCTCCCTAGCCCAATTTAAAAGATCTATTGGCCAAGAAAGAGCAGATCCAACGTATGGCTTCCTGAGAACCGTTACCTGTGGCTGCTATAGTGCCTAGTAGTAAGCACCTGTGGGCCAGCAGGTTGAAGGCGGGTCCAGGGCAATCAGCAACATCGGCACACCTCTCTCATGACTTGTAGCATATGAGCCCGGAGGTCCAGAAGTGCACTTTCTGTTCCATGATGAGTTCTGAAACCATGATGTTTTTGGATGAAAGACACCTGAATTTTACAGATGTTGATGAAGTTGTACGGTGGCTGCCTTATCTATGATTTTCAGGAGCAATGGAAAATTGGTAATGCGGCACAGTGAGATTGAATTATTTGCCATGGATGACACACTTTGTTTAAGCAGCCTGCTCCAAGTCCCTTATTTTATGTCCAGTATCTGGATGACTATTGTGATACACCGCATGACCCCAACTAACCACATTTAAGCAGCATGGAAATGGGAAAAAATGACCAGCTGCAAGAATAACATATGCCCAGGTACTTGTGCCCCCATAGCGAAAATCAAACGCTGGCACCCATGAATATATGCACAATAAGTGAACATGTATCTTAACATGAAATGTACAAATGCAGTTCAATTGACCTTCCCCTTAGAAGAAAGTGTGCAAGAAAAATAGCATTGGACTTTTACAAAAGTAATGAACACCAGAAAAATTACCTCAGAGGGGACATGTTCCAATAAATATGCTGGCAAAGTATAAAAGGTGCTCAACTTTTAAACACAACAATCTGTCATGAAATATTCCATGGTAAACAAAATCCCAATACGAAACAAGTGCTTGTGATCTTGTGGGTAAGCGTCTGCACTGGGAATATGACAGCCTGAGTAAAATCCTGGTAGCCAAATACTTAGACAAGCTTGCCAACGAAAAGAAAAACAGAGGGTCACCCTCAGAAGATAAGTTACACTGTCCACCCACATGTGTCCTTTACTTGTGCCCTGAAAAGCAGCCACAAATTAGAGGAAAATAACTGCACCCATGTCCAGGATTGCAAATTCTCTTGCCACATGGTGGGCAAAAACTCATTACTTACTTGCCATCTCATCATTTCCCGTCCTCACCCCCATTCCTGGCTTTCAACAATACTCTGCTTTATAAAGATAACTTGAAAATGACACATACCATAGTGTCATTCAAATATATACATCCTTGCAGAACTATGTTAGGTAAAAAGTGTGCAATTGTGGCCGTATGCCCCCCATCTTGACTGGGAGAATACAGATACCAGAATGCAATATTCATCAAAGGCAAACAAATGGTGTATGAGTGCAAAACCTTCAAGGACTGAGAGCGGCAGGCTGTCAAAAATAAAATGTGGATGCCGTGTGATTCTGAGATATTTAAACTAGGAAAACACACTGGTATTCGGGAACGTAGACTGTTTCCCATCCATGTAGTAACCAGGATCAACGCTGCTTAGCTTTAAACTGAAGATGGATCTGGCCCCCTCAGTCCATGTTGCTTTAAGTGGTTTGGTAAGGTGGGTTCATGTTTTAGGCAAATTGGCCTTGAGGGCCTGACCCCTTCCTCACTTTGCACTTAAGCAGGGTTTGTCCCAGTTAGTTCAGGGATGGGAAATCCACTGTTGTTGTAATAATATTTATTATTGACTGAGAGACTACAAATACCAGAATGTAATTCAGCAAAAGGCAAAAAAATTGTCTCAAGTACAAACCTTTCAAGGACTGACAGTGGCACGATTTAAAAAAAAATTATTAGTATACCCTTTCGGTCACCAATCCATGCAGTAATCGGGGCTGACCCTGCTTAGCTTCAAAGCATGGAAAAAGCCAGTCCGCTTCTCTATGCAGCTTTGTGAACATGGCCTGAGGAGGCTAGCCCCTCACTTGTTTTGAAGCTAAGCAGGGTCATTTCTGGTTACTGCATGGATGGCAATCATGTTGATTTTTCACCTGCGATTTCAATACAGCTGCAAAGATTTCTTTTAAAAAAACAGTAACCGCGGGTACTGAACGAAACATACCCTCGGCTATCTGTAGTCCTTTGAGAATCGGAAAAACAGCCAGAAAAATGCTTTCCTGTGTCCCCTAGTCCCTCACCAAGTGCATCTCTCATCTGTGCCAGCTTCCCCCACACCCTAGGTGGCCTCCTCACCTCCCCTGCCCTCTCCCTGCCCCCCCACAACATACTTTGTTTCTGTGAAGTAGTTTGCTTTCCGATGGCGGCTACAGCCGAGGCTACAAAAAGATTTGTGTTGCAAACTCAGTCCCTTGACCCCTCCATCATCTAACCTAAGTGATGTGCCCGGATGCCCTTGGGCCAGGTGTGCAATATAAATAAATAAAATACAAATACAAATCTGATTTGTCATCATCTTAGACAACAGAACATGAGTAACATGTACTAAGTCCCCACAGAAAGGCCTGCTCCAAATGCTCATCACCTGGAACCATATATGGCTGGGGTAGGAAGTTTGGGTCATGGTCAGTATTGCTAGGATTCCTCTATTTTTGTGTTATATATGTATCCATCTATCTACATTGATGGCCCCTGCTGCACTAAAAGACACAGTGAGAGTTCACTCTTGTGGTAGAATAGACTAGATAGTTAATTGCCAGCTTGGTTATTGCTGGATGATGCTCCATTTTGGGTGTCACTCGGTCATTTCTTCTGCTGTTCCTCGTTTTACAGACATTTACCTTGTTGGCACTATTTTGAACCAGAATGTGGCTTAAGACTTTCCAAAGTGGTTTCACTGTTTTGGACTGATCTTGGGAAGTACTTGTAGGAGAACACAGATTTGTAGATTTGCAAATGTACTTAATGGTAACAGATGGAGGAGTCATTAGTGGGGATATTTATTTCCAGTACATTGGGAGTATGGATGGGTTAACCCCAAAGTGCTTGACTCAAATGCCCATCAAACCTTTCAAAAAGAGACTTCAAACAGCTTGAGCTATTCGAGTCTCAATGGAAATGGCTTGCAAGCCAAATCGAGCTGAATCAGTAAACGTCTGATTAGGCTGGAATTGGTTCGAACCAATTTGAACCGTGAGTCAATATGGTTAAAGTTCAGTTAAACACATTTAAAATGCATGAAGAGTTTAAGAAATCATGGGGCAGATTCTCCCAAAGAATTCTGGCACAATGCGCTTGCATATCTCATCACTTGTGCCAAGGAAAGTTTGCATTGTTCTCAAAGTGTGTCAGAATGCGCACATTTAGATGTCCTTTTTCACTCCCTTTCCACATTTGCACCAAAATGAGGGATTTTTAACGTATTTAAAAATGCATCCCGAAACCAAAACTGAATTCGGAAATGTGCAGAAAATAATCACACTCCCCTTTGCCTGTTTGGAATAAGTGCAAATAATGCTCAAAGCATGACAGGGATACTGCAGACTATTTAATGCATTTTATTATAAGTGATCAGTAGTGGTATAACCACTGATGTGCCACCTCCATGTCTACCCTTGACAATAGTGATAGAAATGTGTATTAGTTGTTAAGATTTCACAATGACAGGCCCTTGAACTGTCCTTCATGGGGAAATATGCTGCCATTTGGGAGCCTCTCATACATTAGTGTCTAGAGTGCACTTCTGACACTAATTTAATCACGGGGGACGGCCAGGGGCATATTTTCTAGCCCGCTTTGTTGATACGTTGATCTGCACGTTTCTAAAATGAATGCAATTTAAAAAAGCACATCCTCTGCATTCAGTTTTATGTCCCTGCTGTATCATTTTTTTAGCCGCCAGTAATGATGAATTCTAGGATACTTGTTAATTACCCTATAATTCAGTATTACCAAGAGCTGTACTCAAGCTGAATCAAAACACAAAATACTCGCATTTATACAGGTGGCTCGAACTTCAATTAGAAATATTCAAACAATGGTGAGACTCAGCTCTAAATGGTTTGAATCTTTCAAGCCGAGTTGAACCTGTCCTGTGCTCTAAAGTATGTTGACTTGTCATCTAACCCAATTGATGGCTGGAGGCATTTACAATTGATTCCTATGGGTCCTGCCTGCTTATTTTGGGTGGCATTGTCAGGTGAATGACAAAGGATTCCATACTTTATTTGCAGCACAGAGGGCAGAGCTTAAGACTGCTCTGTACTATGGGAGGCCGTTCAAGTCAAAAATACACCTTTGTGAATGTGACATATTGAAGTGAATATAATACGTATCAAAATGAGTATAACATGTATTGAAATGAGTATGACATGTATTGAAATGAGTATGACATACACTGAAATTCAATGAAAAAGGCATGCATTGAAATGAATAGGACACACATTGAAATGAATATGACACCTATTGAAGTGAATATGACACACGTTGAAGTGAATATGACATGCAATGGAATGAATATGGCACCCATTGAAATGAATATGACACACGTTGAAATAAATATGACACCCATTGAAATGAATATGACACGCATTGAAATAAATATGACACCCATTGAACTAAATATGACACCCATTGAAATGAATATAACACGCATTGAAATAAATATGACACACGTTGAAATAAATATGACTCACGTTGAAATAAATATAACACCCATTGAAATGAATATAAAACACGTTGAAGTGAATAGGACATGCATTGGAATGAATATGACACCCACTGAAATTAATATGACACACGTTGAATTGAATAGGACATGCAATGGAATGAATATGACACCATTGAAATAAATATGACACACGTTGAAATAAATATGACACCCATTGAAATGAATATGACACATGATGAAGTGAATAGGACATGCAATAGAATGAATATGACACCCATTGAAATAAATATGACTCACGTTGAAATAAATATGACACACGTTGAAATAAACATAACACCCATTGAAATGAATATGAAACAGGTTGAAGTGAATATAACATTAATTGGAATGAATATGACACCCATTGAAATGAATATGAAACACATTGAAGTGAATATAACATGTATTGGCATGAATAAGATACACATTGAAATTAATAGGACATGCATTGAGATAATTATGACATCCATTGAAATGAATATGACACACTTTGAAGTGAATAGAACATGCAATGTAATGAATATGACATCCATTGAAATGAATATGACACACGTTGAAGTGAATATAACATGCATTTGAATGAATAAGACATGCGTTAAAATGAATAGGACATGCATTGAAATAAATATGACACCCATTGAAATGAATATGACGCATGTTGAAGTGAATAGGACATGCAATGGAATGAACATGACACCCATTGAAATGAATATGACACACATTGAAGTGAATAGGACATGTAATGGAATGAACATAACACGCATTGAAATGAATATGAAACAGGTTGAAGTGAATATAACATTCAGTGGAATAAATATGACACCCATTGGAATTAATATGACACACATTGAAGTGAATATAACATGTATTGGCATGAATAAGACACACATTGAAATGAATAGGACATGCATTGAGATAATTATGACATCTATTGAAATGAATATGACACACTTTGAAGTGAATAGAACATGCAATGGAATGAATATGGCACCCATTGAAATGAATATGGCACACGTTGAAGTGAATATACCATGCATTTGAATGAATATACCATGCATTGGAATGAATAAAACATGCGTTAAAATGAATAGGACATGCATTGAAATAAATATGACACCCATTGAAATGAATATGACGCATGTTGAAGTGAATAGGACATGCAATGGAATGAATATGAAACCGATTGAAATGAATATTGCAAACATTGAAGTGAATGTAATATGTATTAAAATTAATTTAACATCCATTTGAATGAATAAGTCATTTCCTCCATGTCCCCATTCCTCTTCCCAGTACTTACCTTGGAGTACGTTCCGTGCTCACTGGAACTCTTTTCTTTTCAAGCTGCCCTCCTCCAATTGGAAGGAGATATCAGGTGTTCTAGGGTTTTGGTGGTCTTCAGGTCTTCGATCTAGTGGAATGATGTTATGGTTCGGAAAGACAACAGCTTGCCTCTTGCTTCCGTCAACCATCAGGGGGCTACAGGGTCCCGCTCCCTGGAGGATCTGGCTTTGTACATTTGGACCTGGAGCACGACACACCTGGTCTCCTTGAGAGCGGTCCATATCCGGGGGGTGGACAATGTGACTGTGGACCGGCTCAGCAGGGTGTTTCCGGTCTCAGCAGAGATGTCTCTTTGTCCCAAGGTTTTTCAGGATGTGTGTCGGTGGTTCGGCATCCCTGGATGGACCTTTTTGCCTCCCCCTGCAACTCTCAACTTTCCTGGTTTTGCTTGAGGACTCTGCCCCCCAGGGGTTTGTGGGGGGGTGGACGCTCTTCCATTGACTTGGCCCCTCAGAGCTTCTTTATGCCTTTCCTCCAAATACCCTGATTCTGCAGGTCATCAGCACAATCAGATCATCTCCACGTGTGTTTATCCTGGTGGTCCCTTACTGGCCTCAGAGGGGGTGGTTCCCGGGTCTTCTGGAGATGCAGTTAGCTTCTCCTTGGGTGTTGCTCAGTTGGCCGTCTGCATTGCGGGTGGTCAATGTCCCCCTTCTCCTCTCTCATCCGTTGTGGGTTCTGGAAACGGAGAGGAGGGATCTCCTGGCATTAGGACTTTCAGCTGCAGTGGCTGGGATGGTTCAGAGGGCGCGCCAGTCCTCTACACTTAGAGTTATGACCGTCATTGGGCTAATTTTCTGGCTTGGTGTCACCTGAAGTGTGTCCTGGCACTGGAGTGTGGCATCCCAGATTTTTGCAATATTTTTGCGGAGAAGGCGTTGGTGGTCTCTACTTTCTGTTCTCAGTGGTCTACCATTCGGGCTTTCCAGGTTTCCTGGTCCTCTCTGGTAGGGGGCGAGGCTCTGGTCTCAACGCTGTTGAAAGGGGTAGCAGGTACTCATCCTTTGGGCCCAGTTGGGGTTCCCCGTGGGACCTTCCTTTGGTCATGTCCATATTGCAGAAGCCTCCATTTTAGCCCCAGGAGGAGGTGGAGATGAAATAGTTGTTGCTGAAGACTACCTTCCTGATTGCCATTACTTTGGCTCAGCATTTGGGGGAAATCAGGGCCCTCTTGCGTAGGCCACTGTTTCTAGTGGTCGAGGAAGAGATTTGGTGCTGGGCTGTGACCCCTCGTTTGTGCCCAAGGTCGCCTCTTGGTTCCATCGGTCTCAGGAAGTGGTTATCTCAGCTTTCTTTCTTGCTCCGTCCTCTCCTAGGGGGGAGGCTTGGCATTGTCTGGATGCCAAGCAGGCGGTCTTACATTATCTGTACCAGAGAGATTCCCTTTGTCTCACTGATCAGGGGGCAGGGGACTGTGGTTGCCAGGCTTCCATTCCAACGATTAGCCGGTGGACTAATCTTTGATTCTATGAGTCTGTGGGCCTCTGTACTGCAGCTTGGGTCCAGGGTCGGTCCACAAGAGGGGTGACCGTCTCCTGGGCAGGCCTGCGGGGGCTACTTTTGTTGGATATTTGCCGGGCTGCCACATGAGCTACACCTAATACATTCATTCTGCATTACCAACTCAACATGGAGGGGCTCCAGTCTACGTCCTTTGGTGTGGGTGTCTGGAGGCTGTGTCTGGTTGAGGTGGTGATAGGAGTCATGGTCAGCATGCCTTTGGCTTTTTGCTGTATCTTGAATAAATTGGTGTTGGGTGGGTTTTGCATTACCGTTGGTGTCTGTGTCTTTTGTGGTGGGCATGGGCGTCCTTCCTATTTCTGCTTTGGTACAACTCAAAGGTAAGTACCTGGATGAGAAAGAGGGACATGGAGGTAATACTCAGATTACTTACTGGTAATCTTGAATATTCTGCCTCCTCCTCCTCCTGTGTCACACCCACCCAGGACCTTTGCTCAGCCCTGGCTGCACACTTCACTGAAAAAATGCAAGACATCCTTTTCTCTCTCACTTCCACACCACATCATACACCAACACTTCTGGAGCCTCCCTTTGCCACTCTACCACTTCTCCTCTCTTCTCTCAATCCCATTACACCTGATGAGGTCGCCAGACAAGTCCGATCTATGAAGGCCTCATCCAAACAGGTGGACCCCTGCCCCTCCAAAACCATTAAGTACAACATTGACTCTCTTTCTCCAGCCTTGGCTGATCACTGCAATCTCTCTTTTGCCACTAGAGTTTTCCCATCTTCTTTTAAGCACTCCATTGTGCACCCTCTGCTTAAGAAACCCTCTGGCGACCCCTCCATTCCAGCAAACTACCGCCCTATCTCTATCACCCCCTTCCTGGACAAACTCTTAGAGAAGCTGGCTATCTCTCAGCTCAACCTCAACACTGAATCTGCTGGTTGCCTCCACGACCATAAGTCTGGCTAGAGAGCATCCAGAGGAACAGAAAACGCTCTTCTGAATAGCTGTGAAGACCTGCTCTTAAATCTTGACACTAACACCCCTCTGTCCTCATTCCTCTTGACCTCTTCTCTGCCTTTGACATGGTAAACCACAACATCCTGATTGCACGTCTCCATGACATCCTGGGAATCACAGGTCAGGCTCTAGCGTGGGTAACTTCATTCTTTTCCGGCCGTCCATCCCAGGTGGAACATGGTCTTTTCTTTCTACTCTCACTCTTTCAACCTGTGGTGTTTCCCAGAGTTCTAACTTAGCCCCGTGGTTCTTCAATGTCTACATGGCTGCGCTGGCATGTGTGATTGTCACTTTCATCTCTAACTTCCAGTGTTACGCTGATGACATGCAACTCTCCTTCAGGCTACCCTGAGCAACCTCTTATACCTTTCTTATATCTGACTGTCTGTCCGCAATTCAGCCATGGTGTGCTGCAAACTACCTCTGCCTCAGTGCCAGTAAGACTGAGAACTTTCACAGGACTCCTGCTCCCACATTCCCCTATGGGGCAAAAATGGGAATGGGGAAGGGCAATGGGGGAATGGGGAATTACTGCCCCACAAACCTTGGAATTGGGCGGTAATTCCCCTTTCCACCAAGGTGGTGCCGGTATTTTACCGGCATGGACCAAGGTGCTAATAGCACGTTGTACCACATTACGAGTAAGGTTGTGTGGTAAAAAAAGTGGTGGAAATGGATTTGTAGCCACTTTACCACACCAACATATCCATAGTTAGGAAGTCAAGTGCAGGGAATCACTAGCACTTGGCTGAGATGTTTTCTGCACTTTACTTCCAAACAATTGAGGATTTGCTGGAGGTGAATTTGCCGCCTGCGGTAAATGTTTCAAAACCCCATGTAATTCATTAAGTTGGACTAGTGCCCACCTGCCCATCCCTCATAATATGGCGGAATTACCACCAAAACTAATGACAGTTATGGTAATAGTAACACTGAATCTTTTATTTCTTTGAAGTTGAAGATCTCTCTCTGCTGCAGGGGCTTCCCTCTGGAACAGCCTTCCTGCCTCCCTGAAACTTGAGGAGAACCATCTCCGGTTCCGGAAGCACCTCAAAACCTTCCTCTTTGCCTCCGCTTTCTCTCCCCCTCTTCCGTGCTAATACTACTGAAACTGCACTGAATCTGCAACTGGGCCACTCACCGTCTTGGTCCTTGGCCCAGCCACTCTCCCCTGCACTGCCTCCCTGGAAACCCCTGCACTGCGGGACTGTGTCTGTATCCCTACAGCCCCCCTTCCCAGCACTTGTCTGCACTTACCTCACATTTGCCACCAGCTGGCCCTTGTTATTTATCCTGTATGCTGTATGCTAATAACCCTGTACTGCACTTTCCCCTCTCCCTTCCCCCATGCACTTTTCCCTTCCCCTCTACCCTTGCACTTGCGTGATCTGAATGACACCTGGCCTAGTAGGATCATTGTCTGTCTCCCCTTGTTTCCCCCCCTGCCTTGTCGCGCCTTGAAACACTTGTGTATAGGCGCGTTACAAATGCCATATCATATCATATCATATCATATCAAGTGTGAAGTGTGACGTTTGCAAAGAAACCAGTTTAACCAATTTGCTAGAGCTTTTACAATGGAAATGAAAGTTCTTTCCATTGGAATCATTTTGGGAGAGGCATGTGGTGGCTAGCCTCAATGTGGTATTACCCAAATTGTTTGTTTACAATTGCTCAAGTGAACAATTGACCGAATGTAAAGGGTCACAATTGACCTTTTCATAATTGACCATATATATATCGGTTTGGTAATATTACATGGCCACGGTAGTGGCCATGTAGTTATGGTTAAGTTGGTGTTTCCATAAGAAGAGCACATTTTGGGCGGCTTATAACTTCGCTCTCCCTGGACAAATCCTCACCAAACTTTGCAAAAAGTATTTGGGTCACTCTGAATTTTTTCGCAAAGTTTGGTGAGGATTCGTCCAGGGGGGGCAAAGTTATAGGGGGGTCCCAAAACCTTTTTTTCCCCATAGACTGAATGGGAACTTTTTTTGCTCGCGCCTACAGCCCAAACCGCTGGACGGATTTTCACCAAATTTGGACCAGGAGCAGTGGCTTGGTCCTGAAAGCGTGCTTTTGGTGTAAATCCGTCCAGTAGTTTTTTTAAAAATGACCAAAAAGTATGTAAAAGAAAATTATTGATATCTGTGTCCGCTTCGCGGAAACACTTCCCTGTTCGGTCCGCGGACAATGTCCTGATTGGTCCATTGACTTGCGTGATGTCCGCGGACATGCAACGTGTTTGCTGATTGGACGGCGTGGAGCGTGAAGCACGTCAGATTTTCGGTAGCGCCCGCCATCTTGGATTCGCGGACGTCCGCGGACAGCGCAGTGAAACTTTGTTCAAAATTTGTATTTAGTAGAGTGTGTTGGTGTGTAGGAGTGTTTGGGGAGGTTGGGAGTGTATGAGATAGGATGAAAGTTGTGTTTTTTTATGTGTTAGACGTTCTTTTTGTGTTCGATTTGTCTGCGGACATCATGGGTGTTCTGAAATGTTCTAAATAAACTGAATGGGGGGTGTTCTGAGGACTCATTATGTGTCAGTTTTGTTCGCAAGCAAGCTGACAAGTTGAATGTGTTCTAAGAACACTCGCGGTGTCCTTAAATGTTCGCAAATAAACAAAATGGGGGTGTCCTAAGGACGCTGTCCGTATTGTTTGTTGTCAAGTTGAATGTGTTCTAAGAACACTTGCGGTGTCCTGAAATGTTCGCAAATACACAAAACGGGAGTGTTCTGAAGACGTTGTCTTACACTCGCTGTGTCCTGAAATGTTCGGAAATATGAATGGGGGGTTGTGGCTGGCAAGTTGAATGTGTTCTAAGAACACTCGCGGTGTCCGGAAATGTTCGCAAATAAAGAAAATGGGGGTGTCCTGAGGACACTGTCCGTATTGTTCTCTGTCAAGTTGAATGTGTTCTAAGAACAATCGGAGTGTCCTGAAATGTTCACAAAAAAACAAGATGTTGGTGTTCTGAAGACGCTTCTAAGAACACTTGCGGTGTCCTGAAATGTTCGCAAGTAAAGAAAATGGGGGTGATCTGAGGACGCTGTCCGTATTGTTCTCTGTCATGTTGAATGTGTTCTAAGAACACTCGTGGTGTCCTGAAATGTTTGCAAATAAACAAAATGGGGGTGTTCTGAAGACGTTTCTAAGAACACTCGCGGTGTCCGGGGAATGTTCATAGGGGGTGTCCTGAGGACACTGCCCGAATTGTTCTCTGTCAAGTTGAATGTGTTCTAAGAACACTCGCGTTGTCCTGAAAGGTTCGCAAATACACAAAATGGGGGTGTTCTGAAGACGTTGTCGAACACTCGCTGTGTCCTTAAATGTTCGCAAATATGAATGGAGGTTGTGGCTGGCAAGTTGAATGTGTTCTAAGAACACTCGGGTTGTCCTGAAATGTTCGCAAATAAACAAAATGGGTGTGTCCTGAGGACGCTGTCCGTATTGTTCTCTGTCAAGTTGAATGTGTTCTAAGAACACTTGCAGTGTCCTGAAATGTTCGCCAATAAACAAGATGGTGGTGTTCTGAAGACGCTTCTAAGAACACTCGCGGTGTCCTGAAATGTTCACAAATAAACAAAATGGGGGTGTCCTGAGGACACTGTCCGTATTGTTCTCTGTCAAGTTGAATGTGTTCTAAGAACACTCGCGGTGTCCTGAAATGTTCGCAAATAAACAAAATGGGGGTGTTCTGAGGACGCTGTCCGTATTGTTCTCTTTCACGTTGAATGTGTTCTAAGAACACTCGCAGTGTCCTGAAATGTTTGCAAATAAACAAAATGGGGGTGTTCTGAAGACGTTTCTAAGAATACTCGCGGTGTCCGGGGAATGTTCGTAGGGGTTGTCCTGAGGACGCTGTCCGTATTGTTCTCTGTCAAGTTGAATGTGTTCTAAGAACACTCGCGGTGTCCTGAAATGTTTGCAAATACACAAAATGGGGGTGCTCTGAAGACATTGTCGAACACTCGCTGTGTCCTGAAATGTTCGCAAATATGATTGGGGGGTTGTGGATGGCAAGTTGAATATGTTCTAAGAACACTCGCGGTGTCTGGGGAATGTTCGTAGGGGGTGTCCTGAGGACGCTGTCGGTATTGTTCTCTGTCAAGTTGAATGTGTTCTAAGAACACTTGCGGTGTCCCTAAATGTTCACAAATACACAAAATGGAGGTGTTCTGAAGACGTTGTCGAACACTCGCTGTGTCCTGAAATGTTTGCAAATATGAATGGGGGTTGTGGCTGGCAAGTTGAATGTGTTCTAAGGACACTCGCGGTGTCCTGAAATGTTTGCAAATAAACAAAATCGGGTTGTCCTGAGGACGCTGTCCATATTGTTCTCTGTCAAGTTGAATGTGTTCTAAGAACACTTGCGTTGTCCTGAAATGTTCGCAAATGAACAAGATGGTGGTGTCCTGAAGACGCTTCTAAGAACACTCGCGGTGTCCTGAAATGTTTGCAAATAAACAAAATGGGGGTGTCCTGAGGACGCTGTCCGTATTGTTCTCTGTCAAGTTGAATGTGTTCTAAGAACACTCGCCGTGTCCTGAAATGTTCGCAAATAAACTAAATGGGGGTGTCCTGAAGACGTTTATAAGAACACTCACGGTGTCCTGAAATATTCGCAAATAAACAAAATGGGGGTGTTCTGAGGACGCTGTCAGTATTGTTCTCTGTCACGTTGAATGTGTTCTAAGAACACTCGCCGTGTCCTGAAATGTTCGCAAATAAACAAAATGGGGGTGTTCTGAAGACGTTTATAAGAACACTCGTGGTGTCCGGGGAATGTTCGTAGGGGGTGTCCTGAGGACGCTGTCCGTATTGTTCTCTGTCAAGTTGAATGTGTTCTAAGAACACTTGCTGTGTCCTGAAATGTTCGCAAATATGAATGGGGGTTGTGGCTGGCAAGTTGAATGTGTTCTAAGAACACTCACGGTGTCCTGAAATGTTCGCAAATAAACAAAATGGGGGTGTCCTGAGGACGCTGTCCGTATTGTTCTCTGTCAAGTTGAATGTGTTCTAAGAACACTCGCGGTGTCCTGAAATGTTCGCAAATAAACAAGATGGTGGTGTTCTGAAGACGCTTCTAAGAACACTTGCGGTGTCCTGAAATGTTCGCAAATAAACAAAATGGGGGTGTCCTGAGGACGCTGTCCGTATTGTTTTCTGTCAAGTTGAATGTGTTCTAAGAACACTCGCGGTGTCTTGAAATGTTTGCAAATAAACAAGATGGTGGTGTTCTGAAGACAGTTCTAAGAACACTCGCGGTGTCCTGAAATTTTCGCAAATAAACAAAATGGGGGTGTTCTGAGGACGCTGTCCGTATTGTTCTCTGTCACGTTGAATGTGTTCTAAGAACACTCGTGGTGTCCTGAAATGTTTGCAAATAAACAAGATGGTGGTGTTCTGAAGACAGTTCTAAGAACACTCACGGTGTCCTGAAATTTTCGCAAATAAACAAAATGGGGGTGTTCTGAGGACGCTGTCCGTATTGTTCTCTGTCAAGTTGAATGTGTTCTAAGAACACTCGCGGTGTCCTGAAATGTTCACAAATACACAAAATGGGGGTGTTCTGAAGACGTTGTCGAACACTCGCTGTGTCCTGAAATGTTCGCAAATATGATTAGGGGGGTTGTGGCTGACAAGTTGAATGTGTTCTAAGAACACTCACGGTGTCCTGAAATGTTCGCAAATAAACAAAATGGGGGTGTCCTGAGGACACTGTCCGTATTGTTTTCTGTCAACTTGAATGTGTTCTAAGAACACTTGTGGTGTCCTGAAATGTTCGCAAATAAACAAGATGGTGGTGTTCTGAAGACGCTTCTAAGAACACTTGCAGTGTCCTGAAATGTTCGCAAATAAACAAAATGGGGGTGTCCTGAGGACGCTGTCCGTATTGTTCTCTGTCAAGTTGAATGTGTTCTAAGAACACTCGCGGTGTCCTGAAATGTTTGCAAATAAACAAGATGGTGGTGTTCTGAAGACAGTTCTAAGAACACTCGCGGTGTCCTGAAATTTTCGCAAATAAACAAAATGGGGGTGTTCTGAGGACGCTGTCCGTATTGTTCTCTGTCACGTTGAATGTGTTCTAAGAACACTCGTGGTGTCCTGAAATGTTCGTAAATAAACAAAATGGGGGTGTTCTGGAGACGTTTATAAGAACACTCGTGGTGTCCGGGGAATGTTCGTAGGGGGTGTCCTGAGGACGCTGTCCGTATTGTTCTCTGTCAAGTTGAATGTGTTCTAAGAACACTTGCTGTGTCCTGAAATGTTCGCAAATATGAATGGGGGTTGTGGCTGGCAAGTTGAATGTGTTCTAAGAACACTCACGGTGTCCTGAAATTTTCGCAAATAAACAAAATGGGGGTGTTCTGAGGACGCTGTCCGTATTGTTCTCTGTCACGTTGAATGTGTTCTAAGAACACTCACGGTGTCCTGAAATGTTCGCAAATAAACAAAATGGGGGTGTCCTGAGGACGCTGTCCGTATTGTTCTCTGTCAAGTTGAATGTGTTCTAAGAACACTCGCGGTGTCCTGAAATGTTCGCAAATAAACAAGATGGTGGTGTTCTGAAGACGCTTCTAAGAACACTTGCGGTGTCCTGAAATGTTCGCAAATAAACAAAATGGGGGTGTCCTGAGGACGCTGTCCGTATTGTTTTCTGTCAAGTTGAATGTGTTCTAAGAACACTCGCGGTGTCCTGAAATGTTTGCAAATAAACAAGATGGTGGTGTTCTGAAGACAGTTCTAAGAACACTCGCGGTGTCCTGAAATTTTCGCAAATAAACAAAATGGGGGTGTTCTGAGGACGCTGTCCGTATTGTTCTCTGTCACGTTGAATGTGTTCTAAGAACACTCGTGGTGTCCTGAATTGTTTGCAAATAAACAAGATGGTGGTGTTCTGAAGACAGTTCTAAGAACACTCACAGTGTCCTGAAATTTTCGCAAATAAACAAAATGGGGGTGTTCTGAGGACGCTGTCCGTATTGTTCTCTGTCAAGTTGAATGTGTTCTAAGAACACTCGCGGTGTCCTGAAATGTTCGCAAATACACAAAATGGGGGTGCTCTGAAGACGTTGTCGAACACTCGCTGTGTCCTGAAATGTTCGCAAATATGATTAGGGGGGTTGTGGCTGACAAGTTGAATGTGTTCTAAGAACACTCACGGTGTCCTGAAATGTTCGCAAATAAACAAAATGGGGGTGTCCTGAGGACACTGTCCGTATTGTTTTCTGTCAACTTGAATGTGTTCTAAGAACACTTGTGGTGTCCTGAAATGTTCGCAAATAAACAAGATGGTGGTGTTCTGAAGACGCTTCTAAGAACACTTGCAGTGTCCTGAAATGTTCGCAAATAAACAAAATGGGGGTGTCCTGAGGACACTGTCCGTATTGTTCTCTGTCAAGTTGAATGTGTTCTAAGAACACTTGCGGTGTCCTGAAATGTTTGCAAATAAACAAGATGGTGGTGTTCTGAAGACAGTTCTAAGAACACTCGCGGTGTCCTGAAATTTTCGCAAATAAACAAAATGGGGGTGTTCTGAGGACGCTGTCCGTATTGTTCTCTGTCACGTTGAATGTGTTCTAAGAACACTCGTGGTGTCCTGAAATGTTCGCAAATAAACAAAATGGGGGTGTTCTGAAGATGTTTCTAAGAACACTTGCGGTGTCCGGGGAATGTTCGTAGGGGATGTCCTGAGGACGCTGTCCGTATTGTTCCCTGTCAAGTTGAATGTGTTCTAAGAACACTCGCGGTGTCCTGAAATGTTCGCAAATACACAAAATGGGGGTGTTCTGAAGACGTTGTCGAACACTCGCTGTGTCCTGAAATGTTCGCAAATATGATGAGGGGGGTTGTGGCTGGCAAGTTGAATGTGTTCTAAGAACACTTGCGGTGTCCTGAAATGTTTGCAAATAAACAAAATGGGGGTGTCCTGAGGACGCTGTCCGTATTTTTCTCTGTCAAGTTAAATGTGTTCTAAGAACACTCGCGGTGTCCTGAAATGTTCGCAAATAAACAAGATGGTGGTGTTCTGAAGACGCTTCTAAGAACACTTGCAGTGTCCTGAAATGTTCGCAAATAAACAAAATGGGAGTGTCCTGAGGACACTGTCCGTATTGTTCTCTGTCAAGTTGAATGTGTTCTAAGAACACTCGCGGTGTCCTGAAATGTTTGCAAATAAACAAAATGGGGGTGTTCTGAAGACGTTTCTAAGAACACTTGCGGTGTCCTGGAATGTTCATAGGGGGTGTCCTGAAGGCGTAGTCCGTATTGTTCGCTGGCAAGTTGAATGTGTTCTAAGAACACTCGCGGTGTCCTGAAATGTTCGCAAATAAACAAAATGGGGGTGTCCTGAGGACGCTGTCGAACACTCGCTGTGTCCTGAAATGTTCGCAAATATGAATGGGGGTTGTGGCTGGCAAGTTGAATGTGTTCTAAGAACACTCACGGTGTCCTGAAATTTTCGCAAATAAACAAAATGGGGGTGTTCTGAGGACGCTGTCCGTATTGTTCTCTGTCACGTTGAATGTGTTCTAAGAACACTCACGGTGTCCTGAAATGTTCGCAAATAAACAAAATGGGGGTGTCCTGAGGACGCTGTCCGTATTGTTCTCTGTCAAGTTGAATGTGTTCTAAGAACACTCGCGGTGTCCTGAAATGTTCGCAAATAAACAAGATGGTGGTGTTCTGAAGACGCTTCTAAGAACACTTGCGGTGTCCTGAAATGTTCGCAAATAAACAAAATGGGGGTGTCCTGAGGACGCTGTCCGTATTGTTTTCTGTCAAGTTGAATGTGTTCTAAGAACACTCGCGGTGTCCTGAAATGTTTGCAAATAAACAAGATGGTGGTGTTCTGAAGACAGTTCTAAGAACACTCGCGGTGTCCTGAAATTTTCGCAAATAAACAAAATGGGGGTGTTCTGAGGACGCTGTCCGTATTGTTCTCTGTCACGTTGAATGTGTTCTAAGAACACTCGTGGTGTCCTGAAATGTTTGCAAATAAACAAGATGGTGGTGTTCTGAAGACAGTTCTAAGAACACTCACGGTGTCCTGAAATTTTCGCAAATAAACAAAATGGGGGTGTTCTGAGGACGCTGTCCGTATTGTTCTCTGTCAAGTTGAATGTGTTCTAAGAACACTCGCGGTGTCCTGAAATGTTCGCAAATACACAAAATGGGGGTGCTCTGAAGACGTTGTCGAACACTCGCTGTGTCCTGAAATGTTCGCAAATATGATTAGGGGGGTTGTGGCTGACAAGTTGAATGTGTTCTAAGAACACTCACGGTGTCCTGAAATGTTCGCAAATAAACAAAATGGGGGTGTCCTGAGGACACTGTCCGTATTGTTTTCTGTCAACTTGAATGTGTTCTAAGAACACTTGTGGTGTCCTGAAATGTTCGCAAATAAACAAGATGGTGGTGTTCTGAAGACGCTTCTAAGAACACTTGCAGTGTCCTGAAATGTTCGCAAATAAACAAAATGGGGGTGTCCTGAGGACACTGTCCGTATTGTTCTCTGTCAAGTTGAATGTGTTCTAAGAACACTTGCGGTGTCCTGAAATGTTTGCAAATAAACAAGATGGTGGTGTTCTGAAGACAGTTCTAAGAACACTCGCGGTGTCCTGAAATTTTCGCAAATAAACAAAATGGGGGTGTTCTGAGGACGCTGTCCGTATTGTTCTCTGTCACGTTGAATGTGTTCTAAGAACACTCGTGGTGTCCTGAAATGTTCGCAAATAAACAAAATGGGGGTGTTCTGAAGATGTTTCTAAGAACACTTGCGGTGTCCGGGGAATGTTCGTAGGGGGTGTCCTGAGGACGCTGTCCGTATTGTTCCCTGTCAAGTTGAATGTGTTCTAAGAACACTCGCGGTGTCCTGAAATGTTCGCAAATACACAAAATGGGGGTGTTCTGAAGACGTTGTCGAACACTCGCTGTGTCCTGAAATGTTCGCAAATATGATGAGGGGGGTTGTGGCTGGCAAGTTGAATGTGTTCTAAGAACACTTGCGGTGTCCTGAAATGTTTGCAAATAAACAAAATGGGGGTGTCCTGAGGACGCTGTCCGTATTTTTCTCTGTCAAGTTAAATGTGTTCTAAGAACACTCGCGGTGTCCTGAAATGTTCGCAAATAAACAAGATGGTGGTGTTCTGAAGACGCTTCTAAGAACACTTGCAGTGTCCTGAAATGTTCGCAAATAAACAAAATGGGAGTGTCCTGAGGACACTGTCCGTATTGTTCTCTGTCAAGTTGAATGTGTTCTAAGAACACTCGCGGTGTCCTGAAATGTTTGCAAATAAACAAAATGGGGGTGTTCTGAAGACGTTTCTAAGAACACTTGCGGTGTCCTGGAATGTTCATAGGGGGTGTCCTGAAGGCGTAGTCCGTATTGTTCGCTGGCAAGTTGAATGTGTTCTAAGAACACTCGCGGTGTCCTGAAATGTTCGCAAATAAACAAAATGGGGGTGTCCTGAGGACGCTGTCGAACACTCGCTGTGTCCTGAAATGTTCGCAAATATGATTGGGGGGTTGTGGCTAGAAAGTTGAATGTGTTCTAAGAACACTCGCGGTGTCTGGGGAATGTTCGTAGGGGTGATATGATAAGATATGATATGGTATTTGTAACGCGCCTATACACAGGTGTTTCAAGGTGCGACGAGGCAGGGAGGGGAGGAACAAGGGGAGACATAACAAACGATCCTACTAGGCCAGGTGTCATTCAGATCGCGCAAGTGCAGGGGTGGGGGAGGGGGAAAAGTGCAAGGGGAAGGGGAGGGGGGGAAGTGCAGTAAACGTAAGTGTCCGCAGGACGCTGTCCGTATTGTTCTCTGTCAAGTTGAATGTGTTCTAAGAACACTCGCGGTGTCCTGAAATGTTTGCAAATAAACAAGATGGTGGTGTTCTGAAGACAGTTCTAAGAACACTCGCGGTGTCCTGAAATTTTCGCAAATAAACAAAATGGGGGTGTTCTGAGGACGCTGTCCGTATTGTTCTCTGTCACGTTGAATGTGTTCTAAGAACACTCGTGGTGTCCTGAAATGTTCGTAAATAAACAAAATGGGGGTGTTCTGGAGACGTTTATAAGAACACTCGTGGTGTCCGGGGAATGTTCGTAGGGGGTGTCCTGAGGACGCTGTCCGTATTGTTCTCTGTCAAGTTGAATGTGTTCTAAGAACACTTGCTGTGTCCTGAAATGTTCGCAAATATGAATGGGGGTTGTGGCTGGCAAGTTGAATGTGTTCTAAGAACACTCACGGTGTCCTGAAATTTTCGCAAATAAACAAAATGGGGGTGTTCTGAGGACGCTGTCCGTATTGTTCTCTGTCACGTTGAATGTGTTCTAAGAACACTCACGGTGTCCTGAAATGTTCGCAAATAAACAAAATGGGGGTGTCCTGAGGACGCTGTCCGTATTGTTCTCTGTCAAGTTGAATGTGTTCTAAGAACACTCGCGGTGTCCTGAAATGTTCGCAAATAAACAAGATGGTGGTGTTCTGAAGACGCTTCTAAGAACACTTGCGGTGTCCTGAAATGTTCGCAAATAAACAAAATGGGGGTGTCCTGAGGACGCTGTCCGTATTGTTTTCTGTCAAGTTGAATGTGTTCTAAGAACACTCGCGGTGTCCTGAAATGTTTGCAAATAAACAAGATGGTGGTGTTCTGAAGACAGTTCTAAGAACACTCGCGGTGTCCTGAAATTTTCGCAAATAAACAAAATGGGGGTGTTCTGAGGACGCTGTCCGTATTGTTCTCTGTCACGTTGAATGTGTTCTAAGAACACTCGTGGTGTCCTGAAATGTTTGCAAATAAACAAGATGGTGGTGTTCTGAAGACAGTTCTAAGAACACTCACGGTGTCCTGAAATTTTCGCAAATAAACAAAATGGGGGTGTTCTGAGGACGCTGTCCGTATTGTTCTCTGTCAAGTTGAATGTGTTCTAAGAACACTCGCGGTGTCCTGAAATGTTCGCAAATACACAAAATGGGGGTGTTCTGAAGACGTTGTCGAACACTCGCTGTGTCCTGAAATGTTCGCAAATATGATTAGGGGGGTTGTGGCTGACAAGTTGAATGTGTTCTAAGAACACTCACGGTGTCCTGAAATGTTCGCAAATAAACAAAATGGGGGTGTCCTGAGGACACTGTCCGTATTGTTTTCTGTCAACTTGAATGTGTTCTAAGAACACTTGTGGTGTCCTGAAATGTTCGCAAATAAACAAGATGGTGGTGTTCTGAAGACGCTTCTAAGAACACTTGCAGTGTCCTGAAATGTTCGCAAATAAACAAAATGGGGGTGTCCTGAGGACGCTGTCCGTATTGTCCTCTGTCAAGTTGAATGTGTTCTAAGAACACTCGCGGTGTCCTGAAATGTTTGCAAATAAACAAGATGGTGGTGTTCTGAAGACAGTTCTAAGAACACTCGCGGTGTCCTGAAATTTTCACAAATAAACAAAATGGGGGTGTTGTGAGGACCCTGTCCGTATTGTTCTCTGTCACGTTGAATGTGTTCTAAGAACACTCGTGGTGTCCTGAAATGTTCGCAAATAAACAAAATGGGGGTGTTCTGAAGATGTTTCTAAGAACACTTGCGGTGTCCGGGGAATGTTCGTAGGGGGTGTCCTGAGGACGCTGTCCGTATTGTTCCCTGTCAAGTTGAATGTGTTCTAAGAACACTCGCGGTGTCCTGAAATGTTCGCAAATACACAAAATGGGGGTGTTCTGAAGACGTTGTCGAACACTCGCTGTGTCCTGAAATGTTCGCAAATATGATTAGGGGGGTTGTGGCTGGCAAGTTGAATGTGTTCTAAGAACACTTGCGGTGTCCTGAAATGTTTGCAAATAAACAAAATGGGGGTGTCCTGAGGACGCTGTCCGTATTGTTCTCTGTCAAGTTAAATGTGTTCTAAGAACACTCGCGGTGTCCTGAAATGTTCGCAAATAAACAAGATGGTGGTGTTCTGAAGACGCTTCTAAGAACACTTGCAGTGTCCTGAAATGTTCGCAAATAAACAAAATGGGAGTGTCCTGAGGACACTGTCCGTATTGTTCTCTGTCAAGTTGAATGTGTTCTAAGAACACTCGCGGTGTCCTGAAATGTTTGCAAATAAACAAAATGGGGGTGTTCTGAAGACGTTTCTAAGAACACTTGCGGTGTCCTGGAATGTTCATAGGGGGTGTCCTGAAGGCGTAGTCCGTATTGTTCGCTGGCAAGTTGAATGTGTTCTAAGAACACTCGCGGTGTCCTGAAATGTTCGCAAATAAACAAAATGGGGGTGTCCTGAGGACGCTGTCGAACACTCGCTGTGTCCTGAAATGTTCGCAAATATGATTGGGGGGTTGTGGCTAGCAAGTTGAATGTGTTCTAAGAACACTCGCGGTGTCTGGGGAATGTTCGTAGGGGGTGATATGATATGATATGATATGGTATTTGTAACGCGCCTATACACAGGTGTTTCAAGGCGCGACGAGGCAGGGAGGGGAGGAACAAGGGGAGACATAACAAACGATCCTACTAGGCCAGGTGTCATTCAGATCGCGCAAGTGCAGGGGTGGGGGAGGGGGAAAAGTGCAAGGGGAAGGGGAGGGGGGGAAGTGCAGTAAACGTAAGTGTCCGCAGGACGCTGTCCGTATTGTTCTCTGTCAAGTTGAATGTGTTCTAAGAACACTCGCGGTGTCCTGAAATGTTCGCAAATACACAAAATGGGGGTGTTCTGAAGACGTTGTCGAACACTCGCTGTGTCCTGAAATGTTTGCAAATATGATTGGGGGGTTGTGGCTGGCAAGTTGAATGTGTTCTAAGAACACTCGCGGTGTCCGGGGAATGTTCATAGGGGGTGTCCTGAGGACGCTGTCTGTATTGTTCTCTGTCAAGTTGAATGTGTTCTAAGAACACTCGCGGTGTCCTGAAATGTTCTCAAATACACAAAATGGGGGTGTTCTGAAGACGTTGTCGAAAACTCGCTGTGTCCTGAAATGTTCGCAAATATGAATGGGGGTTGTGGCTGGCAAGTTGAATGTGTTCTAAGAACACTCACGGTGCCCTGAAATGTTTGCAAATAAACAAAATGGGGGTGTCCTGAGGACGCTGTCCATAATGTTCTCTGTCAAGTTGAATGTGTTCTAAGAACACTCGCAGTGTCCTGAAATGTTCGCAAATAAACAAGATGGTGGTGTTCTGAAGACGCTTCTAAGAACACTTGCGGTGTCCTGAAATGTTCGCAAATAAACAAAATGGGGGTGTCCTGAGGACGCTGTCCGTATTGTTCTCTGTCAAGTTGAATGTGTTCTAAGAACACTCGCGATATCCTGAAATTTTCGCAAATAAACAAGATGGTGGTGTTCTGAAGACGCTTCTAAGAACACTCGCGGTGTCCTGAAATTTTCGCAAATAAACAAAATGGGGGGGTTCTGAGGACGCTGTCCGTATTGTTCTCTGTCACGTTGAATGTGTTCTAAGAACACTCGTGGTGTCCTGAAATGTTCGTAAATAAACAAAATGGGTGTGTTCTGGAGACGTTTATAAGAACACTCGCGGTGTCTGGGGAATGTTCGTAGGGGGTGTCCTGAGCACGCTGTCCGTATTGTTCTCTGTCAAGTTGAATGTGTTCTAAGAACACTCGCAGTGTCCTGAAATGTTCGCAAATACACAAAATGGGGGTGTTCTGAAGACGTTGTCGAACACTCGCTGTGTCCTGAAATGTTCGCAAGTATGATTAGGGGGGTTGTGGCTGGCAAGTTGAATCTGTTCTAAGAACACTTGCGGTGTCCTGAAATGTTTGCAAATAAACAAGATGGGGGTGTCCTGAGGACGCTGTCCGTACTGTTCTCTGTCAAGTTGAATGTGTTCTAAGAACACTTGCGGTGTCCTGAAATGTTCGCAAATAAACAAGATGGTGGTGTTCTGAAGACGCTTCTAAGAACACTCGCGGTGTCCTGAAATGTTCGCAAATAAACAAAATGGGGGTGTCCTGAGGACGCTGTCCGTATTGTTCTCTGTCAAGTTGAATGTGTTCTAAGAACACTCACTGTGTCCTGAAATGTTTGCAAATAAACAAAATGGGGGTGTTCTGAAGACGTTTCTAAGGACACTCGCGGTGTCCTCGAATGTTCGTAGGGGGTGTCCTGAAGGCGTAGTCCGTATTGTTCGCTGGCAAGTTGATTGTGTTCTAAGAACACTTGCGGTGTCCTGAAATGTTCGCAAATAAACAAAATGGGGGTGTCCTGAGGACGCTGTCTGTATTGTTCTCTGTCAAGTTGAATGTGTTCCGAGAACACTCGTGGTGTCCTGAAATGTTCGAAAATACACAAAATGGGGGTGTTCTGAAGACGTTGTCGAACACTCGTTGTGTCCTGTAATGTTCGCAAATATGAATGGGTGGTTGTGGCTGGCAAGTTAAATATGTTCTAAGAACACTCGCGGTGTCCTGAAATGTTTGCAAATATGAATGGGGGTTGTGGCTGGCAAGTTGAATGTGTTCTAAGAACACTCGCGGTGCATTGAAATATTCGCAAATAAACAAAATGGGGGTGTCCTGAGGACGCTGTCCGTATTGTTCTCTGTCAAGTTGAATGTGTTCTAAGAACTCTCGCGTTGTTCTGAAATGTTCGTAGGGGGTGTCCTGAAGATGCTGTTCGCATTGTTCAATGGCAAGTTGAATGTGTTCTTAGAACACTCGCGGTGTCCTGAAATGTTCGCAAATAAACAAAATGGGGGTGTTCTGAGGACACTGTCCGTATTATTCGTTGTCAAGTTGAAAGTGTTCTAAGAACTATCGCGTTGTTCTGAAATGTTCGTAGGGGGTGTCCTGAAAACGCTGTCCGTATTTTTCTCTGGCAAGTTGAAAGTGTTCTAAGAACACTCATAATGTCCGCGGACATTAAAAGTTTCCATAGACCATAGTTGAAATGTTTGACTCTATGGATGTGATATGCTTCGGTGGTCATGGCCAGGGCATAGAGTCTTGGGTGCATGGCCATTTGGCCATTTGGCCATGCACCCAAAACTCTATGCCCTGGCCACAACCACCGCAGCATATCACATTCATATTTGCTTATAACTTTGGGTGAAAAACAAATGTATAAGGAACAAAGGTATTAGATATTATGGATGTGATATGCAGCTATGGTTCTCCTTATTATTGTATACTTACTTTTTGGTCTAGTAACCGGAGTACATGTATTGCTTGTTAATTTCTGTGATAAAATAAAATAGCATGTTAGTATTAGTATTTTGTAATGACTTATTACATTGTATAATCAACATACTTTTTTTTGACCCTCATATTTAGTAGATTACAAATCAGAGTACTGTGCAATTTGCTCAGTTTCTGTGTTTGTTGCTAAAATCATTGGGTCGGTGGGATTTCTCCATGCTGGATTAAAAAAAACAACCTTGTCCGTATTGTTCTCTGTCACGTTGAATGTGTTCTAAGAACACTCACGGTGTCCTGAAATGTTCGCAAATAAACAAAATGGGGGTGTCCTGAGGACGCTGTCCGTATTGTCCTCTGTCAAGTTGAATGTGTTCTAAGAACACTCGCGGTGTCCTGAAATGTTTGCAAATAAACAAGATGGTGGTGTTCTGAAGACAGTTCTAAGAACACTCGCGGTGTCCTGAAATTTTCACAAATAAACAAAATGGGGGTGTTCTGAGGACGCTGTCCGTATTGTTCTCTGTCACGTTGAATGTGTTCTAAGAACACTCGTGGTGTCCTGAAATGTTCGCAAATAAACAAAATGGGGGTGTTCTGAAGATGTTTCTAAGAACACTTGCGGTGTCCGGGGAATGTTCGTAGGGGGTGTCCTGAGGACGCTGTCCGTATTGTTCCCTGTCAAGTTGAATGTGTTCTAAGAACACTCGCGGTGTCCTGAAATGTTCGCAAATACACAAAATGGGGGTGTTCTGAAGACGTTGTCGAACACTCGCTGTGTCCTGAAATGTTCGCAAATATGATTAGGGAGGTTGTGGCTGGCAAGTTGAATGTGTTCTAAGAACACTTGCGGTGTCCTGAAATGTTTGCAAATAAACAAAATGGGGGTGTCCTGAGGACGCTGTCCGTATTGTTCTCTGTCAAGTTAAATGTGTTCTAAGAACACTCGCGGTGTCCTGAAATGTTCGCAAATAAACAAGATGGTTGTGTTCTGAAGACGCTTCTAAGAACACTTGCAGTGTCCTGAAATGTTCGCAAATAAACAAAATGGGAGTGTCCTGAGGACACTGTCCGTATTGTTCTCTGTCAAGTTGAATGTGTTCTAAGAACACTCGCGGTGTCCTGAAATGTTTGCAAATAAACAAAATGGGGGTGTTCTGAAGACGTTTCTAAGAACACTTGCGGTGTCCTGGAATGTTCATAGGGGGTGTCCTGAAGGCGTAGTCCGTATTGTTCGCTGGCAAGTTGAATGTGTTCTAAGAACACTCGCGGTGTCCTGAAATGTTCGCAAATAAACAAAATGGGGGTGTCCTGAGGACGCTGTCGAACACTCGCTGTGTCCTGAAATGTTCGCAAATATGATTGGGGGGTTGTGGCTAGCAAGTTGAATGTGTTCTAAGAACACTCGCGGTGTCTGGGGAATGTTTGTAGGGGGTGATATGATATGATATGATATGGTATTTGTAACGCGCCTATACACAGGTGTTTCAAGGCGCGACGAGGCAGGGAGGGGAGGAACAAGGGGAGACATAACAAACGATCCTACTAGGCCAGGTGTCATTCAGATCGCGCAAGTGCAGGGGTGGGGGAGGGGGAAAAGTGCAAGGGGAAGGGGAGGGGGGAAGTGCAGTAAACGTAAGTGTCCGCAGGACGCTGTCCGTATTGTTCTCTGTCAAGTTGAATGTGTTCTAAGAACACTCGCGGTGTCCTGAAATGTTCGCAAATACACAAAATGGGGGTGTTCTGAAGACGTTGTCGAACACTCGCTGTGTCCTGAAATGTTTGCAAATATGATTGGGGGGTTGTGGCTGGCAAGTTGAATGTGTTCTAAGAACACTCGCGGTGTCCGGGGAATGTTCATAGGGGGTGTCCTGAGGACGCTGTCTGTATTGTTCTCTGTCAAGTTGAATGTGTTCTAAGAACACTCGCGGTGTCCTGAAATGTTCTCAAATACACAAAATGGGGGTGTTCTGAAGACGTTGTCGAAAACTCGCAGTGTCCTGAAATGTTCGCAAATATGAATGGGGGTTGTGGCTGGCAAGTTGAATGTGTTCTAAGAACACTCACGGTGCCCTGAAATGTTTGCAAATAAACAAAATGGGGGTGTCCTGAGGACGCTGTCCATAATGTTCTCTGTCAAGTTGAATGTGTTCTAAGAACACTCGCAGTGTCCTGAAATGTTCGCAAATAAACAAGATGTTGGTGTTCTGAAGATGCTTCTAAGAACAGTTGCGGTGTCCTGAAATGTTCGCAAATAAACAAAATGGGGGTGTCCTGAGGACGCTGTCCGTATTGTTCTCTGTCAAGTTGAATGTGTTCTAAGAACACTCGCGATATCCTGAAATTTTCGCAAATAAACAAGATGGTGGTGTTCTGAAGACGCTTCTAAGAACACTCGCGGTGTCCTGAAATTTTCGCAAATAAACAAAATGGGGGGGTTCTGAGGACGCTGTCCGTATTGTTCTCTGTCACGTTGAATGTGTTCTAAGAACACTCGTGGTGTCCTGAAATGTTCGTAAATAAACAAAATGGGTGTGTTCTGGAGACGTTTATAAGAACACTCGCGGTGTCTGGGGAATGTTCGTAGGGGGTGTCCTGAGGACGCTGTCCGTATTGTTCTCTGTCAAGTTGAATGTGTTCTAAGAACACTCGCAGTGTCCTGAAATGTTCGCAAATACACAAAATGGGGGTGTTCTGAAGACGTTGTCGAACACTCGCTGTGTCCTGAAATGTTCGCAAGTATGATTAGGGGGGTTGTGGCTGGCAAGTTGAATCTGTTCTAAGAACACTTGCGGTGTCCTGAAATGTTTGCAAATAAACAAGATGGGGGTGTCCTGAGGACGCTGTCCGTACTGTTCTCTGTCAAGTTGAATGTGTTCTAAGAACACTTGCGGTGTCCTGAAATGTTTGCAAATAAACAAGATGGTGGTGTTCTGAAGACGCTTCTAAGAACACTCGCGGTGTCCTGAAATGTTCGCAAATAAACAAAATGGGGGTGTCCTGAGGACGCTGTCCGTATTATTCTCTGTCAAGTTGAATGTGTTCTAAGAACACTCACTGTGTCCTGAAATGTTTGCAAATAAACAAAATGGGGGTGTTCTGAAGACGTTTCTAAGGACACTCGCGGTGTCCTGGAATGTTCGTAGGGGGTGTCCTGAAGGCGTAGTCCGTATTGTTCGCTGGCAAGTTGATTGTGTTCTAAGAACACTTGCGGTGTCCTGAAATGTTCGCAAATAAACAAAATGGGGGTGTCCTGAGGACGCTGTCTGTATTGTTCTCTGTCAAGTTGAATGTGTTCCGAGAACACTCGTGGTGTCCTGAAATGTTCGAAAATACACAAAATGGGGGTGTTCTGAAGACGTTGCCGAACACTCGTCGTGTCCTGTAATGTTCGCAAATATGAATGGGTGGTTGTGGCTGGCAAGTTAAATATGTTCTAAGAACACTCGCGGTGTCCTGAAATGTTCGCAAATATGAATGGGGGTTGTGGCTGGCAAGTTGAATGTGTTCTAAGAACACTCGCGGTGCATTGAAATATTCGCAAATAAACAAAATGGGGGTGTCCTGAGGACGCTGTCCGTATTGTTCTCTGTCAAGTTGAATGTGTTCTAAGAACTCTCGCGTTGTTCTGAAATGTTCGTAGGGGGTGTCCTGAAGATGCTGTTCGCATTGTTCAATGGCAAGTTGAATGTGTTCTTAGAACACTCGCGGTGTCCTGAAATGTTCGCAAATAAACAAAATGGGGGTGTTCTGAGGACACTGTCCGTATTATTCGTTGTCAAGTTGAAAGTGTTCTAAGAACTATCGCGTTGTTCTGAAATGTTCGTAGGGGGTGTCCTGAAAACGCTGTCCGTATTTTTCTCTGGCAAGTTGAAAGTGTTCTAAGAACACTCATAATGTCCGCGGACATTAAAAGTTTCCATAGACCATAGTTGAAATGTTTGACTCTATGGATGTGATATGCTTCGGTGGTCATGGCCAGGGCATAGAATCTTGGGTGCATGGCCATTTGGCCATTTGGCCATGCACCCAAAACTCTATGCCCTGGCCACAACCACCGCAGCATATCACATTCATATTTGCTTATAACTTTGGGTGAAAAACAAATGTATAAGGAACAAAGGTATTAGATATTATGGATGTGATATGCAGCTATGGTTCTCCTTATTATTGTATACTTACTTTTTGGTCTAGTAACCGGAGTACATGTATTGCTTGTTAATTTCTGTGATAAAAGAAAATAGCATGTTAGTATTAGTATTTTGTAATGACTTATTACATTGTATAATCAACATACTTTTTTTTTGACCCTCATATTTAGTAGATTACAAATCAGAGTACTGTGCAATTTGCTCAGTTTCTGTGTTTGTTGCTAAAATCATTGGGTCTGTGGGATTTCTCCATGCTGGATTAAAAAAAACAACCTTTTTCTGCTATGCTACAGTTTATTTGTTTGTTTGTTTTCAGTGTTCACTTGTTGTTTCTGGCTAATGCTTTATACTTTGGCGTGTTGCATTTTTTTGGAGCAATAACATATTTATTTGTTTGGATATTATAAAATTTTGGAGCAGTTAGATACCAATTGGCATATTCTAACTGTCTATTTTTTTGATATATTTTAGTGGTATTGATTTATCTATTTGGATATTGTTAAATTTTAGGACAGTTAGATACCAATTGGCGTATTCTAACTGTGTATTTTTTGGTCTAATTTAGTGGTATTCATTTATCTGATTAGTTGTTGTAGAATCTTTGAGCAGTTAGACAGCTTTTGGAGTATTCTAACAGTTTATATTTTTTAACACAACTTTACTTAGGGTTTAAATACAGTTTAGTCATCAAATTTTGGTTTTAAGAACATCAAATAAGCATTTGTAAGATGTGCTGGTAATCTCTGCTTTAGAGTAATGGTACTATCATTACATTCAAACCATCCACATTTCTTTTTTATATATGCAGTGTAGTGCCCTGAATTGGTTGTGGCTCCTGCATGGTAGATTAGACCTATTGTTGTGAAGGTTTTCTTACCAAGTGATATTTGACCATGTGTGAATCCAGTCAGCTTGCAGTTGTTTTTGGTACCATTTGCATTGTAACGTAGAAGCATTAGTATTATGTATTTACTATGTGTTTGTATTACTAACGTGGAGCGATTATCTGAATTGCAGGTAGAGCATAATCTACCATGGTTTGCATTTTGTACAAGTCGCTGAAATGGAATGGATTCACAATGTGGTATTGATATATATATATGAAGTGTTTATAGGGGGATTTCTTCTTGTGTCACATTGTTGCAGAGAGGCGCATGTATGTTTCCACATGTATGAAATCTGGAAGATTTCATTTATAGGTATGTTTTTGTATTCCAGTACTTGTAGTAGGCACATAAAAAATTATTGTGGATCTTCCTGTGAGTTTATAGTAAATTTCACCATTCCAGCACAGTAGTCCAATTTTTGTCTTATTCCATAAACACTATATGTGTTATCAGGATTGTTTGATGCATTTCTGTGAAGTACTAACATTTGCATACACAATGGATCTGTACTGTGTAAGTAAATGTTGTCAACAATTGGTGGTAATTGAAATAGAATATTCATTGCTACATTTGCGTAGCAACTTACACCAATGATATTTGAGAATTTAAATGGTCCAGGTAGTTCTGTATCGAACTGCTTTTTTTGGAGTTTGTCTTCCTTCTTTAAAGAAGTACCTGGTTTACTTTCCCTAATTGATTCTTTTTTGCTTGTGGTACTTGATGAAGTATTAGCTTCTTTTACTCTCTTTGGAGGATTTGCAGTGACATCCTGTTGCATTTCTGTTTGATTTATTTTTCTTTTATAACGTTTTACTTTTTGTGGAACAGAATATGTGTTTAGGTGGGGGGTGTATAGTGAGCGAAGTCTATTGTATTCTAAAATGCAAGGAATATCAGCGTTTATTTTACTTGCATCAAAGTTGATTAGAAATAGACCATCAAGTGTACGTAAGCGTGATAGTGCTCCGTAGCTTATGCCTTCTTTAAAGACTGTGTTACCAATATCTATCATTGCTTTGTCTAGGGAAAGACCTTGTGATTTATGAATCGTGACTGCGTATGCGAGAGTTAGAGAAAATTGTTCTCTGCATACATACATATCTTTGAAGAGAAGGAATCGAGCTGCTGAGCGTCCTATCCTTTTTACTTCTGAAAGTTTGTCAAAGAGTATATTGACAAACTGAATTTTGTTGTCGTGTGGGTATGTTTGAAAGCCAACAACTGTACCCAGTGCTCCATTAACTAGTCCTTGGTCCACGTCAAGGTTACGTTTAAACATAACTCTGCAATTTAAGGATAATTTGAATATCTTTTCTAAGCCTGCTGTGTTTGAGATTGATTTTTCTAAACTATTTAGTCTTGTTGTGGCTTGGTCACACATGGGTAGTGTCATACCATGTACATCTAGTTTGTCTGTGGCGCTAATTTCCATGATTGGTTGCATTTATTTACTTAGCATGATTTCATTGAATATGAAACAGCTTGCAAGAGTTGGCATTAAGGCCATGCAATTGACATTTTTGTGGGCTAATTGTTCCATAACATCTGTAGCACATGCATTATCGCCATAAAGTGCATTAATGTGCCGGGTTTTCAATATTGCTTCTGTTTCTTTAGAAAGTATACCAACTCTGATACTTTTTAAAATGTTGGCATAAGTGAGATCTACAGATTGCCGCATGTTTTCTGTTAATTCTATGTATTGGAAATGTTGCCAAAGGTTGACATTTCCAATGCTGCCAACAGTTTTACGGCAGCGTTTGTGTCCTAATGTTTTAAAAATAGGCTCACCTTTTACTGGTGTTAATTGAAGCAGATCTCCAAAAACAATAATGTGTTTTCCTGCAAAGAGCTCTTCATAGTCTGTTTTGAGTACTTCTTGTAATCTGAGGTGAATCAAAGCTAACATCAGGTTGGAGACCATGCTCACTTCATCTATTAGTAGCATTTTCATTTGTTTCAATACTCTGCGTAGTTCCATTGCAGCTTCTGCAGAAAGTTTGTAATAGTCTAATTTGTTCTGGTGTTCTACTGGTAATAGTAGTAATCGGTGTAATGTAACACCACCTATGTTGTAGGCAGCTAAACCTGAGGGGGCAGCGACAACAGCTGACAGTTTGTTGTTTGTCAATTGTTGAAGGAACTTACTAATGGTTTTGATTAGGAATGTTTTGCCAGAACTAGCTTCACCACTGACGTACAGTATTATAGGTTTATAATTATGGCAGGAACATTCTTTATGTTCATGTTTTAGACCATGTGCATTTTGTATTGTTACTTCTTGAAAAATGCTACGTTGCTCATTGTTTAGTTTTGATTGTAGTATAGTTAAGTCGTCTTTATCTTCATACTGACACATGGTGTTTTCTACTTCTATCATAGCTAATTCTGCCTCATTTATTATTAGTGGTTCTCCCAGTGGTTCTTGGCTTCCTGTTACAGAAGGTTGACTACCATCAGGAGTGTCCATATCTAGTTGGGCTTGGAGTTCTTCTTCGTGTTGCTGTTCATTGTGCAACATTGTTTTGTACTGTGTAAAGTTTATATCAGTTATAGTGCTTTCATTTGCTTTGAAAGCATCCTCATATGAGTCATTGTTATCTAGTATTTGTTCTTCTTTTCTCCATGGTCTGAAGAGTTGTAGCAGGGACATGTAATATACTTCTTTATGTTGAGGAGTCTTTAATGACAATTTGATATGATTAATTAAATTTGATTAAGTGAGTTTAACTAAGCTGCCTTCACAGTTTGTCACTCTATATTTACCTTTTTTTCATCAGGTTTCATATTATTTTTGTATGTGTAGTTTTGGCTATGTGGTATAGGCACTTGCTTTCCAAAGTATTACTTCTGTTTGGGTAGTATGTGTCCAAGAAATTGTTTTTTAAAATGTCTTGGCTGTTGGGATCACGTTGGCTATTGTTTCTATATCTTCATATGATTTCAGAACTCTTTTTCTAGATTTAGCTGGACCAAGACTTAGCCATACTATATTTTCAGATTTACCATACAATGCAGTACCAGTTAAACGATCAGCTGCTTCATATGATCCACATTCTCTATGGGTGAGCATTTTTATGCCCAAGCTGTATAATTTCTGAGACACTGTTTTATCTGATGACAGGTCATTCCAGAGGTCTTGGAGCTCTGTCTTTTCTGCTTTAGTTAAGTATGCTGTGACATATCGTGCAACTGCAGTAGAATTGTCTGCAATGTTCTGCACATCTATGTTTGCATTCCATAAGTGATCAATGATTGCATTATAATCATTGATATATTTTTCTTCTTCTTTTCTTTTTATGTAATATGTATTTTTAGGTGACTTACCTTTAACACTATGTCTAACTGAAGACATGAGGTTGTTCACTTGACCTGTATTTGTAACTGGTCTAGGGAAACCAAATCGGCATTTGGTGTAGTATTTCCCTTTGTTTTTGTATTTGCGATGACAATATTTTCCACATGTGTGTCTTTTCAAATTGTAAAATGTGTGCATGAAGATCACTATTTGTGGCTTCTGATGGAATTTCACAAGGGACTTATTTTTCAATAAACTGTAAAACAGTGGCATCACTGTCTTGACCAAATTTAGGAGCATCTTTAATCCATAAAAGCATGTGGATATGTGGTGCTCCTCTGGCTTGGTATTCTTTTCTCCAAAAGAAGTGTTGCACTTCTCCAAGGGGAGGAACAGTTTTATTACAAATAAAATGTAGCATAGCAATGAAGCGATGGTGATAATATCTTGAAACATTAACAGGATCCAAAGAACAAAGTTCTCCAGGTGTTAGTATATTTATGTTTGTTTTGTTTTTATTTGATATGCGTAGGAAATCATGTAAATCTTCCCATGCATATTCTGCACAACTTAATGTAACAAACCAAGTGGGTGGGCCAAGGTTTCTGATCATACAACGTACATCTCCATGACGTCGAAACCAGTTTGTTGCACTTTTTCTAATAATTGTGTAGCTGTCATATTTTGAAAGTGTGATCCTGATTTTAATATGCGTGCAACTCTGTAACATAAAGTTGCTAGTTCACTTTCAAAGAGTAGGTGGAATATGTATTCCACATTTTGTCTAAATCTGGGATCTTCAGAATACATCCGTAATGAGCGGTATTCTGAAGCTGATATTTGAATAGGTCTATCATCATACCTTCCTCCTTTGCCAGTAGGAAAGAGTAGAGGAAAAGCACGTGCTTCTATACTTTTTTCCCATATGCTGATTGGCAATCATTTTGTTTGACGCATTTGGTACGTTTCCAGTACATCTTCTGTGGTGTCATTAGAGTGCAAAGGATGAATTGTATAATGGTCTAAAGTATTTGATACTGTAGCAGGATCTAGTAGCTCAAATTTACCAGCTTATTGTGTTTCTTGAATTATTTCAGTTGTATCTTTCAAGTTTTCTTCAATATTAATTTCTTTGTAATATTCATTATTCTCTTTAAGATATTGGAAGGCTTGTCTAACTTTATGTAAATCTACCAGCTGTTGCCATTTTTTTGTCTTTTGTACGTACTCCATTTACTAAGATAATTAAAGATTGCAGCATTGGACGTTGCACTCCTAGAGTATGCACATTTTCTTTTAGATCTTATGGTAAATAAACTACTTTTCCACAAATGCCTTTTACCAATTCAGAGGGAGGTAATTTTGCTGTTTTTGGTTGAAGGCGTATTATTGCTTGAAATGGGTGTACTGTTTGAATTATGATGCTCTCATATAAATTAAGTTGTTGTAGGGGTTTTGGTACTGGGTATAATTCCAAATTATTTGTGATAGCACATGAAGGAGTTTGGTTGTTGTCAAGTTTTGTAGTGCAGTAACTGCAAAGTATTAAGGGGTCAGTTATTTCATATTTGTTTTCTGCTACAAGGTAGAGAGCTAATTCAAACCATTTAGGATCTTCATTGTCTTCTATTTTGTATGATAGGTCCACAGTTTTTGTGTTACTTTTATAAAAAGTTCTGTGGCAACATACACATACATGGTTTGGTACTTCAGCTGATGTACTTTTAAATGTTAGTATTTCTTTTTTGTATGTGTAGAATTGTTGCTTAATTGGTTTAAAGCTATTTCATTCTGTAAATGGCTTTCACTTCCAAAATATTTTTTCTGGATATAGTCAATTTCTTCAAGTAGGTCTTTTGCTGTACCATGTAGAATGATGTTATTTAAATTTGCTAGTGCTAAAGCAGGACATTTAGCATAGTACAGTTTATAGACTAGATTTCTTATAGTTGAATGTTGTGTTGATATCCTTTTGATATCATGGAAAGTGGTTTTACAAGTAGGTCCTGTAATGTAGGCCAATGAATGTCCTTGTAGTCCTGAGTACTTGCACACTGGACTGGTATCCATATTTTGCAGTAATTTAATTTTGATTTTGTCTTTGCTTTTTACATATTTATTGAGGAATTGCCGTAAAGATTTGAAACATTGTTTGGGAATGTTACAATTTGACGTGCATGGCCATTTGTACACTAGACGTTCTGATTCAGTTGAATGGAGGAGTAATTCTAAGTTTTCAGGGCATATTTTTGTAAGGAGTACTTCTTGTTCCATTATGGTATTATTCACTTTTTCATAACCTCGGCCACTGCTATGTATGACAATTGTATTTGTTTGCTTTTATTTGTATGCTTCTTCATTAAAATATGGTTCTGTGCTCGTAGTGTGATTCCATTCACCTTCGCAGATACTTAAGAAGTTCTTTCTGTTGACATTTCGCTTATTGAAAAGTCTTTTTTGTAATTTAGTTATTAGTTTTGTTAGTGGTTTCATTTTGTTTAACAGTAAAATAAATAACTTTCTTTTGAGAAGAATTGCACTGTCCATCAACGCTTCTAAGATTAATGTCCTACGATAGGTTTTAAGTATTGAACCTGATTTCTCTCCTGTTTTTATAAGATTTTGAAGGACTTTTTGACGGTACATTTTGGCTAAAATACTTTTCTTGGTATGCTTACTTTGCACTATATTAAAATTTAAAGAAGTAGTTTAATCTGTAGTGATAGCTGATTTTCTGTTAATTCTTTTCTGGTTTGTTTTACATTTTGATAGAGGAGGCAACGTTTCTGTACTTGAAACTTTTTGTGTTTCACTAAATGACTGTATTAGCTGTTTTGTTCCAACTTTTTTTACAAATTCTGCTAGAGATGGATGCTTATGTTGGACACTTTTATTTTCATTTGCTCTACTTCTGCGTTGCTTTCTACAGACTTGACTTTTGGTAGGCATTCTTTAGGGTCTGTTGAAAAAAATAAAGAAGGTATGGGTTGCGTTGTTCTGCAATGAATGTGTGCTGTGTGCATGAGTGTTTGAATAAAATGATAAAGATGTATGTAATGGTGTGTGATTGTGCATTGGGAACTGCAACTAGTAGGGATAGGTATTTTTGAATTTATGTGTTACTAAACTGGGGTTCAGATGACAAAAAAAAAGTAAGCTAGTGGTGTGGAAAAGTACAAATAGTAAATCTAATGTATACAATTAAAACAGTTGTTTGTTCTATAATATGAAAATTGTAGCGGTTCAGTTGGGTAATTTGTGTGTCCAAAAATAGGAATTTGTGGGCCATGCTCGCTGTAAATCGCTGTTTAAGACATGGAGATTTTTGGACAAAATGTTACACAAACTCTATTTTTAGGCACAGAAATAGCTTGCATTAACTTTACAGTATGTTTGAGTAATAATACAAATATTATGGTGATATTAAACTTACTTTTTTTCTTAAATTAACAGGTAACTTCTTAGTTCTTCTTTGTTCTTCAAATTCGGCTGCTTCTTTTCAGGAGACTGGTCTTCACTGCAATTGTAAAAGATTTAAATTAGTAATTTTGTTTGTATATAGTGCTGTTTTTAATTTAGATATTGATTTTTTTAATTGACATCCTCAGAGCCTTCTTCAAAACCATTAAACTAATTTATTTACATAAGATACAATGCATCAGTTCAGTACATATGATATGTTCTTAATGAACAAATTGTATTGGATGACTAACTGTAGCTAAAAAATGTCTTTACTATGTCTTGTGAAATTTATAATATTATAGTGAATACCACTATTTCTGTAACTAAGCTGTTCTAGGTAATAGCGCCTCAATGTCATGTCTAAATTAAAGTAATTAAGTAAATAAATAAATAAAAACAAAAAAATATGAAATTGTATAAGTATGTTTCTAAAGATTTAAACATAGATTGTGCTTGCATACAATTTTGTTTGAATACATGTAGTCCATATTTTTCATTTAAAAAATGTTAGTTTAACATGATTTGAGTGTGTGTGTATAAAGAAATTAAATAGTATAAAGGTTTATAAGTGATAGTTGATTTTAGGAAATTGAAAAAAATACAGTAAATTCATTTTACAGATTACACAAGCTAAAAGTCTTTTTGAAAATGTGTTCATCTACTGTACAGAAAATATGAATACCTGAAGTTTGTGTTCATGCATATGGATATGCATGGAGCTGCAAGTAGAAATCTTGGAGACTTGTACAGTATTTCTGGTAGATGGTGCTTGCCAATGATATGACACTTGTACTCAGAGAGATTCACAGTACATTTGCAGTGCTTATCTATGATGATGTAGTTAGATGCAGAGGTCTTGAATATGATTGGTGCATGGACTTCTTATCTACATCCAATGAGGGAATGGAAGAGAGAGGGAAGTGGAAATGGTAGAAGGGCTGTTCATGTTACGATATGTCCGCGGACATAGCGGTAGTTCGCGGACATCGGGAGTTACATCCGGGGATTTTTGGGTTCAGAAGTCATGCAAATGAGAATGAGTACTGAAAGGGATTGGTCAGGAAAGTTTAGTGGGTGTGTTGTGCCAGAAGAGAGTTTCTTATATACTGTTTTTGCTGAGAGAACAACAGATAGCTATGTCTGTGTGTTTTAGGAAAACGATTGTATGGATTTTGGGAGATTTATGGATATATTGGTTGAAGGTGCATGCAGAAAGCTGTGGAGTAGCTGTAGATCTTCGATTCCCACATGTGGAAGTACACTGGCATGGAGTACGTGGAATGAAGTGGTTGGACTTGCTACCTCTCTGTGCTACTTTGGAGACAGAGCAACATCCAGACATAATTGTAATTCATTGTGGAGGGAACAGTTTAGGACATGTGACTGGAATTTATTTGCAATTTGCTATGAAAGAAGGACTTGGGAAGGTTATGGACATGTTTCCTAATTCTCAAGTGATATTTTCACGGATTGCACAGAGACAAATGTGGCTGCGTTCTTCTTCCTTTGGTCCACAAATGGAAAAAGCAAGGCACAATGTTAATAAAGCTGTTTGTGCCTTTCTAAAAGATTTTGGCATGTCTTCTTTTCACAATGAAAATATTCTGTTTCGTAGTACAAACATTTTTCGCAGAGATGGAGTCCATCTTACTTATGGTGGCAATCAGATTTTTCTGAGAAATGTACAAAATGCAGGCAACCTTTTTTGGAATTACAACATCCATTTTGAAGTAGGTGTTAAGCATTTATAATTTTTGACTTACAAACACCTCCCAAAGGCTCTTTTCAGAGCCATCACTTCCTCCCAGAGAAAATTGCAATGTTTGTGATAGGGTAGCAACCCAATTTTTTAAATGTTCGCGAACTGTCTACGGACTTCTAAAAAATACAAAGGGCCCTGCTTCATTTATTTTCACTTCTATTTTTTAAATGTGAAAGGCAGCTCTGAAAAGAGCCTTATTTTTTTTTTTGTTATTTTGTATTTTTTTGGGGTTTTTATACACGACACACTAGGAGAGGAGGGGAAAGGAAGGTAAAGGGGGGACACCAACCACAGGGATAAGAAGCGGCGAGCTGAGAGAGGAAGATGTAGAGTGGGTTTTATTTGGGTAGTGAGCAGATCTTCTCGTGCTCTGAGACGATAGTCTCAAAAGCACTACGAAGTCGCTCCCCCCTGCAGAGTACTGTGTCACAGTACATACATACAACTGTGACCCTCGAAAGGTAAGGGTCATCAGCATTCTGTATGGCCTGTGAGGCAGCTTGAGGAAGACGCTGTCCCACAGAGGTCAGGATCAGAAACAGAGGATGAAGTAGAGGGAATCAACCTGCTACGTTCTTCGCAAGGTACAACCCTGCGAATATCCCCAGAGTGAAATGACCTCAGGTGTCGCTTCATAGTAGTGGTCCCAAAGCTGTACTTACCGTGCTTCCCGTGACTGAGTATCATTTTGCACTCATTGCAGGTAACACGGTTCGCACAAGCCTTAGGACCATTCCCATGAATGGTAAATAACCGCCACACCCAAGACTAACGCCTAGTGCGGGTAGTAGGGATTTCCTCTACCTCATTCTCATCATCCTCTTCTTCCTCCTCTGCATCCTCACTCCTGTTCCCCTCTTCAGGCCCTTGGGGAGGTGGTGGTGGTGGAGGGGGTGGGTGTGGTGCTGAAGCAGGTGCAGAACCAGGTGGCAGTAGTTCAGCCATGGATGCCATCTCGATGATGGTGTAATCTGCAGGTGGCAGCAAAAATGGCTGTGTTCTGAAGAATAGCCAGAAACAAAATGAGAATAAGCTCTAGGGCGTGGTCTTTTATAGGGTTGCTTGTGCGCGGTCTGCGGACAAGCGCACTGTCCGCGTACAGATCGAACACAAAAAAAAGTTCAAAAGTTTCAAAAGGTATGTAGTCAGGATTACTATGTGGGACTTGTGACATGGTGAGATTTTATTGAAAAATATTATGGATTAATTGAAAATGTACTTTTAAATTGTTCGGGGACATGAACAGTGTCCGCATTCAGAACACGCGAGCAGCGTGGGCGCGGTCATATGATCCGTTCGCGAACAAGTCAGCGAAGGAAGCGCATGTCCGCAGGACACCAAATGCACGGAGATTGGTTAGCGCATGCGTGTTGATGTTCTATGGACACTGTTCGGGTCCTGAAGTAATTAAAAATACGTCACACGTGAAAAGAACATTTCAGGACACTGCGTGTGTTCTTAGAACAGTTTAAACTTGCTAGCAAACAGTAAGGACAGATATAGTGTTCTTCAGGACACATCCAATTTCGTTTATGTACGAAAATTTCAGGACACCAATTGTCTTCTTAGAACAGTTTCAACTTGCTAGCGAACAGTACAGACAGGTATAGTGTTCTTTAAGACACCTCCATTTTCGTTTAATTACAAACAATTCAGGACACCGCGTGTGTTCTTAGAACAGTTTGAACTTGCTAGCGAACATTACAAACAGGTATAGTGTTCTTCAGGACACCTCCATTTTCGTTTACGTACAAACATTTCAGGACACCAATTGTGTTCTTAGAACAGTTTGAATTTGCTAGCGAACACTACGAACAGGTATAGTGTTCTTCAGGACAACTCCATTTTCGTTTATTTACGAACATTTGAGAACACCTGCACTGTCTGTGGACACCTACATTGTTTTTAAAAAAAAAAAACTATTTACAACACAATATAAAAATTAAACTTTATTTAACAAATATTAATAATTTATGACAGAGAAGGTGAGGCAGAAACAGAAACAAAAACAGGAGAATTAGGGGTTTCAACATCATTGTTATTGAGTGAAGAAGGGATGGAAGTCTCATCAAAAAGTTTTGGGTTATGGAGAGGGTTTGGGGATAATTGACTGGGATATGGTGAGGAGGGACAAGTACATGAGGGGCAATGGTACGAGGTTTTTGGTTTAAAATAATCTTCCACAAAAGTTTTCAATTAATTAAAATTAGTCAACAATAAATACATTTTTTCTTCTATACTGTGAAAAGTGTTATCCATAACAGGTTTTTCTGAAGTATTTTCTATTTTGGTATGCTCTGTACAAAAAAAAATATATATATATGTGTTAAATGTATACAAAATAATAATAATTAAATGGATTATATTATAAAGTGTTTACCATTAGTTTCACTATCTTGTGACATTTCTTCATGTGAGAAATGCTCCTCTAGCCATTCCAGAGTACTAGACATTTCTGTGAGAAAAAAAAAAAGATCATTTTTTTTTTATCTAATACAGAAAGTTTATAAATATATGTATAAAATTAAGTACACTTACTATTTCAGGTAAGATATGTCCTATATACTCAGTGGGTCTGCCCTTGTTCTCAGTTGTGTCGTGTTTGTGAGGTAATTATGTTGGAAGCCAATTTATATTCTTGTGGTATATTCCATTTTAGAACATAGTGCATTTAAATGAATGGTTAGTGTGTTGCATATATGGGTTACATTTCTTATGTATTAGTACATATATTGTGTTTGTGTGCTCCTTTTTGAATTTGTTAAATGTTCCTATGTTATGATATAACAATCAAACATACCCCCGCAGAGTTTTTAGGTAGTGTTACTGTTCTTCGAACGTGTCCGTGAACATTAAATGAGTTCGCGGACATCAAGTACAGTAGAAGAGATTCAGTCAGTTCCATATGACATGTATATAAAGTCAAAGTAATTATTGTTAAGTTGCACTACTAAAAACCTATGAAATTCGGTGACAAAACTTTGTTAAATGGATGTTATGGTTAAGTTGCACTACTAAAAACCTAAGAAATTCAGTAAAAAACTTTGTTAAAGGGACGTTATGGTTAAGTTGCACTGCTAAAAACCTATGAAATTCAGTGAAAAAACTTTGTTAAAGGGACGTTATGGTTAAGTTGCGCTGCTAAAAACCAATGAAATTCAGTGAAAAAACTTTGTTAAAGGGACGTTATGGTTAAGTTGCGCTGTGAAAAACCTTTCGAATTCAGTGAAAAAACTTTGTTAAAGGGACGTTATGGTTCCAAGTAAAACCGAAAACCCCTTGCAATTCACCAGTTATGGTAAGCTAAGCAACCATGGCTCGCACCACCACCGTGCACTGCTAAGCCTAACACCCAGGACATCAAAGATGACATCACAAATGTCATTGATGACATCACTGATGACATCACATGTGCATTTACCTTTCATGAAAAGTCTGTACAAGGGATTCTTAGTGTAATGTTAATAAAAAAAGTGTCAAAGATTATTGGAATAAATATCAAGTGCTAATCAGTGTATTAAGCATTACATTGATATAAATAGCATTCTATTATGAAGTTCCATCCAGTATACTAAGGTACTCATGTAGAAACATAGGCATTGTGTGCAGCATACACGATGGAGGTGCAATATTCATAAGCTTGCCATGTTGAATAGTGAAATGATAACTGTTTTCATATTACAGTTTTGCGTACAGTGAAACTTGTGATAAGCAGGTAATAAAACCCACTTACTACATAATTGCATTATTATAGACAAATCACAAAGAGACAACATCAAATACAAATATGAATATATACAAGGGAATTGAAGTAAGAAAAAAAAACAGCAATAGTAGCAGAAAGTGTTCATAACCTAAATGATTACCTTTATGCAGAGAAATGATTGCTCTGTTTCAAAGCTGTTACTTACCCTATCTATATATATATCACATGATGTGTCTGGACCCTAAAGAAAATAGTGTGAGTACAACATATAAAAATATGAGTATATACAGGGAAAGGACAGTAATAAAAAAACATCAAAACTAAAAGAAAGTGCTGATAAATCTACTGATAATTTTAATGCACAAAAAGGATTGCTGTCTTTCAAGGTTGTGTCTTCCCTTAGGTATGTTTCATATGATATGACTGGACCATAAGGTAATTATTGTAAGAACATACTTGAAGGATAAGTCTACGAATATAGTACATTTACAATTTTTAGTTCCTGACTGTTACTGAAGAAAATCATGTGGCCTAGATATGTCAGGAAAGGAAAAAAGGGGGAGTCAGACATGTGATGTCATCAGTGATGTCATCAATGACATTTGTGATGTCATCTTTGATGTCCTGGGTGTTAGGCTTAGCAGTGCACGGTGGTGGCGTGAGTTATGGTTGCTTAGCTTACCATAACTGGCGAATTTCAAGGGTTTTTCGGTTTTACTTGGAACCATAACGTTCCTTTAACAAAGTTTTTTCGCTGAATTTGAAAGGTTTTTAGCAGTGCAACTTAACCATAACGTCCCTTTAACAAAGTTTTTTCACTGAATTTGAAAGGTTTTTAGCAGCACAACTTAACCATAACGTCCCTTTAACAAAGTTTTTTCACTGAATATACATATATATATATATGTACATATATATATAATATATATATATTATATATATATATATATATATATAGGGGTTTAGGGGGTTTGCCGTTGGGTGGGGGATTGTGGGGTGTTTCCCCCCACATATATGTTACAATTGACCTTCACAATTCGGTCAATTGTGAAAAGGTCAATTGTAATTCGAACAGTTGTAAAACAAACAATTCGTATGCAACCCCTCCTTGTAACTAGTACATATTTTTGTTTTCTAGGATCTGCCAATGCTGACTTACAAAAATGTATACCCGGTGCTTCGGTAAGTGATGCGCATGCAACTCGATGTTCTACCATCTGGACACATCTTCTTTGTTTGTTTTTGTAATGGGGGATCGTATTTAAATACTCATATTTCTGATCATTGATCAATGTTTTATATTTTGATCTACAGGAAAGCAAGTGTTTGTTATCTAGCAGTGGTCCGGTAGCTAAGCTGTTCAATAGTACCTGTTTTGCGGTGGAACTTTCATGGTCATACCGAACAGTTTTAGTTATGGCCTGCTTTTTTTACCACTGACCTAGCATTTGTTACAAAAGGACGTATGTTGCCTACTAACTTTCAGAACTCCACTAAAACATAATTATCAGACATCTACTCACTGCAGATATTTGTCAAATTCGGTTCAATTGCCTCATGAAGAGTTGGTTTGCTCTCAGGTTCCACAAATTAGTCCACTTGACCGTTCTGTGTGCATGACCTGTGATGACCATAGCTTGAGCACGCTGTGGTTACATACTGGTTCCCAAGTATATCTCAGGCAAAGAAAAGGTGACTGGTAGTGGTTTATGGTCACCTTTATGTGTGTTGATTACTTCAAAGTGGACAACCAGCCCCAAGCACTTTCTGAAAAGAGAATGTGATCTATAAGAGAGTATCCTTTTGGTCCTGTGAAGGTTTTACTAGCAGACTGGCCACTGAAAAAGCACACGTTGCATGCCCTTAGTTCGAGTGAGTAGAGAGTACGAGCAGAATTAACTGCAAGTTTGTGAGCCCTTGTTGGTCTGGGGGACACCAGTGGTGGAATATCCCAAGCTGTGTCCTGATCCCCTCAGAGATCATCCAGTTCCAACAAAGGCTCAAACTTTAAGTTGAAATCCCCAATTACCACTAAGTGTGCATCCTGCAAGTCACATCCTCCACTCTGCCCATAAAGTCAGCTAACAGATCCATAGCTGTATTTGAATTTGATGTACTGTATACATTGAGGAACAGGAGGTGGAGTCCCTCTGTAGGTTTGGCAACTATCATTTGTAGATCCATTGAACCTGTTTCTTGTGTGACTAGTTTCCAGTTCAGGGATGGATCAAACCATACAGTCATTCATCCACTCAGTCTCCCCTTTTGGTCCCTTCAGTGCTGGGATGTGCAAGGATTGATATCCCTGGTGGTTGACTGGAGCCACAGCCCAGGTCTCCTGAAGAAAGATATTTTGGTATTTCCTTATGTAATTAGTCCAGCTAGGCTCCTGGATATGTTTACAAACTCCTGCTATATTCTAGGAAAGAACTTTGTATGTGGGCGTTATATGGGAACTAATACAACTCCCAATATGTCAATCACCACCCTCTAGTTCCTCTTCCATGGTTGATGGCAGGAGTTCCCTTAGGCCACATTCTTGTTTATGGGTTTTGGATGGCCTGTATCTAAAATAATCATCCCCTTAATCTATGCTAAAGGGTGAGAATAGATAATATGAGTCTGTTAGGGAGGGAATGCTCTCAATGTTATGGCTGAGACCAATGGGGGATTTGCTCAAACATAGATGGAGCCCAAACCCTCCTACAGGAAATTATTGGTAACACAAATGGGGATATTCTCACAGCTACTATGTGGCATTTGTGTCCACCAGCATCTTACTACATCCTCCCTAATGGCTGAAGTATACCCTTCCAACATCCTTATCCAATATATACATTTATTGGTCAAGGACCTTTGAGACTCAAAGGTGTTAAGTGGACACCTGGGAACATTATACAGAGAATGATGGTACATCCACCCGGGCACTGGGTGGCTTTTTCAGATGATTATGCCCCCCCCAAAGCTCTGAGGAGGTACAACAGCTGTAAGCCTTGCAAGAATTGCGGGGGTATGGTTAGCAACATGCCGGTTGATGACAATAATTAAGGGACAGTTACTGATAGGGGGTACAATCCATGAGCACAATTTTAGGGAGATTGAGGCCTTGGTTATTTTGGGCAATCAAAGCTGGAAGGACAATCAGGATGTGCACATAAGGGTGAATACAGCTTGGTTGGAGTTTGCATTTAAAATTACTGTCCATTTGCAACCATGGTATTCTGACACATCAGACTTTCTCTGTATTAATTGAGCATTCACCATGATGACATACTTCAGTACCTTTATTACTCTGTTCTGAAAAGAGTCCCCTATGCGAAGAAGACATTTCAGTACTCTAATTATGACTTTACACATGTCAGCCAAAGAATACAACATACATAATAAGGGGAAATTTCTAAAGTCAACGTACCAACATATGGCAGGCAATGCCAGCATTCTATTACGCGTTTTGGGCTATGAATCCCCGTTATCCTCACCAGTGCCTATGCTGGGCTATTGGAAGTCATAATGTAAAACCTCTGGAGATCAAAAGCTTGCAGCCTGCTCCTACATTGTATCTAAATTGCCCACATTTTATTTTTAAATACTTCACACATGTTGTCCGACCTTAATAAAGGACAGGGCATATTGCATCTGTGCTATATGTTCAAACACACTCAAAAATGCTTCCCCACAGTTGGTACTTGCCAGTAAGGTCATTGAGCAAGTTGTAGGTGTGGTTCTGCCTGATTTCTCATATGATGTCATAACTGTTGGCAGCTGACATGTCCTTTGTGGCTAGGGAGTATGGTTAAGTTAAAGGGCTGTATATGTTGCATGTATTGTCATGTATTGTCAAGTGTGGACACCCCTTGGTTGGAGTATATGTACATGTAGATGTCTGCCAAAGTGAGTATGCATGAAAATGTGGTCTACCTTTTAAAGTCACATGGTGACAGGTACTGTTCAATGCCAACGCATATGTGCAACATATTGGAAATGTAACTGTGCGGGCAGCTTAGCAGGATAATTCGCCATATCACAGGAAAAATATTTTCAAATGCAAACTCCATCCATGCTAAATCCACCATTATATGCAGAAATATGCTTTTAAATGTTGCATTGCTCTTTCTTGCACATGTGATCTGCTGTACGAGCGATGTCACACACGATGCCATAAGTTATGTGATATGTGATCTCTTCAGTGAGATCATGTGTGATGTTATTAGTGTGATTGGAGGCCACGCAATGGGGGCATCATAGTTAAGGTGGCGCAACTGCCAGCAGCTGCCAAATTTCAGGGGGTTTGTAGCATGAAATCAACACCTTTACAACACTTCAGCTAAGTTCTTTCACAACATGTGCAGGGCTTTGTTGCATCAGATTGTTTCACCTTAACAGTACTTAGATTCCTCACTGCATTTCAAGGGTTGTGTTGCACTGCACATATTCACCTTAACTACCCCTTACCTAAAGATGTTTCACCGAAAAGAAATATTTATATATATTTGTATAGACTGAAAAAGAATATTCCAAGCAAAGGCCCGTCTGGCATGCCCTGTTTGTATCTATATGGAGGTCATATGAAAATCTAATTTGGCACCTGAATAGTACAAAGTGTACCTATGAGCATAATACCAGTTACTGAAATAAAAATAGTATGCTGCATTAGTGTCTTTGCTTTTGGAAAAACTCTGCGCTCTAGTGTCATGTTGTAAAATATTTATCTTACATGGTATGAGGTACCAAATGCCCACAGGGGTTTCTTACAACATCTACTGAGGCGATCTTAACTGAGGCGACGGGCCGAAAGGGTAGTTAATATCGCCATTGGTACCTGTGTAGTTTCCTTACATGGGTGCTAATGGTGTTTTTGTTAAGAAGAAAAAGTAAATTTAACTTGATGTTGCAGATCGGCTCTGGCAGTGCTGAAAGGGAAGTCTGTTTTCAATGTTGATGATGATGATGTCATCAACATCGACAACATACTTCCCTAAGAGCAGCACTGCTGGAACCAAGACGCACCACACAGGTAATTGTTATTTTTATTTTCCTTTTGGAAAAGAGGACACCATTAGCACCTGTGTAGGGAAGCTACACAGGTGCTAAATGGAGAAGAGGGAGTGGGGAAGGGAAGCGCCCGACAACAATGAGAATGCTCGGAACACAGGATTTCCTTGGTGAATAAAGCCCACGTTCTGAGAATTCTTATTGGTGGATGGCGCCTCCCAGGATGCTAATGACTCATGTGTCTGTTGAATGGAGAATGATCAATGAACTATAAACTGCTGGAAATTATGCTGCAGGTATTGCAATGTCAGAAATATCAGCAATCTATTTGTAAATTCTTGCAGGATGAACACGTACTAAGACTTGCTGGGCAACTTTTGAACATATCTGCGACAGTGAAAGACATTGAGGTAAATCAAACTGGTTGATTTTTAAAAAAAATATTTGCCATCATAGATGTCCAATTTAAATTGCTTTAGGTAATATATTTATTTCATACTGTGGTATACATTTTTAGATTTACCTGTGATGCGGACAACCTTATGGCACTGGCACAACCTTTGATACAGGTGATGTCATTGGAAGTGTAGGAAAATCTCATGAGATATCTTCAGAGGGACTTGCATGTGGAAGATGCACTAGCAAGGACTTGTTCTTATACCAAACAAAACTAAAAAGTGATTGGTGGAATTTGTGTAATTATTCATAATAACTGACATGGTGCTTGTCATTCTTCCAATCCATGTATGCAAATTATGTTTTGTCCTGCTACCAATGTGTGCATTCTCCCCTGAACTCCCCTGAACTGCTAGTCCGTTTTTGGAATTCAGAAGAGACATGTCCTAGCTTTTTTAGAGTGGACTGCTCTTTTGGTGCGTCAAAAGTGATTTGTATGAGCTGGCACCCTGATGACATTTTCACACAGGCTAAAAAATGATGGAATGGGAGTCTGGTAAGAGTCACAATATTCTTTATGGTTAATCAAACGCGTTAATTCATCAAATGGTGATGTTCACTCCACGTTCAATGCACTAACCATTATGTCTCTGTGCCGGTTTCAGGTCTCATAGTTGTATCTGGCCTGAGCTGGCAAATCATTTTATCCTTCTGGGGCTAAACAATAAGAGTTGACTAATGTCCTCTTGCAGGTGGTTGAAGGGACAGTACATGCAAACAGAGCTCTTATTGGGCTTCAGTCACACATGAGCTTTACCCATCCCGCAGCAAATGGGATCTAGAGGTAATAAGCACATGTCCTGGATGGTGTGAGAGAGGGGAGAAAAACTATAGAAATGTGTAGCCGTAGCAGATCTCAGGTATCTGAAATCATCCCACATGCCAAAGAAAGATTTACCTCCCTGACCACCATAGCCACACACACACACTAGTTAGCAGGTGGAGTTTAAACCAGGGCGAATATATTCTGGGTAAGCCCAAAGCACCACAATGTGGACTGTTTTAAGTATATGCCAAACATTTTGACCTTTTAAGAGATTGGGATATCAGGTTTGGGCAGTTAGATTCCCCTGTTTGTATAACAAACTAGCTGCGTGAACGTAGTCACTGACATGTTCTAGAAAGAAAATAGGGTGATGTCTGTTTCTATTTGAGAGCTGGAGCATTTTACTGTAGTTAGGTCTTTTATACATTGATTATAGGGTTGATTTTAGGCAGTGCTGAACATTATACAATTTTAATTGGTTTTACTTTTGCAAATATCTTTAACCTCTTAAGTGCTGAGGATGAATATGCTAATTCTATTTGCATAGACATGCATGGTAGCCCAACATTGAATTCTCTGTATTTCATAATAAAGCAGACGAGACATACCTTGGTAAGCATTTTGTTTGAGACATTATTCACTTTGTCTGCCAGGATTATCACTAATTTGCTAGAATATTTTGTTTCAGGGCTGCTTTGTTGAATTTGCACTCACACACACACTTTGATTTAGAGCTAAAGCTTACACAAGGAAGTGACTTTCTTTTAAATGTATTCTCACAATTTGAGGGAAGGGGAACATGTTTGGGGCATGCTGGACAAAATGTCCAAAGGGTCTTGTTGATCACTTAGGTGGTATCATTACGGGTAGTCCGAGTAGATGTGTGCGTCAACACTCAACTGCAAAACTAGAACAGGAATTTGTGTGGCTGTTGTTTTATTGAATTTATGCTCACACACAACCTGGTTCGGTGCACTAGCTGACATAAGCATATGAATTTCTTTCATTATTAGTATACTTGGAGGCAAGAATACATTGTTTGTGTTGTGCCGTGAAAAAATGTTGAGTTTTTGTGATCACTCAGGACGTGACCTTAGTGGTAAGAGGATTAGGAGTGTGAGGCAACAAGCCTCTGGCCTAGGGAAATTAGGAATTTGCCCTGGTGAGGCGTTGAATGAAACACAACTTGCCTTTTGTTGAATAGATGACACAAGCATGTGCATTTCGTATATTACTACACAACTGATATAAGAGGAAATTCATTTGGAGTTCATTAGGAAGACATAGTTTTCAAAGTCTTGCAGATAACGCAGTTAGTGCATTAGTGGAAGAGTGATGGAGGGTGTGAAGCAACACACCACCTGAGAGGAGGAATTTGAATTTGGTCTGCTTTATTGAATGCACACTCTCACACACATTGTTGTTTGGCAATAGTTGACATACGCATGTGAATGTCTTTCCTTATTAGCACTCTTTCAGGACAGTGGAAATGTGTTTACAATGGACTGGTACATCATGGTCTGCAGGCACTTGCTCATCACTCAAATACTGGAATTTGTGATGGAGTGTTTGAGAGTGATGCAAAACACCACCTACCTAAATGGAGGAAAAATATGCACTGGGTGGCTTTATTGATTGACATAAGCATGTGAATTTATTTAATTATTATGGCACTTTGAGTGAAGTGTGAATGTGTTTTTGGTGTGGTAAAAACATTGTTTGCAAGGACTTGCTGACCATTCTGGCAGTGGTATTATTTGCAGGGTAATTTGGTGTGTGAGCATAAATACCAGCCTTCCTAAGATGTGGAATATGTGCTGGGGTGTTTATACTGAACTCTTGGATTAGACGTGAATGTTAGGCAGAATTATATGCCATACCCTTTCGGAACACCACACACAATTAAGATTACTAGTGACAGTACACATTCACCTTTGGTACAAGCCTGTACTACACAGTAAAGTGGTAGCGATGGCTGAACTGAACTACAGTGAGGAAATCAAATCAAGAGGCCAGGGCCAAAGTAAATGGACCAAAGACTTTGCAGAGGATCACACAGTTCAGGGTAGTTCGCGGTTAAGTCTTCACCAAGAGTTCAGAACAAAGTTGGTCGGATGAAAAGTTACTTTAAAGAATAGAGAAGGACAAGCCCTCGGATTGGCAAAAGATTTCAAAACACTTTTACCGCGGTCGGACAGAACGAACGACTGGATTTGAACAGTACCTTAAATGGAGAAGAAGGCAGTAGCTGAGGTGGACGTTCCTGGCAGGTCCTGCAGGCTCACGGATCCTGAAGTGACTGTGGGACTGACACGAAGTAAGAAGACTGGAGGTCCTGCACTGCCCAGGGAAGAAACCAGCAGCAGAGCAAAGCAACAAATAAAAGGTGCGCTCCTTAAAACCCAAGGAGGGTCTGTTCCTCCTGGCTATCCGTTCACTGTAGCTGTGCACTGCAAATTCGACCAGAGGAGGGAGGCCTGGCTTGCAGTTTGGCAAACTGGTTGTTCCCCCCAGCTCAAGGGGAGAAGATTCCATGCAGATCTTCCCTGTCGTTGAAGTTTGGAGATTTGGACCCGCAGCAGGGATTCACTGGGAGGTTCAGTCATGGTAGAGGTCCTCTTCTGTCAGCTTCTCTTCAGTTCTCTCGATCCAGTGGTGACTCTGCCTTCTCAGTCCTAGATACCTGCTTTTTATGCAGTTTTCCCCCATTCACCCAGCCTGGTTTTCAATCTGAGACAGTCACCACAGCAAATCATACCAGAGTGCGACATGTGTCTCCAAGGAGACCCTTTGCAGGGAATCTCAAACCCCTCCCTCACATCCTGTCCCCCTCAGACATTCAGGTGCCTAAGGAGGGCTTCTGTGCAGAAGCCCGCCAAAGGTTGGCGAACATAGAAATCAAACCTGGTTTGGCGTGCAGAGTAAAACACAAGAAAGACTTTTACAAAAATAAACGGAGAATTAACCCAGCTGGAACGGTATACAAGTAAATATGGTCCATCGGGTTTAAGTTCGAGCCTACTAAGATAGCCTAAAACAATACCAGGGCTATTTAAAAATAACCGCGGTAGGAAAAATAGGGTAGTTACCACTGCCACCAGCCAAATCTTAATGAAAAGGGAACGAAACAATGTTCCATGAGAAACAAACAAAAAGGGATAACTATTAACCGTTTCCTGAACTCTGTGAAAGATAGTTTGTTCTGGGTCTGTGAGTTTAAAAAGACTAATAAAGTCAATGGCAACTTTACATGTTCTGGGAGACAGTATTCAGTCCCAGAAAATGGAGTCGGAGTTGGGAAGTCTGAAAAAGACAACCCTGTGTCATTGCACTGAAGGTGCTGTGTAACACACAGTAAAAAGATGATGCCTAGGAGGTGAGGCTCCACAGTCTATGAACTCAAACATGTTAAACACACACAGCAAAACATATGTAAGAGTGGGAAAAAAATGTTCATACTCTTACCAGGTGAAAAAAAAAATCCTAGAAAACCAGCAAAGCTCAGTAGGTAAGGGAAATTAGCCATTCTGGAGAATTCTCCCTAACATTGACTTGATGTTTGTTTGGACACCACCTACCTATAGGCTGTCCCAGACGGGTTCCCCTGGTCATGCCCGACTCTGGAGGCTCTATCCCCGCTATCACTGGTGGGTTCCGTAGGTGCCTGGAGTGCCGCCTCAGGCAGGCGCATTTTCACCATGTCCTGGGCTCCGCGCATGCACAGCTTTGCGGCGGCGTAAAGCTTGCATTGCAAGCCTCGCTTTCGTGCTGCGCGAGGAGGCGTTGCGTTCCTGGCCTCGTTCTCACAGGGACTTCCTTATAGTGCAATCGGGTCAGGAACTAGTCGCGTCTCAACGTGGCTTGGTGTCTGACCCACCGCTTCACTCCTGTGATCTTCTGACCCTCTCTGTTGTTCCAGTTTTGTTTCCCTGCCCTGTTGGGGAGGGCTCCTGTTCCTCCCTTCCTTCCTGCCTGGTTTGGGGGTTCGAACCCAGTCCTGCTGCTCTTGCCTTGGGGTCCTGCCTCTTCTCCTTGTCCCTTCCTCCTTGCCTTGAGCCCCGTTCCCTGCCCGCTCCTGGTTTTCCTTGCCTTGGGGTTTCCCATTCAGTTGTCCTTCCTTTGCCTATCCTGTCTGCTTTTCGCCTACGGCTTGGACAGTTGGTCAAGTGCGAAGACCAGCTTCATTCAACACCCTGCTTCTACATCCAGACGTGACATCTAACAGCCCAGTTTAACGCTGGAAAGGCCTTCCCTGTCAGTGCTTGCACTGTTTTGATGCCACTTTAAGATCCAGGAAAGTGCCTAAATTGTGGCGTCAGGAGCTGGTTCCCCTTCAGCCCTGTGCCATTAGGGCGGGAGTGGGGCTGACTCTGGCGTCATCATTCTTCGTTCCATCAATCAACCGACAGACTAGCATCACCTCAACGTGCATCTCCTGGAAGCTCAGGTACGCAACGTCCCAGGGACATACATCTTAACAGATTGAGACGCCTTACCACTAGTTCCAATTCCGAGATGGACAACACCCAGGAACTTCGAGAAGAGGTTAAGGCCATGAGACTGGAGATGACTGCTCTCCGCCAATAAAACGAGACCTTACGGCAGATGGTTGTTCATGGGGCTGGTACTACCCCCAAGCAGAGGTTGCCATGGCCCATTCCGTACCACTGAAGTTCGATGGTGATCCCAGACGTGTGGCTGGATTCTGCAACCATTGTAAGATCCATTTCATGTACCGGTCCACACAATTCAGTCAAGACAAGGCTAAGATGGGTTACATTCTGGGAAACTTGACCGGAAATGCCCTGGCATGGGTAGCACCTTTGGTTGCAGCTAACAGGCCTATTCTTGGTGATTTTGGTGCATTTGAGAAGGTCTCCCAACCTGGCTCCCTCGGCACAGAACCAGTTGGTGGAATTAAGACAAGTATCAAGCGACATCACTACCTATATTAGTAGTGTCCGTCAGTTAGCCACTGATTCCCTATGGCCAGAAATAACCCAGAAAACTCTGTTTCGGCGAGGACTGAGGGAAGAATATAAAGACGAGTTACTCCATATACCAGAACCAGATACCTTACAAGCCCTCCAGGACCAGGTGTTATGGATTTACCATCGATTGGCGGAACGGAAGGGTGAGAGATGGCAGTACGAAAGAACCTTCCCAAGACCTCCGCCAATGCCAGTGGGAGTACCTGGCACTTCCGAGACCGGTCCAGAACCTATGCAGTTAGGTGCTGTAAGAGGACCTTTGACGGAAGCTGAGAAGAAACGCCGGAGGGATCTATGGTTGTGTCTATATTGTGGAGCTTCTGCTGATTAGTTGGATCTAGATTTTGCTGCCAGGAACAGCATACCTCTTCTTACCAAGGAGTGTGCCACTTTAGTGGAAGTCAGTGATGGAACTCTGTTTGCTTCGGGACCAATTCAACAACACTCTGGGGCTTTGCAGCTCCAAATCAATGGACATCAGGAAATATTATCATTGGATGTGATCCAGTCACCTGTGTATCCCATTGTTCTTGGGTTACCTTGGTTATTGCAGCATAAGCCCAAGATTGATTGGGGAACCCGAACCCTGACTTTCAATTCCACTCATTGTGCTCAAAACTGCTATATAGTCAGGGCTGTTCAAAGGCCCCTAACAACTACATTGAACATTGAAGGAGACATAGCACCTAGGGTTTGCTTTTTGGAATCAGTTCCGTCGGAGTATGCTGCATTTCAGGATGTGTTCTCAAAACCAGGGAACATACCATTGGCTCCCCACAGGTCCTGTGATTGTTCCATCGATTTGCTACCTACCGTGGTAATTCCGTACAGAAAAGTTTATTCCTTGTCTCCCAATGAAAGAGTGGCACTTCAAGAATACCTGGAGGATTGCCTGCGTAAGGGATACATCACTCCCTCCAAGTACTCGGCAGGATTCCCACTGTTTTTTGTTAAGAAGAAGGAGGGCCCTTTGCGTCTGTGTGTGGACTATAGACAGCTGAACGACATCACACGGAAGGACAGATTCCAACTACCCTTGATCTGAGACATCTTAGAATCTCTGCGCACGGCTCGTATCTTCTCCAAGCTGGATCTTCGAGGGGCCTACCATTTGGTACGGATTAAACCTGGGGATGAATGGAAGACGGCTTTTAAAACTCCATCTTGGCATTACAAATATCGGGTGATGCCATTTGGCCTGTGTAATGCCCCAGCCATCTTCCAGCGTTTCATGGATGGGATAAATTTCGGATTTGATCGGAATTACTGTCTGGGTTTACCTAGACGACATTTTGGTGTTTTCTTCTTGCCGGAAGTATCATGTATCCCATGTGAAAGAAATGCTCAGTCGACTGTCCTCCAACCATCTTTTTGCCAAGGCTGAGAAATGTCTTTTTCATCAAGATAGTATTGAGTTTCTCAGCTACATAATCAGTTCTTCCGGCATTCAGATGGATTCTGCTAAAGTACAAGCTGTTCTTGAGTGGAGGTTGTCTCACAATGAGAAATCCCTGCAACGCTTCCTGGGATTCGTCAATTTATATCGACGATTCAGTCCTCGCTTTTCCCAGTTGACCGCTCCTCTGACAAACATAACAAGCAGCAAGATATCATTCATATGGGAGTCTGAGGCTATGGCAGCATTCAGGAGTCTTAAGGAAGCCTTCAGCACTTCACCTATTTTGCATCACCCAGATTAACAGAAACCATTCATTGTGGAAGCTGATGCGTCCAACTTTGCAGTGGGATCAGTTCTATTACAAAGGGACTAAGATTCAAAGATGGAATTCCCTGTGGCGTACTACTCCCGCAAACTGAATCCCAGTGAGCGCAACTATGCAGTTGTTGAGAAGGAGCTCCTGACCATAAAAACAGCATTTGAAGAATGGCAACACCATTTTCTGGGCGGAAGATATCCAGTAGAAGTCAGTAGTGATCACTGTAACCTGCAGTATCTTCGTTCTTTACAGTGTCGAACTTCCCGCCAGGCTAGGTGGGCCATTCTTCTTTTCCCACTATGAATTCACCATTACTTACATTCCCAGTACCCAGAATTTGAAAGCGGATGCACTTTCCTGCTCTCTAGAAGATGACGTCGAACAAGACCATCTGTACCAGTCCCTTCAAACCACAAAGCATTTTTTGATACATCTCTCACCTTTTCTGCGTTCTGTTGCTCGAGACACTTTGGCCAGCCCTGAACGATCAACCTTGTTGAAACTGCCTCTTATCAGTGAAAAGGATGGTATGCTCTATTACATTAACAGATTGTACGTTCCCACTATTGTGCTACGGTCTGCCATTTTACAGGGATTTCATGATTCCAAGATCGCAGGACATCGGGGCATTCGATCTACCCAAGAGTTGATAGCGAGGCAATTCTGGTGGCCGGGGTGGGCTGGCCAGACCAGGCGTTATGTGGAGAGCTGTCCAGTTTGTGCCCAGGTGAAGATACCACAAAGAAGACCTTTGGGATTATTGCAACCCATAGAAATGCCACCCTATCATTGGCATACCATTGCTAAAGACTTCATAGTAGATCTCCATCCGTCTGAAGGCAACACCTGTATCATGGTTGTCATTGACTGTTTTACCAAGATGGCCCATTTCATCCCTTTTTCTAAGATTCCTACTGCACTTCAGATGGCACAGGCATTTTTTCACGATATCTACCGTTTGCATGGGCTTCCAGAGAAGATACTTACCGATCGTGGATCTCAATAGATTTCATCCTTTTGGGGTCAACTCTGCCGCCAACTTGACGTTCAGTGGGTCATCCTTTCTGGATATCACCCACAAACTAACGGCCAGACTGAGCACACAAACCAGACTTTGGAGCAGTACCTGTGCTGTTACACCAATGCCACCCAAACCAATTGGTCCACGCATTTGGATCTAGCCGAGGTAGCTTATAACAACGCGGTACATTCAGCTACTGGAATGAGTCTGTATCAATGTACTTTTGGTTTTCATCCCAAGCTTTTGCCGTTGTGCCCAGTTCAGCCCAGTGCTGTACCTTCAGCTGATCAGCTTGTGACCAGGATTCAGGAGATCCATTCCTTGGCTACGAATGCTCTTGCTGGGGCGCGCAAATGCATGAAGGATCAGGCAGAGAGACGGCATAGCCATGAACCCACTTTGCGGGTAGGGGATCAGGTATGGCTTTCTTCCAAGAACTTAACTTGCTCCACGCTACTTTGGGCCTTTTCGGATCATGAAACGGATATCATCTGTGGCTTTTCGGTTGCAGTTACCATCCTCCTGGCCTGTCCATCACGTTTTCCATGTTTCTTTATTGAAGCCTTACCTACTTGATCCCTATGGTCGTTCTGGCTCTTGCCCCTCTACTATTGATGTGGAAGGCACACCTGAATTTGAAGTACAGGAGATTTGTGATTCACGTATCCGACGGGGTGTGCTCCAGTTTTTGGTGGACTAGAAAGGCTATCCTGCCTGTGATCGGACCTGGGAACCTCGAAACAATGTGCATGCTCCCCGTCTGGTTCGTGAATTCTATTTTCATCATCCCTGGGAAGCCTGGGGCCCCGGGTCTTTCTGGAAGGGGGCATAGCGTTAGGACACCACCTACCTATAGGCTGCACCCCAGGGGGTTCCCCTGGTCATGCCCGACCTTGGAGGCTCTATCACCGCTAAAGATGGTGGGGTGCGTGGGTGCCGGGAGCGCCGCCTCGTGCAGGCGCATTTTCACTATGTCCCAGGCTCTGCGCATGTGCAGCTTGGCAGTGGCGTACAGCTTGCGTTGCAAGCCTCGCTTTCGTGCCAGAGGCCCGCGCGAGGAGGCGTTGTGTGCCTGGCCTCGTTCTCAGGGGAACTTCCTTTTAGTGTGTTCGGGTCAGGAACTTGTCACGTCTCAACGCGGCTTGGTTTCTGACTCACCGCTTCGCTCCTGTGATCTTCTGACCCGCTCTGTTGTTCCTGTTTTGTTTCCCTGCCCTGTTGGGGAGGGCTCCTGTTCCTCGCTTCCTTCCTGCCTGGTTGGGGGTTGGATCCCAGTCCTGTCTACTCTTGCCTTGGGGTCCTGCCTCTCTCCTTGTCCCTTCCTCCTTGCCTTGAGCCCCGTTCCCTGTCCGCTCCTGGTGCCTGGTTTTCCTTGCCTTGGGGTTTCCCATTCAGTTGTCCTTCCTCTGCCTGATCCTGTCTGCTTTTCGCGTCCAGCTTGGACAGTTGCTCAAGTGTGAAGACCAGCTTCATTCAACACCCTGCTTCTACATCCAGACCTGACATCTACCAGCCCAGTTCAACGCTGGAACGGCCTTCGCTGTCAGTGCTTGCACTGTTCTGGCGCCACATTAAGATCCAGGGAAGTGCCTAAATTGTGGCGTCAGGAGCTGGTTCCCCTTCAGCCCTGGGCCATTAGGGCGGGAGTGGGGCTGACCTCTGGCGTCATCATTCTTCGTACCATCAATCAACCGACAGACTGGCATCACCTCAATGTGCATCTCCTGGAAGCTCAGGTACGCAACGTCCCAGGGACATACATCTTAACAATGTTTTGCACTAGAATATGTGTTTCTTTCAATGTTAGTATGCTTTAAAGAAAGGGGAAATGTTTTTGGGATGGTAGGTAAACATTGTTTGCAGGGTATTGTTAATCACTCAGGCGGTGGCATTCAAGGATTGGTGATTCCAACGCGTGGCAACAAAGCATTCAAACTATGATTCAGTTTGCTACTAGTGATTGCAATGTTATCAAAAAGTTGCATTTCACAACACACTGGCACCCAAAACCAAACTGGCAACACAAAGCAAAATGGCTTCACAAACTGAAGAAAAAAATAACAACGGTTTCAGATAACACACACAACACACACACACCATTATCTTCCATGGCACGAAATAAATTGCTCCATAACTTCCCTCTAAAATCTCTAGATTCACCTAATGCTTGGTCTGGTCCAGCCCTGCCACACCTTCCTACAGCCAATCTCAATCCACAGAGGAAAGTTACAGCTTTCTTATGTACACATATGAACTCCTTGTCACTTAAGAACACACCCATCTGAAATGAACATCACAAAATCATGCAAATCCTATGCAAGCTCCCAATCCGGTACAGGCTTCCTGGTTTTACTCAAAAATATTTGGGTGTCTCTCCATTCACTCAGAGGTGCTCATCTAATGTAATGTAATTGGTTATTTATAACGTGCTTAATACCCAGAGGTTTCTAAGCGTGAACCCCGGGATCAAACCTGTGATGCTCTGCGTGGTCCTGCTTCCAATTCAAGCGTGTTGCCCTTGTGCTATCCTCCCAGTGATATGCATGTGTGTTGCAATACATGCATTGTGGCTTATCTGAGGATGTCGTCCCTTCTACCCTATGGAGAGACCTTTAACATCGGGCCAGTTTGGTCCATCCTCAGTACAATAGTCCCCCTGGGGGTGGTGCACATAGGGAGGATCACATGGGGAAGGAATCCCCCTATGGGATTGAGGATGATCATCACCAAAGAATGCAGTATCTCCCCACTGTACCAGGTCCAAACCCTCTTCTAGTTCCTCCTTCTTCCTAATATGTACTGTTGTCAGGTGAGTCAAACTAAATCATATGACAACACTGAGAGACAAAACGATGCAAAGCATTATACATGTAGCCTTAAGACTGATACTATGATGAAGAAGATGGCCAAGAGTACAAGGATCCCTCGCGTGAAGCCAAGTGAGCGGTCTAGTTTTTTTAACCTGGTGATGGGATCTAATGATTTCATCAATCCAACGCATGAGTTCCAATATCATCCCGGTTGATGCTCAGGCTTGAATGACATAAAGGGACATTACAATAAGCACATTTAGGTTTATGCACCAAATGATGCCCCTCGGTTCCAAAAGGAAATGAAGATTACATATTTCCCCCATTGTGGTTGAGATGATTTGCATCAAGCCCAGACAGAATCACCTTAGGATATATGTATATGAATATGACATATCTAATTGCTCAGAATGTGGGTGAATCAGAGTTTCTCTGTACAGTTTCACCTAGGATTAAGGATATATGAAATATTGTGAATGAACAGCATTTTTCTACCTTGGCAATACAAACATATGTTAATGCATGCACGTTTGCTAGTCGGCATTGGGAATAAGCGTGATATCAAATAAAGCAACCTTTAAAGCTGTGTTGAAATAGCTTGCAGGTGTTAAGGCAGCTGTGTCATATATCAGAGTGCACTGGGGGTCAAGAGTTTGAATCCTATCAGTTTTACTGACCACCCTACCCTTAAGGTGACTGTGATGCTGGAAATGCCTTATGAAGGTACAGGGCCTCCTGTCCTTGTCCTAGCTCTTCTCTGTATGTGTTTTCTCTAGGTTTTCTGCCACTGAGGTCCCGCCTGGACTTCTGGCAGTGCAGCTCTTCATTCTTCTCTTTTGGTGAACATCACCCATACGATAACCTTATGGCAATCGTGGGGGTACACCCTTAACCCCTTAGGTGTGTTTGTGAGCATGGTATGCGCTGGTGGCAGCTACATTCTGACTTGGCAGTAGCTCTGAGAGCCCTCCATATTTGGGACACCCAGGTCCTGCCATATGAATCAATGGATTCCTGATAGGAGGCAAGATGTCCCCCGTGGCCTCTTGGTTTCTACTGCCTTTTAGCTTGTTTCCCAAAGTCTTGGGAAGTCCTGACTCTGTCTTTCCTCCTGAATGGCTGTTGGGTGAAAACACCATATATGTCTCTGTTTTTCACTTACCCCCTGACTGGCTTTTGGTGGGAAATACCATATATGGCTCTGGGGCTGCCTCCTGTCAGAATGACTGGAGCCTTCCCGTGTGTTGTGGGTACACCCTAGGGGTGGGACCTGTGTGAATGGGCACTGAAGTGAACTCACATTCTCTGTTGTGGGTGTCTGGTTTCTGTGTGTGTGACACAAGGAATGAGACAGTCCTGCCTGAAACTGACATGAATGCAGTGTAGTGTGCTGAAAGGCAGGGTTCTTGCCCCAATCCACATCTTTTGTTATGGGGACAGAGTGAGTGGCCTGAATGCCTGTGTGCCTGATTGGCTGCCTGCCTGCATGAATACCTTAACGGTGTGATTGGCTGACTGAACCTGGCTCAGGCAGAGTGAATGAGGGACAGATGCAGGGACCTCTCACTTACCAATTTGTTCTGTAGCTGAAGTCGAAGCTTAGTAAGAAGAAGCTGCTCCTTGAAGCCCAGCTGGAAGAGAAGTCTGCTGCTGCATTTCTTCAACAATCTGAAAGATTTTGTATCTCCTAAGGACTGATCCAGAGAGGACCTGCAAAGAAGACCTTTCCCCAAGCTACGAGAGACCATCATGCAAAACTGCTAATCTTCATCAAAGTATCCTGGTAGCCAGTCCTGTGTGCCTGCCATCCGCAGAAGGGGTCTTAGAAGTCCAGATGAGGAGTGCTGGACATCTTGAGCCATAGAAATCCATTGGTGTCACTCAAGGTCCAGAGATGTATTTTGTGACCAGTGGAAGCCGTTGTTGTCTACCACCCAGAAGAAGGGGTACACCGGCATAGTGCTGCTGGACACCCAGAGCTGTGAAAGTTCCAAACTGCCTAAGAACATTTGAAAGAACATCCTTGCAGTCACCACTGACCAACTTTTCCCATCGGAGAGAGCCCAGAGTCATTGGGTATCATGGAAGGTTCACAGGTTTCCTTCCACCGGAAGCTATCAAAATTGTCCCAAGGTCCAGACTTGGTGAGAGTCTGAGGTCCACTCCAGTGGTCGAGTCCAGGTCACCAGAACAAATCCAGAGGTCTATGCTGTGGCTGCAGCACCAAAGAATCGATAGTCGGAAAACCGCGATATTCCAAAACAAGACACCAAAAGTGACCTATGCACTCGTCACCGCCAGAAGTAATAGAAGGGTTCCAGCAGTCCTATCTTCATACACCAAGCCTTTGAGGTGACCACAGCAGGTTTCCTCTTCACAGGACTTCTACAGTGGGAGAAATTGTCGACCAAAGCAGAGCACTGCAAAGAGCCAAACTGCTACAATTCCGAAAGACTTTGGTTCCTTTTTATTCTTGAACTCAGCATCCAAGTGGCTCCTTCTTCCAAAGGAGTCCATCATCAGAGGGAATATTTGAGTAATAACAAGAAACTCTGCCACTTTGCCTGCCAAGACCCAAAATGTACGGTGGCGAGAAAGAGCATCTTCTAGCCTCAGTAGTCATCCAGGGGTCCAAGAGTCATCTTGGATCCTGTTCTCCTGCAGGTTCTCAGCTACTTTGGGATGGTAGAACCTTTTAAAGAAAGCACAAGATTGTTAAACAATATTGGACTGGGCTGTAAAAGACAACATAAGTTACTCCCTAACTTTTCTTTTACAGGTTGCCCAGGTGGGGTCGTCTTCACTCACAATTACTTGTCTAGTCTAAAGAAAGCATTCTGCCACTTTTCATAAATAACTTGCCTTTTTTTCCTATTCTGTGCTGGTCACACCTTATTTAATAATTCACCTGCCATTTAAAACGGTCTGTAGTTAGTGCAGTTCTTACTGAATTTAAGTAGTGTGTGGTACCACCTAGAGTGTATATATTTACCATTCTCTGAATAAGAATTCCATGTACAAAGTGTTATTATTTATATGTATATATTGATGGTAGACATAGCAACCCTTATTTTATATAAAGAAGCTGTGATATCACCTAACAGTGTGTTGACATTCTTTGTGGGGGTTTTAGGAAAACACTGTATTTAAGAACCTGCCTGCATCAACTCCTCAAAGCTTAAGCCTCACTTCTTGTCATGTTTACCAAATTGAGAGTCTTGCTGGAGTTGTTTTGTGCCTTTACCCTACCATATAGGTGGCATAAGTACAGGTACCCCCCTCCAGTCTTTACAGTGACAGTAACACAAGACATTTGAAGTCCTTTAAACCTGCAGGCATGTGCTTTAAGTGACTGCAATTACTTAGACATGACTTATTTGTGTTAAACCTCACCAAGTTTGTAGTTGACATTTTTAACTGTGCATTGGTGGTTTATGTGCACTCATTGCAATCTTACTTCCTGCAGTGTACCTCTAATAAAGATCTATTGAAGTTGCAGACATTAATAACACATCTGGATGTCTTTCTGGTAAGTGCTGAGTCTTTCTCCCTGAGCAAAATTACTTGTAGATGTATGCCAGATGGAAATGTGCATATCTCCCTTTTCTGTTTCGTTTATCATAATCATAGGAAAATCATTGTAAACCACCAATTTAAATAAAAATAACAAATATGTATGCTGTTAATATCCAGACTAGGAATTATAATGCCTAACCCGTGCATCTCTGTAGAGGAAATTGGAAAAAAAACATTATCTTTAATCAGCTTTCAGAAGTGAGCTCCCACCCCAACCCAAGATAGCCTCTATAAATCGTTGCCTCTAAAATAACAGAATAGGTTGCACCGTATTTGGTGCTTGTCAGCTCACATGTAAATGCACTCAAGCAAGTGAGCATATTTACACAATGGACCTCATTGTAAGTGATTCAGATCAAAAATAATGGTGCTGTGTTTTTAGACATTCACTTGCAGTGTTTGTGGATCACGCAAAGGGGTCATTAGCCATTTCAGCTGTGGGTCCAGAGTCACGTGCATGGGTGGAGGCACAGGCATTGGTCACGGTGTAATGTGTCGGGGTGGTCTTACACAAGATCAAGTCAGTGGAGTACTTGTGCATGCAGATGGGCCTTCATTTCATGGCATGTGTCTGTTTTGTTTGTGCTTCACATGCACCCAGTTCACTTGCAGCATATATTACGTAGGGTGTCTGTTGGTGACATGTCCAGCGGAAATGGTGGCTGTCATGTGGATGTGTTTTCAAACCGTGCATGGGGCATGTTCCTGGGCTCCCCATGGATACTCCCTGGATGTCTGGTGGAAATGCAATGGGGGAGGGCATTGTGGGCTGGCCGCACATGGGTGCATGGCCATGGAAGTGGCAGGGATGTTGTGCTGTGTGGGATTCCGATCATTTTTATGCATTGCTTTTGTGGATGCATGTTGCATTGTGGTAACTGTAGTCATGTTGGTGTATTTGGTTGCTGTTGTATGTGTACTACTGTTTCTCCATGCAGGGAAATCGAACATGTGCATGCTCCCTGGTTTGTACTGTAACATTGATGCGGGAGGTGGTCAAGTGCAGATTTTGCCTTCACTTGTCATGGCAGCCATTGTGTGGTCATTCAAACTACCGCCACCCCCCCCAATTTGGGCATCTGACCCACAGCACATGTGTGCTAGAGTTTCTACTCACCCACTATCCATGCCCATTGTCCTCTGTTCCTCTTCATGTATCCTGGCAGTGTGCTGTTCCGTAGGACCATGGCATCATGGGTGGAACCAGGGTAGCGGGCACAGCAGTGGACATCGATGGCGTTGGGGTCGCAGGTCACCTGCATATTCATGGAGTGGTAGTGCTTGCAATTTTGGGTACACTGCTTTGTGGGCTTGGGGGCTACCAGCGCAACATGGGTACAGTCTAGGGCAGCAATCACAATTGGCATCTGGACAATGGCATACAACTGTGCCTTCATGGCAATGAGATGGACTGGGTTGGTAGGCAGTGAGATGTGATGTTGCACTTGCCACAGGGGGGCTACAAGCACCTGGGCCAGCACTGTATGGAATGTGGGCTCTGCCATGCCGTGCATCAGGGCCACAGAGTGTTGGTAGGTGCCAGTTACAAGGATTGTAGGGCGGACACTAGTTTCAGCAGTGGGGGCACAGCTGTCCGTGTGTTGATCCTGCAACCTATGTCGTTCTGTATTGTAGTGTGCAGCTCTGTTATGGTCTCCCTGTTCTGGTGACACAGGGTGACTAAGTGGCTGTCAGTGAGGGTCCAAGGTGAGTGCCTGATCCTGGGGATCAAGGCATGCCTTGCTTGGACTCTCCTCCTCCTGCCCACCCCCCACCTGCACTCTCTGTGCCCTGAAATGGTTGTCCTGCCTATGTGCTTCCAGGCACAGCATGAGCAGCTGCCTGTCCCAGTTCACACAGAGGATAGCAGCAGCATTGTGTTGGAAACAGTGTTTTGGTTGGGGGTGTGATTTATGTAGCCATCTGGGGTGGATTTGGTTCCCCTGTGGCTTCGTTTCATGCACCTGCGCTCATTTACCTCAAGCTGGATGCGGGAGTAACTGTGCCGTGTTTTTGGCGGTATGTGCACTGGTTTCCAGTGCTAATACTGCCAGACATGTAATTGTGATGTTGCTGTGCTTGGACCACATGTGGCTGGCTGTAATTTTGCAGACTGTAATAGAGCAGGCTGTTATTGTGTCGGCTGATTTTACAGTCTGCAGTATTTATGCCAGCTCATGATCCAGCAGAGCGTTATTGACGGTGCTAATTCCGTTAACGCCACAGACCTGTGATGAGGTACATAATCTTTATAGTCAGGCAAACACAAGTGTGAAAGGGGTTGAGTAATGTCCCCCAAATGATGCTTCCAAAATGTGGTTTAGATGAGGCACCTTGTTTCACTTTCTAAAACAATATTTTTTAATTTTTCAAAAAGAGATTTAAAAAAATCCACAGGTTTTCAAAAAATATAATTCAAAATACAAAAATGGCACATTCCCATTGAGGATATTAAACAATTTTAGAGAACACTGTAGATAGCAAACAATGTATTTGATAGACTTGTCCAGTAAGGACAATAACAAAAATATAATTCCGTCTTTTCTTATTTAAATCAAGACTAACTATTGTTACTGGTGATGATTTGTCCAGGAAATGATCTACTATTTTTTTGATCAAGCAAAACCAAAAGCTGAGTCGGCTACTATAGTGCTTGATGGGTCAATGTGCAAGTGTCTGTAAAGATAACAATATTTATTATAAAGCCATGCCTTTGTCAGGACGAGGTGGAAGCTTTGTTTCTTACGTTTCAAAACGCAAGGAGAGCTCATTTCTAGTTTCAGGGATGAATGTACATGTCATAAAATCTAACGCAGATTACAGGATTTCAATCCATTTTAAAATGAGGCCAATTTATTTATTTGTTTCTATATGTCGGTGTTAGTTGTTTGTTTCTAGATGTGCAGTCCATTTACACATGCTGGAGAAGAAATACACCAACGTAACAGACTGGTAAATAGCACAGCTTGAAATATGGCCATCACAATACCAGACCCCATCACGGGTGGACTAGGCAAAATGTTACACAATTATGGTCATAGCAGCAGCAGGTCTTTGTTGAACATTTTATGGGCAGATTAATTAGCCATGTCACATTTCAGTTCGATGTTGAACTAAGTAGTGGTGTAATCTACAGAATACAAAGGAATTCACTAATGCCAGCAGTCAATACTAAAGGAATGTATACCAGGCACAATTGTCCACTTACCTGGCACCTGATTCATAAAAAAAGACACTTACCCATCAGAACTTCCAACCCAACTCAAATATGCACTACTCCCATTAATGTATATGAAAACATGTACTTCCAAAACGAGAAAAGAAGATGGTGAAACACTTTTGCATGTTACTGATCAGCCCCCTCACATCCAACTAAGTCCCTTTACATCTGATGCACCTACACAACTCGCATATTACACATGCTCCACAAATTCTTGGGAGTAACTTCAGATGCAAGAGGTCACTTGTGAAGTCATGTATGATTTTCGCCAATTCCAAACAACTTACATCTGAGGACGGTTTCCAAAATGTGCATTTACCCTGCATGGCACACCACAAACCAAATACAATCCACATGATGCTGCCACAATTGTATGCACACACCTTCAAATTCAAGGGCACACCCACACAATCCTTCAAACACCCAATGGTACCCCCATTGTCCCTGAGGGACTGCCCCAACAACACCGTGCATTCCTGATTATTAACCTCACAATGGCCATTTACAAAAGTATGAAGGAGTCTGACAATTTCCCAGTAGAAAATGTTGCACATTCACATGCCATGGGCTTGAACTATGCTGGTCTGGAACATACTACCTACAGGCATACGTAATCGGAAGTCTGTGAAAGCAATTTTGAGCAGTGTTGCACACAGCATGAACCACGCTGCCCGTGCTTGGCTTCCAAACGTGCCCATACAAGCACGTGGAAGTTAGGCGAGGCGATGACAATACAAAACCACTGGCCAACCCCAACTGGAAACACAGAAAAAATATAATAAAGAGTTTTGTCTGTTCTGCTGTCTGTTGCCATGTCATATCCGTACTACAAAAAATATAATCAATTCATGTACACCAACGTAAACCACATTTGGAGCCACTGTGGACCGTGGCAGTACTCAGTGCTCTGCAACCATCACACGTGAGCATTCTGAAAGTGTGACCTGAAGGATATCCATCCAACAACATGAATGGTACAAGTATCTTGCACACGCAGGCGGCATTGTGCCATACATGCCACCCATAACAGATATAAAAAAATGGATATTTACCAAATGTACATCTTCACTGACATCAATATTGCTTCACCATCGGCCAACATGCATTTCCAACATGCAACATACCTGCAGACAGTAAAACAGCATGAGTATGGGTCCACACTGAATCCAGAGAAATATTTCATCAATTGATCTACATGTGTGTGTTTAAACATCATTATCACCAGCAGTCAGTTGATTGAGTCAATCAAAATGACCACATTGGCACTCCTCATTGTCACATTGCATAATCCACCATCTTGCACAATCCTCAGTATAATATCAGTCATGCTGGCTTCTCCTAATACATGTCCCTTGGAAACGTATTCAACTACCTGCAGTCCACATGCACAGATCAATACATATCGCATATGCAACATGTTTACATGTGCAACAGGCCATCGTCCCATTCTTCATACAGGTCAACCAACATGCATTCCCCCTAGTGGATGGGGAGTTGGCACACTTTGGTATCCTGCAACAACCAAACACCATGATGCATTCACAAATCCATATGTAAAATGCAAATACATTCTTCCCCCCAAAAATAATGATGGAACATTGTTCTCAAATACACATTCCCATCTTTCTCAAACACAATGTTTGTTAAGACGTGCCTACTTCATGCACATTTCCATGGAATTACAATAAAAATCCTCAAATGAGTTCAATATAAAATTAGTTGGATTGCATGCATATTCACCGACATGGTCAAGTGACATCAGGCAGACTTAAACATATGCCTTTTATCCTCATGACTCCCTTCCTCACTCCAGTACTTACCTATATAAAGTATCTATGTCTACTCAACATCATCTCTCAAACAAGCCTTTATTTACAAGAAACTATTTGAGCTATATAGAAGCCTCGAGAAACTTATTGCCCACCTAAAGTCCTTTTTTCCATCCAATGAAGACTCCAGCAGGGCGCATCATGCTTTTTCCAATAAAATAACAACTGCCTGAAATGGAATATCCAACTCCCGGATTACTGACATCCAACAGGAAACACAGATTCCGGGGAATAAAGACATTTCAGGTTTCTCCTTAAAATCAGTAACCACAGTAGAGATATGTACTTTCGTTAACTCCATGCAGCTTACCTCTTGTCCTGGTGAGATCATGCCTGCCAAAATTAGCTTGGGTCATCCTGGACTCTTCCCCCCTTCCTTGGCACATTTTGTTAGCATCTCTTTCAGCTATGGATTTTTCCAGATACCATCAAGAAGGCTGTCGTTTCACGCTTGCCTAAAAAACCTGGTCTGAACAAGATAGCAACCTCCCAGCTTCGGCAACATCTTGAAGATTCTGGTATCCTCCATCCCAAGCAATCTGGCTTCCAAGTAAATCACTGAACAGAAACTGCTTTATTAGACTTCCAGATGCACATGCATGTTGTGGTGGGAGAAAGCAGGTCTGGGCTGCTGATTCGTTTAGATCTATTGGCCGCCTTTGACCTGCTTGACCACAGGTCCTTACTGGACACTCTGTCTACCATCCGCGAGTGCTCAGAAGGGGCTAGAATATGGATCAGCTCCTTCTTCAGTGACGGGTACCCACGGGAATGCTGGGGTGATGCTTTTTCTTAAATTGAGTCAATACATGTGGTGACCCTTGGGTGGCTTGTTTGTCTCCCACATTGTTAAATCATTGCAAATAGTCCATCTGCGATACTCTATTTACCCAGGGTCTCCATTTCACAAACTATGTGGATGACACTCAACAGCTGATGGATTTCAGTGGAGACTACAAGGCTGACTCATTCAGACTAGTTGAGATCTTTGGCCTGATAAAAAGATGGATGTCCAGTAAGTGAACAGCGCCAAGACAGAGCTGATGATCTTTGGATCTGCGAAGTCTACCTTCGGGTCTGGTGCGAATTATAAATGTTTAAACAAACAATCAAACAAACAAACAAACAAACAAACAAATAAACAAACAAGCAAACAAAGGCCAGAGCCAAGTTGGGTCTGGAGTACACCCTCATGTACATTGAAGGAAACCACATATACATCATGGATAAGGTTAAGATGTTGGAGGTGTATGCCGAAGCCTCTCTTGGCTCCAACGCACATGTTGACTGAGTGGTCAGTGGCACATGGTACCATCTCAAGGTGTTGAGGCAGGCCAAACCACTATATTTGGGTTTCCTACAATTTATTAGAGAGCTCACTCATATAAAGGGACATACCCTTGATTAGCTCCCCACCCAAAACCTTAATTGAACTGATATAGAAATGTCACTGTGTCCTTGGTCGGACGATTTCTGCGTTTATTTTCAGACCTGCATCAATCTTTTTTATAATAAAACAAGTGGTCAGAAAGGTATTTCCTCCAGTCAGAAGTTATAAGAATTTGACTTTAGAGAATCTTACAACTTGGGCTAAATCCCTGAGTGAAGAAATTCATATCACTGAAAGTCTTGAGGATATTACTGACATGCTAGTCAAATCATTGAAAGCCGCCAGAGAGACCGAAGCTCCCCTTAAGAATAAATGCCTGATGAAACGCAAAAGAAACCCATGGTTTAACGAAAACTTTTTTTTAACTCTTTTTATTGATTTTACAACATGTTAAACATTTCCCCAACTGTTCCCTCCTCCCTCTTCCCATTGTCCCCCAGAGGCGATTTCTGGGCTGTCCTTGGTCCATTCTTTTCATGGACCGGGCTCCGTAGTTCATTGCAAATCCAAAAGTTTTAGGTGCTGGGAGCACCACACAACCCGAAAGTCATCTTTGAAAAAGGCAACATTTTCTTCCCAATCTTTTTCAACGTTATGCACATTATTGCTCATGGCATACGTTGCCCATTCCAGGGCTATGATTTCCCATATCTTCCTCAGCCAGTCCTGAATCATGGGTACCACTGGACTTTTCCACCTCTGTGCTATTATTGTCATAGCTGTGAGCATTAGGACCACTCTCGCCTTTTCTCAAGATCGGGATTCCCTCCCTGCGGCGCCCCCTCTGATTCCTAATAGTATCTGTTCTGGTGGTCTGCTATGCCCTGTTCCGTAGGCCTGCTCATGCGCCCTCTGCACTTCCCTCCAGAATGGCTCAATTTTTGGGCATCTCCACCACATATGCTCTGCTGTGCCCTCCAACCTGCATCCCCTCCAGCAGTCCCCTGAATTTCCCAGATATATCTTATGAAGGTGGGCTGGTGTATGGTGCCAGCCGAATAATATCTTATACCATGGGACGCTCTTACCAGTTTAGGGATCATCCTCCACAGCCTCTCCCATTCCTCCCTTCCAATCTCCCTGCCCAGGATCCGTTCCCATCTCTGCATGTACAGCCACTGTTGCCTAGTGGTTGCATTGTCTAGTATCCTATACAGGTTGGATATTAGCCCCTTGGATCCATCATTGGATCGGAGGAATTTTTTGAACTGTGTTGTCTTCCTGACCGCTGCCTGTTTGTTTCGGGGTTCAGTACCCAATGCCGTATTTAATCATACCTGAACCTCTCCCCTTCCTTCACTGCAAATTCCCTTTTACATTCCTCAAATTAGAGTATTCCCTCCCCCAGGAACCTGTCTCCCAGCTTCCTGCACCCCGCCCTTCTTGCCATTGTTTAAATGCCCCCTTTTCTAGCCTGGTTGCAAAGTCCCCGTTGTTGAATATAGGCATAAAGGGGGATGGGAAGGTCATTATTCCCTTAGTTCCCACCAGTTTATCCCAATTGTCTGCCACTAATTTGGTTATGGTACTTTTGCATAAATGCTTTGGCCTATGCTGTTTTGGTAGCCACAACACTTCTGCCAGTTTATGATGCACTACGGCCCTGATCATTTTAACCCATTGCTTATTTTGCATGGCTTCCCCCTCCTAGATCCATTCTTCAATCACCCGTAGCTGCACTGGCTCCGATCTGGGTGCCATCAATAAGTGTCTACTGTTCCTCGCTCTATTACCCTCCAATAGGAACTTGTTTGTCAGGACCTTTATCTCCCTGAAGAAACCTTTTGGTATCGCCTGCGGGATCGCCTAGAATAAATACAGCAATCGTGGAAGTGTAACCATTTTGATTGCAGCCAGCTGTCCCACACACGAGACCTGGAGGTTTCTCCACCTATAAAAGCACCCCTTAATGCCCTTCAGCAACGGGGGATAGTTAGCTGCATACCAACCCGCAAGAGTTGCTGTGATTCTCACTCCCAGGTAACTGATTCCCCCCGGGCTCCACCCAAAGGGATGGCTGCCCTCAGTGTGCCACGGGCCCCTGCCCTCAGGGTTAAGTTCAAGAGTTCAGATTTGCCAACATTGACCTTCAGCCCTGAGACCTGATGTTGTCCGCTGTTTGCCTGCCTCTTATAAATCCCGCCTGATCCGGCTGGATCAGGTCCGGGAGATGGTTCTCTAGTCTGTTTGCCAAGATATGTGTATAGTTATTGGCATCAACGTTTATCAATGCAATGGTTCTGTAAAATGTTCTCTCCTCTGGGTCTTTGTTAGGTTTAAGGATAAGGGTTAGTCTGGCCTCCTTCATGGACAGGGTTATTCTACCTGTAGACTTGAATGTATTGAAACCATATGTCAGGTGTGGGGTTAGTTTGGTTGCAACTGTTTTGTAGAAGGCTGCTGTATAGCCGTCTGGGCCCGGGGCCTTATTTGATGGCAAGTAAGCAATAACCCTCCGTACTTCATCCTCCGAGATTTCCCGGTTGAGGGTCTCTTGTGCCTCTGTCCCAATTTTTTGCATCAATACCCTTTACAGGAATTCCAGCTGTAGGTGGACCTGAGGGTTTTGTGATGTGTATAGGGATTCATAAAACTTTGCTAATGTTTCCTGGGTGTCCCCCGCCCGTGTGACCCACACCGCTGTTCCCATTTTCAACACTGTGATTGCTAAAAGTGCATCTGCCTTATTCGCTTTGGCCTAATGCTTTTGACGGACGGTGAGCAGTGCTCCCTCTGCCTTTTTTGTTCGAAGGACCTCTAGTTGCCCTAGTGCCCGTCTATACTCCCTCATGCAGGACCCAGTCGGGGTTGTTCCTGAACTTTGCCTTGCCGCCCCCATCTACGCCTCAAGCTGTACCTCCAGCACCTTTAGCTGCTTTTCCCTCTGTGCCTTTGCTGCTATCAATACCCCCTAAAAGTAGATTTGAAGGCATCCCACCTTATATCTTCTCCCATTTCCCCCCTTCTGTTATTTGCGAAGAAGCGCTTGATTTTCCATTCTATTTCTTATCTGAGTACGAGGTCCCTAAGTAGGAAATGTGGGTATTTCCATCCCCACACTCCTCTTTCCTTGCGCCCTAGACCCATTTGAATGAAAACAATCTTGTGGTCTGCTATTCCAATGGGACCCATCTTCACCTCCCGAATCCATCCTATCAAGCCTGTTGAGACCCAAATGTAGTCAATTCTAGATTGTGTCCCGTGGACTCCTGACAGATAAGTGAAGCCTTCCTCATCCCCCTTCAGCTCCAGTCATACATCCCATAGCCCTGCTCTCTTGATCCTATCCCTTATTTCTGCTGACATCACAGCTCCCTCTCCCTTCCCAGAACCCCCTGACATATCGCGCTCCCTATCCCAAGCTATATTGAGGTCTCCCATCAGGATTATTTGGTCCCATACTTTTTTTCCAATACCCCCAGGACGCACCTCAGAAACTTCTCTTGGACTGATTTGGTTGCGTACACTACCACCATGGTGTAGCGGAGGTCCTGAAACATCCCCCTAACTATAATATACCTACCCTCCTTCTCCCGTAGGACTTCAATGATTCTGAATTCCACTGTGTTTTTGATGGCTAAGGCCACTCCCCCCATTTTATTCTTTCCAGATGCATGAATGATCTGGTCGAACCCTTGCAACTTTAGTCGCCCCTGGTCTTTGTGCATGAGGTGTGTTTCTTGCAGCCCCAGGACATATGGCCCCTCTTTCCTCGTGAATTGTTCTAGTTTCGTCCTCTTAAGGGGAGTATTAAGCCCCCTGACATTATGTGTTAACCACTTGAATGGTTATCGATTCATCCTTGTCCCTGGCTTACTGGTGGCCCCCATTTTTCCTTTCTTTGTGAGCTTCCCCCACTCCCCTCTCCCCTGTCCCTTCCCCCACTCTCCCCATTTGTTGTCCCTGTCCCCCTCTTTGACCGAACCACACCCCTTTCCCTCCCCCTCCCTCTCTTAACTGGGTCATCAACCTTCTCTGCTCATTCCCTCCCTCCTCAATGGGTCTCATCACACTTGCTGACCCCAAACTGTTTTAATGTTTACCCCCCCCTTGCCCTGTTACCACCTTTAGAGGCCTACCACCCCTGTGTTAAATTCAGGGCTCTTCTTATGCCCCTCCTCCTGTTTCCCCTTCAGTTTCCTCATTCCTCCCTTTCGGTGATGGTCTTCCCCCCCTGGTCCCCTTCTTCGTTTCTCTCCCACCGCCGTCCACTCCCATGGTCTAGGCCTTGGAATATTGTCCTTAGTCTGCACTCCGGTTCCAGTAGGTCCTTCCTCAAGGTCCATTTGCAAGATGTTCGCCCCCTCCTGTGCTGAGGTGATGCGTCTTTGGCTCCCTTCCCAGTCGAATACCACACCAAATGGGAAAGTCCACTTGTATCGGATTCCGTGTGCATTGAGTACTTTTAGCACCAGGGCCATCTGTCATCTCTTTGTAAGTGTGCTACTTGCTAGGTCTTGATACAGTGCTATTTGTTGGCTTTTGTACATTATTGGTTCCCGCTTCCTTGCCGCCTGAAGGACTGCTTCCTTCTGTGCATACCTAGCAAAGTCTGCAAGTACGTCCCTTCGTCTTGCAGCGGGGCCTTTGACCAGTCTCCCAACCCTATAGATGCGGTCTAGCTCAACCCTGTCTGGGGTTGTCTCTCCCAGTATCTCAGAAAAAATGGACTGCACTTCCTGCTTTAGTTCTTTGTCGGCTACTGACTCTGGCAGCATTTTCACTCTTATGTTGATCCTTCGGGATCTATTTTCCATATCCTCCATCTGGAGCTCCAGGTTTCGGTGGCTAAGTCGATTGGCTCAATGGCTTCGCTGTTGATCATTGTCTCCTTGTCTACTTCTTATAGGCCTTTTTCTAGGATGGCCATCCTTTTGCCTAATTGTCACATGTCCTGTCTGATCTCCCCTAGGGCCTCGTTCAAATCCATTCACATATGTTGGAATTGATCCTGGAATGTTTTGACTAGGTTAGTCTGCAACGTGTGCATCTCCCCATGAAGTCCCTCCTCGACATCAAGGACGACCCCTCCTTGGCATCTAGGGTGCCACATTCCATTGCCCCTTCTTGGCGGCTTTTGGCTGCTTCTCTAGCATCCTGTGTTGGCCACATAGAGCAGAGAGTGCCTGGCGTGTACCCCAGGGTTTGGGGTACCTTCCCACATTTCCCCTTGGATTTCACAGTCATAGCTCTCCTGTGCATTGCAGGCCCTTGCCGCTTCCCTGTATCCCTTTAATGGCCTTTGTCCCTGGTTCTCTTTTTAGGGTCTGGGGCCTGTTCTCCACGTCTTCAGCCCCTCACTGGTCCGCTCCCTCCTCTAGATTCCGTCCATCTCTTCCACCCCCTGGGACCTCCATCCAGGTCTCAGCCTGTTTAAGGCAGCTCCCCAGTGCTTTCTACTTGACTTACTTCCAGTGTTCAACACAATTCCATTGCTTCTCCTTGATGTGGCTGTGGCTTCTCTGGCCCTTGAGCCTTAGCCCCGAGTCTGCACTGGCATCATTTCAGGAAACAGAGTCCCTTTAGGCTTGGGGGCCCCATGGCAGAGTTCCTGTTGAGTATGTGCCTCCCTGCTGGCCCACTTTAATTAGTGGTAATTGTTGATCAGGGATATATCTTCAGTACAGAGCCTCAGGTCTTGACTCCTGCTTCTTGGTCCTTTGCCCTTTGCTTCGCCCCAGCTTCGCCTTAATGCCCGCCTGCCAGTGTGCTTTGGGGGGAGATGGCTTTGTCCGCCCCCTTCTGGGCACCTCCATTTCCCTGTCCAGTCATGCTTCCCCCCCATGAAGCTGGGATCCCTTCTGCTCCAGGACGGTATCCCTGGGGACCCGCACTCACTGCTCCCTCCTAATTCCTCCAGTTGAGCTTCCAGCTGCCACAACGCTCACCCTCAGGGGCTCTGGTGATCGCAGAGGGTGCGAATTGTCCTGCTGCGCCTCTCCACTGGCCGAAATACTGCAAAGGCCTGGGGGGCCACTCCTCGTTGTGGCATCCGCATCCTTCCCCTGTTCCCTCCCGTTACAGGGGGTTCACTCACTGGTGCTCCTCCTCACTGGTCTCCAACTCCAGCCCTAGACCAGGCTTGCAGGACCGTCTCAGCTCGGGGTCCGTTCTGGGAGAGTGCCTCCTTCTTTCCCCCTGCTTCCACATCTCCTGTCGGGCGGGCACCTCCTCCTCTGCATCCTCGCCCAGCTGGTGCAGCGTGTTCGTCAGGGTCTTGTGCGCCAGGAAGGGTTGCGTGTGTGGGAGTGTGTTGCTTTCTGTTTCGCCCCTCCTTCTCGCACCGTGCTTCTGGGGGGAGCCTTAAAATTCAGGGTGCAGGCGGGGTGGTGGGGGCGCCTTCACCATCTTAGGTCCGGGAGAGAGCTGTTGGCACGTCTACACTGTGCCGGTGGCCATTTTTGAAACTTAACGATAATCAAACAAATTAAATCTTTTTATGACGGGTGACAATTTCGTGATCTGCCAAGCTTGGACAACTATAAAAAAGCAGCTCTTATTTATAAAGTGGAAATCTTTGCAGCAAAAGAGGAATTCTAAATGCCACATCTGATAGAAAAGAGTTATTTCAAATTATATAAGAGCAGGAGACACCTAATGGCCCTAAACAAGATCCCATTCTCAAGAATGAGACATGGTGTACAGACATTCAGTCTTCCATTCTCAAGAAACTGGAAAAAATTAAAGTGACCATTGAAGAGAAAAATCAGTCCCTTAGCAAAGAAGAATGTGAATCAAAAGCCCTTAACATCACCTAAAAAGGATGGAAAAACTCATACCGGTAATGTCTCTCCTGTCTCAGAACCAGATCTATCTAAGATAATTTCTCAACTTAAAATTACCAGTTGCAAAGGTGATCCTTGTTCTGCTGTAATTATCAAGGAATGTTCTCCCCTGCTCATCACAGCCCTCACTAAATTTGTAAATTCTTCCTTCTGACCTTAAAAGTGCTTGGATTACCCCTTTATTAAAGAAACCCAATCATGCTAATTACAGACCCATTTCAAATACCCCATTTTTGTTGAAAATCTTAAATACAGTAGCTTACAACCAGATCTCTCAGCATCTTAACACCTCCAAGATTCTACACAAATTCCAATTGGGACTTTGTCAAAATCATGGGACAGAGACGGCACTCTTAGCCCTAAAATCCCAGTTGTTACAAGAGTCGGATAGCAATCAAACATCGCTACTTATGATTTTAGATCCATCGGCAGTGTTTGACCTGGTGGATCATTCCATCTTGACCACCAGGTTAAGGGATATCACACATTTCTCAGCCCAAGCCATCCAATTGGTCCTATAATTCCTGAGTGGCAGACAGTTGAGACTGGCGAGTGAGCTAGCCGGATCAAGGTTCAAAATAAAGTAAAGACTATGGGCATTGTGCTAGACAAAAATGTGAATATGAAGGCGCAAGTTAGCAGCCTGGTGTCATCATCATCTTATTACATCAAACTGTTGTGCCATCTCCGTCCACCAATCTCAGAAAGAAATTCAGAAACACTAGCGAGAGCCATTATTTGTTCTAAGATAGATTATTGTTGTAGTCTTTTAGCTCGCTCCTCCCAAACTGACCTTCATTGCCTCCAGGTGATCCAGAACAGAGCTATAAGAGTTGTGAAAAGACTGATCAGAAGGACTCAGATGCAAGACAGAGCCTGCATTGGCTGCCGGTACAGGCTAGAGTGCATTATAGGATGCTTGCAATCACTCCGAAATAGTTTGTGGGTCAAATGCCAAGCTATCTTATGGAAGCTGTAGACAAAAGGCATTGGGCCTCAGTACAACGCTGGCGGTAGCCGTGCCGGTAAAAACAGCAGGTTGCCACCGGAGTTGGGTGTTGTGCTGGAAAATGTTGCTCCCCATTCCCTTTTGAGTACCATAGGACTCAAAGGGAATGGGGAGGACGGAAGCACCAGCACTGTGTGCACCAGTGCGGTGCTTCCGTCAAAGACTACAGGCGGGTGCCGTGCCACCCGGGATGGCCCTCGCTCACAGAACTCGGAGTGTGCCAGACCGGTAACAACGGCATGCTCATAATGAGGCCCATAGTCTTAGACCTTTAAGATCTGATAACTCCAACCTCCTAAAAACCACATGTTGTAAAACCAATAAAGTTCGTAATGGAGCCTTTAATATAGCAGCTCCACTTTCTTGGAATGCCTTGCCCCCGATCTAAGAACTACAGAGTCAACTGACGTGTTCAAGAAAAAATGAAAGACCTTCCTATTTTGTTAGTCAAACTTTGTACCTCTTTAGGTAGGCTCCAGCTGAAGCTGTGCATGTAACATCTATTTGTCCTGTATCGACAGGTCTGCGCCCTTAAGCCTTAATTAACATTAACATATTGTCCTTTAAAAAATCATCATACTCTGGTCAGAGCCATCATCTTGCCACGCTTGTGTTATTGTAATGCCCTTCTGTTTGGGGCTAGCAAAAACTCCATAAACAATCTCCATACTCATCAAAATGAAGCTGTCATAATATTCTGTGACCTAATAATGAGGGAATGTATTTCCCATGCTCGAACAATACACTTTAAGGCTCTTTCTCTGATCCACAAATGCATCTATGGAGACACACCTATCTATTTTAAGGAACAAGCAGACATATGCACCCCCTCATGATAACTCTGCTCGAGTAACTGTGGATATCTGACAGACCCAAAATGCTAGAGCTTGGGGTGATACTTTCCCGTACTTGCAGCACAAGCTCGGAACAGGCTGTCCACTGACCTACGCTAGGAACCACGTTATCTGATGTGCCGGATATGTTTAAAAACTCTCCTATTTGAATAAATGTCCCACGTGCCATGCTTTCTGCCTCACCAGCCTCCACCCCTCGGTAAATGATCCATGTGTTTGTTAAACTTTTTGTACCGTCTTTCATTGGTCCTTGTTTTTTTGTAAGCGCCCTGATGCTTGTTGGCTTTGTCGCTCTATAAATAAAAATCAAATAAATACATATTTACCATTCTGTAAACAATTGCCCTGTCCATCTCCTATATATGGGTACTAATCCCCCACTCCCACGAGCATCCCTCCCCCACCTCATTACATCCTTTACAATTCCCAAGAAATCAGAACAACTCTTTTCAGTATGGATGATGTGGATGCATGTACTGAGAGAAGGAAGACTAGTACTAAAAACAATGACGGCTGCCAGCAAGTAATAACAACATGATCAGAAAACACCTTTAAGGATTTCCTTACATGACGCTCAGCATGCTTGAGCATCATATCTAGGGTCACAGGTCACAAAAGCAATTGTCTTTGTTGAAAAAAACATAGCTAGCATAAAGTGTCCAAGGGGGCAGGAAATCCCAGGAGACGCACCTCTACCCAACCTTATTCCACATCCACCTCTACAGTCTCCACACCCCTATTTACTTGTCCAGATCAGGCATCCACACTACCTCACTGTGTTACAGATCACCTCTTCCATCATGTTGAACTGAATATTTACCTCAATGACTTGTCATTTATATTCCCAAAAGGACCTCTCTGTTGCAGGAATATGAAAACAGGTAATTTCACGTAATCTGAATGTAATATAAATTTACACCCACATGACCAGCTACTACTATTCATCCCAGCGTGCAATACATTCACTCCATGAAGTCCTATATAGCCTCAAACACACTTACAGACCCAGCACAGTAAATATCATACCACGCTGTGTAACATGTTAATGTTAAATGTTAAATGTTAAAGGTATTTATATAGCGCACCGTCACCAACGGAGTTGGTCCCCAGGTGCTCAGGCGGATCTGTAAAACAAAGAGGTGGGGGGGTTGGGTTAGTGGGTGAAGATGGCGTAGGAATGTCAGAAGGTGGTGTATTGTTGGCAGCTTCAGATCTGTTTTCACTGTGCTCTGGGCTTGGATGTGAGTCTACGATCGTAGCAAGTCCTCGTGTGCTGTTGTTGCGATCTGTGATGATTGTTTGTTGGTGCTTTGTGGTGAAGTTCGTGCAGTTTGCTGTGGGAGAGGTGGTTGTATGGGCTTTAGTGTGAATTAAATATGCAGAAATTTGAGGTTTTGGTTAGTGGGTTATAGTTCTCTTAATCCGTGCGGTTTTGTTTTATGTATCCGGTTGCTAATGTTTACAGTCCCTTCTGGATGCGACGCAGGCCAATGTCCACATTTATTTCCAAGTTCGGCACGAGCCAGCATCCACAGTTCCGAGTGTGGGACCCGCCACCAACCACAATCAGAACCAGAAGCGACGAAGGCCCACGTCCACAACCTCCACAGTCCAATCCAGATGTGACTCTGACCGCTGTCCACACCTATATCCGAGTGCGACACATGCCTGTGCCCACACATCCATGCAGACGTGAACCACGCCAATGCTCACAACTCCATCTGAGCATGGCACTTGCCAAAATTCACAGCTCCAAGTGTGGGACCAGCTAACATTGACAGTCCCATCCGGACGCGGCGCAGACTGACACCCATAACTCTATCCAAGTGTGGCAGACGCCAACATTCCCAGTTCTTCCAGTGCAACCCTTGCCAATATTCACACTTCCAAGTGTTGCACACGGTAACATTCACAAATTCATCCAGATGCGACGCAGGCCAGAGTCAACTACTCCAAGCGTGGCAAATACTGACACCAACAAATCTATCCAGATGCAACTCAGGCCAAAGTTTGCGACTCTATCTAAGTGTGGCAAATGCCAACACCCACACTTCCATCCAAGTGTTTCCACTTGCAATACTCACAGTTCTGACAGTGGGACTTGCTAACATTCCCAATACCATCTAAGTACGGCACTTGCTGACCTTCACAATCCTGTGTGGTGCATGCTAATATTCACAAATCCATCTAGATGCAACACAGGATAAAGTTCATGCACAGTTCTTCTAAGTGTGACACCTGCTTATATTCACATTTCTGAGTGTGGTACATGCTAATATTTGCAAACCCGTCTGGGTGCGATGCAGGCTAAAGTTCATGATTCTGTCTAAGTGTGGCACATGCTAACATTCACAGTTCCTCCAAGTTTGACATTTGCTAATATTCTCATTTCTAAGTGTGGTATAGGCTAATATTTGCAAATCCGTTCTGAAGCAACACAAGCTAAAGTTCATGATTCTGTCTAATCTGGCACATGCTAATATTCACGTTTCTAAGTGTGACACATGCTAGTGTTCACAGATCCATCTAGGTGTGACACAGGCTAATGACTTTAAACATTAGTGACTAGTGTTCACAATTCTTATCTGAGTGTGGCACATGCTAATATTCACAGTTCTGAAGTAGGGTAATGTAGAGTGTTAGAAGTCTTCTGGAGTAGAGTAATTGCTCTACTCCCCACCCATGCCACACTTACTTTGGTGGTGTTGCTGGTTAACGGCTGGCAACTGGCTTCCCCTGGGGACACCTGCTGACACATTCTGGAGCCGCCTCTGTTGGAGCCACCCTTTTTCACAGTGCCCTCAGCCGCAGGGGCTGCCGGGCAGAGGGCTGCCCTGGGAGGGTCACTTATGACCTAGACGGAGCACCAATCAGGAGGGGAGGGAGGGATGGGAGGCGGGAGGTGGAGCACATACGGAAATGGGAAGCGGGCTGAGGGAGGGAGGCTACAAGCTGCACGTATGGGCCTGGGGGGACTACAAATCAGGCAGAATTAATAAATATGGATGCCCCAAGGGAGCTAGGGCCACAGCACTCACCGGGGTCCTCAGCAGAAGAATGGACACTGCGTATGCAGTGTGGGTCTGTAGGCCCAGCTGCTTCGGTAGCAAGCACCAATCAAGGGAAGAGGAAGGGATGAGAGGCGGGAGGTGGAGCACAAACGGAAATGGGAAGAGGGCTGAGGGAAGGAAGCTAAAAGTTGCACGTACGGGCCTAAGGGGACTCCAAATCAGGCGGAATTAAGAAATATGGATACCCAGAGGGGTCTAGGGCCACAGCACTTACCGGGGTCAGCAGCAGAAGAATGGACACTGCGTGTGCAGTGCAGGTCTGTAGGCCCTTCGATAGCAAGGACCAATCCGGAGTAGAGGGAGGGATGGGAGGCCGGAGGTGGAACACATATGGAAATGGGAAGTGGGCTGAGGGAGGGAGGCTAAAAGTTGCACGTACGGGCCTAAGGGGACTCCAAATCAGGCAGAATTAAGAAATATGGATGCCCAGAGGGGTCTAGGGCCATAGCACTCACCAGGGTCAGCAGCATAAGAATGGACACCGCGTATGCAGTACAGGTCTGTAGGCCCGGCTGGTCTGGTAGCAATGACCAATCAGGAGTAGAGGGAGGGATGGGAGGCGGTAGGTGGAACACATACGGAAATGGGAAACGGGCTGAGGGAGGGAGGCTACAAGTTGCATGTACAGGCCTAGGATGACTCCAAATCAGGCAGAATTAAGAAATATGGAGGCCCAGAGGGGTATAAGGCCACAACACTCACCAGGACCACCAGCAGAAGAATGGACACTGCGTGTGCAGTGCTGGTCTGTAGGCCCGGCTGCTTCGGTAGCAAGCACCAATCAGGAGTGGAGGGAGGGATGGGAGGCAGGAGGTGTAACACATGTGGAAATGGGAACCGGGCTGAGGGAGGGAGGCTACAAGCTGCATGTACGGGCCTGGGGGGACTCCAAATCAGGCAGAATTAAGAAATATAGAGGCCCAGAGGGTTCTAGGGCCACATCATTCACCTCTGTCAGCAGCAGCAGAAATCGACATACAATTACAGTGGGCATTATTTACAATAATTCTTAGCCACTCAGTCCATTAGTCATGACTACAAACAGTAAAGACCTCTACACAGGACATGGTGAAGACAGCACATGCCTCTAAATAGCACTATCAAGCAGTTCAACTCACAGCAGTGGGTGAAACTTCTCCAATTACATTGCGGCACATGGGTAGACCACCAGTCTCTGTGCCTCATCACTCAAGGTGACTACTGAACATGCAAAATAAATTCATGTAACAACCCACATAAATGAAATATCACCATCAATGTCCATGCTTCATGAACATAACTGCCCATTATGTTAGTTGCTGAGTGTCTCAAATCAGTGCTACTACATGTGCATAGTTCATGCATCAGCCTAAGAAGCACAGCTGTGCCTACAATTAGGAAGTCAAGGTCTAAAACTAGGGAGGAGTATATCTTGAACACATCTCAGGGTCCATAAAATGTATTGATAGGTTTCTTCAAAAACAACAAGAAGTACTTCCACTTGCAGAAAAACAGACATGTCATATACTGTGCTTGAAAAATACAGTACACTACACGCTAACACGGATAAAACATTGATGTAATTCTACTATGTAGTCATGTGCAACTACATCACATTTGTCTGCATGTCACCAAATCTACCATACACACAGGCAAGAGGATGAGTTGTTTGAAGTACATACCAGTGAATTCCAAAATGCCACAATATACTCAAAATCTGTGCTTTCATGTGTAGACACTGGTGAACACATTAACATGTGATGGTCATGTATTGAACAAGGGAAATTGACATGCACATCCATAATCAGGTATGGCATCACCAACCAGCTGGGGATTGATAGAATACTGGCAGTGGCAGTTGTGGTACACAGACTCCACCGCCTCTGCTGGTTGGGTGGTGATGTGTACCTCACCCAACAACCAGGTAAATTACTGTGTGGCATAGAATCTGCAGGCCATCTGTTAACCTTCATCCACTGTTTGTGGCATAGCAATATACAAGTGACTCAGTGAGGTGAAGAATCAGACAACTTGTGTACACAGCAAGACAGACTGCAGGAAACTCAAGATTTAACAGCAGTGGTGCCGGAATTATGCACTTGCATAACATGGAGGCTGCCAGCACTTGAACGTTTGTGATGTCATCTTTGATGTCGTGGGTGTTAGTCTTAGCAGTGCACGGTGGTGGTGCGAGTTATGGTTGCTTAGCTTACCAAAACTTTTTTCAGGGTTTTTTCGGTTTTACTTGGAACCATAACGTCCCTTTAACAAAGTTTTTTCACTGAATTTCATAGGTTTTTAGTAGCGCAACTTAACCATAATGTCCCTTTAACAAAGTTTTTTCACTGAATTTCATAGGTTTTTAGTAGCGCAATTTAACAATAATATCTCTGACTTTATATGCATGTAACATAGAACATAATGAACCCCCTCTACTGAATTTGATGTCCGCGAACTCTTCTAATGTCCGTTGACATATGCGGACAACAGCGCCACTACCCATAAAGTCTGGGGGGTATGTTTAATTTTTAAATCATAACATGAACATTTTACAAATTCACAAACCAGCACACATACACATTATATGTAGTAATAAATAAGAAGTGTAACCCATATATATAACACATTAACCATTCATTTAAATACAATATGATCTAAAATGGAATATACCAAAAGAAGAAAGATAGTCTTCCAACATGATTACCTCACAGAAACTCCACAATTAAGTACAAGAGCAGATCTACAGACCAGTAAGAACACACCTTACCAGAAGCTAGTAAGTGTACTGCATTTTACTCATATATTTGTAAACTTTCTGTATTATATACAAAAAAGTGATATTATTTTTTTTTCTCACAGAAATGTCTAGTACTCTGGAGTGGCTAGAGGAGCATTTCCCACGTGAAGAAATGTCTGAAGATAGTGAACCTAATGGTAAACAGTTTACTATATAAACCAATTAATAAATATTATTTTATATACATTTAACATATGCATTTTTTTTGTATTGTACAGCCCATACAAAAATTGAAAATACTAAAGAAAAAGAAGTATTGGATAAGACTCTCCAGCACATAGAAGAAAAAATCTACCTACTCATGGCAAATTTTAACAATTTAAAAAACTTTGTGAAGGATCACTTGAAACAAACAACTACATACCATTGTCCCACATGTAGCTGTCCCCCCTCACCATATCCCAGTCAATTATCCCCAAACCCTCTCCATGAACCAAAATGTTTTGATGAGACTTCCATCCCTTCTTCACCTCATATAAATCCTATTGAAACCCTCAATTCTCCTGTTTTTGTTTCAGTTTCTGCCTCACCTTCTCTGTTATAAATTTAACATCCATATAAAATAAAGTAAAATTATTATATTGTGTTCTAATTCATTTCTTGTCTTTTTTTAAAAAGCAGTTCAGGTGTCCGCAGACAGCGTGGGTGTCCGGAATGTCCATAAAGAAACGAAAATGGGGGCGTCCTAAGGACACTTTATCTGTCCATAATGTTCGCATGCAAGTTGAAACTGTTCTAAGAACACAGCTGGTGTTCGGGTTGTCCGCAATCAAACTACCACATGCGGTGTCCTGAAATGTTCATCAATAAACAAAATGGAGGTGTCCTGAGGACGCTAGACCTGTCCGTATTGATCGCAGGCGAGTTGAAACTGTTCTAAGAATACAGGCAGTATCCTGAAATGTTTGTAAATAAACTAAATGGGGGTGTCCTGAGGACGCTAGACCTGTTCGTATTGTTCGCAGGCGAGTTGAAACTGTTCTAGGAACACAGGCGGTGTCCTGAAATGTTCGTAAATAACCAAAATGGATGTGTCCTGAGGACGCTATGCCTGCCCGTATTGTTCAGAGGAAAACTGAAACTGTCCTAAGAACAAACACTGTGTCCTGAAATGTTCGTGAATAAACAAAATGGGGGTGTCATGAGGACGCTAGATCTGTCTGTATTCTTCGCAGGCAAGTTGAAACTGCTCTAAGAACACAGGCAGTATCCTGAAATGTTCCAAAATAAACAAAATGGGTTGTCCTAAGGACGCTATACCTTTCTGCATTCTTCAGAGGCAAGCTGAACTGTCCTAAGAAAACACACTGTGTCCTAAACTATTCGTAAATAAACAAAATATGGGTGTCCTCAGGACGCTACACCTGTTTGTGCTGTTCATAAGCATGTTCAAACTGTTCTAAGAACACATCAATGTAAGTGACTTCAATGCAGCACTCCAACGAAGTCAATGCGTAGACTGGGATGCCCAATGGAAGCCCTTATTTATATATATTTTTTTATGTCAAAGTTCTTTAAATCTGGATGATGACTAGCTCCTGATTGCGCGTTACAGATTTGGAATCAACAGGATGGACACAAGATTCTATAATGCAGTTCTACAGATTAAAATGGATGGAAGAGGATTACTTTGAACTAAGAGCTTGGTAATGAACAGTTCTAGACTAGATACTCACTCTTAACTTTGGAAAGGGATGCGCCTCGTCAAAGATCTGGTCAAGGGGTTTGGCTTCACTCTCGCTACTGGACGTCTCAGGCCCTCTGCGTTCTGCGTTCAGCACTGCACGGCGGTCTGCGGCCTCTTGAACTGGTTCTGACGGGTCTTGGATCACAGCACTGATTTCTGGAACTGGATCTGGGTTCTAGCACAGGGTTCTTAGCTAGAAGCAAACAGCATGGCCTGGCTGTTGAATGGTTTGTTTAGGCCCCGAGGAAGTTTAGGGGTTAGAATTAGGTTGCAAAAGATTCTGAAGGCCTGCTGAGAAGGATTCAGCTTGTGAATAAGGCCTTTGCTTCAGGGTTCTAGAGCTTGGTTCTAGAGTCTAGATTCTAAGTTCTGGTCTCTGGATCTAGATCTGGAGTCTCTAACTGGATATTGTCTGGATCTGGTCCAGCAGAGTGCTTCGCAGGAATCGGTGAGTAGTGGAAAAAAATGAGTGTTCCCTATCGGTCCTAAACAGTCCCTTTTTATGTTTTTTCAAAGTGGGTGTGGAGGCTGATTCTCTATGCCCAACCCCCAAGGATTTGATAGGTCAGAGAATTCTGTGTCTTCTGACTGGAGAAAGGATCAGCGTGTCATGAGGTGTCATCATGATGCTGTGTTTATGGCTTAGCTGACATCCCTCCCCTCTGCTTTTACATAGAATATCTCTTTTTCATAACAAAGACATTTCCAAGGTGCACAACTTGTTCATAATACATACACACATCACAGGTCACTTAGGTACATTCTTGTCCAAATCTGATCTTCCTAGGAGCTTCGGTTCAGAAATGACAACTTATATGCGCTTTTGGTGGGTTTTCCAATATTGGTTCTGCACCAAATTTGATACATGCATGCAGATCCTCTCTGAGCATATTACTGTAAGTTCTTAAGTTCATAGCATAAACACTGTACCTACAATATTAATAAATTCCAGGGTTTGGTCTCAGAACATCACTCGGCCTCCAGCTTAGTCTTAAATTGTGAGTGATTTTTTCATTGTCACAATCTCAAAGTTGTACATTTTTTTCAGCTTGTTACAATATTTTAGAAGCATTTTCCTTAAACCTATATTTGATGCAATGTTAAATCCACATCCCAGTCTGGTCCGCCCCCAGAGCTGGCTTGACTCAGAGGTCACATGTCCTGTCTCTCCCAGAGAAGTTGTTGACAAGTCACACCCAAATCAGCATATTCTATTCAGTTGTCTTGACTGAGGGCAACATGCCATGGTGCCTTGGCTAGTTCCTGTTCACACCAGTTTGTCAATCTCTTATCCTGGGGCAGGGGAAAGCTTCTTTTGTCGATGGAGAAGGTGTGGAATCTGTTTGATCCCAGTGTGGGAAACTTTTTAACTCTGCAACCAATGTCTACAAATTGTTTTTTCTTACAATATAACCCACATTGTTAATACATACATTAAACAATTGCTTCCTTCAAGCCTTTTCAGAATATAGTTTAAAATTGTCTCTACCCCTTAGGCTTCTGATAGCCAGTATTTCTTTGGCATAGTTTGGGGTTCCATGTTTAACTTTACAAAACTGGTTTTAAAACGCTGGCTTCTTGGTAGAGGAGAGTAACGGTAATGCACCCATTTTTGACAGCTGTCTTTCCATCAGTATCTTTAAAAGGGGATTTTACTTGATAGCATATGATTCTTACTGACATTGAATTGATGTGGATTCTTCCAGAAGAGTAATGAGGAACACCCAACAAAGAGGTTGGATCTTTTAGGTGATTTTGTGAGCCATGATTTTAGCAATTTTTGACAATCAAGAAAAGATTTTTTTTTTGGAAGCTACCTATGTTTCTTTTGCAATCAGCATTGCTATTTCCAAGTGGTTTCAGGCTACTTGGTGGATAGCTCAATGGTGGTTTTAGGCATTGATCTCCTGTGCTCACTAATATAGGCAAAAGTGGATGGCAGCCTATCTTTCAGATTTTTACTGTGCATTTTCTGGTGATTTCTAGCGAGCAGCATGCTTTCCAGTGGCCATTCTAATGTTTCTGCTGCCAGCAATGCCTAGCGATGTTGCAGGGCTTGGATAAGTGGGTTAAGACATCCCACAAGCCCCCCTCTTGCGATGGCTGTTGATATTTCATCGCTGGAACTTCGCAAGACTGGGATGTCCACATCATCTCTCAGGATTCCACAGATGGCACCATTCAGCATCTTTTCCTCCATCAGACGTAGATCGATCGGTTCTCCTTGCCAGTCCTGATGGGAGGATTGAGCGATACCCCGGGCCCCTCAGATCTTTGCTCGATGTCCCCGGTCGTCCTCCTTGGTCAGTCTCCATGGTTTCTCTCTCCTAGGATGACAAAGCAAAAGGCAACACCATATTCATAGACATTTCCCCACCACTATTAATGTAGTGGGGCGGGCATATACATTTCGTAAAGCAGGAGACATTTGCATTCTTATTATTGTATTTTATAGACTATGTGTGGAATGGTTTTAGAGTTGGAATGTTATGGATCTGGAGTGGCCCCCTCTGGGGTTCCAGAGGACTCCTCCAGTTGCTGCACAGTGTGCCTGGGATGGCAATACTTTAGCTGATTAATATGGACCCACTTATCTCCCCCCTCCGCCAAACTGCCTTTGGGGATGCAGATCTTGTAGGCGACTGGTGAGATCTTGTCTACAATTTCAAAAGGTCCCTTCCAGGTAGGCAGACATTTCTGCTGTTTGGCCTGGTTCCTTTGGAAATTGTATAGATAGACCCGGTCTCCTACATTGTATTCTTTCCTGGTAGTCTTCAAGTCATAGTGGGTCTTCATGCTATCGGCTGATCTGTCTAGATTTTGCTGAGCATAGGCAAAAGCATATTGAAGGTGTTTTCTTAAATGTTCAACATACTCATGAGTTGTGGAGGCATTGATCAATGTCTGCTCTTGGTTCCTGTAAATCAGATGCTGGGGAAGCACCATCCTGCATCCAGTCATCAACTCAAACGGTGACATTTTAGTTGGAGATGAAGGGGTAGATACAATGGCCATTAGGACAAGAGGTAAACAAATATCCCAACATGGCCCAGAATCTGCCACAAACCTTTTTAAGATGCTCAAAATGGTTTTGTTGTAATGTTCAACTGCTCCACTAGAGGTTGGCGGGTAAGCAATATGTTGCTTCCTTTTAACCCCAAGTATCTCCCACATCTTTGTCATTGCTTTGCAGGTGAAATGGCTACCTCTGACTGACTGAATCCTTTGGGGTTGACCAAAACACGAAAAGATGTGATTGATCATCAGGGCAGCTGCTGTTTCTGCCTTGCAGTTTGGGGCCGGGAGACATTCCACCCATTCAGTAAATAAGCATGTCACAGTCAACATGTACGTATTCCCCCTCGAGGAGCGAATCTTAGGCCCTATAAAGTCGACTTGCAAATCTGACCATGGCAGTGTCATCCCCCTCTTTTGGAGAGGCGCACGGTGTGTGAGGGATGTTAGCTGAAATTGTGCACACACAAGACACCCCTTCAAGTATTGGTCGAGGTCCTGCCCCATGTGTGGCCAGTATGCAACCTCTCTTAAGATTTCAAGTGTTGTATGGAACCCCCTATGACCGGCTGTGGCTGCATCATGGGTGTGACTAAACATCAGGCTTCGGAATGAGGTAGGAACCACTCACTGATCATGGCCAGCTTGGGATTTCCTTACCAACAAACCGTCTTGGATTCGGACCATTTTTGGACATTTCATCAACACTCTGAAGTCCTCTTTCCCTAAGTAATCAGTATCCGTCAGGGGAAAGTTCTCAGGGTCCTCAATGTGTTGGTAAAATTGACCAATTATTGGATCCCCTTTTTGAGCCATAATCAAATCAGCATCTGGGCTCTCCTTACTCCATTGTGTGGTTGAGAGATCATTGTGAGCATTTGTCTGGGACCTAGTGATAGCAGTGACCTGGATTTCCCCCAACAGGGACTCGATCTCTATTAGATCCTGTTGGATGGCCCTGCTTTTGTCCAGCTGATCAGCTAAGTCATTTCCAGTTTTGTCTGGTCCCTCTACTTTGGAATGACCCTTGATCTTCTTCCAGTAGATGGTCATCCCATTCAAGGTGACCAGATCATCAATATTTTAGATTAACTTCCCATGTTTCAAGGGTTTGTTATTAGCACATAACATGCCTCTGGTTTTCCAATTAACCAGGTGTTCAGCTAACCTGTTCCGTACATAATCCGAATCTGTGATTATGACCAATTTGTGGAGTTGATGTTGGACAGCGGTGAGGATGGCTTGATGCACAGCCATCAACTCTGTCACTTGACTACTTCGGGGACCAATCTTGTACGCAGCGGAGGGTTCTGGGGACTCATTCACCCATGCATTCCTTACACCGGTCACAAGTTATTTTTCCCCGTTGTTGTCAACATGGTAAGAGCATATATCTACTTAGACAGTGGGCATTCCCTCACACTTGTGTTCTTCAAAGACTTTTTGTTGGGAATTAAGGTATGCCTCCATGTTGTCCTTGATTTTTAGACTTTCATCCTCAAGACAGTTTTCTCTGGCACAATCATGCAGGTCTGCCAGACCTTGCGCGAGGGGACTCTTCTTGTTTTGGCCATATCTGACTTCCACAGGAAAGCCTTGCATTGACAGAATCCAGGAAATAATTCGGCAATTACTCACATTTCCGGCTGGGATTCTGTCACTTTGTAGATATTGCAGAGGCTGGTGTGGAGTCTCCACTATGATGTGTTCCTCCTGGAAAAACAGGCGGTATTTCTTCAATGCCCACACCATTGCCAGGAGTGCCTTCTCACAGACGTTGAATGTTTCCTCCACAGAGGATAAAGTTTTACTCGCATTGGAGATTACTTTATTGACCTTGTCATGCTTTTGATATAATACTGCAGTCAAGCATGTATTAGAGTACCCTGTCTCCAAGAAAAACTCTGTGTTTCTGGCAGGGTAGGCTTGGCAAGGCGCGATGAATCAGGGGTCTAGTGATCTCTGCGTAGCCCTCAATGAACTTTCTGATGTAATTAGTCAGTCCAAGGAGGCTCCTTAGTTCCCGCAGAGTTGTGGGGTCCTTCAGTTTCTGAAGTGCTTCCACTTTCTTTTCCCAGGGACAGAGACCCTGAGAAGTAATCTCATGCCCCAAGAAATTAACACAGGTTCTACACCACTATGCTTTCTGAAAGGAACGTTTTGCTCTGGCGGTCCTCAACTGGTTCCGAACATAACGGATCTCTGCTATATGTTCCTCCACAGTTGAGCTTTTGATGAGGACATCATCTACATGAGCCAGGTTACCCCTCTCACCCAGGTCGGGCATGGCCTTATGTAGGAAAATGTTGAACTCATAACCGGAGTTGAGGTATCCGAAGGGAGTCCGGGTCCATGTGTACTGCTGGCCCCCAAAGGTAAAAGCCAGCTTGTATTGGTCCTCCCTACTAACAGGCCCAGTCCAGTATCCATTGGTCAGGTCTATTGCAGTGAATACCTGTGACCCCTGGATCTGGGCCAGCCCTTGGTCAATGTAGGGAAGAGGCCATCGGGAAGTATGGACCCGTTTGTTGAGCTCCCTAAGGTCGGCGCAGAGTCTCCACTGGCCGTTTGGCTTCAATATCCCCAGCACCAGATTATTGAGGGTGCTGTGGACTGGACGGATGATCCCGCGGGACTCAAGGTTCTTAATTATTTCAGTAAGGGAATCCATTGATGCGAGAGGCAAGCGATATTGCTTCACAAACACTGGAGTCCTGCTAAGGTCCGTGGGAATTGTTGTTGTGTGGATGTCGGTGCGACTACAGTCATATGAGTCCACCGCAAAGACATCTTGAAAATCCAAGAAAACTTGTTTCAGCTTTTGCTTCTGCTCCAGAGTCACACAGGCGTCAGCTAGGTTGACTTTCTCTTCCACCATCTGCCTGAAGCCTGGAAAGACTTCTGGTTTCGCTATCTCAGCGGCCTCCTCCAGCTGGGTGGAGAAGTCCCTGGTCAGAGTGCTGATTTGGACTGGTGGCTTCAGGTGGGAAATGCAGCCCTCATGGACCTGGAAAATCTCCTCATCCCCCCTGAAGTCACAAGTCACATTTTCCTTACCATAAGGGCTGGAAGTGTAAACCAGGAAGTTCCCCCCATGCCGGGTAAAGATCCTGCCTGGTGTTGTGTTGTCCTCACTGTCACTGTCAAAACAGTCCTTGGGGATTGGTCCTAACAGTTAATTACCTAGATCAATGGAAAAATGTCGGTCATCAACTGCCATTCCAATAATGGTGCCTGCGGCTAGAGTGATACTCTTTAAGCCGCTGTTATCCACCTGTATTGGAATGGTGCCATGTTCTATATTGACTAATGGTGTTGGGTTTACCCCCAACCCTTGCTGTTGGAGAGAAGCATTTAGATGAAGATAAGCATCAGGGTTTTTCAATTTTTGTCCTCTTTTAACTTTCACTTCCAGGGAGAATTGTTGTGTCCTTTCTGTAATGGTGACTTCCTCTCCAATCTGAATTTCAACTGCATAAGGTAGCAATTGAGATGATCTAAATGCTTTCTCTGGATCATCAAAGCCCATGGGATTATCCGCTAATTGGGACCAAGCTTCGAAGTTTATTAAGTACAAACTAATGGCAAAGTGATTGAGAATGTCACTGCCTAAGTAAAATGCGGCAGTGACGTCTCGCACGACCCAACAATTATGGACTATGCTCTTGTTGCCAATGGAGATTTTGAGCAAACACCTGCTTGGCATGAGATGTTTGGAATTGGGTGTTTCCAGATCCATTCCCATTTGTCTATCCGTTTGAATGTGGGAATGGCTGTGTCTTTTGGGAGTTGGCGGAACATGGGCTCGCTGATGAAGCTCTTACTGTTGTTCACACATACTCGGGCGAGAACAGAGTCCATCCTTTCATTTAACTGAACAGGGATGAACAACTGCTCTCCAATTTGCTGAATATCAGCCTGGCTCTGAGCTGATTTCACATCTTTCTGCGCTATAGGAGTGGGAATGTCTGATTGTGGATTGGTAAAGCAGTTCAGAGTCTTTCCTTCCAGTGTGGAATACCATCTTAAACTGAAAGGAAGGTTGATTTTCAGAAATAGAGAGGACCTCCCATCACCAGACTGTTGTCCTACTGCTATTACTGTCACGTCTGGAATTTGGTTGTTCTGGAAGTGAAATTCTACTTGGTCAGATTTTCGTTCAACGATGTGGCATGTGCCGTTTAGACTAACGTGGTTCACACTCTGTTTCAATTTTATGGGTCAGCTAGTCTGGGTCCAGAGGACCTTGTTTACGCAATCTATTAGGGGTGACAACCTTCTCAGGAGGTCATTCCTTAGTAAACAAGGGGTGCCCTCTGGGGTCACTACTATGACTGGGTGTTTCACCTTGTGTCGCCCAATTTTAATGTCCAAATCCGCAGTCCCCTCGACGTAATTTCCTTCCCGTCAAAGTTCTGAAGTTGTCCAGGAAGAGAGGTGAGAGGGATTTGGTAATTCTCCCCTCTTCCTGAATTTAGTTCATCAAAGGCCTTTTTGGACAGAAGGGTAGCTTGGGATCCAGTGTACACCAGTGCCAAAATTGTCCCCTACCCCTGTACTTGTACCGGGGCATAGTATCTTCCCTCCTTCTCCGCAAGGGGGCACAGATAATGCACATTTTTGGACAACTGGTGGGCTAATTTTCTGGTTTTGGACATGGAGAGAGAAGAGATTTGGGCAGAATTCTTTGGGGAGTCTTGGGAATCTGAAAGAAAAAGTTGGCAACAAGAAATAGGAGAAGTTTTGGGTTCCCCTGGTTCCGTTTCTGGGCCGCCCCCCCTTTTTGGAGGCAGTCACCAGGATGGGTTTGATCCATGGGATTTTGATGTTGTTGGTTCTGAGATGGGACGATGGGCGGCGCTAGCTCAGTCCCCACATCTACCCTGTCTGGATTTGAATCACTTGGGACCCATTTTTCTTTGGGAGGAGTTCCTCCATCTCTGAAGGAGAAGATCCTTTTCCCAGGATCCTCTGAGGATCCCTCTCCCTCAAATTGGAAGATCTGTATCTCCTCCACAAAATGGGTCAGTTTGGGTCCTTTGTGTCTCCTACCCCCTCTCTGCTCCTTGGGTGGTGGGCTTTCAGGGACAGGAGATTTTGTTTCCAGTTCCTGGGTTTCCATTGGCTGTTTACAAGTGTGGAAGGAAGCTTCCTCCAAGGCTTTACACCCCCTTTCCCCTTGTGCCTCCTCCCTAAGAACCAGTGAGTTGTCGGGGTGCTGCCCCCATCATTGGAGCTTCAGGTTCAGAGTTGCGGAATTCTGTGCTGGCATGCTCATCCGAGGGTTCTGCTGAGCCCTCAGCATGCGACCCAGATCCTGTGCCATATTTTGGACCTGGCGCTCTAACCGTGAAACCCGCTCAGGCTGATACGGTGTTCTGTTTTCTCCCCCAGGCTGATCCCGGGAAGGGTAGCTATCCCTTCTCTGGTAGTACCCCGGGTTGGGAAGATTTGGTACCCCTCCACCCTTGGCTCCCCTCTCCCGGATTAGGTGGTCTGGACTCAGGGAATTGGGGAAAGAAGGATGGATGACTTTTGGGGTTGGAAGTTGGGTGGATACCTGGGGAAAAAGTTCTGGCCAGGGTTTGGTGAATTTCTGCCCTCCTGCGTGAAGTTAGGAGGGAAGTTCCCTGGGTTAGGTGCTTGGTTGGATCCCCCCCTTGGGCTGGAGGAGTCCACACATAACCCAGGATGGGACGGTTTCCCTTGTAGCGGGGTCTTACATAGTCAGGGGACTGAGGGACCCCATTTGTGGGACTACCTCCTTGGCTCTCTGTCTGTGACTGGCCCGAGGGCCTTCTGGGCTTGGAATTATTCTGTGCAGGCAGGTTTTTAGGCCCCCCCATCTCCAAATCTAAAATGGGGGCAACCTTTACCTCTGCCACCTTGGCAGCAGCAGGGGTGCTGGTTGAATTGGGGCTTTTCTGAGCATTACTTTTATTTTCTATGGGCTTCTGCACCTCATAGATTCGGGTGGCCTGTTCAATGACCCAGTCTAGTGACCTTTTTCTCATGAAAATCTCTCACTAGCTGGGTCATGATGTATTTGGGCAAGGCATGGAAAAACGTGTTAACAAATTCTTTACTGTCCGTGCGCACCCTTTTGGTGGTCTGCGCAAAGGCACGCTTCAACTCCTGCACAAATTCTTGTGGTGCCTGATCCTCCCCACATTGCAAATTGTAGGCTGCCTTGCGAGCCTCTTGGGGATTTCTATGAATGGAAAAGTGCTTTAAAATGGCAGCCCTATATGTGGACCATCTTGAATGGTTTTGGTCCCCCAGCCCCGCAAAGAAAATGGAGTATTCTGGGGAGAATGTCCATTTTACGTACTGAATGCTGCTACTGCTGTCTTTCAAATGGAAAGTCTCCATCATTTGCTCAAAGAGCTCCAAGTATTCCCAAACAGAATAATAGGGATTCTTATGATGAGGCGTGATGACACTCTTTATTGCCTTAATCTGGTCCATTCATCCTCTGACTCAGAAGCACTGCTCCCAGAGGTACCCGTCTGATTTTCCAGGTTTTCCCGGATTCTGCTAGCCTGGGAATGGCTGGCAAAATGTGGGGACCTGGTCTCTTGTGTCCTGGGATGCTCAGAGGAGTCTTCAGATTCCTCCTTGATGCCAGGATTTGATGGGTACCCTCCCACTGACCTAACTGGGCAGAGGTTTTCAGGATGCCCTTAGTGGGCCTACTCTCCCGGGGTTCCCCACTAAATTGCACTGTACTTGGGTGCCCATACCCAGATGCCCGGCCATCGAATCCTGGGAGGTACTGGCCTATGATCCCCATGCTTCCGAATGGATAGTAATCTGCCATCCCGTGGCCCTGGGTTCATGTCCGCCAGGGGACAGGGGGGTGGCAGAGTCCAGGAACTGGGAGAGATGGAGGCCTCTGGTACTAGGGCTCCTGAGGTTATGCTCAGGTGTTTCCCTTTCCCAGTGAACCTCATCTCTATCAGCCCCTGCTCCCTGTTGCCATGCAAGAGCCTGTGCTTTCAGTTCCTCAATCAAGGCCTTACTAGACTCTATCAGTCTCTCCTGCATGGCTACCTGTTGCTGGAGCCTATCATTGTGCTGAAAGAGAGCTTCATTTTCTCTCTGTGCTTCCTGGTTGGTCCTGAGTACTGGGCCAGTCTTTGCTGCAGGATAGTTACCTCCTGGGTCCCGTCCCTGCTGGCCTGCTTCTTTCTTGCCAGAGCATCTCCCACCCTCCTGGTGTGCTCCAACAAGTTTTTATGCTCTTTTTGGAGGTCACCCAGTCCCTGGAGTGCCAGGTGATTTCCCTCCAGCTTCCCTTTTAAGTGACAGACTTCCTGGCCTAATGTATCCCTTTCCTGAGTAAGAGCCTGTAACTGTGCCACCAAGTCGTCCCTCTGCCTTTGAAGGGTACCAGCTTTCTGGCGCTCCTCATCAAACTCCGCCTGCGTATCCAGGTCTTTCAAAATCAGTTTATTGCTCTCTGCCTTCACTCTATCTAGGTGGCTTTGCAGGGTGACTACCTGCTCTGCGCATACCCTATTGAAATCCAGTTGCTGCTCAGATTTTTCTGGCTCTGCAGTAGGTAGTCCAAACCTTCTTGATACTCCTTCTGCAAAGCCAGAATTCTGGTATCCTGGTCTGCCCTTTCCTGTTGCAGGATACCCATGCCCTCTTTGATTTTAATGATATACTGCCTACTTTTGTTCCGACTCCTGGCTCCTCTGCAGCCTCTGCTCAGAAGAGCCCAGGTCAGATTGGGCCTTCTCTAATGCCATCAGTTGCCTATTTGCCAGATCTTGGCCTTCAGAACTTTGGTCCTGTATGGTTCCCATATATAAATATAAATATGCTGCTATCCTGACAGTCTTGTCGTGCTCTTCCTTGACCTTCGGGGCCATATATAGTTCACTCAGGGCCACGTGTAAGGGGCCCTGATCTTTCCAGCTATCTAACCCAGTTGCAGCGACCTGTTGTGTGATTGCCTGCAACCACACATTCTGGTCCTGCTCAGTCCATTCACCTCTCACAAACAACTTATGGGAAAAGTGCTCTCTAGCTATCTTGATATCTATCAATGTTGTCATTCTGGAAATTGATTTTCTTCCTGACTTACAGAAGTTTGTTATTTTATTTTGCAAAACAGACCATTTTGTGAGAGTGTTCCTTTTTGAAGGGTGCTTTTACAGCATAACACATCGTAGTAGCCCAACAGGATTTATGTATCCTGTCAGCTAGCACACTGTATTAAGCTGAACAAGTGGTAGATCGAATCCAGAATCCCCGGCTACCGAGCCCCCAATCTGTAAGTGACTTCAATGCAGCACTCCAACTAAGTCAATGCCTAGTCTGGGTTGCCCAATGGAAGCCCTTATTTATATATATATATATTTTTATGTCAATGTTCTTTAAACTGGATGATGAACCCTCATATAACGCCCGTCTCTTTGAACCCCCTGACCTCACTGAGCCAAGAAGTAGGTTTGTTTTGCAAATTAAAATATTTATTTGAAGAATTAACCAATATATATCACACTTTTGTGAAGAAAATAATATTTGAATAGCACACTTATGAATATGGATGGTAATCAACAATGGGTAATATTACAAAATTGACAATCTCTTTAATCACTTAGGAGTAGGAATAGGAAGGATACTGTAGCAGAGAATACTTTATATGATTCAAGGAAATGCAATGATGGGAAAGAATGCAACACCGAAATAACTTGATATGATTTCAATCAAAAGATAATGTGATCACTTTTTCCCCTGTGACTACTCACTCCCCCCCCTATGTAATATGAAGAGATGGAAATGAGGGAACACAGGTTTCAGGAATACAATCAAGAATGCATTTCAATTCCAATTCCCCCCAGCAAGCTTAGAGAAAACAGGTATGATTTTAAAGCAGGCAAAACGCTTTTGAATGTGATTGCAATAGATGGCAACTTCTGCTAAATTGATTTTAATTCACTAAAGGAGATTCAGAATAAGTGATTGTTACTTGAGATTGTTTCAGGTCAACACTCGCAATGATTCATGAATGATTATCAAATTGAAAACAAATTCAGCAGTGGAAAGCAAGAAGCAGCTATTTTTACAAGTGGTGAAATGGAACTAAATTGCAATTCACAGCAATTTTTCCGCATGCGTAAATCGTGATTACGGAAAACTATAATGAATTGGAATGTTGTTTTGGTTTTGTTGGAAAGCTTAGGATCTGAGCTTTAAAATGACAGTTACATTTCGCTTCTAGGACGTGTGGTTCATATATAAATAAAGTCAAGATTTCAAATGACAGATTGCGCATTACAGATTTGGAATCAACAGGATGGACACAAGATTCTATAATGCAGTTCTGGACAGGGTAAAAAGGATGGAAGAGGATTACTTTAAACTAAGAGCTTGGTTTTTGACAGCTCTAGACTAGATACTCACTCCTAGCTTTGGAATGGAATGCGCCTCGTCAAAGATCGGGTCAAGGGGTTTGTGTTCACTCTCGCCACCGGACGGTCTCAGTCCCTCTGGGTTCTGCGTTCAGCACTGCACGGTGGTCTGCGGCCTCTTGAACTGGATCTGACGGGTCTTGGATTACAGCACTGCTTTCTGGGTCTGGATCTGGGTTCTAGCACAGGGTTCTTAACTAGAAGCCAACAGCACAGCCCGGCTGTTGAATGGTTTGGTTAGGCCCTGTGGAAGTTTAGGGGTTAGAATCAGGTTGCAAAAGATTCTGAAGGCCTGCTGAGAAGGATTCAGCTTGTGAATTAGCCCTTTGCTTCAGGGTTCTAGAACTTGGTTCTATAGTCTGGATTCTAAGTTCTGGTCTCTGGATCTAGATCTGGAGTCTCTATCTGGATATTGTCTGGATCTGGTCTGGCAGAGGGCTTCACAGGAATCGGTGAGTAGTGGAAAAAATGAGTGTTCCCTATCTGTCCTAAACATTTTCTTTTTAAGTGGGTGTGGAGGCTGATTCTCTATGCCCAACCCCCTAAGGATTTGATAAGTCAGAGAATTCTCTGTCTTCTGACTGGAGAAAGTATCAGCGTGTCATGAGGTATCATCGTGATGCTGTGTTTATGGCTTAGCTGACATCCCTCCCCTCTGATTTTACATAGAAAATCTCTTTTTCATAACAAACACATTTCCAAGGTGCACAACTTTTATAATACATACACACATCACAGATTACTTAAGGTACATACTTGTCCAACTCTGATCTTCCTTGGAGCTTTGGCTCAGAAGTGACAACTTATTTGTGTTTTTTGTGGGTTTTCCAATATTGGTTCTGCACCAAATTTGATACATGCATACAGATCCTCTCTGGACATAATACTGTAAGTTCTTATGTTCATAGCATAAACACTGTACCTGCAATATTAATAGATTCCTGGGTTTGGTTTTAGAACATCACCCGGTGTCCAGCTTAGTCTTAAATTGTGAGTGAATTTTTCATTGTCACAATCTCAAAGTTGTACATTTTTGTCAGCTTGTTACAATATTTTAGAACCATTTTCCTTAAACATATATTTGGTGAAATGTTAAATCCACATCCCAGTCTGGCTTGACTCAGAGGTCAAATGTCCTGTCTCTCCCAGAGAAGTTGTTGACAAGTCACATCCAAATCAGCATATTCTATTCAGTTTAAAGACTCTATTGTCTTGACTGAGGGCAACATGCCAGGGTGCCTTGGCTAGTTCCTGTTCACACCAGTTTGTCAATCTCTTAGCCTGGGGCAGGGGAAAGCTTCTTTTGTCCAGGGCAAGGTGTGGAATCTGTTTGATCCCAGTGTGGGAAACTTTTTAACTCTGCAACCAATGTCTACAAATTGTTTTTTCTTACAATATAACCCACATTTTTAATACATACATTAAACAATTGCTTCCTTCAAGACTTTTCAGAATATAGTTTCAAATTGTCTCTATCCCTTAGGTTTCTGATAGCGAGTATTTCTTTGGCATAGTTTGGGGTTCCATGTTTAACTTTACAAAACTGGTTTTAAAATGCTGGCTTCTTGGTAGAGGCGAGTAACGGTACTGCACCCATTTTTGACAGCTGTCTTTCCATCAGTATCTTTCAAAGGGGATTTTACTTGATAGCATATGATTCTTGCTGACATTCTATTGATGTGGATTCTTACAGCAGAGTAATGTGGAACACCCAACAAGAGGTTGGATCTTTTAGGTGATTTTGTGAGCCATGATTTTAGCAATTTTTGAAAATCAAGAAAATATTTGTTTTTTTGGGAAGCTAGCTCTGTTTCTTTTGCAATCAGCATTGCTATTTCCAAGTGGTTTCAGGCTGCTTGGTGGATAGCTCAATGGTGGCTTTAGGCATTGATCTCCTGTGCTCACTAATATAGGCAAAAGTGGATGGCAGCCTATCTTTCAGATTTTTACTGCGCATTTTCTGGTGATTTCTACCAAGCAGCATTCTGATGTTTCTGCTGCCAGCAATGCCTAGTGATGTTGCAGTGATGTTGCAGGGCTTGATTGAGTGGGTTAAGACATCTCTTTTTTATGTCAATGTTCTTTAAATCTGGATGATAAACCCTCATATAATGCCCGTCTCTTTGAACCCCCTGACCTCACTGAGCCAAGAAGTAGGTTTGTTTTGCAAATTAAAGTGTCCCGGGATGTTCGCAAATAAACAAAATGGGGTGTCCTGAGGAACAATGTCCGTAGAAAAACCAACACCAACTGTTCGTGTACCCGAACAATTTAAAACTACCTTTTCAAGCAATCCACAATATTTTTCAATAATAAGTCACCATAGCACAAGTCCCACATAGTAATCCTGAGTTTCTACATACTTTTTGGGACTTTTTAAACCTTTTTTTTGGTGTTCGATCTGTCCGCAGACAGCGCGCATGTCTGCGAACCACGCACCAGCACCCCTATAAAAGGTCACACCCTAGAGCTCATTCTCATTGTGTTTCTGGCTATTTTATGGAACACAGTGCATTTTCCAGCCAACTTTCCAGATTTTGATCTGAAAGCTGATGGCATCCATGGCTGCAGTACTGCCACCTGGTGCTACATCTGGCTCAGCACCACTCCCACCCCCTCCACCACCACCACCTCCCCAAGGGCCTGAAGAGGGGAACAGGAGTGAGGATGCAGAGGAGGATGAAGAGGATGACGAGAATGAGGTAGAGGAACTCCCTACTACCAGCACTCGGTGTGAGTCTTGGGTGTGGCGGTTATTTAACTTTCATGGTGATGTTCCTAAGGTGTGTGCGAACCGAGTCACCTGCAAAGAGTGCAAAATGGTACTCAGTCGCGGGAGGCCTGGTTCATAAGCTTTGAGACAACTACCATGAAGCGACACCTAAAGTCATTCCACACTGGGGCCATTCGCAAGGTTGTACCTTGCGAGGAGCGTAGTAGGTTGACTTCCTCTACTTCACCCTTCGTTCCTATCCTGTCACCACAAGGAACACTCCTGTGGGACAGCGTATTCCTCAAACTGCCTCACAAGCCATACGCAATACTGATGACCCTTACCTTTCAAGGGTCACAGTTGTGTGTATGTACTGCGACAAAGTACTCTGCAGGGGGGAGAGACTTCAAAGTGCTTTTGAGGCTCTGGTCTCAGAGCACAAGAAGATCTGCTCACTACCCAAGTAAAACCCACTCTACATCTTCCTCTCTCCACCTGCCCTTTCTTATCCCCGTGGTTGGTGTCCCCCCTTACCCTCCTTTTCCCTCCTCTCCTAGTTTGTCGGGTATAAAAAACCAAAAATAATATAAAACAACAAAAATGAAAAAAAGGCTCTTTTCAGAGTTGCCTTTCACACTTTAAAAATAGAAGTGAAAATAAATGAAGCAGTGCCCTGTGTATTTTTTAGATGTCCGCGGACAGACCGCGAACATCTAAAATTTTGGGGTGCTGCCCTATCATAACCATTGCAGTTTTGTCTGGGAGGAAGTGGTGGCTCTAAAAAGAGCCTTTTGGTGGTGTTTGTGTTTGAAAAATGTGAAATGCTCAACACCTACTACAAAATGGATGCTGTAAATCCAAAAAAGGTTGCAATGCATTTTGTACATTTCTCAGAAAAATCTGATAGCCAGCATAAGTAAGATGGACTCCATCTCTGCGAAAAATGTATGTGCTAAGAAACATAATATTTTCATTGTGAAAAAAGGACATGCCAAAAACTCTTAGAAAGGCACAAACAGCCTTATTGACATTGTGCCTTGCTTTCTCCATTTGTGGACCAATTGAAGAAGAGTGAAGCCACATTTGTTTCTGTGCAATCCATGAAAAAATTACTTGAGAATTTGGAAACATGTCCATGACCTTCTCAAGTCCTTCTTTCATTGCAAATTACAAAGAAATTCCAGACACATGTCCTAAACCGTTCCCTCCACAATGAATTACAATTATGTCTGGATGTTGCTCTGTCTCCAAAGTAGTACAGAGAGGTAGCAAGTCCAACCACTTCATTCCATGTACTCCATGCAAGTGCACTTCCACATGTGGGAATCCAAGATCTATAGCTACTCCACAGCTTTCTGCATCCACCTTCAACCAATGTATTCACGAATCTCCCAAAATCCAAACAATCTGTTTTCTGAAACACACAGCCATAGCTATCTGTTCTTCTCTCAGCAAAAAGAGTACCTGAGAAACTCCCCCCTGGCACAACACACCCACTAAACTTTACTGACCAATCCCTTGGTCTGCTCATTCTCATTTGCATGCCTCCCCACCCCAAAATCCCTGAATGTAACACGCGATGTCCGTGGACTACCGCCATGTCCGTGGACATATCGTAACATGGACAGACCTTCTGCCATTTTCATTTCACTTTCTGTGCTATTGCCTCATTGGATATAGCTAATAAGTCACACGACCATCCACCAATCACATCCATTAACATGTACTGTTAATCTCTCTGAGTACAAGTGTCATATCATTTGAAAGCACCTTCTACAAGAAATACTGAGCAAGTCTCCAAGATTTCTACTTGCAGCTGCATGCATATCCATATGCATGAACACAAACTACAGGTATGCATATTTTATGTATAGTACATGTACAATTCTTATAGATTCATATAAACAGATTAACTGACAATTATCCTGTATAATCTATAAAAAGAACTTACTGTCATTTTTTCCATCTCCTATAATCAACGGTCACTTCCAAACCTTTCTGCTATTTAATTTCTTTTTACACACACATTTGCAAAGCATGTTGAACTAACATATTTAAAGTACAATATAAAGAGTTAACATACTCTAACAAAATTGCATGCACACAGTATGTTCAAATATCAAACAACAATACTTGTACAAAAACATGAAAATGCATTTATTTATTTATTTATTTATTTATATATATAGCGCACAAGCAGCCCATGGGCATTGAGGTGCTGTTACTTGCAAGAGCTTAGTTACAGGAATAGTGGCATTCAACGGTACATTATGAATTCCGCAGGCCATAGAACTGATATTTTGGTTGGTACAGTTAGTCATTACAATACAGCTCATGCATGAAGAACATATGATATGTATTCAACTGGTGCGACGCATCCTATGTGAATTAGATAGTTTTCATGGTTTTGCGGAAGGTGCTCAGGGTCAATGTGAATTAAAAAAATCAATGTCTAAATTAAAAACAGTGCTATATACAAACAAAATTACTAATTTGTTTCCTTTACAATTGCAGTGAAGACCATTCTCCTGAAAAGAAGCAGCAGAATTTGAAGTACAAAGAACAACTAAGAAGAAACCTGCTCATTCCAGAAAAAAAGTAAGTTGAATACCACCATAATATTTGTACTATTACTCAAACACACTTTAAGGTTAATTCATGCTATTTCTGCCCCTAAAAATAGATTGTGCACCATTCTGTCCACAAATCCCCATTTTTTAAACAGAGATTTACAAGCAGAATGGCACACACATTCCTTGTTTTCGGCACACAAATGACCAACTCAGCCCCTAGAATTTTGATATTATAGAACAAACAACTGTTTTAATTGTATATCCTTAGATTTACTATTTGCACTTCTCTGCACCACTAGCTTAATTTCTACTGTCATCTGAGCCCCACTTTAGTAGCACATAAATTCAAGAATTCAAATCCCAACGAGTTGTACTTGCCCAATGCATAATCACACACCATCACATACAACTTTATCATCTTACTCAGACACTCATGCACACAGCACACATACATTGCAGAACACCGCAACCCATACCTTCTTTATTTTTTTCAAACAGACCCTAAAGAATGCCTACCAAAAATCAAGTCCGTAGAAAGCAACGCAGAAGCAGAGCAAATGAAAATAGAAGTGTCCAAAATAAGCATCCATCCCTAGCAGAATGTGTAAAAAAAAGTTCAAACAAAACAGCTAATACAGTCATTTAGCGAAACAAAACAGGCTTCAAGTACAGAAACTTTGCCTTCTCTATCAAAATGTAAAACAAACCAGAAAACAATTAACAAAAATTCAGCTGCCACTACATATAAAACAGCTCCTATAAAACTTGATATAGTGCAAAGTAAGCATAACAAACAGCAAAATTACCTCCCTCTGAATTAGTGAAAGGTATTCGTGGAAAAGTAGTGTATTTACCATTAGATCTAAAACAAAATGTGCACAATCTAGGAGTACAACAAAACAGAAGAGGCAGGGGATTCCAGGAATATCTTGGTACTATGATCTGGCCTGGATAGAACCTATATATTTATGTTAACATCAGAGATCATAGTACTTGTGTTTCTATGTGGTGATCTCAGGCATAGTTATCTCATGTTGACAGTCACCATTTCATCATAACTTCAAAGCATTGTGAAGAAAACGTGTCTCTAAACAGTGAGATGAAAGGCATTCAATTCAAATCTAAGGACTCTCTCTAATAATTCAATATTTCTATTAATATGTAGAAAAAACATCATGAAAGATTGATCTCATTATTTTTTAAAAAAACATCACAAGTGTCAAAATCAGTGTAAACATTTACCAATCTGAGAAAATTACTGGTTCTTCTGATAAAATACATCATTCTCATCTAAAACCACATCAAACCACACGCCAAACATACCTCATTCATACTCAAATGATTCATCATTTCATTCACGACTAATATCTAAATCATCACTTAAAAACAACATCCTACAATGCAACATTACGACTTTGTGTCCATTACAAATATGAACGGTAGGATTTTAACAACTGAGTCAACGTCAATTATTTGGTCTAGTACATCACAAAAAGGCTCAGTATCATTTATATCAGTGCCGTTACTCATGACAGCACATTCCAAAACCCGACATGTTTCTTTCTGTACAACGATTATTCAACAGAAATTCTTCAGGGGCACAACAGTCCAGCGTTGTCAAAGGAACGTCAGTGGAATTATGAACATGTAGACTATACCAACAACTCACCTATAAATAAAAACATAGAAACACAATCAATTGGACTAAATGTGCAAGTCTCCTGATTGATCATTGCTATCACTGCACTGTTAATGTACGGAGTGCAGAGTAAGGGTTATTAATACCCCTATGTTTCCTTCACTAATACAGGGATCATGCAGACCACCAAGGGAATCATGATCGGTACACCATCTTAATTGGTGAATTTGAAAAACACCATGGCCCTCATTACGACCCTGGCGGAAATCGAAAAACGATGGCGGAAATGCAATACCGCCATCGAATAGCGCTCGGTGCGACTATGACCCGTCACCGCAAAGTACGAAGCCATTAGCGACACCGTAGTGAACGCCAACGCTAACTGCACCAAGCACGCGCGCGCGCGCCATGCCAAACCGCAAACACCACCATGGTGCAACGGTACGCCAATTCCGACCCTAGCGGACATGTACCTAACGCCATCAGGCATGGCGGAATGTACCATTCCGCCATGGCGAGAAGTACGGCATCGCGAATCAACCGTAAACGGCCCCACTGAGTGCCTGTACACCGCTCCCTGCCCACAAAGTACAACTCCCGGTAGGTGCAATGAAGTCACAATGCAACCATTGAAATGTACAAAGCACCCATGCATGCCAACGAACAAAAGCAACACAAGAGGGGCCAATGGGAGCTGCAGGTCACAGATGGCACGAATACAGAAGCCATCCCAATGGACATGACCACAGTCCCCCACCAAGAAACACACGCAAACACAGGCACCTGTGCCCAGCAACATTCCGAAAATCACATCATTCCACCAGTCCACCTGGCTGACCGGCATCTGTTACACAAAACCCAATCCCCCGCCCCTGAGCATGACAACATTCAAACTGTCATATAGGCAGCCCCCATCCCTGACCTCACGGGCCTAGTAGGCAAACGCGCCCAGTACAGTACCACGCAACTAAACCCCGAAGCTGGAACCCAATGCAGATCTCCTCACAATACATCGCCCCCCAAATAGGCATATGCCACATCACTTGCAAAGAAAAACGCTACACGGGCCAAATCAGAATAGCAATTTATGCACATCAAAGACACCAAGCCCATACAGCCATCAGGCCATGAACTCCAAAACACCAATCACCATTGTGGGCTGCATCCGCAAGAAATGACCAGCCACTACTTGTGTGTCGCCCTGTACCCCCATGGTACACAGAGCCACATTCACGTACGAAAAGGCAACATGGAAGCGCACAGAACCGCAGGGCTGTCCCAATGGGGAGGCACTAGTCCAGCTGAAAGGCCGAAATGTTGCTCCGAGACACCAGTACTGCGTAAGGGCATGTGGGCCATTGGCGATCGTCCCATAAGATCGTAATGCTGCTCCACCGATTAACACGAAGCAGCAGGTGTCGGGAGTAAAATCCATCTGCAGGAGTGGCATACAGATGGCAGTGGCAAAAGGGGAGGAGATACCTGTCAACCAAAAGAAAAGAAAAAGAACAGAATGGCCATCAGAACTACATTCGAACAACTCACTTCAATGATCACACGAAATCCACAGCCATATGCATGCTAGCCCACTCAAAAGGATCAACACCACCCCAAAACCACTTGCGACTCATAACCATCTATATCGAGGTGCAAACACCATCACAAACAAGTGTACCTGTGCATGCGTCTGTCAAAACAGAATCCATCAGATGGGAATGTCAACGTGCATGGACACAAGTGTCTGAGGGCGCCTCGAGACAGGGAGGGCTCAACAAGGCCAGATAGACGATGGTCCCACTATGGCAGGCCTGCATCACATAGCGTAGGGGAGGCGGATAGATCCCAAGAAGCCCTGTACATGGCAAACTCTGTATCAAATCACCTGCCCATGCATCCATTCATCATTCCCTCATCCCGGTATCAAAACGCCTGAATATTTACTCACATGACATTAGAAACATCCATTGATTCTGTGCGTTATGCAGCCTGCAAAATCCACAGTGCCCCAGCCCGTAATTCAAGTGTTGTGAAGTAACATGTATTTGGGAACGGCCGGCCTCATCGGCCACGTAGCTAATGCGCATCCCAAACTATTCATATCAGTCATTGCTCCCTCGCCATGGGCCCTGTCTCAAGGACATTGAACAATAGAACGTTATATTTGCAGTCAGACCTGTGGGCATCTCCTCGCCGCCAGCTGATAACCGAAAGCGCCGCCCTCCGAATTCCTCATTTGCAACATCACGTCGAAAAGGCATCTGTGGCCGTTTGAAATCACTAATTATTCCATCGAGTGCGGCTGTGTGTGAAAATGGCAACTGCCTTCACCCACGAATGGGACGCCCCGCCCGTCGTTGCAACTCGGTACAGTGATGCATGAGGGCCCACCGTTACTCGAGTACTACGTTCCACTGACCCTTCACAAGTCTGTTCGCGACTGCACAGATAGAATGGGAAACAATGGGACCATAGCCGAATGAACATAACAACCAATCCAACACGCCCATCGGGTACAAATACATGATAGCAATAGCAAGATACCATTCCCCGAATTGCAGCGTTGTGCGCGTGACGTGCTCGGCCAAAGGGGAGAGCAGTTGGCACAGGTGGAATGAATCACCACAGGTGGAGGCCATACAGCCTGAAAACACATGAATTGCACAGCCAGTCTCCTCCCACAACCACACCGAAATGCTACCGGCAGGACTCGCGATGTTGGCCCTGGGGGACCTGATAGCACTGCAAGTGCTCCAACTCCAAGAGGAAGACGAACACCAACTACAACCGGCCGCACGGAGGAGACGCAGGAGGAGGAGGAGGGCAAGGCAGGGCCAGCAAGGCCCACCAGCACAGCCACTACCACCACGCAGGCAGCCCGCAATCCCACGCCTCCGAGCACATCCGTTCAACCTCACTGATGAGCAGATCCACACCCTCTACCGTTTGGACCGGGACACCATAGCCGCCATTGTGGACATGACACAGGCTGACCTTGTCAGCATGATAGATAGCCCAACCGCCATCCCACCCCTACTGAAGGTGGTGTCTGTACTACACTTCCTGGCCACAGGCACCTACCAGCACACAGTCGGACAGTTGCATGGCATTTCTCAGCCACTGTTCTCACGGACACTATTGCAAGTGCTCGATGCCCTCCTGCAGCACGCAGACGACTACATCTCCCTACCACGCTCGGAGCAGGAAATTACAAACACGAAAGTGGGATTCCATGCACTTGCCGGCATACCGGGTTGCATTGGTGCCATCGACTGCACCCATGTGGAATTGGTCGTCCCACATGCCATGGAGGCCCAGTACCGCAACCGAAAACAATTTCATTCCCTGAATGTACAAATGGTGTGTGACTCCAACAGGATCATTACACATTGTTGTGCCCGATTCCCTGGATCAACCCATGATTCTATGGTCTTGAGGAACTCTACAATACCACGCTACATGGAGCGACACGCAGGGAACAGATCCTGGCTACTCGGTGAGTCTCATTACATGCATGATGATGTGGGGTATGTGAATTGGCAATGACCTGGCAGGAAGGTGGGGGAGGTGTGCGTACGTATCAATGGCATTCCACATCATACGTTTCTCGTCCACATACAGGTGATGCTGGATATCCACTGAAGAGATGGCTCCTCACACCAGTCCGGAACCCACGGGACCAGCATGAGGAGGACTACAACCATGCCCACTCACGTACCCGTGTAGTCATAGAACAGGCATTCGGCCTACTGAAGGGCCGTTTCCGCTGCCTCAGCAGGTCTGGCGGGGCACTCCTGTACCGCCATGAGAAGGTTGCAAAGATGGTCATGGCATGTGTCATGCTCCACAACATGTGCGTACGTAGAAATGTGCCCATGCCCCCTGACGCAGAACTGCAAGCACCTGATGATGGTCATGATGAGGGTGGGGATGTGGCAGCACCTCATGGAGTCTGCGAGGCACCGGAGGCCCGTGACATTCGTCAGCATCTCATTGATGTATGCCTCTAGCACTCACGCCTGGTGGCTGATACATGGACACGGGACTCGTGGCACTGCGTGTGTCTGGGACATGCACAATATGGACTGTACGCCTATGATGGCCTAGTACACAAAGATCAATGTCCACACATCTCATTGGTTGATCGTGCACTTTTTATGGCATATGTGATGTCATGTTGAACACCCTATCGACCCGCCACCCAAGTGAGCCCAACACACCCCCTCCACCCCCCTACCTCCCCCCGAAACACCAGTGTCCAAAGATGCTCATTGTCAGTGGGCTGTCGCTATTGCAAGCCCCCTCTGCGGGTATCAGGGGCACCCCTGCCTGTGGAGCGCAGGTTCCTTCCAGATCTACGTTGGGGGCTGCCCTGGACGGAGCTTGCAACGGATGATGTGTCTGCCTGCTCACGTCCATGCATGTCCCTAAGGGTTTGCGAGAGCTCAGTGAGCACACGGCGCACTGCGGCAAGTTCGGCACATACGTCCTTGGCCGTCGCATGCAGTTCCCCCCTGAGGCTCTCGGTGCTTCTCTCCATTTGGACTCTCAGGCTCTCGGTGCTACTCTCCATTTGGACTCTCAGGCTCTCGGTGCTACTCTCCATTTGGACTCTCAGGCTCTCGGTGCTACTCTCGATTTGTGCCCTGAGTGTCTCAGTTGATGTTTCTATGTCTGCCTTAGTGCCCCCACATTCATCAGCATGGTCCTTGAGGAGCGTGGCCAGTTGCTGCTGTTGTTCGATCAACTGGTCGAGGGACTGTTGCCTCTGCTGGGCCAAGGCCATTTGCGGGGGTGTCACAGAGGGGCTGTTGTCCTCATGTTGCATTGCCACAGGGCTTGTGGGGGATGGCCAGTCGTCGTCTTGTGGGTGCCCCTGCGTGGTATCCTCATGTTGTACGGGATGGGACAGACAGGGGGATTGGGACAGGTCATGGATGGATCTGACTTCGGCATCCCCGTTTTCTGTGTCGGAGCATGCTGCCATCAATGGGGTGTCACCTATGGTGCTGCTGCCACCGGAGGCAGTGCCTTCTGTGGCATCCATTGGGGGGACCTGTGGTGGTGGTGTTGTGGGCATGCTGGCTGCTGGGGTGCCTGTTGATGTTCCCTCCTCTGTGCTGCCACCTGATTTGTGCTGCTGCCGTGTCTTGATGCGTGCAGCTGAGGTGGAGGGTCTCTGGCCGTTGGTCTTGGCCCTCTTTGCAGGTGTGCTGGTAGGGGTGTCCTGTAGCTCGTCGTTTGGATCGGACCCTGTGGTGGAGTAGAGGAGGGCGAGGGTTATTGGTGGGTCTGTGGGAATTGGAATTGCATTGTGTCACATGCATTGGGGTGGTACCTGAGGGTGATTTGGGCCGGGCCCTTGGAGGTGCTTTGATTTGTGTGTGGAGTGAGGGTGCAGTTGTTTGGCAGCCTGCAGTTAGGGTGTGCCTGCTGCACGTGTAGTGCGTGTATTAGGGGTTTTTAATTATTTATGTATTTATTGTGGGTTTTAACGTGCGCTATCAGGCCGATGTGTGTGGACGTTCTCCTGGGCATGTGTTTCTGTTGCACTATGTGGACGCATGGTACTTCACATGGATGGACTGTGTGGATTTGGCATTGTTTTATCTGGCCCACCTACCTGAATCTTCGGATGTCTGCACTCCTTTCTCCATCCCTCCGACTCCCTCTATGCTCTCCATTCCGATGGTGGAGGCACAGATTTCTTCCCAGGGGGTCAACTTGATGGGTGATTCAGGACCTCCCCCGGTGGCTGTGGCAATGTTGCGGTTGGCAGAGAGTATGCTGCGGACGCGTATCCGCAGGTCGTCCCATCGCTTGCGGCATTGCTGTGGGGTGCGGGGTGCGGTCCCCACCGCACTTACCCGCTGTGCCACCAGAGCCCATATGGCCTTCTTGTTTGCAAGTGCCGTCCTGGTCATTTGCGTGCAGAAGACAACGGCAGCATTCTCCTGGAGGGTCTCTGTTAGCACGGTGAGTTCCTCACGGGAGAAGTGGACCTGCCGCTTGCGGTCGCACGCTTTCTTCGCTGCTTTTCCCATTATTCTTGGTTTCGCTAGGGTGGTTGACGGGTTGGGGTGTGTTTCAGGGTAGTGATTTTAGTGGTTGTGTGGTTTTAGTGTATTTATAGGTGTACGCCGGGTTGTTTCCCGTTCCGGGCCCATGTTTTAACTTCCGTTTCCGTATATTTCCGGCCACCGTACTTTCCGGTAGGCGCACACTGCGGTGACCGCTAAGAGGGGTGGCGGTATTGCACCTGGGGCGCCGTACGGCGGCGGTGTGGGCCGTTTTGGGGTCTTTTCCGCCATCGCGGACTTTGCACTTCCGCCATGCCGTGGTGCTCGTGCCCGATGGGTCGGAATGGGCCGCACTTTGCTCCTTCGTGCAATGGCGGAAACGCTATTTACGCTGTGGCGCTCCGGTCAGTCGCTTTCCGCCAGGGTCGTAATGAGGGCCCATCTCAATTAGTGTATTAAAAAAACACCACCATCACCAACACCGCGTGACACATCAGGACATCCAGGACTCGTAATGCTATCCCAGAGGGTAAAGAAGTGACTGACTCATACCGAATAACAAATCAATAATATAACAAATATATAAGAATACATCCAACGGACACTCACAGCTGGTCTCTAATTCTGGTGTTCACTTGGTACGCTCATCTCATCAAAAATGATGGTGCAGTGTTACCGTTTGCATGGTCATGATCTGCAATCTTAGGGACAGATGCAGAAATGTAGAACCCGATGATTCACAAGGGCAGGTCCTCACAAACCTACGATAACACAAAAATGGAAGCGAGTGAAAGGAAAATAGGGAAAAATGACTCTAAGGTCACTCCCTCATCAGCTAACCTGTCGTCAAGCAAATGGAAAACATGTGCTTATCATAACAACTGGTCCTAACCTTCACAGTCAGGAAACACTGCTTATCTCTTATATCAGAGAGTGTACCAGGAACCACACGTTAGTGATTCAGCGAGCCGTAGGAGCAACATATGAGCTCACGGACACTGGATCATGTGAGCTCTTGTACTGTCACGTGATATTCACGTTACGTGAACTTCAACGTGATCAGTTTTTAAAGGTGTAGCCTCATTAAGTGGGTATAAATGGGTCATTGGGATCAAGCTTGGTTCAGAAAATCGCCAATCTATGGACAGTCAATCCTGAAATGTCCAACAGTTATTTAAATCTGTCGAAGTGACAAAAAATATTATGAATTATATCTGCCATTCAAGAAAGGTAGAGGTATAACACTAACTCATCCCGGGGAGTCCAAAACATGTAACGCTGTGTCGAATGATGGTGATATGCCCCAATGGCAAGGAAAACATACAAATTCCACGGACAATGGCCGTGCAAAAACACAACAAAACTGAAGAGGCAGGGGATACCAGGAATATCTTGGTGCTATGATCTGGCCTGGATAGAACCTATATATTTTTGTTAACATCAGAGATCATAGTACTTGTGTTTCTATGTGGTGAGCTCAGGCGTAGTTATCTCATGTTGACAGTCACCATTTCATCATAACTTCAAAGCATTGTGAAGAAAACGTGTCTCTAAACAGTGAGATGAAAGGCATTCAATTCAAATCAAAGGACTCTCTCTAATAATTCAATATTTTATTAATATATAGAAAAAACATCGTAAAAGATTGATCTCATTATTTTTTGGAAAAACATCACAAGTGTCAAAATCAGTGTAAACATTTACTAATCTGAGAAAATCACTGGTTCTTCTGATAAAATACATCATTCTCATCTAAAACCACATCAAACCATACGCCAAACATACCTCATTCATACTCAGATGATTCATCATTTCATTCACGACTAATATCTAAATCATCACTTAAAAACAACATCCTACAATGCAACAATACGACTTTGTGTCCATCACAATCTAGGAGTGCAACGTCCCATGGAGCAATCTTTAATTATCTTAGTAAATGGTGTATCTACAAAAAACAGAAGAATTTGGCAACAACTGGTAGATTTACATAAAGTTAGACAAGCCTAACAATATCGAAAAGATGATTGTCATGGCTTCAGCTTCCCGACTCAGGAGTGGCACGAACCAACCTACCCCTCCAGAGTCTTGGCGCCTGCAAGTTAGACTTACAAAAGCTTCCGGGACCCGGGTGGGGAAAGAGGGTTAGGATCTCAATGGTTGTATAGGTTCAGTAGTTAGGGTAACAGGAAAGAGGGCTGGGAGAGGGGAGGTGGTCAGGGAAGGGGACATTGGATAACACAAAGCAATAACTGGCATTTACAGACATAGATATTCCCAACATAGACATTTCCCCCCAGACCTCACAACTAGGCTTATAACCAGAAAGGGACTTATCTCAAGGGGTGAGTGCTGGCCTCCTGCCTGCGCACTCTCAGGTCCAGAATCCGGAGCAGTGTTATGCTGAAAAGAGAGTGGGAATTACGATCTGCGTGTTACATCACACACTGAATGCTGACATTCACTCACTCTTGCACTAGAAGTTCATGCACCCTCCAATGCTCATTAGTTTAGTGCATGCAGCAGTTAATATGCCCCTTTACGAGCGGATTTCAGCCGCGCGTGGCTCTGCCTCTTTTATTGCTCAAAAGTTAGGTGGGGTTTTTCCCTTTATGAGCGGATGACTGCCGCACGTGGCTCCGCGTCCGCTGTTGCCCAAAAGTTTCTGCGCTGCAACTACACGTGGTAAACTAGATGGTTGTTAGTGGGTTAAACATGACCAACTATGCGCTGCGTGTTTTTCTATAGTTGCGCGTAGGTCAATCGCAGGCACTTATGACGTTAATATTCACGACTTAGCTTTTGCTGGAGCAGGGGGGGAACATGAGGAGGTTGGGGCGGAGCCCCCCTGTGCGTGCCCCTGACCGCCGTTGCTGGTGGTGTTCTCTGACTCTCTAGTGTTCTGCACTGCGCTGCGCGCCTTCCCCCAGATCGGCTTACGCTGCTGATTGTCTGCGTTACTTATCTGTATGGCTTGAGGGGTCCGGGTGGAGGTTGCATGGGGCGTGGCCCCTCGTGAGCTTCCCCTTGCTCGGAGCTCCGGAGAACATGTCTTCTCTGGTTGCTGTCCTGAGCACAAGCCCTGTGCTCTTGTTGAAAGCGTGCGCATGCGAGCGTGCTCTGCCCGATGTGGGCTTCAACATGTAGTTCTTGGCCCAGAGGTGCTTGGGAGATGTGGTCCTTGGGCTGTTTCTCCTGCAGAAAGGACACAACAGCCTTGTGTACAAAAGTATTTTGTTTTTTGTGCCTTGTATCTTCTTGGTGCTAATTGTCATTAGTTCCTGAGCCCTTTCCAACACTGGAATACTATGTTTATTATTGTGGCCCATGACAATGATAATGAATACTACAAAGAAATTAACATTGAAGAAAATTTGAAGGATACCACTGAAATAATTCAAGAGACACAAGAAGCTGGTCAATTTGAGCTCCTAGATCCTGCTACAATATCCAATACTTTAGACCATTATACAATTCATCCATTGCACTCTAATGACACCGTAGAAGATGCACTAGAAACGTACCAAATGCGTCAAACAAAAGGATCACAAATCAGCATATGGGAAAAAAGTATAGAAGCACGTGCTTTTCCTCTACTCTTTCCTACTGGCAAAGGAGGAAGGTACGATGATAGACCCATTCAGATAACATCAGAATACCGCTTGTTACGGATGTATTCTGAAGATCCCAGATTTAGACAAAATGTGGAATACATATTCCACCTACTCTTTGAAAGTGAACTAGCAACTTTATGTTACGGAGTTGCACACACATTAAAATCAGGATCCCACTTTCAAAATATGTCAGCTACACAATTATTACAAAAAGTGCAACAAAAAGATGAGGTTTTACAATCAAATATTAAAAATCTATTAGAAAACATGCGTGCTACAAAAGAGTACTGGTTTCGACGTCATGGAGATGTGCGTTGTATGATAGACACCTTGGCCCACCCTCTTGGTTTGTTACATTAAGTTGTGCAGAATATGCATGGGAAGATCTTCATGATTTCCTACGCATATCAAACAAAAACAAAACAAACATAGATATACTAAAACCTGGAGAACTTTGCTCTCTAGATCCTGTTAATGTTTCAAGATATTTTCACCATCGCTTCATTGCTATGGTACACTTTATTTGTAATAAAACTGTTCTTCCCCTTGGAGAAGTACAACACTTCTTTTGGAGAAAAGAATACCAAGTCAGAGGAGCACCACACATCCACATGCTTTTATGGATTAAAGATGCTCCTAAATTTGGTCAAGACAATGACGCCACTGTGTTACAGTTTATTGAAAAATATGTCACTTGTGAAATTCCATCAGAAGCAACAAATAGTGATCTTCATGCACAAATTTTACAATTTCAAAGACACAAATGTGGCAAATATTGTTGTCGCAAAAAGAAAAACAAAGGTAAATACTACACCAAATGTCGCTTTGGTTTCCCAAGACCGGTTACAAAAACAGGTCAAGTGAACAACTTCATGTCTTCAGTTAGACAAAGTGTTAAAGGTAAATAACCTAAAAATACATATGACATAAAAAGAACAGAAGAAGAAAAATATATATCAATGATTACAATGCAGTCATTGCCCACTTATGGAATGAAAACATAGATGTGCAGTACATTGCAGACAATTCCACTGCAGTTGCACAATATGTTACAGCATACTTAACCAAAGCAGAAAAAACAGAGCTCCAAGACCTCTGGTGTGACCTGTCATCAGACAAAACACTGTCTCAGAAATTACACAGCTTGGGCATAAAAATGCCGTCCCATAGAGAATGTGGCTCCTATGAAGCAGGAGATCGTTTAACTGGTATTGCTTTATATGGAAAATCTGAAAATATAGTATGGCTAAGGCTTGGTCCTGCTAAATCTAGAAACAGAGTTCTAAAATCATACAACGGCATAGAAACAAATAGCCAAACATGATACCAACAACCAAGACATTTTAAAAAACAATTTACTGGACACAAACTACCCAAACCGAAGTACCACTTTGGAAACGATCTGTCTATACCACATAGCCCAAAACTTCACATACAAAAATAATATAAAACCTAATGAAAAAAAAGGTAAATACAGAGTGACAAATTGTGAAGGCAGCTTAGTAAAACTCACCAAACCAAATTTAATTAATCATATCAAATTGTCATTAAAGACTCCTCAACATAAAAAAACTATATTACATGTCCCTGCTACTCTTTAAACCATGGAGAAAAGAAGAAGAAATACTAGATAACTATGACTCTGATGAAGACGCTTTCAAAGCAAATGAAAGCACTATAAGTGATGTAAACTTTACACAGTACAAAACAATGTTGCACAATGAACAGCAACACGAAGAAAAACGCCAGGCCCAACTGGATCAGGACACTCCTGACAGTAGTCAACCTTCTGTAACAGGAAGGCAAGAACAACTGGGAGAGCCACTAATAACAAATGAAGCAGAATTAGCTATAACAGAAGTAGAAAACACCATGTGTCAGTATGAAGATAAAGAAGAATTAACTATACTACAATAAAAACTAAATAATGAGCAACATAGCATTTTTGAAGAAGTAACAAAAGAAATTGTGCATGGTGTACAACATGAAAACAAAGAATGCACCTGCCAAAATGACAAACCTTTACTACTGTACGTCAGTGGTGAAGCTGGTTCTGGCAAAACATTCTTAATCAAAATCGTCAGTAAATTCCTTCAACAATTGACTAACAACAAACTGTCAGCTGTTGTCCCTGCCCCCACAGGTTTAGCTGCCTACAACATAGGCGGTGTCACTTTACACCGATTACTACTCCTGCCAGTAGAACACCAAAACAAATTAGACTATTACAAACTTTCTACAGAAGCTAAAATGGAACTACACAGAGTATTAAAACAAATGGAAAAGCTACTAATAGATGAAGTGAGCATGGTCTCCAAACTAATGTTGGCTTTGTTTCACCTCAGATTACAAGAAGTACTCAAAACAAACTACGAAGAGCTCTTTGGAGGAAAACACATTATTGTTTTCGGAGATCTTCTTCAATTGACACCAGTGAAAGGTGAGCCTATTTTTAAAATCTTAGGACACAAACTCTGCTGTAAAACTCTTGGCAGCATTGGAAATGCCAACCTTTGGCAACATTTCCAATGCAGAGAATTAACAGAAAACATGTGGCAATCTGCAGATCTCACTTATGCCAACATCTTAAAAAGTATTAGAGTTGGTATATTATCTCAAGAAGCACACGCAATATTGAAAACCTGGCATATTCATGTACTTTATGACGATAATGCATGTGCTATGGATGTTATGGAACAATTAGCCCACAAACATGTCAATTGTATGGCTTTAATGCCAACTCTTGCAAGCTGTTTCAAATTCAATGAAACAATGTTAAAAAAGAAATGAAACCAATAATTGAAATTAGCACCACAAACAAACTAGACAAACATGGTATGACACTACCCATGTGTGAACAAGCCACAACAAGACTAAATAGTTTAGAAAATTAAATCTCCAATACAGCTGGATTGGAAAAAATATTAAAATTGTCCTTAAATTGCAGAGTAATGCTTAAACGTAACCTTGATGTGGATCAATGACTAGTTAATGGAGCACTGGGTGCAGTTGTTGGCTTTCAAACATACCCACGTGACAACAACATTCTGTTTGTCAATATTCTCTTTGACAAACTTTCATAAGTGAAAAGGATAGGACGCTCAACAGCTCGATTCCTTCTCTTCAAATACATGTATGTATGCAGAGAACAATTTTCTCTAACTCTTGCATGCGCAGTCACCGTTCATAAATCACAAGGTCTTACCCTAGACAAAGAATTGATAGACATTAGTAACACAGTCTTTAAAGAAGGCATGAGCTACGTAGCAGTATCACGCTTACGTACACTTGACGGACTATTTCTAATCAACTTTGATGCAAGTAAAGTAAACGCTGATATTCCTTGCATTTCAGAATACAACAGACTTCGGTCACTATACACCCCCATCTAAAAACATATCCTATTCTACAAATAGTAAAATGTTCTAAAAGAAAACGAAATCAAACAGAAATGCAACAGGATGTCACTGCAAATCCTCCAAAGAGATTAAAAGAAACTAATACTTCATCAAGTACCACAATCATAAAAGAACCTAATAGGGAAAGTAAACCAGGTACTTCTTCAAAGAAGGAAGACAAACTCCAAATAAAGCACTCAGATACAGAACTACCTGGTCCATTTAAACTTTCACATGCAATTGGTGTAAGTTGCTATGCAAATGTAGCAATGAATATTCTATTTCAATTAACACCAATTGTTGACAACATTTACTTACACAGTACAGACCAATTGTGTGTGCAAATGTTAGTACTTCATAGAAACGCAACAAACAATCCTGACAACACATATAGTGTTTATGTAATAAGACAACAATTGGACTACTGTGCTGGAATGGTGAAATTCACTATAAACTCACAGGAAGATCCACAAGAATTTCTAATGTACTTATGACAAGTACTGGAAAGCAAAAACATACCTATACATGAAATCTTCCAGATTTCATACATGTGGAAACATACATGCACTCTGTGCAACAATGTGACACAAGAACAAATCCCCAATGAGCGCTTTATGTATGTATCAATACCTAATTGTGAATACGTTCCATTTCAGCAACTTGGACAAAATGCTAACCATGGTAGATTATGTACTACCTGCAATTCGGCTAATCGCTCCACCTTACTAATACAAACACATAGTAAATACATTATACTAATGCTTCTACGTTACAATGGAGAAGGTACCATAAACAACTGCAAGCTGACTGGATTCACACATGGTCAAGTATCACTTGGTAAGAAAACCTTCACAACAATAGGTATGATCTACAACACAGGAGCCACAACCAATGCAGGTCACTAAACTGCATATATAAAAAAATAAGTGGATGGTTCAAATGTAATGATAGTACCATTACTCTAAAGCAGAGATTACCTGCAAATCTTACAAATGCTTATTTAATGTTCTTAAAACCAACATTTATTAACTAAACTGTACTTAAACATTAATTAAACTTCTATTAAAAAACTATAAACTGTTACAATATGCCAACAGCTATATAACTGCCCCAAGATTTTACAATATCCAAACAGATAAATCAATACCACTTCATTATAACAAAAAAATAGACTGTTAGAATATGCCAACAGGTATCTAACTGCCCCAATATTTTACAACTACTAAACAGATAAATGAATACCACTAAATTATATCAAACAATAAACAGTTAGAATACGCCAACTGGTATCTAACTACCCCAAGATTTTCAATAACCAAACAGATAAATTAATACCACCACATTATAACAAAAAATAGACAGTTAGAATACACCAACTGGTATCTAACTGCTTCCAAAAATCTGCAACAAGCCAATATATAGAGCATTATCCAGAATCAACACCTGAACACTGAAAACAAACAAATAGTTTTTTTTTTTAATCAAACATGGATTTTTTTTCTCCCACAGACCCAATGATTTTAGCAACAAATACAGAAACTGAGCAAATTGCACAGCGCACTTGTTTGTAATCTACTAAATATGAGGGTAAAAAAAATGTGGATTATTCAATGTTATAAGTTGTTACAAAATACCAATACTAACATGAACTTTTAGAAGTACATGTACTCCAGTTACTAAACCAAACAGTAAGTACATTATAATAAGTACAACCATCACAGCAAATCACACCCATAGTGACTTATAACTTTGGTGCTTATAAATTTGGTCTTGTCCATGCACCCAAGACTATAGGCCCTGCCCACAACCACCACAGCATATCACACCCATAGTGGCTTATAACTTTGTTGCTTATACATTTGTTCTTGGATCCCAAAGTAATAAGCCACTATGGGTGTGATATGCTGCGGTGGTTGTGGCCATGGCATAGAGTCTTGGGTGCATGACCATATGGCCATGGCCATGCTCCCAAGACTCTATGCCCTGGCCACAACCACCGCAGCATATCACACCCACAGAGTCAAACATTTTAACTATGCCATATTGGCACTTTTAATGTCCGTGGACATGATGAGTGTTCTTAGAACAGTTTCAACTTGGCTACGAACAGTACAGACAGGCATAGAGCCCTCAGGACACCCCCATTGTGTTTATTTTCCAAAATTTCAGGACACCGCAAGTGTTCTTAGAACAGTTTCAACTTGCTTGCGAACAATATGTACAGGTGTAGTGTCCTCAGAATACCCCCATTTCATTTATTTACAAACATCCCAGGACACTTCATGTGTTCTTAGAACAATTTGAACTTGATTGCGAACAGTACGGACAGGCATACGGTCCTCAGGACCCCTCCATTTTGTTTATTGATGAACATACCAGGACATATGATGTGTTCTTAGAACAGATTCAACTTGCCTGCGAACAAAACAGACAGGCTTACCGTCCTCAGAACACACCCATGTTGTTTATTTCCAAACATTTCAGGACACCACGAGTGTTCTTAGAACACTTTCAGCTTGCTTGCGAACAATACGTACAGACGTCGTGTCCTCAGAACACCCCCATTTTGTTTATTTACAAACATCCCAGGACACTTCATATGTTCTTAGAACAATTTGAACTTGCTTGCGAACAGTACGGACAGGCATAACGTCCTCAGGACACCCCCATTTTGTTTATTGACGAACATCCCAGGACACATGATGTGTTCTTAGAACAGATTCAACTTGCCTGAGAACAAAACGGACAGGCTTACCGTCCTCAGAACACACCCATTTTGTTTATTTTTGAACATTTCAGGACACCGCGAGTGTTCTTAGAACACTTTCAGCTTGCTTGCGAACAATATGTACAGGCGTAGTGTCCTCAGAACACCCCCATTTCGTTTATTTAGAACATTTCAGAACATCCACATTGTCCGCTGACAAAGCGAACACAACATGGGGGTCTACCACCTAAATAAATACAACATTTAACCCATCTTTTACTCCCCCACCCTCCCCAAACACTTTTATACACCAACACACTCTACTAAATAGTATTTTTTCCAACAAATTTCACTGCGCTGTCCGCGGACGGCCGCGAATCCAACATGGCGTGCTTTTCCAAAAATCTGATGCGCTTCACGCTCTTCACCGTCCAATCAGCGAACATGTTGCATGTCTGCTGACATGAAAGAAGCCGGTTGGCCAATCAGGACACTGTCCGCGGAGCGAACAGGGAAGTGTGTCCGTGGACCGAACATAGATATAACTAATTTTTTGTGACCTACTTTTTGGTCATTTAAAAAAAAAAACTACTGGACGTATTTTCACCAAATTTGCAGAAGCACGCTTTCGGGACCAAGCCACTGCTCCTGGTCCAAATTTGGTGAAAATCCGTCCAGCGTTTGGCCTGTAGGCATGAGCAAATTTGTATCCCCATTCAGTCTATGGGAACAAATAAGTTTTGGGACCCCCCCTATAACTTTGCCCTCCCCCGGACCAAACCTCACCAAACTGAATGACCCATATCCTTTTTTTTCAAAGTTTGGTGAGGATTCGTCCAGGGAGAGCAAAGTTATAAGCCACCCAATAAGGTCTCTTCCTATGGAAACAGCAACTTAACCATAACTACACAGCCACTACAGTCTTGCTCCGGTCTGCGGACCCATTTCCCTGTTTGGTCTGCGGACAGTGATTTGATTGGCTCATCGGGCGATGTGAAGTCTGCGGACATCGGGCATGCCCACTGATTGGATGGGGAAAAGTGTGAAATGTGTCAGGTTTCCTGAACCGGCCGCCTTGTTGGATTTGCAGACTTTTGCAAAGAAAGGGGTTAAACATGTGATGTTGTCAGTGATGTCATCAATGACATTTGTGGTGCCATCTTTCATTTTCTGGGTGTTAGTGTTAGCAGTGCACAGTGGTGATGGCAGGGATGTGGGCTTAGCCTACCATAACTGGCGAATTTCAGGGCTTTTTTGGTTTTAATTTGAACCATAATGGGGAGGTTGAAATAGTTTTTTTAGTGAAGTGCGCAGGTTTTTGTTAGGGCAACTTAACCATAACGTCCCCTCAACAAAGTTTTTTTGTAGAGAATTTTACAGGTTTTTGGAAGGGGAACTTAATCATAACAATTAAGTTGTTGTGCTGAATATACACTGTCATCATGTGATGTTGGGAGATATGTAGTATAATGTACTTACTTGATATACATTTAACATAGAACATACAGAACCCCCTCCCTATTGATATTAGAAATGGACGGACTGAGCACCTGTTTGCGGACGGGGCGGACGGGATCAACATTACCCAAAGAGGCATGGGGGTATCTGAAAATGTACTATTGTCTTACACAAAAATGTGCAACGTAGACGAAGGACATAAAGACATTATAAGTAGTAATAAGTAAATATGGAAACCTAAAGGTGTGAAATGAAAATGACACATTTAATAACCATGTAGAATGAAATGGAAGGTACCATAAAAAAAGGATGTCTCCATCGTAATTACTTCACAGAAACTCTACATCCTGGACCGACAGTGGATGGCTGCAGTAGGACAAAGGGAAAGTACATCAAATAGTAAGTGAAGGTCATTTTTTTGTATGTGTGTGTATTTTTATGGTATGTGGTGCAGACATATTAATTTCTTTCTGTTGTTCTGACACAGAAATGGCTAGTACTTTGGAGTGGCTGGAGGAGAACTTTCCGCATGGGGAAATGTCTGAAGACAGCGACAATAATGGTACACACTGCTCTGCATATGCAAAAGAATGATCAGTATTTTATTTAACATATGCACATTGTTTTGTAGACCAGCAAAGAAAAGAAGAAAGGCCAACAAACGAGACAGAAGACAACAGGATGAAAAGGATTGAGCAGAAAATGGACATACTGAATGAGAATTTTAAAAGATTAAGGGAGTTTGTGGAGGACTGTGTGAGAGGAAAAGTACGTCACCATTGTCCCACCTGTACCTGCCCCGCTTCTCCATTCCCAAGTGAACCATCCCCAAACATTTAAGAAGAAAATAGACGTTTTGATGAAACATCCATCCCTTCTTTTTCTCACAAATCTTCTCCTCATAACCAGCCCGTGTTGAATCCTAATTCCCCTATATTTGTGTCAGTATCTGCTTCCCCCGATATTTCTTTGGATTGAAGTGTGTGTGTGTTTGGAATGTTTTTATATAGTAGTTGTAGTTAAAGAATTTGAGGATTTTTTTTCTTTTAAAAAGACTTAAAATGTTCGTGAACAGCGCGCCTGTCTGATCTATCCATAAGGAATGGAATAAGGGTGTTGTAAAAGCAGTACACCTACCCTTACTAATGTCAAGTAAGATGGATTTGATGTTTGACCGCACCATCTGTTCAAGTTGTGCGTACATAAACAGAAAGGGGCATCCTAAGGACATTATACCTCGCCGTACTGCTTACAAACGAGATGAAACATGTTCGTAGAACACACCAGGTGTTCGGGATGGCTGTAAACGAGCGAAATGGGAGTGTGTTAAGGACAGTATACCTGTCCGTATCGTCCGCAGCCAAAATGGTGCCGTCCATAGAACAGGTGCGGTGGCTGGCAAGTTCGTAGTAAAAAAAATGGAGTTGTCCTAAGGTCACTGCACCTGTCCGTACAGTGAGCATATCATGTATGCTCAACCGTAAGTATAGCGAACATCACGCCTGTCCCAAACTGTTCATCTCACTTGTGTCACACTTTGAATTAGTTTGAGAACCCGAACACTGTCCATAGGACACTTGCGGGCATGCGCAAGCTTGTTACTCTGCATTTGCTGTCCAGCGGACTCCCATTTCTGTCATGGGTGTGTTCAGGACATCATCATGTGACTGCAACCACGCTGAGCGTGTGGACTAATTTGCGCAGTTTGTGTTCTTCCACAACAGTACAAAAGAACTTGTAGACACAAGGCAAATTATTGTACAGTGTAAAAATATCATTTCACATATCCCAGACAATAGCTTACCTTAGGACTTGTTGTGTAAAATGTTCGTACCGCTTTGCAGTGATGAAGACGGGCACGAGGCACACCCATCCTCCCCTATAAATGGCCACACCCCGAGCGTATCATCATTGTCCTAGCTATAGCAGATTGAGGTGTACTGCCTTTACTGCTGTAGTGACCAAAAGGAACGTAATCTGTGTGGCTTCCATGGCTGCTGTTGGTTCATTAGCCTCTGCACCACCCCTAAACCCGCCACCACCAGCACCTCCCCAAGGGCCTGCAGAGGGATATACGGGTGAGGATGTAGAGAGCGAGGAACAAGAGAAGAAAGAGAATGAGGAACTCTGCACTATGAGCACTCGCCGGGAGTCGTGGGTGTGGCGGTTGTTTCCTGTTTGTGGGAGCGTACCAAAAGCACGTGCGAACCTGGTGAAGTGTAACCAGTGCCAGGTGGTGCTGAGTCACGGGATACTTGGTGTGTTCAGCTTTGGTACGACAACCATGAAGCAACACCTCTCTTTGTTCCACTTCCACATTCGCAAGGTGGTGCCATGTGAAGAGGGTAGTCGATTGAGTTCCTCCACAGCATCCTCTGTGTCCAATCATTTCACCACAAGACTCACTCTCCCTCCAGCTGCCTCACAAGCCATTCGCAATGCTGTTAACCCTTACCTTTCAAAGGTGACAATAGTGTGTATGTATTGTGATGCAGTACTCTGCAGGGGGGAGTTTTCGAAGTGCTTCTGAGGCTACGGTCATGGAGCACCAGAATATCTGCTACTTACCTAAATAAAGCTCACCCTATATCTTTCTCTGTCCACTTGCCCTTTCTTATTCCCGTGGCTGGTGTCCCTTCCTTACTCTCCTTTGGCCTCCTCTCCTAGTGTGTCGTGTGCTGAGAAGCAATAAACGTGAAAACAACAAAAATTACTGAAAAGGCTCTTTTCAAAGCCGCCTTTCTCAGTTTAACAATAGAAATATGAAGTGACCTTTGTGGACCCCCGCGGAGTTGTGGAAAAGTTTGCGGACAGTCATAGGGAAAAAAAGGAGGGTGCAAGCGGTGCAAACACAAAAAAGTGTACGCTGGGAGTAAGTGGTGGCTCTGAAGTGGTGGCTCTGAAAAGAGCCTTTCGGTGATGTGTTGTGTGGGTTAAAAACTGTGGATTGGAGAAAACGGATTGTCACATAGGTTTTTTTTGTGAATCCAAAAGAGGTTGCAATGCATTTTGCACATTGCAATGAAAAATCTGATGGCCAGCATATGCCAGATGGACTCCATCTCTGCGGAAAATGAAAGAGCTGCGAAACAAAATGTTTTCATTGTGGAATGAGAACATGCCAATATCTCTTAAAAAAGGCACAAACAGCCTTATTCACATTGTGTCTCGCTTTCTCCATTTGTGGACCAAAAGTAGAAGAATGCAGTCATATCTGTCTTTGTGCAATACGGTAAAAAAGTATTTGACAATTTGGAAACATGTCCATGAGCTTTGCAAGTCCTTCCTTCATTGCAAATAGCAAAGAAATTCCAGAGACATGGCCTAAACTGTTTCATCCACAATTAATGATAAGTATATCTGGAGGACGCTCTTTCAGTAAAGTAACACAGAGAGGTACCAAGTTCAGCCACCTCATGCCACGCACGCCATGCCAGTGCACTTCCACATGAGGAAATCTGAGATCTGCAGATAAACTGCAGCTTTCTGCATGCACCTTCAACCAATGTATCCATGAATCTCCCAAAATACAGATAATCTGTTTTCGAGTACACAAAGCCATGGCTGTGTGGTCTCCTGTCAGGAAGAAGACGGTCTTAATAAATCTCACCATTCAGAACACACCTACTAAACTTTATTGACCAATCCCTAGCTCCGCTCATTCTGATTTGCATGAGTCTCCACCCCAGAATCCCCGTTGGTGATATGCGCTGGCTGCAAACTACCCCCATGTCCGCGAATATGTATAGGATCAGAGCGTGACAACGGTACATTAAAGTATTATTCCCCCTTTTCCCCCTTAAGGTGGGCTCTGAAAAGAGCCTTTATTTTTTTGGGCAGATACCTTACAGAAACCTGTTATTTTGTTTATTTTTTGTATTTTTTGTCCTTACTTTAATCCTACAACCATTACATAACCATCTCTAAAGCAAGCCTTACGTTCCAAAAGAACATCGCATTTCCCAAAGAAGAAGCGCAAAACCATCCGCTTTACTTGGAACAATGTTTTAGTGGCTGCAAAAAAACATACCAGCTCGTAACATAAAAGCATGCTTTCTGCGATTAATGATACATCTGCCAATACTTTGATCTGGACAGAAAAAATAATTGTTGTCCCATTTTACTCTAGGGAGTAAACCAGAAAAACTGACTTTCACAGTTGAAAAGATGTTCATGAGTGCTTGCACCAACTTTTCCAAATTTGTCAACAAAGTACGTGAACTCACGAAGCCCAAATGGCAAGCACTTTAGTGCAAAATTACCACATGAGGAGAGGTCATTGTATGTATGTCTCTGCAAACTTGCATAATTGCCGCAACATTGGCATCAGTCTCAATGTTCCACACCACCTTCACTCCTCTCACATCGAAATGGTGTGCCACATGCCTACTCTCGGCATAGTGTTGTAAGCCATGGACAAAAATGTCTCCAAACACCAAAACCCTGACCCTCTCCACCTCTGCCATCTTCAGTGTACGCACCGTCTTTTGACACAAAAGAGTAATGTGAACATCTGATTGGCTGATGCCTACAGTCCCCATTCCATGCAGGATTTGCTGTAGAAACCTGTATGTGACACGCCCTACCCGCGAACAAGAGTTGCCAACGTGCAGCACGTAACTCTTACCGAGTCCTTCCACCCTTTCCACAGCCGTAGCAAATCGAGTCCCTCATTGGACACAACTAAGCAGTCACACAACCATCCACCAATCACATTGAACATCGCTAAATCTAATTCCGTCATCAACATTGCACATTTCAAAATTATTGTCAATAAGTCTGAATGGAAGTTGCATATCATTGCAAAGCACCTACTTCACAAGCTACTGTGCAAGTGTTGCAAATTTCTACGTACAGCTCCATGCATGCGCAAATGCATGAGTATAGAGTACAGTTATGTATATTTTAATCAGAGAACATGTACAACCCTTATGATTTAATTTAAACAAATTAATGCTGCTAAATGTGCATAGGCAATACATACCAACACTCCCCCTTTTAAGTACAAGATGTCAGATTTTTCATTGACAAACCATACAACTTCTTACTGTCTTCCGCATAACCTATACATACATTGCAAGCATGCCTATTTAGGGCTAAACTCGATTTTGTATTAGAAAATGTCAGAGTAGTGTACTGTGTACGGCCTAAAGTAATGCTACTTGCAATGTAATCGTATAAGAAAAGTAAGCACTCCCGATTGCTGTGGTGACATCTCCCTCTGAGTGTCTCCCAATTTTTCAGCATTGTGCTTTTCATTTGCAAGTAGAAAATGTTTTCCCATCTACTACTGTGCCCTATCGCTTACAACCATCTCTCCTATGGATAGTACACCTTGAAAAAAACAAGGCATTTTCATAACCTTAAAATTGTTAGCAATTTTTTAGGACTTGCAAGTAACATATTGCAAATACCATGCAAAGGCTGCACAGAGTGAAGTGAAATGCACACATGCACTGGGTTGAAATATGAAAGGAGAATGGTGTGACGAAAGAAGCAGAACTAATGTGTGCAGTATCATCACTTCTGTAAACACACAAAGTAATTAATTTTGTTTTTTTGAATTGCAGTGAAGACTACTCTCCTGAGAATCACTAGCAAGCACTAACAAAACAAAGTACTAAACTACAAAAGAAACTCAGCAATAAATGGAATGTGAACAAAAATAATTTCTTAAATGTTTGTGGTGGTGAATGGAGTCACACAACAACCACAGAACCATATTTTAATGAAGAAGCATACAAACAAAATCAAACAATTGCCATCCATAGCAGTGGACGAGGGTATGAGAAAATCAATACTACCATCATGGAACAGGAAACACTGCTTACAAAAGTATCCCCTGAAAACTCAAAATTACTTCTCGATTCAGCAGAACCACACCGTCCAGTATACAAATGGCCATGCACATCAATGTGTGCCATTCCAAACAAAGCTTTCCAATCTTTACGTCAGTTCCTCAATCAGTATGTAAAAGGTAAAGACAAAAGTAAAATGAAAGTGCTGCAAAATATGGATATTTGTCCAGTGCGCAAATATACAGGACTACAAGGACATTCATTAGCCTGCATTTCTGGGCCTATTTGCAAAAGCACCTTCCATGACATCAAAAGGATAGCAATACATCATTCAAATGTAAGAAATCTAGTGTATAAAATATACTATGCAAAAAGTCCAGCTTCCGAATTAGTCAATTTATATAAAACTTGTGCATGGTACACCCAAATACAATTGAAATTGACCGTATTCAGAGAAAGCATTTTGGAAGTGAAAGCAACTTACGAAATGCAATAGTTTTCGAACATAGTAGCAACAATTCTTCACATAGTAACCTTCTATTACACACATACAGAAAAGAAATAGTAAAATGTAAAAGCTCATCGGCTGAAGTACCAAACCATGTCTTTGTGTGTTGCTGCAGAACGTTTTACAAAAGGAACACAAACAATTTAGACATAGCATACAAAATAGAACACAATGAAGAATCTAAATGGTTTAAATTAGCTCTCTACTTTTTAGCAGAAAACAAATATGAACTGACTGAACGCCTAATATGTTGCAGTTACTGTACTACAAAATTAGACAACAACCAGACTCCTTCACGTGCTATTACAAATAAATTGGAATTGTTCCCACTACCAAAAATCCTGCAACAACTCAATTTGTATGAGAGCATAATAATTCAAACATTTCACCCATTTCAAGCAATTATACGCTTTCATCCAAAAACACCAAAATTACCTTCCTCTGAATTGGTGAAAGGCATTTGTGGCAAAGTTCTTTATTTGCCATTAGATCTAACGGAAAATGGACACACTCTAGGAGTGCAATGCTCAATAGAGCATTCTTTAATAGTCTTGGTAAATGGTGTATCAACAAAGGACAAACAAATTGGTAGACTTACATAAAGGTAGACAAGCATTGCAATATCTAAAAGACAATAACGAGTACTACAAGGAAATAAATATTGATGAAAACTTAAGGGAAACAACTGAAATAATTCAAGAGCCATCAGAAACTGGACAATTCAAACTTTTGGATCCTGCTACAGTAAACACTCTTTTGGACACAATTCATCCATTGCATTCCAATGAAAGCATAGGTGATGCACTAGAAACTTACCAAATGCGACAAACCAAAGGGTCACCAATGAGTATATGGGAAAAAAGTATAGAAGCATGTGCTTTTCCACTGCTATTTCCTACTGGCAAAGGTGGAAGATATGATGATAGATCCACTCAGATTGGGGCATCAGAATACCGATCATTACGAATGTATTCGCAAGATCCCAGATTTAGACAAAATGTGGAATACATATTCCACCTACTCTATGAAAGTGATTTAGCAACGCTATGTTACGGAGTTGCACACATTTTGAAATCTGGAACCCACTTTCAAAATATGTCAGCTACACAGTTAATACAAAAAGTACAGGAAAAAGATGAGGTTTTACAATCAAGTATAACAAATTTGTTTGCAAACATGCTTGGTACAAAGGAATACTGGTTCCGACGGCACAAAGACGTGCGTTGTATGATCAGAAACCTTGCATCACCGACTTGGTTTGTTACGCTAAGTTGTGCAGAATATGCATGGGAAGATTTGCATGAGTTCCTACACATAGCAAATAGCAACAAAAACAACATAGATATATTAACACCTGGAGAACTTTGCTCTTTTGATCCAGTTAATGTGTCAAGATATTTCCATCATCGTTTAATGTCCATGCTACACTTTATTTGCAATAAAACTGTTCCTCCCCTTGGAGAAGTGCAACACTTCTTTTGGAGAAAAGAATATCAAGCGAGAGGAGCACCACATATTCACATGCTGTTATAGATCAAAGGTGCACTGAAATTTGGTCACGACAGTGATAGCACTGTTTTGCAGTTTATCAAAAAATATGTCACTTATGTAATCCCTTCACAACAGACACATAGTGAGCTGCATGGGCAGATTTTACAATTCCAAAGACTCAAATGTGGCAAATATTGTTGCTGCAAATACAAAAACAAAGTTAAATACTACACCAAATGCCACTTTGGTTTCCCTAGACCAGTTAAAGAAACAGGTGAAGTAAACATCTTCATGTCTTCAGTTCGACATAGTGTTAAAGGTAAATGACCTAAGAACACGTATTACATAAAAAGAAGGGAAGAATCAAAATATATCAATGATTACAATGCAATTATTGCCCTCTTATGGAATGCAAACATAGATGTGCAGTACATTGCAGACAATTCAACTGCTGTTGCACAATATGTTACAGCCTACTCAACAAAAGCAGAAAAAACATAGCTTCAAGACCTCTGGGATGACCTAGCATCAGACAAAACATTATCACAGAAATTGTACAGCCTAGGAATAAAAATGCTCTCTCATAGAGAATGTGGTGCCTATGAAGCAGCAGATTGTTTACCCAGTACTGATTTGTATGTAAAATCAGACAACATAGTATGGCTAAGTCTTGGTCCTGCAAAATCTAGAAACAGAGTGCTGAAATCATACGAGGACATAGAAACAATTGCCATAAATGATCCCAACAGCCAAGACATTCTAAAAAACAATTTACTGGACACATACTATCCGAATAGGAGTAGCACTTTGGAAAGCATGTGTCTATACCACATTGCTCAAAACTTTGCATACAAAAATAATGTAAAACCAGATGAAAGCAAACGTAGATATGGAGTGACAGATTGTGAAGGGAGCTTAGTGAAACTTACCAAACGAAGCTTAATTAATCATGTAAAATTGTCATTAAAAACTCCTCAATAGAAAGAACTATATTACATGTCTCTGTTACAACTTTTCAAACCATGGAGAAAAGAGGAAGACATACTAGATAACTATGACTGCTATGAAGACGCTTTCAAAGCAAATGAAAGCGCTATCACTGATGTGAAGTTTACGCAGTACAAAACAATGTTACACAATGAACAGCAACAGGAAGAAGAACTTCAGGCCCAACTAGATAAGGACTCTTCTGTAGTCTACCTTCTGTAACAGGAAGTCAAGAACCACTAGGACAACCACTAATAGCAAATGAGGCTGAAGTAGCTATGGCAGAAGTAGAAAACTCCATGTATCAGTATCAAGAAGATACAGTAGACTTAACAATACAACAAGCAAAACTTAACAAAGATCAGCGCACCATTTTTGAAGACGTAAAAAAACAAATTGTACATGGCGTACAACCCAAAAATAAAGAATGTACCTGCCAAAATTACAAACCTATACAGCAACAAACTGTCCACTGCCCCCACAGGTTTAGCTGCCTACAACATAGGCAGTGTCACTTTACACTGATTACTACTGCTTCCAGTAGAGCATCCAAATAAATTAGAGTATTACAAACTTTCTGCAGAAGCTGCAATGGAATTACGAGTATTGAAACAAATGAAAATGCTACTAATAGATGAAGTGAGCATGGTCTCCAAACTAATGTTGGCTTTGAGTCACCTCAGATTGCATGAAGTACTTAAAAGTAATAACAAAGAAATCTTTGCAGGGAAACACATTATTGTTTTCGGAGATCTTCTACAATTGACAACAGTGAAAGGTGAACCTATTTTTAAAACCTTAGGCCACAAACTCTGCCGGAAAACTGTTGGTAGCATAGGTAATGTCAAACTTTGGCAACATTTCCAATACAGAGAATTAACTGAGAACATGCGGCAATCTGCAGATCTCACTTAAGCCAACATCTTAAGAAGTATTAGAGTTGGTGTACTATCGCAAGAAGCACAAGTTGTATTGAAAAACCGGCACATTCATGCACTTTATGGCGATAATGCATGTCCAACTGATGTTATGGAACAAATAGCGCACAAAAATGTCAATTGTATGGCCTTAATGCCAACTCTTGCAAGCTGTTTCAAATTCAATGAAACAATGTTAAATAATGAAATGCAACCAATAATGGAAATTAGCGCCACAGACAAACTAGACGTACATGGTATGACAGTACCCATGTCTCAGCAAGCCACAACAAGACTAAATAGTTCCGAAAATGTAATCTCCAACGCAGCTGGGTTGGAAAAAATATTAAAATTATCCTTAAATTGTAGAGTAATGCTTAAACATAACCTTGACGTCGAGCAAGGGCTAGTTAATGGAGCACGGGGTACAGTTGCTAGCTTTCAATCATACCCACGTGACAGCAACATTCAGTTTGTCAATATTCACTTTGATAAAATTTCAGAAGTGAAAAGGATACGGCGCTCAATTGCTCGATTCCTTCTCTTAAAAGGCATGTATGTACGTAGAGAGCAATTTTCTCTAACTCTTGCATATGCAGTTACCATTCATAAATCCCAAGGTCTTACCCTAGACAAAGCATTGATAGATATAGGAAACACAGTCTTTAAGGAAGGCATGAACTATGTAGCATTATCAGGCTTACCCACACTTGACAGTCTATTTTTAATGAATTTTGATGCAAGTAAAGTCAAAGCTGATATTCCTTGCATTCTAGAATACAATAAACTGTGTTAGCTGTACACCCCTCCTCTGAAACAATGGGACTCATTACACGATAGGCGGTAACCATGGCGCTATTAGCGCCATGGTTGCCGCCGGTATTTTACTGTGTCCACCTTGGTGGATGGCGGAATTACCGCCCTACTCCAAGGTGAGCGGGGGCAGTAATTCCCCATTCACCAAGGCACTTCCCCATTCCCATTTTTGCCACCATAGGGCATAATGGGAATGGGGAAGGAGCTAATTACGCTACCGCAAATTTGCGGTACCATAATTAGCACTGAGGTCCCTTTGCGGAACCCTACTTTAACGGCTGGTAAAACCAGCCGTTAAGGTCGGGTCTCGCAAAGGGAACTCGTAGTAAGGCGATAAGGGTTTACCGGTACCAGTGCCCTTACCGGTACCGGTAAACCCTTACTGCCTACCATGTAATGAGGCCCAATATCTTGTTCCAGATAAAGTAAAATGTGGTAACAGAAAACTAAATGAAACAGAAATGCAACGGAATCCAACAGCAAATTCCTCAAAGAAAAGAAAAGAAGCTAAAGTTTCATCAATTACCACAAACAAAGAAGAACCTGTTAGGGAATGTAAACCAGGGACGTCGTCAAAGAAGGAACAGAAATTCCAAAAAATGCACTCAGATACAGAACTAGCTGGTCCATTCAAATTTGCAAATGTAGCAATGAATATTCTATTTCAATTGCCACCAATTGTTAACAATATTTACTTGCACAGTACATACCAATTGTGTTTGCAAATGTTAGTACTTCATAGAAATGCAACAAGCAATCCTGACAACACATTCAGTGTTCATGGAATAAGGCAAGAATTGGACGACTGTGATGGAATGGTGAGATTCACTATGAACTCACAAGAAGATCCACAAGAATTTCTAATGTACTTACTATTAGTATTGGAAAACAAAAGCATACCTTTAAATGAAATCTTCCAGATATCATACATGTGGAAACATACATGCACTCTCTGTATAAATGTGATACAGGAAGAAATCCCAAATGAGCGATTTGTGTATGTTTCCATACCAAATTGTGAAAGCATTCCATTTCAGCAACTTGTACAGAATGCAAACCATGGCAGATTATGTACTATTTGCAATTCAGACAATCGCTCCACCTTACTGATAAAATCACATAGTGCCTACATAATACTTATGCTTCTACGTTATAATGCAGATGGTACCAAAAACAACTGTAAACTCACTGGATTCACACACGGTCAAGTGTCATTTGGAAATAAAAACTTTACAACAATAGGTATAAACTACCATGCAGGAGCTACAACCAATGCAGGTGATTACACTGCATACATTAAAAAGAAATGTGGATGATTCGAATGTAATGATAGCACCATTACTCTAAAGCAGAAATTGCCAGCTAATCTTACAAATGTGTATTTAATCTTCTTAAAGCCAACATTTTATAAAACATGTGTACATCAAGATTGCCAAAAAATCATGTGAAAGACTTCAAACAGTTACAATAGGCCAACAGGTATCTAACTGCCCAAGAGGATATAACAACGACACAAATAAATGAATATCACTGATCTGTAGGAACAAATGCACAGTTAGAATATGCCTACATCTAACTGTTGTTAAAAATCGTCAGGAAGGCAACAAATATAACATTAATCAGAAAGATGAAGGAAACACTCAAAGGAAACAAGGAAGTAATTAGTACCACAGCAAATGAAGGTTTTTTTTAATCCGACAAGGATTTTTTTCCCCCAGACCCAAGGATTAGAAAAGCAAACACAGAAACTGAGCACAATGCACAGTACACTGGTTTGTAAACTAAATATGAGGGTAAAAAAAAAGATAAACCGTATATTATGCAATGTAGTACATAGTACATTTTCATAAAATGCAAAGATTAACATACCTTTTTCTTTCATGACAGAAATTAAAAAAGGCATACTTCCGCCAAGTACGAACGGCATTTAAAAAATATATGTGGATTCTGAACAAAGTAAGGAGTAAGTATATTACCAGTCATTTTCTCCACATGTGAATCTACACGTCTAATCTATGGTAGTAATATGCTGCAGTGGCTATAGACTGGCCCTTGTATCTTCGGTGTGTAACCTACCACCTACGCCTTACGGCCAAGGTACAAAGAGTATAGTTCCTAGCCACAACCATTGCTGCATATCAAAACCATGGTCCTTGTAAATTAGCTACTTATAAATTTACTTTTGGGACCATCGTCTGCAGCCATGCAGCCAAGACACTAGGGCGTGCACACAACTAGTGCATTACACCACACCCATATTCACTGATAACGCCACTGTTTATGACTTCGGTCTTGGGTGCATGGCCTTTGGGCATGCAGTCAAGACTCTGGGTCCTGGCCAGAAACACCACAGCATATCAAAACCATTTTGCCTTGTAATTTCACTATGTACAAAGTTGGTTTTGGGAGCATGGCCTTTGGCCATGCTCCCAAAATGCTACGCCCCCCCCCCCACAACCATCTTAATGATGTTGCATAGTACAAGTGTACCAATAGCTGTGATATGGTGCAGTCGTTTGTAGCCACAGGCTTCAGATGTGAGTTAGAGGCCATAGAATTATCAATGTATGGGTATATCGTATATAAAATGCATAGTTGCTTACAACTGCAGTGCTTATTACTTTGTTCAAATACTCTGCATCCTGGCTACTCCTACCACACCATATGACATCCATTGCGGCATATATCTACACTATGTGCACTCATGACTGCAAACCCTCCCCACAGCCACCTGACTGATGTTGAATACTAGGGGTGTCTCTGTAGCTCTGAAATGCTGCCCTGTTTGAGGGCAGGGCCTAAAATCTTAGGTGTATGTCCATACATTTCAATATATGGTTGTGAAGTGGCTTTTAACTCCAGTGCATACAAGTTTCCTTTTGGGTGCCTGCTTGGGTGTATGGCATATAGCCTGCAACCATGCACCCAAAAGTACACATCTTGGCCACAACCACCGCACTATATAAAACCCATAAAACCCATGTGGGCTTGTAAGTGAAGAGGTTATATCTTTGTTGCTGGTTGCATGACCTTTGGCCATGCACCCAAGAGTACACACAGTCCCCACAACCAGGCAATCGACACACATTACTATGGGTGTATCCATGGGTGTGTCATGCTGCAGTGTTTGTGGCCAGGGCCTAGAGTTTTGGAAGTAAGGCCTTCGGCCTTCGGCCAACGGCCATGCATCCAAGACTCTATGCCCTGGCCACAACCACCGTAGCATGTGACACCCATGGCAGCGTACTAATGAATACAATAACCATAGGAAAAAGTAATGCAATTATGGCATGGTGTCATTTCCAATGTTCCCTAACACCACACGTGTCCTTACAACAGTTACAGGTTCCCTGTGCACTGGACGGACTGAAATACTGCCCTTATTGGACCCCTCATTTTCTGTGCATACAAGGTGGCCATAGAAAATACATGATGAAGAGGTTATGACTTTGTTCTTGGGTGCATGGCCTTGCCTTCAGCCATGCACCCAAGACTGCACACACTCCCCACAACCTGGCAATCGATACGCAATACTACAGGTGTATCCATGGGTGTGACATGTTGCGGTGGTTGTGGCCAGGGCCTACAGTCTTGGAATTAAGGCCTTCGGCCTTCGACCGATAGCCATGCATCCAAGACTCTAAGCCCTGGCCACAACCACCGTTACATGTGACACCCACGGCGGTGTACTAATGAATATAATAATACCCATAGGAAAAAATAATGCAATTACGGCATGTTGTCAATTTCAATGTTCCTTAACACCACAAGTATCCTTACAACAGTTACAAGTTCCCTGTACACTGCACGGACTGAAATGCTACCGTTATTACACCCCTCATTTTCTGTGCGTACAAGGTGGCCATAGAAAATACATCATGAAGACCGACCCCCAGAAGAAATGCTTTGATCACCCATGTCTTACTGTCTGAACCTTTCCCAACGCTCTGTGACACAGCAAAAAAGTTTTATAAATATAGCATGTGTACGCTGGTTGTTGCTCTGCTATCGGCAGATCCAAGATGTCAGGCGCATCCAAACAATCTGATGCAGAACACGTCTCACAGCAGCCAATTGGCAGAGACATCGCGTGTCCGCGGTCATGACGCCAGGCCCTTACCCAATCGGTATCTTGTCCATGGACCGAACAGGGAAGTGTGACCGCAAAGTGGACATAGATATCACACCTATTTTGGTCATTTTAATGAAAAGTACTGCACGGAAGTTCACCAAATTTACAAAAGCACGCTTTCTGGACAAATCCCCTGTACCTGCAGCAAATTTTGTGAAAATCCGTCCAGCGGTTTCACCTGCAGCCATGCACAAAGTTTTTCCCCCTTTCAGTCTATGGGAAAAAAGACATTTTGGGACCACCCTATAACTTTTGCCCCCCTGGACCAACCACCTCCAAACTTTGCAAAACAATTCAGTGTGGCCCATACACTTTTTTGGTAACGATTCATCCAGGGGGGGCGAGCGGAGTTATAGGCTGCCCAAAACAGCAACTTAACCATAACTACACGTCCGATATATATATATATATGTAGTAGTTATGGTTAATTTGCAGTTTCCATAGCAAGAGCACTTTTTGGGCAGCCTATAACTCCGCTCCCCCTGGACGAATCCTCACCAATCTTTGCAAATAAAGTATATGGGCCGCTCTGAATTTTTTAGCAAAGTTTGGTGATGTTTGGTGCAGGGGGGAAAAGTTATAGGGGGCGTCCCAAAACCTCTTTTTTTCCCATAGTCTGAATGAGGGAAAAACTTTGCGCACGGCTACAGGCCAAACCGCTGGACGGATTTTCACCAAATTTGAGGCAGGGGCTTGGTCCCGAAAGCATACTTTTGTAAATTTGGTGACAATCCGTGCAGTACCTTCCTTTAAAACGACCAAAAAGTAGGTCTCACAAAATTTGCGATATCTATGTCCTCTCCGCGGTCACACTTCCCTGTTCACTCCGTGGACAAGATACCGATTGGCTAAGGGGCTGGTGTCACGACCGTGGACACGCAACGTCTCTGTCTATTGGCTGCAGTGAGACGTGTTGTGCTTCAGATTGTTTGGATGCGCCCGACATCTTGGATCCGCCGACAGCGCAGTGGTGACCAGCGGCAACATGTTATTTCGAAACCTATTTTGCTGTGTCATAGTGCTTGGTGTGGTTCACACTATAAGAGATGGGTGAAAAAATGTATTTGTTCAGGCGGTAGGTGTTAATATTGTACTCTCTATGAATGCCTTGTTCGGAATGATTGTGCGTACAGAAAATTAAATGAGGGTTTTAATGGGGTATTATTTCAGTCCGTGCTGCACCCAGGCATCTTGAAACTGTTGTAAGGACTCACGTGGTGTTAGCGGAAATTGCAATTGAGTATATGTCATTATTACATTATTTGCTCCTATGGGTGTGCTATTGATTCGTACGCCACCATGGGTGTGACATGCTGCGGTGGTTGTGGCCAGGGCCTAGAGTCTTGGATGCATGGCCGTAGGCCAAAGGCCATACTTTCAAGACTGTAAGCTCTGGCCACAACCACTGCAGCATGTCACACCCACGGATACACCTGTAGCATTGATTATCGATTAGATCGTTGTGGGGAGTGTGTACAGTTTTGGCTGCATGGCCGCAAGCCATGCACCTAAGAACAAAATTATAAGCACTGGAGCTGTTAGTCACTGCACACCCATACATTGTAACAGGTAGGTCGGAGTCTAGCCTCTGGCCAGAACCACTGAAGCATACTAAAACTATTGCTGCACCTCTACTACCGCACACAACTCAGGTGGTTGTGGGGAGGATCGGCAGTCTTTGGTGCGTGCAGGCATGGCCACAAGCTATGTACCCAAGCCTGCAGTGATAAGGAGTGAGGGTATAAGTGAACATGGCCGTGGTGTGGTGTTGTGTTTGTGTGCATGTTCTAGTGTCTTGGTTGCATGGCTGCAGACCACGGAAACAAAACTAACCTTAAAAGTAGTGCAATTAGAAGCACCATGGTTTTGATGTGTAGCGATGTTTGTGGTTAGGACCTATATTGTGGGTTGCTTGGCCGTAGGGTGTAGGTGCTGGGTTATATATCAAAAAAGCTAGGTCCTGCTTATAGTGACAGTACCATATTACTGCTATAGATTTGCTGTGTTCATTCGCATATGTATGAAATGACTACAATTATACTTACTGATTAATTTGTGCAGAATCCACATATGTTTTACATGACTGGAGTACTTGGCGCACCCAGCCTTTTTTGCTTTCTGTGATAAAAGAAAAAAGCATATTAGTGTTTTATGAAGACTTCTTACATTGTATAATAGACAGTTTAGTTTTTTTTTTTACCCTCATACTTAGTTTACAAACCAGTGTACTGTGCATTGTGCTCGGTTTCTGTGTTTGTTTTTGAAATCCTTGGGTCTGGGAGGAAAAAATCCTTGTCGGATTAAAAAAAACCTTCATTTGCTATGCTACAAACTATTTCTTTGCTTTCCTTGGGTGTTCCTTGTTCTTTCTGATTTATGTTATGCTTGTAGCCTTGTTGCTATTTTTAACAGCAGTTAGATACCTGTTGGCGTATTCTAACTGTACATTTGTTGTTATGCTTCTGTGGTATTCATTTATCTGTGTTGTTGTTCTACACTCTTGGGCAGTTAGATACCTGTTGCCGTATTCTAACTGTATGTAGGCTTTCACTTCAATTTTTGGTAATGTTGAAGTAGACATTATTCATGAAATTTTGGCTTTAAGAAGATAAATACGCATTTGTAAGATTAGCTGGCAATTTCTGCTTCAGAGTAATGGTGCTATCATTCCATTCCATCCATCCACATTTCTTCTTAATGTATGCAGTGTAGTGACCTGCATTGGTTGTGGCTCCTGCATGGTAGATTATACCTACTGTTCTAAAGGTTTTCTTTCCCAGTGACACTTGACCGTGTGTGAATCCGGTGAGCTTGCAGTTGTTTTTGGTACCTTTTGCATTATAACGTAGCAGCATAAGTATTATGTACTTACTATGAGTTTGTATCACTAAGGTGGCGCAATTGTCTGAATTGCACATAGTACATAATGTGTCATGGTTTGCATTCTGTATTAGTTGCTGAAATGGAATGGATTCACAATTAGGTATGGATACATACACAAATCGCTCATTTGGGATGTGTTCCTTTATGACATTGCTACAGAGAGTGTATGTATGTTTCCACATGTATGAAATCTGGAAGATTTCGTTTGTAGGTATGCTTTTGTTTTCCAGTATTTGTAGTAAGTACATTAGAAATGCTTGTGGATCTTCCTGCGTGTTTACAGTGAATCTCACCATTCCAGCACAGTAGTCCAATTCTTGTCTTATTCCATGAACACTGTACGTGTTGTCAGGATTGTTTGTTGCGTTTCTATGAAGGACTAACATTTGGAAAAACAATTGGTCTGTACTGTGTAAGTAAATATTGTTAACCATTGGTGTCAATTGTAATAGAATATTCATTGCTACATTTGCATAGCAACTTACACCACTTTCATTTGCAAATTTGAATGGATCAGCTAGTTCCATTTCAGAGTGCTTTTTTCAGATGGACCTTTTCCTTCTTTTCTTTCTTTGAAGGATTTTCAATCAGATTCTGTTGCATTTCTGATAAAATGACTTTTCTTTTACCACGTTTTAATTTTTCTGGAACATGATATTGTTTCAGATGGGGTGTGTACAGTGACCACAATCTATTGTATTCCAAGATGCAAGGAATATCAACGGTCACTTTATTTGCATCAAAGTTGATTAAAAATAGACCGTCAATTGTATGTAAGCGTGGTAGTGCTACGTAGCTCATGCCTTCTTTAAAGATTGTGTTTCCTATATCTATTAATGCTTTGTCTAGAGTAAGACCTTGGCATTTATGAATGGTGACTGCATATACAAGAGAACAGAAGGAATCGATTAGTTGAGCGCCCTATTCTTTACACTTCTGAAAGTTTGTCAAAGTGAATATTGACAAACTGAATGTTGCTGTCACATTGAAAGCCAACAACTCTACCCAGTGCCCCATTAACTAGCCCTTGCTCCACGTCAAGGTTATGTTTTAGCATTACTCTACAATTTAAGGATAATTTTAATATTTTTTCCAACCCAGCTTAGTTGGATATTGAATTTTCTAAACTAAGTCTTGTTGTGCCTTGCTCACACATGGGTAATGTCATACCATGTATGTCTAGTTTATCTGTGGTGCAAATTTCAATTATTGGTTGCATTTCTTTATTTAACATTGTAATTTCAATTATTGGTTGCATTTCTTTATTTAACATTGTTTCATTGAATTTGACACAGCTTGCAAGAGCTGGTATTAGGACCATACAATTGACATTTTTGTCCGCTAATTGTTCCATAACATCAGTAGCACATGCATTATCGCCGTAAAGTGCATGAATGTTCCACTTTTTCAATATTGCTAGTGCTTCCTGAGATAGTACACCAACTCTAATACTTTTTAGGATGTTGGCATAAGTGAGATCTGCAGATTGCTGCATGTTTTCTGTTAATGATCTGTATTGGAAATGTTGCCAAAGGTTGACATTTCCTATACTGCCAACAGTTTTACGGCAGAGTTTGTGTCCTACGGTTTTAAAAATAGATTCCCCTTTCACTGGTGTCAATTGTAGAAGATCTCCGAAAACAATAATATTTTTCCCTGCAAAGAGTTCTTCGTAGTTTGTTTTAAGTACTTCTTGCAATCTGAGGTGAATCAAAGTCAACATTAGGTTGGAGACCATGCTCATTTCATCTATTAGTAGCATTTTCATTTGCTTTAATACTCTGTGTAGTTCCATTGCAGCTTCTGCAGAAAGTTTGTAGTAGTCTAATTTGTTTTGGTGTTCTACTGGAAGCAGTAGTAATCGGTGTAAAGTGACACCACCTATGTTGTAGGCAGCTAAACCTGTGGGGGCAGTTACAACAGCTGATTGTTTGTTGTTTGTCAATTGCTGAATGAACTTTCTGATGATTTTGATTAAGAATGTTTTTCCTGACCCAGCTTCACCACTGATGTACAGCAGTATTGTTTTGTCATTTTGGCAGGTACACTCTTTATTTTCATGTTGTACACCATGTGCAATCTGTTTTGTTACGTCGTCAAAAAATGGTGTGCTGCCCTTTGTTAAATTTTGCTTGTTGTGCAGTTAAGTCTTCTATATTTCCTTGATACTGACACATGGTGGTTTCCACTTCTGTCATAGCTAATTCTGCCTCATTTGCCATTAGTGGCTGTCCTAGTGGTTCTTGAATTCCTGTTACAGAAGGTTGACTACTGTCGGAAGAGGCCTTATCTAGTTGGGCCTGAAGTTCTTCTTCATGTTGCTGTTCATTGTGCAACATTGCTTTGTACTGTGTGAAGTTCACATCGGTGATAGTACTTTCATTTGCTTTGAAAGCATCTTCATAGCAGTCATAGCTATCTAGTATCTCTCCCTCTTTTCTCCATGGTTTAAAAAGTTGTAGTAGAGACGTGTAATACAGTTCTTTCTGTTGTGGACTTTTTAATGACAATTTAACATGATTAATTAAGCTTCATTTTGTAAGTTTCAGTAAGCTGCCTTCACAATCTGTGACTGTATATCTGCCTTTTCTTTCATCAGGTTTTATATTATTTCGTATGCAAAGTTTTGAGCGATGTGGTATTGACACATGCTCTCCAAACTGCTACTCCTGTTCGGATAGTATGTGTCCAGTAAATTGTTTTTTAAAATGTCTTGGCTGTTGGGATCATTTCTGGCAATTGTTTCTATGTCCTCATATGATTTCAGAACTCTTTTTCTAGATTTAGCAGGACCAAGACTTAGCCATACCATGTTGCCTGATATTCCGTACAAAGCCGTACCAGTTAAACAATCTGCTGCTTCATAGGCGCCACATTCTCTATGAGAGAGCATTTTTATGCCTAGGCTGTACAATTTCTGAGATAGTGTTTTGTCTGATGATAAGTCATCCCAGACGTCTTGAAGCAGTGGAATTGTCTATAATGTACTGCACATGATTGCATTGTAATCATTGATATATTTACATTCTTCAGTTCTTTTTATGTAGTACGTGTTCTTAGGTGATTTACTTTTCACACTATGTCGAACTGAAGTTCGAATGGATTTCACAAGTGACACATTTTTGGATGAACTACAAAACAGTGGAATCAGTGTCCTGACCAAATTTAAGTTCACCTTTGATCCATAGAAGCATGTAAATATGTGGTGCTCCTCTCGCTTGGTATTCTTTTATTCTATTTTCTCCAAAAAAAGTGCTGCACTTCTCCGAGGGGAGGAACAGTTTTATTGCAAATAACGTGTAGCATAGCAATGAAGCAATGATGGAAATATCTTGACACATTAACTGGATCTAGAGAGCAAAGTTCTCCAGGTGTTAATAAATATATGTTGGTTTTATTGTTGTTTGATATGCGTAGGAACTCATGTAAATCTTCCCATGCATTTTCAGCACAACTTATTGTAACAAACCAAGTCGGTGGTCCAAGGTTTCTGATCATACAACGTACGTGTCTGTGCCGTCAGAACCAGTATTCTTTTGTACTACGCATGTTTGCGAACAAATTTGCTATACTTGACTGTAAACCTTCATCTTTTTCTTGCACTTTTTGTGTTAATTATGTAGGTGACATATTTTGAAAGTGGGTTCCAGATTTCAAAATGTGTGCAACTCCGTAACATAGGGTTGCTAATTCACTTTCAAAGAGTAGGTGGAATATGTATTCCACATTTTGTCTAAAGCTGGAATCTTGCGAATACATTCATAATGAGCAGTATTCTGATGCTGTAATTTGAGTGGGTCTATCATTGTACCTTCCACCTTTGCCAGTAGGAAATAGCAGTGGAAAAGCACATGCTGCTATACTTTTTTTCCCATATGCTCATTGGTGAACCTTTGGTTTGTCGCATTTGGTAAGTTTCTAGTGCACATCAATGCTTTCATTGGAATGCAATGGATGAATTGTGTACTTTTCCAAAAGAATGGATACTGCAGCAGGATCCAGAAGTTCAAATTGTCCAGTTTCTGGTGACTGTTCAATTATTGCAGTTGTTTCCCTTAAGCTTTCTTCAATATTTATTTCCTTGTAGTATTCGTTATTGTCTTTTAGATATTACAAGGCTTGTCTAACTTTATGTAAGTCCACCAGTTGTTGCCATATTTTTTTGTCTTTTGTTGGTACACTATTTACCAACACAATTAAAGAATGCTCTATTGAACGTTGCACTCATACAGTGTGCACATTTTCTGTAAAATCTAATGGCAAATAAACTACTTTGCCATGAATGCCTTTCACCAATTCAGAGGGAGGTAATTTTGCTGTTTTTGGATGAAAGCAATAATTGCTTGAAATGGATGAACTGTTTTAATTATGATGCTCTCATACAAATTGAGTTGTTGCAAGGTTTTTGGTAGTGGGAACAATTCCAAATTATTTGTGATAGCACGTGAAGGACTTTGGTCGTTGTTTAGTTTTGTAGTACAGTAACTACAACATATTAGGGGTTCACTTATTTCATATTTGTTTTCATCTATAAGGTACAGAGCTAATTCAAACCACTCGGAATCTTCATTGTCTTCTATTTTGTATGCTATGTCTTCGTTTTTTGTGTTCCTTTTGTAAAACATTCTGTGGCAACACACACACACACATGGTTTGGTATTTCAGCCAATGCACTTTTAAATTTTAGTATTTCTTTTTTGTATGTGTGTAATAGAAGGTTGCTATGTGCAGAAATGTTGGTAGTCTGTTCTAAAACTATTGCATTTTGTAAGTGACTTTCACTTCCAAAATATTTTCTCTTGATACGGTCAATTTCTTCTTGTACACTTGGGTGTACCATGCAGACGAGTGTTATTTAAATTTGCTAATGCTGAAGCTGGACTTTTAGCATAGCATATTTTATACACTAGATTTCTTACATTTGAATGATGTATTGATATCCGTTTGATATCATGGAATAGGTCCAGAAATGCAGACTAATGAATATCCTTGAAGTCCTGTATTTTTGTGCACTGGACAGGTATCCATATTTTGCAGCACTTTCATTTCATTTTTGCCTTTACCTTTCACATACTGATTGAGGAACTGACGTAAAGATTTGAAAGATTTGTTAGGAATGGCACACATTGACGTGCACGGCCATTTGTATACTGGACTGTCTGATTTGGTCGAATCGAGAGGTAATTCTGAGTTTTCAGTGGATACTTTTCTAAGCAGTCTTTCTTGTTCCATGATGGTATTATTGATTTCTCGATATCCTCTTCCACTGCTATGGATGGCATTTGTGTTTGTTTGATTTTGTTTGTATGCTACTTCATTAAAATATGGTTCTCTGGTTGTAGTGTGACTCCATTCACCTCCACAAATATGTAAGAATTTATTTGTGTTCACATTCCGTTTATTGATAAGTTTCTTTTGCAGTTTGGTACTTTGGTTTTGTTAGTGGTTTCATTCTATTTAACACCAATACAAACAACTTCCTTTTGAGAATAATTGCACTGTCCACAAGAGCTTGTAGGATTATTTTTTTACCGTAGGTTTTAAGAGTTAAGGATGATTTTGGTTCTCTTCTTATTAGATTCTGAATGACTCTATGGCAAAACATTTTGGCTAAAATACTTGTTTTACTATACTTTCTTGTCACTATATCAGGATTAATAGTAGCATTGTTATGAGTACTGGTAGCAGATTTTTTGTGAGGAGCTTTGTCTTTCGTGACACATTTTGTTGGAGGAGGTAAAGTTTTGGTAGTTGAAGCTTCCTTTGTTTTGCTAAATGACTGTGCTAGCTGTATTGTTCCAACATTCTCTACAAACTCTGTTACAGATGGATGGTTAGGTTGGACACTTTTATTTTTAGTGGCTCTATTTCTGCGTTCCTTTCTACAGACTTTCTTTTTGGTAGGCATTCTTTGGGGTCTGTAGAAAAAAAGAAGGCATAGTTTGGTGTGTTATACAATGTATGTGTGCTGTGTGCATGCGTGCATGAGTTTAATGGGGAAGCTCTTTGTGGTGGTGTGTGAATTTGTATTGGTCTCTTACAATGATTTGGGGAGGGTATTTTTCAGTTTGTATACTACAAAAATGTTCTTCAGATGAGAATACAAAGAGGTCTAGTGGTGAGGAGATGCATTAATAGTAAAAGTAATGGCATTAAATTGAAACAGCTATTTCTTTTCTAGTACTAACATTGCAAGGCGTTTGTATGTTATTTGGGTACCAGACAGACGTGGATTTGTGAGCCATACCACCTGTTTATCTGTGTTTAACAAATGGGAATTTGTGGGTAGAATGGTTCAGAAATCACTGTTTGGTTTGTTGCGCAAATTAAATACATAACCCACACACCCTGTTTCAGGAATAGTTAGAATATAAAGGTTGTGCTGTACATACTTTTTTTTGCAGAATGACCAGGTTTCTTCCGATATGTCGTTTGCAATGTAGATGCTGTTGATTTTCAGGACAGTAGTCTTCACTGCGATTGACTTTGTGTGTTTAAAGCATGTTATGTGATGTTACTGTACACGTCAACTTTGCATCTTTTGTCGGAGTATTCTTCTTGGATATTTAACACAGTGTATGTGTGCATTTCACTTCACTATGTGCTGCCTTTGTATGTTACTTGTAATATGTTAGTTGCAAGTGCTTTAGAAATTAGTACAATTTAAGATAATGTAAATGCCTTGTTTCTTTTAAGCTCTGTTATGTATAGCAGAGAGGTTTGTAAGCGATAGCTCGTTATAGTTGCTGGGAAAAATTCGGTAGTTTCTTATTCTAAGTACGATTTTGAAAAATGGGGAGACCCTCAGAGGGCCATGTCACCACAGCAATCAGGAGTGTTTATTTTTCTCATACGATCGTATTAGAAGTAGCATTGATGTAGGCAGTATACAGTAAAAAATGGTGCCATTTTATAATGGAAAATCGAGTTTTCCACTACATAGGGAAGGTTGTAACGTATGTATAGGTTATGTGGGAGACAGTAAGAAGTAGTGCGGTTTGTTAATGTACAATCAGACATCTTGCACTTAAAGGGGGAGGGAGCGTTGGTATGCATTGGCTATGCAGATTTAGTGGCATTAATTTGTTTAAATGAAATCACACGGGTTGTACATGTACTCTGATTAAAATAGGCATACCTGTACTTTATACGCATGCATGTGCGCATCGATGGAGCTGTACGTAGAAATCCGCAACACTTGTACAGTACTTTTCGAAGTAGGTGCTTTGCAATCATATGCACCTTGTACTTAGAGTGATCAATAGTACATTTGAAGTGCGCAATTTTGATGACGGAGTTAGATGTACGGATGTTTTATCTGATTGGTGGATGTTTGTGTGACTGCTTAGCTGTGTCCAATGAGGGAATGGATTAGTGAGTGATGTGGAAAGGGTAGAAGGACTAGTTGAGAGTTAAGTGCTGAACATACACAACGCTTGTGCGTGGGTAGGGTGTGTCACATACAGGTTTCTAGAGCAAATCTAGCAATGAAAGGGAACTGTAGCCATCAGCCAATCAGATGTTCCCATTGCTCTTTTGTGTCGAAAGAAGGTGCATATGCTGAAGATGGCAGAGGTGCAGAGGGTGAAGGTTTTGATAGTTCGATGTGAGAGGAGTAGAGGTGGTATGGAGCGCTGAAACTGATTGCAATGTTGCAGCAATTCTACAAGTTTGCACTGTGATGACCACTCCCTATGTGGTGATTTTGCACTACGGTGCTTGTAATTTGGGCTACGTCAGTGCACGTACTTTGTTGGACGATTTGGAGCAGTTGTTGCAAGCAGTCATGAACATATTTCCAACTGCAAAATTAATTTTTTCTGGGTTACTCCCTAGAGGAAAATGGGACAATAGTTCTGTTTTATGCCCTGATCAAGGAATTGGGAGGTGTATCATCAATGGCGGCATGCATGCTTTTATGTTACGCGCTGGTATGTTTTTCTGCAGCCACGAGAACATTGTTCCCAGTAATGCGGCTTATTTTGAAGCACATGGTGTTGCGTTATCTTCTTTGGGAAATGCCATGTTCATTTGGAATGTGAGGCTTGCTTTGGAGAAGCTTCTGTAATGGTTGTACATGTATAGTTAGAAGAAAAAAGGCAATTGCCCAAAAATATTTTTAAAATGCCTCTTTTCAGAGCCCACCTTAAAAGGAAAAAAGGGAATAATATTTAAATGTACAGTCCTAACGCTCTCATCCTGTACGTGTCCGCGAACATGACGGTAGTTTGCAGGCAGCGCCGATTGTGGGGTGGAGACGCATGCAAATGAGAATGTACGAAGCTAGGGATTGGTCATTTAAGTTCAGTGGGTGTGATTTGTACGGAGACATTTAGTGAGAATGTGTTTCCCCTGACAGGAGACCTGACAGCCATGGCTCTGTGTGCTCGAAAACAGATTATCTGGATTTTGGGAGACTCATGGATACATTGGTTGAAGGTGCGTGCTGAAAGTTGCGGTCTATGTGCAGATCTTTGATTTCCTAATGTAGAAGTGCACTGGCATGGCATGCGTGGAATGAGGTGGCTGGACTTGGTACCTCTCTATGCCACTTTACAGACAGAGTGTCATCTGGACATACTTATTATTCATTGCGGTGGAAACAGTCGAGGCCATGTCTCTGGAATTTCTTTGCAATTTGCAATGAAGGAAGGACTTGCAAAGGTCATGGACATGTTTCCAAATTGCCAAATTGTTACCTTGCTGACAAGGTAAGAAAGGTGCAGGCAGAGGGTACAGCCATTTCTGCCCCGTATTAAACTGTCCTTCCTCTCTTATTACTTATTTGATCTAATGCTTCAGTGTGCTGCACTTGGCAGTTGTATGTTATTATTACTTGCTTCTGGTGAATTGTCATAATTAGCCTATTTTCTAGGAAATTCAAATCTGTGTGTCCTTGCATTTGCCGCTGTGTTTACAAATTAGGCTTTTCCCTCTTCGCTAGGAAAGTTGAATCTGTGTGTTCTTGAATTTTCTGCTGTGTTAAAAAATGTGGCTTTTTACCTATATCCCTCTATCTAGGTTCTTCCCTCTGTCCTGATAACTCGCTTCTAGGTGTCATGCTTTCTGTTATATGATGTAACCTAGTACTTTTTCCCTTCCTCGACACTTGACTCTAGATTGTTGAATTGCTGTTGGTTTTAGTTGGTGTCATGCTCTGCAGTTCCTCCCTCCCCCCTTACTTCTCTTTGCATGTTCCCTCAATGGTGCTCTCAATCTCTCCAACCTTCTCTATTCTCTATTCTATCACCTATCCTATCCCTCTGATGAAGTCTGGAAGGATAAAGTTCAAGAAGGATCTCCTTGTCTCCAATCCGAGCAGACTTTTACTGACATCCTTTGTCGTTCCCTCCCTGGACCTTTGGATTTCCCATATTGTCTCTGTGCTCTGCCCTTTCTCTTCGTCTCCCATTAATGGTGGCACCCATTGGGAGGCACTCTTGGTATCCTTCCTGTCCTGTAATCATTAATGTCTACCTAAATGGAACTGTCATGGTCCAGGGCTCTGAGCCCAACCTCCTCCGTCTTGATAGACATCTTACGTCTCAATCAACTTCCTCCCCTCTCCTGCCACTCCTCATTCTGCCACCCCTCTGGCCCCTCTGCCACCTACGACAGGTCTACCACACTCCTGTACCTCTCCTTGGAAGGCCTTCAAAAGTGGCAACCTGCTCCACTTAGCTACCCTCTACTCTTGCTATGCCGTCAAACATTCCTCTGACATCTGCCACCTCTTTGAATACCTTGACTGAGACGTCATCGCTCTCACAGAGACGTGTCTCATTGCCAGATCCGTCATGAGTTTTGATACTCTCCAACCAGAGTGGTACAAGATCCTCTCTAAGCCCAGGCTTAACTGGCCTGGGGGCGGAGTTGCCCTGATCTTCCCTAAATGGGTCCCTGCTACTATTATACATGCACAGGACTACTCCTCTTTAAAATACCTTGTCTGCAGGCTTGGTGTCTCTCCTGGCATCTCTCTGTCTCTGGCCACCATCTATAGGCCCCCTGGCAAGGTCTCCCACTTCCTCTCATAATGGGTTGACCTCACCTCTTCTCTCCTGACCTCGTCCTCCTCCTCCTCAGAGACATCAATATTTACCTCAACTCCCCTGATGCGGCCTCTGGGCTCTTGCGCAACCTCTGTGACTCCTTTCCCTCTCCATTATTCCGTCTGGACCGACGCACTTGGCTGGACACACCCTGGATGCTCTCTTCTCTTCAGACATCTCCCTCTCCGACCCTCTCATTACTCCTCTCTCATGGTCTGATCGACTCTCCTCTCAGCTCTCACATGCATCTCCTGGGTCCCCCCGCTAAGCCCTTGCCCGCACTGCCAGACACCTTCTCCATAATTCGATCTATGAAGCCAGTTTCAGTTGCTGGTTTTGTCGCCCCTTTCACTATCCCTCCTACTTCTGCCACTGACTCTCGCTCTAACACAGCCATTATTAACCTTAAACTCTCCATCTCCAACCCTCTGGACATCCTTCCCCATGTCATGAGGATCCACATGAAACCTGCTTCCAAGTATGACTCCTGGCATGGCTCTGGCCTGACTGCTTAGAAACGCAAGTACAGAGCAGCTGAGCAGAAGTGGCAGGCTTCGACCACATCCTCTGACAAACTGTTCTGCTGCATGTTCCAAAGGCAATACAGACTGTGCGTCTGATGAAAGAAGAGGGCCTATATCCAAGCCCACTTCTCTACAGCCACTAAGAACATGGGTGAACTTTTCAAATCTGCAAGGAACTGGCCAACACTACTGCAGTCTCCACTTCTCATTTGCCTTCCCTTGCCCTCTGTGCTTCTCTGGCCTCTCACTTCATTTCCTAAACTCACAACATATTGTCCTCACTCTCCTCTACTTCTCTCCCTTCTCCCTCACCTGCCCTCAGGCCTCCCTTGGCCCTGCTCTCGACTCCCATCCTCTTTTTCTCCTATAATACCTGATGAGGTTTCTAGGCAAGTCCGCTCTACGAAAGTCTCATCCAAACATTTGCCTCCCTGTTCCTCCAGAACTATCAAGGAGACAAGATTGTATCCCTTACTCATGCCTTGTCCGATTTCCGCCATCAATCCTTTGCTACTGGATCCTTCCCCTCTCTCCTCAAGGACTACCTTGTGCACCCTCTTGAAAAAAGCCTTCTGCCGACCCTTCCTGTCAGGTAAACTACCGCTCTATCTCCAATACCCGCTTCCTGGGCAAACTCTTGGGAAATCTGGCCATCTCTCAGCTTATCGACCACACAATCTGTTGGTTGTCTCCACGACCACCAGTCTGGCTTCAGAGCTTCCAGAGGCACGTAATCTGCTCTCCTGAACAACCATGAAGACTTGCTCTCTAATATTGATTCCAGCTCTCCTTCCCTTCTCATCCTTCTTGACCTTTCCTCTGCCTTTGATACCGTCAATCATGCCACCCTGATAAACTGGCTCCATGTTGCCCTTGGCATCACAGACCGGACTCTGGACTGGTTGACCTCCTTCGCAAGGGACCAACCTTCCCAGTTTCTGATGGGCACATTTTTCTACACCATCTCAATCTCCACCTGTGGTGTCCGACAGGGGTATATCCTCTTGCCTTGGCTTTTCAACATCTACCTGGCCCCTCGAGCCCATTTGATCTCAACCTTCTCTACTAACTTCCAGTGTTATGCGGATGATTCACAGCTCTCCCTCAAGCATCCCTCCTCTGCCTTCTCCTCTTCCTCTCTCATTCCTGACTGCCTGTCTTCTATTCAGGCATGGTACACTGCTAACAATCTCTGCCTTAATGCCAGTAAGACAGAGGTCTTTCTAATTGGGACCCCTTCTCCCTCTTTCCCTCCCATTCTCTGGCCACCCTTCAAGGGCCCCCTTCCCGAACCCTCCTTTAGGCAAAAACATGTGGTGTCATCTTTGCCACATCTCTCTCCTTCTCTCCTCACATCACAGACCTTGCCAAAAAGGCCCACTTTCACCTTCACCTCCTCATAAGCCTTATTCCCTACCTCACCATCCCCCAGAAACTCAATATCTCCTGAGCTCTGGTCCTCTCCAGGAAGAACTACTCCAACAGCCTCTTCTTCATGCTGTCTAACACCTCTCTTTGCCCCCTTCAACTGATCCAGAACAGGATTTAGCTTTGGCCTCATGGAAAGAGACCACATCTCTCCAGCCCTAACATCTCTCCACTGGCTCCTGGTTGCTGTGAGGATGAAGTTCAAGACCCTCTGCATCATCCACAATGCTATCTGGGGTCTGGGACCACTCTACTCCAACTCTCTCTCCCTAAATATCTCCACGCTAGAGCCCTTCAGTCATCTAGCTCTAACTCTCTTAAATCAGATGCTTTTCCAAGCAGAGAGTCAGGGGTTGATCTCTCGCCTCCCCAGGTGCCTCCCCCTGGAAAATCCTTGCTGCCCCTTTCAAACTTGAGCCAGATCTCCTTAAGTTCCCGAAGCTTCTCAAGAACTTCTTTTTCTCTTCTTCCTTCCCTCTTCCCCTCCCCTGCTAATGTCCCTGTCTGCCTCTTGACTGGCTGCCTGGTTCCTTCAGAGTCTTACAGGGAACTAGGCCCCACAATCCAGTGTACCCTTGCACATTTTCTCCATAAACCCCCATCAACCTGCATATGCCTTTCCAGGCCCCTCCCCCGACACTAGCCTGGCTGGGCCTGCACCCTTTTATCCCTTCCAGCCCCTTACCTTGCACTTTGCTTGTGGGCCTTCCTTCCCCTGCACTTTCTGCTTTCCCCTAGCCCTGTCCTACTAGCCTCCCCTGGCACTTACCTTTCTCACAGTCCATTCCACCCTGATCGGCACCCCCTCTCCTCTCTCCAGCACTTCTCTTTACCGCACTTGAACGATACGAATGTCACAAGGCCTAGTAGGATCGTTTTTGTTTCTGTCCACCCTGTTCCCCCACCCTCATGTCTTGTTGTGCATCAAAACACAATTGTGTATAGCTCATTATACGTACCCAATAAATAAAATAAATACCTATATATACATATACCTATATTTATTTTTTATTAGCAAAGAGATATGACTAGGATGCTCCCTTCAACTATGGTATTGATGTAACATGCCTAATATTTGGAATGAGTGCTAAGATTAGATTTGCAGTAGTATGAAAGGTTGTGTTACTACTTTGAGTTGCATGGTTGAATTTGTAGTGGAATAGAGTGAGTGTTTGTGCCATAACATTGCTATTTCTACTGATTGTGAAATTGACTTTTTGTTAGAATAACCTTAACTCTGTTAGAAAAAGGGTACGTCATAAAAGTTTATGGCATGTAAGTGCATGTTGTGTAAGTGTATGACATGTGATTGTATTAGCATATAGACATATGGCATATGAGTGTATTCCCTATATGTATTTCATATGAATGTATCGCAATATGGGTATATCATATATGAGTGTATGGCATATATGTGTATGATGTATGACTAAATTGCATATAGCATATCATTGTTTTGAGTATGTCATGATTGTTTCGCGTATGTGTTTATTTTGCATGTGTTTATGTCGCGTGTGCATGGCATATGAGTGTATGATGTATGAATATATGACGTATATGTTCACGTCGTAAGAGTGTATGGCATGAGAGTGTATAGCTAATGGGTGTATGCCATGAGTGTACGCTGTATGAGTGTATTGTGTATGGCATATGACTTTATGCATTATTAGTGTTATATGAGTGTTTGGCATATGGGTGTCTGGAGTATAAATGTCAGTAATATGGGGTATGTGCAAATGGCTTATGAAGCCCTTTAATAGTAGTTGTTAAAGAATTTGAGCAGGCCAGAACAATGGACCTGGTGACTTGCAGTTTGTGTGGTATATAAATAAGTAATCAAATGTTACTCATGGGCACCCCTCTATGAGAATGAACACAGCAAGAATCGCCTGTTCTATGGAAAGGTACCCACTCTAGAGTCTGTAGCCACACTTTAGCTCACTGTACCTTTCACAGATGGGAAATAGCCACATAAGCAGTCCAGCACCAACATTCTATTGCAATTCCCTTCTGAACAAGAGTCCCAACAGCAACCCCATACACGTGTTTCAGCCTTTTTGGGCACCCTCAGTGAGGTGGAGCTGTGCCCCAGGCCTGGACCCCTTGCTCACTGTGCTCAGGGAGGCACAGCTCCACCTCACTGATGATGCCCAACAAGACTGAAACATGTGTCTGGAGTTGCTGTTGGTACTCTTGTTCAGAAGATAATTGCCGTAGAATTTTGGTGCTGGTCTGCCCATGTGGGTGGGACAAAGACTGATATACAAATGGATATCTCCATTCTGTGAATGGTACAGTGAGCTAAAGTGTCACTGCCTACTCTCGAGTGGGTACCATCCCAGTTAACAGGGAATTTAGCTGTGTTGGTTCTCGCACAGGGGAACCTACGACTATTTTTTGATTGTTTAAGGGACTTAGGTTTAGTCAAACTAAGTTTCCTAAGGTCATCCAGATGTAGACCCCTTGCTCACTGTGCTCAGAGAGGCACAACTCCACCTCACTGATGAGGCCCAACAAGGCTGAACCATGTGTCTGGGGTTGCTGTTGGTACTCTTGTTCAGAAGAGAATTGCCATAGCATTTCGGTGCTGGTCTGCCCATGTTGGTGGGACAAAGACTGATCTGCAAATGGATATTTCCCTTCTGTGAAAGGTACAGTGAGCTAAAGTGTTGCTGTGGACTCTTGAGCTGGTACCATCCCAGAGAACAGGTCATTTAGCCATGTACGTTCTCGCAGAGGGACGCCTATGACTATTTTTTGATTATATAAATAAGTAATATACATCTCAGGTGGAGTAGCTGCTAGTGTGATTTCTTGGTGAGGTCTTGTATTTTCTTACTGGAGGGCAGGTCATCTTCCACAACTAGCTCCAACTTACTGGCAAGCATGACAAGTGTAGCGGAAAGGCAGGCAAAAGGGAGGAGAGCAGGATGTTTTGTCCCCAGGATGGGACACCAATTTAGAGGCATCAAGGCATAGAATATGATCAAGCATCCAGTCTTGGATGCAGATGATGCAAACAGAGATTGACTCTGAGCTGTTGTTAGAAAAGGGGGTGATGAGGTCAGTAGGAGGTTATGCATAAATATAAAAGGGTTAGACAGGCATAATTGTCCAGTAAACATATGAAACATGAATGGTCTTTCCATCAGCCCTCAAATGCTGCAAGTCACCTGTTGCCAAAGTGAAAAATGTAGAGAAATGTTAACCACATCAGGAACTACACTCTCTAAGCCCTGCATCGAAATAAAAACTGGATGTCCATCAGCCCCAACCCTACACCTTAGCAGATCCCAAAACAGGTAAATTGAAATGTGAAGCGAAATTTAGCTTGTACCTGGAGGCAGCAAAACAAGAGGGCCTTGTGTAGAGAAGCACTTGGGGCTTTTATGGATCTGCGGGTTGGTTGAATGGTAGAGGAGACAAACCCTGGACTGATCACATGGGCTCTGTGGGTTTCTGAAAGTGATAGTGTTTATTTGAGAATATGATGCATAATCGGAAGGATAATTTAAGTGTCCCTGCCATTATATCAAATTGTATGCAGAGGCTGGCAACACTTAGATCCACTTCAGAAATGTTAAAGGATATAACAGGATCTGTACCAATGTAGCTGAATCATATTCTGGGAAGGATTTTTTACAGCAGCTAGTACTTGAGTCAAACAGTTATGCACTGTTCATACTCAAGACATTCCTTTTATCATGCCTACAACCTTGGGCAAGGAACAGATAGCAACAAGCTCAAAGTTGGTCAAAATTGGACCAAAAATGAACACTGGATTAAGGAAGTACAAGCATGCTATTTACGCTGTCTTAGCCATCCACCTTTATCATTATTTTATTTTTTTAATGGATGCAGCTAGCTCGAGAGAAGTGGACTGATGTATAATTTGTGAGTAGCCAGTGTTTTGGATGGCATCTTTTAACAGTAGCACACTACTGTAAGACATGGTCTGTGTGTCATTGGTATTAGTCCTTGGTTGGTGGTGTTGAAGAAGCCACGTTTTGATAGAGATGCGAAATTGGAGAATTGTGGGGGTAATCTGAACTGACACCAGGATTGAGTTATAGAGGGTGGGTGTGTGACAAAGGAAGGATTGTTTGTGGGTCCTCACTTTGTGGACGTGTTATGATACAAGCCGGTTCGTGAATTTGCTGTTCAAGGAACGAGTGCCACCATGTATGTGGTGTTTACACACCAGGTGCAAGGGCCTGCACTACAGTGGGGAAGTCCTTCAGTGGAATGAAAGGTGTTATATTACAGAGGTGGAGATTTGGAGCCAGGCTGTTTGGGCGTTCTAGGCTATGTAACTCTGGACAGACAGTCAGCTATCAATGGTGAAGACTAACTATTTTGTTGAATCAGAGCATTGCAAATGAACTCATTCGAGGCACATATCATTGAGCCATTGCTGATCGAGTTCTTGTTTAGTGGGTGATCGATGGGGAAACATTTAGTCTTGCAGGGATCACGTTTGAGGTAGGCAGTAGACATCCAGGACTGGATGATTGCTAGTTAATCAACCAGATGACTGATGTCCTGTGGGCTTTTTATTTTCATGCACACCAGGGTTTCATTTGCATATCGGTGGATGTCTATATCCAGATCTTTGAGGAGTATGCCCAAAGGCTCCATCGAAAGGTTAACAAGGTCAGAGGATGGAGGATTGGGGACTCTGCAGGAGACTGTGAGTCAGTAATAATGCAACTTGTTCACCTGGATGACTGTCCCAGAGAATGCCATCCTGTCAGTGAGGAGGGAGTGGAGGATGACGTGGTCGACAGTGTGGAATGCAGCCAGTCAAGGAGGAAGAGGAGCAATGAGTTGGACTTATCCATGATTGGAGGGCTTCATCACCACCTGCTTGGTGTGTGTCATGCTGTTAAACTTGGGGAAGAACCCTGTTATACTTGTTTGTTCCAGTTGAGTAGTTGTTTAGCGAATACTTTTTCAAAAACGTTTAAAAAAACAGGAGTTTCATTGTTGGCTGGTAGTTTGTCTGGGTCTTGGGCCAGATTTTTCAAAAGAGGTTCTCTGGAAGCAGCCATGATTTTGGTCAAGAATGGCCCTTTGGTGAGACAGGCGCTAATGATGCTGTTGAGTGCATTGATTGCAAGGCCTATCACTTAATTAATGATATAGGCAGGATCACTTAATTAATGATATAGGCAGGGATGATATTTTCAGATTAGAAGGTAGGTTTTAGAGGCAAGTGTTTTTAGGAGCTTTGGTGGAGAGAGACGGAAGATAAGAGCAGTATGCATGATGGAGTGCAGGGGAGGTGGTGGGCTAATGTTCTGGGAAATTGATTTGATGATCAGTCAGTTTTTGTCTATTTTTACAATTACATGTTGTTGAATAAGTAAAAATATTCCTAAAATGCTAGCACCTCTGGATCAGATGAGCTTTTGCTTCATGACTTAACTACTTTGAAGAGAATGTTGCTCCTGTTAAAGGCTGATGAGATGGTGGTGGGGTAGTAAGCAGGTTTGGCTTTAGTAATCAGAACCCAGTGGGTCGCGCAGAGAGTCTTGATTTTGGTGAGATCTCAAGGGTTATGGTTGTTGTGCCACCATCTGTCTAGGGCTGTGCTTCAGCATGTGTCTGATCAAACTGATGGTGGGCAAAGCAGGTGAGTGGCAGGGTTGGGTCACGTGACCAACAACCGCCTTATGGCTGTCACTGGCTCCCCATAGAGGAATACATTGACTTCAGCACCTCTGCAAACTCACAAAGATACCCACTGATAAACTAGTCCAAACTCTCTCTGAACAGTTTTCTAAATATAGCCCAAAATTAACACTTACTTCCTTCAATGCTGCTAAGAGCATGAGCATAAATACAGAGGTTAAAAAGAAAGACCTTTACAATGGTATGGTCCCATAACATTTCCTGGGCTCTAAGGTGATACAACAATCCATCTGTATGCAATAAAGAAAAGGACAGTGTAGGCCCATACGTGAAGCGACCATGCTCCTCGACGTGTCAATGTCTTACCCATGTTACCTTTACAGAAGGAACCCATAATCTGCCGTGTACAAACCATATGTTTTGCTTTATTATCATATCTTGCTGTGTATCACACTTCTGTACAGTGGTCTTCCCATAGTAAGGCAATCTCTCCACCTGTACTGTAACTCAGCTGCTACAAATCCATGAAGTATTAGCGCTATACTATGAAACCTGAACATGTGTGGTATCTTCGATATCTATTTTCAAGATACATCTAAAATCACTTGTACAGTAGCCCACATTTAGATGTAGTATGCATGCGACTTTTGTCAGTAATTAGTTTTAATTGTGTTTCATTGTTTGTTTTTATTGAATGTGTGTACAAAATAATTCCTCCTAACCTGTTTTTATGATCCTTTAGGGGGATTTCTCCAAGGCATGCGGCTGTACACAACCAGACATTTGCGCATCACCGGTATTTATTAGCCTTCAAATGTATTTATATTGTGTCTCCTTCTACTTTTCGATAGGGCAAATATGCACTCCCTTCATAACACCCTCCATACTACCAGTTGTGTGCAGGCTGGGATGCAGGTTTTGTCGACTATGCAGCAGCTCTTGACCACATTATTCTAATTCTTCTTCGAATATAAAAACTATACAAATTAATGAGCTGAGGTTGAGCCCTTCCACTTGTTGCTCCTCATTGACCTGCATTCAGATTATTGGGGAAAAGTGCCAAACGATGACAGGGGGTCAATAAATTAGTGAATTAAAACCGAGAATGGCATGAGTGAGGGGTGTGTGCTTTCCACTCTATTAATCAATTTGTATGTACCTGAAATATCATTCCAATGTAAAGGAATACATTGGCACCTCCTACAATTGGAACACATATGTGTGATGCACTGTTATAAGTGGGTGAATTCGTCACTCTCTCCTATTTCCCTCAGGGTTGCAGTTATCCCATTGCCCTGGTAAACTTTTTTAAAGCTAATGTTATTTGACTTGGCTTTTGCAAATTGACAAATCACCACTGTAATACTTTAAACCAATCAGGGGAATTGGATAAACAGAATTAATAAAGTCAAATGAGATTATCCCAGGTCGCTGGATGAACAGGTAGGAGGCCTATTGCAAGCTCAGTACTCCAAACTCAGATAGAAGGGGATCCATTGAAATAATGGCAGCAAAGTGTCTGAGAGTGCACATACCTCTGCACAGCCCTATGGATTCCTTTCAGGGAGCTGCATAGGGTTTTGTATGTTACATGAGTGTCATAAGGCTATGACACACTTTGTTGCTTGTAAAGCACATATGCCAAATTAGTACCTGGCAGGGGACTTAGCATAGGCCTCCCAGCCAATGAAGATGCTCAGAATGGGGGCTTTAACACACTCCTCAGAGCAGGAGGCCACCATCTGCTCACGCTGGTTCACAGGAAAGTACTCCCAAGCGCTGCGCATCCCACTCCCATCCCCCACTCACCTTGTGCAGCCTGTTCCCTCACCAGCGCCAGGAACAGCAGTTGTTCTGGTGTGTCCCTGCAGCTCTGCAAATGCATGCCACGGAAAGGGTGAAGGGACTATGTGTAGTTTCATGGCGGCCATCTTTTTAGTTTTTTATTTGTTCTTCTTTTCAACATTAGGCTTATTTGTGTATGCCAGTGTAAACTGGGGCACAGAAACCTATAGAGAGATAGGTACAATTCAGTTTAAAGTTATGAAAAATATATTAAGGGGTACTGAAGCTCACTGTTAATGACATTTTAGATTTAGAACCAGAAACGTGTTGCATCACTGATGAACTGTATTTCCCACTGGCAGGACTATGGTCATCCATTAAGTAAACCATTCACTGAGATGGACTAGGCAGCTGATTGAATGTTTGAGAAAGGTGTTTATTTGGCTATCCGGTATTATGGAAACCCTAGATGAGCTTGTTTGTGTTCATACTTTTGAGAATAGAAGAGCATCATATCAAAAAACTAGTTGCATGCAGCACGTGAAAAGGTTCATAACAGCAAAATTGAAAAGGACAGTTTGATTGCATAGAAGGTAGTCATGTCTTTTTTTAAAGCTCAGCTGCTATATAAAAAAACATGGTCAGCACACAAACCTCCTCTAGGGTTAAAACAATCTCCATGCATGAGCACTTAGGTTAGTAAAGAAGGAAAGACTGTGAGCTGCTAACCAAATCTTTGACCTCCTTATGGGAAAACAGATATGCTCAGTAGCTTCTGTTCATGTGAGGGTTGAACAATAGATAGCCATAGCATGGGATTTTATACTACCCCAATGGCAAAGACCTAAGGATTTCACCAGTGCGCCCAAATCAAACACGATTACGTTTTAAACAATGTCTCCAAACTGATTATGCTATCGGCCATCCAGGTGTCCATTTACGAAGTTCATGTTTTCTTAAAGAGGTCCTCTAGTTGGAAACATTTTGGATGGACATGGATTAGAGCAGTGAGGAGAGGGTTGGGGGGAAGAATTGGCCATGTTTGATCAAAAAGACTGAATTAATGTGTTAAATCAGACGAAATGTACCCTTTGCCCGACGTGATGTTGCTTGTTTTAATCCATAAATATGCTTATGTTTGTGCTCGAGTGGGAGTGTGATTTCTTTGCGTGGCACTTCGCTCAACACACCCATGTTATTCCCTGTTCTTCCTCATTCAGTGCAAAGAATGGCAACATGCATGTTCCGCCCCTTATTTATTTATTTCCGCAGGCCCGTTGCGCACTTTGTGTGTGATGTTTTGCAATGCATTCTATTGCACACAAAGTAGTGATGGGCCCACGTAAAGTCCAGGAAATGCGATCAAAATCGGTCCCATGAATCAGTAAATTGAGTTTTGCACGCCACAAACTGCTCATTTTATGCGCAAAGTCACTTTTCAGCATCCAAACAATTTCATGAATCAGGCCCTTAGTGTTTACATATGTATACAGCTATTACTAGTTGTAGGCATGCAGATGCCCCTCCTCTTGTGACACAGAATGTTTATTTTTCTACATTTTTCACTGTTTTTCAGAAATTGCTACAGGCCTTGACAGTAGCCATAACAGTTAAGGTAATACTCTCTTTTCCTTTTAACCAGAGTGGAATCTGAGAGGCAGTGTTTGTATATTGCTGGATTGTTTAATTCGGTGTGCACTTCTTGTCTCATCTTGGCCTATCCTCTGTGCAGTCTTCACTGTAGTGGCATAACACCTCTTGTGAATTGCACAATGGTTTTATACATTTCTGTGCACCACTGGAAAAGGCAGTCAGTCATAGATATACGTGACAGCATGTTATATTAATGGGTGATGCCCCCACCACATCACTGGAGGGGGTGCCTGACATGCACAAAATAGTTTGCTGATTAGAGAGTGGGGCCCCATACTCGGTGAATATTAAGCCATTTGGACAGAATCCACCTGGTGAGCTGAAGACCTGCACTCGCACGCCCCAGGAAAGCAACACATGAAATGTATCTTAATGTAGAAAAGTGAACCTCTTAAGCAGTAGATGTGAAGCTAACGCCAAACTACAGAAAACATAGTGGAAAGACCATTCATATTAATTGATAATAAGTTTATTTATTATTTGTATTTAGTTATTACATTTTTTTTTTAATGAGTAAAACAAACAATCATATATTTCAAGTACATTAAAAAAACACATGAAGACATATATACAGACCAACCAATCAGACAATCAATATAGACATAGAAGTTATAATCAATTAAATGATTCAATTCAGTTGATTCAAAATGTGCAGTACAAAACTCTAAAAGTTACCTCTAGAAATACTAAGTTTCTAAGAAGTTGTTTTTAAAAAGTTCTAAAAAGTTCTACACATTTTCAAGGAATTCTAAAAGAAAGAAAATAATCAATCAATATCTTCATCAATCTTTCCCCTTAATTCATTGCTAGGACACGAGAGACCAGAATCACCCTACCAGGCACGCCTAGTCAATACCATCATCAATTCCAATGTATAGCAGTGAGATGGTAATGTGTTGTAGTAAATCGTCCCAGTAGAGTATTCCAGTCTTACAATGTTACATAGAGAATACCATTCCTAGACTTGTTCATCTAGAAATGCACCACTAAAAATCAAATAAACCCCCATTTCCATGTGACATTTCTGCCATTCGCTCTTTAGATGACTCACAATAGTTTAACACGTATCACTAGACCTCCACATTTTGGACTCTCACATTAAGATAGTTAACACCAGTCTTGAACTGTTTTTCAATATGGGACCATATTTGAAAAAGTGCAATATGCATTACTTCTGTCCCAGAGTGTAAAAAGTGAATCCAAAAGTCCAGCGATTTGATGGTGTCATAATAATGAACAAATCTATCGAATGTGCATATACAAGGCTCCAAGTGTCCTACACTCTGTGAACAGATGTCTGCAGTCTCAGGAATTTCCAAGATATTACAGAGTCTGCAATATCTTAGTTCTGTTGGTATTTCTAGCTGTGCACAATGTATAGTGAGCAGCGGCAATTGATTAGTCTGTAGCTGCATCACCATGCTCAACATCACTGGGCTTGGACTAGGAAGGGGATGTGTTGAATTTTGAGATTATTATAAATCACATTTGAGACTTGGGGATTACTCTGGAATGTTTCTATATGGGTGAAGATTTTATTCCAGTCCCATAAATCCACCTTCTGCTGGAATGAATTTTCAGGTCTACATAGCTACTCCCATTTTTGAGTTGTGGGGAACAACTAATCGTCTTGAAGAAGTCAAGGTTAAGATCTTCAGTTTTGTTTCACCCATAGATTTTAATAACAGGCACTTTGGGGAGGATTTATATTTTATATATAGATCGCCCCATTTTTCAATAGTATTCTCCAAAGAGAAATCAACCCAAACTCTAATCTTAGGAATTCCATTGGTGTGGAGGGATGTCATTTCAAGATGGTTCTCCAAAAAACACCTTCCACACAATCCAGCCGTAAAGTCTCCTTCATAGTCAGAGCCTCCATGTCATATAACACAATGGGGCAGAAGCAATCTCTATATAGGATAAGGATACCCTGCATTGTGTATCCTACCGATTTCCTGGCAAATCTCAAGAGCAAAAGGAGCTGTTCTTTGTTTTGTCTCCCTTATGTCCATATAATTGGCCCCTTAGGCCCATTTCCAGCCCCAAGTATACATAACTCCTCACGTAATCAACATTTCCCAATATTGTTTTCGTTTCCACTATATTTCTTGACCAGTCACCAGCATGTGCTTTATCTTATTCAAATTGACCTCCAATATATTCTCTGGGAAGAACAAGGCCATTAATGCAATATGTTGTTCATGCCCCTGTACGTATGGTCAAACAGTGCAAGATTGTCAGCCTATAATGTGCTGGTGATCCTGTGCCTTCCCATTTAAGTCTAATTTGTTGCTTTACTACCATTAAAATAATATGTATTGTTATTATTATCACTATCTTTATTATTATTATTATTATTATTATTATTATTATTATTATTATTATTAATAATAATAATGAGAGCATGACTAATACTAGTAGTAGTGTTAGTAGTAATCATAAACCCAAACATAACATAAGTTGTGTCTCTGAATCATTCTTTTTATTTAGGTCACTCTCAGGAATTGTGAAGATATGAAAAAGCAATGCTTATCCATGGCGTGTGCCACAGCATGTACATCGGTAGGACATATTTCATATTTTAATTATTGTCTTAAAGATTTGGAGACAGTTTTGTGATATGGATATTTAAAAAAAACATCTTTGTATAATTTATAGCTTTTTGAGTGAAAAAAACAGACCCCATACAACTGCATTTTGTTGTGGTTTCTTTATTGTCAATATTTATGTATTTAAGATAAGGAAAAGAGGACATGTTGCTGCCTAACATGATGTGAAAGAAATGGTTTTACCTCTTTTTTTTCCCAGCCTCAGTAGTGCATTAGAGAATGCTTGTTTAATAGATGAGTTTTTCTTACAAGAGATGTACAAATGAGCAGTCATTTCACTAAAGCTGGACTGGGGGCCAACTGAAAACAGTACGTGGTTGTTTCTAAATTAATCATAACCAATGGCATTGCTGTTGGCAACATTCCAACCATCGTTTTTTATCCCTCTTCGTCATTACAGAAGGGAAGGTCTCCAAATTCTGTGTCACATGCAGGGATTTTCAGAGAACATGGATTGTTAAAGTGAGACATACCTTGAAATAATATTGAGAAAACAGAGCTCAACAGAAAAAGTACAGGTGGAATATGTTCAAACTATTTTTATCTTTACGAAGGTTTGTGGATATAAAATAGATTCTATAGCAGAAGAATAATTGGTATTTTTATAGCACTTATATCTAAAGCACATTACATAGGACATATTTAGGACATATTTATATACATTACTTCCACCGTATTTCATTTGAAAATACCAGCAATGCCTGTGGTTTGGGAGTTCATCTTTTTATGAAAAACAGTTTACAATGGGATGTTTGATTTGATTTTATTTGTTCTTTTTAGGCTGTATGTGGCTTAAACATTAGCTACAAATCCAAAAACAGACAGGGCGATTTCTAGCTGTTGACACCAAAAGCCGACTGCACAATCTGTTACATACAGGATCTCAGGGCTTAATTTACAAAGCATTGTTCAATGGGATTTCACCATTGTAAAACACTTTTTTTTAAATCAGGGTCACAGATAGCAAATGTAAGGGTGAACAACACATTTTCAGTCTCACGTGTCTCAAATTTCATGTAAACTTCGGTTGCGTTGATTTCACTGAGAGGTAGCTCTTTATTCATGTATTCCTATATTTATTGTTGTGATTTAAGTGAGAAGCCCAAGTAAAAGAAAATGTTCTTTCAGAGACCCTAAGATGCCGTACATCCTTGGCTGACAAAATCATTTTCACTTATTTAAGTCAGCATAGTTTCTAAAAGACAGGTTTGCCATTGTAATGGCCACCGGGAGCCATTAAGTACTGTCACCTATGACTTTATGGTTGTAAATTGTATGCATTTTAATGTGGAACATCAATTTCTTCAGTGTTCATCAGGTTAATTTTCTGGAATGAGAGGAACATGGACCTACAAATTGGTTGCCTGATCTTTGAAAGTATGTTCTCTCTTTTTTCTGTGTGGCAGAAACTGAGTGTAGCAACATTGTATAATGATGGATTTATTGGGCATGAAAGTGTTGAACAAATCATAATCACTGGCATTGTCCTTCAGTTTTTTTAAATAGTCACTCTATGAATTGGGTGTGCCCCTACATGAGTCCAGAGTTTGATTTGCTTGAAGCCCCAAGCTAAACCTCACTTATAATGCACAATCAGACTGAAAAATGTTGTGGTTGATTGGCTGTAATGCAAATAAATAGTCATCCTCTGTGAGTTGGGAGGCCTTATATGAGACTGAGCTTGCTGTGTCTAGAGTCCCAAAGATAACAGGGCCATCATGCTGAAACATGGTTGAGACTGAATAGGGTTCATGCAAACGGGATACAAACGACTGTATCCACAGTTCATCTGAAACATCTCTTCTGTGGTGGGACCACACCTCATTTTCATATGATTTTCCCAACTTTACTGGCACAGCAGGTTAAACAATGATGGATTGATGGGTTAGCCAGATCTATTGCTGTGATTATGATTCCTTCCATCTATCACTCCTGACGTGTATTCCCCATGTCTGCCCATATTAGCCATGCTTCAAACAGCATGTGGTCTGAGCCGCAGACCAGGCCTTCTTGCTTAATGCACAGTGCAATGAAAACACTTTCATATGTAGTGAAATGCAGGCCACATGATTTGCTTTTGCATGTTGCAATATTAATGTACTTTTTTTTCCAATAGCCTGGGCTGCTGTCAACAGCGTTGACCCAGGAAAATCACACTCTTACTGTATAAACAATGCTGTTCACTGCCATTAAGGCTTCTTTCTGGGCTGAGCTCCAGTGTTCGAGTAAAAAGAAAACAAGCAGATAAAGACTCCCCAGGAAAACTACAAATCACTATCCGAATAGTTGTTTTTGTACGCTGACACTTTTATTAGAAAAATTCCTACTGCTGAATGATGAAAAACGTCCTTGGCTAATATTTATTGTTTACAAATATGTTCAAGCTTATATGCAATTATAACCAATGAAATAATAACTAATTAAGAAAAAAAAAACATTTCCAACATAACTAATTTCTTTTTGGTTGTTTTTGGGGGGTTCTCTCCAAAGCCCCCCTTTTTAATAATACTTTTCCCCACCCCCAAAATCACTATTCCTTCTCACAACCCCATTTTTATTTTTTTCCAGAATTAGTTATTTTGGTATTACTTGTTTTTTCATTAGTTGTTTTGTATTCAATATAATTTCTGCATACCCATTTCCAGTGCTGGATGAAATATGGGGATTGAAGGCATGGAATGGGATGGCCCAGAAAAGGTATATATAGAGTAAGCTCAGCTACTGCACACAGCTGTTTGGGGCGGCAGAGCAGGAAGACCAGGAGGCAGATGGCTGGAAGGAGAAGAAGAGCAGCAAGGTTTTTTCAGATGTGAAAGGGTGAAATCCCTCCTAATTATTTTACTGGATTCAGGCTATTATGACATTTTTAGCAGATCTTAAATTCTTTTTGAGGTGTTTTGGGAAGGATCTTTGCTTTCTTCCTCCAAGACACTTCAGCTCACAGCCTAAGAGCAGACACCTTATTCTGGATTGGGTAAATGCTGTCACCAATAAGACCAATGGACATTGAATTCTTTTTTGTATTGCTATATCCTATGTTTGATGCATTTTTGATGTAAAGCTCATGGTGCAGTAATAGGTGGCTTTTGGGAATTGTTTCCATTTAAAAAAAAAAAAATGTTTTCCCTTTTCCTTGAATTGTGGATTTTCAGGCATCATTTTCCAAGCATCCATTCTTGTCTAGCACTCATCTCTATATGTTCTACAGTTACTGAGCATGCATTGTTGTTCTTTTTGCTCATCACAACCTCATGGGGCAGGCAGTTGGTTTTTAAGGTGCCTAGTATTTCTTGGAGTAGGTTGATCAGTCTTCAGGTCGCATTACAAGGACATTGGTAACCAAATGGTGCAGTTGTCGGGTTTGCCGCTGTCCTAGAAACAATGAATCCGCCGCCTGACATCCTAGTGCCACAGGAACATTACAAGTCCCGGTAGAGCAGGAAGTCAGGCAGCGGATTTGGTAAGTCCCCATTCCCGTGGAGTTCCATTGGACTCCACGGGAATGGGATCACAGAGTGACAAATCTGCCTTCCAGGGCCGTTGCACCCGCAGATAAAACCTGCCGGGCACAAAGGCCCCGGAAGGCAGAGTTTGAGTATGGTGGTCTAGAAAGGGTGCTGGTACGGCTTGATTGGCACCCTCATTTTCAGACTGCCACCCTTGGAAGGAGGCCCTTAGTCTTGATTTGAGGAAGAGGCAATGACAATGATTTCAGCTTTAATAATAATAACGTTTGCATTTTAAGTGTGTAGTGTATAGTGACAACAATAGTAGCAATGTTTCTTTATCATCAATTATTAATAAATAAATAATGTATGTTTTACATGAGAGTGTAAGAAGCATTCATTGAGTGTTCATTACTGGGTGAAAAGTATTTGAACATGAATATTAAGTGTGGGGCATCTATTCGAACTACTGTGTATTGATGTGTTATATAGGGTACATGTATTTTAATACACATATGAAGGGTTGATGGATGGTGTGATCAGTGGACTATCAAAATATATATATATGACATTGGTAAACTTCTCATGTGTTGGCAATTGAGAGCAGCCGCCTACTGCAGGGATTGATGCCTGCTCTCTTTACTATTGCACAGTTACAGGTAAATGCTTTTCCCTACTCTTACTCCTACTCCTACCACATACCCTGCAGGGGTGGGAGGGTCATGGACACTCCCCTGTGGGTGGAGGGAAGGCTCTGCAGGTAAGGGTGATAGAAATCACATAACTCCCTGTTATGCAGAACAGAAACACTGACTCAAGGTTTCTGAGAAAAAGAATATACATGTATTTACACCATCAATTATAAAACAGTTCACTGATATAAAGCAGCAGAAAATTGCAAATCTTAATATACTACACCACACCCAATCAATTCAGTTAAGCTCAAAATGAAATGTGAGCAAAATGGCACTTCAGCAATTTAAGAAGGGAGGGAAAGACATGGTTATTCAAAATCAAGCAGCACCAACAAGTAAGTAAGCAGGGCAATCTAGAAAAGGCTTACTACAACTAGGATTCTAATCAATAGGCCTGTGCCAATGTTACTGGTTCAGAGTCTTTGCAGAGGATCACACAGTTCAATGTAGTTCATGGTTAAATCTTTGAAAGCGTTCGAAATGAAGTTGGTTGAAGGAAAACTTATTCAAAAGAGTAGGCACGGACAAGGCTTCAGAGAGGCGAAAGATTTAAAACACTTTCACCGCAGTTGAACGGAATGAACGACCGGATCTGAACAGTACCTTAGATGAAGAAGAATGCTGTCGCTGAGGTAGTAGTTCCTGGCAGTTCCTGCAGGCTCACGGTTCCTGAAGCGACTGTCGGACTGACACGAAGGATGAAGACTGGAGGGTCCTGCACTGCCCAGGGAAGAAACAAGCAGCAGAGGAAAGCGACAAATAAAATGTGCGCTCCTTAAAAGCACAAAGGGTCTCTCTCAAGCTGGCTTTCCGGTTCACTGTGGCACAGCAAATTCGACCAGACTGAAGAGGGAGGTCAAGGGCTTTGTGAGCTGGTTAGTCCCACCAGGCTCAAGGGAAGAAGACTCCTTGCGGATCTCCTCTGTTGACGAAGTTCAGGCGATTCGGACCTGCAGCAGGGCTTCACCGGGATGTCCAGTAGATGCAGCAGTCGTCTTCCTTCAGCTTCTCAGTGGCTCTATCAATCCAGTGGCGACTCTGCCTTCCAAGTCCCAGAGACCTGCTTTTTATGCAGTTTTCCCCCATTCACACAGCCTGGCTGTCAATCACACAGCAGGGTGGATGTCCTGGCAGGACAGCAGCCTGGGCAATCAAACAAGAGTGTGACTTGGGTCTCCAAGGAGACCCTGTGCAGGGGGCCTAAAACCCCTCCCTCACATCCTGTCTACCTAGACTCTCAGGCGCCTAAGGAGGGCTTCTGGGCAGAAGCCTGCCAAAGGACAGTGAACAAAGGAACCAAACCTGGTTTGGCACGCAGAATAAAACATGAGAAAGACCTTTACAAAAAGAAATGGCGAATAAACCCAGCCGGAACCAAATAAAACTAAAAGAGGTCCAGCAGGTTAAAGTTTGAGGCTACAAACTTAGCCTAAAACAGTACCAAGGCTATTTTCATAGTCTGTGGTAGGGAAAAAAAATGGTAGATACCACTGCAACCAGCCAAATCTTAATGAAAGGGGAACAAAATAATGTTTGCTGAGAAACAGACAAAAAGGGATAACTATTAACCCTTTCCAGTACTCTATGAAAGATAGTTTGTACTGGGTCTGTTGATTTAAAAAGACTAATAAACTCAATGGCAACTTTACATGATCTGGGAGAAAGTAGTCAGTCCCAGAAAATGGAGTTTAAAGTGGGAAGTCTGAAAAAGACAACTCTGTGTCACTGCACTAAAGGTGTTGTGTGACAAACAGTAAAAAGATGATGCCTATGGAGTAGGTGAGGCTCCACAGTCTACACAATCATGTAAAACACACAGCAAAACACATGTAATAGTGAGAAAAAAAGGCTCACACTCTTACCAGGTGAAAAAAAATAAATCCTAGAAATCCAGCAAAGCTGCTGAGGGACTCAGTAGGTAAGGGAAATTGGCCATTCTGGAGAATTCTCCCTAACACTCCCTAGCTTTGCAAGACATTTAGGGATAATTATAGCTTTTAAAAAGGTGATTGTGTTCAGAGGAACCACCATTGTCATCCATTATGTGTTGTTAACGCCCCAGCATGCAATTTTAAACATTTAAAACTCTAATGTAAAAGTGAAGAGTAAAAACAGGTGAAATTGCATTTACTCTTCAGTTGTACTCTCAACGTACATTAATAACCGCCTCTTGCAAATTATGCTTTGCAGGTGGTGTTGGCTAATGGAGTCCTGTAGAAAATGCCTGCCGAAAAAGCAGGTGCTTATCTGAGGGGGATTCCACAGAAATCCATTTGTTTTACACATGCATGAAAATCTCATGCAGACTTGAAATATGGTGCTCTTCCAAGACTTCGGAGGAAAGCACAGCATAGATGCAAACTCAACTTTGTGCCCCTCATACTCCTTGGAAGGGGCCGTAAAGGAGTTGGAGTGCAAGGTGGAGGCATACAAGTATTATGCCTCACTTTTACACTTTTTCTGTGGACACTACTCATTTTAAAATGATCCTCTGAGCGTACTTAGAATGAAGTAATAATGTGTAAAGGGTTTTCCATCATGAAAGATGGCCCTACCTTTGTAAAGGGCCAGTGCACAGGGTATTAAAATGGATATTTTTTCTGACCACCAGCCAATGCTGTGCAGTATATTTTTTGGAGACGGTTCACATGTTATGGTCAAAATAATTTCTGACAAATTCAGATGACTGGAGGGAAATAACTCGCAAGAGTTTAAGGCATGGTTATCTCAAACTAAAGATGAAATCCCTGCTCAGCAATCAGATGGCCCCATGACTCCATGTTGAAGAGGCTCCATGCAGACATTGTAATTATCATTTCTTATTTATAACATGCTTAATGCCCATAGGTTTCTAAACACACACCCGGGAATCGATCCTGGGTTGCGCTGTGTTGTCTTGCTTTCAAGACAAGCGTGTTGTCCCCGAGCTAACCTCCCAAGAATATGACTCTCGGGAGGTCTGACAGGACTCTTGACAAGAAAGGGATATGGGGCAATCCACAGACAACAAAGAAGAGAGAGTGAACTTGAAGAGACACATCTGAACACATTGTTTCAATAAGAAACCCCACTGCCCACGGCAGAATGGATAGAAAATAACACCCTTGTACAGCCATGCAGAAATCCACCAACAGGACCAGCAATTTGTGTATGTGTTGTAAACCTTTATTCGGCATGAGCCATCAGGTACAAATTGCAGACATTCCAATTATACACATAACATCCTAAAAATATCGAGCTAAATCCAAAAAACACAGTAATAGAGCAAGTACTCCATGTAATCCGTCTAAGACATAAAACATGAATCATTAGTTAAAGTGCAAGGTCAAGATCATAAAGTGCAAGTGCATATATGAACAATGGATCAGTTTGCTTCTCTTGTACAATGCTGACGAATATAAATCGAGGCGAAGAATATTACATTCAGATTTTCTGTTGATTTACAGAGTTGCATAGATTGCCTGGTTGTTAAAATTCTGAATAATGTGAACAGTTTTTTTAAATATTTCCTCCTCGAGTCACAGAGGCCCTCACATATGAGTAGGAAATAGAGGGGGCACTCAATTGCAGTACGACAGATCTGGCAACTATTAATTTGCGTCCTGTCCCAGAAACCAGTAAAAGACCTTAGTTGCAGGCTGCCCAAACTAAATCTAATATATAATGCTCAGGCATATGGTGGAGCGACAACGTCAAGCTATTCCTCCTAGCCTAGCATAGTTTTGCATTTTAGGGAATCAGGCCCACTGACCAGTGCAGAGCACATTATACTGGTTCTGTTTCTCCTGAACCTTAGATAGGCCGACTTGACAGTTGGCTTAGTATCAGTGCATACTGATACTGGGTCGTCCCAATAGACACTCAATCTTGAGAGCCATTTCTGCACGTGCAGTATCCGTGGGATTGAGTGCCCACCCCCCAAAGACATCACATGCAAAAGGGCCTTCCGATAATTGGTCAGGCCGAGGGTACCTCATACCCTCAACCATTAATATATTGGCCTAATTTCTTCCTCTTCACCAATGAAACCTGTGTAGAATTTCATTTGTATTTCTGCACTTCTTTCAGTAGAAGGGTGCTTTTAAGAAACGTACTTTCAATTACTGAAAGGGATGCAGTGTTAGTATAACTCCAGACTTTGGACCCAAGCAAAGTTAATGCCTTCCCCTGTGCCTGGGAAACCATTAGGGCCAGTTTAATTTCTCCCTGCCTGTGCTTAAAGTAGTACCTTTTCAGAGCCCCACTAGTTTTCTTCAGGGTTGTCCTAGTCTTTAGGAGCTGGGCAGCCCAGCTAGCATTGTTTGAAAACCGTTTACCCATGTAGTCATAGCAGAGCACCTGCGTCTCCCACAGTGATATTCATTGTTCTGCTTTTTGACTTCCTCGGGCTGAAGATCATTCATTGAATTGGTCCTACTAGGGTTGATCTCCAGTCCAAGCTCGACATATGTTTTTGCAAAGCAAGATTAGGCCAGATGCAGCCCCACAGGAGTTGTTGACAACAGCACTGCATTGTCTGCAAAAAAAAGGGCGGAGCTCTATCACTTCCCAATTTAGGGGGGTAGAGACTTGATGATGTGGAGCTCATCAATGATCACATATATGTAAATACAAAATAGCAAATGAACCAAAATGCATTCTTGGGAAGTCCCCTACCTACTTCTAATGGTTTGGTGACTTCCCCCACCAGACTCCATCGGAACCGCTGCAGTGTTGTTGGAATAGGAGCTGTATTTGGTCTAACAAGTTGTTGAGGCTATTTTTTACCAGCGTTCCTCCCACAATAAGCCCAGTAGGACAATATCGAAGGCCTTCTTCAGTTCCAAAAACACTGCATAAAGCTGGGTTTTATTAATCAGTAGGTGCTTTTGGATAATTAGCTGCAACCAAAAACTTGAGTCAATGGTACTTATCCCAGCTTGGAAGCCTGCTTGTAGATAATTTAGCGTGGATACATCATCGACCCAAGTTTGAAGTTTGACCTTAGCAAAATGTTGCCTACTGCATCCAAAAGCAAGATAGGGCGATAATTAGAGGCTACTGCCCTATCCCCCTTTTTGAAAATTGGGACTATTTCAGCGCTATTTCAAGTCTCAGATATTCTATTAGTAGCCAAAATGGCAATGAAGACTGTTGTCAGCACTAGTACCCAGACTACAGGCTCACTTTTGTACAGGTTGATGGGAATTTTATCCGGGCGTACAGCTTCCTGCCTATCTGTGTCCTGAGTGCCTCTTCCACCTCCTTCAAGGTGAATACTAAATGTGTGATCGCCAGTTTTCATTGGTGGGGCAGAGTTCCAACTCTTCTCACCTATTACTACATGGGGGTTAATAAAGGGTCTCAAAATGTGTATACCACATGTCAGGTGTAATACATGCCTCTATGGTTACCTCTCTCTTCAAGTATCTTTCAGTAACAGATAACAAATATTTGGCGGAATCACCTTTTTTTGCAACCTCTAACATTAAGGCCCATTTGTCGATCATCTTTGCCTGTTTCATGTCTCTCAGCAGCTGTTTAAATGCCTCCCTTGACCCACGAAGACGCCCCCTATCAATGTATTCAGTGTTTTTGATGTAGGGACACAATTTGCTTTTAGCGTTTCTGCAATCCATATCAAACCAAGGTTCTACTTCCTTTGCACCCCTGGATATTTGAGATTTACAGGTGGGAAGAAAGGGCTGAATGTGTTCCATCAATCTCCCAAATTTCAGCAAGACCTCTAGGTCAGCAGTGTCCCATGAGCATAACTGCTCGATGTGCCTCATGATTGAGCTATATATGGCACTAATTTGTTTTTTCTGGGTCAGTCATGCCCATTGTACTGAGTGATGTGTGGCCCCTGTCCATGATGTCAGTGGACGAGGTTGGACTCATAGTTTTGATTTTGCTATTACTTTTATGAATGAGCATTATTGGCCTATGATCGCTTTTGAGGCATTCGATCCCTTGGAACCCTGCCACTTTTTGCTAATCTCGTGCTAGAAACAGGGTGTGATCAATTCTTGAACTCTCATTTGGGCCATAGCAGGTGCCATTAGTGGGCTGATAGGTAGAAAAGCAGCTGTTACATGCCCTCAGTTCAAGATTGCATACAATTCAAACAGTACACACTGCAGTGCCAGTTGGTCTAGCATCTATTTGGAGAATGCCCCAGGCCTCATTCAGATCTGCCCATAGGCAGGTGTTCTGTGGCATGTCCCAGGTGACTGCACATGGGCACAGCTGGACATGCTGTTGGGTGTTGCTGTGTGGATCTACGCAGTGCTCAATTCCTGATGTATTGTGGTACATGCAGTATAATGTGTTGATGTGATGTCAGCGCTGCGTGTACATCAGCATGTGTGTCCAGGAGTGTCCAACGTGTGCATGCTGCCTTGGATGGCCCGTGTCATTAGTGGAGGTGCTGCCCGGGTGCTGCCAGTGCATCCACTTGTCATGCTATGCTTCTTTTCAGTGTTGCTTCAGTTGACACAAAACCCGTAATATCAACACATATCCTTTCATAGCACAGCGTGTCCCAATTCTGAATACAAAACACTATGTTTAAAGGAAACCACAATACTCTGTAATTTAGAATGTGCTTTTATTTCACAATAAACGCTCAGAGAACATCCACCGTTTTCATATTCAACCAAATTTGCTGTTGCTTTCTTTGTTCTCAATACTGAAATGTTTATCAAGAGTCACACAGTGTTCCTTTTGGTATAAGGATATGGATGAGGGCACTGTGATTCACAAGGCTTTGGCATCAGCTTGTTGCTAAACCACCGTAAACAATGTCGAGGTACTCCTTATTGCTGGTACCATGAAAGGGCATATGGGCCTGGCGCGATTGTCCCAAAACAGCGTTATGCTCATCCAACCATTGAGGTGTATCATCAACTGCCGACTGAAGAAGCCATCAATTGGTATCCGGAAATTATGACATTCACAGTAGGGCAGGAGGTGGCTGTGTAGAAAACATAACAGAAATGTGTCTCGTCACCGGTTCTTAATTCTTTGATCAATTACTTATACACCATGTGAAAACTAAGGATGAACACAAACTAGAAACAATGTAAACACAGAGAAAACAATGTGCAATGTTGGAGTCAACTATGTAATTGAGAGGTTAGTGCTATGCAGTGTGTTTACCTCGCAATGGGAGGCCGATGCGGAAGTTGACTGAAGATTGCGAATAACACATAGGGCCTCATTACGACCCTGGCGGAAAGTTTCCGCCAGGGCCGTGACTTTACCACCATGGCGTAAACAGCGTTTACGCCATGGTGGTTGGCGGACTTACCGCCCCATTCCGACCTTGGCGGGGCGGTAAGCCCCCAATCCCCATTTACCCTTCCCCATTCCCATTTTTGCCCCATAGGGCATAATGGGAGTGGGGAAGGCGTTAATTACGCCACCGTAAATTACGGTGGCGTAATTAACATCAGGTCCCTTAGCGCCATGGATTTTAACGCCTGCAAAAAGCAGGCGTTAAAATCACCATGGCGCAGAGGGACCTCGTAATCAGGCGGAAATGGTCGGCGCTGTTAACGCTGCCGTAAACCCCTTTCCGCCAGGGTCGTAATGAGGCCCATAGACAGCATTTTAACGTAACATTAGCCTAGCATTGGGCATTGGTGGAACCTGTGCGAACACTGACGTGGACTCCATGCATTTCGGTGCTGGACTACCGCGTGCCATGGGACAAATACAAGTACACACCGGTTGTTTCTGAGTCTCCTTACCAATTTCCAAAAACAACAAACCATTACAATGTTAGCCAGCAACCCATACCGGTCATAAAATGAAACCTTGACTCCTTTGTCTACAGATTCGTCTGCAGTAAAACTTCCATAACTATCGGCATTTCCATTCTCTTCACATAACGCAGAGTGTTTGTTCAGATGAACAATTTTTCATCAAAAGAAATGAAATGTTACTTTGTCCAGTTTTGGAATGCTGACCCTTATCATGTTTGATGTTTTTACATACCTTATCCCATTCCTTTTCTTTTACTTACGAATCCTCCCTTTATTTCCAAGGACAAAAAACAATACAGGCTTATGCCTAGCTTGCTTTTGGTACATGGAAACGACAAAATAACTCGGCAGAACGTGAGGGAGTAAACAGTTCAAAGCATTGACCTTGAGGGCCACAGGAGCGATTCCCACATGCACCAATGTAGCATTAGGAATATTTATGAAAAACAAACCAATTGTTTACTTGCATACACCAATGCTGAGCAAAATTCCCAGATATTTACACATTTTATGAAAACACTCGAATTCGTAATCCATCTGTCAGCTGAGCACGTCTCCAGTTTTCGGATAGCGACCTCCGTGCACAGAGCGCACCAAGAGCCCCCAGCTTTGCAAAGGCTGCACACAGCGAACAGTGACTGCCTCCCACCTTTTTCCTCCAGCGCCTATGTCAGACTAGTCTATTTGTCACGGCTAGTCCACCGCGAAGTGTTATAATTCAAACAGTGTATTGGTTTTGCTTCCACAATTTATACTTTTGATGGCATTGAAATTCAAGTTACATATGTTTTCCATTGGTCATGTATAATGTATCAAAATTGTTCAACATACAAATAGCTGATAATCATTTGTATCGGGATGCCAACTGTTCAGCGAGTTCTGCTTTCGGTGGACAGAACACGTTTGCAATGTTTAGTGGCAATGTGTGTGTCCTAGGAACCCTAGGAACCAAACCATGAACCATTCTATGAGTATGCATGTCCAACACACTAAAAATCTGATCTTTCACAAAATCGAAATCCATTTCCTGATATATTGGCTTGACCACCTACTTTTTGGTTCTTTTTCCAAAGTCCATTTCGTATTGAAGCCAAGGGCGCTGAGTACGCGGATGCTCCAGGGCCCGGGCACCTGACGGCAGAATGAAGTCGGGGCTGAGCCCTCCCCTGGCCGAAGAGACGCAGTATGGATGGCCTTTTGTTCCATCCATACTGTATCTCTCTCTGGCCCGGGTAAAAGCCGGGTAAAAACAAGTTTTAGCAATTGAGGGACAAATGCAAAGCAAAACGCTTTTGCTTTGCATCTGTCCCTCAATTTCTAAAAATCATTTTGGGTTGGGTATACTTCTACATCTGTGCATCCCGGGTGCACAGATGTAGAGATACACCCAACCCAAAACGATTTTTAGAAATTAAGGCACAGATGCAAAGCAAGAATCTGTGCCTCCATTTCTAAAAATCATTTTGGGTTGGATGTATTTATACATCTGTGCACCCCTCTTCAGAAGAGGGGTGCACAGATGTAGTGGTTCACTGAACCCAAAACGAATTTTAGAAAAGGAGGCACAAATGCAAAGCAAGAGGCTCTTGCTTTGCACCTGACAATCAATTTCTAAACATTGTTTTAGGTTGGATGTATATGTACGTCTGTAGTATAATATGTAGTATTATATTTGCAAAGCTCCTTTCATTTAGGGTTTTGGGAATGGTTATTTTAGGAGCTGTGATAAATGTATTATTGAACAGGGTGTATTCTGTTTTATCAAGCGTGGACTATGATGTCTGATTATTGATATACTTTTATGATCCTGAATATATACAGTGCAATTGTAGCTGGGTTTATTCATAATAAGTAAAGCATGCATGGTTTGACTGCAGGAGAAGCAAACCTTGACAAAGCCAACACTTTTTTCTTTTGTTTAGGCACTCGAGAAGCATTTGCCAGGCCCTCTGGTACTTGCTCTATTTGCCAGATGTCTCCAAATTATGACCAAGTAGCAGAGTTCCATCATTGGCTGTGTTGTCATGAAATGCCATGTACTCTAATATTGCAGGCATTTCTATTCTATTCTATTGCATCTCACTGATAGTCCAGCTACCATTATCATCATTCTATGATACAATGAAGCCGTCCCATGCCGCCCACTCCTTGTATTGTGGAGGGGACCATCCCTACACTGCTCTAGGACCTCCATCATGAAGTGGGTGGTGAGGCCTACAACCCCCTGAGGTACCCTCACACAAGCACCAGGTTCCTGACATGGCACTACAGTACAGGCCATTTCAGATTTTGGAGACATCTTAAGAAATGGGTGTTTCCCTCTTTACGAGAGTCTACAGATGCCCACACTGCCCTTAGAAATAGTACTTTAAGAGTAGGGTACAGTGTTTTAAATCTACATCAGTGTGACTGTAGTCGACAGCGCTAGGTGGCCTCTTTGGCGTATCCGAGCACTGTATAAACATTACAACAACCACCAACCAAGAAGCACCCTTTAACCACAAGTTTATTTGGGGCGCAAAATGTGCACTTCCACTAGCTATTATCTGTTGGTAATTTGCTAGTGCTGATTAAAAAATGGTGTGGTGGTATGTGTGGGGCGAGTGGCTTTTTATTCCTGGCTAGTTTGTTTATTTATACAGCGCTCCAAACTCACAGGTATCTAGTAATTTGCAACTTGAAGTTCTTTCCCCTGATGTATTAATACAATCATCTTAAGGTGGTGCATTGATCCGTTTAGCTATCTTGTTTATTTTGCTCTGGGACCAATATCCTTACCTAACTTCATTAGGGAGCTTTGAGATGATATTGTATTGTATTTTGATTTATAAAGCCCGAACCCAAGGCTCGAAGACATATGGACGCTGAGGAGCAGGACTGCCGAAGATCCCCTAACCGAGAGATTTAAACATTAAGGAATGCCTTTAAGGCCTTAAGAAAATGGAGGTGGTCAGACAGCTCTTGAAGTTGAGGTGGGAGAGCATTCCACACTTCACCGTCAAAAAAGGATGTCATGGTTGGTCATATCGAAAGCCGTGGGGAGTTCAAGTAAAATGAGAACTCTGACCTCACCGTGGTACTGGAGCATGGCCATGACATCAAGAACAGAAATCATCACAGATTCCATTCATCTAAGAAATCTAAATCCTGCCTGGAATGCGTGCAGAAGAGAGTTTGCTTCAAGGTAACATGATAGTTGTGGGGTAACAATGGATTCCATAAGCTTGACCAAGTATTACACAACACTCAGTTAGAAATAGGGTACTGTTTCAAAGAAATCAGCAAATATTTGGAGTCCCAAAAGCATTACACTACATGCAGAGTGTACCCCAACTGGCAATGCCAGAGCTGCTTGTTGAGGGATGTTGATCTATTCTTTCGAACCAAAAGACCAAGGAAAAATCAGTGCCATCATGGCTGCATGTTTCATGCCTGATCCTACCACAGACCCTAAATGGTCTCAAGCTTCATGCTTGCTTTGCCATTGTGATAAATGTTTTGTATGCCTATACCCTTTTTCATGTTTTCATGTCCTTCTGTCCCTTCCGTATTGGTTTGTTATGCCAGAAATATCTCAAACAGTATATACTGCAACTTTTTTTTCTACCCAGAAGCATTGTTTTTCACTGTATTAAAACAGTAGTGTGCATGTTGTTTTCATGTATATATCACAAGAATCAAGCAGCATAAAACAGTTCAAAGCCCTAACATTAAAATTCATCATCACCTATTCACAAAACACTGGCAGTGCTTGTTTTTCATTTTACTCCACTGCACAATTTCTTCTGTATTTTTGTTTGAGCCAGATGTACTACTAGTTGGAGCTGCAACATACCTCAGCAAAGTAAACAATGTGTCCCAACAATCTTAGTTTACCACAAGCCAATGTAATGTGACAACTAGATAAGTCTATGAAGCTTTAATTACAATAACATTTCAATTGCAATGGCCACAAGGCACTACTACTATAGGTTTCCCAGCGCTCAAGTAACCAAAAAGGTAACAAATGAAAATAAGAATTGGCAAAGCGAGATCAATTGAATTGGGAACTTCTTTTTGGTGTTGGTGGTGGTACTCCACCTTACTACTGTACCTTCTGTTAAGTGTTCTCCCACCCTACATGTGTTGCACTGCCTTTTGAGGAGTACTACAACCTGGATGATTATAGAGGGGTGGAGTAGAGGCAGTGATGGCTTACTGAATTGCAACTGGAAGGCTTAAACCTCCTTCTTACTTGACTTCAGTATGTGCAGTACATGCTAGCCAATGTTTCCACTGTTCTGCACCCCCTAGAACCTCTTGCACCAAGTTGGTGACTATGTGCAAATGCGGTCATAACTGCCAGTGATGTCACTTCCTATATTTGGGCACCCCTCAGGGAAATTCATAAGTCAGCTCCCCTGATCGAAGCATCCCAAATTTGCCAGCAGTTCTAGATTGTTGTCTGCCTATGTTCTCGTTATGTGCTAATAACGTAAGTAGTGTGCGAGATTCCATACCCTGTATAACGAAATGCAATCTCTTGGCCCAGTACTTTAGGCATATATTGTGGAACACCTCCAAATCTCCTTTGTGACAGAATTCTGTGAGTCCCTTCAGATCTCTTGATAGAGTTTTATCAAATACGATCTTCTCAAGAGCTTTGTGTGCAGATGAAGATGGAACCAACCACTTCTTCTTGCAATCCTGCTCCTCCGTTAAAGGTCCATGTTCACATTTCTGAAAATGTTGGTTTTCTGTCCATGAGTGAACGTTTGAGAAGTAGTGCATCAATGAGCGCCATTTTTCAATTAGTATTTCCAACTGTTTTCACCAACCCTGTAATGCTGAGATGTCTGCAAACTTCTCACAGTCTTTTACAGTGAAAAAACCCTGTTTTTTTGCTTCTTGCAGCCATATCCCATCCCATCCTCATCACCCCTCACATCCCCAGAGATTAATTGATAAGTTTGACAAGTGCAATGTTGCGTTTTTTTAATAGGTTTTACTGTGATGTCCACGGACACTGGTTGCTGTCCGTGGATCCAAGATGGCAGGCGTTTCCAAAAATCTGACGCACTTCATGCTTTTCATGACCCAATCAGCATGCATGTCCGATGTCCGCAGACACCACGTTGACTCCTAAGCCAATCGATTCCTGTCCATGGAGGAAACAGGGAAGTGTGTCCTTGGAGCGATATCACAAATGTTTTGGGACCTACTTTTTGGACAGATTTCCACCAAATTTACAAACTCACACTTTCGGCATCATGGCACACATTTGGTGAAAATCCATCCAGCGGTTTGGGCTGTAGGCGTGTGCAAATTTTTTTTCTCCATTCAGTCTATGGAAAAAATGACATTTTGGGATCCCCCTATAGATTTGCCCCCCCTTGTCCAAATCTCACCAAACTTTGCAAAAACATTCAAAATGGGACATATACATTTTTGAGTTTATTTACTGTATACTTACTGGTTGATTCTTTTGTGGTTGTATGCAGTTTTGTCATGGTAACTGGACCAGACATATTTTTTCGATATCTGTGATACAAGACAAGATCAGGTTAGAGCAGGTAGTTCATAATGAGTTATTGCATTGCATAATAGATATTTCTGTTTTTTTTGTACCCTCATATTTAGTACTTTACAAGTACCATAGTTCAAACAAGTGTACTGTGCAACTTGCTCAGTTTCTGTGTTTGTCTTTTAAATCATTGGGTCTGTGGGAAAAAAAATCCATGCTGTATTAAAAAAAAATAAAACCTTCTATGTTGTGGTACAATATATTTCTTTGTTTTACTGTTTATTTCTTGTTTCTTGTAAATCTTCTATCTTTTGCTTGTTACAGATTTTTGGGACAAATAGATACCTGTTAGCGTACTCTAATTGTTTATTTCTACGTGTATGCTATCCATCTACCTATTGGGTTGTTGCAGATATTTTGGGGCAGTTAGATACATGTTGGCGTATTCTAACTGTACATTGTTTGTTTTATTTTAGTGGTATTTATTTATGTGTTTGCTTTTTGCCAAATCTTGGGGCAGTTAGATACCTGTTGGCATATTCTAACTTTGTATTTCTTGTTACATTTTAGAAGTATGTATTTATCTGTTTGCTTGTTGCAGAATCTTGGGGCAGTTCGGTACATGTTGGCGTACTCTGTGCACAGGTTTGAAGTTGAAGTTTTGCTTATGTTCATACACAGATTACATATAAAATGTTGGTTTTAAGAATATTACGTAAGCGTTTAAAAGATTTGCTGGCAATCTCTGCTTTAGAGTAATGGTACTATCATTACATTTGAACTATCCACAATTCTTTTTTATATATACACAGTGTAGTGACCTGCATTGGTTGTGGCTCCTGTGTGGTAGATTATACCTATTGTTGTGAAGGTTTTCTTGCCAATTGATACTTGACCTAGTGTGAATCCACTCAGCTTACAGTTGTTTTTGGTACCATCTGCATTGTAACGTAAAAGCATTACTATTACGTATTTACTATGTGTCTGTATTTGTAATAATAATTTAGCATTTATAAGCGCTACAAACCCTTGGGTATCTGAGCGCTGCTTATTATTACCCACGGTGTGCAGTGCTCATTTATCGACTTCAGAAGGATGAAAGGCTGAGTTTGGCCTTGCCGGGATTCGAACCTGCATCAGCAGGCTCTGCACAGATGTCAAAGAGAGCGCTCTACTCACTGTGCTATTGGGCTCGCTGTTCTTCATAGAAATTCAACCAACAATCCTGACAATACTTACAGTGTTCATGGAATAAGACAAGAATTCGACTACTGTGCTGGAATTGTCAAATTCACTATAAACTCACATGAATTGTTGGTTGCATTTCTATGAAGAACTAACATTTGCAAACACAATTGGTCTGTACTATGTAAGAAAATGTTCTCAATAATTGGTGGCAATTGGAATAGAATATTCATTGCTACCTGTGCACTGCAATTTCCAGCAGTTATATTTGAAAATTTGAATGGACCTGACAGATCTGTGTTGAAGTCATTTGTTCAGAGTGTGTGTTGCTTCTTTGAAGAAGTAGTTGAGATACTTTGACCAGTAGATTCTTCTTTCGTTGTGGTACTTGATGAAGTATTTCTTTCTTATTTTTTTCTTTGGAGGAATTGTAGTGATATCCTGTATCGTTTCAGTTTAAAGTACTTTTCTTTTACAACATTTTGCTTTTTGTTGAACAGGATAGGGTTTTAGATGGGGTGTGGAGTGAACACAGCTTATTGTATTCTAGAATGCAAGGAATATCTGCATTTACTTTACTTGCATCAAATTTGATTAGAAATAGCCTGTCAAGTGTATGTAAGCGTGATAGTGCTACATAGCTCATGCCTTCTTTAAAGACTCTGCTACCAATATCTATTAATGCTTTATCTAGGGTAAGACCTTGTGATTTGTGAATGGTAACTGCGTATGCTAGAGTTAGTGAAAATTGTTCTCTGGGTACATACATGTCTTTGAAAAGAAGGAAGCGGGCTGTTGAGCATCCTATCCTTCTAACTTCTGATAGTTTGTCAAAGAGAATATTGACAAATTTAATGTTGTTGTCACGTGGGTATGTTTGAAAGCCAACAACTGTACCAAGTGCTCCATTAAATAGTCCTTGCTCCACGTCAAGGTTACGTTTAAGCATTACTCTACAGTTTAAAGTTAATTTGAATATTTTCTCCAAACCAGCTGTGTTGGAGATAAAGCTTTCTAGGGTATTTAGTCTTGTTGCGGCTTGTTGACACATGGGTAGTGTCATACCTGTACGTCCAGTTTATCTGTGGAGCAAATTTCAATTATTGGTTGCATTTCTTTTTTCAACATTGTTTCATTGAATTTTTAACAGCTTGCAAGAGTTGGTATCAATGACATACAATTGACATTTTTGTGTGCTAATTGTTCCATGACATCAGTAGCACATGAGCTATGGCCATAGCGTGCATGGATGTGCCTGGTTTTTAATATTGCTTGTGCTTCTAGTACACCAACTCAAATACTTTTTAAAATGTTGGCTTATGTGAAGTCTGCAGACTGGCGCATGTTTTTTGTTAATTCTCTGTATTGGAAATGTTGCCAAAGGTTGACATTTCCTATGCTGCCAAGAGTTTTACGGCACAGTATGTGCCCTAAGGTTTTAAAAATAGGTTCAGCTTTCACTGGTGTCAATTGAAGATCTTCCAAAACAAAAATGTGTTTTCCTCCAAAGAGCTATTCGTAGTCTGTTTTGAGGACCTCTTGCAATCTGAGGTGAATCAAAGCCAACATTAGGTTGGAGACCATGCTCACCTCATCTATTAGCATCATTTTCATTTGTTTGAAAACTCTGAATAGTTCCATTTGCGCTTCTGTTGAATGTTTATAATAGTCTAATTTGTTTTGGTGTTCTACTGGAAGGAGTAGTAATCGGTGTAAAGTGACACCGCCTATGTTATAGGCAGCTAAACCTGTGGGGGCAGGTACAACAGCTGACAGTTTGTTGTTTGTCAATTGTTGAAGGAACCTGCTGATGATTTTGATTAAGAATGTTTTGCCTGAACCAGCTTCACCACTCACGTATAGCAGTATAGGTTTGTAGTCTTGGCAGGTACAGTTTTTATTTTCATGTTCCACACCATGTTCAATTTGTTTTGTTATTTCTTGGAAAATGGTACATTGCTCATTGTTCAGTTTAGATCTGTAGCTTCATAAAGACACATGGTGTTTTCTACTTCTATCATGGCTAATTCTGCATCATTTGCTAATTGTGGCTATCCAAGTGGTTCTTGGCTTCCTATTAGAGAAGGTTGACTACTGTTGGCCGTGTCCACTTGTAGTTGAGCCTTGAGATCTTCTTTGTGTTGCTGTTCAATGTGCAACATTGTTTGGTACTGTGTAAAGTTTACGTCTGTTATAGTGCTTTCATTTGCTTTGAAAGTTCCTTCATATGAGTCATATGTATCCAGTAACTCGTCTTCTTTTCTCCACGGTTTAAAAAGTTGTAGCAGGGACATGTAATACAGTTCTTTATATTGAGGAGTTTTTAATGAAAATTTGATATGATTAATTAAGCTGCGTTTGGTAAGTTTCACTAAGCTGCCTTCACAATTTACCATTCTGTATCTACCTTTCTTTTCATCTGGTTTAACAATATTTTTGTATGTGAAGTTTTGGGCTACTTGGTAGAGACACATGGCCTCCAAGGTGGTACTCCTGTTTGGTTAGTATGTGTCTAGTAAATTGTTTTACAAAATGTCTTCGCTGTTGGGATCATTTTTGGAAATTGTTTCTCTGTCCTCATATGATTTGAGAACTCTATTTCTAGATTTAGCAGGACCAAGTCTTAGCCATATTATATTGTTAAATTATCCATACAAGGCAGTACCGGTTAAACAGTCTGCAGCTTCATAGCAGCCACATTCTCTATGAGAGAGCATTTTTATGCCTAAGCTGTACAATTTCTGTGATAGTGTTTTGTCAGACGATATGTCATCCCAGATGTCCTGAAGCTCTGTTTTCTCTGCTTTAAGTAGGCTGTGACATATCGTGCAGCTGCAGTAGAATTGTTTGCAATGTACTGCTCATCTATGTTTGTATTCTATAGGAGGGTAATCATTACATGTATTTTGATTCTTCTGTTCTTTTTATGTAATATGTGTTCTTAGGTGATTTACCTTTCATACTATGTCTGACTGAAGACATGAAGTTGTTTACTTGACCTGTTGCTGAAACTGGTCTAGGGAAACCAAAGCGGCATTTGGTGTAGTACAATATTGCCCACATTTGTGTCTTTGAAATTGTTAAATTTGTGCATGAACATCACTATGTGGGATTTCACAAGTGACATATTTTTGGATGAACTGCAAAACAGTGGCATCACTGTCCTGAACACATTTAGGAGCATCCTTAATCCATAATAGCATGCAGATGTATGGTGCTCCTCTGACTTGGTATTCTTTTCTCCAAAAGAAGTGTTGAACTTCTCCGAGGGGAGGAACAGTCTTATTACAAAGAAAGTGTAGCATAGCAATGAAGCGATGATGGAAATATCTTGATAGAGAGCAGTGTTCTCCTGGTGTTTTTATATCTATGTTTGTTTAATTTTGTTTGCTATGCGTAGGAAATCCTGTAACCCTACCCATGCATATTCTGCACTACTATATGTAACACACCAAGTGGTTGGGCCAAGGTTTCTTATCATACAGCATACATCTCCATGACATCGGAACCAGTATTCTTTTGTACAAGCCATGTTTGCTAAAAGATTTGTAATACTTGACTTTAAAACATCATCTTTGTCTTGCACTTTTTGTAATCATTTTGCAGCTGACATATTTTGAAAATAGGTACCTGTGTGTGCAACGCCATAGCATAGAGTTGCAAGTTCACTTTCAAAGAGAAGGTGGAATATGTATTCCAGGTTTTGTCTGAATCTGGGTTTGTCAGAATATATTTGTAGAGAGCAATATTCTGATGCTGTTATCTGTGTGGGTCTATCATTGTACCTTCCTCCCTTTCCATTAGGAAAGAGTAGAGGAAGGCCCGTGCGTCTATATTTTTTCCCATATGCTGATTTGAGATCCTTTGGCTTGTCACATTGGGTATGTTTCCAGTGCATCATCTATAGTGTCTTTAGAGTGTAAAGGATGAATTGTATAATGATCTAAAATATTGAATTCTGTAGCAGGATTTAGAAGTTCAAATTGTCCAGTTTCTGGTGACTCTTGAATTATTTCAATGGTTTCTCTCAGGATTTCTTCAATATTAACTTCTTTGTATTTTTCATTGTTGTTTTTTAGATATTGCAGGGCTTGTCTAACTTTATGTAAGTCCACGAGTTGTTGCCAATTTTCTTTGTTTTTTGTAGGTACACCATTTACTAAGACAATTAAAGATTGATCTATTGGCCGTTGCACTCCTAGAGTGTGTACATTTTCTTTGAGATCTAATGGTAAATAACCTACTTTGCCACAAATGCCTTTGACTAATTCAGAGGGACGTCATTTTGCTGTTTTTGGTTGGAGGCGTATTATTGCTTGAAATGGGTGCACTGTTTCAATTATGATGCTCTCATTCATATAAATGTAGTTGTTGCAGGGGTTTTGGTGGTGGGAATAATACCAAGTTATTTGTGATAGCACTTGAAGGTGTTTGGTTGTTGTCAAGTTTTGCAGTGCAGTAATTGCAAAAGTATTAAGAGATCAGTAATGTCACATTTGTTTTCTGCTATAAGGTAGAGAGCTAATTGGAACCATTTCAAATCTTAATTGTCATCTGTTTTGTACTTTATGTCTATAGTTTTTGCGGTACTTTTATAAGAAGTTCTGCGGCAACACACACACACATGGTTTGGTACTTCAGCGGAGGTACTTTTAAACTTTAGTATTTCTTTTTTGTTTGTGTTTAATAGAAGGTTGCTATTTGTACAGTAGTTGCTAGTTTGTTGAACTTTTTCATTTTGTAAGTGGCTTTCAATTTCAAAATATTTTCTCTGGATATGCTCTATTTCTTCGAGTAGTTGCTTGGCTATACCATGTAGAATATTGTTATTTAAATTGGCTAGTGCTGAAGCAGGATTTTAGCATAGTAGAGTAGATTTATTATAGTATTATGATGTGTTGATATCATTTTGATATGATGGAAGGTGCTTTTGCAAATAGGTCCTGAAATGCAGGCTAATGAATGTCCTTGTAGTCATTTTATTTATTTATTTAATCACATTTTTAAAGCACGCTGCAGCCCACGGGCATCGTGGCGCTGTTACATGTGAGCATTTCTGGATACAAAGGAATTCATAGTGGTTACATAGATTCTTACAAGTTTGTGACATATATTGTGGTTAGATAGTATGATCAGGCATAGCGTGCATTCTAAACTCTTATCTAGGGGGAAAAGCAGCTCTAGATAGCTTGCTGGCAGATATGTTGGGTGGTTAGGTTCTTTAAAGTGGTAGATAGAGGTAGAGTAAGGGGGTTATGTGAAGAGTGTGGTTTTAAGTGATTTGCAGAATGTTAGAAAGGAAGGCTCAGCTGTGAGAGCATTGGGAAGGGCATTCCAAAGCTTCGGAGCTATGTGGGGGAAGCTGACGCCTCCAGCGTTAGCTCTTTTTATGGGTGGGACGTGGAGTTGGTTAGCATGCTGACTTCTTGTGGGTCGTGTGGAGGTGTTTTTGGATAGTTTATCAGAGAGGTATGATGGGGCAGCATGATTGATACATTTATGCGTGAGGGTGATGATTTTAAAATTGATCCTTTCCTTGACAGGGAGCCAATGAGCTTCGCGTCTTGCCTGGGAATGTGGTCAGATTTGGGGATTTGCAGAGCTGCCCTAAGAGCGTTGTTTTGTGTTATTTGGAGCCTGTTAATGTTGTTAGTGGAGGTGCCTGCCAGGAGGGCATTGCAATAGTCAAGTCTGGCTCCAACTGTGGCTCTGGCTATTGACAAACAGTTTTGAGTGGTTAAGAAAGGTTTGATTGCCGTTATAAGTTTAGTGGTGTGGGCAGAGGCCAAGGAGATGGCACTGACCTGTCTAGTCATAGAGAGAGTAGAGTCTAGGTATACGGCAATGGTCTTAACCGAGGTAGAGACTGGTATAATTGTGTTGTCATTGGAGAAATGATGTGTATTTTTTGTTAAGTTTGGCGAGGATTTCTCTGGGACCTAGGATGATAATCTCAGTTTTGTCCCCGTTTAGGCAGAGGCCATTGATTGCCATCCAAGTTTGAATGGTAGTGTATCTTTGGTGGAGGGTTGTTTCATCTTGCTCATAGTATCCAGTGAGAGGGAGGAACACTTGCGTGTCGTTGGCATAGTTGGTGTAGGCTATGCCTAGAGTGTCCAGTAGGTCAAACAAAGGTTTGGTGAAGAGGTTATAGAGGGTGGGTGCTATACAGGATCCTTGGGGGACACCACAGCTGATGGTTATGGGGTCTGCTTGGATTGGTAAACTTTCATTACCCTTGCTTCTAGGAAAGAGGTTATCCAAGAGGTGGACTTGTCACAGAATTGGGCTGCGTTGGTGAGGTGGGAGGTGAGAATGTCACGGTCAACAAGATCAAACGCAGCAGAGAGATCTAGGAGGAGCAGGAGTGCAGGTTTGCCTGTGTCCATCATTTTGGTTATTTGGTTCTTGAGATCTAAGAGGCGGTTTCTGTACCATGTCCTTTGCGGAAGCCATATTGTCTTTTACCTAAGATGCCATTGTCTTCCAGGTATTGTTGGATTTGTATGTGGGCCGCTTTATCCAGTATTTTAAGAAGGAAGGGCACCGTGGTGATGGGGCGGTAGTTGTTGGGGCAAGTGGCGTCTAGAGTTGTTTTTTTATGAGAGAGCAAACCCATGCTCCTTTTAGGTTTTGTGGAACAACTCCAGATGAGAATGACGCATTAATGAAAACTGTTATGATAGGGGGCAGTGAGTCTGCGCATTCCTTGATGATAGTAGGTGGACAGATGCTGCCTTTGCAAGTGGAGGGTTTAATGTGTTTGATGAGGTTGGTAACATCACGCTCTGTGACTTCTTTGAAAGTGAGGAGGGGCGTTTGCGATAGTTTAGGTTTGGGAGATAAGGGATGCGGTGGTTCATGATGTTTAAGAAGGGCTGAGCGTTGATTGGATATTTTTTCTTTGAGCATTTTTACCTTGTTTATGAGAGTGTCCTGAATATTGGTGCACCATGTTTTGTCTTTGATTATGTCATCTGGGGTGGTAGTGGGGGATGTAAGATCTTTGAATATCTTAAAGATTTCTCTGGTTTTAGATTGAGCTTGGGTGATTCTTTGGTTGAAGGATTCAGAGTTAGCAAGGAAGATAGCTTTTTTATATGCAGTTCTCAGAAGTCTAGACGGAGAGCACAGGGCAGAGGCTATCTCTCCCTGTATGCAAGTAGATTTAAGGAAGATTCTGGAGACAATGCTAGCAAATATCAGATTAATGGTACATACCAAGTTGTTAGTTGAAACAGGAATTCACAGGAACTGCAGGAGCAGGCTGCAAACAAAGAGACAGAGAAAAGGCAAAGACAAGCAAGTATACTGGTTAACACGGATTGATCAGAAATAAGGGTGTACTGGAATATGATAAGGGGTCTCCAGGGATTAAGGAAAGCCCTTGGGATAGGTACCAGCAGATTACTCTTATCAACAGTCATACAGCAACGTCATGACTTGGGTGTGCCGAAGAAACTCTTGTACTCAGTGCAAGGGTAAAACTGAAAGACCATATACTGAGGCAGGTACGACTTCAGCGGACTACTTGAAGGTAACAGAAGTCTTCCCTTATCTGATCTGAAGGGAGACCAACCCAGGGTCACACTGTAAAATGGATTCAAGTGGAGACACTATAGTGGACCAAGATGTATACAAGTAGAAAGCAGTGTTGGAAGAAATAACCAGGTACAGGACAGGATAGGATATCAGAAGTTGGAACAGGCAGGAAGCAAGGCAAGGAGCCCAGAGGAACAGAGCAGAAGGCAGAGGAGTGTGGTAAGGCTGCCAGGCAAGGAAGCCCCGAGGAGAATGGCAGAAGGTAGTGGAGTGCGGTAGAGCCGTCAGGCGGGAGCCCAAAGGAGCAGGGTGTAAGGCAACAGAGTGTAACAGATCTGCCAGGTGGGAGCCCAGAAGAGCAGGGCGAAAGGCAGCAGAGTATGACAGAGCTGCCAGGCGGGAGCCCAGAGGAGCAGGGCGGAAGGCAGTGGAGTGTGGCAGAGCCGTCAGGCGGGAGCCCAGAGGAGCAGGGCGGAAGGCAGCAGAGTCTGGCAGAGCCGCCAGACGGGAGCCCAGAGGAGCAGGGTGGAAGGCAGCGGAGTGCGGCAGAGCCATCACGTGGAAGCCCAAAGGAACAGGGCAAAAGGCTGCAGCAGAATGGAGAGGGAGATGCAAGCATCAACAGCAACAGCAACAGGAATCAAAAGGCCAAAAGAGGGCATCCAGGAAAGTTCAAAAACTGGTAACAGGAGCACCAGCACGAACTCCCAGAGAAAGCAGTTGACTGACAACTGCTTCTGTTCAGAGTGAGCTTATAAAGGCCCTCCCAGCCAGCACTCCAGCAGGGTGAAGCTGATTGCAGACTCTGGCAGCTGTGTTCAATTAAGTCCAGCCCTGGCTTCAGTCGCCTGCAGCAGTAGCAGCAGTGGATTCTAATCAAGTGCTGTCCAGCTCTCCGCAGCCGAGCCTGCAGTAGCTTGGAACAGGTGAATGCAATCAGGGCCTCTGCAGCTCTTAGTAGCTTGCTGCAAACAAATGTATTTAATATGCATCCTCCAGCCCTCTGCCTTTTGGACAGCCTACATGTCCCAGAATGCATCTGCTGGTTTAATCCAAAATCTGGAATGGAACATGAAATTAGTCCAGAACTGCAGCAGTAAAACAAGCAAATAAAGGATTAGGCGCATGTAATGGTGCTGGGAGGCAGGCGAGCAGAATCGTGACAGCAGTAGAAATATTTTTGAATTCTATTAGAGTGGGTTGGCCAGTTGGATAGGGCTTGGCGCTTCTTGATACGTAGGGTGGCAAGTTCTTCTGTGAACCAAGAGTTACAGTGCATGGATTTTTTCTCTTTTTTGTTTTCTAAGGGGGCTATGGCTTCGATGGCTTGGTTGAGCACTTTAGCATAGGTGCTAGCCAGAATAGTCGGATCATTGCTAAATGGTGGTTTAAGTTCTGGGGTATTAAGGAGTGGTGCAAGGTTGGTTTTGGTTAATTTTTTTGAGCTTCTGACTTTAGCAGGTGGTGCACAAGAGGGTGACTTGCGGTTGTTGGAGGTGGGAATGGTGAACTGGATGAGGTGGTGGTCTGTCCAAGGGAGGGCTGAAATGTTGGAGATGGATGAGGTGCAGTTGTGGTCTGCAATCCAATCTACGGTTCGTCCTTTGCAGTGAGTAGGACTACTGACTTTGCGTAGGAACTCCAAGTGGGTGAGTTCTTTGGCTAGGGATGCAGCAGCTTTATCCTTGGGATCAGATAAGCCCAGGTTGAGGTCTCCTAGGAGAATAGTTTTGGTAGAGCTTTTCAGATTATTCCCTAGAATTTGGAGGAGGTGTTTTCGGTAGTCTGGAGGCGATCCTGGTGGTCTGTAGGTGACAATAATATTTATTGTACAGTTAGGGGAGAGGGAGAGTTTTGTAATGAGGAGGTCTGCATTATTTTCCCATTGTTGGTTGCAGTGTCTGATGGAGAGGCAGTCTTTGAAGATGAGGGCTACGCCTCCTGCTTTGGATATTTTACGATCCTGTGTGAGGATGGTGTAACCTTGGGAGAGAGCGAGGGTCAGTGATGGGCCTGATGCCTTATGTAGCCAGGTTTCTGAGATAGCTAGCAAGTCTAGTTTGAGGGTGATGATGAGATTGTTGATCTTTAGTGCATGTGCAGGGATGGACCGCGCATTGATGAGTGCGCAGTTAAAGTCTGTGTATGCATATGCATAAGAGGATGCATTTGAGAGGTGAAGTGTAGGTGGCTACTGGTGCTGCTGGACCTGGGCTGGCTAGAACAAATTCCCCTAGGCAGGGTAACAGTATGCAATACAGTGGACTTGTCAGTACAGTGGTCAAGTCAGAAATAGCACAGTTTCGAGTAGGCTACAAATGGGCACAGCGGGCACGGGGCAAAAAAGCATGGGGACAATGCAATACAGTGGCCTAGTCAGTAATAGCAGCGTTTAGAGTAGGCTACAAATGGGCACAATGTGCACAAGGCAAAAAGCATGGGACAACGCAATACAGTGGCCTAGTCATTGACATCTGCTGCAGCACACTTGTGCCATTGTCCTCGGATTCCCTCTGCTGAGGTTTCACAGGTCTGCGTCATAAAGGGCAAGGTCATGTCTTTTTATATGTGCGCACTGGACAGGCATCCATATTTTGTAGTAGTTTCATTTTGATTTTGTCTTTGCTTTTTGCATACTGATTGAGGAACTGGCGTAAAGATTTGAAATATTTTTTGGCAATGTTACACATTGACGTGCATGGCCATTTGTAGACTGGACGTTTTGTTTGAGTACAATGGGGAGGTGAAACTGAGTTTTCTGGGGATATTTTTGTGAGCAGAGTTTCTTGTTCCATAATGGTGTTATTAAGTTTTTCATACCCTCGTCTAATGCTATGTATGGCAATTGGGTTTGTTTGCTTTTGTTTATATGCTTCATCATTAAAATATGGTTCTGTGGTCGGGGTGTGACTCCATTCACCTCCACAGATGTTTAAGAAGCTATTTTTGTTGATATTCTGTTTATTGAGAAGCCTTTTTTGTAGTTTAGCAGTTCATTTTGTTAGTAGTTTCATCCTGTTTAAAACTAAAATAAATAACTTCCTTTTGAGAAGGATTACACTGTCTATGAGAGGTTCTAGGATTAATTTTCTATGGTAGGTTTTAAGGGTTGTGCATGAATTCTCTCCTGTTTTTAAAAGGTTCTGAAGGATTCTGTAGCGGAACATTCTTTGTAAAACATTTTTTTTTGGTATGCTTACTTGCCACTACGTCAAGATTTATAGATGCAGCATTAGCAGTAGTGGTAGCTGAAGTCTTCTTAATCACTTTCTGTTTGGTTCTACATTTTGATAGAGGAGGGAACGTTTCTGTACTGGAAGCTCGTTTTGTTTCGCTTAATGACTGTATTAGCTGTTTTGTTTGAACTTTTTGTACAAAATCTGCTAGAGATGGATGCTTATTTTGGACACTTTTATTTTGATTTGCTCTACTTCTGCGTTGCTTTCTACAGAGTTGCTTTTTGGTAGGGATTCTTTGGGGTCTGTTGGAGAAAAAAAGAAAGTGTGGGTTGACGTGTTGTGCAGTGTATGACTGCTTTGTGAATGAGTGTCTGAGTGTGATGGTAAGTATGATTGTGAAGGTGTGTGATTGTGCAATGGGCAGCTACGTCAAGTTGGGAAGGCTATTCTTGTATTTGTGTGTTACTATACTGGGCTTCAGATGACAATATAAAGTATGCAACTGGTAAGGGGAAGCACTAATACTACATCTAATGGTAAAGGGTTAATATATTAGTTTCTTCTACAATACTAAAATGTTAGTATGTTTGAGTGACAGTTAGAACATTTGGTTAGTTTTGTACTTACTTTTTTGTTTGGAAAAAGTAGGTTTCTTCTAAGTCCTTGTTCGTACTTCAGGCGCTGCTGGTTTTCAGGAGAGTGGTCTTCACTGAAATTGTCAAAGAAAGAAGTTAGTAAATATGTGTGTTTATAGCACTTTTGTTAATGTGCACATGGTTTTGCACTTTCCTTTGCCTATGTGCATCCTGTATATTTTATTTTGAATCTGTTAGTTGAATATGTTTTTCAAATGAGTATAATAGTAAATGTATAGAGCACACTTGTTTTTTAATGCTATGTTAATAGATGTTAAGAGATAGAAGAAATCATCATATGCATTGTTTGCTATTTTTACAGGGTAAATGGCAGAGATTGTACATAAAAGCATTCAATGTATGGCTTTGTGAAGGTGTGGGAAATAAAGCATATAGAGGCAGTGGTGTTGTTTGATCTGCTAGCATTTCTAATGATATTGTCTGCATGTGTGCTTGAATGAAGATGCATGTACTCAACATGGATGCGTGTAATTTTATAATACACTGGCAGTCTTTCTCATCATTATACTGATATTTGTTCCCATCTTATTATATGAAACAATATATTTTTTAGATAGGTGTGTGTGTTAACAAAAATTTGGAGAGCTGAAAGGTTTGCAATTGACACTTCATCATAGCATATGGGAGAAATGACAGTAAGTTCATTTTACAGTTTATACAGGGTAGGTGGCAGTTACTCTGTTCATATTTTTATTTAATTTATTTTACATTTTTAAAGCGCTTACACAGCCCGTGGGTATCGAGGCGCTGATACAGGAATTGTTTGTTTTTTAGTTGCATAATTATTTTGTCTTAGTTGCGTATTTATAACGTGCTTAAACATCCAGAGGTTTCTAAGTGAGGACCCGGGGATTGAATCTGTGTTGCTTCTTATCGTTTTGCTTTCAAGGCATGCACATTGCAACTAAGCTGTGCTCCTGGGATGTATTGTATTACTAGAAGAGGTGTATATAAACTGTGTAGAAAATATTCATACCTGTAGTCTGTGTTCCTGGATGTCGATGTGCATGAATCTGCAAGTAGAAATCTTGGGTAGTTTTATAGTAGTTGTTGCTGTAGGTCCTTTGCAGTCACAGCGGAATTGTACTGAAAGTGATCAATAGTACATCTAAAGTGCTTATCTGTGATGACAGAGTTAGATGTAGAGTTCTTGGATGTGATTTGTGGATGATTGTGTGACTGCTTAACAGTAGCCAATGAGGAAGTGGTGCAGAGAGTGAAGTGGAAAGGGTAGAAGGGCTGCTCCAGTGTTACTTACGCACTCCCGGACAGCACGGTTGTTCGCAGACAGGACATGCCACATCCAGGATTTCCAAGCATGAAGTGGGAGTGTATTTTGAGGTTCAGCCAATCAGGTGTTGAGGTTCTGCTTCGTATTGAGAGGGGCTGTGTGTAGTGAAGATGGTGGAGGTGCAGAAAGTCAGGGTTTTGGTGGTTGGAAATATGTTTGTGAATGGTTTGGAGCAGTATGCTAAATCTAGGAATGTGGCTAACCATTTTGACACAAAAGGAGTGGATGTGGTGTGGAGCACTGTGCCTGATTTGAATTTGCAGGCAATTCTAGTAGTTTGTCAGGATATGGCTAGGTTTCATAGTCCACATGTAGTTGTCCTACACTGTGGTGCTGTGCCTTTGGGCTATATCAGTGCCCCTACTTTGTTGCAAGTTCTGCAAAAATTGGTTCAGGCAATCATGAAAGTCCTTCCAAATGCCAAGGTTATTTTTTGTGCTTTGTTACCTAGAGCAGTATGGGACAATAGTTGTGTTTTTTTGTCCTCAACAAATATTGATAGGTGTGCAATCAACTGAGGCATGTTTGGTTTCATGCTTAGAGCTGGTATGTTCTTTTGTAATAATGAGAACATTGATTCTGGTAATGTTGTTTATTTTAATGAAGATGGCATTTCTTTATCTTTTATGGGAAATGCCATGCTATTTGGAACATAAGGGTTGCTTTGGAGAAGCTAATGTGAAGGTTTTTGAAGGAAAATAAGAAATGAACGCCAAAAAAGACAAAATAAAAGGTGTTTCTGAAGCATCTGAAAACCCCCCCAAAAAAAGCTCTTTTCAGAGCCAACCTCATAGGGGAAATGGGGCACACTATTTAAATTTTCATTCCCCACGCTCAGATTTTTCGATTTGTCCGCAAACTGCGCGGTTGTTCGCGGGCAGCATGTATTACATGCAGGGGTTTTGGGGTTGAGAGGCATGCAAATCAGACTGAGCAGAGAAGGGATTGGTCAATAAAGTTTACTGGGTGTGTTGTGTAATGAGAGCGTTTGCCAGTAGTTGTTTTTCCTGAGAGAAGAGCAGATAGCTATGGTTGTGTGTTTCAGAAAGCAGATTGTTTGGATTTTGGGAGATTTGTGGATAGATTAGTTGGAGGTGTATGCAGATCGCTGTGGAGTGGCTGCACATCTTGGATCCTTCATCCGGAAGTGTACTGGCATGGAGTGCATGGAATGAAGTGGGTGGATTTGGTACCTCTCTGTGCTTCTTTGGTGACACAGCGTCATCCAGAAATTATTATTATTCATTGTGGAGGGAAAAGTTTAGGACATGTGTCTGGAATCTCTTTGCAATTTGCAATGAAATAAGGACTTGGAAAAGACATGGACATGTATCCAAACTCCAGAGAAATGTTTTCCCGTATTGCGCAGAGACAAATGTGGCTGCATTCTTTTTCATTTGGTCCACAAATGGAAAAATCAAGGCACAATGTTAACAAGGCTGTTTGTGCCTTTTTTAGAGATGCTGGTATGTCCTCTTTTCAGAATGAAAACATTATGTTTTGTAGCAGACACATTTTTCGCAGAGATGGAGTACATCTTACTTATGATGGATTTTCTACGAAATATATAAAATGCATTGCAACCTTTTTTGGAATTATAGAAATCCATTTTGCAGTAGGTGTTGACAATTTGAAGTTTTTGAAACACAAAAAAACACCACAAAAAATCTCTTTTCAGAGCCACCACTTCCTCCCAGAGAAAAGTGCAATGGTTGTGACAGGGCAGCACTGCACAGTTTTTAGATGCCCGCAGACTGTCTGCGGACTTCTAAAAAATGCACAGGACCCTGCATTATTTATTTGTCACTTTTGTTTTTAATCTGTGAAAGGTGGCTTTGTTTCTTTTTTTTGTTTTATTTTTTTTTTATGTTTTAACCACGACACACAAGGAAAGGAGTGGAAAGGAGGGTAAGGAAGGGACACCAACCACACAAATAAGAAAGGGCAGGTGGAGAGAGGAAGATGTAGGGTGGGCCTTATTCATGTAGGTTGCAGACCTTCTCATGCTCCTTGACCGTAGTCTCAAATGCAGTCCAAAGGTTCTCCCCCCTGCAGAGTACTGCGTCTCAGTGCATGCACAATATTGTGACCCTCGAAAGGTAAGGGTAAACAGCATCATGAATAGCTTGTGAGGTTGCTGGAGGGATGAACTGTCCCACAGGAGTGTCTTTTGTGGGGACAGGAGTGGAAACGGAGGATGCTGCAGAGGAACTCAACCTACTACGTTTATTGCAAGGTACAACCTTACAAATAGCCCTACTGTGGAATTACTTTAGGTGCTGCTTCATTGATCTAGAACCAACGCTATATGAACCAGGCTTGCCACGACTCAGCAACATGTGGCACTGAGTGCAGATCACCTTGTTCGCATTAGCTTTTGACTTTACCTCAACGGTGGTAAATAACCGCCACACCCAAGGCTCACGATGCGTGCTAGTAGTAGGGACTTCCACTATCTCATCCTCTTAATCCTCTTCATCCATCTCCTCTGCATCCTCACACCTGTTCCCCTCTGCAGGCCCTTGGGGACATGGTGGTGGTGGAGGGGGTGGGGGTGCCGATGCGGAGGCAGCAACAGCAGAAGCAATTTGGGATGCCTTCTGAAAGGTTAATAACCAGGAACTAGGAACCAAAAACCAAGAACAGCAACCTGCACAATTGTCCTGTTGTAAATCTTTGAAATCCAAAAGGAGAATGAGGATCAGCTCTGGGGTGTTGCCTTTTATAGGTGTAATGAGGGGCACTTCGCGGACACCCGCGCTGTCGCAGAACACTTCGAACACCATGAACAGGCTCAAAAAGTTCCAAAAAGTATGTAGATCGGCAGGGACATTGTCTAGGACATGTGCAATGGTGAACTTTTACTGTATAATACCTTCGATTGCTCAAAAAAGCACTTTTTAAATGTTCGGGGGCCCAGACAGTGTCCGCAAATATGGACACATGGTCAGCGTGGGTGCGGTCACATGATGACATCATGGACACATTTGCAAATGGGCCGGCTTTCTGCAGGACACCAAATGCGCAGTGACGGTTGTGCGCATGCACGCGGGTGTTTGTCGGACACTGTTCTGGTCCCCAAACTAATTAAAAGTGTGACACACATGCGGGGGACAGTTGCGCAGAGGCGCGATGTTCGTAGGACCCAAGTGTGTGATGCGCATGTGCGTGGGTGTTCTACAAACAATGTTGAAGTCCCTGAATAAATGTGCCTCAAAACTGTGCGGACAGGCGGATGGGATATGTGTTCTACGGAGATATTCACTCTGGTTGCGGACATTACAAACAGCTGGGTTGTTATTAGGACACCCCCATTTTGGGTGATTGCAGTGAGGCGGACATCTTGTGTGTTCTAAGGATACCTTCATTTTAATTACAAACGGTACAAACAGGTATATTGTCCTTAGGACAGCCTCATTTGGGTTAATTGCGGACAAGCAGACATCTTGTGTGTTCTGAGGACATTGCTATTTCAATTACGAACAGTATGAACAGGTATAGTGTCCTTAGGACACCCCCATGTTGGTAAATTGAGGACACCCCAGACAGCTGCGCCGTCTGCGGACACCCTGACTGCCTTTAAAAAAATAAAATAAGACACAGGCATATACTAAGAACACACTTAAAATTGTATTATTATTTAACAGTAGAAAAAATATGGAAGAGAGGGTGAAGCATAAACTGAAACAAAAACAGGGGATTTAGGGGTTTGGACATGATGTATGGGAGGGAGGAAGGGATGGAAGTCTCATCGTACTATTTTTCTTGTTGGGGAGGGTTTGGGGAAAGTTGGCTGGGACATGGAGAGGGGGAACAGGTACATGTGGGACAGTGGTATTTAATGTTTTCTTTAATGTGGTCCACAACAAACTCTTTTAGTTGATTGAAGTGTTGCATTAACCAATCCATTTTTAGTTCCATTCGTTTCAGAGGATCTTGTAATATCTTTTTTGGTACATTATTTGTATTGGTTTTGTCTGGTCTGTTAAAAAAATGTGTTAAGTACACATAAAGTAATGGTTATTAATTGGCTTATATAGAGAAATGTTTTGTCTACCATTATTATCACTGTCTTCACTCATTTCCCCTTGTGGAAAATTTTCTTCCAGCCATTCCAAAGTACTGTACATTTCTGTGTTAAAAAAATAAATATTACTTTTAGTGTACATAATACAGAAAATGTATAAGTATATGAATTCAATGTATTGTACTGACTACTTTTTTACAAACTTTTGTTGTTACTGCTGTGTAAGTATGCTCTTGCTTCCTGCTGTGAAGTTTCTGTGAGGTAATTCAGTTGGAGGCATATTTATTTTGTTTTGATACATTCCATTATATTGGAAATGCTACTTCAGTGGATGGTTGGTGTGTTACATATACAGTTTCCACTTCTTATTTATTATTAAATGTAATTTATTTATGTGGTGCTTTTTTATTGTGTTTGGTGTTTTTATTGAATTATACTATAATGTCATATACCACCTTAGTTTTTGGATAGTGCTGATGGGGACCGTGTCTGCCCGCGGACATGCCCGTGGTTGGCAGACATCAAAATCACTGCCAGAACAGGGGGTTTAGTATATTCTATGTTATATAAATGTAAGGTAAGGGAGTCTTAGTAAACATGTATAACATTTCCATTATCTATATTTATATTCCGTGAAAATAAATGTAGTTAAAGGGACGTTATGGTTAAGTTGTGCTACTAAAAACCTTTGAAATTCAGTGAAAAAAACGTTGTTAAAGGGACGTTATGGTTCCAAGTAAAACCGAAAAACCCTTGAAATTCGCCAGTTATGGTAAGCTAACCAACCATAACTCACGCCACCACCATGCACTGCTAAGACTAACACCTAGGACATCAAAGATTACATCACAAATGTCATTGATGACATCACTGATGACAACACATGTGCATTTACTTTTCATGAAAAGTCTGTTGAAGGGATTCTTATTGTAATGTTGATTAAAAAAGTGTCAAGGATTATTAGAATAAATGTCATGAGGTACATATTGCATTAAGCAATGCATTGATTTAAATAGTATTCTATTATGAAGTTCCTTTCAGTATACTAAGCTACTTATGTCGAAGCGTAGGCATTTTGTGCAACATACATGATGGAGGTGTAATATTAATAATCTTGCAATGTGGAATAGTGAAATGATAAAAGCTTTCTTATTAGAGTTTAGTGTACTGTAAAACATTTAATAAGTACCCAATAAAATCCACTTACTACATAATTGCATTATTGCAACAAAACACAAACAGACAACAACACATACAAATATGAGCATATACAGGGAGAATGAAGTAAACAAAAAAACAGCAGTATTACCAGACAATCTTGATAACCTAACTGATTATCTTCATGCACAGAAATGATTGCTCTGCTTCAAAACTACTACTTCCCTATGTATGACTATCACATAATGTGACTGGACCATAAGGAACGCAGTGTGAGTACAATGTATACAAGTATGCGCATATCCAGGAAAAGTACAGTAATAAAAAATAACAGCAGAACTATAAAAAAAAAACTGCTGATACCCTTACGGATCATCATACATAGAAAGCATTGCTGTGTTCCAAGTCTGAGCTTTCCCCTCTGTATGTGTTTCATATGCTATGAGTGAACCCCTAGTGAATTACTGTAAGAACTTATTTGAAACCTGGTACGTTTTCAATGTTTAGTTCCTGACTGTTACTGGCCTACATATGTCAGTAAAGGAAAGAAGAGGGAGCCAGAAATGTGATGTCATCAGCGATGTCCTCAATGACATTTGTGATGTCATCTTTGATGTCCTGGGTGTTAGTCTTAGCAGTGCATGGTGGTGGGGGGAGTTATGGTTGCTTAGCTTACCATAACTGGCGAATTTAAAGAGTTGTTCAGTTTTACTTGGAACCATAACTTAACCATAACATCCCTTTAGCAACATTTTCTTCACTGAATTTCATAGATTTTTAGTAGCGCAACTTAACCATAAAGTCCCTTCAACAAAGTTTTTTTCAATCAATTTATATATACTGACAGAAGACTGGGGTGAGATTTGTTGGCCTCATTAACTGTTTGGTGCTAGTTCTGGATTTCATCATCATTTTAGGGGTTCATAGGACTATACATGGATTTTGGAGGAAATACCGCAGGTCGCAATTCTACAGTGGTAGTCACTCCAGTTTTAGGCGCAAATGCGGAGTAAATACAACCATTCAAGTACTGGAGGTATCTTCTATCCATTACCACCAAACACATATTATGGCAATGCAGTAATTGTGCTGTTAATTTTCTTAGCGCCACTTTGTGGGCACCCTGCCTTGCTCGAAAAGAGCCTATTGCACACTCTCTTAAATTTAACTTAAGACATTCTATTCTAGTGTGTGTGGTTTAAATATTGAGAAGATTTAGCTTATACAATAAGTAACATACCTCGTACCTAATGTATCCGAAGGATGGTTCCAGTCACCACAGCATCTCAATGGAACCGATATGCTATTTGAGTTTACTTTAAAGCTCGAGAATTCCAAGGGGCTAATTTAATTTTTTGGGCAATAAGGGTACAACTGAGTTGAGGTTTTTTCGGTATTCCTCAAAATAAGTTTGAGATTTCAGTCTAGGGAAGAATGCTTTACTGTTATTATAGTATTATGTTGTTAGAAGAATAGTATCACACAAATACTGGGATTTCTTTGTAGATGAGGAAGAGGTATATATTTCAATAAGAATGCATCAGTTTGTGTTGCTTTGCGTTGATCAATTGTAACGGAGTACAGGGACCAGAAAGTGGGACCACATACTGTCCAGTGCCAGTTACCTTCATAAGACCTATGCCGCTACATTGCTGTGTACCAGACTTTGCAACTGGATAACTACATGTAGGATATTATCGCTAATGTACTTTTTAAAGACATTTGTTGAAAAAAAAACAGCTGCAGGAGATGACGTTCACTATCATAGATCGATTATGAATGGATAGTTTCTGGTTTAAGTAAGTACGTTGAAAAGGTAATACTCCAGCAATGTAACAATTAAACTCTAAAGGGATTGCACACACATAGGGATGACTGGGAAGCCATTGGCATAGTAAATGAAGCAGGCAATGTCCTTAAACATAATGACAGTTAAACATAAGTAAAGAGCTAGACCAGCTTATCCTACTTAATGAAGTATCTTGGCTTCCATTTGTATGTTTGTAATCAACGTGTGTGAGCACATTCGTTCTTGTCATAAAACAATATTATTTAAGTCGTTGGTGGGTCCACTGAGCACAACCTAAAAAAGGTTGCATTCTCAGTGATTCAGTGGACATTCCTTTTATTTTCTGTGGTCCTGCCTCATTCAGTAATGCAGGAATGTCCTTAACCAAACCATGTGCTAATAGAGAACAGCACTCAAACAGGTTTTCCTGTAGACTTGTACTGCTATACTATCACCAATCAGTCCCCATTTCATTAAAGGTAACTTGTGTGATTGATATGGGGAAAATGTGCATTGCAATTCAATGTGTTATTGGCATGGATGTGTATTGAGCTCCTCGGGAGATATGGTCTGCTCTATGGCAGGTGAATCACTGGAATACCAGTGAGCACATGAGCCCTGACCATGAAGAGTGGCTCATTCGACCTCTGCAATACGCGGGATCAAACAAATAGGCTCCTTTGTGGTGAAATGAGCACAAGGTATTAGAGAAGCAGGTTTTCCCAGTAAGGGAAACCAGACCAATGACAAACAGGCAGAAGAGTGAGTCTGAGATTGCCATGTCACAAAATGCCAGGGATATTGTAAGAGTGACCAATAGGTAAGCATACAATGGCTACTATAGAAATGTATGCAAATTAAACTTGTGCCATTTGTTTCATATGAAATCATTTGGAATATCCTGAGAACATCACTGAATGTTCAAATGTTGTGTCTATGTAGCACTACTGAAATGCCTTCCACTTAGAACAGGTTGCAATCTTCTGCTGACTCCAATTCTCTGTCATCCACAGGGTGCACTGGCACCGAGAAACGCACAAGTCCTTGCCCTTTTGGTAAGCAACCATTCAAAATGTTTCTTTGAGTTTCACATTTGTACTCGTTATCATTAATTCTGGAATTGATCTTTGCTATCTGCTGCTTTCCATCAAACCTCATTGCGTACACTAAGCCTTCCCCCAGCCCACCTCTTCAATAGGCTTCACCTTTCACCCTCCCATCACACATGCTGACGTGTATGATCTCTGTCTTAATAAACTCCAGAAATCATAACTACACTCTTCTTGCTAAGGCAGGTAGAACTGAATGAAATACGCACGTGTTTCAGTTAATCTGCCACCAAAGGCCATGTGAGAGCCGTCCATCTTATGTAGCAAGAAGTGCACAACCAAAAACAATGACCCATGGTTATTACTGTGCTGAGAGGAACCCCGTTGCTTTTCTATAATATTGCAAGCCTTTGTAATTGGACAGTTGATGAAAATCAACAGATGTAAAAGTATAGACTGTAGCCGGAACTCAATGCTGCTTGACAAGCTGCACCACACCTGGACTACCCCTAGTCCTCAGATCCCATCATACACATAAAGGTGCTCTCCATCCCGTTTTCATCAGGCAATCCTCAACCCTCACAATCCACTTTGACGCCTTTCTTCACATAGCAGGGCTTCATTTCTGCTCACATCCAAACTTAACACAGAAGATATGTATAACAGAGGGCCTTAATCAATAAATAATGTGCACATGAGTGTTCTCCCCTTGCGTGTCCCATGTGCACATCCAAGTGGAAAAAACAGTCACATTCTGTGGATGCACTGATGCACATGCAGGGCATTTCCGGTTTCTTGTGGACACCTGCAAATGGAGAAACAGTAGCTAGGGTACAACCCGTGCCCGCTGAAGTACTTTTACTCTCCCACCACCCTCTAGTGTATCGTCCAAGGGGTGGCTTCTTACTTTAAATTTCCAAACTATATGGCTGGATTGGGAATTCCCCACGATGTTGCAGAGTCCACAATAGACACTGGGAATCAAACATGGTGTGACTGATGGTGTCCTTATAGGTACATGTGTGCAATGCTTATACCACTTTTTGCTTTCACGTTTACATTTTGCAATTTAATCAACCACCCTGCATTCTGGAGATAAACGAACACATTTAAATATGTAATGTTTATTTTTTAGGGACGGTAGAATAGCTCCATAAGCAGGAGACTCAATGATCACCTATGGGCATCCATAATGCAACCTTTTGATAGAACATATTTGTAGTTGAGCTCTGATTGGGATGATTTCACGTGAAACATTTGCACATAGAAATATTGTATAACTCTTTGGGAAATCTTTTATAGACTGACAGGTTCAGTGGCAGTTGTTAGGGGGTATCCAGGCCTCCGTGTGAGATCAACCTCTAACAGGTTTGCAGACACTAGTAGATATGGGTTGACATCTATTGCATAACTAGTTAGCTCATCTTTGGCGGTTGGTCAGCTACATGTTGACTTATGGGGGGGTGCATTTTAAAGAGCAGTAGCTGAACCTACTTTAGAGGAAGCAGCCCCTTTCCAATGGGCAGCATTTCAAGGAAGTAATTGGCTTAATATGAGTGATAATCCCCTCGTTTGTTTTGGTAAATCAACCAGGACATAGACCTCAAAATTGGCCTGGAGTCTGATTTCCTCCAGGGATTCTAAGGACCAACATCATTCCCTGTCTCTCTCTTAGGAAGGCTTCACAGGTCTTCACTGGTGCATGTAGTGATGGGCTCATGTATTGAGGTGATCCCCCTGCACTAACAGAGAGGAGGTCCAGATGATCCCCCAAGTAGAGGCCCCCTGTCAAAGAAGTAATATTTACCATTAGGGGTCACTCCTGTTCCACTTAGAGGAAACAGAGAAAGTAACATTTTTCTTCTCAATGTTACATTTGCTTGCTTCCACCACACCCGAGGCTCTCAAACCCTCATAACTTCCAGCAAGGTCTGCATGGGGACTGTCACCTATCTGTTGAAGACCATCACCACTCTTGAATATATGGAGAAAGATAATTATTTTACAAATAAATGAAGCTGAACAATTGGAGTGTAACTTGGTGGCCTAGAGTAAACAACTACCTCTGGCTTTGTTCTAGTTTCCATTCTCTGTGTTCCTCATGATAGTTGGAAACCTCACAAAATGGGCTGAGACATATTTAATGACCCTACATGGGAGCTCACTTTCTTGGAGCTCGTAATTTTATGGCGGGGAGCTGTTCCATGAACACTTCAAGGTAAACTGTTTGTTGCCGTCTTTTACATGGCCGGTAGTGGTTACAATGGATCCTTATTGGATACGCCTGATGTTTGCTGATCTATAAAGCAGGCAGATCCCAAAGGGATCCACAGCATTTGCGCCTTCAACAAAACATGTGAGTGCAAATTTGGGAGGATTTGAATGATGGAGAGGAAGAGAGCGGCGGAAGCGCAAGTTGAGTTCCGCCCCTCCTCGCTCCAATAAAAATTAAGGAAAATGGGCCTTGGCCAGGATCAATATCATTAAAGCCTTATGCAGGGCTCAAAATGAGCCGCATGTCTTTACACCGAGAAGTGAATCAGGAGGTACACAGATACACCTCAGCAAAGTAGATCACCGGCAGAATACATCTACAGGTGATGTTTGGAGAGGTGCTAATGTGATGAAATCACTTCCCTGATTCACATGGGTATGCAGAAATATCAGAGCACAGCTGGCCGGCTGTTAAACTAACTCTGCTCCTCCCAAGACTCATCACTCCACCTCATGCATTCCCACACTCCTCACTTTTTCTGAATGTAACTAGCGCCTAGATACCGGAGGGTTTTGCATGCTGTAACAAATGCAAAAAAATAAAAACTAAGCTACCCATGCATTTTCTCCCCTCCTGGAAACCAAACACAGGGAAATGTGTACTTCTGCCAGGGGACCTGTGTCATTTAGTCCACTAGCAGCATGTCCTTGCATTTCTGGTATTTTTGTACACGTCCACAGAGCCTTTAATGCCAATGAAAATGTTTTACTGCCCTTCATGGGTCGGGTAACTCATACTTAGGTTTTGGAAACAAATCAGCACTTAAGGCATGCTTGGAGGTACTCACAGTGGCAACTGTGTGGCTTTATTCAGTTCCTCCTCCTTCATGCTATTCCCATTGTGTATCAGGTAAATGCATGAAAAGGCACAGATGTCAAAACACACTTTGCCTCCTGGGCCCTAGGACCTCTTTGAATTGCTCCTTTTTTGTTAATGTGTTTAAAACAAGGTTGTGGGGCTTTTTAAGAGTTTTAACGAACGTTCCATTTAAATGCCAAGTCAACAAAGAAATAAATGGACAAAAGCCGTGACAAGGACCATGCTCTTTAGTTTATGATGCTACATTAGCAAAAAGGCATGGTCTACTTTGAGTCCAATTTCGTAGTTTGGGCATCTTTAGACGTCAACTAGAAGACGTAACACTGTGCTCTCAGTGTATCTGCCTCCCTACACACTTCTTAACTCATTCTAGCCGACATCACTTTTACCATGTGTTTTACAGGAACCAATTTACCAGATCACTCATGAACATTGGGCTCAATTATGAGCACTGAAGAAAGCACCAGGTTGAGCAGTGGCAATTTCCCAACCTCCACATATCATAACCAGTCTGAGACATTAGAATAACCTAGGACTGTGCTGCCATTTTCTCTGCTCTAAGTAGAGCCTTCTTCTCCTTGCCTTTGGGGTGCCCAACCAAGAAACCTGACTCCTCTTAGGGGTCATCCTGACCATGACAAGGCTTTCCTGTTGCATTATATTTATTTCTTACAGCAAACCTTTATTTTTCCCATAAATATTTCAGAACGCATGACCCCACATATGGATCATCATACACTACATTCATCCCTGAAATGCCTTATTACTTATTGGGGGTGGGGGTGGGGGTGAGGGAGATGGTCGAGCAAAAGGCTTGTGTTCTCCCACAGTCAAATACAATAGAAAGTCTGAAGTTTCACCTATAATAATTGCTCAACCAAATGTTTCCAGGGATGCCAAGCAATTCTTTCCAACTGATTCATCAATAGTAGCCTGCAAATCTATCTGCCCCTGTTGTTAATGTCCACCCTCTTAAGGTGCTAAACCTCTGCAGTTCAGACCGTTCCATTGGCTAATGTCCCACTGCCCAACATAAGATCACAAGTGCAATGACGGTTCCTAAAAGGAACAGCAAGGTCCTGTTACTGACCAGGAAATCCCCACTGGCAGTCACCCTATAGTAAAGACATAATTTGGGTGGTAATGATAAAAGAAATGACATGGAGTGGAGTGCATATGTCCTCTGAATGCTGCTTGCTTGCTTGGGTCACACAAGTTCCTTTTCAGTCTTTATTAAAGGGAAGTAATGAAGAGACAAGAATAACTAGCACTGTCCAGAGAACTACATTCAAGATAACATATCCAGTGTCATTTTGCAAGAGCTTCACTGGAGATTTAGCATTTGGCCTTCTGAATAATCTGATTGGGTGAAGTGCAGCATCAGGGTGATACGTGCTAGCCACTATTCTGAGGGTACTTTTCTAGCCTTCACTGCAATATTGTCAATACATCAAACTATCAGGCAATTATACCAGCCCTTTAAAACATGTACTCTTTGCCCATACATGCTAGGCGTCCAAACATTACCACTGAGCAACTTTACCACAACAAAGCTGCACCTGTTTCTAGATGGACACGTTTACCCCCAAACTTGTACATATGAACACCAGACTCTCTCCAAGATCCCATCCTCGGCACCGTGTTGATACAATGCAGCCTTGAACCATCCTTCTCTTTAATATGATGTATTTGCCACTTTTTTACTTGTTCAATGTTTCCAATAAACTTTACTTTGTGGTGAAGATAATCTAATATATTCCTCTAAATGTGGGCTTTCCAGTTTGATATCAGGAGTAATAATGTTTTTTTTGTTTGGTTTCCTTATCCTATTGGCTGTATCTCTTCTAATCGTATTCACTTTCCTATTTGTTTTTAGGAGGCAACCTGTGTAAGAACAACTTATAATTCCTTACCCTATCTACAGTTTCTGTAAATGTCTGTCTTTTCCCTTTTGTAAATTAGATTATTTTAGATAAGATTTGAATCTGGTATTGTGCTATTTATGAAAAGTAGCTTATTTATTAGACAATGGAACATGTCCTTCTGCTGGTTTCATCAAAATAACCACTTACTGCAAAAGCCTCTTGTGGTGCTGGAGTAACCAGGTTGCTAGAGATGACCAGGAAAGAAAAGATTAATACATTCTGGCTGTTATGTGTGTCAGAAGTTTTAAAGTAGTCATATTCAGTTGTAATTCATATTTGTTATTTCTTAAGTAGTCAAAAAAGAAACAATTATGAGGTTGGCAATCTGCAAATTCAGGAGATGTTATATCCTTATAGAGGGGGTGGCAGTAATGCAGGATAATATCCTGCCTCCAGGTTTTGTCCCAAGGCAAGGAGAAAGCTCGTCACCCCAAGCGATAATGAGTCCTCCCATGGTCTTTAAGGCTACCCACACATAGTAGCAATTGCAACAGTGGTGGCTGGTGATTTTTTTAATTGAAGGGGTGTACATGTTTCCCTCAGATACATAGGAGCAACCTCACATAACGAGGGAGCCCAAGCAAACCCAGTGGAGACTTTGGCTGTTCTCATCCTGAATACAACTGCACAGAGGTGCCACTCATTTTAACAATAAATGTGATTTTGGTGTGATTTGTTCCTCGAAGTCTGACTTCTACACCATGGCTCATGCTGCTGGCAGGTAGCTTCATTTTGGTGTGTTTTGGGGCAAAGTTTGTACTATTTTTCAAAGTATCATTGGATGATAATTATGTAGCAATACACTTTTCTGCTGTTGCTGAAAAATATTAATTCTCTGATAGCTTACTTGTACAGCATTACAGTTCCTTTCTCCCAGTTTCGCATCTAAACATGTTTTTTTGGCTCACCCTCCACTATGGCCTAAGTGATTAGCTGTCCCATATTAGAGGTGGGTGTCAGCACTGCGATGATGACAGACAGGAAAATTCTTCCTTTTCCCAGTCCTTTCTCTTCAAGTATAACCCAGATTATTTGTTTTACAGAGTAAAATAACGTGGGATCATGAATGTATAGAACCCTGCAGGTCTGTAGTGGCAATGATTTGATTGACACAGCCAGTGAGGTTGAACTGATTATGATGAATACATGTTATAGGGGTAGCCCAGGTGGCAGACCTACAGATGTCCAACAAAGATGCACCTTTATCCTCAGCCCAGGAGGTGGCCATCCATGAAGTTGACTTTCCCTGCATTACTTCATGGGCAATGTCAGACAGGTAGTAGGCCAGCGAAATGGTGACTTTCATCCAACAACAAATGGAAAAGGATGAATCATTTGGACCATGGCACTGCTGTTGGGCACAACAAGACTGTTCAAGGCAGAAATCTGAGCAGTTCTGTGCAAGTTTGTGAGAATTAGTTATCTGATGTTTAAGAGGTCTAGAAGAAGCATGATCAGTCACGTGTGGACACTACCTTGGGTCAAAGTGTGGATACAGTTTCTGGCTTGACAACATGATAATGGGACTTTCAGTGTAGGGCCCCCAGTCCCTGATCCTGCTAGTTGCTATAATTGTTGGAAGGAGGATGGTCTGCATGGTAAGGTACTTCAGGTCAGCCAGAAAAAAGAGGTACACATGAAGGTTCCTTCAACACCCTAACAACTAGAGGATGGTCACAACGAGTGAAAAAGGACTTGATCCTAAACAGTTTGGTGACTGAGCCATCTGCAGAATTGGCCTATAACCAGTGTTTTTTAAAGGTTTACATGGCTGCCCACTGAACCCTGGTTGTGGTGTTAGTGCACTCTAAATCAAACTGTTCTTGAAGAAAGTGGTTGCTCTCCAGATAGCCACACTCAAGAAAAAGGAGGTTATTTCTAACACATCAAGAGACATAATCTTGCCAGTGACGGACATGGAAACAGAGAGATGAGGTTATAAGGGCACCCTGGATATTCAAGGAGAAGGTATGTGAGGCTCTCCCTTTCATTGCTCATTCATGCCATAGTCAATTGTTGTTCAACATTGACTCTTCTGCTGAAAAGATTCAGGATGGGAAGCTGAGAAGAAGAATATTGGGGCATGTGCTGTGTGGAGCAGAAGAGGAAACAACATTATCTGGGATCAATGAGGTATTATCACTAACTGTGTCTTTCCACTTGCAGTTGTTTGTAAGAGTGTGGGGAAAAGTGGGATAGGAGGGATTCTTAAAGGAATCTGCCCAGCCATTGTATGGACAGAGTGTCATACCCCCACAACCTCCATTCTGGTAAACTACATCAGAACAGGGAAAATCTTTATGTTGGAGGAAAAGGTGAACATGTCTATTATGGGACACTGGGGATCTTTATAATCGCTGTGAAGATCGCAGAGTTGAGCATCATCTCCAGGAATGTAGGGAAGTCCCTGCTGAGAGAGTCCTTTAGCTTGCTTTGAATTCCCCTGATGTGTGAAACCTCCAGAGCCAATACATTTCTAACTGAAACTGAGAGCAATCCGATCTGTGGAGAAGGGACCCATTCCCCTTTGTTCCATGTTTAATGTTACTGACCCCGTTTTGTTGGTTGATATCACACTGCTCTGATCCAGATCTAGGAGTGCACGAACAACAGTTACTGATGGAGGGTTTCCAAGTCCTTGCTCTTTAGAAGTTCTGGTGAACTCCTGAGTAGACCAAAATGCCTGCATAAAAGAGTTCCTAATATATGCACCCCAACCCCGAGCTCTTGAGTCAGTCAAGATTACTGCTGGCAGGAGTGAGCTGAGTGGAAGTTCCTTTAGGAGATTTAATATGATCAGCCATCTTTGTAGAGTTGACATGATCGGGTTGTGACAGGTGCTGGCCTATTGAAGTCCATTGATCTCTGGGTCCAGTGATGAATGTTTTGCAACAGGAGAGGGCACATGTGAAGGCATTCCAAGGATGTAATAAATACATATGCATCCATCAGATGCCAAATTCTCAGACATCTGCACAATATGATCTTATTCAAATGACAGAGTTGAAATATCATCTGAATTAAGCGTCTGCACATTATCTCTTTAAGGACAAGACCTTAGTTGTATTGGGTTCCAGTGAATTGAAAATCATGCACCAGGGTGAGCTGGGTTTATTGGGATTCAGCAGAAATCCATAATTTATTGCAATGCCGTATATCCTGAAAACACCATCTTCTATGCTCTTCCTGTATTTCCCCTGAACAAACCAAATGTCTGTGTGCGGGCAAATGATGATGCCATCCTCATGCAGCCTTTCCCTTTGGGTGCCAGGATCTTGGTAAACACCATTTTCACTCGTAGTAGGATAAGGAGGACCACTACAAACTGGTTATGCTGGTTTGCATGGCAGATCTTAGATACATGTTGCCACATATAGGTGATCATCCATGAAATTGAGGCATGCAAGCCTGTCCGCCATTGTGGCCAAAGGAAGTTTACATGTTGGGGTGTTGCCATCATGAATGTTCTGCTGTGAACATGTGTTTTTACTCCCTTCAGGTTCAACATCAGCTTTTGACCAGCTAACGCCATGGGGATGGGATGGGCCATTAAATAACAACCCATGTCTCTTGAGGCGGGGGCAGGGCATCACATATCGCTTCTTCCTCTGAAGATCCAGAATGTCCTTCTGCAGGGAGGTTCTCTTCTGAAGATCTTTGGACCAGAGCCTGCTCCTCATTCTGTTATTCTGATTGGCATGTGTCAAATGTGATGATGTCATCCTGCTTTCTGATGCTCAACACTGAGAGGTCTGTAACAGATTTAACCATACATAGAATAATTGAAGCAGTCTTCATCCCATTGATGGTAATTGTATGGTGCTGAATCAGTCAGGTACAAGTTTTTTTTGAAGGTGTGGTTGTCTTGATTCTATTATTGGAGGCTCCCTTCCTTTCTGTCCCATGCTACTGAGGTTTTCCTTGCAGCAAAACCTTTGAGTAGTTTTACTTCCTGCATGACCAGGCTTTTGTCTTCATTCTGAGAGCACCTGAGTCCTTTCCTTCCTGATGCACCTGTGTAATGTTCTCCCCAGTTGTACACCAAAGAGCATTGGGCCTTATAAAGCAGATGGTTGGCAACGGTTTTATGTGTTGTGTTAGTTTGCCAGGCTTGGAGATTGCCCTGTCGCCCAGCAGAGACAGAGGTACCCATTCTGAGTGCACTGCATGCACTCCATTTGTTTGAATTCAATTAGAGCCGCTTCAGTGCCGTATTGTGGCCTGAATCTGAATTGGCATGATCTTAGTAGTTGGTTAGCCTCCAGATAGCTTTGGATTTGGAGGTAGGCTACTCTGTTGATAATTTTGAGGAGGAATGGGACCATTGTAATAGGTCTGTAATTGGTGGGGATGGCCGGATCTAGGGTCTGTTTCTTAAGGAGTCATAGTACCCAAGATTCTTTGAGATTAATTGGGACAGTGCTCCACTTAAAGGAAGCGTTAATTAACTTAGAGATAAAGTGTCCTAGATCTCTAGCTGCATCCCTAATTATTTGTGCGGGGCAGCTATCGCTGTCGCAGTTAGAAGGTTTCCGAGATAGTATAACCTTTTTGGTTTCCAGTCTGGAGATATTAGTAAATCTGAAGGGTTTATCACTGCTGTGTGTTGCATAGGGTAGGGTAGGATGCCTTTCAGTGGAGCGCAGGGATGCTTTTTTATTATCTATTTTAGACTGCAGAGTCACTGTTAATCAGAATCCAGTGCAGTTCCATTAGGGAGCACTACACCAGATTAGGACTACAGGTGAGAGCAATAAATCCCCTTTGGTATCAGGCTGTACCACAAAGATTTAGTTGGTAGCTGTGGCTGAGCAGTCAGACTTATCTCAAGAGGGAGATGAGCAGTATTCAGGGTTTACACAATAGGCAGTACAGTACTATGGAGCAAGGAAACACTGACCAAAGCTTTGTATCAAAAAGAGAATATATTTATGCTTTACACATCTAGTTTCAACACATAGATCACAGTTGATATAGTAAATTAAGTTTAGTCAAGGAAAAGCATATACAACTCCCTATTCAATTGTAGACAAGTTTGCGGTAGAGTGAAAACTGAGCAAAACGGCACAGTGAAAACCAACTACAAATGGCACTCTAACAATTTAACGAAAGGGAGGGAAAGCACAAGTTAAATTGAAATATCTTCAGACACTCCCTAGCAACACTTCCCTGTGAACAAGTAATGCACAGCAACACTTTAGTAGAAATATAAATGAATGAAAACTGAGCAAAACGACACTCCACAAGTTAAAACAGTAGGAAGGAAGAGGGGTTTAGAAGATTTAGGTGCATCCACACATTTCACATTGAAAACCAATCTAGTGAGAGCAGATCTAACAAATCAGCCAGAGTCAATAGGCCTTAGCCAGAGTCAGTGGTACAGGACCAAGAGTTTAGGAGCAAAAATTTTCTTGTAGCTGCAGTCAAGTCTTTAGTAGAAAAATATTGAAGAGGTAGATGCGAGGCGAAAGGCAATGTTAAGAGAGAGGGCGGCCAACCCCACAAGTAGTTAAAGGATTTAAATCACCTTTAGGGCTAGCACGGAGAAAGGGCGGCCTGGCGGAACAATGTACCTTAAACATGAAGAAGTGGCTCCTGCGGTGGCGGTTGTTCCTGGTAGTTCCTGCAGGTAGAGGGGTCCAACAGAGGAAGAGAGTCTCTCATCGTGGAGGAAGGTTCGAGTCGCTGCACTACCCCGGGATGAAACCAGCCGCGGTGCTGCCAAATGAAGTTTAAAAGGGATGCTCCTTTTAATCGCGGTCCAGGTCGATAGCTGACTGGCTAGCTGGTCTTCAAGTAAGGGGCACTGTCGATTTGACCAAGGCAGGTCCGAGGAAGCGATAGGTGAACTGGTTGACCCCACCAGCTCAAGGGAAGGAGGCTCCTTTGCTGAAGATCTCCTCTCGTCGTGTGGAAGAAAAGTGGTGAGACGATCCGGCAGGGCTTCACCGGTGGTGTAGATGCTGAAGATGTCTGTGGCTTTTCGCCCCTTTGGTTCCGTAGTTCCAGTGGCAATGTCTTGCTCTTCCAGTCTTCAGGACCCTGCTTTTATGCAGAAAGAGACCCATTCATACAGCCTAGCTGTCACTCACACAGTGGAGTGGTCTTCTTGGCTGGAGAACCTCCAGCCTATCATGTTAAAGTGCGACCCGAGTTGCTGTGGCAACTCTGTCCAGGAGTTCTACTCCCCCTCCCAAACAACAGACCCACCCCAGACTCACAGGCGCCGAAAGGAGGGCTTCTTGGCAGAAGCCTGCCAAAAGAGCGAACAAAGGATCCCCGACCTGGGTTAGGAATATGGAGTAAGACTCGAGAAAGAACCTACCGGAGTAAAGTTAATAATAAAATAAACCAGCGGTATGTTAGAGACTGTCAGTAAAAGTGTTAGCCTCGAACAATGGGAAAATCCCACAGGGAAATATTTGCAGTCGAATATAAAAGGTAGTAACCACTGCCATCAGCCAGAAACTTTGTAGAGGGGGACTTTAAGGTAGCCTCTCGAAAATGAACATATGGGAAAACTATTAACCCCTTCCAGTACTTCCATATTAAGATGGGTTGTACTAGTTTAGTTCATAGAGATTGACTAGTAAAGTCAATGGGGACTTTACATGCCCTGGGAGACAGTAGTCAGCCCCAGGGTATGGAGTCTATGTTTGGGGGTCGCTACGACACCCCTGTGTTACTGCACAGAGGGTGCTGTGTAACACATGTGCATAAATATGGTTCCTATGGGTGAGAGAAAAGATCCCATAGGCATTAAACACAAAAATAGCCTAGAACACACATAGCAAAGATGCCTAAGAGTGGGAAAAAGAGTCTCACTATTAGCAGGTAAAAAGAAATAAACCCTTGAGCTCCAGCAAAGCTGCTGGGGGACTCTATAGGTAAGGGAAATTAGCCATAAATGAGAATTCTCCCTAACAGTCACTGTTTTGTTGGATAAAGCGGTGGTCAGTCAAAAGACCGAAAAAAAATCTCGAATTACAATAATCTCGAAAAAAAAATATCGAAAAAAAAGTAGCATTTTTTATTTATTTAATTATATGCTTTTTTGGGGTCAGGTAAGTAAAAAAAGGGGTAAAATAAAAAAAAAATGAAAAAAGGGGTGGTGGGGGAACCCCCCATTTCGTACAAAAAACGTCATTAAAAAAAATTCGACTTTTTTTTTCGACCTTTTCATTTCGAGATTTTTTTTTTCGGGATTTGTTTTTTCGGTTTTATGACCATAAACTGGATAAAGCATTTTGGATGTTAGTACAACATTGTTTATCTTTCAGGACATTATCTGTGGTTGGAATAGGTTTTTCCATTTCACGAAGGATGGTGAAAAGCTCCTTGGTATTGGAGTTAGCCTTAGTAATTCTGTCATTATCGTGTTATTTGGTTTGGATTATTTCTTTCTTGTACCTATTGGCGAAGTTAGTTAGTAGGGTTTTGTTCTCGACCGTAGGGGAGTGTCGCCAAATAGCTTGGAGTTTCCTTTTTTGGAGTCGTAGTTCTTTAAGCTGGGGTGTGAACCAAGTTTTAAGGTGGGACTTTTGTTTGCTTTTGCGTAACTTGACTAGTGCAATGGTGTCAAGGGCCTTGGTCATGTTGTTGTTAAAGTTCTCAACTAATGTGTTCGGGTCGGAGTTATTGGTTATTGAGGAGAGGTTGGGTAGGAGGAGAGGAAGTAATTTTTCAACAGTGATGTCTTTTTTGCTTCTAGTTGGGAGCGGTAGTACTGTTTCAATATTTTTCAGCTTTTGAGGCTCTATTGTGGATGAAAAACCAATAAGGTGCTGATCGGTCCCCAAGATTGTGGGGTTATTTTAGTAATAGTGAAGAAGCAGTTCAAATTGGCTACTCAGTCTAATGTACACCCTTTTATGTGCTTAGGAGCAAGGACTTTATGGATTAGACCATGTTCAGCCAAAATGGTTTCAATAGATTGCAGGATTTAATTTCAGCGGGCGTTGTTAGCCTTAATGCCAGTTTGGTTTTGGCTATGATAGCAAGGCCGCCTCCTCTGGTATTGGGCCTGTCAACTCTGAATATTTGGTAGTTATCTGGTATAGCTAACCTGAAGGCGGGACCTGCTGCATCTTGAAGCCAGGATTCAGTAACAGCCATGAAGTCTAGGTCTTCGACAGTGAGTATATCTGCAATTTGAGTGGTATGTGCCATAAGAGATCTTGCGTTGATGGGAACTCCTGAAATAGTTGTCTTTTTGTTCTGCCCTTGGAGAGGGAGGGTCTTTGTTTAGGGTGCTTGGTTCTGATTTGATTATGAGGATAGTGTGTGATACAGTGGGTCTGTGTTTTTTGCAAGGTTTCTAAGACTGGTGTAGAGGGGTATGGTCAGTGGCACAGGTATTATGCCTAAAACCAGAGTCTTGGGACCTGATTCCATGTGTCTTGAGTTCGTAGATCCGGGGCAGTCTTGCTCAGAGTATGGTATGTCCTCTTATGTAACTTCCATTTTCTCCAAAACATGCTCTAATACCATGCCAACCCCCTCATGTAAGTGTGGAGAAGGAAGAGAAGGGAGAGGAAGATTATGAGTGTGAGATGGGAATTGCACATAGCCATTCCCGTGGCTGATATTTCAAATATGATTTAAATTCTTATTAGGCACTCGAGTATTTTGGTGAATCTGCTGCAATGTTTATCTTCTGTTTGTTCATGCTGGAAGTAAAAGAACTGAAGCAGTCTGAGTGTGATATGTGTATGTGTTAGTACTTCTCGAATTGCTTAAGGGGCCTCATGATGACAGTTATTCAACCAAAACAACACTTGGAATAAAGTAATAAGAACTTCCCTTTTCCAGCAAGGCAGAACACCATCCTCTATCTGTGCATGTGTGCCGAGAGGGGAAAGAGAGGGGAAAGATCAGTTGTCCTTACCCGGACCTCAGCATCTAACCAGTGTCTCAGCACCTAACCAGTGAGTGTATGAGTCTCCTGTGTGACCAGGCTCACCCAGTCAGTGCAGAGGTCAGTGTAACAATATAGGCCCATTCAAGGTGCACAGTCCTCAGACAAAAGGATTGCTGTGAACCCTGTCCAGATCCATTAATGCCACCCCCACCACTAATCCACAGGTATACTTATGTCACTGTCTCCTGTGCCTCTGGAACCATGATGGATGCCACAGCGAAAGACTCCATAGGGGATGAACACCTGAAGCATCCAAACCTTCTAACATGTGCCACCATCCCTGATATTTCAGTGGGGTCTCGCTCAGAATGAAGTCTGCTTCAAAAACTGGGGACATGTACCCCACAGGATCTCCAGCCACTGAGCCAATTTGCAGCCTGTGAGCCCCACCTACTCACACAGGTGCCATTCCATCTTTCCTAATTTCACCAAAATCCAAACCCATTAGGAACCTTCAGACCCATGACATCTGGCTGAGAACTGTTGGTTTGTTGGGAAGACAAGCCCAGGCAGCTTCCACCTCGAAGAGCTGAATGGAGGACAGCAGAAGAAACCTAAGGATACTGGATAAGTAATTCATTAATGTATCCTGGCAGGGGGCGAGGGAGGAGGACCTAAAAAAGGAATAAGTTTTAGTAGATGTTCTGGGGAAGGCAGGCTCCTTCCAAGACTAAGGATTCAATTGCGGTTGAGAGGATGTGGTACTAATAGATCTGAGAAAGTTCATGAACAATCAAAGGAACTGAGTTTAATGGTGTCTAGGTGCTGTTTGACGTACATTTGGAACAAGAACAGTGGGATTTTGCATTCAGCAAATATTGTCCATTTGTAAATAGATATTGAAACGATGCGTGTTTGCACTAGGCTAATTTTTGCCTGTTTCAATGTGCTGCACTACTGGAACGCATGGGTAGTAGAGACCTGGATGGATTTTTAAGGTTTAAGCAAGAAATCGAGTTTTCAAAAATTCCTTAACTCTTATCTAATCCAAAGATGCAGTTGCTGTGTGTCTGCTCAAATGCATGAATTTCACGAAAACATTATTTGCAATTGAAGCTGGATTCTAATTAATTTTTTTCGTTCTTTTAGGCAAATACTGGAAAAGGAAAATGTGACTGTTTGGTAAATACAAAATAAAGTTGTCTACAATATTATATGACAAAAACGTATTCCAACTTTTTCAAGGGCTTTTTCGCTTCTTGTGAAGCATTTGGGTCACACCCATCTCAAAACCTAACTCAAATAAAAGAAGAATAGAGAATGGGCTGTTTTTATTTGTGGTAGAAGTAGAAATGTGCAAATCGTCTCATTCTTAAAGGTGAACTATGGATTTCATTGGGGTGGGGACATGAGAGTAAAAGATGTGCTGTCCAGGCCTTGCATAAATCAGCAATTTGGGGATCCCATTTTTGATTTCAGGATGTGCATTAAAATGACCTGGCATACTCCTGTATTTGCACAAATGTGTAAAGGGGGGTGCAGAAGGGCATATGAATGTGCACATCTTTTTTGGTGCTACCACATCTTACCGCTTGTGCCAAAAGCATTTTTGGGAATCGGACCCCAATCTCATTGTATTCCCAGATGTGCAGTGTGCTACAGCTTTTGCGCTTAGCGACCATTGTAGCATTCAGGCATAACATTTGAATTGTGCGGCTGACCTGCATGCAGAATGGGCCAGATGTAAACTGTTGCAAACATCACAGTGGCTGATCCTCTAGAAAACAGAGACTCTCACACATTTGAAAAGTGGACCCTTATTTTTAATACATTTGTCAAGGCTGCTTTCTATTCATGGGCCACCCCTTGATACTTCAGATCTACATGATATGCTTGAGAATATGTCTTTGATTTTTTAACACATTTTATTGCAAATCAATTCAGAGGGATACTGCCCCCAACCCATACCCAAATCCCCTCACCTTAATTAATACCCACACCCAACCACCAATTTGCATTGCAGAAAATGTGTTAAAGAAATGTCAATGGAATATGCCTCGAAGAAATGGGCTTGCAATGTAATGGTGGGATACTGATTCCTCTGCCAAACTCCCACGATTCCCTTATAGTGTTTAACAGCTAACCAATGTTACATTTTTTAAGGTGTAATTGTGATTGATGTTGATAAGATGCCAATAAGCCATATGATCAGTTGAACCTGCTCAAAAGTGCACAAGTACTACAAAGTAACTTACAGAAATGCCATAATACGTAGGATAGTTTCCTTTTGTTGGACTTTATCTTTTCATATTTTTCAAGATAAATAATGACTCTCTGACTTTATTTTCAGGTGTTTTTTGGGCTAGTCAATATTGTGGTAAACATATTTTCTTACCTTTTAATAGTTGCATTGTTTTATTGTTCATTCTTAGTTACTTTGAAGAATTCTGCTTCAGACTATGTTTCTTTTAACCTCATTCTATTCCAGCATACTGTGGGTTGTGCAATGATTACAAGAACACAGTAGTCACTGTGGAAATTATAAGAAGCTAAGGAAATGCACCAGAACCCAACAGTGCAAAATTGTTTAGTTTTATATATAGGAATGAGCAATGAGGGAAACTGCCATCTGCCGGGCTTCCCAACTGCATCTGCTTAAGTTGAGCCTGAACAATATGGGTGAAAGTGAAGCATCGCTGTGAAAAATGTATGTGATGCGGTAGTTAATGTCAATTGTCACTGAAACGCAAAACAGGCCTAGGATTGGCTAAATGTAAAGATTGTCTCAATTGTAGTCCTTGGCTAATGAAGTGGACATTCATGTTTTTGGGATCCAGAATGTGACAAACATACCAATATTTTAAAATATTAGACTACTAGTTTTGTGATAAGTGTGACTAAGTCACAGTGCCAACCAACATTGCATCTAGTCTGTGGTCCATCTGATAGTAGGATTGACAGGACCAGCCCTGAACTACACCCAAATCCTCTGAGACAGCAACTGGTTAGAAACCACCAGATCCCAAAGATATAGGGTACTCAAGACTGCACCAACCTTCATGCATCAGATTTAGAAAACCAACACTGAGAGCAGATTTGGGAGTGTCTGGGAATCGGGAAAGGATATGCTATGGAGAAAGACTGGCACAATAAGATTGAGTCCTTGGTAATTGCAGAGTAATCAGACAATCATTTGATTTTCAATGATGATAAAACAAAGGAGATTTATTAGTGTGCTTGCAAGACAAGCAAGCAGCATCCCACTCCTCAACCTGTTGCGTCCTGCCTAACTATCCTCGAGACGTGTTTTTATAGGGGACTGACCGCCTTATTATCACATGTATGACAATATTTGCCGTAGGCCATTACTTTCCCTTTTTGGCTATAGCATTTAGAACAACACACACTGACACCTGCCAGAAGAAAAAAAGAGCAATATTAAAAATACAGCTGTGGTAAGATAAGGTTGCGCAGCGACTTCATCATTAACAAAGCACAACAGATCAGTGGAAGTAGACAAAGTGGCTTTATAATGTACATAAAGCACCTTTTTATAATGACTAAAAACTACCTCCACTACCTGAATACTTTTTGTGATGTCTGCTATCTTCTTTATTCTGGAACTATGTCTAATAGTTTCTCAAAGTTTCTAGTGCCAGCATATGCCATGTCCTTAACATTGCGACCTGTAAATATACTGCATTTTTTTGCTGGCCAGAATACATCACATTTTTGTGTTCCTTTTTGTAATATGAAGTGTAAGTCATCAGATGGGGTAGATACCAATTGTATGCACCTATACTCTCCTTAAAACAACAACTTTCTATTTAAAGCAACAACTTAAACTTCACCATCCCAACATATCATGTTTCCCACTAACACACATTTGTCCTATTTTTAACTTACTGATACATTTCAACTGGGGTGGTTGTGAAGATAATAAGTTCCAATTGCAACCAATTCCTAACCGATGGGTCAGAAGTTAACCCTAGAGTACTGATTCAATATCCTGCTGGATTTCTGGCTGTCTACACCTAACACACATCTCAATGCGTCATGCAGTCCCAGTTGCATTCAGCTCATGGACTTGGAATAATTTTGCCAGTAACGGCTAATAAATATCTCTTTCAATGGCATTGAACATGAATCCTTGGTATCCACAGCTCCATCCACTATATTGCCATAGGACTCGCCACAGGCACAGTTCTTCTGATATATCTGAATCATTTCCTACTATTCTTGGCCAGCTGTTGTGCAGGATATCTCTACAGATGCTGAGGAGCTCAGAGTTCACAAAGTATTGTACTCCTTGAAAGGCAAGGTCCAACTGAAACATCCGCACAGAGGAATCCCCACCTTTTATGAGCTATATGATAACATATCCATTGACCTTGCTGAGAGTTCTAATAACCTTTAGTTTTGGTGTGTTTATGGGCTCTTTTTCATATGCCCAATGACCATCCAAAAATTGTCCCTCATACATACCCCAAGGCACACCCCCTCCCATGCCCGATCCGCTACTTCCCTTTTTCTTCTCAGGAAACTCCCCTTCAGCTGTTTTCAGCTGGATGTATGTTAAAATATTGTAGACGAAAACCTTTTTATTTGTCCTGTGCATTGGATGGAAACCCCTGCAGCCCCTGAACTTAAAAGGAGTGTGGGGGTCAACCCTGCAACCCCTGCTCACCACCCTGTGTATTTTCGGATTCAGTATCTTATGCTTATGCCGAATGCAGCTAAATCGTATCTACAACCGTTTAGATACGATCTTTTCGAACAATACCGTTTCAGCTTCATGCTGGCAGCCAGTTGATGTAGTCTAATCACAAGCCTTTCAGTTCAGCTACAAAACTGTGTGGCGACCTGAAATGCAGAAAAAGAAAGAGTACACACCAATTTGGCAATGGAGGCATTTAACACAACATGCAAAACCTGGCCTATCTACCACAATTATTGTGCCATGCACTGACTGCTGAGACACCTGCCTGCTGTTGTGAAGCGTGGTAACCTTTAAGGTCTGAGCAGCATTAGCAGTATTAACATGTATGCTCTATTTTCTTGCTGAGTGTAATACTGACATATAGCGTGAGTCACATTAGAGCATACTTTTACCATCTCAGTGTTATTATCTGGAAAAAAGAACATTTAGCACAGGTTTTATCTTCCTTTTCAAGAACCGCACTTTGCCCTTATATGCTACACTTTCCCAGCACAACCTCTCCATGACAGACCACAACTAAGTCTACTATAGCAAAACAGTCATTCTCATTAGATTTCTGCATCCTCACCCGCCCAGAACCACTGAAGGCAAGTCGTATGAAAGGCATATGATGGTCTTTAATATCTGTTATTTTCCACACCTAAAGTGCAAAACAGAATCATAATAGTATATTAGATAAGAAACACGAAAAGGCTAAAGGTAGATTCTGGTTGGTTTAACAGTATTAGTATAAGTTAAACAATGTCCCTTTGGAGATTTTGGAGTTATGGTCTTATGATATTCTACCAAAGCACAAATGGAAAACCAACTCGGGAGAGCTTCACAAGGATAAGGTAGCTGACATGCTTCACAATCAGCTTGTTACGGTAGGAACCCCCAATATCATATCAACCGCATACTCCCAACTGCCTAAAATCCTGCAATTTCCCCTTTGACAATAATCAATTACCTTTTGCGGTACCGGTGTCAACTCTGGATCTCTGAAGTGGTTATCGACTGTGAGAGATTACACTCTTTTCCTGGCCCAAATTGCATGGGGGAATCACATTGTAAGCCATCTAGAGGGGCAAAAGAAGACAGTTGATGAACAGACAGAGAAACAAGAAGAAACCCCAGCTCAGTACAGACAACCTTTTTAATTTATAAAAGAGGTACAGTTTTCTTCCATTGGTTGGCATGACCCAAAGCAAAGCACTCCTTAACTTTAATTGAGGAGTTGGTTGTAACGATCATCTGGACGGGTCCACACCACTGTGGAGATAGCACTGATGTTCGCTGATGTGACTTTAACGTAATATAATCCCTCAGCTGTAAATTGAGGTAGGGTTTAGTTGGTTTGTTTGGCAAAGCTGCCTTCACCTAGTCATAGATAAAACTGACAGAAAGAATTAAGGACTTCACATGATGAAGAGTTTTCCATTATTGTGATGCAAGTTGTTATCAACCAGCCTAACAGATGTGGATGAAGGGAGCCTCATAAACCTTGTGTGGACTAAGCTCTGTCTTCCTGTTTACGGTGCTTTGAATAATAAGCAACGCCACAGGGGAAGGCCTGTCTCTTGTTGTAGCTTTAGCAATTTCTTCTATATTACCCGATTCCTTCTCTCCACAGCCTTTGCTGATTGCAGGTGATGAGGACAGTATAGGCTGTGTTGTACATTCAAGATAGTCAAATGTTATTTTTCCAAATTATTGAAAAGATTTGATACCTGATCACTATTAATGTTAACAGGAATTCCGAACTCGGCAAACAATCCCAGACCAGATATTTGAAACCGGTAATAGCATTAGCTCTCCTGCAAGGTTAAACCTGAACCAAATCAGAGAACACATGCAATATCATCAGAAGATTTTACCAATTATTTCAATGTGGAGGTTGCAGGACATCCTGGGTCCCTCCTTTCCCTTTATCTCACTCTCCACGTGTGGTGTTCCCCTGGGGTCTAACCTCTCTCCCTGGATTTTCAAAAAATACCTGGCACCCCTCACCCACTGCTTTGCTGCTCTGTGTTCAAACTTTCAGTGCTATGTGGGTGGCACTTAGTTCCAGGCTCCCCTCTGCCACCTCTTTTCCATCTCTCATCTCTGACTGTCTGTCTGCAATCCAGGAGTGGCGTGCCGCCAACGCCCTTTACCTTAATGCCAGCAAGACAGATATCCTCCTCATCAGCTCTCCTGCACCTTCCTTTCCTGTCACTCTCTGGCCGGCCTCCCATGGCCTGCTCCCTGCTCCCACCTGTGAGGCTAAGAACCTTGGGGTCATCTTTGACTCCACACTTTCCTTTTCTCCACACATCTCTGAAGTCTCTAAGAAGTCAAACTACCAACTGCACATCCTCAGCGGTATTCTTCCTTTCCTCTCCTTCCCCCAGAATCTCACTGTCTCTAGAGCTCTGGTTCTCTCAAGGCTGGACTACTGCAACAGCCTCCTGCTAAATATGCCTGCTACTACTCTCTGCCCTTTGCAACTCTCCAGAACAGGACTGCAGACTTTGAGACGTGTCCTTGCCCTCAAGTCCAGGGATTGTATCTCTCCAGCCCTGAAATCTCTTCATTGGCTCCCAGTGGCTGCAAGGATTAAGTTCAAGACCCTTTGCACTGTTCACAAAGCTTTCTGGAGCCTGGGTCCGCAATATCTTCAACTCTCCCTTTTGAAATACCTTCCTACTCAAGCTCTTTGCTCCTCCACCTCCAAACACCTCAGGGTCAGTAGCTTATCCAAGCAACAAGTTGGTGGTAGATCTTGTTATCCGGCTTGGGCCTCCTTTGGGAACCGCCTCCCTGCCTCTCTGAAACTCGAGTAGAACCACCTTCAGTTCTGGAAGCACCTCAAGACCTTCCTCTTTGCTTCTGCCTTCTCTCTTCCTCTCCCCTGCTGATCTGTCTGTTTCTGCACTGGTCACCTGGCTACTCACTGATTTCGGGCCCAGATCCCTGCCCACCCAGCTGCATACCCACACTGCCTCCCGACAACCCTTGCACTTGGGTCTGTGTCTGCACCCTGCAGCCCTCTTACCTGCACCTATTGCCACCCGTTGTCTGTGCTTAATTCTGGCACTTGCCACCTGCTGGCTGCAGTACCTGTTGCTGTTTTGATCACTTGTTCAGCACTTTCCACTCCTCCCCTCCCCCTTGCACACTCCCCCTTCCCTCAACCCTGCACTTACATGTTCTCAATATCACTGGGCCTAGTAAGATGGTTGTTTTGTCCACCCTTGTACCACTCCCTTGCCTCGTCGCACCTTAAAACACGTGTGTATGGGCGCGATATAAATAAAATATTATATCCTATCATATATCCTCACGGAAGTTAACAAACAAACCATAAGGTGGTGGATGAGCTCCCTGGGTGGTGGGGACTGCCCATCCAAGATTATTTTGCAAGAGCACAATGCACCTCTGACAGTGTTGTTGAGGCATTTTTTGCAAATTTGGATGTGACCCAAAATGTGTTCAGCGTCATTATTGTTTCACTCTTTCTATATCAGCTTGCCCAAGATATAATTTTCCAAGGCTTGAGAGCAATATCTTTAGGACAATGAACCACCATGGTCAGATCTCCAGAAGGAGACTTCATGTAGCTGATGCCCCTTTCTTAACCAACAATCTTGTTAACTTGATGGTGTGTTCTCCTGCAGTTAAGCAAATTCCCCTAATGTTTTATAAGAGGACAGTCCTGGAGTAACATTTACGGGAAGAATTTACTCAATCTCCAATACTGACTTTGCTGCTAACTTTGCCTTTGAGCCAGTAAAATCATTGCCCCTATTTATCTCTCTATCCATGAACTAGTGAGAATAACATTTAATTATGGCAATATGTGCATTAGAACATCTGAGAGTGTTCACGGATATTGGTTCTTCTTAATGGGGGAACCAATGGATGTCAAAAATCTGCCTGATTTCATAGCTGACCAAATCTGTGGGCTAATTCAAAAGCATACCTACAATTTGTATAAATATGAACAGATTGTTGTGCACCAAGATCACAGGCCTGAGTGTGTGTATTCAGATGTGCAACTTGCACAAAGGTAACAAGAGACAGACTACCACTCTCTACCACATTCTCAGGCACATACACTGCATACCCCAAAACCAATTTCCCATTCCGATCTCAATAACATGATCCATCCACACAATAATCCAGATCAGCACAAGGCATAAGAGTGTCAGATAAGTCACTTGAGGGTGTCAAAATAAAATCAGTAACAAAACATAAATGTGGGTTTCCTTATCATGTGGTATACTATCCTGCACAGTGGTTAGCAGAGATGCTGGAATCAAAACTAGGCACCTAGTTAACATGACCTTGCAAGAATTCAGCAACAATATATTGTCTTTCTTGACACATGACAGAGAAAGCTATTGACACTCAGTCTTAAAGAGTAAGGCCACTACCTTATGTTTAACAGCATCCTCCAAAGGGGAACCCAGAACTCCATTCTCGCACTGTTGTGCCGCTAACACACATGCAGTGACTGACGATAAACAATGTGGCAACTAAGCATCACCTGGATCTCATTCTTTTCTATAGTAGGCTATGGATTTATGGTGGAGCCAATATTTCTGAGTTAAGACAGACAAGGCAAATCCATTCTTTTCATGAAAATACAGAGCACAACCCCTTTTTTATAAGTGGGCAGACACAAGGCTGGTGCTCCTATCCAACCTTTCCTATGCTTGCAAATGCCTCTTCAGCTTCTGGAGTCCACTGTGAAGGCTCTGTGATGTTGGCTTTGGTGAATGTTGTAAGGGTTTAACAGTGTTGGCATAGCTTAGAATCCATTGCAGCAATACCCTAAAATGCCTAAAAATGTTCTCATTTGGGTAACAGTTTGATGTCTCTGTATCTTGAGGATTGCCTCTTTGTGAGAATGTGCAATCATTCAATAGCCAATTGTAAAGTTATGTCCTAAATAGAGTACTCTCTTCCTCAACAGTTGTAGTTTCTGTTGTGATGCATTATGACCTTTGTGGCTAGAGTTGTCTACAGTACCTTAGTTTCCTCTTTGCACACCTCATGGAAAGGGGAGGAAATGAATAATTCATGATCTTTCTTCAATTCCTAAAGCATATTCTTGGGGCTACCTTGTCCAGGTTCAATATATATATATATTATATACTGACTGTCATCCTGTATAGGAATTGACAATAATGCAGAAAATTGAGCCCACTACAGTGAAGTGTGTTGCATTAAATGGAATATAAGTAATATGGTATACAGTTTTGGTAAAACTAATAATGTGGGGTTCACTACAGCATTAACAGCTATCAGGTCTTGAACAAAACTGTTTGAAAGCCAATATTAGAGATGGGCTATTGTAGAGACAATGATACCTTGTTTAAGGACTGATTCAATGACAGGGGTAATACTTTGCTCTGCTTATGGTTTTAAAGGGTATTGAGGAATGCAGAGTAATTTCTTGAAATGATCAACCCTGAGTATAACAGGATCAGCTGTGTGGATTTACCCTAGTTCCTAAGAGAAACAAATAAACGTCTACCCCCCAACAAGACCACTCAGATCTAGCAGTGACATCCGTTTGGAACCAAAACCATGCAACAACAGAACATTTGGAGGATCCTCTTTCTCTCACCTTGCACCGAAAACCTGGAATGATCGACCAAAGAACATACGTAACACGAGAGATTACCTACTATTCAGAAAACTACAAAAAACCTTGCTCTTCTCCCCATAACTAGAAGGAATGTCTATGGGGCACATACACAGCTGAAACAATACTTAGAGAGGGAACCGATCCTCCCTATGTCCTTAAGCTAGCTTCCATAAATAGACAGGCAGGGAAGAATAATTTACAGCATATCACTACACCAACATGAAAGTTAGGACCACAGTAAGGAGAGAATATGGAGAGATCAGGAGGGAAGTGTAAGGATGGCATGTCACACATTTAGCCAAAGAAGCAAACATGAACAGATATGGATCACTGAAAGGAAAATGGATAGGAAGGGAGCTGATGAATGTAAAATATACAGCACCAATACCAGAGGTGGGGAACAAAGTGTGCTTCAACTTGGTACACAAAGCTCCCAAATAGCTTGGATGGAAACTCGCCATTCCATCACACCTAACAATTAGACAGACAAACTATAATTCCAACTCCATAGGACAATCAGAGATGTGGAACAAGAAATGCAAAGACTAGGAGACAAAAACCACAAACCCAAAAGCTCAACTTTCCACATACATCTCTCACAAGAAACCCACACGGCCACATCTCTGCACATCAAACCATACATACTCCACCACACCCCAACAACAAACAAACAATACATAACTTGCACCAACAGCACGTGAGAACCCACATCAATCCGATAATCACACCCAAGCTCATCGCACAGTGAAATCCGAACTGAAGATGCCAACAGGACACCACCTTTCTCACTTTCCTACACCCACTTGACTCTTCTAACCCCCACCCCTCCTTTTTTGTTTGCAGAACTGCCAGAGGGCCTGGGGACCAAGTCCATTGGTGATGGGGCATAGTTCAAATACCTTTAACTTTAACTTTCTTAATATCATGCATGGGTCACAGGGAAGCTGGTATAGAGTGAATTAATTCCTTCAGATCCCTTGTCCATTCTCCCTCTCCCCATAATACTACTTCTGGGGCAGTCTGGAGGGTCACTAAAACACCCTCAACATTATTATGGGGACCATTCAAAAAGACAAAATGTAGTGTGCCATATATAGTGCATATATAGTGCACAATACATTTCTCCATATCAAATTCATAGGGGCTGATGACTAAGGAAGAAGGCATGTTTATCAAGTATATGGCCTAACATAATTGTGAATGCTTCAGTAACCGGGTGCTCTCTTGGGATGGTTGGAGATTCCTACCAACCTCACTATGCCCATGGATAATGGGGCATCTGGAATAATGGCTGCACACAGAGCTGATTAGCTAAAAACCATGTCCAACAGAGTTGGTATAGATTTCCCTTCCATGTTGTATTGGACATATGGACCCTGATAATATTCTAGTACGAAGATTGCAATCGTTCTGATTGTATCTTCTCTCCTTTCTTTAGTCAGGATGGGTCTTGATAAACCTGTGGAATCAAAGTGGGCCCAGGAATGTAGGGAGGTGTGCAAGGGTTTGGACAGGTAGGGGAGCCTTCACAGTTGTACTATGGTTGGAGGCTCTACCCTGTAGTATGGTTCGGGAATAGCATCTGCCCTTGGATGTAGGGGAACTCATTCTTCCAGTGGCCACTTTGCTTAAAGTAACTACATAGGAAGGGTTCTATCTGGCACCCCAGTGGACCCAAATACCTGAACTGTCTCAGTGGATCTTGCTGTCCCTGATGTTCTTGCTGTCCATGTTGTGCAGCTTGCCCCAGGTACTGTGTTCCGTGCCCCCTTCCCCAACCTCTTCCTCCAATTCCTCCTATAAAGCCCCTCTTTGATCAGTGGTTTGAACTCTCATTTTAAGCTCTACAGTTGTAAGGTCGTAAGATTATTCTCAGTATTCTGCATTCTCTAATCCTGACACACCACTCAATTTTTTTTTTTTTTATTTTGTATTGCTTATAGCTCAAACCTAGCTCAAGAACAGAGGAGCACTTGATAACAAGCTGGCCAGAATTGGGTTTTGCATATTATACAGTAGCAAAGTATTGTTGGTAGAAGGAGAGAGGGGTTTTTATTCAACCAGCAGTTATTAATTAAGAGTCACATCTTTAGTGTTTCGCAAAACAGGAGGATGGCGGGGGGAGTTTGAGCCTTTGCTGAGAATGAGTTCCAGATGTTTGGGGAATGGCAGGAGAAAGCCTGCTTGCAAGCCTTTTCTTTGAGACTAGTTTTGACTCCAACCTTTTGAGAGCCTTACTATATGCGGTGTGAGGCCCTGCAGAGGTGTGGCGTCTAGTAGCAAATTATGTTGATGTTCTGTTTGAGACTGCTTTGTAGCTGATAAATACAGTTTTTAATATGATCCTAGTGGTAAAGATGAGCCAGTGAAGAGGTGCAGTGCTTTAGAGATACTTTAGAATGTGTGACCACCTGTAATGAAACGGGCTGCAGTGTGGTGGGCTGCTTTGAGGAAAGGCAGGTGTGTGACTGGAAGCTTAGTAAGGGGGCCATTTCTTCAATCGAAGTGTGAGGTCATGAGCGCTTGGACCACCACATAGAATTTGCTTGGGGGAATGAAGTGTTGCATAGTGCGGAGATGTTGGATCGGTCAACATGTATGTTGTGCTTGTTTGGCTATGTGCTCTTGGAAGGAAAGGTTACTGACAACAATAAAGCCCAGGCATTGCACTGAGTTTGACAGCTGAGGTGTACATCCTTATAGATACATGTCAGCCATCCATTATTGAATGCATTTTTATTTGGTGGGTGGACAGATGAGGACACATTTGGACTGGGTCGGGGTCAGTTTGAGGCAAGAGTTTGACATCCATATTTGGATAGTAGCCAGGCCTTTGCAGAGGTGAGAAATTTCATGGGGTACAGAGGGTTTAAGGTACAGCTGAGTGTCATGTTGGGGTCATTTAGGAGAGTTCCCAAAGGTTTCATGTATATATGGAAGATGATTGGGGAGAGAATGGATCCTTGGGGGACCCCACATCTTACTGGGAGTCAGGTAGAACTACATGGTCCATTCTGTATGACCTGGTGTCTACTGGATAAGTAAGGTTCAAATCATTTTAGGACCATTTCAGGGAAGCCCATCCTTTAGGTGAGGAGGGAGAGGACTATTTGGCAATCAACTGTGTCAAAGGCAGGAGAGACGTCTAAGAGGACTTGGAGACAGAAGTCCCCAGTGTCTGTGATTCTGAGCACATCATCCACAGCAATAATTCACCACCACCACTGACCCTTATAGGGGAATAGTCTGCCACACAATGCAGACAGTTTTCAGTTGCGCTGAAGCCTTGTGTAACAGACCAGAAAAAAAATAGTTTTCTGTAGCTTTCCAAGTAGTCTAATTGGGAATTCCTGAATTCTGAATTAACACTATGTTTAAGTCAGAATAAGTAATCTTCTGGTGATTCCCCTTTATTCTGCTTATAAATCCCTATCTTTGCTCTGTCTATCTTTATAGGGCAGATCACTAGGATTGCCATTATCTACCTATCTCTAGCTCGTTCAAGAGAACACCCGTGCCAGGGTTCATTGCCAGCATCAGCATAGTAGTCACTGCCTTACCTCGAGTGGCACAACAATTCCCATGCACCAATTCCTATCCACCTAAGTCGAATTATAGCATTGTATGACAGTGAGCACCTCCTCAAATAACCATTGAAGTGCACTCCTCATTAGCCATACTAATGGAACATGAACAGTGAGCAGAGGGTGGGGGTCCTCCCCCTCCTCTGGTGGTTCTACGACCATATGTCTGAGATGTGCCTGAAGGATCATAATATCTTTCATGTACTGTGTACCTACCCTCACAACAGAGGGAAGAGTAAGAAGGAGGTGGACTGAGCAAGTGTGGAGCCCTCGTGAAGCCTAAATAACTCAGCCCATGCTGCAGCTCTGCAGGTTGCATTTGAACCTGAGGCTGTGGTCCACCCGCAGATGGGACAGATCGTGTGATCACACACCCTGCATGGACAGTCTCCCTGTAGGTTGGATAGTACGCACATTAGAAGTCGCTTGTTGCCACGTAGCATATGCCGCCCACTATCGGAGCTCAACATTCCCTTCTCATTCTCTAATGCCATCTCAGAGCCCCAAGTTTGAAATGAATAATGTACACTCGACTTTCATTAGACTACTTTATTCACTTTTAAATGTAGAAAGAGCACATATCTGACTCTTCTGCATTATGTGGGAAAGGTGATTATCTGCATCAGACAGTCCTCTTTTCTACCCACCTTTCAATGTCCCATTGTTAACGTGTTTTCTGATTTCAAGGGATGCACTTACACTAAAAGATGCATAGGTTCATTTTAAAATGTTTAACTCCACCTATAGGTGAAGGTAAAAATAGTGATATTCATTTGAAAATCCTTAGGCAGTATTCCTTTGCAATACATCAGGAGACATTTCTCTCCAGCCATAAGTCTGTGGGACAGTGATTATGAGGGTTTTGCTGCAAGCAGTGCAAGAATGTTGACGTCTGGCAAACCCATTATGACTCCCTTAGTTGATTTTAATAGCAGCTGCCATGTTGTAGGGTAAGTGCTCTTTAACATCTCCCATGCAGTGGTTTAACACAATATTCCCCCCCCCTGCGAGACCTCTGAAGGTGGGGCCCCATAAGCTTTGCCCCAACATTGTTATTCCCTGCCCCCCAAATTAGACCATGCCTGCTACCATATGCCCTGCCCAAACACATTTGTTCCACTTGTACATTTATGCTCCACTCAAAGCCATTGGTCACAATCATACATACTGAAAGGGGAACATTTGGCTAAAAACGCATTGTGTGAATGCCATTCATTTCTATGAAATTGAAATACTGCCAGTGCCTGGTTAACATTTAGCGACATGCTGTAGTATTTCAGGCCCCTTGAAGAAAAATTTGCCAGGGCCCTTACTTCTGCAAGTGGATAGAGCTCCTGCAAGGGTCTGCTCAGGTTGCTACTAGAACATGTAAATATTCCACCCAAAGCATTGACAGATAAGTGCCATATCTAATAGTCCAAGGCTTACCAACACATGTTAGGCCCCAATCCGGATATGACAAAACCAGGAAAGTGTAAATGCAAGCCTCAGAAATTGACCCCGATCCGGAAGACTGCTGAAGATGGAAAATAACCAACCACTCGGCTCATAAGCAGACAATTAAACCGGAAACAGGCATGCAATGATGTGCACCTTGGATCACGAGACACATGCTGTTATGGAAAGGTCGGTACCCACCAAGAGAAAGTTGCTCATCTGGCATCTCCCAAAGTAACTAGTTATGGGATGAGAAAGCAAGGACTGATCACATGTACTCTGAATGCAAATCATGCGTAAATAACCAGCTTCTCCTCCACAGCGATATAAGAAGCATCAGATTTGGCAGCCTGTGCTCGTTTCTGTGCCAAGAAGGGGTTTGCTAAAAGGGGGGGTGAGCTTCAAATCAGTAGACCAACAAAACAAAGCGAAGCAGCAGGGAGCAGATGCAGGAGTTTAAAATACAGAGGTTCTGCTTATGCCCCTTGAATTATCCCAACATACTGGCAAATCCATCAGGGCATATTGTACAGTAGACAGACCCTCCCCTCATACCCTCCAAGAGGTGAGGTCAGTGAACACCTCCATCCACTCTCCGGTGGTAGCGGAGCGCCTTAAACGTTACCTCCTCTCTGCAGAACCCTCAATTGTATAATTCAGCCGATCTTCCCATTCAGAGAATTGTGAGAGGTAATCATCTAGACATGGAAAACCTGAGTCGTCCCTGAAAATCTGGTGGCCAATACAGATTTGCCAATGGGGCACGTGGAGAGGGAGCGAGGGGGCACAGAGCGGGTGGCTGATGCTGATGGGACAGAGGCGTAGTGACGTAAGACAAGTCGCTAGGCAAACCAGAGGCCTCTGGTTTTAAATCCATGCATTTCCATCCTGTCTTTGTGTGCAGTTTAAAATGGTTCCCGTTTAACAAAATCTCTGCACACAACTTTTCGTTAGTGTGTTCGTTCCCCTGGAGTCTGTTTCTGCTAAGGCTATTTTTATTACCTGACTGACGCACTGCTTACAAGTGCACGGTTTCTCTCCTGTGTGGGTGCGTGGTCATATGATTAAGATGATTGGTAGGCACTGAAAAATGAGAAAATGAGGGTCGGACTTGGAACTTAGTGGGAGACAGATAAAGACTGTAGCTCACCAGGCTCGGATCTGGACAGACACAGCAGCAAGGCATCACCAAAGAAGAAAGTGGGGGTCAGTAAGAGACAGGGCTAGGGAGCCAGAGGGGGTTTGTCGGGCCGTGCTCTACTATATATTGACAGGAAGATAGAGCGCACAGTGTGATATAAGCGCATAGAGTCATTGTGGCTCCCATGCACATATGGGGGGAAGGGCAGGCCCCACAAAAAAATACAAGGACAGATCCCTCTGACTCAGTGGGATGGAGGTGAGGACACAAAGAGAGGAATTTGGTGAATGAGAGAGTGACTTACTGATAGTGTGGCATTACAGGTACACAGACCTCTTGCAATCGAGCGGAGGGAGAATCACATCTGGCTTTAATTTGGAAACAAGCTTTATCCCAGTGCAATGCGCAAATAAAATGGCAACAGGGGCAGCAGAGACCAGTTCGGAATGCAAGGAAGAAATGCAACAAGATCAAGCCAACACTGTGTCATGTCGCGAATATGTTGCGTGAACGCGTTCATTATATTCAATGTGCATTGGTTTCACAGGATAGGCCACACGGATAACTTCTCTCCAGCAGGTCTCATTAGTGCATGCTGAAATGCAGGCCTGCACAATGAGAAACCGAGGGTTACATGGATAGAAAAACTCACGTCCTCATTGTGCTGCGCCTGCCCCACATCCAACCTCGGATCAGTGGCGTAGCACGAAATATATACTATACCAGCACATCAGATGCTTTGTATAACTTTTCTGCATTGGAAAATATGGACCTGAGACTAATGACTATCTAAGAACAGCCTTTCATAGTTAGGATGTAATTGCCATGTGTAATGTTGTTTTTAAAATGCTTTTGTAGAATCAGTCGTTTTATATATGGGGTAACCTATCGCAGGACCTGTGTGCTCCTGGCAAACACACAGTCATTTCTGGCCATCTGAATTAAGACAATGATATCCTTCTATCGAAAATTCGGAATTTTGAGGACACTGCCTTGGGATACTTTATTCAACCAGATAAAGCATGTATACTACTGCTGAATGACCTATCTCCCTTTTGATGGGGGCTGGGGAAGACACTTTCTTCATGCATGTTCTTGCCATAACCTTTCTGACCATCCCTGAACTTTAAAAAACATTGTGTAAACCTTCGTGTGCTTTTGCCTTTTAGAAAAGACTCGGTGTACAGATTTCTTTTCGTGCTCTTTAATTAGGTTTCTTAAGCTCTTACTGCTACCCCACGTGATAGAGTCATTGTAGGCAATGCTATTATATGCAATGTACAGCCTGAAACACCCTGTTACCATTATGTACAAAGTAAACTTCATATGGGAAGAGGCTGGCATTGCGTGCCAAGTACACATCTGCAGCCTAACATGCTGAAGTAATGCCAGCGTCTGTGGAAGAAGAGACACAGTAACAAAGGGCAAATAATATCTACGATTTAAAGAAATATCAAAGTTAGATATAACTTCTCAAAATCAAAAGTAAGGTATGGCTCGGTCACATCATGTGGTAAAAACTACAATTTGTTTTTCATGTTGTCAGCTAACACATTAACTCATCCTAGTGAGGCCAATCACGTTAGTTCCTTTGATGCCACTCTGCCTTATGCATGCTTTCCTCAGCCCATCCTTATGCTTTCCTGAACGCTTGCATGATTTAATGCATCAGCCTGGAAAACCAGCACTAGCGCTCGCACTCAGCATCTGGATGCACGTGGCTTGCAGCAGCCTCCCCTCGATGCAAATGCAAGTATCACATGAACCCCCAGCTCTCAGATACACATTGATAGCTCTCCACCTACGAAGGTGGAGTGACAGGCTTTACTTTATGGGGGGCATGGAAAATAAAAAGAAACGCTCATGCCAGGCAAAAGGCTTTCTCATGCCAGGCAAGAGGCTTTCTTTTTGAAGTACAGAATGCAGCCTGTGAAGACGCCTGTCTGCCTTCTTCATTCCCCTTAGCTTGTAACCTGGCAAGCTCAGGAGATTGGCTCTGCAAAGGGAGAGCCCCCGGGAGAGCCAGTCCCATTGTGAAACAGAGATATGCTCTGGGATATGCTTTTCACTCCCCCCATGCTCTCGTGACACAGATTCTGTGGGTGCAGTGAAACAGCATGCAGAAAGGAACTTGCACAGTTCCTCTTTTGAGAATCCATCTGCTCACTGACTGCATTGTTTTTATTCACTTTGTGTGCACTTGGCACATGCAATATTTGTAAATCTGCCCCTATGTGTGGCAAATCTGTGATTTTGTCTGAAAACTTGTCAGAAAGGATTGGCCACGAAAATGTTGCTTCTCATGGATTGTTGAAATTTGGCAATGGACAGGGCACCCCACCCTTCCTACACAGGTGATGGAGACATCCTGTTGATAACAGCAAAGTGAGAGGAGATACCGGGGCAGGTCATCCTACCTGCCACAAAGAATATTGTAAGACTTGAGTGTGCTAGGGTGGCATAAAAGTGCTTACAAAAATCCCAGCACTTTTTCACTTGATTTGGTGGAAAAGAGGTGTGATCATGAAAGAGCAGGACTAGTCTGTAAACCAACAGATCAGGCCATGAACGGGCAGCCTACGTTAACAGTGATGTCCAACCCAGTGCCACGTTGTGCCAATTACACAAACATTGGACTAGGTGTTTTCATTTGAAATAAATCCATGCATTTCCATCCTGTCTTTGTGTGCAGTTTAAAATGGTTCCCGTTTAATAAAATCTCTGCACACAACTTTTTGTTAGTGTGTTCTCTGGAGTCTGTTTCTGTTAAGGCTATTTTTATTACCTGACTGACGCACTGCTTGCAAGTGCACGGTTTCTCTCCTGTGTGTACTGACTGGTGCGCGGTCAGATGATTAAGATGATTGGTAGGCACTGAACAAAGAGAAAATGAGGGTCGGACCTGGAACTTAGTGGGAGACAGATAAAGACTGTAGCTCACCAGGCTCGGATCTGGACAGGCACAGCAGCAAGGCATCACCAAAGAAGAAAGTGGGGGTCAGTAAGAGACAGGGCTAGGGAGCCAGAGGGGGTTTGTCGGGCCGTGCTCTACTATATAGTGAGTGGCACAGGGAAACTCGAGGGGAAATATACTAGCTTACCTATGAGTCCTCCACTGGTGAAACCTCGGCTGGTGAGTGTTCACTATGGGTTTCCCATCTGCTAGTCTCTGATAGGCCAGGCAGCCTGATGTATTCCTTTTTTTCCAGGCGCCACCCAGGCATTGTCTGCAACAAAGAGAGGCACTGGCAGCGGGTAGCAGTGACGACTGGTCTGGCTCATCTCCACCTCTGACGCCCATCGTCTGTGCCAGGGTGTGGCTCAGTCTCAGGGCTCGTGCAGACAGTGCAGGATTGCCTTTTGCTGCACTTGCGCACACTATGCAGGCGTGCAGCACACTCATGCTCAGCAAATGTGCAAGGCAGGAAGCAGCCCTGCCTGACTGTCTGACCCTGCTCAGCTGTTGCCTATGTCTAACACCCGCCTCACGGCCACGGCCGTTGTGAGTGGTTGTGCGTTGGCCAGCAGTGCAAGCAGTAGACACAGGTTCCGCACAGCATGACAATCGTTGAGGCAATCTCCTAACTCACACTGGCTAGCCCTGGTTGCTGCAGAGAGCAGCCACTCACAGGGAGCAGCAATGTTGCTGGAGGGTGGCTGCACCCCTCCATTCGACACCTTGGTGTGGGGGCCTCCCCACACTGTGGTGGCTGCGGGAGGGCCCGCTACACCACTGCCCCCATGTCCATGGCAGCAATGCTAAATAAGGAAGACATGCCTCTAAAATCACTCGGCAGAAGTGCTATCAAAATTCAGCTCATTAGTTGTACCAGGCTTTTGCAGGTTTAGCCATCTGCAGGGACTACATGGCAATGGGGAATTCCACTTTTTGCTGCCTAATATCCTGGGCTGCAAGGGCTTGTATTGTCCCGGTGGCATCAGGATATCAGGTGGACAAATCGGTGTTACGAGTTTGGCGGCAGCCCGTCGTTAGCACCCGGGGGGTTACCGCCGAACTCGTAATGGGGTCAATTGTAAGGCTGACACCTCCATCGTGCTGAGAAAGACCGCCAGGCTGTTATACACTTTCTTAGATCTGCAACTGGGTGTAGAGATCCTTTACTGTTGGGCATGTGACTTTACACTTTTGACAACACATCCTGTATGTGTTTGGGGAATTGTATTACAGATAATGAATGAGAGGTTAACTGATTACATCAGGCAGTGTTCTCCCATGGGATGTGCTGGAGGTAACAATTCTGATTTGCAATAGCATTCCTCCAAATTGACAATAATTTAAATATAATTGTAGACACTGCATAAGTAACTACATCACCGTTGCTTGACTTGCACAGCACAGTTGCATGTGCTACTTGGCATACACCAGATTGTAGCAACATAGGTGTTAAATATGCTCGCCAGTACACTGGGCAAAAACACAAGATTGCACCACATCCCATGGCCATTGAGGCCATGATCTTATCCAAGTGGCCCTTCCGGGAACCCGGCTGCATGAGCCAAGGCTTTACAGTCTCCCTAACATTTCCAAATAGATAGGGTCTGCGCTACACACATTCCATAGCAACCCAACCATCACAACCTCCATGCCCTAAGTCTTTTCTACTTTTATCGCCAGGCATTGCGCCTCTGAAAAGCAGATGAAGTTGGGAAGTAGGGCACTTAATGATATTTTAAGGTGCACCAGTGAAGTATTTAATAAGTGTGGGGACAATGACCTTCCCAATTTCGAGAATATAGGGTGACCCCATTAGGAACCCTTCAAAAAAAGGTTAAATAAGGTTGGTGCCAGGACACAACATATTCTAATCGGCAAAGTATGATTTTTAAGACGCATTCAACCCAGAGGTCTGTTACAATAAGTCCTTGCCCAATAATGCTAGTTACAAATATTACATTTACTTTTTAGAAAATTGTTAGTTGGTCAACTCAAACACATATAGAACAACCCCTTCAGAATTACTGCATACATGACAGCGCAACAAAAAAACGGACTCCCCGAGGTTGGGAAGTTGTCTTCCTTCACCACTGCATTTTGCAGAACACTCATGTACTCATCTCACAATAGGTAGCATATTTGCCTCCATATTTCTATTAGATAATGTACTTTTAATGCACACTGCACTTGACCCGATACATTGCTAAATATTGTTATTATATAAACCTGTATGCTTGTATGCCTCTATGCTGTAACTAAGTGGCGCTATTCCTGTAACCAGCGCTATCTCTGTAACCAGCGCCACGATGCCTCAGGGCTGATTCTGTGCGCTTAACAAATACAAATAAATAAATAAATAAATAATGATGTTGTTGCTTCAATAAGTAGGTGACATATTATGGGGATTTGAATAATGATTCTTCACTATTAGTCCTTCTTTCTCTAACCTCTCATAATTTTCTCATCTTCACTTTAGCTGGATACAGTGGTAAGAAAATGTCTTTTTTTAGATATTTTCATTGTTGTTTATATGTTCGTGGTTTAATGACACACTTTACAAATTGAGGGTTTGACATGTGTATATGTTGGGCATGGAATGCTGCCTTCTGATTTAGAAAACAAGCCCACTTTCTGTGCTAAAAAGAGCAGATACTGCCATAGCGCATACACTGACAAAACAGTTTGGGGATATTATGCATATGATAGCAGATCGATGTGTCCAGCGCAGTAGTAAAATGTAAATATATAATGAGCATTTAAATGTTTCATGGAGGGTTCCTTTCTGCACTCACATATATCAACATTAAACTATCTCCATCTGTCTACTCCTTTAATGGTCTCCACTAGCAACACTGCAAGTCTAAGTTGTATAGATAGACTTCTCGGCTGGTGGGTAATAACAAAGTCTGTATAAAGATCCATCACAAAGCGTATTTTCCTTTCTAAAAGGTTTCAACCATTAGACACAGCCAACAGTGTATCACACCACTTTCCCAACCACCCAATCTAAGTAACAGGCATACACTACCTAATGCAACATGCTACATGAGAACACTGGAGTAACCCACAGTGGTTTCAAAGAAGGCTATTGTATGCCAAAACCACACAACCATTGCAACCTTTCCATTAGAAAGTGGTTCTTCCAAGTAGTGTTGCGTGGTAATGTGCCTAGTAATTTGATCACACCATTATCCACAATTGCAATGGTCTTCATGAAGCTCCCCAAATGATTTCAGCCCAACATCCAGTCATGTGGCAACTCCAGAAGATTCTGATGAAATCAAGGAGAACAATTTAAAATTATACTCCCCTCCCCTCTCAACCATTCCCAAAGCTCTTCTACATAGACTGCAATAGTTATGGCATTGGCTCCCGACACATACAACAGAAATGTCAGATCTAGAGCCAACCCTTCTATTTAAACAGAAGATTGCACGACCTCGCTTGGCCATTGAGGCCATGATCTTATCCAAATGGCCCTTCCGGGAGCCAGCTGCCTGAGCCAAGGCTTTTCAATCTCCCTAACATTTCCAATTAAATCAGGGTCTGCTCTAAAAACATTACACAGCAATCCAACCATCACAACCTCCCTGCCCTAAGTCTATTTCTTCTTTTACAGCCAGGCATTGCTCCTCTAAAAAACAGTTCAGTCCAAGTGGCCAGTGTAGAGGTTTAATGGGAGACAGTTTTGGAGAGCTAGATAGGAGCCTGGTTGGATAAGCACTTGTGGGTGATGGAAACTATTTCTAGAATGTAGGGTGACCCCACTAGGAGTCATTCAAGAAAAGGTTAAACAGAGTTGAGGCCAGGGCACAACATATTCTAATCGACAAAGTACGTTTTTTAAGACGTATTCAACCCAGAGGTCTGTTGCAAGAAATCCTTCCATAATAATGATAGTTACAAATTTGTCAATTCAAACACATATACAACTACCCCTTCAGAATTACTGCATACGGTTCAGCACAACAAAAAAGATGACTACCCGACGATGGGTATTCGTCTTCCTTCACCAGTGCATTTTCCAGAACACCCATGTACTCATCTCACAATAGCTTCGTTCTTCATATTTACTTCAATATTTCTTTTACATAATGTATTTTTAATGCACACCTCACTTGACCCGATATAATGTTTTTGCTTCAAAAAGAAGGTGACAAATTATGGGAATTTGAATAATCACTATTCACTATTGGCGTTTCTTTCTCTAAACTCTCATCATTTTCTCATCTTCACTTTAGTGCAGTATCCTGGTAAGAACAATTGTTATTTTGATATCTTAATTGCTATATTTCATTGTTCTGTGTCTGTTAGTTTTTTTAATGGCACACTTTACACATTGAGAGTTTGACATGTGTATATGTTGGGGATGGATGCTGTCTTTTAATTTAGAAAACAAGCCTGTTCTCTCTGCTAAAAAGAGCAGATGCTGCCTTGGCATATACACAGCCAAGAGAATTTGGGGATAATCATGCATATGATGAACAGGTCGATGTGTTCAGCGCTGCAGAAAAATGAAAATATATAATGAGCATTTAAATGTTTCATGGAGGGTTCCTTTCTGCACTCACACATATCAACATTAAACTATCTGCATCAGTCTTCTTTTTAATGGTCTCCACTGGCAACACTGCAAGTCTATGTTTTATAGATAGACTTCTCTGCTGGTGGGTAATTACAAAGTCTGTATAAAGGCCCCTCCCAAAGCATATTTTTCTTTCTGAAAGGTTTCAACCACTGGACAGAGCCAACAGTTCATCACACCACTTTCCCTCCAACCAATTTAAGTAATAGGCTTATACTACCTTATGCAGCATGCTATATGTGAAATCTGGGGTAAATCACAGTTTTTTCAGAGAAGGGCCCACACAACCATTGCACCCTTTCCAGCAGAAACTATTTCTTCCAAATGGCGCTAGATAGTAATGAGACTAGTAATTGACCACATCATTATCCAAAATTGTAATGGTCTGCATGTAGCTCCCCAATTGATTGCAACCCAACATCCAGTCTTGTGGTAACCACAGAAGGTTCTGATGAAAGGGAGGAGAATGATTAAAAATATATATACCCTCCTCCACTCTCAGCCATTCCCAAAGCTCTTCTTCATAGACTGCAATGGTTATGGCAATGGCTCCCTAACATCCCAACAGAAATGTCAAAACTAGAGCCAAGCCTGCTATTAAATCACAAGCGTGCACCACCTCTCCTGTCAATTGATGCCATGACCTTATCCAATTGGCCCTTCCGGGAACCAGCTGCCTGAGCCAAGGCTTTTCAATCTCCCTAACATTTCCAATAGATCAGGGTCTGCTCTAAAAACAGTCCATAGCAACCCAACCATCACAACCTCCATGCCCTACTTCTTTTTCTATTTTTATCGCCAGGCATTGCTCCTCTAAAAAGCAGTTGAAGTTGTGAAGTAGGGCAATTAATTAGGCTTTAGGGTGTCACAGTGAAGTCTTAAATAAGTGTGGGACACTGACCTTCCCTATTTCGAGAATATAGGGTGACTCCATTAGGAGCCCTCCAAATAAAGCTTAAACAGGTTTGGGGCCGGGACACAACATATTCTTACTGACAAAGTACAGTTTTTTAAGACGTATTCAACCCAGAGGTCTTTTACAATAAATCCTTCCCCAATAATGATAGTTACAAATATTAAAAGTACTTTTTAAGAAATAGTTAGTTGGTCAACTCAAACACTTATAAAACTCTCCCTTCAGAATTACTGCATACGTGAAAGCACAACAAAAAAGATGACTACCCGAGGATGGTTATTTTTCTTCCTTCACCAGTGCATTTTGCAGAACACTCATATACTCATCTGACAGTAGCTTTATTCTTCATATTTGCCTCAATATTTCTTTTAAATAATGTATTTTTAATACACACTGTACTTCACCCAATATGTTTTTGCTTCAATAAGTAGGTGACATATCATGGGGATTTGAATATTGATTCTTCACTATTAGCCCTTCTTTCTCTAACCTCTCATCATTTCCTCATCTTCCCTTTAGGTAATTGTCCTGGTAAGAACAATTATTTGTAAAAAATCGTAACTGCTATATGTCAATGTTTTTTTTAATCTCTTACTGTTTTAATGACACACTTTCCAGATTGAGGGTTTGCTATGTGTATATGTTGAGCACGGAATGCTGTCTTCTAATTTAGAAAACAAGCCTGCCTTCTCTGCTAAAAAGAACAGATACTGCCTTGACACATGCACTGACAAGACAGTTTGGGGATAATCATGCATATGATGAGCAGGTCGATGTGTCCAGCACTGCAGAAAAATGTAAATATATAATGAGCATTTACATGTTTCATGGAGGGATCCTTTCTGCACTCACACATATCAACATTAAACCATCTGCATCGGTCTTCTCCTTTAATGGTCTCCACTGGCAACACTGCAATTCTACGTTTTATAGATAGACTTCTCTGCTGGTGGGTAATAACAAAGTCTGTATAAAGGCCCCTCCCAAAGCACATTTTCCTTTCTGAAAGATTTCAACCACTGGACAAAGCCAACAGATCATCACACCACTTTCCTTCCAACCAATTTAAGTAAGGTGCTGATACAACCTTATGCAACATGCTATGTGTGAAAGCTGGGGTAAACCACAGTTGTTTCAGCGAAGGGCCCCTGTATAGCAAAAACCACACAAACAGTGCTACCTTTCCAGCAGAAAGTTTTTCTTCCAACTGGTGCTGGATGCTAATGGGCCTACAAATTGACCACATCATTATCCAAAATTGTCATGGTCTGCATGCAGCTCCCCAATTGATTGCAACCCAACATCTAGTCTTGTGGCAACCCCTGAAGATTCTGATGAAAGGGAGGAGAATGATAAAAAAAATATACTCTCCCCCACCTCCGAAAGATCTTCTACATAGACCGCAATGGTTATGGCAATAGTTCCCTAACATTCCAACAGAAACTTCAAATCTAGAGCCAACCCTTTTATTAAATGACAAGATTGCACCACCTCCCTTTGCCATTGAGGCCATGCTCTTATAGAAATGGCCCTTCTGGGAACCAGCTGCCTGAGCCAAGGCTTTTCAATCTCCCTAACATTTCCAATTAGATCAGTGCCTGCTCTAAAAACATTCCAAAGCAATCCAACCATTACAACCTCCATGCCTTAAGTCTTTTCTACATTTATCGCCAGTCATTGCTCCTCTAAAAGCAGTTGAAGTTGGGAAGTAGTCAAATTAATGTGGTTTTAGGGTGTCCTAGTGAAGTCTTAAATAAGTGTGGGGACACTGACCTTCCCAATTTCGAGAATATAGGGTGACCACACTAGGAGCCCTTAAAAAAAGGTTATACAGGGTTGGGGCCAGGACACATATTCTAACTGACAAAGTATGATTTTTTAAGACGTATTTAACCCAGAAGTCTGTTACAATAAACCCTTTCCCAATAATGATAGTTACAAAAATTACATTTACTTTTTAGGAAATAGTTAGTTGGTCAACTCAAACACATATAGAACTACCCCTTCAGAATTACTGAATACATGACAGCACAACAAAAAAGCTGACTACCCGAGGTTGGGTATTTATCTGCCTTCACTAGTGCATTTTGCAGAACACTCATGTACTCATCTCACAATAGCTTCGTTCTGCGCTGTTGGTCTGTGGTGGGAAAAGGAAGCTGTTCAGAGTTGGGAGACAGAGTTTGGAGCAGTCTACGGCAGTCCCTGCCGTGTTTCACAGTCTCTCTACAGTGGCTGTCATTATCGAGGGAGGAGCAGTTAAAACCCTCGACCAGACACGAAGCGGTATGCGGAGTTGGGAGCCAGAGTTTGGAGCAGTCTACGGCAGTCCCCGCCGTGTTTCACAGTCTCTCTACGGTGGCTGTCATTATCGAGGGAGGAGCAGTTAAAACCCTCGACCAGCTGCGAAGCGGTACACGGAGTTGGGAGCCAGAGTTTGGAGCAGTCTATGGCAGTCCGCGGCCGTTACGGCCGAAATGGCCTCTCCGGCTATTCTGATACCAATACCACAAAGAGAATCTCGTGTACCAACGGCCCTACCATCAACCCCCCTGGGCCGTGTTCTACGTAGTCAATACACCCGCTTGGAACGCCTCGAGCGGCGTAACAAAAAATGCAAAGGAAATCTTCGACTACAGCAGAAAATAAGAACAGGAACAGGAAAGGGGGAGAATAAATCCCACCCAACCTCTTCC